>NC_072801.1:28942500-30192500 GCF_028583425.1 Eublepharis macularius | reverse complement strand
AGTTATAATCTCATTCTTGTAGTTGGCTGCTTCTGTTTAAATTTGATCTAAAGCTCCAATGATTTGAATTCATGTGTAGAAGGTGGCAGTGCAAAGACAGTTCTTTGGAAAGGAGATGACCGTGCTATTAGAACTGGAGAATGGTTAGAAATTTTAAAACCTCAAGTTAATTGGAGTTCCTCTGTTTAACACTCAGACCTCTGAACTGAGTGTTACTCTGCATTTATTTAATAAAGATAGTCAGATACCATAATGGGATGCGTTTAAAAATTCCTATATTTCAGGAAATTGCTTTATTTGCACTGGCTCTTTCTAACACCAAGGGAGCTGTAAAACTGCATTTCCCCTCAGAATATATTATTTTAAATTAGTTGTGGGGGGAGCAAAAAAGGAAATTGTGTTTCTGCCATCCAGTTCCATGCTCATTGTTCCTCATAAAATGTCTGTAATTGAAGTGAACCAGTTTTCTAAACTCTTGACAGCATTTAAGTATTGAAAGTCATTCATATATTTCAGTTCTGCTTTTGGAATTTTACCAATTATGATGGGATTATTTCAGGACTACAGTTCAGTTATAGCAGGTGCTGAGCTCACGTTCACAGGCTCATGGGCTAGTGGTATTTGGGTGCTTTACAGGGATTGGATAAAGGTGCCCAAAAGATTGCAGGATTCAGATTGCTAGATGTTCATTGTGATGAAGGGGTGAGAAGGCATGTCAGGAGGATCTCTTGTGCTTTGGAGGCTTTTCTTGAATAGCCTCCCATCCTCTGAGGCTAGTCTGTTAACCTCAAAATAGTTTAATTGGGAAACTCCTGGGGTAGGGAGCTAGGTAGTCTAATTTTCTGAATGGACAGTCAGTAAGTTAAAAGTTTGAGAAGACAGAGAGCATGGTTTAATTATTTTTGTACTAAACCCAAAACAGTTGGTCTTTTGTCACTAAGAAATGCCCCATAGTTGTTGCTGGTTCTGTCCTTTTTCATCCAATGAGCAAGAACAAGAACTTGTTCTAAGTTTTCCCAAACATGGACATCCCACATAATTATGGTAAACCCAAAAATCATAGTCATGAGTCTGCAAAAAAAATCTTATGCTTCTGGCCTCATTGTGGCAAGTTCGAGGCCTTGGCAAGCTGTAGGCTCCGTTCTGCTGCCCCCCCTCCCCCTGTGAGAAGTGTCTCAGTCATCTTTAAGGTCAGCACAAAAGAACCAACCTTGGAACTGGCAGGTTCTTTTCCTACAGTTTCCTGCTGCATCCTCAGCTGAGCAGTTACTGTTGGGGGGAGGTGGTTTATCCGGCTAACCATGGACTACTTTCTGTGTGCTTTCCAACCTGCCTTTGGTTTTCCTCTGCTCAGGGATTAGCTTATCTCCAACAGGATAACAGCCCTGATAAGACAGACTTGATCAGCTCTCAGCCATTGTATGAATGAGCTGGGAGAGAGGAGTTGTGCACACTTGAAGGGGCCAGCCACCATATTACTTTCTATTCTTCTTTTTGTTGGGTCATTGTGATATTCAGCTTTGGTCTTTGAGCACTAAACCTGCTATGGCTGCTTTCATTTTTCTCTCCTTGTGTTCTTTGTGAAGTTTATTGTTGTGTTTCTTGTGCTTCTATGGCAATGGCATGTGTTTTGTTGCCTTTCTCCATATTCTCACCCTTTCCAAACATTTATTTAGTGTTCAGTTGGACTGAGACCATTTTGGTTCTAGTTCATCTAAATAAAAAAATTGTGATCCTGAGACTTTTTCAAATGCAGATTGTAAAGAATCTTCTGCTTCAGTAAAGTATCCAGAGTTACTGATTTGCTGTCTAGTTAACAACTGTAACAAGCTTCTCTTCTAGTTTGCAAAACATTTAATCTGTATAGGATTATATTGTGTGTAATTACAGTATAAACTGTGTAGTCCACGTATGTATATAAATGGCTGGAAAATGCCAACAAATATATTTGTTGGATATGGCTTTTGGTTTATTTGAATCAGAAGACATTTAACAAAGCACCCTGATCACATGTTTAAAAATTTAAAAAAATAGCTTTTTAGTGTTGAATAGGATGGTCTTGTCAATATATCCTTTCTACTTCTGCAGTTTTAGTGCAATAATTTAAAGCTTAATTTATTTTTGCACACGTATTGACTTCTGTAAGATTATTTTCAGTATCTGCTTCTGTCAAAGAAAAGTCAATAACTTAAGTTTGATAGAAGGCAGGCTCATACGCAAAATCTGAAATTGAACAGCTGTACAAACGGTAGCCCAGAGAGGCCCCTTAACAAGTCAGGCCAGAATTTTGGTCTGCTCATTGTCAGCAGTGTCTGAAGGGAGGCCAAATGCTAGCCTGTGCTTTGCTTTGGCTTTCTGCTCTGTCTTGTCTTGGTCTTTGCATCTTTCTACTGATGTCTGTGCTGTTTGTCCCCTTCCCTGTTCTCTAATCCTTCCCTACCCTCTGTTCCTTTCCATTGCCACACTGACCCATCAATCAACCAAACAACAACGCTCCCTCTTTCGTCGTGGTGATCTGCCCTGCTCTGATTGGTGGCTCCATTGCTTGGGTGGCTGTGTGTTTTGATGGACCAGTTCACCCAAATATGGCCTTCTTGCTGACAGGTATCACTTCTGCGAGAGGTGTTTCACTGAAATCCAGGGGGAAAACATTACCTTAGGTGATGACCCTGCCCAGCCACAGACGTAAGTAACTATGCTTTCTTTTATAGCAAAATGTTTACTAGAATGAAATTAATGAATTTAGGACGTTGTATAGCCTGCTTTTCTTTCAAGGCAGGTGAACTTCTCCAGTCCTGGCATGGGTACATAAAACTTGGTGTGGATGGGGAAGGGGAAAATGCTGCTGCTTGCTCATCAGTAATAATACCTATTATTATTAGTCTGTTGCCTTTATAAGTAGGTGTAGCTTGTGTGTATATGTATAGCTGTGTTTGCTCAGAAAAAAGCTGCAGTTCTTAGTCATTTTCTTGTTTAGCTGTTTCCACTTTTCTGCCACAGGAACAGAAAAGTAAAGGAACACTGAGAAGTTGTGTAATGTACTTATGATACAGCATCCAGCTGGAAGCGTACTGGGTGGCCTTAGGCAAGCCATTTCACCCATTCCATATTCTGAATGGAGTAGACGATAGTACAGGGAAGCCTAAAAAGCTAAATGCTGTAAAGATTGCATGGACATTATGGTAACACATTTTAAGTATTGAGTATGATTTGGGCTACTGATTATTTTAGTATTAACTGCTCTCTAGAGTCTTTTAACAGGTAGACCTTTCCACTCCCTCTGGGGTACTCCGGTGTGACTTTTCAGGGGAAAATGTTCTTTTGCTTTGATTGAACTGAGCCAAACTGCTTAACCTCAAAGGTTTTGTTTTCTTTCTTGGTCTTCAGAACAATCTCCAAAGACCAGTTTGAAAAGAAGAAAAATGACACACTAGATCCTGAGCCGTAAGTATGCAGCCCTCTCAGAATCAAAAGACTAAAACAGTCAGGGAGTGTGCTTAGAACTTTGAACTCTTTCATGCAATTTTTAAAAACTACTAGTTGGAATTCACACTTAGACAATTTTGCAGGAACTGTTGCTTTGAAGAGATCAGTGGCATATGCAGCTTGGCCTCTCTTAAATGTGTTTCTCAAAAATGAACTGCCTTGTTTTTATTTGGTCCCCTTCTGGCAGCTTATAATGAAGATCCCACTTTCTTATCTAGAGGCACAAAAAGCAGCCCGGATGCCAGCTGTGAAGGCAGCTTAGCTGTTCTCCTCCTGCCAGCAGCTCAAGCAGGGCTTGCTCCTGATCCACGGAGGCTGAGAGTTGTTGCATCACTGGCATACCCTCCCTAGCCATGATCCCCAAGTTCAGTAGGGCTTTGTAACTGCAGGAGTGTGTTGAAGCTGGCCCTGCAGGCCCTCCAAAAACATTTGGGCCTTGCCACTGTACGTTGCCTATATTTTAAGGTCTGCTCTGGGGGAATGAAGACTTCCCCATTGTGAGGTACTAGAACAGCGTCCCATGTCAAGGACAGTTCCCATCCTGAGCAGTCACAGCAGGCTCTTAGTTCCCCTCTCCTTGTTGTCATTGGTCTCAGTGATGCTGCCGATATCTTCCACAGGGCTGTTCAACACTCTCTACCATTCATTCGGCCCTTCCTTTAGAACACTTACTTGATTAGTGTCTGTATTGTAGCTCTACTACTTTTGTGGTTGTGAGATCCACTTTATGTACAAATGAATATTTTGTAATCAAAACACAGCAAAAGTAAAAATCCAATCAAATCCCATCAGAGTTCAAAACCAGCTGTAATTCATAATGTAAATATTCTTCCGAAGTTTCCAGTGGATATCAGTGGGCAGTGATGCGTTTTACTAGGAACAAAGAGGACATTTAAGAGGTTTACCATAAAATACCACTTTCTGCTGATCAGCCTTTCTTTGTTTAATTGCGAACTTAATGCGTAAGAGTACAGAATGGAAGCTGATAACATGGAAGTGCCTGCCATAATCCAAAGGCTCCTCAGCAGCAGCAGCAGTCAGTGGTCTTTATGCCAGATACAGCCCAGCAAGGTGCTGAACAGGTGCACAATTAGATTTGTAGGCCTTCTTATCCAGAGAGATATTTAGGTCTTAATTAACTGTAAAAGGCCAGATGTATAAATTACAGTTGATAAACTTAGAACATTTCCCTGTCTAGGACACGACAGCACCTCTTTAGTAAAAGGCTAAGGACAGTGTCTAATGGTTGGCATTTTAACTTACGGGACACATCTCTTTAGCACATGCTTTGGACAAGTCCAGTTATTTGGCCTTTTGGGGAGGAACTTATTACTCATCCTAATTTTGTATTAGAATACTCATTGAATTTTGAGTATATTTATGTACTTTTAAACTATTTGCCTCTCTCCTGGAATCTAGCCAATAGTCAACAAAAATGGGTGCTACGTGCCCTTACTTTTGCTAAAAGACTTGTATTTTAGCATTGGAGAGATAAATGCCCACCCTAGTAATTCAGTGGATTAAGGACATAACAACTTTATCAATATTTGAATGTATGGCATATAATAATAATAACAATAACATTCGATTTATATACTACCCTTCAGAACAGCTTGCTGCACTCAGAGCAGTTAATAAAGGGTGCTGTTATCTTCACAACAATCACCCTGTGAGGTGGTTGAGACTGAGAAAGCTCTGAAAGAGCTGTGACTGACCCAAGGTCACACAGCTGGCTTCAAGAGGAAGAGTGGGTAATCAAACCCAGTTCTCCAGATTAGAGTCCTGCTGCTCTTAACCACTATACCAAACTGACAATTGCATATGGACTTATTTTTAAATATTTGGAAACCTTTTACAGATGTTTATGTATAGACCTGCCTCTGTTGTTGTTATATTTTAACTTCTATTTTGTATGATGTTTGCTTTAATTTTAAAAATTAAAAAAGAACATTTCCCTGTCTAGAAGTAGAAACTGAAATGTCTTCATACTCTCACACACATTTGCTTCAAGGAAATTAAGGCATGTTCCGTTACCTTTTTCTCTTGTGCAGCTTTGTGGATTGCAAAGAATGTGGCCGGAAGATGCACCAGATCTGTGTATTACATTATGATATTATTTGGCCTTCAGGGTAAGCAGCTTTGGAGATTCTTAGCTTTTACTGTGGTGACTTTATGTAGAATTTATACATTTTTATGGGTGCAGATGATTTGGAATGTGTATGCCTTTGTTCTCGGACCTATGTGAACATTGGAAGCACACCATTGCACAGCTAACTTAGGTGTAATAGTAACAGGGTCATTTAGTTCCATTTGCTAACTGTGAGAGAGGGACTCAGTCTTGGTGAAGTGTCCGTTGGAAACAGCAATGCCTGCCTTTAGAGCCCAGCTGCATGTTTTCACATCATTTAGTCCATGCCTGGTTTTCAAGAATTGGTTCTTGATCTATCCTGTTCAAAAAAATCAAGTGCCCTTTGCAAAAGCCAAAAAGCAGTTGGGAGTATTTAGAATCTGAAGCTGTCAACCTGTGCCAATTTTTTGTAGCTACAGATCTCATTATCCTCCATAGTTTGGAGGCTGCGCTGTTAGTGGAATGATGGAATCTTTAGATCCCACCAAGTTATTAAAAATTTTCATACATATTACCTGCAAATACATGCTTAGCTCAAAGTAAAGAACAAAGAACACTCATTAGTATGTTATGGCATGCACCTGTAATGTCTGCCCCAGTGTAGAGAGCAGCATGAACTAACCCTGGAGCTCTTGGGAGATCTGTCATGACTCTGCATGGGACAAATGGATGACAGAGCAACCATCATGGGACTTTTGGCTTTTTTTTCATAGTGTACATTTATGCCAATCCCTCAGCTTCAAAACCAGCCAGCTAGGAGAAGCTGTGGCTCAATGATAGAGCACATTCTTCACTTGCAAAGTGTTGTGGATGCAATTCCTAGCATTTCTAGTAAAACAGGGAGTAGCTGTTGACAAGACCTGGTTGCCTGAGACCTTGGAGAGCTGTTGTCAGGCAGAAGAGCTAGAGCGACTAAAGGTCAAATGCATCTTCATAAGAGGCATGAGGGACTGTCTCTGGATATGCAGTTTGCCCGCAAGTATAGAAGTCATTCATGGAAGATTCTGCTTCCATGGGTGGGAACAGATGGCTGGGCTAAAGGCTTTTCATGAAAAGCCTTTCTGGTCACAGAACTAGCTGCTTTGTTTTTCACCTTCCTACCCACAGTGAATCTCTGGGTTCTTTGAACATATTTAGTGAGCATGCAGGAAGCAGTTCCTTTTCTACCAGGATTATTGTTTCAGGCTGATGTTGTTCTGATATTACATTAGCTCTGATACCAAGCCCCTTAAGCAGGGCAAGCTCATGCTGTTGCATGAACTGCCCGTATACCACTGATAGAAGTCGGCATTCCCAAAGTTCTTGTGGAGTTAATGCTAGAAGAATCCTGGGTCAGTGGTAGGAAGAAAGCAAAAGATAGTATGCACTGTTTGCTGTATAAAAGGAGACTGGAAGATGTTCAGTGAGGGAGCCAGCTATTTTTAATGGTGTGTATGTGTGTTACATGTTTTAAGTTTTATAACCTTTCCACATTAGTGGCAGTGCTCTAGCAAGTTCATGTGTGCTACCTTTTTGTGTTTTTAGCTTTGTTTGTGACAACTGCTTGAAGAAAACAGGTCGAACACGTAAAGAAAACAAATTCAGTGCCAAGAGTAAGTTTGCAAACTCTTTCATTATGCATCAGCATCCTTTTAAAATAACTTTAAATACATCAGTTTTGCTGTTTTCCACTAACCCTCTATTTTAGACTAAAAGAAAGGGGAGGGTCTACATTTGGCTAGTTCCTGCTTTGTTATTTTTGAGGAAAATGCATTTAAAAGAATACTTTCACAGGATTTCTTGGCGAGTAGGCACACAAATAACAAATGAAATTCATTACAGGTAAATGGAAAGTGACACACACGGGTGCAAAAGAAGCTCACTTCATACATAGATGAGTGGGATTTGAACTTGCTGCGACTCCAAGTCTTCAGAAAAGGGATCTTGGGGGCATCAGCACAGTGTGCGGTGGTGGTGAAAGCGCAATTTCTGTGTTAGGGATTGAAACGAAAATGGCCAGAGAATATTGTTAAATTTGATTTAATGGTAGTTCTTCTAGATTTCTTAAAATTAATTGTGAGGAAAGTAGGTCTAGAATTGTACCAAATTAATTGGGAGTCTCAAGAATAAATATTACAGAGTTATGGAATCCTTAGAATGTTCAAGTTTAAAAAAAATAGTTTCTCAACCTGTGAAGTAGTATTGGAGTGAGAGTTTTTTAGAACACATATGATGAGGCAGATGGGCTAGAAACTTTTATGAAGTTATTTGGAAGGCTGCTGGGGAACATGGTACAGAACAGGAGTTTATTGCCCAAGTTATGGAAATACCTTCTAGTTTAGAGTGCTTTAGAAAAGGTTTAGGAAAAAAAACCATGATCTCTTGTTGGCTCTTAGTTGGGATAGCTAAATAACACTTCCATGTTCCAAGTCAGTATACCTCAGAGGGGCAGGTGCTGGAAAAGAAGCTACTCTGCTTATAAGCTTCCTACATACTGCTAGAAGCTGGCTGCTGTTGAAGCCAGGTGCTGACTGAGATGGGCTCTCCATGCGATCTGGGAAGGCTATACCTGTGTTACTGAAGAGCACTTCGTCTTGCTATGATTTCTTGCGTTTTCAGTCACTATTATGTATACATTTTACTCCTGCAGGATAGCCCTGTTAGTCAGTTGCATCAAAATTAAACAGCAGTGGCACTAAATACGAACATGATTTTATTCCAGCATAAGTTGTTCATGGACTAGGGTTCACTTCATCAGCTGCAAGGTAGTGAGCCCCCATTAGGAAGATAAAAGCTGTATTAAAAAATAATGAACAGCAGGGTCAGATGACTGAAAGCGTCATAAATTTGCTCTGTGCAGAGGGTAATTACTCAAAATGTGAACTGTAATTTTCTTTGGTTGTGGGAGTTTATGGTGTATGCTTGTTAAAAAGAAATTCAATTTCCTAATCTGAAGCACCCTCATTTGGAAATGTAGGCCACTGGTTTCCTTCTCCAGTACAAAGGTTCAAGATTTAGCCGTTAGTAGCAGTGTTAAAAGGATTCAAATCTTGAGGGGGAAATGATAATCTGCAGAATTGAGGAGGATAAGGAGGAATGTGATAGAGCATTATAAAATTATGCATGGGATGGAGAAAGTGGAGAGAGAATTTTTTTCTCCCTTACTCATAAATCTAGAGCACAAGGGTACCCTATTAAGTTGATGGGCAATACATTCAGGGCAGGCATAATTAAATATTTCTTTACTCAACAAATTTGTGCAATTCACTTGCAGTGATGGCCATGAGCATAGATTGAGTTTAAAAGGTGATTAGATACATTCATAGAGGAGAGGACATGTCCAGATAAGCCTCTGAATCCTACTACAAGGAGGCAAAATTGGGGAAGCCATTGGCCTATGTGCCTTCTTTGTTGGCCCTTCAGGACAGTTGGTTGGCTGCAGGATGCTGGACTAGTTAGATCACTGGTCTTATTCAGTGCTTGATGTCAAGAGGAATCTCCATGGCAATAAGAGAGGGATGTAACACTTGAGCATTGCTTAGCTTCAAGATAGATGGATGTGTCCGTATCACACCTTTACTGAAATCACAATGCCAGAGGAGTTTACACAGTTTGCAGTATTTAGATACTGACACATATTTGAATATTGCTAGAAAGGGATTCCAGTTTTCCCTGTTCGTTAGTATTGATATTTTCCCAAGATGGCTACAGCCAGTCTTAACCGTCTTGTCCTGGAAACAACTTTTACGGGTCTATCAGTCTTGCTTTCAAAAAAACATGCCTTGGATTTCAGTATCACTTTAATTTTCATGTCTAATGTAAATGTATAGGTTGAAAGTGTTAAGGCTGCTTCTAGGGGAGGTTGAGGTGGGAAGAACTCTTTGTGTTGCCTTGCTGCTATTTCTGATTCATTCTTTGACCTTTTCTTGCCTTAGGGTTACAGACCACCCGTTTAGGAAACCATTTGGAAGACAGGGTAAACAAATTTTTGCGGCGGCAGAACCATCCAGAAGCAGGCGAAGTCTTTGTGAGAGTAGTAGCCAGTTCAGATAAAACGGTGGAAGTGAAACCAGGAATGAAATCAAGGTAAGTTTCACTATCCTGTCTTCACTGTCCCCTACTGCGTGTCTGCACTAGTCTCTACTGGTTTTGGCAACTGATATTTACTTGTCTGAAACAGTAAGTCTGTCTTTTCTCCAGGCAACTATAATACACTTTTAGGAATGCTTTATTAACCCTTTGTGTTCATAGAGTTTCAAAATGGAAGCAGAAGGCTCTGTTGTTGTTGTGCATAAAAGCAAGCTAGAGCAGTAGTCTGCTTGGGAAATTTTTCCAAAATAAGTCTTTTCTGAGGAATTTAATGGAAATTTACTCATGAAGAAGTACTGATAGTAACATCTCTCAAAGCTCTTTATATGCAAATACTGTTATTCCTGCCACAGAAGACACCCATGCTGCCATCTAAATGAATAACTGAATTTCAGAGACTCAACTCACACTTGAAAGAGTTGAAGACAAATGTCTTCAGTTACTCTCTTTCAGTTCTTATTTATTCAGAGAGCTACATCGAAGAGTTTAGAAATAAGGTATTGTTCAAACCAATAACATATATCAAACTGTTCCCTGCAGCTGTTTCACATCACGTGTGTTTTATGTGCCATCAAGTTGCCTCTGACCTATGACAACCCGATGAATGAAAGACCTCCAAAACATCCTATCATTAACAGACTTTCTCAGATCCTGCAAACTGAAAGACGTGGCTTCTTTTTAGGTCATTTTAGGTCTTCTTTTCCTACTGCTGTTTGATTGTTTCACATCATAGTATTTCAGTAAATCTGGAATATTAAACCTCTTTTTTAAATTTTGTTTTTGCAGTATATTTAATAACATTTTTCTCCACCTTCCAAGAAAGACTAAAGGTGATAACTAAAAATGAAATAAACCACTTTAAAACAAAATACCAGCTACTACCAGAAAATACACAACACATCTTTTCACCATCTTAAACAGTGCAGATGTACATTGTTTCTTATTAGAAGGGTCACTCCACAGAGTGGAATATAATGGAATGTAGCTTGAATATATAACTTTTCTAACAACCAGAGAAACTCCATTATTTTAACTTTCTAGAAACAAAATGAGGCTGTATTGACATTTTTATTGATGGGTTTCTAGGCACCAAAAAATCTTCAATTTAGAGCCCTCTGTTTTATTAAATGTCACCCTATCATTTATATAGCTGTGCAAGCTCTTTTAACAAACCTGATTCCTAATGTTGGAGTATTTTAAGCCAAATTGCAGGTTGATCAGAAATATTAATCTCCAATAATTCAGATGTATCTGTTTATTCTGTAAACAGAAATTGACTATTGATTTGATTATAAGCTCCAGAGATCTGCTCAAGGCATCTTATAAAGTAAAAAAGATACAGCATTATTTGGAAATGATAGGTTAATGATGTCAAGAAACATTGAAGGGAAAACATATTGTCAACATAAAGAGGGATCTTTATTTGCTTATTTCTCACTTAACTTCCAGAAATCTGAGAAGCCACTCTAATCACTATTGTTACAATTGCCTACAAAAAATAACACAAGAAAGAGGGCACTGCTGGTGTGTTTCTCTTTTTAAAATGATACACAAACTTTTTATGGAATACTAGTTGGGATATTTGTAAGAAATTGAATGAAAGAACAAGAGAAATCTCAAATACCAGCGGATAATAACTTTTTCCAGTGTTTTAACAAGCCCCAGACATACCACCTTAGCAAAAATGTCTTGTGTCAAAGCAGGCTAGAAGTATAAGAAATATGTATATTATTTATAACCTTTAATGTTGTATTTATATATTAATAAGATTTCTTTCCTCAATACAATTAGTCTGATTGTTAACATATTTGAGAAAAGGGTTGTTCAACCTGTCTAAAATCGGTCATTAAAAAAGAGATTGACCTTCTAATACTCTTTTGAGGTTCTTTTCCTTCCTTCAAGCAGATTTAGGAATAATTCCTGTGTCTATATGTATGTTAAGTATCTCAAAACCAGAGCTAAAATAAAGGCAAATGTTTTATAAAAATCAGGTTAGTTTTATGGTTTTGCATGAGAGTTTTGTGCACAGTTATTGGTTGAATTAATTGTGGATTATTTTGTGTTGTTCTTAGGCAGCTGCCAGGCAAACAGTTTTTCAAACTTTAGCCCCATTCTAAAAAATACCCCATGTTTCATAAACACTTTTTTTTAAATGCCCAATAATCCTATGTGCAGTCATTTATTTTTCAGTGCATTTGGTGAGAGATTTGATGTCTTTCTATACTTTTATTTGTATTTATCAATGTATTCTCTTTTATTTCTGTACTATGATACAATTACTAAAGAACTTCAGACAACAAATTTAAAATGCATCCTAGAAAGTCTTGATATTATTGGCTATGCCTCAGTTATTATGTGACTTTTTGATAAATTTGGACATTCTTCTGCAAAAAGGAATTGAATTTCAAAGTGGTTTGCGTTATCATAGGGACTTTCTTCCATGTCATCACAAGGGGAGAATGATCTGAAATTCTTTTACAACAAAATCCTCTTTAGTTACTTGATTCCAGACCCATTTATTTCAGTGCATTTCAACTGGAATAACTCTGCATAGAAATGCATTGTTAATAATGTTTGTTGAAGTTTAGATACAGGTCTCTGGATAGGTGGCATGAAAGTATGAAATATAATCAGTTCTAGAATGCACATTATGCCAGGCTGAGAAATATATAATCTTTTTTAGGTGGATGAAACCAATAGAAAATAAATGATATTCCACTTTTTGTGTTTTTGAATGGAATAGTATTCACCATGGAATTTCCCTTTGAGGAAGTATCATAATAATAGGCATTAAGTCCTTGGAGAAAAAAAGCTATAGCTTGATTATGGGCATATAGCAATACTAGTGTAATAGTGACAGAATATATGTTTCCTTTAATTATTAGAAAATGCCCCTCTCTATCCAGAAATATTTCTTTAAGCTCACAAACTACCCAGTTTGAAAAGAGAATAGCAACCCTCCGTTTGTTATGTGCACAACAAGTAGCTTTGAATGCCAAGATCACTTTGTAAATAAATGTGCTTTAAATGTAATAATAAAGTTTCTTACAAAACAGGTTGGTGAGGCCTGTTTCTTAATCCATGTTAAAATACTCTTTTGGTCAATCAGATGATTTAAGCCATTCGCTTTTTGTGAAAGTTTTTCATTTTTGTAAATCAAATATTTTAGCAATTGCTGTTTTCTTCCTGCAGGTTTGTAGATTCTCGAGAAATGGCAGAGGCTTTCCCCTACCGAACAAAAGCTCTCTTCGCTTTTGAAGAAATAGATGGCGTGGATGTTTGCTTCTTTGGCATGCATGTGCAGGAGTATGGCTGGGATTGCCCGCCTCCAAACACCAGGTATTTTGAGTCTCATATTCAGAAAGGGTCAATAGATGAATAAGGCATGCATCTGATTGCGTGAAGGTAGAGCTCATCTTTCCTTGGAGTAGATGCCTCACCCTCCCTACAGCTTTCTCCAGCCTCACTACATTCACCATTTTAAGTACAGTTCATGTTCAGTCTTCTGTGCAGTCCCATAGAGGGACTGCACGAGCACAGGCCAGCCACTCGGAAATAATTCTTTAGCTTTAGATGACAAAGAGGCAACACCTGTCCCCTCTGGAACATGAGACACTGTTTTCCTGCCTAAACTGTCACTTATTCTGAGAGGACAGCTCGCCCTTCCTTCAGTTCATTATTTTCAGCCCCAAAGATTCTGCAAAGTCTCTGTAAAGACTGGTGAAATATTTTTGGGGATAAAGAAAAATAGGCAAATGGTGAGGTCCTTTGGCATCAAGCCTGGTACTCAGCCACAGGATATGCAGCATCAGTGTTACTACCAGCAGTGCCAACCACCATATATGCAGCAGAAGCCCTTTTTGCAGCAACAGCCTCATTCCAGGAAAAGAGTGGGTGGCAGACCTCATTCTGGTCATCAGCCTCAGCCTTCTGAGGAATCTACCCAGGGCCAGAAGGCTCCCTTCTTACTAGAATGGTAATCTGAGTCTAGTCTGATTGTTTTTTCTGGACAGGTTGTTCCTTTTCTGCACTGAACGACAGCTAATAATATCTGATAAATGGGGGTTGTCCATAATTAAAGAGGGATACAGGCTGGAATTCCAAGAGGATCCACCCAATCAGTTGCCAACACAGGCAGTTGATAATTGTCTGCCTGAACTACAGCAAGAACTCGGTGCTTGCTTAACAAAGGGGCAGTTCAGCAAATTCATGTTTATGAAGAATGGGGGACATAGGCTTATTTTGAACCTGGATGTTTTAAATTCTTTTCTTAAGGTTACAGAGGTAAGGATGGTTACACTCTTGATGGTTATGTAAATGTTATGAATAACTACATGGTTTGTGGTTCTGGGTCTTTGGGACGCATACTTTTACATAACCATCCATCCCAGTCACTGCAGATATTGGCATTTTAAGTGCAAGGGTGAACTATTTCAGCACACTGTCCTGTCCTCTTTTTCCCCATGTGTACACTAAATGCATGCATTTAATGGCATTAGCATGTTCCATCTATCCATATTTAGATGATTGGCTCATAATAACTGCTCTATTACATAACCTACTCAGTATCCATGTAGGGTTGACCCTAACTACCTGTCAGAGTCTAGGGTTGGTTATAAATTGGAAGAAATCTAGATGGGTTCCTTAGTTTGTGGGGGCATTTTTAATTCAACACTGACAGGGCCTTCCTGCCAACGAAATGTGCAGGAGCCATTAAAATTTTAATGATCTCTTCTGTAAGCAATGCATGGTATATACAGTACTTGTTAGGCCTCATGGATTCTACTACATCAGTTGCCCCCTTTGCTAGGGTACAAATGCATGCCCTTCAAAGTTGGTTTCTGAGATCTTTTCATCCGACTATATATCTGCAAGATCAGACATTTTCTATCCCACATATGGTCGTTAGATCACTCCTTTTGTGGTTTAGTGAGAACAGTCTTTTTCAGGGGATCACCTTTGGGCTAGTGCATCCAGATGTAATGATCACTATGGATGGATGCATCCCCGGAATGGTGGAGCACTCATTGTAACAATTTTTCTGTTCAGAACATTTGGTTAAGCATGTGTTAGATTGGATAGGTAAGGTTCATGAATATGCATCAATAGCTAAATTAACTACTTATATACATAATAGACCAATAGCTGGATTTGGGGGGCGATTGAGGGACTTTTTTGATTATTTTGGCTAGAACGAACACCAATTAAGGTGACTTAGTATAATTTAGTATAAAGATAAAAGGATGGAACACAGAGAATGATTAGTAAAATAGTAGATATTCTATTTTGTATAAATATAAGTAACCATGGAGAGGAGATTTACAACATAACTAAGTTCTGTTACTAAATTTCTTATTTCTTAACCTTTATCAGTTTAGCTCATTTTAAATGTAGTGCCTGTTTAAGTTATATACTAATTTTAGATCTGTTATTTGTATAAGTTACTATAAGTCTCAAATTAACTGCAAGTATTGTTTGTATAAGCCTTCGACAATACATTGTTTGTATAAGCTTTTCTATGCACTTTCCATTGTCAAATCATACCTATTTCTAAATAATTTTTTTTTTAAAAAAAAGAACATTTGGTTAGGGAGTGAAACACATCTGCACGTTAATGCAATAGCATCCATAGCAATTTGTCATGGTGTTTTCCTACAAGCTATTCATATTGCTGGCTTGGACAACACAAGTGCAGACATGTTGAGGAGGACTGGGCTATCATACTGCAGATGGTCCAGTGGACACAAGTATATCTGCCCAGTACTCATCAGATTTTTCCTCAAGTGGATCTGTTCACAATAAGCAACAAGACAAGACTCTTGTTTTTTGTCCGATGGCTACAAGCGTTCCATTGTCCATATGTAATGCTTTCCAAATACCATGGATAACAGGACTATTTTACACCCCCACCACCACCTTTTGCATTAATTGGCACGGCTATTTGCAAAATTTGAGCAGAAGGCATGAGTTGCATCCTTATAGGACCCCTTTGGCCCAGGAAATCCTGGATCCAGATACTGTTGGTGTTGGCCAAGGTCAGTATTTTCCACAGAAACCAGACGTTGTAAACAGAGGCATAATTTTGCACTATGATGTAGCCAAGTTGTACCTCATTGTGTGGCTGATTCTGTCTTGCCATTAGCCTTTTTAAAGGAAAAGGTTAAGGAAATCCTTATGGATCCAGACCCAGCTGGGTGGGTGACAGCGATTGGGGAAGATTCTTTTATTCCCTCATATTGTGAGGCCCTACCGAACCTTATCCTAGCTTTGTATACAGGGATAGATATTCCATTTGTCTTGGGATGGGTTACACTCCCCCTAAAGAATCTGGGCATCAGTTTTGAAGAACTCAGTGCTTCATTTGTCTTTGAAGAGGCAAGTTCCTGAGATTGCTGGGAGTTCCTTAGGCTGGTTTGTTAACTGTTGACCTGGTCACAGTTGCAGATGCTTTCTGCAGGCATCCAGACTAGAGATGGGCATGAACAGGAAAAAAAACAGGAACTCACGAACAACCACGAACGTGGCCCTGTTCACGAACATGTTCGTGGTTGGCTGTTCGTGGGGGCCAGCAGGCTCTCCTCCAGCCATCAGCCAAGTCAAGATCTCTACTGCACCACTCCCAGAAACCTGACCTAAGCAGGCACCAGGAAAGGTACCAGTAATAAATAATAGCTTGGCCCAGAGCTTGGCAGCAGCCCTGGAACTTGAAGGGGTAGATCCCTATCCCACCACACACAAAGAAAATTCAAGCTCCAATGCACTCCATCAAAATGCCAACAGCAGCTGTCTCTCCCTCTCCAAAGGCAGAGCTGGGAGCACCCCTCCCCCCTTGTCTTTGTTCCCTTGTAACAAATTTGAAGCTCCACACTTGAAAGGAAAACCCTCCTATCAAGCTAAATTGGACTTAGATTGGGGTTTCCAGGGCAACAGCAGGAGTTCAGACAGAGTTCAGACAATCCCTGCCTAAATTTCCAAGGGAATTGATTGCAGGTGCCAGACGAACAGCAACGAAGGACGCTTGCAATGACCACCTGTTTGTTTAGAATGGGGCCTCATGAACAGCTTGTTCGCAAACAGCAGATTGGGCTGTTCGTGGCTTTTTTTGTTTGTATTGCTGTTCGTGCCCCTCTAATCCAAACTATGGCTGTGGCACATATTCTACATGGGGCTGCCCTTAAAGACACTTCTGAAGTTTCAGTAGGCACAAAATACAGCAAGTCAAGTCCTGCCTAGAACCCACAAAAATAATCATATAAAACCTGTACTGTTCCATCTGTACTGACTTCAGTTTGCTTCCTAACTCAATATAAAATGCTGGTTAGGGTGTACAGTTTGGTTCAGAATTCGGTTATTTTTCCCCATAGGGAATAATGGAAAATGGGTGGGGCACCTTTTGAGGGGCCCAAAAATTAGCCCCTGGGACCCAATTTTCATGAAACTTGGAGGAACTTTAAGAGTAGCCAGGATATGGTAAAGTTTGGTTGAAAAATGACCTCTCCAGCCCACCTGGTATCTCCCAGAGAGATTTTCGCATAGAAAACAATGGCCAAATTTTTCAGAAATACCCTAACTAAATTTGAGACTTTGGTAAAAAAATTGGTTATCAGTTGCAATTCAGCTGTCTCTTTTTCTAATCTCCCTTTGAAATTCCTTTGCAGTATAACTGCTACTTTTAGATCAGCAATTGAATGTCCTGGAAGGTTATAAAACAGTGGGGAACATTTTAACCTTGAAGGACATTCAGTTGCTGACTTAAAAGTAGCAATTATCCTGCAGAGGAATTTCATAGGGAGATTAGAAAGAGAGACTGCTGAATTGCAACTAATAACGAAGCTCAAGACCTGGACTGAATCAAGACCTAGGCTTCCTGTCTCATTGTCAGTGCTGGTTTCTCCACACCCGCTACCCCTCTGATACCTCACCCTATCCAATCACACCTGCTATTGTCGTTCACCAGCTGTTGTCATTCAGCTTCTGTAATCACTTCACTCTCCAAGATATAAGGACAGATGGACTCACATTCTAGCTGTATCTGAAGAAGTAAGCTGTGATTCACAAAAGCTCATACCCTGCCACAAATTTTGTTAGTCTTACAGGTGCTAGTGGACTCTTGCTCTTTTCTGTTGTAAATAAATGTTCTTGCTGATCCAAGAGCCCTCCTTCCTCCAGTCTGAATCTGAGGAATGGGCCCCTATTTAAGGGAATATTTCCTTTTTTTTTTTTTTTTGTAAAATTTTTATTGGGTTAGAACATTAATATTTTTACATTACATTGCATTCAATTATCCCCTAATTTTTCGTTTCTAACCCCCTCCCTTTCCCCCCCTTTTGTTGACTTCCAACAGCTTTCCCACCCTCTGTCCCTTTTCCCTTACTTCTATTAATTTCCTCTATCTAAAACAAATATATATTCTCCATTATATTAAGCAGTACATCTTTAACTCTTTTACTTACTAAACATCCAAACTATACTTCTTTAGATAAACAATTTATCCCATTTTCCAGTTTTGAATATTTCTGTATGTCATAAACCATAAAAATTTCCCACATTTAAATCAAACAATTTGATTTGTTCTCTCTATATTAAACATTTCTTCTTTTTATAGTATTTCTATATAACTCATCACATAGTCAGTCATTTTAACTCTTCTATACATTCAGTTTGGTGCATATAAGTCTTATCAAGTAAAAAAAAAATATTGTTAATTACTCAATCCTCATGTTTAAACCGTTAATTATTCTCTATCAATATTCTATCAATTAACCTCTACATATCTATATATATCTCAATCAATTAATTAATCTAACTGCTTATAAATTCACATTTCTCTTCCTCCCCCGGTAAAGTCACCCCTCTCTTTTATACTTTTATTGTACTTCAGTAGTTCTCAAACTGCCACAGTTTTCCTCCCACCTCCCACTTCTTCTCCAGATATTGTTTCAGCTTCTCCCAGTCTGTGTTAAACTGCCCTGAGTCCAGATCTCTCAGTTTTCTTGTCATCTTGTCCATTTCAGCCATATACAGCAATTTGTAGATCCAATCTTCAATAGTTGGCACTTCTTGTACTTTCCATTTCTGCGCATACAAAAGTCTAGCTGCTGCAGTCATATAAAATATCAACGTCCTGTGGTGGGCTGGGATTCCCTCCATTCCCAAGTTTAGCAGCAGGAGTTCTGGGTTCTTATTTATTTGAAACTGTAAAATTTCACTCATTTCTCTTATTATTTCCCCCCAGAACTGCCTAGCTACCTCACACGACCACCACATATGATAGAGGGAGCCCTCATGCTTTCTACATTTCCAGCATTTATTAGAAGTGTTCAAGTTTCCTAGCGCAATCTTCTTTGGTGTCATGTACCAACGATAGATCATTTTGAAAATGTTCTCTTTAATATTAATACATGTCGTTGTCTTCATTGTAGTTTTCCACAAGTATTCCCATGCCTCCATTGTTATTTCTTTATTAAAATTTATAGCCCATTTCACCATTTGTGTTTTAACTGTCTCATCCTCGGTATACCATTTCAACAGTACTTGGTATACCTTGGATATTCTTTTCTTGTCCTCTTTAAAAAGGGTCTGCTCTAGTTCCGAATTCTCTGTTCGTATACCTCCCTTTACAGAGTCCGAGTTATACAAATCTCTGATCTGTCTATACTGGAACCAATCGTAGTTCGGTGATAGTTCCTCTTGCGTCTTTATTCTAAGTTTAGACACTTCAGTTTTAGTTATTTCTTTGTACGTTAAACATTGTTGTTCATTATCAACAGCTCTCGGATCTATCACCTCGTATGGAACCACCCACAAAGGGGTTCCTTCTTGCAGGTAAATTCTGTACTTCTTCCAGATTGTATATAAACTTCTCCTTACAAAATGATGCAGGAACATCGAGTTGACCTTTACTTTGTCATGCCATAGGTATGCGTGCCATCCAAAATTTTTTTTATATCCCTCTAGGGCTAATAGTTTCTTATTCCTTAATGTCATCCACTCTTTTAACCAAACTAGGCAGATTGCATCATGGTAAAGTCTCAGGTTGGGCAGTTGCATTCCGCCTCTTTCCTTTGCATCTTGTAGAACTTTTACTTTCACTCGAGGCTTCTTGCCTGCCCAAACAAAATCTGATATTTTCCTCTGCCATTTTTCAAATTGTTTAGAGTCTCTGATGATTGGTATTGTCTGTAGCAAAAACATTACTCTTGGTAACACATTCATCTTAACTGCTGCAATCCTGCCCAACCATGACAAATTCAGTCTATTCCATTTGATCAAGTCTCTCTCTATCTGAGTCCATAATTTTTCATAATTATTATTGAACAAATCTATATTTTTTGCAGTCAGCTCAACTCCCAAATATTTCACCTTACTAGTTACTTCACAGTCCGTTGTTTCCATTAACAATTGTTGTTTCTGCTTAGTCATGTTTTTACATAATATCTTTGACTTCTTTTTGTTAATGAAGAAACCTGCCAAGTCACCAAACTCCTTGATCTTG
Organism: Eublepharis macularius; assembly: GCF_028583425.1. NCBI lineage: Eukaryota > Metazoa > Chordata > Lepidosauria > Squamata > Eublepharidae > Eublepharis > Eublepharis macularius. The sequence continues at coordinate 30,172,323 of NC_072801.1, read as the reverse complement.
TCTATCACTTTTGGCATGTTCTCCAATGGATCTTCTACAATTAACATTATGTCATCTGCAAATGCTCTAACCTTGTATGAATATTCCTTTATTTTTATTCCTCGTATTTCCTCGTCTTGTCGTATTTGTATCATCAGAATCTCCAATACTAAAATGAACAACAATGGAGATAACGGGCAACCTTGTCTTGTTCCTTTACTAATCGTCAATTTCTTGGTCAGTTCATCATTCACTACAATTGCTGCAGTCTGGTCTCTATAAATTTCTTTAATTGCTCTGATGAATCTTTCTCCCAATTGTAGCTTTTCCATAGTGGCAAACAAAAAATCCCAGTTTAAATTGTCAAACGCTTTTTCAGCGTCTACAAAGAAGAAACCAACCTCTTTGTCACAACGCTTATCATAATATTCAATAGCATTGATCACTGTCCTTAAATTGTCTCTTATTTGTCTGTCTGGCAAAAAGCCTGCTTGTTCCTCCTCTATGACTTCCGAGAGCCACCCCTTCAGTCTCTCCGCCAATATCTTCGTAAAAATTTTATAATCATTGTTAAGTAGTGATATAGGTCTGTAATTTTTCACGTTAGTCAAATCTTGGCCCTCTTTTGGGATCAATGATATATTCGCTTCGCTCCAAGTGTCTGGAATTCTTTGATCCCTAAAAACTCCGTTCATCACCTCTTTTAGGAATGGTGCCAGTTCGTTGGCCATTGTCTTATAAAATTTAGCCGTAAGTCCATCTGGCCCTGGCGCCTTTCCTAGATTTGCAGATTGTATTAACTTACTTATTTCCTCATCAGTTACTTCGCTATTCAACTTATTTCTCCAAGCTTCCGAGATCTCTGGAAGTTTGGTTTTCTCCAAATATGATGCTATTGATTCTTTGGTTACTTCTTTTTTATTATACAGCTTAGCATAAAATTTATAAAAGGGTCTACTAATGGTAGTCTGCTCCAGGTACGTTTTATTTTCTTCACAGATTTTATTTATTATTTTCTTTTCCCTTTTCTTCTTCAATTGCCATGCCAAATATTTCCCAGGTTTATTAGCACCCTCAAAAGCTTTTTGATTCAGTCTTTTAAGGTTCCACTCCAATTCTTTATTACTCATTGCTGTTAACTGTTCTTGAAGAATTTTAATTTCCTGATGTATTTTCTTTTTCCCTGGTCTCTTTTTTAACTGTATTTCTTTGGCCTTTATTTTCTCCTCAATCTCTTGTCTTTTCTCCTCTTTCTTTTTCCTTGCTCTGCCATTTAAGTCCATTAGTATGCCCCTTACAACCGCCTTGTACGCGTCCCAAACTTTACTGGTTGGTACTTCTTTATTCACGTTATATTGTATAAAAAACTTTGTCTCTCTTCTCAATATTTCCATATTTTCACTTTCCTGTAGCAAGTCCTCATTTATTCTCCAGGCTTTCCTTTTTCTCCTTTTTCCAAATTTCCACATAATTGGATTGTGATCTGAGCCTACCATCGGCATTATTTCTACCTCCTTAGTCCATAACGCTAAGTCCTTTGAGGCCCAGATCATATCAATTCTTGATAATGTAAGATGCCTTGCAGAATAAAAAGTAAACTGTTTGGTTTTAGGATATTCTCTCCTCCATACATCTTCGAGAGTCTCTTGTTGAATCAACTCAAAAAAAGCTTTGGCAATAGTCCTCTTTTCTTTTGTGCTGTTGTAGTCTTTTTATCTAGTTCCAAATCTGTCACTCCATTAAAATCTCCAGCAAGAATTATCTGGTCATATATAAGATCGTCTAAATGCTTCCTTAAATCCTCAAAGAAGCTTTCCTTTGCACCGTTAGGTGCATAAAGTCCGACTACCAACACTCTCTTTAAATTCCAATTACATTCCACCGCTACAAATCTAGCTTCCACATCTCTCATAACAAATTTTGGCTGCAGCTCCTCTTTTATGTACAACACCACTCCTCTTTTTTTCTTGTTAGAGGCCGCTACAAATTCTTTGCCCAAAGGGAATATTTGCCCAGTAGGGAATATTTCCTACTGCGACGTGCTGCTTTCCTTCCCAGAGACCCCTCATTTTCTGTGACAGCAGAAGAACTCAGCACGGGAGCAGGGCTCATGAAAGTAGTGGTAGTCTTCACAGTGCCACAAGACTCCTTTTTTGGTCTTTTGATTTCCTCTGTGCAGTCACACAACTCATCTGCTTTTCTCCTCTGTTGGATGTCATAAAGATAGTTATGATGTTAAGAAGATATCAGTTTGGGATGATAATATTATGATTCTTAGCTTATGGTATGCATATTTTCTTTGAAACATTTGTCTAATGCTTAGCTGCATTTTAACCTAATATGCACCACAATAAGATATAATTTGTTGAATGTGGTTTAATAGCATCATCATCTTCAGACAACTGCGAAGGGGTGGCCATGCCCCTCGGTTCAGCCACTGAAGGCTATCATGTGCTGGCAGGTAGGGACCATGGGCATGACTCCAGAAGAATCATTACATTTTTCAGAAATGTGTGGCTGGCATAGGAGTGACTGCACAAAGGACATTCAAAATATATAGTTGCAAGCATCTCTATGATTTGCTACTCTTTCTATCCAGTGTGATTCTTAGGTGTTAAAAATTGTATATCAAAGATCTACAAAAAGTTTAGCTGTATGAGTCTGTTTTGAAAGGCAAATAACATTCTGATGTCATTTGGGGCCTTATAAGTAACTGTTTCCCAGAGAGGGAGCGAGAGAATGCATTTGGGAGCAACCACAGAGGTTTTAGATAAAATTTCAGAATTGCCATTATATTGCTGACCCCTCTCCACCCCACCCCACCCCGATTTATTACAGGCGTGTATACATATCTTATCTGGACAGTATTCATTTCTTCCGGCCCAGATGTCTCCGGACAGCTGTTTATCATGAAATCCTTATTGGGTACCTGGAATATGTCAAGAAACTAGGGTGAGCATTTTTATGAACTACTTTTGCTGATGTATTCCAGCCATAAGGGAAAGGGTACCAGTTCTGGAAATCCTTCAGGGCTTCTATACACAGAATCATTCCCGTACAAGCATAAGGGAAAGTAGACAGATGCGGACACAGTCATGTGTAGAAGTGAGTGCCATAATTTGCCAAGACTGTACAACTTGAAGCAGTGGCTTCCTGAACCAAAATTCTTAAGCGTTGTTTACATTTTATAGTGTACACATTTTGTACATGTTTTTTTTCTTATACTTAAGTAGGAAAATTTTGCCCTATTAACTGGGTTTGTTTTCACACGTTCTGTCAAGAAAAAGCGATCATCATACATTTGCATACAAGTCACAGTTGGGTACAGTAATAAAACAAAACCCTTTATATAAGCTGCTTAAGAGAGATCTTACATTTGAGGTCGTCTTCCTTTCAGGTAAATGTGGTATGAAGCAGCTCTGAGAGACTTCCAGAATTGGCTAGAAAACAGCAGAGAACTCAGTTTTCTTCAAGTTATAGATTGAGAGCCGTATTTCTATTCCTAATCCCTCTACCATCCTCTCCCTTTTGATAAAATGGATGCCCATTCAACCCTCTGTCTTTGTTACAAAGTAAGAGGCTTGAATTTAACACATGACTTAAGAATGTTCCAAAGGGAATACTTCCCCTGCATCACACAGTCTCCTTTGGTATTGACTTATAAAACAGATTGTAAAGTGAGCTGATTTGCAAGTAAGTCTCTGTCCCATTTTCTCAGGCTCTGCCTGTCCCTAAGCCAAGGCAGGTTGGAAGGAGGTGCTCCAGACGTACACTTCTTATAGTTGCCACCCAAGGCAGTGGCTGCTATGCCCATGATGGCTTGACCCTAGTGCATATTTGAGTGGCTGGAGTGCTAGGTTTAAGAAGTACAGGAAGTTCAAACAGCTGCTTGACTATGAAGCCATGGGCAAGTTCCCCCCCTCAGTATCTTCCCTCAAAGGATGAGTGTGACCGTTAAGTGCTGCTCCAAGCTTCATCTTGTGAGAGTGCTCATTAGGGATAAATTCACAATATTTCAACTGACTGCAACCCCCCAGAGTTGATAACCAACCCTGTGTGCTGTGACAGTGGGAGTTGACAAACTCCTGACATGCATAGCTGGTGAGCGGCATGAGTAGGTTCAAAATCCATACCTGGATTACTAGGTTCATATTTGCACACCTCTAAAGTACCAACTCTCAACATTCATCACTCAGAACTTTTCTAAACAGAGAAGAATTCTTCTGAGGTTGCTCAGGCCAAATTTGCTGATCCTTTCAATGAGGCAAATGGAACAGGCCAAAGCATATTGGGGAGACACCCAAGCAGAAGATTGCAACCATTCACCTTCAAAGGATGTGTACTGCTATATGTTTTGTGGTGCTAAAATTGTTTGGGAATTCTGCCTTCTGTGGTAGCAGAGATGTGCAGTTAGGGAAAAGCTTGTAACTCTTTTTGCAGTTAAGCCTAAATTATGAGAATAATGTGTTAAATTGAGTGCTTTTGCTTTTCTGGGGCATACAGGTATGTGACAGGCCATATCTGGGCCTGCCCGCCAAGTGAGGGGGATGACTATATCTTCCACTGTCATCCTCCTGATCAGAAAATCCCCAAGCCCAAACGCCTTCAGGAGTGGTACAAGAAGATGCTGGACAAGGCATTTGCAGAGAGGATCATTCATGACTATAAGGTGAGGACTTGCTTGCAGTTGGATTCTTGGGTCATCATCACTCAGTAGAAAGGGCAACTATTTTGTGTGGCGGGCTATAATTTTGGAAGCATGTCAGCTGTTCATTTCTTAAGTTGTGCATGTTCAAAATTAAACGGAATGCCCAGTACAGTCATAAGCAGAGTTATACCATTCTAAACCATTGACTTTCAAGTGTGCAAGTCTCCCTGTGGTTTAGGCTAAGGGGAGTTTAAAAACACAAAGTATCTATGTTTTTAGGCTGGTTTTATGGTCTGCTGGGGATTGTCTTACAAATGTCATTTTGGACTGCTGAATGTTGTTTTATCCTTTTTTATTATATATGTCATATAATTTGCTAGCATCATTTTCTGGAAGTTTTTCCAGTAAATCTGTGGCTTGGCCTGGGCAGGTAGCTTAGAAAATTCCAGTGTTGGAATAAAGGACATTTTGATTAACCAGTTAACCAATTCAAAATATATTTGCAGATTACCTGGTACATCTAATCCTGATATATTTTAATTCTGAACATGGCCCCATTTAAATCCACCTTTTCTGCACATGGTCCAATTATGTGAATTTTTGACCTGCATTCTGGGGCTGTATTCAAATATTACCTTTATTTTGGGGGGGGGGGTTAAAATCCCCAAAACAATAGAAACAGTGAGTGTCTCTACACAAGACATCTGACACATGAAGAACATGTGTAGAGAGATGCAATGGTAGCCAGGAAGGGTAGTTTAAAAAGACAGAACCGGCAGCAGGGCAATGACTTTGCTATACACTGGAGCTGTGTGAAGGGGCTGTGAAATACCAGAAGGGAAACTTCAGCCCATTATAACCTTTCCAGGTCCAAGCCCGGCTCTGGAAGGCATCTCTAGCTTGTTTCCATTCCTTGTTGCCCTCTAGTTGCAATCCCACACAGTTGGAAGAGGTGAACTTGACAGCCTTCTGGGAGGAGAAGATGAAATTAACAAACCCTTTGAGGAGCGATCTCCGCCGGCTCTGTCTTTTAAAACTACTCTTCCTGGCTAACATTGCGTCTCGCTACACTTGACGAATACGTGTCAAGGCGTCTCTTGTACAGACTCAGTGTCTCCAGCTTTAAGGGATGAATGCCCAATGAGATTTTGCTATACAACCTCAACTATTCTTCCAAGACGTCTAAGCTTGGTTTCTGTTAGTCAAAGGTGACAGGAGTTCGGGAGATTGGTAGAAGATGGAAGGAAGGGAAGAAAGTAGGAAAAGGGTTGCAAAGAAGGGGGACAGAGAAAGGTAGGTGAGTAGAAGAAAAGGAGAGAGGATTCTGGAAACAAAAGGGAAAGCTGGAGGGGGGTATGTTTGATTTGTGGGCGGGAGAGAAGGAATCAGGGGAAAGAGAGAGGTTAATGGTGTGGGGAAGGGGGTACAAAGGAAAAATGAGATGCCCTCATACTTCCCTTGTCTGTGATCTTATAATTTAGTAAATCAAAACCTACCATTTATTTTAGTTTCATTTTAATAGCCTTTCCATTGCCAAATGCACTGCCAAATAGTCTCACCAATTAAAATTGTTCCCACTACTCAGTTAACTAAAGCTTTAGTTGGTTGAGAGCCAGCTCAGCTGTGCATTCCTGCATGTAACACACTTATCTGTCAACTGAGAAGCTGATTGTATGGCAGTGTAGGTTGCAGGTTTCTGTATTGGCATAAATTTTCTGTAGTGTTCTTCTGTGCCCTATAAGGATCTGTTTGGCATGCTTGTTTGACTTGAATTAACCAAACCTTTACTTTATAAATATTGCAATTTTTTTTCTAATAGCCAAAAGTAGTTGAACTATTTGATATAATTTGGTTTAAAAGATATACTCAGTCAAATTCAGAGCTTTACTTGAGATGATTTTTATTAAATGGGGCCAAGATCAATATAATTTATACTGTGGTATTCCCCATGGATGATAGAAATTGGACAATGAAGAAAGCTGACAAGAAGACAATTGATTCATTTGAAATGTGGTACTGGAGGAGTGTTTATGGATAACATGGACAGCCAAAAAGACAAATAAAAGGGTTCTAGATCAAATCAAGCATGAAGCTAAAATGACAAAATTGAGGCTATCATACTCTAGTTACATCATGAGACGGCAGTGCTCACTGGGAAAGACAATGCTTGGAAAGGTAGAAGGCAGTAGGAAAAAAAGGAAGACCCAAAATGAGATAAAGGAAGCAACAGCCTCCAGTTTGCAAGATCTGAGCAAGGTTGTGGTTGTTGATTCATAGGGTTGCCATAAGTTGGGAGCGAGTTGACAGTTTATCACACACACATGCACCCTTTCTTTGTCTGGTTTTCTGAGTTGCTTTTTGTTGCTGCTTTTTTTTTGTAATAAAGTATTTATTGATTTTTTAAGTATACATTTCAAATAATAGAGAAAAGAATTTCACAAATTAAAGGGGGGGGGGGAATCCAGTAGATCAAAGTAACAAAATTACATGGAAAAACACAGGGAGGAAGTTCTATATGTTGCTCTGTTTACAATAGCAACTTTTTGTTGCTGCTTGCGGTGAGAAAGGAATGATAAAATGACACAACAGTAACTATAAAAGGACACAATAACTCTTCTCTAGCTGACACATCCTTTTAAACATAAAATTTTCAGCAATCAGGCACCCATCTCTAGAAGGACTTTCAGAGCTTGCTAGTCCCAGTCCAGACTGAGATGAATCTAATTCAGAATTACTAAAGTATGTTGCTGCTTGCAGTGAGTCTTTTTCTTCCGCCTTTCTAGGTTATGCTTGTGTGATTTTGTGTGTGTGTGTGTGATTTTTTCCTAAGGCTGGCCACCTAAAAAAGTTAATTACTTCGAAACTTCCCAATAGCAGAACTTAAATTTTGTTACTAATGAATGTAACGGAAAAAACATGTTGCTAACCTGTAACTGTTGTTCTTCAAGTGGGCACATGGACTTAGCATCAGCACAGAGCCTTAGTTTAGAAATGTTTAGAGCTAGAATCTAAGCCCGAACCCCTCTTCCTCTCAGAGATGCAGATTGGACTGCACGTGCCTAAAGGGGAGTCATGCCTTCCCATTCAGTTTCTTTTAAAAATAAGAGTATGTTTGTAGGAATTCAAAAGAAACTTTTGCAGTGACAGTGGGCAGGTCACATGACTGTATGGATGACCACATGAAGGGAAACCGTTATAGGGAAGCAACCTTCCCCCCCCCCTTTGCGTTCTCTGTACATTGCACTGATGGGTAGATATTAATGACTTAACCTAGATAAAGGTGTTTTAATTTAAGAGAGAATGTGGCACACCTCAATAGAAGAAGGCATCAGCATGACCTCATCAAATTTGGGAAGCACAATCCTTCAAGATCTCAGTCTTCCCAACCAGCATTGCCTCCATCTTGTAAGGATGCAGTTTCATCTTACTCATTTTAATCCACTTCACCCAAGATCTCTACCGCATCACCAGTTGATTTGGATAGAGAAATACAGAGCCAGGGGCTGCCAGCATATTGATGGCATCTTACTCCAAGACCATGGATGATTTCTCATCAGGGCTTAACATATAGTTTGAATAGCATGGGGAATAGGACTGAACCTCGTGGGTCATGACAAATCCCAAACTGATGACAGTTTGTTCCCAGCAGCAACCTCTGAGTCCAATCTGTATGGAATGATTTAAACTTATCCAAGGTATTAATGTCTACTACGAATCCAAATGCCTCAACAAGATGGTATGGACCACTATATCAAAAGCTATTGATAAATCCAGTAGGAGCAGCAAAAAGATTGTCTAGCACTGGTGGGGGCCTGAGACATGTAGAACCTCACAAGACAAGACCCACAGTGATTACAACTGGCCTTCCTCAGTAAATTTATGAGGCCTTGCCCGTAAGAGATTATTTAAACCAGTCAAAAGCACTACTTCAAAATGTTTCAACAAAATGTCATGGTCCACAATATCAAAGGCTGCTGATAAATCCAATAAGAGCACAGCCCTTGTCTACTTTTAGATGGAGATAATCAACTAAAGCCACCTGTGTCCCATAGACTAGATTGAAAGGTGTCCAGAAAACACATCCAAGAAGACTTGGGATTGTTCTGCCATTTTTCTATCATCTTTTCCATGAAAGGCAAATTAGAGACTTTATCATTTTTAATGTAGCAATTTTTTTTAATGTAGTGGATAGGTGACTACTTGTTTTAGTGACATAGGAAAAGGTGCTCTAAGTCAGTGATTGATTTATGATCAGTCAGGGACACATTTATGTGATCTTTACATGCTTTCAGTAACTAGACAGACAAGAATCCAGAGTACAAGTGGTAGCCTTCACAGATTCCAGGATTCTGTTGACATCCTTCATGGTAACTGAATCAAAATGGTCCATGAAAGGACCAGAGAGGGTACAGGGCACTTTAGTATCTCAGCTATATTACAACCAGCATTCAAATAGGAATGGTTTTGAGAGTTGTTCCTAGCAAAAACTCTGTGAAGCATCACGCCTATCAGACTTCAGAGTCAACAAGTGCCAAAACACTTCAAACTCTGAGCTGGATGTGAACTAACTGATCAAAGTAGTAACCAAGTAGCATTTCTTTACTGCTGTCATTACTACCTCATAGATCTTCCAATATGCTCTGTGGCACACTTGAATCGAATACAGTTGGTGTTTCCCACTATTTTTCAGATCACCCAGATTCATAGTAAATCAAGGTGCCAGATTCTATCTCAGAGGATAGGAGAGACTGGAGAACCATGTGAATCATTTCCAGGAGCTTCTCATTCCAGGCACCCACTATGGCCTCAACAGCTATCATCTGAGATCTTTAAAAGCCCCCAGGCATTCCAGAAGCAATTCAGATCTGTTCATCTCTGTGGGTGGACCATTTAACCAAACCTTCACCCACCGTTAAGCATCGGTGAATCTTTCTTCCATGCCTTCATGAAGTAGTGACCGGACAACAGCACAGGTTGAACCTCCAGCCCCCAAACCCAGAGATTCAGTGCAAAAAACTAAGACTAAAAATCTTTGTTATGCATAAGGCACATCACAACCTGAAAGAGACTGATAGTAGCCATAGAGGCTATAAATTCCTGGACAGCCCAGACATGGTTGAAATTATAAAGGCTGAAATCGCCCAGAATAATCAATCTGGGTGTCTCCAGCCCCATGCCTGAGAATACTTATACCAGCTCAGATAGGATGTTGAGTAAGGAATTAGGTGGCCAGTTAAATAAGTAGAATGCCCAGTCTCTCCCCACAATCTAATGTAAGGAGCAGACAATCCATGCCAGCTATAGTTTGCATAGGGAATCTATGAAAGGGTGGTGGTGGGATGATAGCCACCCCCCCCCCGATCTCTAGTTCTATGTTTATGAGTAGATCCTCTCTGTATCCCATGCCAGCTACAGAATGAATGCTGTAAGCCCCAGGCAGAGAGCCACAGAGCAAAAGCTCTTTGGCTTGCAACCCAGGCTTGTGCCTCAAAAGCTAGCCCCATGTTCATTTGTTTGGATGGGAAGAATCACTGTGGTTTACAACCCAAACAGCCATGTTGATTGCTGTGACCTCTGCACACATTGTCAATGAGTTGCATGCATTAAAGGCATGGCTCCCTGTGCTTAAAGATCCACAAAGGCAAGGTGCATTTAAAGTTCCTACCCAAAGTTGTAACATATTTCATAAATAGTAGAGCTGGAAAACTCGGCTCTGGCGCGGGGTTTGGCTGGCCCCTGACAAAAAAATTCTGAAGCTCAGGTTTGAGCTAAACTCAAAAAACATGCTACTGAACATTTTACCGAATAATGTTACAAAAGAACAGGGAGATCTTTTCCGGTACATGGTGACAGCTGCAAGAGTACTATATGCAGCGAAATATAAAACAAGTTTGTGCTCTGACATGCCAGGGTAGATAGACGAGATGTACGAATATGCATCAATGGCTAAAATTAACTTCCTGTGTGCATAATAGACCAATAGTGGAATTCTTGAAAAAATGGAAAGATTTCTTTGATTACTTAGGTTAAAAAAGGTAATTATGTTACAAAGATAAAACACAGGAGAAATGACTGATTAAAAAATTATTGACGTTAAAAGTTTGAGTATAAGTAACTTAGGCGGGGATGGGAGCTATTATACAATTTAGTTGTGCTGTTATATATTCTGAATATACCTTTCTGTTAGGTTAAATTAAATTCAAATGTAGTGCTTGTATAAGTTTCTATGCACTTTCTATTGTTATATTTTTAAATAAAATCTTTACTTAAACAAAAATAAAACCCTTTCAACAGAGCTGGAACAAGAAAATAAAAATATTTTAAGTGACAAGAAAGTGACAAGAAAACTCAGAAAGTGACAAGGAAGTGACAAGAAAACTCAGGATGTTGTTGAGTAAATAAGACAGGAAAACAACAAACTTTTAACCCAATTATAGCAAACAGACCAAAAATACACAGAAGACTTTTAGTGGAGTAAAGGAAGATACACAAAAGGACTGAGCTATCTTTTGGACTACAAGAAATAAGTAAAAAATTCAAGAAAATAAACAAGATATCCAAGAAATCAAGACACAGCAAAAGGAATTGAGAGAGATGCAAGAAAAAATTGAATTAGCACAGGAACTACAAGCAAGCTCTTTGACAGAAGCAGATCAAAAAATTGAAATCTTGGAAATGAAACTTAAGAGCAATCGTCTAAGGTTCCATGGAATTCCAGAAAATGTGGGTGATTTGGATTTAGATAACATATTTCAAAAATTAACACAAGATGATCTGAAGGTGCAAGGTGATGTTCCAGAAATTGAACAATTTTTTAGAATTAATTCAAAGTACGCATACCAAAACGAAGTGCCACAAGATATATTAGTTACTTTTATCCATTTAAAAAATCAAAGGATACAATCATATTACAACATAGAAAAGAACCATTAAAAATTGGAAGACAAGAAATACAAATATTTCAAGATCTATCACCAAATATAATAAATGAAAGGAATTTGGAAATCTGAAGCGAGTGCTGCAGCAGAAGCAAATAAGACACCGTTGGAAAATCAGTGTTTGGGTTCAGAAGATGCTGGCCTTTCAACCAGAGAAGAGGAAGGAGCAATCAGGAAAAGAAAAGAGAGAAAAAGGAGGAGGGAAAATTGAATTTAAAACAATTTCAGTGAATTTGAAATTAATCCATTTGAATGGATTAAATTTGTCCTCTAAACGATTAAAAATTTTCAATCAATTGAAACTCGTATTAAAAATTTAAAGAATATATATTGAACTGTAAAAGATTGGGCAAAGTTTATATTGCATCAAAAAATTCAAAAATTCTTGAGGGATCAAAAAATTCTGGAGGGAAACTTCCAAAAAGTGTATTCAGTTATATGCAAACGTTAGAACTGGAAGATGTTTAGAGACTATTACACCCAAATGAACGTATGTATTTTTTGGACAGACACCAATCATATTCCAGAACAGACATGTATTGGGTATCAAAAACTCTAATCACAAAAATCAAGAAAGCAGAGATTCTCCCAAGAACTTTAGCAGATCATAAACCAGTAAAGCTAATTTGGAATCATGAAATTAAGAAAAAAAAATGGAGACGAAATAACATGCTATTGTTACAAGATGATGTAGTACAAAAATGCAAAAAAGATTTGATGGAGTATTTCAAGCTGAATAATATAACTGACATTAATGTGACCACAATATGGGAAGCTAGCAAAGCTTATATTAGAGGAACTTTATTGGCAATTGCTGCACAAAAGAAGAGAAGCAAGAGACTATTAAGAATATAACACTGTTACTAAGTATGCAACACCAATGTTATGTAATAACCTGTCATTTTATTTCCATGTAATCAACCATTTCTGGCTCCTTAACTGTATTGTACAAAATACCAATAAAAATATATTTTTAAAAAAGAAAAGAATATAACACTGAAAAATTGAAAACACTAGAACAAAAACATAAGCCTACTGGTAATAAGAAAAACTGAAAACGAAGCAATTCAAAAACCAGTAAGACTTATTGGAAGTAGAAGAAATGCAGGAAAACTTGAAATATTTAAAACAAAGACATTTTGAAGCTGCAAATAAAGCTGGAAGATATTGAGTGTACTGTCTAAGAAAAAAGAGAGAAAAAAGAATACCAGGGATTGGGAAAGGAAATCAAGCAGTCCACGCAGAACAAGAAATGAAAGAGCAAATTAAAAAAATTCAAATCTTTATAAAGAAGAATCCATTGATGAGGGAGAGATGGAGAAATATCTACCTGAGGTATCAATTAAAGAATTTACATCTGAACATAGAAGAATTTTGAATCAAGTGATAATAATGCAAAAGAGCAACCACACTATTAAAAAATTAAAAATAGGCAAAGAGCCTGGTCCAGATGGACTGACAGCAACATATTATAAATGTTCTGCTATATTTCTTAATTTAGCGCACCACCTATCCAAAGAAATATCTTTAGAATTTTTCGAACATTGGACAATAAGTATCCTAGCTGCAACTAAAATAAAATTAATAAGGATTATGTGTGAACATTGAAAATTTTCATTGGTAAATTTATTGAGCAGAACTAGTTCAACAGTTGGTTTTATTTGTTCACAGGTTATTTTAACTATCTCTATAAATACTGATTTTCAAAAATTTGCTATAACTGGACAGAACTACCACGTTTGTAAGAATGTGCCTAATTCACCGCAAGCTCTCCAGCAATTTTTATTTTCTATTTTAATTAAGTGGGCTCTCCTAACTGGGATCAAATACCACCTTTGAGGCACCTTTAATGCATGCTTTTGTATGCCTCTTGAAATTAATTTATAGAGAAATCTTTGGAATCTTTGTTTCCAATTCTTATCATTAAATTTAATATTCAGTTCTGCTTCCCAAATCTTTTTAATCGTCTGCATTGGAATTTGTCTCTAATGCTCTTTAACATCCCTCTTTTGAAGGAAACTTAAGATTTGATGTTTCAGCAACCATTTTGTCCCTTCTGGAATCCTTCCTTCAGTCCAGAATTGTCTGCTATTATTTAATAGTGTCATATTTGCATTCATTAAGGTTATTTGATTGAGAAAAGAGTTTCTGCACCATGAACCATAACTTTTAACTGAAACATATTTTGGGTGGTACAAAATGGGGGTCATTGGGGATATTCCAGGGTATAATACCCTTTTCCATTGCCTCCATACCATAATAGAGCCATGGAGTATTGACAGCAAATTCAACTTAATTTTTTTATGCAAAGCATTATCAAATAATAAGTGATAATCTGCTTTCCTTATATTATGATGCATATCAATTGAGACATCTAATCTCTTGTTTATCCCTCTCTCATGAGGTAATCTAGTTAGAGTTTTAAATTAATACTGTTTTCATGCTTTTAAATCTGCTCTTTATTGTTTAATTTTGATTGTTTTTATTCTGTTCTAAACTGTTTTGTCAATGGATGCTAAAAATCTCAGTAAGTAAATATAATAAAGTGATTCATTTCCATTATTTCTAAAGCAGAGCTGGTAAAGAAATACTTTGAAGCCTCCATGAGGTTTTTTGAGAACATGGATGCAATTAATGGAATAAGTTCAAGATTGGGCAGATTATACATTCTTGAATGCTCGTTGTGTTCATTTGTATGTATTTATTTTTCTTGTATAACTTCTTGTATGTGATGCCCCCTGGCTACATGAGCACAGACTGTCCCCAAGTAAAACTGGCAGAAGAATATTAAAATCCTTCTACTTCTTTATGTTCTGTGTTCCTTCCTGAACGTGAAGGATTGCCAATCTGTTGAACATAGCTATGCCTAATGAGGAAAATGTCATTTCTAGGACATCTTCAAACAAGCAACGGAGGATCGGCTGACCAGTGCCAAAGAACTCCCTTACTTTGAAGGTGACTTTTGGCCTAACGTTCTTGAAGAGAGCATTAAGGAGCTGGAGCAAGAAGAGGAGGAAAGGAAGAAGGAGGAAAGCACAGCTGCTAGTGAAATACCAGAGGTGATTGCAACATGGAGCACCACGTGGGTTGCGCATGGGATGGGGGAAAGGACATGCCCAAGGGCTTGTAAAAAAAGTCCAGATAAACAGTCCCTCCCCAGCTAAAAATTGGGGTGGGGACACCCAGGAAGGAAAAGATCCCATTCATGCAGATGCAGCTTGGCCTGTTGATCTTCCTTCCTGCATTTGAGTGGAGGAGGCTCCTTCCTCTCATCTTTGTTGTCTTTTTTTGGGAAAGGAGACGGACATATTCAGAAGGAATTCTCTCCCATATTTTCAGAGTGGCAGGGGTAAAGAGAGAGGGCATTGATAGGTGAGACTCTTGGGGAGGCGTCTGGATTGAAACGTCAAGCTGCCAACCTCTCAGAACAAAAAGTTACATGTTTAGTTCTGAGCAAGAAGGCTCCTCGCAGGGAGCACTGCTGAGACACATCATGGTGGGGGCTCGTGGTCGGTTTCTCAGGTTCAGGCTCACTGTTGTACATGGGTTCATTCCTATTGACTGCCTCACTGCTTTCAAGCTTCTTATCAGGAACAGGGAATTCATAAGAAAAGCACAGCTGCCTACTTTTAGGCTTGTGTACTTTCACAGGAGGTGTATAGAAAATCAAAATACTTGAGGACATTTTTTTACCTGGAAGACATAGTTAAAGCTAGGGCCATTTGGACAGCCACTGGCTGAATTCTCAACCTGTTCATCAGTTGTGATCAGGCAGCCAATTATAATCAGCAGGCTGTTCAACTGCTTGCAGCCTATTTATGCCTCTTCTGCCAGAACGGGCTAGGTGTACAAGGGACCAGCAGCAGTCTCCCTTCTGGTTTCCGATTTCTCCTGCAGGGGAAACTTCACTGGGGGACCCAGCATTGGTGGGACCCAGGAAATGGCGAGGGATCAGAATCTGACTCCCAGCTTGATCACAAGGATCCTCTGGTCTCCAGCTTCACTGTGTTCCAGCCTTTTTCAGGAGGAAGGGTCAGATGGATCATTTTCTGACCCCGCCCCCACTACCACCACTTGGGGAGGCAAGGAAACATCACTGCCTCTAAGGCTGAGACATAAAATTTCCTCAGAAACTGACTCCCAACTGATCCCCAGTGAGCAGAGACTTGACTTCTGAACAAACCTTTGGCATAGATCAATGCCAGTTGACTATATCCAGGTTCAGTGTATGGTGTGATTGTGCATGTCATGAATTCTCAGCATTGGTGATTAAAACACGAGTGCTGAGATTCTAAGCAGTTCCATGAAAAGCCAGAAAAAAATACAAAAAGGGTTTGTTGTTTAGTACTACTGGGAAATGGTTGCTTCCTTCAAAAATCCCAGAGTGCTAAGCAAGCAAATGGCAATTAAATAGGGACAGTTCAGTAGCTTCTGGATGTTTCTGACAGGGAAGCCAGAGTGATAGCAAGAATGCTAAGAAGAAGAACAACAAGAAGACCAACAAGAACAAGAGCAGCATCAGCAGAGCCAACAAAAAGAAACCCAGCATGCCGAATGTATCCAATGACCTGTCTCAGAAGCTCTATGCCACCATGGAAAAGCATAAGGAGGTACCATTCAGGATTCCCCCCCCTGGCCATAGAGCATCCCTGTGCCTCTTTGCCTCGGTCTTTGGTGTCTTAAGGAAAATGACAAAATGGGGAAGTTGCCAAAAAGAACCTTTGGGCTTGCTGCCCAGTCTATAGGGAACGGTTGTTCCCATTTCCCCAGTGGATGGCGACTGTGCCTTTGGCATCTGATGACATTTTTGTACTAACCTGTCACTTTGCCCATGTCCCTGCAGGTCTTTTTTGTGATTCATTTACATGCCGGACCTGTCATAAACACGCTGCCCCCCATTGTGGACCCGGATCCATTACTTAGCTGTGATCTGATGGATGGTCGTGATGCCTTCCTTACGTTAGCCCGGGATAAGCACTGGGAATTTTCTTCACTGCGCCGCTCCAAGTGGTCCACGTTATGTATGCTTGTGGAGCTCCATACCCAAGGGCAGGATCGTTTTGTCTACACCTGCAATGAGTGCAAACACCATGTGGAAACAAGGTGGCATTGCACAGTCTGCGAGGTGAGCAAGTGTGATGGTTTCTTGGGAGTCTTTCCAGGGCTCTGTTGCCACAGGTTGCCTCATGTCAGTCTTTGCCTTAAAAAAAAAAAAGCTCATGTTCCCTCTGGTTTGTTTTTCCTTGCATGCTTGGGAAGTAATTTTTGTAATGCATGGTGGGTGACCTTAGAGGAACCCTGAGAGGGAACATGCTTGACTCTCTGATGGGACTAGATCCCAGTCTGTCTTTTGTACTGAAACAGTATTTATTGGGCCTTCCTCTTTCACATGAAGTCATGTTAGTAGTAGAGAGCTGACAGATTCCACTTTTAAGAAAACCTCTTGTACAATCTCAGACAGCCCTGACTTTGACGTGTGATTGGTGGGGATGAGGGCAGGGTTGGAGAATTTTTCCCTCCCCGGGAGAAGAAAGATGGGCTTTAGGGACAGCCTCAGTCCAGCAGTCTTTGAAGACTAATGTGTGTGTTTCTCTTTTTTTCTGTCAGGATTATGACCTTTGCATTAACTGCTACAATACCAAGAACCATGAACACAAGATGGTTAAGTGGGGCTTGGGCCTGGATGATGACAGCAGCAGCCAAGGAGACCAACAATCAAAAAGCCCGCAGGAGTCCCGCCGCCTCAGCATCCAGCGCTGTATTCAATCCCTGGTGCACGCTTGCCAGTGCCGTAATGCAAACTGTTCGCTGCCGTCCTGCCAGAAGATGAAGCGGGTCGTCCAACACACCAAGGGCTGCAAGCGCAAGACCAATGGGGGCTGCCCTGTATGCAAGCAGCTGATTGCCCTCTGCTGCTACCATGCCAAACACTGCCAAGAGAACAAATGCCCTGTGCCGTTCTGTCTCAATATCAAACACAAGCTCCGCCAACAGCAGCTCCAACATCGCCTGCAGCAGGCGCAGTTAATGCGACGAAGGATGGCTACCATGACCACCCGAAACGTGCCTCAGCAAAGTTTGCCTTCTCCTACCTCAGCAGCTCCTGGGACTCCAACACAGCAGCCCAGCACCCCTCAGACACCTCAGCCTCCCCCTCAGCCTTCCCCTGCCAGTATGTCTCCAGCTGGCTTCCCTAGTGGGGCAAGAACTCAACCTCCTCCTCCTCCCCCTCCTCCTCCCCCCATTTCAACAGGCAAGCCTGCCACACCAGTGGCTGTGGCTCCCCCTCCTTCCCAACCACCCCCTGGAGCTGTGGAAGCAGCTCGGCAAATTGAAATTGAAGCTGCCCAGCAGCAGCAGCAGCAGCAGCTGTATAGAGTGAGCAGCAACGGCTTGCCTCCAGGCCGAGCAGCAATGGGGAGCACAGCAGTAGGAGCTGTGAACCCCATGCAGCAGCAGGTTGGCATGAATGTACCCCGGGCAAACTCTGTGAGCGGCCCCGTGATATCCAGCTTGCAGCCTGGACAGTGGCAATCAGCTCCCATTCCCCAGCAGCAACCCCTGCAGCCAGGAATGCCAAGGCCCGTTATGCCAATGGCAGCCCAGCAAGCAGTAGCTGGCCCAAGAACGCCAGGTGTACAGCAGCCACCCCGCAGCATTCCCCCAAATGCTTTGCAGGAATTATTGCGGACTTTGAAATCGCCAAGCTCTCCCCAGCAGCAGCAGCAAGTGCTCAATATTCTGAAGTCCAACCCTCAGCTCATGGCCGCTTTTATCAAGCAGAGAACAGCCAAATACGTAGCAAATCAGCCGGGCATGCAGCCCCAGCCTGGCATGCAGCAACCCCAAACTACACTGCAGCAGCAGCAGCAGCAGCCACCACCCCCACCGACAGGCCTGCACGCTCAGTCTGGCTTGCAGAACATGAATGCATTGCAAGCAGCAGGTCAGAGACCAGGGGTTCCGCCTCAACAGCCAGGGATGGGAGGCTTGAATGCCCAGGGCCAGTCGGTCCTGACCCCAAGCCACAATGCAAGCATGGCCAATATGAGCTCGCAGTACAGGGAGATCTTGAGAAGGCAGCTCCTGCAACAAGGCAGCCCAGGGATGGCCACGCATAATCAGTTCCAGCAGCCACCGGGGCCAGGAGGCTATTCCCAAGCCCTGCAACAGCAGCGGATGCAGCAGCAGCATCTCTCACTCCAAGGGGGAACCCTGGGCCAGATGGCTCAGCTGAACCAGATGGGAACAGATGGCAGCCACAACATCCAGCAAGCTTTGCAGCAACGTATCCTGCAGCAGCAACAGCTGAAACAACAAATCGGCTCCCCGGCTCAGCCCAATCCTATGAGCCCACAGCAGCACATGCTCTCAGGACAACCGCAGGCGCCTCACCTGCCTGGCCAGCAGATCACCACTTCCCTTAGCAGCCAGGTGCGGTCACCAGCACCGGTTCAGTCTCCTCGTCCCCAATCCCAGCCACCACATTCCAGCCCGTCTCCACGGCTGCAGCCCCAGCCCTCCCCTCATCACGTCTCTCCGCAGACCGGCTCCCCTCACCCCGGCCTGGCTGTTACTATGGCCAGCTCCATGGAGCAGGGACACCTGGGCAACCCCGAACAAAGTGCAATGCTGCCCCAGCTTAATCCCCCAAACAGGAATGTGTTACCAAATGAATTAGCCCTGGTTGGCGACACTACAGGAGGTGACACACTAGAAAAATTTGTGGAGGGCTTGTAGCATTGTGGGAGCCTCCTGTCCTCTCCCCACTCATGTCCCTGGACATTTTGTACTGCAAACAGACAACTCACTTGAGGTGAGACTGGTTCTTCCCACACCCACGGAAGGATTAATTGCTGTTTAAAAAAATACAAAGAATATATATTTTTTGTTAAAGCCAATCAGGTGTGGTTCAAATAACCTGGTCTCCTTTTTGTTGTTGTTGTTGTTGTTATTGTTGTGGGGTTCTTTTGTTCTGTTGTTACTGTTGACTTTGCTTTTTTTTAAAGGGGAAAAACAAGTCCATTATATTCATAATTTTATTTGTACTTTCAAAACTAAGCATTTGAGTTTAAGAGAAGAATATTATTTGGAAACTGTTTCCTGAAATAATGCAGCATCCTAATGTGTCCTGCTCACTTTCTGCCGTGTTGCAGAAAGATTTTTCCCCCTATGCTCCACTCTGCAGGTATCTGAAGTATTATTACCCCTGGAAAAGGGTAGGAACCGACTCTTGCACACTCAAAACACACGTTTCAGGTGTAGAAAATGTTGCTTTGTTTCTCTGATGAAATTGGTTTTAGATTTAAAAAAATAGGGATGATCACTTCTTAGACTGCTAATTTTAATACGGAAGCATATTCTTTTCTTTCATTATTTGATGTGAAACTTGAAATGAGGAAAAGCAATTTTAGTGTAAATCATGCAAGCTCTAATTATTATAAATACAGAAAATTCAAGAAAATTCAATCACTGTATAGAAGGGGGGGGGAACAAACATTTCTTACTTCTATAGCATATTGTTAAATAAACTGTGCAACAGACAAAAAGGGTGGACCTCCTTGAACTCATGTACATGGTATTAACTTAGTGTTTGGGTTTTTTTGTTATGAAAATGCTGTTTTCATCATTGTATTTGGACTATGCATGTCTTTTTTCCATTGTATATAAAGTATTGCTTAAAAGTGATATAAATTACTGAAGTTTTTTTAACATATATTTTGTTCTTTTAAATCCATGTGAGAATGTTTAAGGTTTTTATTTATTTATATCTCTTTTTGATCATGTTCTTTGTAATGTATATGGCTATAATTATTCACATCCTCATTACACAGCCCCAGCTAGTGGACTTTGCAGACAGCATCTGTGGGTGCCTCTTAGAGAGATGGAAAACGACCATTAACTGCTTTCCCTTTTTCTTCCTTGAGAGTTAACAGGAATAAATTATTAACCACCTTTTAAATTAAAAAAGTCTATCATTTAGAGAAGGGTCACCAACAGAACTTCCTAAATTAAATCTGGACCACTTTGAAATGCTGAGAGAATGAAAGTCTTGGCTCTAGCAGAAAAATGACAACTTGGTTCTTGTGCTTTGGGTGGAGCACATGACATGCTTAGGTTTTTGTATGGGAAATTGCTGCTTCTTTAATGAGACTGTTTGGTAACTTTGAATAAGATAAAAGACATGATTCCCCCACCCCTCTTTAATGAGCTATATGGAAAACAGTTGGACTCATCTCACAAGATTCCAGTGCCTAAGATGCCCATTGGTCAGTGAGTTCACCCCCCCCACCCAAAAGGGAGGGGAATCCCTGATACTGTGTCTCATACTGTGTACTTAAAGGGGGAAGGCCTATATTTGTGATCAAAAAGAAGAATCTTGACATGTGCTGGTGTTTTTAATAAAGCTGGTAAAAATACGTGGTTCTAGTTGGCTTGGTGCCCCATTAGGGTTAAGTGGAAATTGGCAGGCCAAGGAGTTGTGCTAAGGGTGGGGCTGTGGCTCAGTGGCAGAAGGTCCTAGTATCTCTAGTTAAAATAATCAGGTAGTAGGTGATGTGAAAGACCATGCTCTGCCAGAGTGCCCTTGCAAGACCAATGGAAAGAAACTTCAGGTGTTTTAGTCATTTGTTTCTTTAAAGCGCTGCTTTTGCATGGCTTCTGGGGGTGGGTGGGGCAACATCTGGTAGATGCCTAGGAGGCTAACAAGTCTTTGCTAGAAGCAGAATACCCCCTCCACTAGCACCAGCACCCTCCATTTCACCCACACATCCTGTAACACCGGAATTGTAGAGAATGAAGAAACTGCCGTGCACATGCTCCTTACCAGCATGTTGATAAAAGTGTGAGCTATTAGAAGACCCTCATTGAACTTTTGAACTGTTCCCTTCCTCACATTAAAGTATTTGACAGAGCAAGCGTCTGTGGCTTACCATTGCTTTCTCCTCCACAGTGCCTTCTTCAAGCTGGCCAGTGCCTCTTTTGTCCCTTAGCTGGTTTATAGATTTGTTGACTAGTACCTGCTTGTGTTTGGCTCTTCCTCTGTAAGGAAAAGCACAGCCACTGTAATGTAGACTCAATCTCCAAGCTCTTTTAAACGACATTTTCAGAGCAATCCTAAGTAGGTCTACTCTGAAATGAGTACCATGTTATTCAATGGAGTTTACTCATAGGAAAGTATTCTTAGGATTGCAGCCTTTGTGAGAAAGTGAAATTCTATTCCTAATTGGAGATACATACTAATTAAATTATTAAGCAATGGGTCTAAAGCTTTAGGAGTAGTGTAGCTGACAACTTTTTTTGGTGAAGGCATTCCAAAGCTACACCTCTTAAAGGGATGGTGGTGTAGTATCTCCTTTAGCAAAGTTAAATGCCAGGCATGCCCTGCAGCCATTGGCCTCTTGTCATTTAAGCTTCCCTCCTGCTTAAGAAAGGAACCTACAGGTCTTCATTGTCCTGCAATGAAGCTTTTACATTGGTCTACACTACACAACAAAGGAACTAGAAAGAGGGCTAGAGCACAGCTATCCTGTAGTAATGACATTCTTGACCCCTCCAGTGTAAAAGACAAGGTGGGCAGAAGTTTAGGAACCTTATGCATGGCTTTCCAAACTGAAGAGTCCCTGTCTCTAGTTTTTCCTCAGAAAAGGTGCTTCAGCACCATAAACCTTTGGTTTGCCCTTTTCTGCACTTTTTCCAGCACCGCATGTCGTTTGAGGGATAGTGACCAAAACAGCACACAGCATTCCAAATGAGGCTGCACCATCCAGGGGCATGATAATATCAGCTGGTTTATTTTCAATCTCTAATAATCCCCAGCATAGCAGAAAACCTCTTCCCTTGCACTTCCCTTAGCCTTTTCACTGCTGTTGAACACTGGGTCAACGTTTTCACTGAGCTATCTACTATGACCCCAAAGTCCTTTTCCCTCTCGTTCTCAGTCCAGACCCCATCACAACTTAAAAGTTGGGATTTTTTGCTCCAGTGTGTATCCCTTTACCCTTACCTACATTAAATGTAATTTCCACATTGTTGTTTGTCACCCAGTCTGCAGAGTTCTTCGAGCTCTCCCATCGGTATTGACTTTTTAATTTTGCATCACACACAAACTTTGCCACTGCACAACTCATCCCAATATCCCGATCATTTATGAACAAATAGTACTGGCCGCTTAATTCCTGCCATTGAGAGGGAACTGCACATTTATCCCCTTCTCTGATTCCTGTCATTTAACCAGTTTTAATCTCCATCCCTTCAGCCCATTACTGCTAACCTTACTCATGAGTAGGGAGGTACCCTATCAAGAGCCTTTTAGTAGTCCAAGTATATAATGTCTACTTTGGGGTCCCCAGAGAGGTGCCATGGTACCTGCCAAGTATGTTTAGAAAGTAGATAGGGGTACATGTAGCTTTTACTCAGCAGAGCTTCTAATTGGCCGTTGGAGATCTAATTGGCTGTACAATTTTTTAAAACATTGTTTTTGGCAGTATCTGCCAGCACAGCACAGGGATCTTAACTGTGTGACTGAAGGTAAGCTGTGTATATACAATAAAATATTTTAAAACACTATGTTCCTTTTTAGAAACCATCATGTTTAACTCTTTGTCATATCAGGCAGAATTCTGAGTTACACATAACATCATTTCCTGACATTTTGTGGATGGCCCCACTTCCTGCACCAGCAGTTGCACCCGTGACCCCGTGTCAGAATTCCAAAATGTCCACAGGTGCTCCATGTGTGCTCACTTTCTCAAAGAAAGGCTGGTGAGGCAGGAGTTTCCTTGGCAGAAGCCGTGCTGATTGCCCCTTACTAGGCTTTCTGCTTCTGTTAGCCTAATACATTTTTTTATTACAATTTCTGCTAATTTGCCTGGGACGGATGGTCAGAAGGAGTAATTTCCTGCTTTCCCTCTGGAACCCCTCAATTAAAAATTGATGCAACATTTGCTGCTCTTCAGGCTTCTGGCACAGAGAGTAATTTTAGTAACACATATATAAGTTAGTAGATCAACAATTTCACATTTCTCACCAAGTCTTGCATCTGACTCAGAACCAAGTCCAAAATTACTACCCCTCTGGTTGGCTCTGCAACCAACTGATGCAGCACAGAGTCACTGATTGGTTTTTATTTACATTAGTTATAGCCCGGCTTCCTCACTGAAATTAAAGGCGTATTGCGCAGTCTATATGGTCAGGATGGGACATCCAATAAACAATGCAATGGAAATCTCAAGAAGCTGAAACAGAGCATAAGCATTCAAACATGATACGTTAAATGATGCAGAAGTTGCACTGTAGGAGCGTTGTAGGAACCTCATTTCTACAGCATGACTTAAGCACATTTACTCAGTGTGGTTTTGGCTTTCCATCATCTCATACTGTACACTGGGTATATAAGTGGATTTTTGTGTACTCGCTAGAGAACATAATCTCACCCACCAGAGTTTGCTTTAGTTCAGTGACGTTGATGGGCAACAGCATTTCCCAAGCTGGTAGATCAGAACTAACATTTGTTCTTTTTTTAAAAAAGGAACACAAAGTTCACGTGAGAAACAAATCGGCACTCGGAGCTGAAGTTATGACTCTGGTTAGTTCAGTTATGCACACATTGCAAACTCGCCTTCTAGTCTGTGTATGGCATCTCTTTCTGGACATTTTGTCACAACTTTGTTGAATCAGGCAGCATGAATCTCACTGACCATATCCCTTGTCCCCTTCCCCTGCCTCTAGCTGCTTTCTTGCATAGGAGCCTGTTCAAAACTCTTCCAAGGTCTTGCTGCCTTGCTGTGCCTGATGAAAAACACCACAACTATCCAATTGCTTACATTTTTTACTCTCAGTTCAAATATTGCAACCCAAATCATTAGAATTGGTTACTTGTGGTGTACCGAATCAGATTCGTTTTGGTATTAACCTATAAAGCCCTATGTGGACAGGGACCTGTGTATCTTTGGGACTGCCTCTCCCCATATGTGCCCGAGGACACTTCAGACAAAAACAGCTATTAATGGTCCCTGGCCTCAGGGAGGCCGGCCTAGCATCGACTAGAGCCAGGGCCGCCTTGGTCCTGGTGCCAACCTGGTGGAACACTTGTCTAGGGCCCAGCAGGATTTGTCATCCTTCCGCCAGGCGTACAGTTGATGCTGGGCAGGTCCCCCACCGGCCAAATTTGAATAGAACGGGGCCCTCCCTATCAGAGCATCCACCTCAAGGAAACTTCTTTTAAAAGTATCTTTTAGTGACAGTTGCGTGTTGGACTGAGTCAAACTAGTTTGTGCTATGTTTTAAATATATTGTATTTATAGTGGTTTTAAATTGTGGAATGTAATTTTTAAAGTTTTATTAATGTAATCCGCCCTGAGCCTGCTGGTGCGTAGAGCGCGGAATAGCAACTGAAGATAATAAATAAATAAATAAATAAATAAATAGCCACTTATCAGTCTCTTCTCCATATGCAAGTCATGCAACATCACTTTTCCAAATCCATAATCATAAAAGGATCACCCGTATTGTTATATTTCAATAAGTATAGTACTATTAGTCATTTAAATGGGTTTGAAAGAAGTCCATGGATGATACAACTGTAGGACATGACTCCGTTATTCACATGAAAGGAGTTACAGACACGTTCTTGAGAAAGTAGCGGTAAATGAGGCAACAGGAAGCCTGGCCCCTTGTTGGATGACGTCTGGAATGAGGACTTTCTCCTGCAAGAAAGAGAGATCTTATTGAATTGACTAATAGTATTATACTTATAGAAGTAAAACAATACGGGTGATCCTTTTACGACTGAGAATTTGGAAACGTGACATATGACTTGCATATGGAGAAGAGACTGATAAGTAGCTATACATTATAATGATTTGGGTTGAAATACTTGAACTGAGAGTAAAAAGTGTAAGCAGTTAGTTATAGTGGTGTTTTTCTTTTCATCATGGCATTTTGGCCATAACGCTCCCTCTTGGTTGTGCCTTGCTCTGCCTGGCATGTTCTGCTGCTACTGCCTCTTCTCACTCATACACTAGAGGCCACATACAATTCACAGCAGGCAGGCAGGCAGGCAGGTTTTTACAAAAGAACACTTTTATTTTACAGAGGCGTAGGGCAACATTTTTAAGGCAGTAGGTGGGGCACAAATAATTTTACTACTAGGGTTAGGCTGCACTGAGGCAGGCAATGAACAAGACTACCATGAAGGGAAAAAACCTGAATGACCAGCACATTCCCCCACAGTCCTCCTGGTGTTTTCCAGAGACCGGAGTCCATGACAGAAAAGCCTTCTAAAGAAAGACAAGGTGAAGAGCCACCCCGCCTTTCAGGTACACATTAGAAGAAGAAACACACAGGACGCAAGACTGAAAGAAGATTGCGCAGAGGTCTGCCAATGACCCATCACTGGCACTCAGTATCAGTATCAGTATCCACTCAGTATCTTCTCCTCCCCTGGCGCTGGTGCCCACGCTGCTGCTTTTTCTCCCTCCGAGCTTCTGCTGTGGTGAACGTGATACAGTGCGCGTCCAGAAATTCTAGCAGCCTGCCCAGGGCAATCCTGATGCCATTCTGCTTCAATTCAGATTGCAGTCTAGCCAGTTCAAATGGCTGGTACAACAAAATCTGGCGGCAAAGAGCTGGCTTGGAATGGATGTACTGCCGCAACGCCACCAACGTGTCTGCCTCGTGGCCTGTTGACTGAGAGGCTGGGATGTCTTCTTCCTCCTTGGCCAGCATGCTGGTCTCACACTCAGTTGAAGAACTAGAAGAAAGGAAGAGGAAAATTCTATGAGAGCCAAAAAGAGAAACATTGGACTGTACTTTACCCACCCACCCCTTTTGAAGAGGAAAGTCCTGTTGACTCCAAAGACCTGGTTAGCTATATGGAACATTTTTGAGTGTCTCAGTCCAAACTTTTGTGAACTACAGTAACAAAAATCTAAATACACACTATGTAAAAAAAAACTGCAGAAGGGAGGGGATCGTCCCCAGCATTCAAAACTGTAACTAAGAGTGTAACCAAGAGTGTGACCAGAAGAACAGCTGGACTGGGCCAGACTGGGTCCATCTAGTCAGCCTTCTGTTTCGAAGAGGGGCACACGGAAACATGGCTTGCTGATAAGAGCCCTCCACCATGCCAAGTGTACCTCAACATCCAGCAACATGAACCCAGAAGCCCCGTTCAGCTGTCATGGTCAGTGATAGTCCCATCTTCCATAAATCTGTCCAACCCTCTTTTAAATCCATCTAAGCCAGTGACCATCACCACAGCTCTGTGGCAGTGAATTCTGTAAGTCTACCATAGTCCAAACTGTCCACCATACCACCTACAAGACCTTAGGGAACTTATGTGGAAGCCAATAGCGCAGTGATTGGTTTGGTGGCATCAGTGCTCTTGTCCCTTCCCAGCACAAGCAAAAATCAAAATAAATGATGCAGAAAAAAAAGTTCTGCAAATCTGATTATATTACAGTGGAAATGGAGGAGGGAGAAGTCAGCTTTTCTTAGTACAAAAGTTAGATAGCCACATAGCCATGGATGCTGCTAACTGCATACACAAAAAATTGTTCAAAGTTTTGCAAAATCACTCGCTGAGTCTCCAGTGGTTTTGAACACATGTTGTTCTCTACCTCAAAGCCATTCCCACTGTCTTTGGGGTTCCTTTCTCAGTATTTTCTCAACCAGAAGGCAGTGGGGGAGAAGTCCCACTGGATTTAACAGGGTTTATTCTTAAGTAACTGTACAGGATCATAGCCTTGAATGTATGAAGCTGCCTTATGCCATTTGTCCCACCAACACATCATTATCTACTGTGGAGATCCCCAACGTGGTGCCCGCCGACACCTTTCCTGCTGCCCACCAAGCAAGTAGGCAGGGCCAAGCGGGGCTTTTGCCCAGCAAGGCTTCCTACTGACCACTGGAGATTTGATTGGCTGTGCAGATTTTTTAAAAAGTTGCTTCAGCAGCCACTGCCAGCTCAGCGGAAGGCTCTTCACTGTTTCACTGCTTGACTGAAGGTAAACTGTAGTAGCCATTGTATGGCTGGCTCCACCTTTTGTGGAAGCCACCTTGTAGCTGCGTCCACTATCCTGTGTCAGAATTCCAAAGGTGCTTGCAGGCTCAAAAAGGAGGGTGGACTGCTGGTCTATTGTAAACAGCAAGGGGGCTGAAGGCCTTCTCCGCACACCATATCCCACTCCCTCACACCTTTTACCTGGAGGTGTCAGTACCTGAATGTGGGAACCTTCTCAGTGGGAAGCATGTACTCAAATTGTCCCCACTCTCCCACCCCACCTAAATCTAGAATAATTGCTATCTGAAGAAGTGGCCTGTACTCTGAACCCTCAACATCAAAACTGTGCTAGTCTTGGCCAAAGAGTTCCATTTTTCTTGGCAAAATTGTCAATTCTCTTACATCTGTAAAAAAAAATGTAGGCATTAACAATAAATACAGTGGTTTTGTTTATACCCACTATATAGTATAGATACACTATACAGCATATACATTTTAGAATATAAACAAAAATCAATATAGAGAAGTTATGCATGCTCACTGAAAAAATATTGAAAATGTGAAAGGGCAAACTAATCAAAAGTTTTAAAATAGCTAAAATCATTTAAATTTATAAAATTTAAATAAATACTTTGAATAATATCAAAAAAGCAAGCACTGAAGACAGCAAGTTTATTATTAATTTTATTATTTATTACTTTTTAAGTTTAAAAACTTGTTTTTCTTTTATTAACTCAGTGTTTGATTAATTGAGGAATTACCTTATTGTTACAGGTCTCATTGTGGAACAATTAAGCTTTGCAGCTGGCTTGGAGAAATTGGCTGCCAGGCCCAGCCCAAATTGGTAGACATCTGACAGTAGTGCCCTTTGGACAGGAACCCAAGTTCCTTACCTCTGCAAAACCAAAGAAGCATCACTGGCAGCCGACTTCGGAGATGCCGTGAGAGACTGGCTGATACTAATGGGAACCTCTGCTGAAGCAACAGTTGCTCTCCCAGCTGGCAGGCAGTGCCGCTTGGCCATTTGCCCAGTCCCTTGATCACCTGCCCCAGAGGGATCCCTGGAGCTGCCCCCATCCAGAAGCACTTGTGGGAGATCTGGAAATCTGGGTTGCTTCTCCAGGCATATGCTAGAAGCAACGGCTGAGAGAGGTGCACGTGGGGCTGTCTGGGTCACGCAGCCTAAGCCCGGCCGAGAGGACGTGGCCTCGTCTTTGGAGTCAGTTCTTTGGTGAACATACTGAAATATCTCCTTCAGCTTCAGCACCATCTGCCGCTTAGGTAGAGTGCGGACCCCAAACCTAGGGCAGAAGAGCCGAGGATCAGAATTTCAAACGCTAGCTTTCAAAATGTTACTTTAGTGATTTCTCCCAAGGGCCCTGTTTCTGTTCTGACAAGACCAACCTGCTCAATTCTTTCTTCAGCTCTGGGGTCTCCATGATAGAGTAAGATGGCATAGGAGTCAGTGGACTTGTGCATGGTCCTTCCCTCTCTTGGCAGACAAGATCTGTAGAAGAAGTTGGATAAAACCTTGAGAGTGTGGAGAAGCGCACTGAGCCCCCCACCCCACTCCATCACTCCGTTCCAACCACTTCACAAGCCTACAGAGGCTGGCACTGTCCAAGCTGCATCCTTTCCTCCTGGCCAAAACTCTGAGGGCAACCTTCAGATGGAGAAGGAGGTCAGGGAGGCAGCTAAAGGAGAAAGTGTTTGAACAGCAGGTGACTTCAACTGTATCAAGCAAGTACTTGTTTAGGTTGAACAAAAGGACTATAACAATAAAGGCAGAGGAGGTATGTTTTTGCTTGAGGCTCTTTTGGGTTTCTATCTGAGGCTTGTTTTTAGATCTAGCACATAGTCTGATGGTAGGGGGCTTCTGCTGCTGGAGACAGGTCATCTGGTTCAGTCTACCCCCTTGCAGGGGGAGAGAAGCCATGGCTCTCCACTTGAATTAAACAGAGTTCAACTCTTGCTGTAGGAAACGGCAGAGGTTTTTTTCTGAGTGTGGGCAACCAGGCTGTGCTAACAGGAGTTTTGCATGGAGAGTTAGTGAGGAAGTGTGTGAAGGAGGCATGAGAGAACCTCCAGAGACAAAGCTTCTTTAAAAATAACACACACCAGGGCTAGTTTGGAAGCATTAACAACTTAGTCAATAAAGAAAGCCAAGTTGATGAGGCCCAGTTCTAGAGTGGATTGTGATGCAGGAGGAGGGGGAGTTCCTGCCTTCTGCCCTAGGCTGTGTTCCCAACCCAAAAAGGTGCCAGCAGGGGGTTATGTGCCCTGTCAGAGGGCAGCACTTACAAGCATCCAAGCTGCACGTGCAGCTGGCCAATAGGACAAATAGTGCCCTCCAGGGAGGCCATTTTGCCTCCAAAAATGGCACAGGGAAAGGCAGGACCCCCCGCCCCCCGTCCAACTCAATCCAAACTGGGCTTCTGCAACCCTTTTACACAGGGTTGCCACTGGAGACTTACAACTGCAGAACAACTACCAGTCTCCATTGGGAACTCCTCCAAAAGGCTGTATTTCATTTGGCCCACAATGAGCAGCCCTGGTGGGAAGTGCCAACTCCATGTTAGAGATTCTTAGGGAAGGGAACGAAACAAATCTGATCCTGCAATACCCTTGTACGCTGTGGCCTCATTTGGAATTCTGTGTATAATTAAATTTGGCACATCTCAAAAAAGATATTGGCAGAACTAGAAGGATGTAGAAAAGGTGCATATTTTTAGAAATATTAAACCAAATACTTAATAAAAAACAGAAGCAATAAACCAGATAGATGACAAAGGAGCGAACAGATTGCTAGAAGGAGGATCAGGAGACGAAAGAGAAGCTGAATTAATTCTGCGCATCTGTCTTTGCTGCACAAGTTAGATACCCGCACCAGAATCTTATTGAATGGGGATTTATCAGCTGAACAAAAATTAACAAGCCAACACTGATAGTGTGACCAAACCTGATGACGCTGGTATCCGAGCCCCCTCCCACCACTGCCCTAAGGGGTGGGGAAAGCCTCACCTGGAATCCCAGTGAGGGATGGTCTCAGTGACACAACCCCCTGGATTAAGGAGTTCTCCAGGGACTCCAGGATACTATCCCAAAAATGGGAAAACAAGTATGATCAGTGTTTGTAAAATTAATCCTTTTAACAAACCACCAGAAAATTCTACTTGGAAAACTTCTCATGAATTACCATAAAACAATAATTTTCAAAGGAGCTGAAAATAAATTCCTCAGCAAGCTCATTCCTGCAGTTATATTTTCAAAAGGACACCAAGGGAACATTTCAAAACAATTAATACATTATCTTTTACCCCTAGCGAGTGTAATTCTCACTCCTATAATCATACCCAGAAAAAACACCCCAAAAGACCAGCCCAAGATTGGGAGTTCTTGGGCCATCTGCCCCTCCCCCTAAGCTGTCAACCCTCCCACTAATCTTTTCTCCAGGATCAGGCAAAGTATTCATTGCCTACTGCCTTTTTACCCTCCCTTAATATGGGAGGGATAAAAATAATTGCCAACCACCACCACCATTCATACACACCAGCCCTGAGCTGTTATATATACATTTTGGTCATTTAATAAAATTATCTTTAAAGTGGAAAGTCTGTCTTATTCCAACAAATATGCATCTGTGAATACAGATTTCAAAAGTTCTCTGTATCAACTTCCAAAAGATGTGATATTTGGCGTTGCACTGCCGATGGCCTTTTTTTGGGCAGATCTATGCCCAGGAACAAGCAGAGACTCTACCTCCTACTGCAGGGAGATATTCCGCAGGCTGGTTTGCCTCGCTCTGCCTACCTGGAGCACTCTCCAGGATACCTTCCAGCTCCCAATTCACAGTAGGTCCCATGTTCCTTCCTAGCTGTCCCATCTCAAAAAGAATAACATAAAACTGAAAAAAGAGAAAGACAACCAAAATTTCAAGGGATGGGGGAACTTTCCCAGTGAAGACGAGGCAACACTGTTGGAGGCTTTTTAGCTTAGGAAGAAAAAGCCAGTTATGGAGACAGCTGACACATGTATGGTGTGGAAAACGATGACGAGAACTTTTTCTGCCTCTTCTGTAAAACAAGAGTGAGTGATCACCTAATGAAATTGATAGGCAGCAGATCTTAGAACAGCTTAGAATGAGGAAAGATGTCATCTAATACATGATTAATGAAATGCAGGGCCAGAAGACTGGGGAGGCCATCAGACAGCTCTAAAATCAAGCCGAAAGAAATTAATGGAAGACAGATCCAGCAACAGCTGAAGCGAATCTCCCTGTTCAGGGGATGCCGGTCTATAAAACTAGTTGCTTGGATGTTGCTGAGGGGAGGGCATCATGGGAAAATGGATGGAAGCATTGGGCTGCGTCAATGTGAGAAACAGGATGCTAAACTAGGTCCAGCAGGGCTCTTCCCATATTCAGAATTCCCTCTTAGTTACAGCATCAGAGAGCTGATGCTGAGGAGGGAAACTTCTGCACTGAAAAGTAAGATACTTAAACCCACGTGCACAAACAATCACTTAAGTACAACCTCTGGACTGCATGGTGGATTAACGAAGAAGCTCAGAGAACGGTTTTGGAAATACTAGCCCAGATTTTCCCATTTCCAGTTTCATCCACTTATCACATGTCCAACAACTTGCATTCTTATCCGCAAAACAAGAAAGAGGCCTGGGTTCAGAGCATGGACTTACCAGGAGTCTTGTGAACAGGCACTGTAGCAGACAGCCTCTGGGTGAGAGGAAGGACCTCAGGCTCATCTTCCCCACAGTCACCCTGACCTCGAAAATTCAGGCTCCTACTGTTGCTCTGCTCAGAAACTGGCAGATCCTCTTCCCACACAATGCTGCCCCATGAAAGATGTGCTGCTGCCTCAGGCTCCTCTTCACTGTCATCCACAACCACCACATCAGCCTCAGTCTTTCCACCTCCGGCTAGGCAGGCAGGCGAGCGTGGAGATCCATGACCAAGTGGAAGAAAGTCCCGCAGCGACTGCCTCTTTGAGTTAGGGATCACCACAGACTTCTGAACAAGATGGCTGTCCTGTGCGTCTCCAGTCCATTGATCTTCAGGTCCAGAGGTCCATCCAGGTTTTGCAACCTGTTTAGCATTTGGGCCACTGCAATTCAGCAGAGGACTGACTGACACAAGCCTTTTGCCACAAGTCTCTGCTTCACTACAAGGAAGCTCACCCAGCAAAGGCTCCCCGGTGCCCAATTTGTTCTGATCCTCCAAAGACTGCCCCTGGCAGCAGGAAACATCTACACCCAAGCTGAGTTCACCTTCCATTGCCCTTGACTCTTTCCAAGATGCCTCCCACTCCTTGGACAGGAATCCCATCTCCTCCTCCTGCTTCCTTTGGTCAAACTTCACCTCTTCATCAGGGTCCAGCATCAGACAGTTCACACGGGAGGAGAGTGGCGGAGATGGTGGGGCATATTTGGCGCTGTCTGCAGCTCTGCTAGCAATCACTTCTAAAGAAGCCACTCTCTTCATCTTGGAGAATTTCTGTTCTTCGATTTGAGAGGGCCTCCCAGTTGCCTCTGGCGGTGTTGGAGAAAAGAGAGTAGGCGAGAGTTCTCTGCAAAAACCTCCCCTCTGTTTGGGAGATGTGGGGGGCACAAGCAGTTCCTGAAAATCACCACTGGAAAAGTTCCTTGAAACTGGCAAAAGTCCCTTCCCCAGTCGCAGGGGAGTGGAAGACTTAATCTCTGTGACATCCTCACCAGTTGCATCATCACTGGGTTCCCTGTCATTGTAACTCTGTTGGAAAAGCTCCACATATTCTCCCAATGATGCAGACTTGAGGCTCTTATCTCCCAGCTCCTTTGAAGTCGGATGTCTTCCAATGGCTGCTCTGAGGGGTCTCTGCTGCTCAGCATCCTGCTGGGGCTCAGGAGGAAGATTTGTCTCAGTCTCTTTTCTGGTATGTACCTGCAGCTGGGATGGCTCCAGGTCAAGGCTGCTCTTCCATTTTGTATGGATCACAACCGCTATGGAGTTCTCTGGCCCTGCCACCTCCTCTGATTCAACCGTGGGCCAAGCACCAACATTAGCCATTGTGTTTCTCTGACTGCTGCAGCCTTCCTCCTCTACTTTCCGCTGGGTGGCAGCAAACTCATAGATCTCCTCTAGTTCCTGCTCATCCACCATGTTCTCAGTGCCTGGCTCCTCTTGCAGCAAAGCTTTGTCCTCTTCCTCTTCGCCCACCCATATGGACTTCAGGAGCTCCTCAAACTTCTCAACTCTTTCTTCCTCTTCCCTTCCAGAGGTGCCAACATCAGGATGCCCACACCAGCCGTGGCTTGCACACAGAGCTGCCAACTCGGCCACCCCAAATCTACAAACAATACAACCAAAAATGAATGCCCCTCCTCCCCCAAGGTCCTCTCTCTCTGCCACAGATTTAAAGACTTATCCCCAGCAGCAGATGAGAGAGCCTGATCTCCAGCTTCAGCTGGATCTCTAGCTAGAACTGCCCATCCCACAGAAAAACATCTTGCCAGGAAATGCCCTGAGGGTGCAGCATCATACAAACCTCATGGCCAGACCAGCCACATCTGAAAGCATGTCTGGAGGAATGAAGTCATCCGCAGTATAGAGATAGTTCAAGAACACACGAGCAGCCTCTCCTGGGACATCATTCAGCAGCACACGACGGGTCCTCCCTCCTCCTTCTTCTGCCACCACGAAACCTCTCTGATCAACCTGGCAGCATAAGGGGAAAAGCAGCAGAGGCCTCCAGCATCACATTCTCTACACCCAGACTTGGGAACCTCAATTGCTGGCATCTGGGGCAACATGCCCTATCAGCAATATGCTTGTGGCACAGAGCCCTGTCACAAAGATGTGCTTTCCAGCGGCCTCTGCACACAGGGATAACACATGAAATAGCTGACAGAGGAACACAAAGAGCTCAAGGTGGCTTGAAGTAGGAGGGCCAGCTGCTCTGCCCAAGACCTTCTACTTAAATTCTGAAGCCTGGCAGACACTACTTTTTTCTGTTTTCATCTTTGCAGTACCTTTTCATATTTTAGTTCCACTCAAGCTCTCCTTCACTCTCATTCTTTCTGGCATTAACTTTGGTTTGTCCCTCCAGCCTCTTCCCCACCAACTATCATCTTGAATTCTTCATTTCATCTTACCTATTTAGGTCCTAACTGTGTTCACATTTCTTCTTTGGTACTAACCTCTGGTACAGCAACAGCACAGTCTTATACTGTACCACCAAAGGACAGCAACCAAGCCTATACCAGCACAACAGGGCAATATTGCATTACTAAAAACCTTGATCTTGCATTCTTTCACTCTCAAGCATCCCACAGAGGTGGCCAAGTACCCCACCACCTGCTCCCAAGCACTGGCACAGCTTTGCCCTCCAGAGCACTATATAAACTCCAGTCAGGACACCCATAGCTTAGATGACGGGGTGCATAGTGTGGCATGGGGGCTATGTCATGTGCAGTTCACACACATCCCTCCACGACAGAAACAAACTTTAGTGATGGGAACCTCATGTAAAGGGCCATTTGAAAAACAAGAAGACCTGAGTACAAGCAGCCAAGGTTGAGAAAAGCAGGTTGCTCACCTGTGCATTCACAGAGCTGGGCTTTGTGCCAACCAACAATTCAGAAATGTCTAGAAGTAGCTTTTTCACTCAAAGACCTCCATGTCATAAACACTGCCTTGAACTGCACATGCAGGGAGTAAGAAGCTGCACCTTCACACTCAGTTCCTTCCAATACATAAGAATACTCTGCAGCGTGTTAAAGGCACATGTGACAGAGAATAGGCTGCATGAATACACAGACTACTAAAAGAACAACAGTTACAGCTACGCAAGCTCCATTTATTTCTTCATGGTCTCTGTGTATCACACTGAAGGATTAGCTAATTAACCTGGAGGAAGGGTACAGGTGCATCAACTGAAGAAAGTGAGGAGGTATCTGCCCTGGCACGCATATCGAAAACATACTGCTTGATGGACATGGATGACTGGGCCCAGGTAGTGCAAGTGGAATATCTCTGGAGAAAGGATGGAAGGACCCTCTGGTAGAGGATGCTGAATGTAGAAGGCTAGTTAGTAGTACTGTTCATGGCAAGAGTCAAAGAAATGCTGGTGATATTCATCATGTCCATAAGCATAAGGATCACATTCCTCCCAGTAATGAGTCTGTTAGCACGGTGAAATGTGCATAGCACCAATCCAAAAATCAATCCCTAGAGGAGTGACTGAATTATTTAGGAGGGCATTTTATGCAGGTATTAGGACTGTATTGTATGAAAATGGTTCAGAAAGATCCTTTGGTAAAGAAATAGGGACTGTAGACTATACTACAATCCCTATCTGTTGCTGCAAGTATATCCCTACTAGGAAATTTCTGCATGTTTAGCTCTGTATCAAATTTCAGCTTGTTTTTTTTCACATTTTCTGCTTTCTAATACCCTATTGCATTGTTTATTGAATGTACCAGCTGTAGATCATATTGACTTACACTACATAATTCTTGAGTATCAGTGAGAAAGGTAGACTATAAATAACACAAATAAACGAAATTTCGGTACTGTGGGAGAGATTTGTGACAGACAGAGCTGAGGCAGGAAATATGGTGTTTCACTGATAGGATCTTGGGGAGATGGGGATACTGAAACAGAAGGATGAAGGGGGAAAGTTCTCTGAGATTCTTCCAAAAGACTATCAGAAAAAGGCACAATACAGACGAGGCCAAAGGGTTTGAGGCACTGACAGGGCCAGTGCTTCTAGGACGGGCGCTGGTGGGCCTCTGGAAGCTCCGGATCTGAAATTCTGATGGTCTCTGTGGATAATGCCAACAGCTTCAATACAGAGGGTCCTAACATGAACTCCTTGGGATGTTTCTGATTCTTTTTGGGGTTGGTTTCAAAAGTTCCAGGAACATGGCCTTTTTTATTCTTAAGAGTCTGAGCCACACACAAGAAACAGACCTGGCTGGAGCATCAACACAAAATGCAGGGCTGTCAATGACCTCTCTGAAGTAGATGCAGGCGTTGATGATAAGATGGAGGATGTATTTTACCACACAAGGCACTGGAATCTAGAGGCACAGTTCTGCCAAGCTAGTTTAGTGTATATGAGAGAGACAGAGAGAGATTCCAAGGGACTGTTGCTGAAGTGGTCAAAAAAAGCAGCTGAGCAGGAAAAAGTCACAACTTCTACCTCTTTATGCACGTGCTATCCAAGGTTATGCTGAGGGCAAGCCAAAAATAAAGCTCCAGCAGTTGCTGAAATATTGCTTTGTGTGGGTGCAAAGACAACCAATATGCTGCAGAGAGACCACCAAGAATTAACAAACATTATTGTAGTATTTGTCTCACACTGCTGTGCCCTGAATCTTGACACCAAGGAGTCACAGACACCAAAGAGGAGACCCGACTCCCCAATATGGGTGCAAGGACTATAACCCCTAACAGCCTCCCCCATGTAAAAACTATTAAGGGTGCAGAGGAGGAAAGCTGCTGTCTCTGACACAGCACATCAGAAAACTGGGGCCCACTTGCTCTGTTTACTTATTTACTTCATGTATGCCTTACCTTTCTCTTCAGTGGGGACCCAAAGCAGTTTACATTGTTCTGCTTGCCTCCATTTTATTCTTACAACCAACCTATGAAGTAGCTTAGGCTGAGAGAAAGTGATGAGCCCAAGCTCACCCAGCAAGGTCCATGGCACAGGATGAAAGCAGGCCAAATGTATTCATCAAGTAAAGCCCTGTGATTTTATAGTGCTCAATGTCAAATTTTCAGCAGGGGGAGGGGAGGGACATGCACATGTCCTCTAACATGCATACACAAACATAGGCATCCATCCCACACCCTTACTTACAACTTCCATTAGCTGTGGGCATCGGGCATAAAGCACAAACATGTGAGCATAAAAGACCTCTCCGCTGTCCACCTGAAACTGGATGTCACTTAGATGGGGATTATTAACCATCCCCCTGAAGGCTGCTGCTAAGGAGCCAAGCAAGAACTAGAACAAGGGAGAAAAACAAAATTACCACCAAGACATGATTTCATAGCTCTTGTTGCTCTGGTGGGAGGATCTAAGCCCCCTCCCTCCCGACTCTAAGGACTCCAACCGCTTCACCACCCTACTCCCTCAAAATCAGCATTCCCTGTGCTTTCAACAAACTTAACAACACTGAGGTTTCCCTTCCAGTGGGATTTTTTGCTTTTCAGCAAGCATTTTGGTTCTGAGCAGCAAAAGTCTTGGTCTTGAGCATTTCATTCACATTCTCCGGCCCAGTGCTAGTCAGGTTAATTTCCCAAGTAAAACAAAAAGTCCAGTGGCACCATAAAAACTAGCAACAGGTATTTCAATATGAGATTTTTTGAGTCACAGCTCACTTCCTCAGCTATATGGAAGGGAAATCAAACTGTGGACTGATTTTTCCAGAGGCCCTGTCCCGTCACTAAACTGTTAGCAAGCACTGAAAAGAGGCTGAGAGCATTTCAAAAGATCGCAGTCCCTTACATATCTTCCTAGCTACGTAAAATTGTCCAGAAATTACAATGTGCTCTTACTGGCTGACTGCTGCTTTTCAGAAGCACCTTCTCCTTGCGTGACCGATCAAGATTGCTTTGCAGGATATTGCCTGGCACCACCTCTTGCCCTCAATAAAAAAATACACACACAATAAAAAAACACACACACACACACCCCTGCTGAAATCCAGACATCCATCTGCTCTTATGGATGGACCAACACTCGCCCTATCCCACCCCAGACCAGCGCTACCTCTCAAGCTGAGAAAGTGCTGGCCTCCACCACTCTACAGCAGCTCATCCTCACCTAATTCCTCTGTTTGCTGGACAGCTGGATTCCACTGAGTGAGTGTCAGTCCTTCTCCAGCCAGCTCCATGAGATGCTGCAGAGTGTCTGCATCCTTCTGGCTGCAGACTAATTCCTTCCTTTCCTCTCTGGGACTCTTGTCTTGAAGGTTTCCACAGACTCTTTCTTGGAGAAGCCCATTATCAAGGAGCATCTCCTCAGACTCTGCTCTGTCAGATCCCAATAATGGCAAAACTGAGCTCCATGCCAGTCTCTGCAAAAAGGAAAAGGGGGTGGTACATGGCATATTTATTTAAGTGTATATGTTGGTTCAACATCTAGGGACAGGAACCACATGCAGAAAGTTTGCAGTACAGGAAGGAATGCCAGAAGATCCCTCTTGATATGGCTCCTTACTGACTTGGTACTCACCCAACTGGCAAACTCAAGGGAGCACATGGAGACAAGAGAAACAGAAGCAGAGGAAAGGTCTGAGGGATTCTGTTCCCAAGCCGTGTAAGACCTTGTTATCAAAACCGGCAGTGTACATTCTGCCTAAGAAATTACATGTAACTGGGATGGGTATTCATTACACTCATCTCATCCTACCATAGGATTTTATTTTTGGATGATTTTTTCCTACGCTTCAAGGTAAGAACAATGCAAAAACAACCACCACCACCAAAAAAAAAGGATTAAGAAAAGCAAATGAGCAAGGTACTACTGTTTATAAACGCAGATACTGCATACATCTGATCCAAATTTAGAAACTAAAAGATGTTAAAGTTAGAAAAATTGACATCTCTTGTAAGATCTGTTTTCAGGACTTGAAACTTGCATAACTGAATTACAGATGTGAAGGCCCAGGAAAAAAAACTGGAAAAAAGAAACAGCAATTCCCCTCTCACTCCCACCCTGTGGACTTCTTTCTCATTTTTATCCAACTGAAAAAATTGAGAAAATTTGCGGGGCGCTGGAAAAAAAAAACCCTCTTATGAAATATTTTCTCTTTTGGAATGAGTGGAATGCTTTTTAAGACAAGGTAATGTAAACATTTTTATGTTACAGCATTATTTAATGATAATTCCTGTGTATACGGAAAACACATTTGAAGAATAAGCTTAAATTTAGTCCACAATTAACATGCTATCATGTGTATGTTAACACACTGTTGAGCAACTCAATGTTTTCCAAGTTATAAACCTGATCTCCAAATACTGTTAGCTGGCCTTACTGTGGCTTGTACAACATTGCTTCTGTCTAAATAACACCCACTCTTCCTGTGCTATAAAATCTGTATTCTCTATTCAACATTTATTTTTTTCCTTCCTGTCAGATGGTAAAAACTAATAACAATACAGACACGACAGTGCCACTGCGGATAATTTCAATACAGGTTCATATTTGTGTGTATCAGTTAAGACAATCATGCTAATATACAATGGTCAAGACAAAAATATTGTTAAAACAGTGCTGTGGTTACAGCAACCGACCGTACTGGTAATTAATGCATTCCATTCATCCAAAGCTGAGTCCCAAAACACAAACATAACAAGTTTTCTGGATTTTTTTCTCATTTTGTTTATCTTTGTCAGATAGGACTTTTCATAATAAACCACAACAGGAGCAGAAGTTCTATAAATATATTGACTGAAAGGAGCTCCCAGTTCAACAACAATATAATGGATCCGTCTTCTGATTCATCAAAGTGTTGGCACTAGCATATGCCATTATGTGTCAAGGCAGGATGAGGTGACAGCAATGAGCAACTCTGCCTCTCTTGCTCATGTACTGAGTGTACTTGCAGTTTTGTGGAAAAGCTATTCATAAATTTGCTTGTAAAAAATACAAAAGAAAAGAAAAAAGAGCATGTCATCTAGGAAGCCTGTACAACAAGACCAGCAACAGAAGGACCCTAAACCAAAGCTGTGAACATCAAATATGTGTACAGTGTTCAATATATATTAACAGGGATCCACATGTACAAGCCTTAATAATCA
The DNA here is from genome assembly GCF_028583425.1 of Eublepharis macularius. Taxonomy (NCBI): domain Eukaryota; kingdom Metazoa; phylum Chordata; class Lepidosauria; order Squamata; family Eublepharidae; genus Eublepharis; species Eublepharis macularius. The sequence continues at coordinate 30,131,947 of NC_072801.1, read as the reverse complement.
CTCAGGAAGTACATTGAGCTCCCCAGGTTCAAAACTAATTCTGAGACCTTTATCAGATATATCACTCACTGCGCATCTCATTGGTTGATAAATTAACAAGCCAAATGCTTGCACAATGATCTTATCTTGAAAGTAAAAATACAGAATACTCCATCTTCTTCAATCACTTGAAATATAAACAGCAGCAAATTAAGCAGGAGCAGCTGTTTCCTGCATTTTACTTTCAAGCTGGGACCACTGTGCAAGTATGTGGCTTCTTTATCTATTAATCAATGAGATGGACATTCAGTGATCATACCATCAAAACTGCTGAAGGTTACAGAATGAGTATTGAATCCGGGGAACTCATAATGTTCTTCCTTATTGTTGCACATGTGGATCCATGATGTTATATACTGAACACTTACTGCTATAATGGTAGATCTTTTAGTATACACTTCTTATTCACTGCACTGGTTCAGGGTCATTTTGTTGTAGGTAACATAGCTATTTATAATTTTGTTCCATAAACATCCTAAATAGTGCGATTGTGTACACTAAGTTATAAATGAGGCATTTTATAGTGTTAAAGTAGTAAAATATTTCAATCTTTCCAAAACTGTTTTCCCATGTTTTCAAAAGATACATCTCTAAATTGGATTATTCCGTTTCCAATCCTTTTCCAACCATCTTTATATATTAGCTCCCTCATCTTAAATATTCCAGATTAGATACAAAGTATAAAAGTTATGAGTGAGAAGAAGGCAGCACAGGTTAGTGACAGAGCTTTGTATGCTAAAAGCCCCAAGATGAGTCCTGGACATCTGGACAATTGTAAAAAAAGGATCTCTGGTCACTGTCCTTACAGAGACAGCGCCAATCTGAGCAGGCGTGGCTAGGCCAGATGATTCAATGGAAATTATTTTGTACATTCAAATATTTTCGCTACAAGAGAATTACACAAGAGAAAAAATAATGAAACCTTAAGCAGCTGAAACTGGCCCTGACCTGGACAGCCCAGGTGAGTCTGATCTTGTCAGATCTCAGAAGCTAAGCTGTTTCGGCCTTGGTTAGTAATTGGATGGGAGACCTCCAATGAAGACCAGGGCTGCAGAGACAGGCAATGGCAAGCCACCTCTGTTAGTCTCTTGCCATGAAAACCCCACCAGGGGTCGCCATAAGTCAACTCTGACTTGAGTGCACTCTCCACCAACAGCAGATGAAACTAGTAAAAGGTGCTTCTGGGCTTGTAGGTACACATAAAAGCAGGGGTTCCTTCATGCTGTGAATCTGGTTAAAAAACTCCCCTCCCTCACAAATACACACCTGATCTGTCTGCCACTGTAAAGCAGGAAGAGTCGAGCCAGCCACACAGAAGGGTCCAGAAGCAGACAGTCCTATTAACGAGCTCCATTCCCACAAAGAACATGGTGGCCTTTTGGACGATGCCAGAGGCCAGTCCACTTTCCCGGACAGCTCAGACTCCAAGAGTTGGCTGGTAGGCAGAGAAGGGGTGCTGGGAAATTCTTCCACTTCGGATAGCAGCAATGCCACTCGCTCCTCAGTTTGTTTGCGGGCCTTCTCTAGGTCTTGGAGCAAGAGTGTTGGTGGTGAGTGAGGAGGCATCACACGGTTCTTTTTCTCTACATGATGACATTAAAAGAATATCACTTATTACATCCTCAAAAGAGAAGCTCTCAAGCTTGGGCCTCGGGGGCTGCCTAGGAAAGCCCATGCCTGCAAGGACACTACAGCACTCCTCCCACCTGCAGAGGTAAATCACACCTTGTCTTCTGAGCACACTGTTCCTATGCCAGAGCAAAAAGTCTGAAGACAGGAAGCTACCTCTCACACCCACAGCCTGGCCCAATGACAGACGGAGAAGTGATTAACACATGGGCTACTTTTTCTGTCAGCTACCTTGAGATTATTTTTAAAGAAAAACAGCAGGACAAATGGGGGCACGGAGGAATGAGTATCCTGAGAAATGACAAGAGGAAGGGCTGGAGCAATACGCGGCAGGCCCAGCCAAGTTCCTGCAGCTTCTAATGAATTCTCAGCCGTGCTACCTGATTCCCCAATCAACCTATTTAATCAATTCAAAGAATTCTGAAGTGGGCGAATGGTCATCAGCACAGCCAGATTATGGGTAGCCTGCTGCTTTAATCACAGCTGAGCTCCTGACAAGTCTCAGCAGCATTTGAACCATACCACCCCACAACCTCCCCACATTGCAGCCCAAGCAGAAGCACTATCAGTTTCATAAGGTGCAAGCGGTTATGGCAGAAGTACTACAGGCCAAAACACCACGAGGTCATCCACAGTTCTTCCAAGTAGCTGGGGCAAAGGAACTATCAGGTGGAAGGTCCGGCATGCTCCCACGGAGAAACACAAGGTTCCAGAATCATTATGGAGCATTGAACAAAAGCTCCCATGAAACATTCTCTTTTGGAAGAAAGAAATGCTTTTTTTTTTTTTAAGACAAGCTGTTACTCAAAATTTGTACTAGGAAGATTTTTATGCAAGACAATCTACAGCATAATTCCTGTGTATACCGTAGTCATAAAATATTTTCAAGGATATATTTGTTTAAATATTACTAATTTTGTTCACATATAGTGAACAAGGAGCCCTGTGGCGCAGAGTGGTAAGCTGCAGTACTGCAGCCCAAGTTCTGCTCACGACCTGAGTTCAATCCTGGCGGAAGCTGGGTTCACATAACCAGCTCAAGGTTGACTCAGCCTTCCAAGGTCGGTAAAATGAGTACCCAGTTTCCGGGGGTAAAGTGTAGATGACTGGGGAAGGCAGTGGCAAACGACCTCGTAAAAAGTCTGCCAAGAAAATGTTGTGATGCGACGTCCCCCATGGGTCAGTAATGACTCGGTGCTTGCACAGGGGACTACCTTTACCTATATTATACTAATGTGTATTATAATGCATTATAAAACACTGTTACAAAAGTTTAACGCTATCTAAATGTGCTGCTAATCCTTTTTTAACTGTTTCAAACTGTGTAAACGCTTTCTTTTGTTTGCTTTTTATTTTGTTTTTTCTAACTCTCATATGGCAGAAACTAAGGTCTAGTTGCTATAGTAGTACAAGGAGAAGCTGTCTGTACAGCTCACATGCTCTCTTTAGCATTGCATGTACTTGTAATTTCATGTGTAGAAAGTTAAGATATATATGCTTTTAAACTGCAAATATACAAAACAATATATGCTAAGGTATAAAACACATCAATCAAGTTATTTTACCACTTTAACAAACTTAGACCAAAATCTAGATTTCTTCAAAATCTTCAAAATTTCTAGAAATTTTACATCTCTAGGCTAAAGGTTTGTAAAACAGACTAGAATATATTGATCTCTGATTGACTATTCTGAATAATATTTTTTAAATTGTATGAATCAAGCTGTACTTTATGGGCTTGAATTATGATCTACAATGCGCCTTTACAGGCTGGGTTATTCTGCTATTTTAGAATTAATTTTAAGAAAAAGTGGATAATTTTTGGATAGGTGTGCTCTTATCTTTTAAGCCTGGAACAAAATGAACCAAGCCCTCTCTGGGCATCTTACATACTCCTCTCCAATTTGTGAATATCTCAGCCGAAGGCCACCTCAGATTCTGACAAAAGGTGGATCAATGAACAAGAAAGTGCCACATGTATATGATTAGATTTTGCCATTTGCAAGATGCATGAAAGTGAAAGGAAAAATTATATGCAACTTGGGGGGGGGAGGCATAGTCATCTCTTTCTGACACTACTCAACATGTCCATTCTCAGTTTAGGAATGCCACAGATGGGCAGCCTCCAAACTGACCTGCTTTGGGGTTCTTCTTTCCATGCCAAGCTCTGTTCCGTCTCCCACTTGTCAGCAATTTGGCCTTTGCCTCATCTTCCTCATGGAGAGATCGTGACATTGCCATGGCAAGCAGCAGCTCCTCCTCTATATCTTCCCTTCTAGATTCAGTCTTGCGCTTTTTTGTTGATTGCTCCACACAGGAGGATCCTTTTCGCTTCAATCCACTAAGCACAACAGAAATCAAATTAACTGCTACTGGAGCCACTGCAGCCACCAAATGAAATAACTGCTCTGCAATTCTCTCTTAGTTATATAATATACTGATCTGATCCTGCACTGAAAAGCAGTAGAGGAGCAAGCAAGAAACAGCCTTAACTTTACAATCTTTGATCCTACCTTTTAAACTACTCATCTCTATTTTGACGTGTTAACCAGTGTCATCCAACAAGGCTTGTCAAGAGACCAGGCTGTCTTTTATCACAAGAAAGGCAGCCACTGCATCTGACACAGCCCTCAAGTTCAGCTTCCAAAGACTCCAAAGTGCTACCTCTCTGCTTGGCTGGGTCATTTACTGCTCACCTGGGAAAGGCGAATTTTCTTACTGCATTTAAGATTCATTTTATGCAGTCACTGTGGCCTCCCTGAGACTTCTGCCTTGCACCCCCCACCCCCATATACACACTTCAGGTTAATCCCCACTCCATGATAACATATTCAATTCCATACTCTTGTTCTGGATGCAATGAACCTGACTCCCATTTAGATTTCACCCTCTACACTCCAAACCAAGCAGTATTTTTTTGCAATTAATTACACACTATTACTAGCCTCCAGTCCCAATTACATGAAAAGGACCTTTTCAGCAGGCCCCAAGTTGAGGCAAAAGCACAGTCTCCAAGTAGGACCCCCCCGCCCAGGACTTTCCACCATCCACCTCTCACCCTGCTGCAAAAGTCTCTATTCCGCTCACCTCAGGGCCGCAGGGAAGCTGCTGCCAAGGGCAGAGGTCTTCTGTCTCAGGGCCTGAAGCAGCAGGTGGGGAGGGACTGCCATCCTGGCCGCACAGCGTTTCAAGTGGTTGCCTCGGCCCTCAAGTACACTGAAGCCCTTTCCACAGATAGGGCACTCTGAAATACTACTAGCCACTGGTAGATGAAGCCTCTCCATGCCATCCAAACATCTGCAAAAGAAAAATCTGGATTTCCTTACTGATTAAGGCCACTAGTCTCCATCCTGTAACCGGGTCCAAAACCAAAAGGGATCCAGGGCAGATAAATTACCCAGGAAGACCTGGAGTTGTTCTGCCTCTGATCTCTCTTATCATTTCGCCCAGGAAGGATAAATTAGAGACCACATCATTCGCCTGTAACAATCATTTTTAAGTAGCAGATAGTAACCTGAGACAATGACTGATTTACGATGGGCATGAGGAACTCATTCATGTAATCTTTATAAGCTTTCCATAATCAGATCTTGAAGCCAACAAAGTACCAAAATACTTGGTATTTGAGCTGAGTGCGCACTAGTAGGGTCAATGGTAGTAGCAAAGTAGGATTTCCTTGCCACTGTCACCACCGCCTCAGTCCAATTCAGTACACATTTTCTGCCAACAGTTTTACATGTCTCCCAGCACTCTTCAAGTCACCCAGCTCCATGGTAAACCCAGGCCAGATTCTACCTTGAGGGTGCAGGAGGTCAAGGGGAGTCAACCATTTGATTGCTTCTAGGAGCTTCTAATTCTAGGTTCTGACTGTGTCCTCAACACTGACCTAGACTGAAACTTTTATATCCCCCAGAGCATTCCCAAAACCAATTAGATCCATTAGGCTCCACAGGCGGGCCATTTTAACCAACCTCTCACTCTTGCAGAGAGCATCAGTGCCACATTGAGCCATGTCCTGAGGAGGTAGCAGTCAGACTAAGGCACAGGTTGATCCTCCAGTCCCAAACTAGACCTTCACCAGAGATACAGCATAAAAATTAAGTTTAGGATATGCCCTTTATTATGCATAGGGTCCCATCACAATGCAAGAGAGACCGATAACAGCCAGAGAGGCTACAAATCTTTTGGAAAAAAGTTTATCAAAGAACAGCCTTCAGTTTCACTTGCCTACACTTTACAGTAACTTTCCACAGTTATTATTCCTATGTCTCTTCGGGGAATGTTTGTGCAAGCCCGTTTAGGCTTTTCACTGAAATGGTCCCTGTATAGGTAGAAAGAGGCATTAACAACCACTGGGAGGTAGAGATTTAAACATCAGATTAGGATCTTGGAGATCCAGGTTCAAATCCCCACTCTGCCATGGAAGCTCACTGGACGACCACCAACCAGAGTCATGTCCTCTCTACCTCACCAACCTTGCAGGGTGGTTGTGGTCAGGATCAAACGCTCCTGTGGGTCTCCACCAAGGAGAACAACATGGGGTGCAAACAGGCCAAAAACTCCACCGTTGCAAACGAGCTTCCCACTGGCCCCCTCCTGAGGGATCAGGGGTAGGATTGCCAACTTGGTGGCTGGAGATCTCCTGGAATTACCACTGCTCTCCAGACGACAGAGATCAGCGCTCCTGGAGGAAATGGCAGATCTGGAGGGTAGACTCTATGAAATGATATCCCAATTCCACATTTCCCAGGCTCCACCCGCAAATCTCCAGGGATTTCCCAAGCTGGAGGTGGCCACCCTACCGGGGCTGGGTTCCCTTCCTCACCGGTTGGCGTGCTGCTGGCGCCGGGCGGCGTTGAGGCGCGAGAGGTCCTTGCCGCAGAGTTGACAGAAGACGCGCGCCTCTGGCCCGGCCCCGCCCCCGCTCAGCTCCCCGTCCTCCTGCCGAAGGGCCGGTAACGCCACGACCCCGGAGGAAGGAGGCTCGCCTGGAGCGGGGCAGGAGGACGAGGCGGCGGACGGTTCCCCGGAGCCCTCAGCCGCCTCCCGCCGGCGCCGACCCCCCGCCGGCCGCCGGCGCAGGCCGCGCAGCTCCTTAAAGTCGTCGTCCATCCTCGCCCTGGCTGCGCCAGGCTCCGGCGGCGCTCTTCTTACCGAGCGAGTCGGGGCTGGCGCGAGAGAACCGCGCAGCTGGAGAGAGACGGAAATGGGAGGTGCGTCCGCGGGCGGACTCTATGGTACACCATCGAGAGGAGGAGAAAACCCCGACCGTCGCCCGTAAAAACCAGGGGAACGGTGCTGCCGGCCTCCTGAGGGGCTTCAGAGGGGACGCTGAGAAAGGCCTGAGGAGGAGCTGGAGGGTGCGCGGAGGTTCCCCCCCGCCCCAGCACACATACGTAGGGGTGCTGAGGGGATATACAGGGCAGACAGCGGGGGGGGGGGGGCACAAATGATGAAAGGCGGGGCAAGGACGGAGTGAGAAGGGTGGGAAATGTAAATGTTGACGTGAGGCGGTGACCTGGCCTGAAGGGGCTGACCTTTGACTTGGATGTGATTACGGGGTTGGCTCTCTTGTCCTTGGTGACCCAAAGGATGGCAGAGAAAAGAGGGGTCGTGCTGCTAGTGGAGGGCGGGTGGCCGCTTCCTCGCCTTCCATTTGGAGCCACTGCCTGTCTCTGAGGGCCAATACGGATCATTACAGCAGCGCAGCCATGATCCTCTGGCCCAGGGACCCACAAGTGATGGCCGGGCTTGGGAGCCCACCATTATTTTCTGTTCACCAGCCATAAAACCCATCCGTACCACAGTATTGTCTGTAACAATGTGGTAATCCCTAAAACTATCAGATCTTTTACTAAGAGTGTTAATAAAAGGAAAATAGTTGTGTAACCAACCAGTTTCCTATTCTGCTAGGAGCACAAAGCAAGAGGTGAAGAATGAAACTGGCCATCTTGCTAGATTAGGCGCATGGCAACTCTTGAGAGAGCCTTATGAGTAGCAGCACCGAAATTCTGGAACGCTTTCTCTGGGAAGATCCGCCTGTCCCCTTTTGTTGCTGGTGAAAACTTGTGTTTTTCTTGGTATTCCCTCAGTGATCCTTCCTCCTTCCCCAATATTTTCAATTGTTTTTATATCTTATATTTAAGCTGTAGTTTTAAATTGCTTTAATAATGCATTTATGTGTTGAGTGGCTTTTAAGACAAAATTTTAAATGTATAATTTGTCAGCCACCTTGTTGGTTCTATGAGGGCAGAAAGGCAAATCTTAATGATAATGATAGTATGCTCTTTCATGATTGTCGACTTCAGTCTTATCTAAAGGTCTGCCACATGCTAAACCTGAGGGCAAAGCCACAGATCTGCTGATACACCAGCAGTGCCGTGCCAGCAGTACATCCTCAGTTAGTTGGGTAGCATTGGGGACATGACATGGATGGAGCTAGACTGGCATCTTCCTGAACCCCTCTAGCACCACAGTGTTATGCTAGCAAGAACTTGGATGCAGGAGAACAAAGTATGCCACAGAGAGATCTCATTCCCCACCTCTAAATCCACTTCGGATGTTCATCCAAACGCAGCTGTCTTCTGCTGCCACCAACCCCATGGCATCAATCACAGCCCCCTCAGCACTAGATAATCCCCAGGTTCCTTGGTCAAAATGAAAACTGTCTACGACAATCAAGCAGCATGATTACCCCATGTGATTCTGTTTGCCAGGGCAAAATTGCAGCCAGGTTTAGGACTCTATCCCCACCAACCTCGTATGCAGATTAGACCCTGCTGGGCCTTGGGAATACTGTGCCTTTCCCCTGCCCCATAGCTATTTCTGCTGTGACTAATACAGCTGCTGGGGGGGGGGGAGGTGCTGTATCCTGTTTGTTGGATGAATGGTTAGAGCACAGATCCCGAGGGTTAATTGTGCAGATGTTTGGCCTGTTCCCAGACAGAAGGCGAGCTGTGTCTTCTGGCCAGTCTTGCCTTTCCTGGGAAGTAAACCCATGCCTTTCAGTGATCCATTTGGGAGAAGGGGAGATAGTACAATTGCATATCCCCAGGTTGCTGCCCCAGCATCTGCATTCCTCTTGCTTGGTAAAAAGCTAGTGTTCCCAAGACCCAGCCTGGGCAGGATCCAAGCCCTTAGAAGCAGGGTGGATGTTTCTGTTGTGGTTTCCTGGGCCTAGGGAGTTACAGGAGCATAGGGATGGTATGGCTGGAGTAAATATATGCCCTTGGCAAAAGGTACTATAGCAGCAGGGTGGGACCTCAAGTCCTTGTCTGCAACCTGGCCTACATTCTCTCTAAGGCTCCTGAGGGTTGCACTGCGGTGTTCCTTCTTTGCATAGGCCTAGCTTCAAGGAGCTGTAGCTTCATCTGCCAGCATTTGTTAGCTGCCCCCCTTTGTGCCATTCACAGGATTTCAGAGGGGTATCACTGAGGTTGCAAAAGATTCCAGTGTGCTCATTATGCAGTCTGAGCCATAAGCTAAATGGTGCCCCCTCTCCTGCAGAATGGCCAGAGAATATTTATAACCAATGAGTGTTGCTAACACTGTGCTATGTTACTGAGCTCTCAGGATGGGGCTGCAAGCTCAGTACAATAAAAACAGTACAAAATGAAATGCATCTTTTCAGATTTCTATATGTAGTGCATTTGCTTCTATTGTACAAGCTGTGCTTTATGGACACATCAGTGCATACCCACAGTATTGCCACATGGAGTTCCACTTCTAAATGAAAGCATCACGAAAGTGGCTGGTACCATTATGCAGCATTTGGCAAAACCTGTGTCTCTAGGTTGACCTCCCAGCCTATGGCATGGGCAGACCAGTCTGCCTTGAGTAGAATTCCCTTCCTCCTCTTCCAGCCACCATCCCTCTTGCAGCACATCTGTGAGGTCACTTGAAACATGACAAAGCGTGGGACTTTGCTCTTGTTGACAGACCTGATTTCTGACCACTTCCTGTCCTCTCCACCACCACCCCAAGAGTTTTGCACATCTAAGTGGTCTTCAACACCTCCTTTTTGACAAGTCTGGACACCTCCTCAGCAAGCTCTCGTTCTTTTGCTGTTGCAGCTCCTACTTTGTACTGCAGGCAGTCTAGAGAGCACCCTGATGGGCAGTCTTGGGCCCAGCCTACAAGACAACCTCTTCCCAACGGGGCATTCACAGACCAATTTGTCATCTAGAATTGTGCTGGGCAACTATAAGTTCATAGGTGGATATAGGATTTACTGTTAAAATATAATCAGCATAGGTAAAGGTAGCCCCCTGTGCAAGCACCAAGTCATTACTGACCCATGGAGGGACGTCACATCACGATGTTTTCTTGGCAGACTTTTTATGGGGTGGTTTGCCATTGCCTTCCCCAGTCATCTACAATTTACCCCCAGGAACCTGGGTGCTCATTTTACCGACCTCGGAAAGATGGAAGGCTGAGTCAACCTTGAGCCAGCTACCTGAACCTGGCTTCCGCCAGGATCAAACTCAGGTCGTGAGCAGAGCTTGGACTCTGTAAGCCACCTTGGATAAAGCAGGATAAAATTTTTAAAACCAAATAATATGAATGTGACATCTTAGAACTGAAATAAAGGACTTTATATTTAATAAAGACACTGACCACTATAGGGCTGCTGATGCACAGAACCCCAAAGAAAACCTGCAGAAGAATTTGGGGAAGCCTTTCCTCAAGGACCCCTACTTAGCAGCTGCTTAAATAGTTGCACACACACACACCCCAAAGCAGGGAGGGGAAACGTGTTGTGCAACACAGTTCCACATGGCCTGTTCACTTGCTTTTCTGGGAGTTGTCATTTTCAGCAGGGTGGGAGTGACAGGGGCACCAGGTCATGTCTGAGAAAAGACTGGAGGATCAAGGCCAGCCCATAAGCAGAAGCTTTTCACCAGGTCCAAACTGGATTTCCCAGCATCACTGAAAGTGGAGAATCCTCTTGACAGTTGCTGCATAGAAAATGTTTCTCAGTACTTCTCCAGGGCTTTGGCAAGGAGGCAATTCAGTCGGTTCACAATGGGCCTGGGGTCATCATTTAAACCGGCAGCTATCATTGCATTGTCGTAGATCTGCAGGCAAGGAAATAAAAAGGCTAGGGAGGGGCACTGCTCTGTGCTCTGGGACTAGGTGGAGACTGTAACAAGAGGCTAGGTGTTCAGAAACGGCAAGAAGGTCATGTGGGGAGACTAGGGGCACAGAATAGTATCTCAACAGTCCAGCACAAAGGGACTAGCCATTCCTAGGAGAGCTTCTACTCTGTCCCGCCCACACCACAGGACAGTAGATCCCATGAACTTCACAGACTTTTCCTTGGGGATGGAGACCTATGTACCTTCTTAGGTCCATGCCATTGCATCAGTTAGCTTCCCAGTTTGGCCAAGTCAAGCAAGGGAATGCAGGACGTCTTGAGAAGCTATTGCAGCAAGTTCATGGCCACGAAAGCCACTCTCCCACACACATGGGCCTGTGGCTGAGGCTAAACAAGCACTTCACTCTGAACAGTGGTCTCAGCCCATCACTCTCTGCCACAAGCCACAGGGCTTGGGATCAAGCAGTAGGGCATTTTCTGACCTGTGGTTTTAGAAGGGGAAAGGGGTGTCAGTTGTGTCAACAGCACACACTACCAGCATTTCTTTCTGGCCACCTCCAACTGCTGCAAGCCTGAAAGTGAAATGAGGCCAGCCGTTGCAGAACAACAACTCGGACATGCAAAGTAGGCTGTTCAAGCCTTTAGGCTCACCTGATCAAGCAACATCTGGGCCAGATCAGGGTGGCTGGTCCGCAGCTGGCTGAGTTTCTTGATCAGAGGATGCCTGTAACAGAGAGGATGGAAAAGCCCAGGTGAGAAGAAGTCACTGACCCTTCCTCCAAAAGTAGTCCCACCCACCTGCCAGTAGGTTCCTCTGAAGGTGGTTACTTTATTGTTCAGATGGCTGGAAGGCAGATGGCCTTAAATTTCCAGGCCTGCTGCTCTCAGGAGTGGCAGACCCTAAGCTTAGCTCTCCCACCATTTACCCTGTATTTATCTCCAGTGTAGGCTGCAGGATCTGGGCACGCTCTTCAGTGGTTTTGGCCAACTGCTGCATGCGTAGGAAGTGGCGGGCAGCACCCATCTCCAGCACGGTGATCATGGCTGGGTGTGTATCTAGTCGCGGTGTCACCTGAAGGAAAACCATCAGCAGGGAAGGCAAAAAATGTGTCAAAGCATCTCAAGAGAAGCTGACAGCCAACATATTTCTGCCCTGATGAACTGAAACAGCAAACCTTGCCTCTGCTTTGGAGCTGGCCAGGGAGTCGTTATATGACAGACAGCTAACTGCCCTGGGGTATCCACAGGTCCCTCACAGCATCCTCAGCACTTCACAGAAATACCTGTTTTATTCAAAGTCTAGGTTTTTCCCCAGCAGCACCATCAAGAAAAATGGGGGTTGTCTTAAGTTCACATATATATTACAAGTCTGTATGGTAACAAACACTTTTTGTGTATAACTTTTTTAAAGAGGCTTCTGATATTCAGAACTGTCTTCTTTTGGGGCAAATACATTACTCTCTTCCTTGAGGGTGGAAAATTAATTAACTTCCCAGTGCAGCTACTTGACCTCTGACGCAAGCAATGCTCATGCTGAAAGGACAGCCGTGGGTCTCCTTGCGAATGTACTAGTGGAGAATCAAATATACTAGAATTCCAGGCGTGCCTGGAAGGAGCTGGGGCCACAAATCCCCAGGAGGATTATGAGGCTGACTGACAGACCAAGCTGAGTGGCCTGATGGGAGCAGACATTTGGAATAACCACCAGCAGCAAAAACTACCTTTATCCATTGCCCATAATGCCAAACGTCTGTTCTTCCCACTCCAACCTCTTACCTTAATAGTGGCAACTCGTGACCCAAGAGCATTCCTCATCCAAGCCATAAGATCTTCTGCATCTTGTGAGCTCAGGTGCTCCTCTAGGAGACAGTGACATCATCACTGGGGGCAGGGGTAGAAGGAATACACAACTTCATCTCTAAGAAGCCCAGGGGGAGCATAATAATTGGGTACATAGCTGACCCCATCTCCAAAGCCACTGAGCAAGGCTCAGTTCCAAAGGCATCCCAACAAAGGACTGCTGACAAGAGAAAGATTATTTCCAGACCTGATGAGGCACAATGTGTTTGGTGGAAAACTGAGCAACAGAGCTTGAGACTGAATTCTATGGGGAATGAAGACATAAGCCCCCAAAGGCCTTAGGTGCTACATGAAGAACGGAGGGAGTTGCAGGGGATGTCAACCATCCCCCTAATAAAATAATAAGAAAGCCACTGAAGGAAAGTATTCATAGCTCAGTTATCCTCAACACCGCGCCTGCGAAAAGGCCCTACAAAGTGAGTACAGCCCTTGTCTATCAGGGCTTCTGAGTAGTGGGGGTGGCTATCCTGCCTATTCAAAAGAGCCTTTGGGGCTACCACTGCAGGCCGAGCTTCTCTTGGATTGCAAGGAAGCTGGCAATATCTGCTACTGTGAAAAGCTTTCCCGATTCTGAATTCCCCCCCCCCCAATAAATACCAGAAATGGGTTAGAAAAGAAGTGTCACTTCTCTCTTTGAGCAGCCCCTCTTTACTGCTACTCTCTGCAATGGGTCTATGGGGACGCGAGCAGTTTCTTCAAGACCAACTCCTAAGCCTATTATCTACTCAAGGTGGTTAGAAAGCAGCTTCTACTGCCTGGATGATGCAGCCACAGGTTCTCAGGCTACCCAGGATCATACCTAAGTTGCTCTCTTCAAACTTCTCTTCCTTATAGTGGTCCACAACAATATCTGTTTCTACTGATAGCAGTTTCTTCTTGTCAAACTCCCGGAGGTGGAGGAGAGTCAGTTCATCAAACTGCTCATAGCAGAACAACACCTGGACCAACAGAGAAAAGGCTCAGCTCTCAAACAGCACCACTAGGGCGTACACTGCACTGCCAGCTCACCTAGCTAACCACTACTCCCAGAACTTCCCCACCTTCCCATACAAACTCTTGCAAAGCCCCCCAAGACTCCAGCCTATCTTAGGAAGCAATGTCAATTAAGCGTGTTGCTGCAAACTCTCATAGGAAAGCACAGCCTGCCTCTGTCCACAGAACTAACTGTGGCTAGCAAGCCCGACAGGTCTGGCTTGAGATCAGTTGCCAGGGCAGGGCCTGTACCCAAATCAGGGGCCCTGACAGAGGGCACGACATGGCCCCTCTACCTACCCCTAATCCAAGAAAGCAGAGCAGGTACTTGCACATCACAAGTGCCAACATACATAGTAAGTTTCTTGGGTTCTCACCCTCTTCCTCTTTCAAAGGTACATACATGAAGTGACTGCTCATTTTTCCACCCGCTCACCTCTGCAGATTTCTTTTTCATGGCCTCAAAGTATGGAGAGAGTTCAGCCAGATGACGATTGGGAGCACACAAGTAATAGATGTTCCTGCTGCCAGCTGGCATGCGGCTTGCATATTCTGTGAGGCTGGTCAGCTGGCCCACAGGCAGTGCTGAAGACTCGTAGCGCAGCAGCTTTGCAATGTCCTCCTGGGAAGGGAGGCCACATTAGCCACGGCCCCCTCCGTTTCCCCACCCCAGACTTCAAGTTGGCCCCATTTGAATGTGTTTTTCCTAGAGTACCAAATAGACAAGGGCCGGAAAAGCCAGAATGAGGCCCCCTCCCCACCCACTCTGGTGTATTCCTGAATGCAGACTCCTCGGTAAACTTGAAATGCCCCATTGCCAGCCTGGGCACACCTTGACCTCCTGTTCAGCTGTTGTGACAATTCCCTCACGTATGAAGAGCCCGTAATCCTCAAAGAACTTGGCATATTTTGGGGTGTCCTTCTTGCTCTGGTTAATGAGGAACTTGATTAGCCTCTTCTGCAAGACGTCCCTGAGCTTCCTACCAAAAGAAAGGCACAACTGAAAAAATGCAAGTGTCTGGATTGAGAAAATCCCCTAGCCTAGAAGGCAGAGCACACATTTTGCATGTGTGAGGTCACAGGGTCAACCACAGTATTTCCAGTCAAAAGGGTCTTGGGTATCAAAAGTGGGATAAGGAACTTTCTGTGACTGAGACAACAGCAATACTGGAGAAGATGCAAGAAGATGGTCTGACTCTGTAGAAGGTAGTTTCATATGCTCACATAGCATAACAGATCACCCTAAAACAGTGGTACACCACACCCTATGGGGAGCCACATTTGCAATTATCATCAAGCAAAAGAGCTTCATTAACTTCCACATCTCTGACCTGAGACCTGTACCCAAAGACAGCCGTGTTCTTCTGATGGCAGCTGTTTCAAAAGTGGAAACCGCTCACCACCCACAAGCCCCACCAGGCAAGGCTTGCCCAAGGCAGGTGCCAAATTGGGGAACAGGGCTCAAAAGAGCCACAGGCAGCATGTTAAAGGGCCACATACAAATGTTAGAAATATGCTAGTAATCTATTATCGATCCAAATTATTTTAATGAATCTGTTTTTAACAGAATGGTGAGCTATAAGAATCACATGGACACATGAAGCTGCCTTACACTGAATCAGACCATCGGTCCATCAAGGTCAGTCCATCTACTCAAAACTGGTAGCAGTTCTCCGTTGTCTCCAGCAGAGGTCTTTCATATCACCTATGACATGATTTAACTGGAGATGCTGCTGGGGATTGAACCTGGGACCTTCTGCATGCCAAGCAGAGGCTCTGCCCCCAAGCTATGGCCTCTCCCCTAGAAATATTGCCACACATCTCCCGAGAGGCCCTGGGAACAAACAGCTCACTCACCTGAGGAGGGTGCTTTCCTGAAGCAACTCCCGGCTGAGGTTCAGCGGGATGTCCTCACTGTCCACAACCCCTGCAAGGAAAGAGAGAGGGCATCACAGAGAAGAGGAACTGCAAGACAGAAGAGAAGAACCTCTTCATACCAACTGCTTTCCCCCACCTTGACCCACAGCTCTACCAGCCAGAGCTGACTACCTTTGAGAAAGCGCAGCCATTTGGGCAAGATGTCTGTGGCCTTGGTCAGGATCAGGACCTTGCGGCTGTACAGGGCAACGCTGGAATCCAGCTCACGGCTGATGTCAAGCATGGAGGGCTTCTGCACATGCAGGGGGGTGGGGGGAGAGAGAGAGAGGATGCTGCTGTTGGAACCAGGAAGCTGCTGTGTGGACAAACATCCTCTCCTTTTTGCCCCAGAGGTTTCAGTATTAAACCACCAACATTTCAAATAGAACAGTCTTAAATTAGGGATTCCACATCTTCCCTTCACCCTAATAAGCGCAGGCAGTTTTTAGAGCTAACATAAATAAATGTTTTGCCATTCCCTCAGTCCTTTTTCCAGTTAGTAATGCTACATGCACAAAATTGAAAGTTTAGCTTCAGAAAAACATACCTTCACTTTATTGATTCATTCAACCAATAAGAAGAGATTTTATCTTTTCCATTAAAATACTGAAATTGTTATTGAACAGATCCTGTGTAACAATGGATGGGAGACAGAACCTGATCTGCCTGAACCTTTGCTACAATTCGTTCTCATCCAAGTGCCCAAGACAACAGAAGGTCTTCTGAAGATGGGGGTGGGTGGGTGGTTCCTCAGGAAATCTCCAGAGGAATCTTCCTCCTCTGATGGGCCTGGGCAGACCCTGAAACTTATCCAAGTTTGAGGTATCATTCTGCTTCTTGTCAGGGTTGTGCTTCCTCTAAAAGAGCAGGTTCTCAGGCTTGGGACACTGTTAGACTGACATCTTCAGATGGAAGCACAGATGGGGCTCCCTGTTATTTTGTTTTTCTTTATTTCATTCATCAAAACTACATTTACAGAATTCGATACTATTCAGACAATAGCATTCTGTAAAAACATACCCCCCCAAAATCTAGAAGCAGCCAGATATGCATATTTATGCAATTATTGAACAGATAACCAAATTCCTGAAAAGGGTTCAATATATTCTCCATTGTTCTTGGGTGTATTGAACGTAGCCGTTTCAGCTAGATTCCAGGATTTACACAACCATTCTGAATTTGATATATTACTTTAATGTTAGAAAATGTACACTGGTATGCACGTACTGGTTAAGAAACATGCAAAGAGAGAAAAATGTCACCCGCCCACCCTCTCCCTGCCCTGCTCTCTCACCGTCTCTGGCACATAGAAGATGCTGCAGATATTGAGAGGCGCATCAGTCTTGTAATGGAGAATGTAGCGAGGCTCATCGTAGGTCTGGGCTATGAAGCGGTAGAATTCCCTGTGCTGCTCTTCCCCAACCTCCTTGGGGTCCATCATCCAGAGCGCCTGGCACAGAGAAAGAGCAAGGCTTACAGTTAACTCTTTACCTACTGAGCTCACCAAGGCAAGACTGAGCTGGTGCACAGGACCAGCTGGATCCAGAAGAAGCAACAGTTAAGCAACTATCACCATTTGCAGGCCTGGTAGACAAATCTAAAATTTGACAGCTGAGATCACTCAAGCATCGCCATGAGCAGCAAATAAGGGTGAAACAGTCACATTAACAGGCACAGTGAAAACCAGCAGCTGCTTTCTGTTGCTGCTGCAAGGGAGAGAGGTCAGGGGTGAGGCTTCCCGGACTAGCCTACTTTTTTTAAAAGATTGCTCCCCTGCCTCTCTCTCAGCCAAAGGCAGCTGACAAGCAAAATCCACATAAAATCACAGATTAAAACAATCAAAGGTAACAAAATGGGTTTTGAAAGGCCATTTAAAAAAAAAAAGTTAAAACATGTTTTAAAAGGTATTTCAGCCATTATGATCAGCCTGGTTTAAAATTAAGTCAGGGAACAAACGTAAGCAGGTCTACTCAGAATTAAGTCCTATTTTATTTAGTAGGCTTAATTCCATGAAAGTATTCAAGGGCCTTCTTAGGACTGCTTCTATTTGCAAAGAATACACTGTAGGGAAAACAGATCAAGAGGGGTAGTCATGTTAGTCTATCTGTAGCAGTAGAAAAGAGCAACAGTCCTGTAGCACCTTTAAGACTAACAATATTTGCGGTAGGGTATGAGCTTTCGTGAACCACAGCTCACTTCTTCGGATACCAGTGTATCTGAAGAAGTGAGCTGTGACTCACAAAAGCTCATACCCTACCATAAATTTTGTTAGTCTTATAGATGCTACTGGACTCTTGCTCTTTTCTACTGTAGGGAAAATGTTTTGGTAAATCACTGTACTTATATATTTGGGGCCAGGGACTGGTATGTTGACTTACACCTGAAGCTACTGAGGAACTTTTAATCTTGGTCTGCCTGATAAATTTTATACCCAACTGAACAGTAGATTGAGAATATAACCTGCCACCAAAAGTGGCGAACATGATTCTTGGTGGTTCACTCCATATACTTTCTACAAATAGCATGGGGCACCTATAAAGCTCTTTTGCACACTCAAAGCCCTTCATATGCACTTGCAAGTCAGTCATTATTATTACCCCTGCATCTCTTGGGGAACTGGGGCTTGCTTCAGGCCCTTAAGTGAGATTTGAAGGAAGATTTGCATTGAGAACCTTCTGTCTCTACCATGTACAGTGCCTGATGCTAGAGTGATATGGCTTTTCAGTGCAGAGCTCCCCCAGATGCCCAGTTCTCATCTTACCTGCAAGGTGTTGGTGCGTTTCCCATTGAGGTAGAGAGGAAAGCTGATGAAGTTGCTGTATTTTGTGATGACCGCTAGGTGGAAAAGAGATCTGCTCAGTAATGGTTTCTACAGAAGGGCAGAGCCAGGACACTGCTTGTGTCCAGCCAAACCTCACTGTGGGTCAGAAAGGTTGCCCTACTTGCCCCCAACCATCATGCAGGATGTGGGATTGGAAGTCATCTGAGCACCAGAAAGAATCTCTATACAGGCACATACATACATATAATAAAGGGAAGGGGAAGAATTTGGTTATGTGGATGGCCAAATTGTTAGTCTGAAAGCTCAAGAGTTACAAAGAGCAGCCCAGTGTTGAACTGTAGGCCTAAGGCAAGAGTGTGGGGTTACAGGAACCGTGAGCCAAAGGGTGCTCTAAAAGTTCAAGTGGAGGCCCCTGACTACCAAGCAGTTCAAGTCCAGAGGTTACGTAACACCATGGGGGGTAGGGAGAGAGTTTGAGGAGCACTCTTGTCCAGACATTCCTCCCTCCCTCCCTCACCTTTGACTCTCTCCTCAGTAGCAAACTCCTTGCAGTCCTCCTTGAGATGAAGAATAACTTTGGTCCCAGTTCGGACTCCAGAGGCTTCTGAAACTTCAAACATTCCTGACCTGGCAACAGAAGCACATGTCACAGGCACAAAGAATAGCCTGCCCTGTCTCTGGCTGGAGATCAGCAGCTCAATCCTGCCTCAGAGACAGGCCAAAAGCCACACAGCCAGAGTCACCCCAGCGATATTTGTTTACAGGGTCATACCCTTTTTTAGTCTCATTCAGTCTGAACCATATTTCCTTTTGTGCTGTGCAGGCAATATGCCAACCTTCACTTACTACATTTTCAGGAAGGCTGGCTAAGTGGGTGCCTTTAGTAATTGTAGGCAAGCAACAATTATGCTTGTATATTAGCACAGCCAACTTATTGCAAAAAAAGCTTTCAATTCCAGTTTCTTTTAAAAACAGTGTTATGAAACAAGGGCTCCATAGTTAGTCTCCAATGCCCCCCACCCCAGCACCCTACCCCTATGGGGGGAGGTGTCGCACATGTGACTTGTAGGATGGGGAGCAAAAGCTCCTGCCCCAGGGGCTCTCAAGCCAACTCTTTCAGCAACATACTAATTGCCTGCAACCACAAGTGTTAATGACAAACTGTGGCCTCAAGTTAGGGCACTGCCAACACGCAGCCAAAAACCCCACCCCTGCTTTAGTGCTGAACCAGTGGTACCAGCGTTTCAATTTTAAAAAATAGAGGTTTGTTATCAGCACACTCCTTCTCTCTGATTTAGTTGCAAATTGGAAAGAACAGCAGCTCAAAAGCCACAGCTTTTGAGAAAGTTCCTACTTGTGCTGCTTCCAGCCACTTCCTCCCCCCCCCCCCCGACACACACAGCACTATACGTACCCATCAGAACACCAATAGTAGCCAGGAGCACCCGTCTCTGCTACTTGCGAGAACACCTCCACCTTGTCAGCCACCATGAAGGAAGAGTAGAAGCCTACCCCGAACTGACCAATGATCTTACTTGTGGCCTCCTCCTTGTTCTGAAGCGCTTCCAGGAATGCCTGGGGAAACAAAGACGTCTGCCGGCAGTCTGGTCCTCAGCTTGGCTCTCCTGCACCATCTCTCCCCATTCCTCACAGGTCTGCCTATGACAGGCAAGCAGCACCTCCAATGGGATACCAGAAGCACAGCACATCTGATTTTCTGATAGCAGACAGGACTGTAAGCAGCCCAAAGGCCTGCTGGTGCTGTTGGGACCAAGAATCTGCTCAGCCAGCTGGATCCAGCAAGAAACCTGTCACTGTCTAGACAGCAGCAGCTGCTGCTTTGGTACATAAACGCTGCCAGGAAAGCCCACCCCAAATGGGCCTCACCCCCAAAAGCCACAGCTTCCTGGAACAAATCCTCCCCTCCCAAGCAACACCCCCTCTTTTACCTTGGAGCCCGACCTAGCGATGGTACCAAGATTAGAGATTAGCTCCTCTCGGGTCATGCCAATGCCAGTATCCTGCAAGCAACACACAGGCAAAGCAAATCTTAGTAGATTTGGAGTAAGGATGAAATTAGCCTCTGCACAAAACAGAAGAACCAGATACACAACATGTTTAGAACTTAGTTTTGCAAAAGATCCAATAGACACAAAGGTGCAAAGCAGAGCTGCAAATAAACACTCTCCTTTGACTCGTGCAGGCTAAGCAACCTCTCACAAACATGGGAAAACAAATTGCTCCACTAGCCAGAAGCAGTGCTTCTCCCTTTTAATATGGGGGTCCCCAGAGGAGGAGCATGCTCTTCAGAGCATCCAGGAACAGATTCCTTTTAAACAAACAGCAAGAGACAAAATCCTGCCTGGCTGTGCCAAAATTCTCCTTTAAGACTGCTTCGGGGTAAGGTGGTCCCTATTCTTTCAGGGGTCCAAAGCAGAAAAAGAGGCTTCACAGAGACAGCAAGATAGCTGAGGTCCAATGATTTTGGCAACCCTGAAGAAAGATCACTCTCAACTTTTAAGGCTAGCAAATCAGTTCCTTGTGCCCAGCTGATCACCATCTTTTCCTGATCAAACAGTTACAGAATTGCTTCCCCCACCTATCAGTCAAAGTTTTGCTTTAATAGTTTTAACAAGCTGAAAATTTTGCAAGTATTATTTTTTTAAAAGGTATCACATCAAGAGAGGCACAATGTGCAATTTTGGGAACCCAGCTTCAAAGCACATTGACGCTCCTAAAGGCAAAGGAGGGGCAGAAAATATTTGCCAGCCCCCCTAGAGAAAGCCCTCTCCTGCCTACCATTTCAGGCCTTCATGTGAGGGCTGATTGCATAGCACTGCCAAATAAAAAGCAAGTGTATCTTCACACATACAAACAGGAGCACAGAAAAGAGGTCAGGCAAATTTCACAAAATTATCCAAATTATGACATTTATGCCACAGCTGGGCCACTTTCAAAGACCATGAATATCACTGGGAGAGGAATGGGATGGAAGAAGTATTCTTACAGAAAAAAAATCAGAGGAGTTCTGGGGGAAGGTGGCCACAATCAAAGGAAAATTAGGACCCTTGTCCCTTAACAGCAATACCTGGATAATGATCGTTCCCTTCTTGGGATCTGTCTGGACATGGATCTCTAGTTCTGGCAGCACCTTCCCTTCAGAAATCAGCTTGTAGCGCATCTTCTCCAGCGCATCACTGCCATTGGATATCAGCTCCCGAATAAACACCTGCAGGAAGGAATGATGATGAGTTCTGCAAATGGGGGTCACAGTGACAGCAAAGCAACAATTTTTAAACTCTGAAGTAATCCCTATACAGGGGAGGGAGGCTGCAAAGTTCCAAAGAAAGGCTAAATCTTTCTATCAACCAAAACCATAATAAGATCATATATCCCTGGCAGTGGACCTTCACTATATCACAATAGATTTGTGGGGATAGCTGCATTTTACTGCCCCTGCAGCTTAAGGAATGGGAAGAAAGGGGTGAGCAGAGGAGGGAGGGAGGGAGACACCCCACCATGAGGCAGGTTGATGTATTTTGAGTGTCATTAAGGACAGTAAAGTAATGGACAGATCTGATCACTTCCTACTGAAATGAATGGGGGGTATGTGAGCTCAATGACAAGCACACAGTAAGATCCTTTGGTTCCATCTGCAAACCTTTCTATTCACACACAGCCCATTAATGACAGCTCATTTCACTGATGAACACAGAACTCAGGCATCCTGACGTCACCCAAGTCTTCCTTCCCAAAGCAGAGAAGGCAGGGCGTCTTTTTTGCCATCACAAGTGTTGTACTGTCAGGGTTCTGCTTTGAAGAAAAAGGCCATACTTTGTTAAGGGTCGACAATGTGCCAGGTGTATCCTGCAGCTTGTAAAAGCACAAGGACTCAAGACAGATTGGTACCAGGGGTAGATTTACTATTTACTTTAACCACTACCCAACACGCTTCAGCCAGCAAGTATGACAGCAATTGGCTTTGCCCTGGCGACCTGGGATTGGTGCAGCCAGTATAGAGAAGCACAATGGCACCCAGCTTTACCCTGCTAGTCTGGGCACAGTGCAGCCAGTGAACTGGAGTTTTGAAGCACGTCCTTGCACTGTGCAGCCAATAAGGAGGACAATCATGGCAGGATCTAATTTTTCCCTGCTGGCCCAGACAGCATAGTGACACCCAGCCTTCCAATCTACCCTGGCAGACATTCTGACTGAAAAAATGTTGGCCATACTATAAATCCCCCAGGTGGTACTGCTATTGGCCAGAGAACTAGGTCTTCCAGACAGACCTCCGCACCCTTCCCAGAGGCCTGTGGCCAGGATGATTTCCACCCCCAGCCCACTGTGGCATGAAAATACATGAATGAAAATTCTGCACCATATCATTCTGTTGATGCTCAGAAGCAAGCAATGGCAGAGGATAGAGTGTTAGACTAGAATCCTGAGAGACCTGGATTTGAATCCCCACCAAGCAAGAAAGCTCACTGGGTGACTTGGGCCCATCACAAACTCTCACAGGTTGTTGTTGTGAGACATCAGAGGAGGGAAGAATGATGTTCTAACCAACTTTGAGACTCAACTGGGGTGAAAAACAATATATAAATAAATGAAATAATGCAAATGCAAATATCTCCCCTGACTTTCCTGAACCTACTGCTAGAGCACTGCAGATTTGATACATAATATCAAAAAAAGCTGCGAGGGCCAAAGTCACAAAATGGACATAGAACACTGAAAGACTTCAAAGCACAGGGAAGGAGAAACTCCTCTCTTCAAGGAAAACATAAGCAATCAACAGCTCTATCCCCCCCAAAAAGGAGAATTCCCTAGAAAAGAGCCCCGCCCCGCTTTGTGGCTGATCCGAGTCCCTTTCCTTTCAACTGCCAGAGGCAGAAAAGCCCCTTGTCGAAAGTGGAGGGTATTGCTTCAAGATCCACGGCGCCCTACCTCCTTCTCCGAGTAGAGGGAGCGGGCCACGATGTCCAGTAACTTCTTGGTCTCGGCCTGGAACTCGTAACTGGTGGCGGCGCCTGCAAAGAGCAAAAAGAGGCGGCGGCCCATCAGCGACGCCGTCCCGGCTGGGGGAAAGAGCGAGACCGGCTGGCTGCCCACCCACAACCCGCACCTGACCTTGGACGCTCTCCGTGTCATTGACCAGCGTATGCGGCGGCGGCACCGCCGACTCCTCCAGCTTTTCGCCGCTCTCCGCCGCCCGCGTGCTGGAGCGGCGCAGCCCTGCGGCCCAGCCCAGAGTGGATGGGTGCAGCGCCTCCGGGACGCCTGCTACAGCTCTGCCCAGTGCGCAGCAGGGGCGAGCGGGCAAGGATCCCAACTGCCGCCCGGCTGCATCCCGGAGCCCGGCGCGGAGCAAGCGCAGGAGGCAGCGCCCGTCCCGCAGCAGCGCCATCTTGCTCGCTGTCGCCCGAGTTGACGTCACGGGCGCGACCAGTCGGGCCCTGTCACCGGGAGGCCTAGATCGCATGCGCCGCAGGAAAGCGATCCGGCCTCTGACTGACGGGAGGGGGCGGCAGCGGCCCCCAGCCCAGCCCGGGCCCCGCGGGGCTTTCGGATCGTGCCGTTTTCGGCCCGGCTGGTTCTGAGGCCCGTCTCCCCAGGCCCTCGTACGCCGTCGAGATGGAGAGCGGCGGCAAGGAGCTGGAGGCCGAGATCCGCCCGTTGAAGAAGGAGGCGGAAGTAGTGGCGGGGGAAAGGGCCGAGATCGGGGCCGCCAAGAAGGCCGGCCGGCTCTCGCGGTGGCGCACGGCCGCCTTCTTCCTGTCCCTGTTCTTATGCCTGACGGTGGTGTTCGCCTTCTCCTTCATCATCCCCTGCCCCGTCAGGCCCATCTCCCAAAGGGCCTGGAGAAGAGTCTACGCTGACGCGGGTGGGTAAGAGGCGCCTGGCCTCCTTTACTGCTTTTCCGTTCCCCTTTGGAGCAGGACGATAAGGGGAGAAGGCGGTTTTGGTCCCAGGCTTCAGACGAGGATGGGGGAGCACAGATGTTGTTTCATACTTACAACAACGACCCGGTAAGGGAGGTTAGGTAGGGAGAGTATAAGTGGGCCAACCTGCCCCAGCAAAGCTTCCATGGCAGAGCAGGGATTGGAACCAAGTCCCTTAATCTTACAAAACGCATATATTGCCTCATGTGTTTAGTATATATTGTCATTGTTTATTCTTGCATGTTTATAGTTAAAAGTAGACAATGAACCATTTCAAATGTATTTAGGGTAAACAGCATTTACTTCTAACATCTGTGAAGAATCCAAGCAGCACAATAAAAAGCAAAATAGTAAAAAATAAATGCTTCTCTAACCCAGACTGAAGCCCTCTCTGTTAGGTGTTGTTCTGCTATCTTTGCAGCAACCTACAAATTCCTGGAAGTGCAGGATGTGGACCAAGACAGAGTGCAAGATATCCTCTTTGCTTTCAAAGCGTCTGATAGCAGTTACAACAATAGCACAAACAGATCATGCTTTGGAGAAGGTAAGGGGACAGGATGAGGGAATGAAGCTTCCATCTAGTATTTTCTGCCTGAGGGGACTGACAGGGTCTTCTTAAGATATTTGGTGCTAAGGGTGCTGCTGCTGTCCTTCTCTTTTTCCAGGCTTTACATCCCCCTGTGCCTTCATTGCTGCCATTTCAGGCACAAATGGCAGCACACTCTGGGAGGAACCTGTGGCCCAAGATCTCCAATTAATGGACTGCTCCTTTGAGTATGATAATTCCCAAGGCTGCCTTGTCGTAGGGGAGCTAGCCTCTCTAGCAGTCATTGACTTAAAGACAGGTAGGTTTCCTCTGTTGGAATGCAAAGATGCATTGATGTTTGGCTGTCCTTTATCGAATTGTAGAGTCTCTCTTTCTGAGGCTCAACCATGCAAGTTCTAGACAAAGAGCTTGCAAGCAGAGGTACGTTGTTCATAAAAATAATGAGTGCAAACTGTTGTTCTAAATTGACCATAGTGAACTTGTATTCAGTTATAACTGCAGCCTGTGTTCAAAAGCTGTATTGCATTAAATGCTTTTTTCTTCAAAAGAAACTGCCTTGTAGAGGCTCAACTTTGCTTCTTATGATTAACTGAAGTGATTGCATGTTTCTCTTCAACAAATAGCATTGTCTTTCTGAAGCAAGTAATTTGCTGAAGCCCAACATCTTCAGTTATGGCAAGCCATCCTCTGTACTTACTGAATGTGGCTAAAAATTACTAGTCCTGGCCTGCATGCCAAAGGCCCGATACAAGCAGGGGGAGGACCTGAAGGAGCCAGGCAGCGCTTTTCAGTACTTGTAGAAATTCACAAATAGCACCAGATATGATCTACCTTGGACTGTGATTGAGAACTTCAGCCTTTATTTTTCTCTTACTGGTTGGGGTAAGGCTCATTTTATGGGCAAGCTGGTATCATAGTGCCCAACTCCGTAATCACAGTTCTGCCCATTCCCATAAGCAAAGTAGAAAGCACAAAAATGTCTCTAGAATAAGAAGCAGCATAGCAATACTAACAGACGCTAGTACGGCATCTCTGGTGCAAAAGAGTTACCTATCACTCATGACATTGCACACTGACAACACCCCCACATTAGTCATAGATAAAAATTAACATACTGTACTGGCATAAACACCACCTTGCTGCTGTCTTACACAGTTCCTGTGTTAGTAGACAATAAGTTGGTTGATCATGGCAAAGACCTCCTGGATGTGTATTGGAGTAGCCCCCTTCCTCAGAAGGCGTCACACTTTGTGTTCCACAGGTGCTTTCTGAACCAGTGTTGCCTTCTCTGTTGCTTCTCCAGGCAAGACAGTATGGAGGGTGAGGACCAGCCTCAGAGCTAATTCTACAGTGCTCAGTCCCTTACTAAAAGTCCCAGATGTCAATGGGGATGGTGTGTCAGACCTCCTGGTCTTTGTAGCCACAGGAGAGGAGGTAAGACTAGTTGAGATATTCACCAGTGTGATGTTAAGTTGGGTTAGCCCAGCCAAGGATGTGTACTTTGCTCTTGTTTGTCCCTAAACTGGCAAGTTGTCCAGCCCTTGTGAAAGGCATACAGAGGGAAGAAAAACATTATTCAGTCCTGCTGCCTCTCCAGCACCATGTCATCACTGAGTCCCTGTGAGGCTCTGAGGAACAAAATGAGCAGCAGGCCCTGTGTTACCATGATTTGTAATTTATTTATTTTATTTATTTAACACATTTGTTTGCTGGCGTTCCACCCAATTCGGGATCCTCTAGGTAGCAAACATTAAAACATTTTTGACATTAAAAAGCTTTTAAAATGCATTTAAAATACAAATATAAAACATAACGCAAACTCATAAACCTATTAAAAATATAAAGACGTGTAATGTTCTCTGCAGATTCAAAGTGGCTTCTATTCTGGAAATTCTGGTGATAGGATTGGGTCTGGCGGGAGCCTGCATCTGCCAGGGAGGATCGGTCACCTCATGCATACCACCAAGGCAGGTGCCTACTATGTACTTTTCTACACAGGTGAGTGTGGAGGCCCATCTCACATTTCACTGCTAAGGCAGGGTTCTGGGATGGGGGTGGAGCAGAGTCTAGGCACGATCCTTTCAGTTGGTAAGCCAACAGAGGCTGCCCTGCTGGTGCTCAGCCTCTTGGAATGAATGGCTTAGCTCATTCCACCACCTTTTTCTTGGCTCAGCAAATGCACTGTATGGCTACTCCTTGAGGAAGCTCTACACTATGGCAGCTGGTTCTGATGACCACGGAGGGACTGGCCTGAAGGAGGACCCCCGGTGGGAGACAGTCATTGACAGCTCCACACACTACGTGCCTTTGCTCAGGTACCCTCCCCTTGGCCTTCTCCTAAGCTTCCTGCCCTGAGAAACCTGATGCCCATAGAAGGTGGAAGGAGCCCTAGAGGACCTAGTAGGAGAAGGAGGATACTAAAAGTGCCCAAAGCAAACCCTTCGGGTCCAACATAGAGTGAAGCCGACCTTGTGGCAGAGACAAAGGAGAGAAGAAGTTGGAGAGTAGTCATGGGACAGTTGGGGGGAATGTAGCAGTGGGGGGCTGGGAATTCCCCTGTTTGAATCCTGTCTCTAGTGACAATCCCACCGGGCAATCAATTCTCTGTAACCTAGGAATGGTGCCCTCCCACACAAGGTTATTGGAAGAGTTGTTGTGTGAAAATACGTGAAATGTCTTTAACATTCCAAAAGAGGAGAGGAATAGAGCCTGTGCAATGCACTGAAAGCCCCTTATGACTGTTGGAGGTTGCTCTCAGTCTCACCCATGGTGGCAGGGAAATGGACTGCATCCTGCTGCATGTGCCCCCTTCATTGTGGAAGGATGACTGATGTCTGTTCCATCTCTCTGCCTCTCTAGCTCTGGAGAAATCCGCTACTTGATGAAGGTGCCTGGAAGGTCAGGGACCGATATTTTGCTTGTGAGATCAACCACGCTGGAGTTGCTGGACGGACAACGCCTGGGCTCCTTGTGGACTACTGATGTGGTTCCCCATATCCAGAGGTAATGCAGGCACTGGAAGAAGGCAGGTATCTGTGAGCAGAGGTGAAAGCATAATCCTGCCCTTTGTTTGGGTGGGGGGAATTGTGGAGTGTTGGCATCCACCCCGTGAGCAAATTCTCCTCCAACCCTTTGCATATGCTGAGCTTCTATTCATGCCATGGGTGGAGGACCTGCCATTTTGAAGATGATAAAAGCCCAGGGGTTCATCTAGTCCCACATCACATACTGGGCAACCCTTTATTCTAGAGGGCCAAGAACAAGCGTAATGGCTGAGGCCTTCCCCCAGTGTTGTCTCTTAGCACTGGTAATTAGAGGTTTACTGCCTTTGAATATGGAGGCTCCCTTTAGTCATGGCTAGTAGCCACCAGTTGGCTAATTCTCCACGAATTTATCTGTCCTTTTCTATAGACATTCATGCTTGTGGCCATCATTTCAATCACACGCCGAATACCTTTTTATTTTTATTTTACTTCATTTCTTTCCTGCCTTTCTTCCCATGGGTTCTCAAAGTGGTTTACATCATTCTTCTCTCTATTGTTTCCTCTCAGCAATTCTGTGAGGCAGGTTAGGCTAAGAGTACATAACTGGCCCAAGGTCACCTAGCAAGCTTCCATGGCAGAGCAGGGATTTGAACTTGATTCTTCCAGATTCTAGTTTATCACTCTAGCACTATCTGTTCTGACCTATTTGCCCATCAACTTCTTTGGATGCTCTTGAATTCTAGTAGTTTGGAAGAGGGAGAAAAAAATCTATCATCCACTCTGTCTACTCCATGAGTAATTTTACAAACCTATATCATGTCTAAGGAGAACAAACCCCCTCAGCTGTCTTTTTTCTAGACTGAGAAGTTCCATACTTTCCTGCCTTTCCTCATAGGAACGTATTCCAATCCCTTAATTATCTCGACTGTCTGGTTCTGTATTTTTTCCAGCTCTGCAGTGTCCTTTTTGAGGTATGATGACCAGAACTACACACAGTATTCCAAATGAGGTTGCCTCATACATCTATAGAGGGGCGTTATAATTGGCAATTTTATTCTTAATCCCTTTCCTAATAAGATCCAGCATAGAGTTCGCCTGTTTCGCTGCTGCTGCACACAGAGTCGATATTGTCAATGAGCTTTCTATTATAACCCCAAGGACTCTTTCCCTCTCCGTTTTGGGAAGTTCAGCATATACTTCTAAAGCTGAGATTTTGTGTTCCACTGTGCATCATTTTACACTTAACCTACATTGAACTTCATTTTCCGCGTTGCCGAGTCACTCAAATTGTGGAGATCCTCCTAGAGCACTTCAGAGACAGCCTTGGTTTTCACCATCCTGAATAATTCTATTCTGACAAATTATTCTGACAAACTTGGTCAGTATACTGCTCACCCTGGAGTTGGTACAGTATACTACTGTACCAACTCCAAACCTTTTGTGAACAAATTAAATTGCGCCATTCCTAATGCCAATTCTTGTGGGTCTCCACTCACTGCTCACTTCCCTCCAATGAGAGAACTTTCCATTTCTGCTTCCTGTTTACTGTCAGTTTGGTATAGTGGTTAAGAGCAGCGGGACTCTAATCTGAAGAACCGGGTTTGATTCCCCACTCCTGCACTTGAAGCAAGCTGGGTGACCTTGGGTCAGTCACAGCTCTCCTGAGCTCTCTCAGCACCACCCACCTCACAGGGAGATTGTTGTGGGGATAATAACAATATACTTTGTAAACTGCTCTGAGTGGGCATTAAGTTGTCCTAAAGGGCGGTATATAAATCAAATGTTGTTGTTATTTAACCAATTTTTAATCCACAAGAGGATTGTCCTTTTATCCCCTGACTCCTAAGCTTACTCTGGTCCCTTTTGGTGAGGCCCCTACTCAAACAATTCATCCTCTTTCTCATGTCTCTCTTGCAGTGAGCCGGTGCTTGGATCCTACGATGCTGATGAGATTGATATTGTCATTGAAAGCAGAGTCTCACCCAACAGAAAGAAGGTTTGTTGCGAAGCTGCTGGGTGTGGGCATATAGCTTTGGATTAAGGCACCAGGATATGTGGCAGCACAGTGTGTCAAATGCTCTCAGGACTACAGCAGGGAGTCTTGATACCTCTCTCCCCCTCTCCCCCATGACATAAATTACAGGAACCTTAGAACCCCAGCCTCACATGACCAGGCCAGCACCTTCCTAGCATCAGGTTGGAATGGCAATGACTGGCAAGGCCTGTCTAAGGTGTTGATTCTATTTCCTAGATTCTAATTGTGGAGGGCAGTTCTGGAAACATTAGATGGGACCTGGTTCTTCTCTCAGGAACTGGGACTCCTGCACCAGCCACTCTGGCTACTGCCGATCACAGATCCCTCTTCCTCTTCTGGGGCGACTACCAACCGGGCGATAACAGGACGGTGAGTGTAGAGGTCTGCTGGTCCTTCTGGGGTTTGGGGCAGCCTACCTTCCGGGCCTGTCAGTGGCTGTTGTGATGCCTCTAACGTAGAGTTACTGGGGGCTGAACCACAGCAGGCCACATGCCAAAGGCTGTTTCTTGTCCTATCTGATTGTGAAAGCAGAAGGAATTTGGAACGAGCTGCACCAAATGCCCATTGTGGGTCTAGGGGCAGAATCTGGGCTCAGTTTCTTTGGGCAGGCTTTGTGCCTCAACTGCATTGTGATTTAGGGTGTGTTTTTTAAGTATCAAAACATCTATTAACAATCTTAAAGGAAAGATTATTACGTTAAAAGTAGGAAAAAATTATAACGAACAAGTATGGCTAGGGGGAAAATGTGTTAAAAACCATTATCTATAAATTTGTAAATTATGAAATGCTGAACCAACTTCTGTATAGATAAATCCTCCATGTAGAATGAAGTCCAAAAGTATGTTGGGGAGAAATGCATCAAGAGGTTTGAGAGGTATTGGTTCTGATCTATCCTGTGACTCCTGGGCTCCATGCCCGGCAGCTTTGCTTGAGGGAAAATACTGCAACTCTTCTCTCCCTCTAGGGATCAGAAGGGGCCCCCCAGAACCTCTACCTGTTCCACCCCTCCTTCCACAATGTGCTCCTGTGGATGACCAACAGCACTGAGGCAATTGTGGCCTTTGAGGGTAAGCATGCCCCCTTCATGCTCCTCCCCCCGCCCCTCCCTCTGAGTTGGTTTGAAACTTTCTTCTCTCTTGATTCCAGCGGTGCTCTTTGAGCGGAGCCGCCATGCCTGCTATGTGCTCCTGACTGGACCCCAGACCAACAGCAGTCCTGGACTCGTGGTGCTGTCCAAACAGAAACTGAAGGAGGACATGGCCAGCAGCCAGGTGATCTGGCTGAACCAGCTAGCCCAGGACACTGATCAGAACATCCGGGACCGCTTCCTGCGGATGAGATACCGCAGCCCATGGTGATCTCTGCTTGGAGGCTCAACACTGGAGGATGCAAGTCCCAAAATCCAGACTGAGACTCTCTGGCACAGCAGTTGCTTTCCACCATCAGCCACAGAGACAGTGACTGCAGCGGAGACTTCTGAAACTGAGGAGGACTGGGAGGTATCAACATTTAGTATGAGGTTCTCACTGGGGTCTGTGGGCAGAGATGAGTCTCTCTTGCTCAGGCTGCCTCTGCAGCGGTGTCCTGCCCGCATCTAAAGCTTTGGGTC
The DNA here is from genome assembly GCF_028583425.1 of Eublepharis macularius. Classification (NCBI taxonomy): domain Eukaryota; kingdom Metazoa; phylum Chordata; class Lepidosauria; order Squamata; family Eublepharidae; genus Eublepharis; species Eublepharis macularius. Next base: position 30,100,534 of record NC_072801.1, on the reverse strand, counting down.
CTTCTCTAGGTGGTTCCTGCAGGATGCTTTGTGTTAGGCAATAGGCTAATGGAACATGTTGCTGAGGGGAGAGAGCTGAGGGCTGGCTTTCTCCAGTAACCAGTTCCACATCACTGATGCCACTCTGAAGCAAGGTGCTGCACCCCCCTCTGCCGCCTCATTTCCCCCTCCTCAGGCTGGTTAAGGCCCTTTCCTTCATTCTCCCTGTCTCTCTCTGAGGGAGGCTGGATGGAGATCTTCATTAGGACTGGCTTGGTCTGCCATCTCCTTGCTTTCTTGCCAGTCGCTTTTATGGCAGTTCCTGAAACACAGAGTGCGTCACCCTGGAACGACACAGACAACTCACGGAAGGAGCAGCTGGGTCCTCCTCTGATCTGTGCTGCTGAGCAAGTTCTACTTGGCTTAAATCTCCTCTTTCCTCCCCCCCCCTTCCTGTTTTCTCTTCTGTGTTTAAGGAATGGTTTTTGTTTTGGCCTTGATTGATGTTTCTTTGATGGTAGATGTTGACACTAATTCGTATCTGTCTGGTTTATTTTTCTCTCTCCTTACCTCCAAGGAGCCCTGAGTGATATACGTTGGTCTCCCTTCCCTATTTTATTTATTGCATCTGGAGCTTCCCTAGGCTTGGACTGATGATTACTGTGGTTTCAATAAATCTTATTTTGTGATCCTGACATTAGGGGGTGCATCTGTCTCACTACAGGAAGTGCAGTAGTTGAATCAAGCCAGGGAGCGGGAAGAGTAATCACTGTGGAAATGGGGAGACAAAGTGCTAGCACAGAAGCATGGCCTGGGAAGTGTTCTGTAAGAGCAAAACAAAAAGAGGTGGTGGAGCCAGCAAAGCATTGTTTGCTGTCCTCTGTAGGGGTTGCCAACAAGCAGTAAGCTTGGGACTGATCCCTGGATGTGCTCCACTTTTCTCCTCCCTGCCCAAGTACTGATGGCTGGTGCCTGAGCAGCTGGGAGATTCCTTCTAATGGTTTCCCATTATTGGGCACAGAACCCGCTGCTTCTCATGCTGGCGGCCCGGTTGCTTATTTAGTTCCCTCAGCTCTTCATCTCCCTGACAGTAATAGCATCCAGTCTGCAGGCCTAAAGGGATTTGGGGGGAATTGTGTCTTTGAGACTGAAGTCCTCTTCCTACCAGGTCTCAGTTACTGCACTTCTGGGCCCTCTTTTGCCACTCACTGCAACCCCATTTCTACCCAGCAGCTGCTTTCTAGGAGTGAACTGGCATGGAGGGCTCCAGCGAGTAGAAGTTAGAGAAGTATTAAAGGAAGCAGAAAATGTCTGACAACTGATCCCTTCCTTCACTGAGCGGGCATTAGGAAAGAACCAGTATGGAGGGAGAAAGCATATGTTTTGCACACAAATTGGATTCTGTCCCTGCCAGTACCACATGAAAAGAAAGTACCATTTGAGAGCCAGTGTGGTGAAGTAGGTAGCTGAGGATCAAATCCCTACTCTGCCGGGAAGAATGCTGGGTGCCTTTGGGCCAGCCACAGTCTCTCAGCATAGCCTTCCACACAAGGCTGTTGTGAAGATAACGTGGAAGAGCACAGAACAGTGTATGGTACCCTGAAGGGAAGGAGGGATAAACATCTACTAACTAGAAGGTCCCTGATACAAGACCAAGAAACCCCATTCCGGGGGCTGTAGCCCATCCTCTTTCCCAAGCCCTAACCCTGCCTGGTTTGTCCTAAATCATGTTTAGGGAAGAATCTCCTCCAGTGAGTTAATGGTTTAGGAGAGTGGAGGTATGGTGCTTAAGCCCACATAGACACTGCCCTCCCTTGCTCTGGGAATGAGGGAAGGTGGCATCCCCTCACATGACACCGGGCAGGGTGTGTGTGGCAGGCCTCCATTTTTGAAGTCTAGTTGCAACTTCTAATAAGCCCTTCCATTGTTACCCTACAATTGCAAGGATGCCCGTTTGAAAGCTATGAGCAAAAGAGCAGTGACCGGGTGGGAGGGAGGCGGGAATTGACTGCCCCACCACAATCCCATTTCTACCCGGCAGCTGCTTTCTAGGAATGAACTGGCATGGAAGGAGGCAAGCAGGATCCTGCCTCTGTTCTCTGAGTGTGGGCAGGGTGAATCAGTCCATACCCCAACACCCATTTCCTCCTCGGCACATGCTGATACACGGGGCAGGCATGGGCATGGAGGGTTTCCCTGAGGACCTGAGGATAACGATGCTGGTTTCCTCTCTTGCAGAGGAGGGCTGGAAGCAAACCATACACCTGCTACTGTGCCCCCCTCCAGTAAGCTGCTAGAGATCCACTGGTATTTATTTATTATTAGACTTTTATTCTGCCCTCCCTGCAAGCAGGCTCAGGGTGGATCACATCAGTTAAAACACAACAAAATACAATTTCATACTGTTTCCATTAAATCATTAAAACATCATAAAAATCTAAGTCGGTTATGACAATAATAAATTATTAAGAATAAATTACCAAGATGACAGCAATCACGGCTTAGCTATTCATTTAACGTCACGTTGAGTGATTACAAAGGCAGTAGCTGATACAGTTAACAATCAAATAGTTAAAACAGGTGGTAGGCAGATCTAATGGGGAGGTTAAATCCTTCACTTATTCCTCCTACAGGGTCCGCGGAGGCCTGGCCCAGCCTCAGTCATATGCCTGGTGGAAGGATAACAAATCCTGCCAGGCTCTAATTTCGATTGACAGAGAGTTCCACCAGGTTGAGGCCAGGACCGAAAAGGCTCTGGCTGTGGTTGAGGCCAGGCGGGTCTCCCTGGGGCCGGAGACCACCAATAGTTGTTTTTTTACAGACAGAAGCATCCTCCAGGGCATAAATAGGAAGAGGTGGTCCCACGCTGCTTAGGGCTTTATAGGATACCAAAACCTTGAATCTGATCCAGTACTCCACTAGCAACCAATGCAGCTGGCATAATATAGGTGTTGTGTGTGTCCCACTTGGTACTGTTGCAACAACACGCACAGCTGCATTTTGAACCAGCTGTAGCCTCCAGACCAGCCTCATGGGAAGCCCTGCATAGAGCAAGTTACAGTTAGCTAGTCTATGGATGACCATCGCCTGGATCACTGTAGTTAAGTCATGGGTCAAAAGGTAGGGGACGAGCTGCCTGGTCTGTCATAGATGGAAGGAGGAAGACCTGGCAACTGCTACAACCTGTGTGTTTGTTGTCAGGGAGGCATCCAGGATCACCCTCAGGCTCTTAACCTTCAGAACAGGTGCAAGTGGTGCTCCATTGAGGGTTGGGAGCAGGAGTCTTGAACTCAAATCGCCCATGACTCAAGTGCAGCACCTCCGTCTTTGTAGGATTCAATTTCGGTTGACTCTGTTTCAACCATCCAGTCATAGCTTCAAAAGCATGCTTCAGGACATCCAGGGCTGAGTTGGGGCTGGCAGATACAACTGGGTGTCATCTGCATACTGATGATAACTTCGTACCAGCTGGGCAAGGGGGTGCATATAGATATTCAACAATAACGGGGAGAGTATTGCCCCCTGTGGGAAACCACACACCAAAGGATGGCAGGATGACAATTTCTCCCCTGGCACCACCCTCTGCCCCTGACTGTGGAGAAAGGAGACAAGCCACTGCAAGGCAGTCCCTCATATCCCCACATGGGCAAGGCAGTGAGTAAAAAGATCGTAGTCGACCGTATCGAACGCTGCTGAAAGGTCCGATAATACCAGCAACACCAATCCACCTCGATCCAGGTGCCCATGAAGTATGGTGGAGAGCCCTCTGTCCGTCCTCAGGGTCAGGCTCACTCCTGCTGCTCCAAGGGGGAGGGGCTGGTGCCTGCCGTTAAGCCTCTTAAGCACCACTCCCAAATGCCTGCTGTGCCCCAGAAATCCTGGCAGGTGTCGGGGAGGAGCCATCTTTCTGCAAGCAGCTTTTCCAAAGGATGTCAAGAGTCGTGTACCCCCCCACACACATCTGGAATTCTGTCACCCGCCCGTTCCCCATTCCCTCCCAAGTCTTTCATACAGTGAATAGATCAGGATCCCCCCCCCTTCCATTAAGCTAGCCTTTTCCCTGTCTGTTATGTCCCTCTTTGACAGCAGATTGATAAGAGGATAAAGCTGCTTTCATAGAAGCCAGTTTGGGGGTTTAAAACCTTTCCCGGCAAGGGAGAAAATAAAGAGCTGCTAAGGGGCAGGAAGGAACTGCAAAGAGATGAGGAAAAGGGGCAGGCGAACTCCCTTGTGCTGCCCCACATGCTTGTCATTGGCTGTCATGAAACGGGAGAAGGGGTTGGAGGGAAACTGGCCAGCTGTGGTGCTCATTTCATTTTTTACCCTTAATTCCTCTGATGGGGTCTGAAGTGCTCTGGGATGAGGGAAGCCAGTGCTGTCACAATAAGCCTAAGAGGCTCAGGCTGGGCAGGGGGGGCAACATTGGAATATTACTCAGGCTGATCCAGGAAGCAGCTCAGCTTCTGAGAGCTGGAAGGTTTTGCCCTCTCTACAGAGGTAGCTGCTGCTGCTGCTGCTGCCACAGATGCATTCACACTCGTTCTTGTCCCGTAGCATGAACACTTGGCTAGTTTCAAACCAGCCTGGCTTACATGCAGGTCTCTGACATGCAGGACAGTCCAAGTCACATGGTCCAGGAGCATTCTCCTCTACACACATACTGCAAAACCAGGTGCCTCCGGCAGGCAAAGACAGATTTCTGCCCCAGGTTTCCATCAGCAGGGAAGTTACATTTGCTCCTTCCATGGAAAAGACAGATTAGGTTCAGCGAATCCGGTACAGAGAACCAGCAGCATTAATTTCCAAAAGTGGGCTTTATTGTCTGTTTCGACACTTCAGGTGAGGGGGGAAGCAGGCTGGGTGTATTTAATCTTAACAGTAAAGGATGAGAGGGGAGAGAGCAAGATCAAAGGGGAAAAGGTGAGGCAAAGAAGGGAGAGAGTGCTTCTTCCACAGGGTAGCAGCAGGGGCTTGGATGTATTCAAGGATGAGGCTGAGAAGGGCAAGTCCTGAGGCAAGAATGCTTTGTGCTCTCCCAGGAGAAGATAAGGCAGAAGAAGGGGCTGGGGGTGGGTATTTGCCTCCTGGGCCCATCCCATCTCTTCACCAACATATGGCTTCTTTCCTGTGGTGGTACGGGGTGGGGGATTGAGATTTCTATCTCCGGAGCATCAACAGGTTTGTCCAGATTCAGGGTGAGAAGTCTGGTTCATGGAGACTGAGGCTGCTCCCTACTCTCTCCACTGGCCATTCCAAAAGGAGAAAGCAGGCGAGGGAGGGGCATTAGCTGCCCCCTCTGAGAAGAGAGTCAGCCAGGGCAGCTGGGCCAGCTTTGCTTTTCTCTTCAGCCTTTGCCTCATGGTCCCCGGGAAGCAGCAAGGCCGGACTGGGGCTGGAGTGGCGTGGCTTACGCATGAAAGGGAACACTCTGCGCAGGGGGAAAAGAGAGCGGCTTAGGCCCTAGTCTCCCCCACTGTACCCTCTCCTCTCCATCTTAAGGCTATGCCTGATTTTTGACCCACTGATTTTCTTGAGGCCAGGTGCACATGCATGCGAGTGCAGGCACACACAGGACAGTGTTGCACCCCTCCCATTGCCCAACACTCCACTCACTCACCTCTTCTTGGTCTCTGGAGGGGTGAGGGCCTCAGCAAGCAGGTTCTTGTAGACATCAGACTTCAGGAAGCGGGGATAGGAATCCTGGGCAGAGGGAGGGAGATTAGTAAAGTACGGCAGGGACTTACTTCCCACCCACAGCTCTGGCATCCTTCCTTTACTGTGCATCAAGATGCAATTTTACTCCCAGAACCAAGAGTGGGGAGGGGAACACTTTCTCTGCTTTCCCAAGGCAGTCGGGGTCTCAAAGCCCAGACCAGCTCCAGCACCTTTTTCATGAGCATGTAGATGTGCATTTGGGCATCGTCCATCACGTAGCGGTGGGGAGCCTTGATGCCTTCCAAAGTGCGCTCCATGGTCTTGCTGTCAATGTTTACCCAGCGGGTGGCACTCGGTGCCAGAAACTGCCTAAAGGCACAACAGGCCCATTAGCCAGGAAAGGAGGAGAGGCCAGGGAGCAGGGAGCAGGGAGATGGCTTCAGAGCTCTTGGGCCCAAGGTGAAGGAGAGTCTGCCGCTGAAGCAAAGGCACGTCTGGTAGCCTGCGGGGCAGATAGGCTGACAGGCATTCAAGAAGGGGCTGTTCAGCCGTGTATCTCAGCTGGCCAGCATCAGTCCAGAAAAACCAAGTCCTTCATAGAATGGACGGCCTCAAAGACCAGCAAGCGAAAGGTGGCCACTGTCCTCCACACTGCCCAAGAGTCACGCATATTAAAGCTCTAGCGGGCAGTGATACTCTCAGCACCAATCTGGGGGTTCCACAGCCATCAGGTTCATAGGGGGAGGGAAGCCACTTACTGGTAAATAGAGTCCACCATCTCTGCAATGCGAGTTTGTTCTCCATGCCGCAGCTCCTCACAAGCTTCCCAGAAACTCAGGTTTTCAGCTTGGTGGAGGAGGGAGAGAAGAGCCCATCATCCTCGAGTGAAGCAGAACAGGCAGGAAGTGCCCTCCCCAAAGTCAGTCTGAACTCTGCCCAGTGTCCTGTGGTTCCCCTCCTCACACACACATCTCCTTTTGGCAACAGGGGTGGGGAGCAGGGCTGTCACTGCCCAACTGCTCTCCTTTCTGCCCTGGACAAAGGTGCCCCCCGCAGACTCACTCACCACTGAACTCTTTCTGGAGAAATTCCAGAAGCTGCACCCGGCCAAGGATGTCACTGAGCAGTTCCCTGAAGCTAAAACTCCAGCGTTCCACACGCAACTTGGTAGGCACTGACACCCTGTAGGGGAAGGAGGGGTCATACCCCTGAGGCAGGAGCCCCCTGCCAAAAACTGGATCTACAAGCCAATCTGGAGTTGGAGCCAGACCTCAACACTGTGCCACAAGGCAAATCTTGGGAGGACAGCAGAGAAAGGGCTAGGGGAGGATTCTGCCTCCCCTAGCATTATGTTGAACTACACAGTTGCCTATGGAGGCTCTCCTCTTACGTGGGGGCATTCATGGTCCAATATGTGGTGTCATCTGTGATCCAGGGATTACTGGGGAGGCAGCCAGACATGATGGGGTCATGGAGCATGTATTGCTCATTAAACTTGATATACCTGCAAAGACAAGCAGAAGCCATTTAAGAGACGGGGGCTTGTCCACCACACTCCCCAGTGAAGGGGACTGGCCATGAGGATGGAGCAGCAGGCAGGTTGGGGAGCCAGTAGAGTAGAGATTGGATTATTTGGACTTGGGTGGGGTTGCTCCCCTGAGCACCTGCAATGCAATGGAGGGAGCTCACCAGGAGAAAGAGGTATAGGGGTATGTAGAAATAGGAGAAGGAAGTGATCCTGGGTCCAAGAGCAAGACAACAGAACACATGTCCCATATAGTTAAAATGAGTAAATCTTCATGCAGAATATCACCTGCTCTAGTAAAGCAGCTGGTGAAGGCAGCTGATTGCCCTTACTGGCTTGCACTTCTCGTCTTATCGTTCTATACAGCCTCAGTTCTCCCCCATTCTGCAGTGACTAATTTGGATTGGAACCAAAGTGTAAAAGGAGAAGGGGCTACAGTATTTGCCCCTGTACAATCCCCTGGGAGGGGCTGCTGTACTGGGGCTGCAGGGCACATGTGCCTCCCCTGAACTCTTCTAAGGAAGGGTGGGTGATAGACAAACCAAGCGTTTTGCACCTGACAAGAAAGGAGACTGCCTGTATATCCACTTCCTTTCTAGCCTGCCTTCCTTTCAGCGACTTCTGCTAGACTCTCCCTACAGCCAGGGTTGCAGGGGAGGACTGAGACGTGCCTTTTTCAATCTGACCCCAGGATGAGAGGGCTTTTCAAGATCAAGGCTGCTTTTCATTCTGGTGGTCTGGCAAAGGGCAGAAAACACACACCTTGAGACTCACTCACCCTTCCAAGCAGATGGAAGACTTGACCCGGGTCCGGCTCATGGCCGCACGACAGAAGCAGATCTATGTCCATGAGAAAGGGGTTAGATGCAAGCGACATCTCAGAGACCTCCAAGCAGATGGTCCAGGTGGGCCTCTCCTTCAACACCAGCTGCCTTCTCCCCTCCCCTTGCCCCAGGACTACTGGGTGGTGGTGGCACACTCCTTCTCTGCAGGCCACAGCCCAGCCCTTCCCACTTGCCCAAGCTGAGGCTGGGAGAAGCATAGCCACCCGAGGGCTTGACTGGCTCTATGTTCCCCAGGAGCTCCACCCCTTCCGGCACTCACCTCCTGTTTGTAATAGTCCATGTTGTTCAGCTAGAACAGAGAGGAGCAAAGCGGCTTAGAGCTAAGCAGCCAGGCCCTGTCCCCCCTTCCCATCTCTACCCACTGAGCCCCCCCCAACCACCAAGGGATACGCCCTTGCCCAAGTGCTTCACCCCCACAGCTCCCTGGGCTCTTGCAGACTTATACCCCAGTCCCCTTCTTCTACCAGAAGCATGTTTGCATTGCTGATCATGCTGGTGACATATGTGGAAAGACAAAGCAGCACACAAAAAAGAAGAAAATAGAGGCCAAAGGTCAATGTGTAGACTTGGGGGGGGGGCGAGCATAGGAAGTGGCAGAAGGGAGCAAAAAAGGGGCAGACACAAGCTCAGTGCCCTTAAGCATACACACCCCCAAACTCAGGGGAATGATCTACAGAGCAGAGTTTTTGTCAGGTATGGTGTCTGGGGCAGAAGCAAGCCTCAGCCTGCAGTGGGGGGAGTCCCATCGGGGCAGTCTGACCCCCATCCTTTGCACAAGGCAGGCCAGGGAAGCTTGGAGCCAGATGGAGCAACAGCAGAGCAGCAGGGAAGGGAAAAGCCTCAAAGAGCTCCTCTGTCCGCTGTGCCCACTTTCTCCACACTGTGGCTAGTGAGGCTGGGGTGGAAGGAGGACTGCCCCTGGTGCAGAGAGGGCTGTGGGCCAGCAGAACATTATCAGGTGCAAAATGGTATAGAACCCAGGAGGAATGGAGGCAGTGTTCCAAGGTCTATTCAAGCCTCATACATTTCAGAAGCAACACAGCACACTGCAGAGGCACAGACAGCTAGGAAGGGGAATGGCTGATGCAATCCCTGAGCAGCCACCAGTGCTGTCCCATGGTTGAGACCTCTCCTCCAGCCTGCCCAGTGAGGTAAAGAGGGGTCCAGAGACTAACACCCCTTTGCAGCACTAATGGCTCGAGAGCAGGGCTGAATCCGGCTGTCCCCACCCCACTGCTGTCCCCTCTCCACTGTTCTTACCAGCTGCACCCTGGTGCTTTGGCAGGTCCTTTCTTCTGGCCCCTGTTCCATCACATTCAGGGATCCAGGCTGCAGAAGAGCAGAACTAATCAGGGAGCCTAGCTGATGCCTTTTCCTCCACCAAGGACCACCCTCCCTAGAGGCATCCATCAACGCAGTGGCACTTTGGCAAGTATTACAAAGGGCCAAGGAAGCCAACACCAGATTGGACAACTAGAGACACAAAGACTCCCCCTCCCATCCCAGTGGTGGAGGCTGGCTGCTTTGGAAGCCTTGCTCTACAAGCAAATCTTTGCCCTCCTCTTCCCCACACACGCCAGTAAGGCATCTGTTGTGGCACCACTCAACTGGCTGCAAGGGCCCCTTCCATTGCCCAGATTAGAGGAGGGGAAAACAGGGCAGAGGGAGGGGAGACAGCGGCCCACAAAGGACCCCTATAGCAGACCTGCAGAGTCAGGTGACCAGGTTGCATTCTCACCCACCACAGCTGCAGCAGCAGAAGCAAGCAAGTTTTCTCACCCCACCCACCAGAGGTCTGTTAACAAGCCAGTAGGCCTGCTCCTGGCACTCAATGACGATGCGATCCCCTCTCCGTCGCTGTTTGGCTGCTCTGTTGGGAGGGATCGAACAAGCATGTGTCAGGGCTTCTGCCCCCCCTCTTGGCCCACAGCCTGCCCTTGGTCAGGTCTGCCCAAGCAGGCTCACTGGAGCTGCTCTCGTGCCTGCATCACCACAAAGTCCCAAGCATGGTTGATCTTCTTGTGCAGCTGGCTGTAGTCTTCCTGTAGGAGGCAACAGGCAGACAGAGCTAGAGACCAAAAGGAGGAGGGGACAAAATAACAACAACAACAACATTTGATTTATATACCGCCTTTCAGGACAACAATGTACTCAGAGCGATTTACAAAGTATGTTATTATTATCCCCACAACAATCACCCTGTGAGGTGGGTGGGGCTGAGAGAGCTCCTAGAAGCTGTAACTGGCCTAAGGTCACCCAGCTGGCTTCAAGTAGAGGAGTGGGGAATCAAATCCAGTTCTCCAGATTAAGAGTCCCGTTGCTCTTAACCACTACACCTAACTGTCTCAGCAGGGCCCAGCCACCCACTCACAGGCAAGGTCTTTGCCCAATTACCTTTTCATGGTCAATGAGGTCCCCTTGCTTGCGGATGTTCTTCTTTGCCAAGTAGATCGCTGCAATGGGGAGAGAGGTGGCCATCAAGGGATCTCTCCAGCTGCATGATGGAGGCAGACGGAAAGCTCCTCACATGTGTGCTTCTGATGTTCCTCCACATGGGGAACAAGCCCCACGGCTACTTACCATAGTCTAGCTCTGTGGCTGGCCATTTGGTGCTCATCCAGAAATATGGAGTCTGAGAGCCACAGAAAAAGAGGAGCAAGGCAGTTCAGCAGCCTTCTGTCTCTTCTTGATAGGAAGGCAGAAGGAGCAGAAGGGCAAAAACTCAGCCCAGCTGCTTCCCCTGTGCTTCTCGAGAAGAAAGTTTCTGCTCAAAGAGACCCCCCCACACACACCCTTGCCTTAGACTAGATGTTCAATGGGCACAAACACATACAGGCCCCACTTTCTTTTCATCGGGCTCCAAACTGCCTGCCAGGAAGCTCCAGCAGATGAGAAGTGCAGCTTCTCCAATGCAGGCCGAGTGGGCTGGCCTCAGAATGTAAACAGGCACTCGGTCCTCCCAGGCCTACCTGAAATCTATAGGGAGTTTCATCCGCTCGCAAGACCAGGCTGCGAGGGTCCTTCAGCGGGTAGATGTAGCCATGCTTCACAATCAGGTTCCCAAGGTGCAAGGACTCTGGAGGGAGAAGACAAGGCCCTCCTGAGGCTGGGAAGTGGGGGGGGGGCGGGTCACCAAGCAGCTAGCAGCTTCCACCTTCTCCTACTGTGCACACTGGTACATTTTGATCATGTCCTATGGTTAGGGCAGCATACATGGGTCTCCTGCCTCCATTTTATCCCCATATCAAATGGGTGAAATAGACCGGAGTAGCCAAGGATGCTTGTTAAAGAGTGGGATCAGGAAGAGCCAGGTTCAAATCCCCACTCAACCAGGGAAGCTTCCTAGGTGGCCTTGGACCAGTCACATACACACACAGTCTAACACCCCTTCCAGGGTTGTTGTGCAGCTAAAGCAGGGAATGGAGGCAATTGTGCTTAGCCCTGGGCTCCTTAGATGGCTTCATTTACAGAGCAGAAATTTGCACCTACCCCGGTCGAATCCAGTCCCCTTACCGTTACCCCACACTAGTCTTCGATTCTGCCAAGGCTGCCCATTGGGGGTCCTTTTTCATACTTGCAGGCTGGTCCCTCTTGCTCCAGATACACTATCTGCATGTTGGCAGTGTGCAGTAAGCTGTATGCAGAGAACAGCCAGCCCAGGGCCACTGCTTGCCCACGGGGTGGGAAGTGCAGAGCTCACATGGCCTCCTGGCAGCACTCCAAAACCAATGCCCCCCTCCCAGCAACCAAAGCAGAAGGTGGTTTCAGCCCACCCAGCAACCAAAGCAGAAAACCAGGCAAGGCAGAGTGGACTGGCCATTTAACTCAAGGGGGTGGGGGCTGCCCTATAGAGCTGCTGGTGGCCGAGAGGTGACGGAGCTGCAGGGACTTTGCCAGAGCCTCAAGGGCCGACCTGCACCGGCAGCGCTAACAGGCACCACTCCACCAACCGTCTTTTCCCACCCTGCCGCCAGGATTGGAGTAGGAGCGCTCCAACGCCCTCGATTGCACCGCTCAGCCGGGCGACCCCTGCCGCGCTGCTTTGGGCGCCTGAGCGTGGCCAGCTCCCGGGCCACCGCCACTCCCCAGCCCGGGGGGCTCAGAGCCTTCGGGCGCCAAGGACCGGCCAACTGACCCTCCTCGGAGATGCCGAATTTCTGGACCAGCCACTCCACGATGTCGCTCCCTGAGGAAAGAACGGCCGTCAGAGGGGCGCCCCGGCGGGCGGCAGGAGGCCCGCCGGCGACCACGCGCCCCTGCCCAGCCCCGACAGAGAGGCGGGAGCGGCTCACCAGTCATGGCGTGCGGGATGGCGGTGATGAGCAGGCGCTGGTTCCGCAGCTTGACCCCCATGTCCGGGTCCTGCATGGCCACCACGACGCGCTCCAGCTGCAGCCCGGGACGGGACGGGACAGGTCACGGCAGGGCAAGGCTGCCCGGGCCCAGCAGAGCCTCCCCGCTCGCCCTCCTTCTCTCCCTCGCCGGGGAGCCTCCCTGCCGGAGCCCTCGAGGCGCCGCGCCGCGCTCCCGCCCTCCACTCCTCCCGCACCTTGGCCAGGCAGGGCAGCTGCAGGCGGGGGCTGCCGGCCGAGCGGAGCGTGCTGATGGTCATGGCGGAGGGGCCTCGGACGGGCCGCCGGCGAGCCAGCGAGCCAGCAGCCTCCTGCCTGCCGGCCAGACGCGCTCCCAGCCTCTAGCAGGCTCCGGAGCGGCGGGGCGCGGGCGGGAGAGTCACGTGCGGAAATCCCCTTTCCAGGCAAGCCTCGACGGGCTGCGCTCGAGCGGAGCGGGGCTGGCTTCGGAAAGCCCGGAGGCGGCAGCGGATGGGGCTCCGGGCAGGGCAGCGTCCCCCCGGGGCGTGAATGTGACAAGCGCGGCGGGCAAAGCTTGTGCCCAAGAGGCCCTGGACGGCAGGCGGGGTGGGGGCTGCTGCGGAGGGGTTTGGAAGCGACGCTGGCCCCTTGCTGCCTGCCAAGGTGGGCCCCAGGCACATATGAGGCTGCCTTCTACCGAATCAGGCCCTTGGTCCTTCGAATCAGTCCTGTCCACTCAGAAGAGGTGCACCCCCAAGAGGGAGAGGTGCCAGGCCACGCAGGCGATCCCCTCTTCTTCAGGACCTGGAGCTGCTGAATACTGCCCTCAAACGTTTCATTGGGGCCGAAAGGGCTTCAGACAGAAACCAGGCACAGAATTTTTTAAAAGCCTCAACCATTTCCCATATTCAAGCAGCTTCAGCCCTTTATTCTAAGCAGAGGACACAGCTTTGCTTTTATCTGTCCAAAGTGAATCAGGACTCGAAGTGCAGCACTTTGGGCCTGATAAACCAGAGGGAACAGCCGAGTGGCAGCTGCTCCAATCCCAATAGTCTTGTTTTTAGAAAGCCTCCCGACCTGCTGTAAATGGCTACTCGGAGGCCATGCCATTAAACGAGGTTCATCCTTTGGGTGGTCCTTACTCCCGATGCCAGAGCCTCTTGGGCTTGCCCAATCAGCCTCTGCCTGCCTTAAAGCCTCCCAGACATTGCAAGCTGTTTCTTAATGTGCAAGAACTCAGGTGGAAACTGGGTCTCCCCTGCTGTCATAAGGACCACCCACAGAAGTCCTCCCCTCCATCATTTGGTGGGATTCAGTAGGAATACATAAAAACAGATTTTCTTGGACCTCCATCTGGGCCACCAGGAGCTCCTCTTGGGTAGAGATGAGAATCAGCCCAGAGCCATTCCTTACTCTAACGTGATTTATGTATTACAGGAGAGACAACAGCACGTTCTTGGGAACATCTTTCTAGGAGCAAAGCCAAATTAAACCCAGAAATGACTGGATGTCTCAGGGTAAAGATAATTTCTCAAATCTAAAAAAAGCGAGCAACGTTTTGAAAGCTTCCAAAGGCAAATTGTGAAAATATTTTATTAAGAGATGGACTTAATTTGCTCTTTCTTATTTTCTCCATATCATTGGTTCATCAAAGCAGAGAATATTTTGGAGAGCTACTTTCCTGATCTAACACCCCTGCCTTGCAGAGATTCCAGCCATGGCTCCTGAGTATCTTGAGGGACAATAGCAGAAGATCCCCTTAGATCTATAGCTTTGTGCCCAGCAGGGCTCAGGTGACCCAGCACATTGCCATTGCGTGGCTCCGCTTTGATGTCCCTGCTGATCCCAGGGCAATTTATTGAGCTGCTCTTTGTTGGTCTGCTCCACTCCTATGAGACAGTTAAAATCTGCCTTGAGTCTCAGTGAAAAAGGTGGACTATGAAAAATAAATAAATAAAATGAAAAATAAATTTGTCTAATACCACTTGTTGAATTTAAGGTTACAAGATTCATTGCAGCTACCCAGAAAGTGAGAACAACATTTATTGCAGTAGAATATATATATATTTATGTCTCATTTTTAATCACGTGTCTCATTTTTATGTCAGGTCCAGCGAAGTCTCCTGAGCATGCTGGGACCGAGTGACGACTTTCAGAGGGTTCATGCGTTTGGATTTGAGTGCAAAGCCTCGGAGTGGGTGGTGCCGAGTGCCTACGCTAGGTCCTGAAACGTCTCCAGCAGCAGCTGGGTAGGAGGGTGCTGACCTCGGGACCTGGTATCTACAGGTGGGTGATCCACACAGGCAGGCACAGCCCTCCCCTTTCACTTCCCAGAATTTGTCTCCATAGTCAAACCTGGAAGGGAAGATGCACCGCCTTTCAGGATCCATCCAGTCCAGGAGCAAACTATAAGCAACTCTGGTGGGCCATCCTGTTTACCACTCCTACCCCATTATCTAGCAGTATCTTGCCTCCAGGACCTTAGGTTCTGTTTAGCCATTAGAACGTGTCTTTTAAAAGCCCTAGTAGCCAGCCTCCATGATCACCTCTTGAGACAAACTTCCAGGCCTTCTTGGGTGTTGTATGCAAGCCTAGAGCTTCTGCTTGTCCGTTTCAGCCAGTGACCTGTTCAAAACTGTCTCCAGCCTTTTGCCATTCATAACTGAATAAACCTTCATTGTGTGCAGCCACTTTTCTGTCTGCCAGGATGCACATTCATCTGCTTTTCTGGAGCGGGGGCGGGGGGGGGAGTTCAGCAACCTCTTGCTTCTATCTGTGCTTTCCCAATATCTGAGGCCAGAAGGGCTCTCATGCCAGGTTTTCAAAGTCTGGATTAAAGGATTTTAGCCTGCCAAAGGGTAAATCCATAACAACCATGAAAGGCAATTGACTGCTTAGCTAAATGGTGGAAACTGGGACTGGGATTTACAGTGCAATCCTAAACAGAGTTACCCCAGTCAAATTAATTAAAATCAATGGGCTTATACTGGAGTAACTTGGCTTAGGATTGCACTGTTTGTTTCCATTCCCGGCTCAACTGAGTACTCTAACCCTGTCCTTCCCTTTCTGGGATGCAAATTAGGACCCAATTACCCCACCCCCATAGGTAAGCATCTGTAACCTTAAGACTAAGAGCCAAACTACAAGTGACGACTTACACAGGTTGGACACTTGTCAGCTTCCTTCAAGTTTTGATGGGAAATGTAGGCGCCCTGGTTTTACAGCTTGGCTCTCCATTACAGCTGCAAGACCAGGATGCCTACATTTCCCATCAAAACTTGAGGGAAGCCGACTAGTGTCCAACCTGTGTAAGACGTCACTTGTAGTTTGGCTCTAAGAGTACATTTACTCTTCCATAGCGGCAGTGCTTACCCAAGTTCTTCTCCTGCACGGATGGGCCGGGTGCTGAAGAACGCAATGCCAGGGACCTCCTGGCCCACAGCTACCTGCACGCCCACCAGGTTGGGCTGGCACGAGTGGTTCAGGAAGCGGCCAACATTACCGTAGAAGCGCCCATCAAGGCAACACTCCTGGCCAGTCTGCAAGGGGCACAGTGCCGGGGGTGGAGCTGAACCTGAGCTCCTCAGCCCCACATGGAGAAGCTTCAGTTCAGCACCAGGCTGTGCAGGGGGAGGCTTTCCCTCCTGACGCTGGAACCCCACCCCACCCCCCACCTGAGACTGCATTCTTACTTGCATATCCACCACAAAATAGTAAGTGTCTTCCTGTCTCTGGCCAGCCTCTGTGCTGGAGATCACCTCCCCAAAGTACCTGGCAGAGAGGGGAGGGGCTGAGTGGGCATCTAGGCTTCAATTTCTTTGCACAGCCCACAGAAGAGGAGGCAGGAGCTAGACACAGGCCTCCCGCTGCCCCAAGACTCACTGGCACACAAAGGCTCCACGGGGCACATCTTCCATGGTGCGCACCCCCCAGCCCTTGGCTGGCATCCGACACAGCTGGAGCTGAACCCTACAAAATGAGGAAGCAGACTTGGTGGACATGGGGCTCCAGACACCCCAGAGGAAGACTGACTGGGTGCCCCCCCCTTCCAGCACCTGCACTGGGGAGCAGGCAAGTCAGAGTGGGCCAGCAGGAACTGGGAATTCAGGATCCCTCCTGGCCAAGGAGTATGCAGAGGCAGAACCTCCCACTGTACGGCAAGGTGCATCACAGTTCAACTTGGTAAGCAGGGGTGTGTGACTGATAGAATGGGCCTACTATCAGAACACCCTTGAGAAACACTATGCACAAGAGTCCATGGGCCAAGGGGAAACTGGTATCAAACATCTATTTAAGCTCTGAAGAGGAGTCAAGGTGGTGGTGGATGTTGGCTCAGCACACCTGCAAGACAGGAAGCCCAGCAAGGGAGAGCCCAAGGCCTCGCCTCACCTTACAGCAGGGTGACTGGCCAGAGCCCAGCAGCACTTTGCGTGGGCTAGACTGAAGGCCAAGCTAGAAGTGACAAGTTACACTTGAATGACAAGTGAACAGACTCACATGTATTCCTCCCTGTTCACTTGCGCTCCACTTGCACTCCACTCAATCATGTAGTGAACAGGGAGGAATGCATGTGAGTCTGTTGTCATTCAAGTATAACTCGTCACTTCTAGCTTGGCCCAGAGACAACAAAATGAAAGGACATTGTTTCTTTTGGGGGGAAAGCAGTGGGTTGTTTTGGATTAAAGATGAGAGGGCAGCAGTCCTCAAATGCCTGGGATTCCTCAGGATTACTTCAGCTCCCCCTGAAAATTCCTGGCAGGAGCTACTTGGGAGAAGCTTGCCTCACCTGACGCCCCTCTGCACAACCCGGTTTGGGCAGAAGCGGGCACATGAGCAGAGCGTGTTGCATTCGAAGATGAGGCCCGTCTCAGTGGAGTTGTTGGCATCTGGCACGAGTCGGCCATCCTATGACACAAGAGCAGGGTGTCCAATCTAGTACCCATGGATGCAGCATAAGACCATGCCCAACCTGTCGCTCTTACCATTGTGTACCAGGAGCGCTTGCTACGCAAGATACAAGGACAGCAAGCCATGGAGCAGCCTTCGGAGCATTTGCAGTGCTGAAAGCAAACACAGCAGACAGTCAAGCCTAGCCAAGCAGGGCTCAAGTGTCTGCCAGGCCACTGACAGCTTCACTCCTAGAAGGGAACAAGCCTCCAGCCAGATGCTGCTTGCCCCTTGTGAAGATGTCCACCACTTTCCCATTCATCTTGAAAGGCAGCCACATCTTTTTGCATTCTGAGGCCTTTTCTGGAAACATGAGCATCCTCTATACACCCAGAGAGATGCACTTGTCAGCTTTGCTCAGCCTGACCCACAGCTGACCCAGGACAGACATTTGATTGACAGCTGATCCCAGTGCTAGCCTTGACTGATTTTTGATTAAAAAATCTGCAAGGTGGACAAGAATAAAAACAGTAGAGAAAACAAACTAAAGCTACAACTGTCAAAGTAGCAAAAGCCACCAGGCACCAGACTCAGCAGCATGCAAAGATCAGCTGTTCAGCATTCCATACTATGCAAAATGTCTAATGGCAAAGGAGCATTTTACACTCTTCCTGCACAGGCAAGATGGTACAGGCCACTGCTCCAGTGCCAGCACATCCTGACCCCCACCCCCACCCCTAAATTAAGTAGGTTCTCTGCAGGCCCAGAGAAGCTGGTCATGGTGCAACATCCAGCCCTTCATTCCAGATCTTCAGAGAAGGCCTTCCTCCCAAAATGGAGAGGTGTGTGTGGGAGGGAGATCCCCTCCTTATCCTTTGCCTTAGCAGAGAAAGGGTAGATGTCTCCAAACCAGGGCCAGCCCACAGCTATTGGGTACCCAAGGCCAGGGCACCCAGGCAACCCGCCCACCACAGGCAACACTTGCAATTTGACAAGGCAACACTCCCTCTGCTTGCCCCACCACCACCATGGGGAGCAGGAAGACAGTATCCTCCGGCCTCTCCCCCACACAATGGGGAGGTGGTAACAATGGCAATGAATGAAAGCGGGAAGAGGTTTTAAAAGGCTGAAAGGAAGGCAATCTCTGTGTGTTTTTAGAGCACCAGCCATGATTCCTTGCTTGCTGACACTGAAGAGCTCTGAGGCTTTGTACCCCTCTCACAGGGGACACTGTGGGGGACTCCCCACTAGTTCCCTTGGTGGCTGGACTGTGCGTAGTTGGCGGTGCCTGTTGCTTCTGGCTTAGTCCGTGGGGAAGGCAAGGGCAGCATCAGTGTCTGGATGGAGGCAGCTGCTGTTTCAGTAACTTGCAAAGGGGATTCCTTGCCACCCCACCACATTGTGGCAAGAAGCCACTTGCTCTTGAGCAAGGTAATGAGGGAAGGTGAGGGGAAGAAGGAAGAAGATTAGCCACCTACCCCCCAAGGAAGAGAGGGAGGGAAGGAAGAGCATGCTCCCAGCAGCTGCCTACTGGGGTTTGGAGCACTTCCCAGGGCTACCACTTTCTGCAGCAGACCTGGATGCCAAGGGGGAGGGTGCGGGGGGACAGGGCTTGAAGATGCCTTTCCACCCTGGCACCCTAGATGATCGTCGTGGTGCAGTCAGTGGATGGGCCATCCCTGCTCTGACCTGAATTCTCCCCAAGGCTGCTGGTGAGACAGCCACAGAATCCGACATGATGTTTTGAGTGACGTAGAGAAAATTGCTCGGGCATGGCTCATCATCTACACCGTTGAAGCAGGGAATGGGCACTTGCTCAAAGCCCCGGGAAATGTCTCTGGCAAAGAAAGAGGGAGAGCAGTCACTGCTGTGCAGTGCCCCATCAGGGCCCCCTGATCAGCCTGGGCTACTCCATCCATGCCAGGCCACGAATGGATGGAAGGGTGCTCACCTGCTGAGGACTCTCTCTGCAGGGCTCTGGGGAAGGGAGGAGATGGCCTGCAGAGCACTCCAGGATGGGGAGCTCACCCGTGCACACTGCAGGGGTGTCCGGCCTGCTTTGTTCTTCAGGCAGACTTCAGCACCATGGGCAAGCAGCAGGCTGCAAGACAGATGCAGATCAGATCTGGTGGGCTGGGGATCCCAAATACCCTGGGCTGTGAAAGAGAAATTGCTCGATCACAGGTGGAGCTAGACACAAGTCCAAGGCAGTTGTACAAAGAATGGAGCCAGGGGAACCGACGGGGCTCTCTGGTGTCCTTTAAACCCTAAGCAGGGCTTTTTTTCTGGGGAAAGAGGTGGGGGAACTCTCACTCGGGGCAACTCCTGGGAGGAGGTGGTGAATCTCTCAATATATGTGCTCGTGCACAGCATGCGTGCGCGCTCCTGGAACTACACGATGATGTCACTTCTGGGAAGTGACATCATCACGCAGGCCGTGGCTGCCCCGGGAGTGCTCCTGTGCTCCATGGGGAGGGGGGGGGTCCAATTCGGCACAGAATGGGCAGCTCTGCTGCGGGTGAGCACTCCCCTGCCCGGCAGTGGCCAGATCTGGACCATTTGGGGCCCAAAACAGCCCAGATTAGCCTGGAACAGGCTGCTGCTGCATGAGAGAACACTCCCCTGCTCGGCAACAGCCTGAACCTGGCCGTTTAGGGCCTGATCTAGGCCGTTTGGGGCCCAAATTGGGCCCAAAAGGGCCTGAAATGGCCCACTTGGCCCGGAATGGGCTGCTGCCACATGGGAGACCACTACTCCGCCGGGCAGCAGCCCAATCCTGGCTGTTTTGGGCCCGATCCTGACCACTTCGGGTCTCATCCTGCCAGGTGTGGGAGAGTCCCAGTAGGTCCTGAAACAACAAACAGGGCTCGTTCCTGACCGTTTGGGGCCCTAAATGAGCCCCAAATGGCCAAAATGGTGCCGAAATGGCCTGGATCAGGGCAAAAACAGCCTAGAATGGGTCGCTGCCAGGGGGGAACCTTCCCCTGCCTGGCACCAACCCGATCCAGGCTGCTTTGGGCCTGATATGGGCCCAAACTGGCCCCAAAAGGCCAAAACAGGCCATTTTAAAAATACCCAGCAGTCACATGGGTATTTTAAAGAAGTGCAGGAACATTCCGGCTCAAAAAAAGCCCTAACTCTAAGTAACCCCAGCCTTGCCTTGTCCCTTGTTTTCATAACATAAAGGCCTCTCCCAGGAATGCCCAAGCTAGCCAAGACCTTTGAAAAGAGTTAACCTGCTTCTCCCCCTCAAACCTCCTAGCTGACAAATGTAATGGTAGTTGTCCACTGCTTGTAGTGGTTAGTGTCAGACTAGGATCAGAGAGACCTAGGTCCGATTCCTTGCACCGCCATAGAAGCTCACTGGGACCAGTCACACCCTCTCAGCCTAACCTACCTTGCAGGGTTATTGTGAGGATAAACTGGAGGGGAGGAGAATTATGTTAGCTGCTTTGGTTCCCCATTGAGTAGAAAAGGTGGGGTATAAATAAATAAATAAATGTGGGCAGCCTCCTCCGAGAGGTGATGTTGGCTACCTCTATGGTCAACTCTCACTCTACTTAGCTGCTTTGTCATAGGAGAACTTGTTCCCCACTTTGCTGTCCTCCCCACAATGACTGCTGTCTCTGCTCATCCCACAAACTGTGTGGCATCAGAGGTCTGGATAACATATACGGCTCAACATGAATCACAGGACCTCAGACATACGTTGGAGTTTCCATTGGCATTCTCGGATAAGAGCAGCCGGTTTCCTGGATGCTCCATGGAGCTCATTCATCAGTTATCTAATCAAAGCCACCATAGTTCCCTGCTCCCTTGCCCACACGACAACAACCAAATCCCCCCCCCTCAATTCCCTTGTTTTAAGGACAGGCAACGTAGTTCTTTTGAATCCACGCTCCCTCGCCCCATTACCTCTTCCTGGTTCCAGGCAAATCTATCTGCCCCACTGCCAGCTGGTCTCTCATAACTACATCCAGTTAGGCACTAGTTCATTCCAACTACATTTTATTGGGATCACATACAAACCGTTGCATCACAACATAGTCTTATTTGCTTTTCTGGCTCTGAATTTTTCTAGCTCTGAATCTCTAGTAGGCAATAAAATGTATTTGTTCATTGACAAGTCTATCTTCCAATCCTTCCTTTTGGAATGGGATTTTTTTTCAAAACTGGGACACCAGCTGTTTTCAGTTAAAACAACAGGAGGCCGCCAATGCCAGGGGTTCTGCACCCGGCACCTGCAGCTGGCCTGGCAAGGCTGTCAATGTTGCACTTACATAATACATTTGTAGCGTCTCTCTTGGGCTGCCACGTGCAAAGGTGTGTCTCCTTGGTCATTCAGTGCGTTCAGGTCTGAGCCAGCCTCCAGCAACATCCTAGCAATGGGGGCACAGCCCACAGAGGCTGCCCAGTGCAGGCAAAGGTTCCCTTCCTAATGGACAAGAAAGAGGGAGTGGGTGGGAAGAGCTGGCAGGGCTGCCAAGAGGGCTACCACACACTGCCTAGGACTCCTCAACTGCTCAGCAGTACTCCAGGAAGGTTAAGCCAGGCCTGTCTGTTATGGGGGATTGTGTGGGAGTTGAGATGCTCTCCATGAAGGAGCTGTTCTCTTTCCACTGAGGCAGAAAACTGTTGTGATGACACCCCAGATAAGAAGGGGAGTGAGGCTGGGAAAATGGAACTGTCTAAGAAAAAATGCTCCCTGCCACCAGAATTATCAAAACCTTGGTGGACGCTTTTTGGGAGACAAACCACGTGCAGCTAAGGGCCCGGTACTCCCGGACCACAATGCTGTGCATTCCCACTGAGAGCCCCTGGCCGTATTGTGATGTAATCCACTCTGAGCTTGTTCTGCAGGGAGAGCGGAATATAAATATAGTAAATAAATAAATTTGTCAAAGCCCCCTGCTCAGTGAAGCTAGCCACAGAAGCCTCCTTGCTCTGGAGCAAAGAAGAGCCCGGTTTCTTGAGGCTGGAGCATCTTCCCAGTCCAGGGCACTTTTAAGCTTCATACCTAATTCCCTCCCCCGCCCCCCAATTTCACATTAGGACCTTCCCCCCAATCATAGCCAAGTGATCAGCTGCTGACTGGGTCAAATGAGTGGTAGGAGCCTGTCGTCACCACCCCAACTCTTGCAGTCCCATCACCTTGGGGCCACAAGTGCTTGGCTCAGGCCTCCCCAGTAGATGTGACACCAGTCCCCACCCACTGGCACTGATTGGCTGGGAGTGAGCCAAAGCCCTGTGGTGAATCAGCTCCCTCCACCTGGTGCTGCCCAAAGCAACGTGCTTGGAAGCCTTGGCTTAAGAACTGGGATGGCCTCTGAGCTCTACCATTACAGGCAATTTGGAGGGAAAACTGCCAGCAACCCCCACACCTTGTCTCGGACAGCTGGGTCTGCCCCATGGGCCAGCAGCAGCTCCACCAAGCTCTCCTGCCTGTATTCGGTGGCCCAGAAAAGAGGGCTCCTGCCTCCGGAATCCTGGAAGGCAAAGAGAAAAGCCATGCCATCCGCCACCTGAGTGCACCAGCCAGGAGCCCTTGGAAAGGCCTAGAGGGAGAAACTGTTTCAGTTGTCCTGCCACTCCTCCTGGGCACTCAAGAAAAATCTGTGCCAAGGGTGTGCCAGAAGGGACCACAGAGGGTATGGGAAGGAGCTGGCTTTGGAGGAAACCATTAAAACATTGCATGCAAGCCCACCCACCCACCCACCCCACCCTCAGGGCCTGCCTTGGCACCAAACCTGGCTGTTGATGGCCTCCGTCCCCAGAGAGAGAATACGGCAGGCTGTGTCATAGTGGCCCTTCCTGGCCATGACATGCAGGGAGGTGGCGTCATCCTGCAGGCAAGAAGTCCAAATGAGTCCTTCCTAGCCCCCCTTGCCCTTGTCTTCCCAGAATCTCAGCTTTACAGAACCCGTTCCTGGAGATCTCAATCCTGAGCCAGTTTAGGCCAGGAGCAGGTGCTGCTGCTTAGAAAGGGCACCAGGGTGGAAGAGAAGTGAGGGCAAGAGTCTGTTCAAAGGGGGCCATTTGCCCAACCCACTCCCTGACTCCCCTAGGCCAAAAGTGTTCCTGTTCCTTACCTGCCTTTCAAGAGGGGCTCTTTTGCTTTCTGTTTGGAAATGATCAACACAACATGCTGTTCAGTTGATGAGGCTGTGGGAAAGGGTGACCCGCCCCTGAGACCTGCCCCTCAAGGGAGCTGCTGGAATCTGGGCCAAGAGAAGGAATCCATGGTGGGAGCAGAGCGCCTGCTCTGTAATGCAGAAAGTCCCTAGCTCAGTCTCAGCATTTCCTCTTAAAATAGTGAAGGGGGAAAATGCTTTCCTTCTCCAAAGACCCACTGCCAGCCAGAGCCAGGCTGAATTGGAGGGCTCCATGGAAATCTTTGTAGATTCATAGGGCAGAAATGTGTCAAGTGAAAACACGGCCCAAATGGGGCAAGTGTCTCTCTGCCAGCCCCCACCCTCAGCTATGCCTCCCCTCTGGCCCCCTTACCACTCAGTCCCATGCTGCTGCCACCACTGTGTGCCAGCTGCTGTTGAGGAATTCAAACAATGCATGGAGCTCAGGCACAGCGAACACTCCATGGAACTGGCCCAGGTTCTGGGTCTGGGGGAGGAGCTCAGTGGGAGAGGGGGGGGGGCTTTTGTCCACCTGAGAAATTCCAAACCTGCTTCCCATTCCATCAGGGAAGGGCAGGAAGGAGTCAGCACTTGCCTGCAGAAACCAGTCCAGGGACCCCCTCCCCAGCTCCTCAGGTGTCTGCCAGAGAGAGCTTTTCTGAGTTACAATGGCGTCATCCTCAGCCCCTAAGGACATAGGCCCAGAAAACACACAAGCCTACTGGGACTCTTTTTGCAAGGCATTTTGCAGATAAAATCACATCCCTCACAGGGTGTTCTTGGAATGTAGCCTGGTACTAGCTGTATGGATGCCCTTCAGCAGTGGAGCCAGATCAAGTGGGCCAGCTGCGTGCACAGGAGTAGCCCACTGGGTCATGGCTCAACCTTTGCCCTTCATGCCTGACAGTGCTGAACTAGGTTGGGTTAGGCAGGTAATAAGAGCTTCCCTGCAGGAAGGCCAATTTCTGACAGCTTGGAAAGAGGCAGTCAGGAGACCTCTCCTAAAAGAGACATCCCTGGCACGGACCTTGCTTGGGGAACACCCTCCCCCCAACCCTTGAGGCTTGCCTGGTGCCTCCCTGACTCCTTTAGGAGGCAAGCCAAACCTTTCCCCCAGTTGCTTTGCCTCAGGTCTGTCTGATGAAGATCATATTGTAGGCTGTTTGTACACCCTGGCTGGGTTCTCTGTTGGTTGTTCTTCATGTGTTTGCTGCTTTCTGATTTTATTTTAGGAGAATCAGTATGGTGTCATGGACTAGGATCTGGGAGACCCACATACAAATCCCCGTGCTGCCATGGAAGCTTGCTGGCTGACCTTGGGCCAGTCACATATTCAGCCTAACCTACCTACCTCACAGGGTTCTTGTGAGGATAAAATGGAGAGGAGAATTATGTAAGCAACTTTGGGTCCCCATTGGGGGGGGAAAGTGGGGTATAAATGAAATAAATGTAAGAAATTACAACTGACCTCCAAAAGACAGAGAACAGTTACTCTGGAGTAAATAGCTGCTTTGGAAGATGGAACTATGACATTAGCCCTGCCCTGCCATGGAAACTCACTGGTTCACCTTGGGCCAGTCATACACACACAGCCTAACTTACCTCACAGGGTTGTTGTGAGGATAAAGTGGAAGAGAATAATGCAAGCTGCTTTGAGTCCCCACTGGGAAGAATGGGGGAGGGTATAAACGAAGTACATAAACACATATTGTATGGTTTTACTCTGTGAAATGCCTTGACTAGGAAGACACAACACACACATTTTCTCAACAAACAAATGCTCTTGGGGGCAGGCTGGCCCCTTCCCACTTCTGGATGAAAGAGGCAGCTGGGGGCCAATCCCAGGCTTGCTGAATGCCAGGAGAATAGAGAAACACATGTGCACACAGCAGCTATTTGAACAGCAAGGTTTATTCCATTATCATCCAAGTACCTTTCAAAAGATAATTGTACAAGTCAGCATGTGAAAAATGTTCAGGAGTCACCAGCTGTCAGCCCAACTGCTGGTCACTGATACTTTGTTTAGAAAATGTACATATTTACAACTGAACCCTTCTGGGGAAAAAAGGGAAAATGAAAAACCCGTGACTGCTGGAGAATACACATTAAAAATCCTTCCGATGTAGAACACAAGCAGATCCCCTGGAGCAAACTAGCTGTGGGGCTCTTCCTGCCCCAGAGGAGGACAACTGAGTTCAAGGCACTCGGTGACGTCAGTGGGGGACGGACATCCTGCACAGCCCTGGCACCTCTGTATGATGCACGCCGACGGAGGCAGGGAGTGTTAGGCAGCACTACAGAGACACCAGCCATGATCAGAACTAATCAGGGAACATTGAGACAGAGCAGGTGTGGGACAGACCGAGAGAGATGGCCTTGGCAAGTTAGGGACCGGCTTCATGTCCCACAAGGTTCAGTGAGGGGCAGGGGGTTGAGGCCCAAAGGGATGTGTGCACAGACACAGAATCAGCTGGGGGTGGTGGTGCAGGACATCCTGCCTAGAATCTTTCAGCTGCCTCCCATCACTGAAGCAAGCACCAACCGGATACGAAGTCAGCAGGCTACACCCAGACTCCTTCATGCAGCAGGCAATCCAATCTGCACAGCCCTTCCTCATCACTCTTAAGCTGAACTAGTCATCAAGCCTGCAACACCAGGGAAGGCTCTGAACCAAGGCATGAGAGCAAGTCTGGTGCTGTCACTGAAGCACCAGTGACTGGGTTGCATGGAAGGACCACTCTAAATGAAGCACCATCTCCTGGGGCAAATAACGTGCAAAGCCTCAGAGGGAGACAACTTCCTTTCAGCTCCCACTGACAGGTGCCTGCCTGCCTGCCTGCCTGCCCACCCACCTGCCCCTCAGTCGCCCCTCCAAGGAAGCAGGCTGGTTCAGGCCACCTTTGGTGTCTCTTGGCACAAGAGCACCGGTCATTTCCAAAAGCTTCCTTTTATTACACAGTATCAAAAATACGCAGCTTTAGTAAACAATTGTGTTACACTCCTTAATGCAACGGTAGAAAGATGCTACATGACAATGAGCGGGGCTGTGGAAGTCCCACAGGCAACGAGTGAGGGGAGACCACTGACACAGGCAGCCTCAGGGGCCGAATGCTGGCAAGGAGTCGGCAGTGCCTTGACCTGCTCTGCGTTCCCTCTTGAGCTAGTCGATCTTCTCCACTTTCCCAATGATCTTCTCTTCAAAGATGGGCAAGATGGCCTCTTCCTCACGCACCTCTTCAAAGACCACTCCGCAGTCAAACTCATCGCTCACTTTCTTAAAGTAATACCTACATGAAAGGGATGGTAAGCCACAGGGAAATCAAGGGCCTTCTTCATGGGCCCCTGAAGACCTAAGCATCTCCCCAGAGGCCATGTCAAGCTGTCCCTCAAAGAACAGCACAGAGTGGGAGTAGACAGAGCTGGGGCATTCCAGGCTCACGAGCCTTCCAATGCTTCTGAAAACCACAAGAGGCCCTGATTGACGGGCTCAACCTCAATCATAAACCTGTCCAATGATGAGAAGGTTTCTGGCCACAGAACATCAGGCTTCCTCACAAGACACATCTGCTCCTCCCACAAACCCAACACCGTCTTGCTCTGCCGCCCCACAAGGAGTGTGGGGCACAGGCCCCTCCTGGCCCCTTGTCTTACCGGTAATTCCCTTTCTTGGTGAGCAACTCCTTGAACTGCCCCAGGGTTACCACTCGCCCCTTGACTAGGGTGCGGTAAGGGATGGGCTCTCCACAGAAGTAATAGGCTACCACGATGTTCTCCGAGGGCTGAGAGGAGCTGCCGCCTGGCCTCTTCTGCGGCTTCATTCTAGGAGGCAAGCACAGAACAACAGGGCCCTCAGGAGGCATCAGGCTACAGAAGTGCCAGTTGGCCTTCCACGGGCAAGGAAGGGAATTCACTCCCTAACAGACCAAGAGACACCCCCACCACCCCACCCTCTGCAGCCACACAAACATCACTGAAGGAAGAAAACGCTCCCTGCACCTAGGAGCTCAAAGCCAGTGGGGGAATTACCAGGTCAAGAGCAAAAACATGCCCACTGAAGCGAGACTTGGTCCTACACAGCTCAGTGTGGGACAAAGGTTACCTCATACCACAGAAGGGGCTTTCAGGGTTGGAGCTGAGGAGGAGTAGCTATTAGGATCTCAGATGGGGTGGGGGAATCCTGGGGGAGAGAAGCAGCCCCAGGTTCTTCTCTGCAATACCAAACAAGTAAAGCTTTCAAGATGGAGAACCATATGTAAGGGGGGCTCTTCAGTGCCCCACTGCAGACTACATCTCCAGTTTCTTAATGATGCAGTCCTCTTCTCAAAGGGCGTTCTTCTGACAACCCTGAATCACTGGCACTGTGGACCCCACTTCAGAGACTCATGCAGGGGGCAACAGACCAGGGACTGTGGTCCTTCAGGCTTCCTGAACCTGAGGGTGGTGGTGTCCCTGAAGCTGTTTTAGCCTCCAACTCGAGATCCACAAAAGCCTCCACCCATCTCAGCAAGCAATGGCTTGGCAAAAGCCAGTTCAGCAACTGGAAGAAGGGATCTTCACGTATCACAAACAAACTTGGCCCTAGAAGGGAAGGCATCCGCTTCTGTTCTCTGAAGGAATACTCAAGTCACGACACATCCTTGAGGTGAGGGCACCAGCCTAGCACAGGATCATTATTAGCATTTACCAACTCTCAGAAAGGAGCCCCCTTCAAAGAGGCATGCTAATAGCACCAGAGAACTCAGCTCAGCATCTGGCCAAGACCTGTCTCCTGCAACTGCCAAGCATTCTCTTGAAGAAATGGGCAAGCAGGGCAGAAGGTGTTCTGGAAAGAAGCTGACCAGCATGAGGCCACTCCAGCTGACCTGCCCTATGCACCACCCTGGAGCTCTTGACTGAGCTGCGCTGTGAGCCCGCCCATTCACTCCCACCCTAGCCACTCTCAGAGCTGGACAGGGTCACCTGCCTCATTCTGGCACCCTAGAAATTACTCCAAGCAGGTTTAGTGGGCTTTAGGTCAGCCAAGGCTATCTGCTAAAACCCATCATCCTGCACAGACAACCAGCAGAGCTTTCCCCAAAGACCCCCAGGCTCCACTATGCATTCTACTTTTTAGTCCCATAGCCATTAAACTTCTTGCACAACACTAGAAGTTACCAACATCAGAAGAATCATGGGCAGAGGAAGGCAGGAGGACAGGTCAACCTCCAAAACCAGAAATAAACATGGTCTGGCTGTAGAGGGGTGCTGGGGGTAGCCCAAGGCTCTCCTAACTGCTGCGAGCTGCCCAGTTCCCACATCACACCTCCACTAGCTGCCATGGGGATAAATAATACCAGAAGCAAGTGGAAACATCTCAGCAGTGGCTTGCTCCTGGGCTAGTACAGAAGAGAAATCCCAGGCTACAAGCTGGTGAATGTGGTGGCTAGCAAGCTCCTTCCCTGTTGCCAAGCACATTACCTTCTCTAACACTGCAGGAACATGGGTGCTGCCCAAAGTCCAAGCCAGCCCCAACAAGGAGATTTGGAATGCCCCCAACAAGAGAGGGATGGGTTTCTAGTGGCTACAAGGGAGAGAGAAGACACAAAGAGCAGTGGCACATACTCGGACTCGGAGAGATCCAGGTCGGAGACGGCGGGTACCACATTCCGCACTGGCATACAAGCTGGCCTGACAGAAGAGCGACCACGCTGGATAACCTCTTGAACATACCTGAAGAACAATCTTAGACATTAGACATGCTGGGCTCCTCACCAGTTCTACTACTGCATGTGGCCAGGCAAGAGATCTTGAGTGCACAGGGCATCCCACCGGTGCTACTGTGACCCCAGCTTCCGAAAAGGCCTGGCTTCAAACTTTTCTCCTCTCCCCCAGCAAAAAAGCCATGCTCAGAGAGACAAGGAATCCCCACTTTCCCCTCCTTGCTGAGTATAGCTGGTGCCTTCAGCTTTTCTCCTCTGCGACCATTTAGACATTTTGAAAACAGCTCCGAGCACAACAGCAGATTTGGGCTACCCATCAACCACATGAGAAAGCCAAAGGGGTGCCTTTGCTCACACTCAATGACTAAGGAAGAAGCGCATCCCCTCTCAAGATTTTGGAAAACCATAGCAGAAAGCAGAACATGGTGAGATGCCTGCCCTATCCTCAACAGACTGGGAAAGGGTGGGCTGATGAAGCAAGAAGATCAGTGCAGGCCCTGATAAGGGAGCAGAGTCTGCCCAAGACTCCTGAAGTACCTACCACTCTGCCCAACAAAATGAGAGCAACTCTCTTGCTGGACTTCCTAGGCCTTCCCTAGGAAGACGCCAGGGGCTCTCCTCTGCCCAGATGCTGCACACAAAACAAAACATAGAGCATTGGTCTCCCCAGCAATTCCACATGAGCCTGTGGAATATGTGCATGCATGCGCTCGTGCATACAGCTAACAGACCATTGACTCTACTGAGGCCAGTCTGGTCTCCTCTGCCAGAGAGAAGCTCTCCAGGTTCCCTGGCAGAGCCCCTGCACATTCCCTCTACCTCCTCATCTTTTCAACTGGAGATGTGGGGATTGAACTGGGGATCTTCTGCATGCTCAGCAGGCGTGTTGCCCCTGAGCCACAGTCCTGCCCTGTGTAGGAGGGAGGATCCATGAATGATGTCTGAAGACCCTCCCCTGTCTGTTATAGCCCCCCAAAGCCCCAGCCAGTTGTTTTGCTGCTTTTAGATGGCCTCAGCCCAAGCCCCTCAAGCTGCCATGGGCTGCACTCTACTCCAAAACCAACTAAGCATCTCAGAGAAATGCGAATGATTGACTGCAGCGGTCCTCATTTCCACCTGCCTGATTTATCAGGTCTTAAAAGATTTTTCTTAGGAGGGGGAAAATCAAAGTGCCAGAAGCCTCAACATACAGCTGACACACAGAACGCAGAGAGCTGACAAAATGAGTCAAGGGATGCTCTGCCCCCCACCTCCCAGCAGATAAATTTGGCTCCCTGCTACTTCCTCTGTGGGTCCCCAATTCTCTGCACATGCAGCAAGGCACCTGTCCTCCCCTGCAGCCCCAAGAGCACAAGCACTTGACAGCCTCTGAGAAACTCGCTGTGTTTTCCTCTCAAGCAGAGCTCTGTGGGAAATCCAGACCCTTCAGATCTGCAGTGCTCTTGGCTCTGCTCTTCCTTCTTGACTGACCACCACAAGTGGCAGATAGTGCCTGCTCTGCCCTGAGCCCAGGATATGCAACATGCCCAGATACAAAAAGACACATCCTAAAGGTAGGCTGATTTCACCACCAGGCTATTTGGGGGCCCAGCAATAAAGCATGCCACTCCAGAACTGGCCCAAACACATGAATGGGACAGGGGTTCCAGTAAGCACCTCTGTTCCCCTGAGCAGAAATAGCTTCTGAGCCCCAGGAGAGAGCCTTAAGAGAGAGTGGCATGTGTCAAGGGGGGCTGCTCCTGCACTCCTCACGATTCCACAGTCCAGCCCTGCCATCCCCACCACACAGTGCTCTGCCAAGACAATTGAGGATGGCTTTACCGCTGCTTTGTGGTCGCCTTTCCAGCCCGCTTCTCTTCCTCTTCTAGCCGCCGGCGGGCTTCCTCTAGCTGGGTCAGTGGGTTGGGAGCTGGGTTGGGAGGCATAGTCGGGTCCTGGATGAAAGGGTGTGACGGTTGCACAACATTCCGGAGCTGCGTGCTGACCCAGGGGTGCACAGCCATGGGGCGCTCGACAGAGACAGGGCGAGGCACCTCGTGTGCCAGCTGCTTCTTGGCACCTGAAGACCTGGAAAGGAAACCAGAAGAACATTTCAAACTCCAGGGACAAAAAAGCTTACCTCCCCATGCAGGGTCCAGAAGCACTGCATGACAACTGAAGCAGAAGATTCGGATCTCAGTTGCTGAACAGGGAAAATAGAATCCTGCCCTGGGGAGCTTACACAGTTCAACTGCCCAAGCCCACCAGTTAAGATCCACCTTGCAAGCCCAGTTTTCAGTGCCTCTGCCTTCAGAGACGAGTGTGGCAACCAAAGACAGGTCTTTTCAGTAGTAGCCCCTCACGGAATGCCCTTTCCCTTGATGGGCACCTGATGCCCATGTTGTTCTTTTAGGCACTAGATCAAGTCACTTTTGTTCATCTGGGCTTTTAATTAAGGGGTCTTTTAACCCCACTTGAGTGTCCTTTTATTTTCAAACTGTTATTTTAAGTTGCTTATCAGTCTGTTTTTATACTGTGGTTGGTTTTAACTGTTGGATTTTAATGTTTTGCTTTTATTTTGTAGGTTATTTCAAGTAGGTTCTGTGGAGAGGAGGCAAATTTCCTGAATAAATAAATAAACAAGTAAAATTGTAGACTGCAGACAAAGGGAGAAATAAAAGGGCTGAGCTTGACAGGGGAGAGGGCAGAGAAGATGGATCAAGCAGCAGGTCAGAGCAAGGAAAGAGAAACCTCAGAGTCTGCAGCACATAGCACTCTCTGCAAGAGAGCAGTCTACTCCCCAGGAGACCACTGTGAACCAGAAAGGCATACCTTGCAGCTTGAAAACTTCCCATCCTGCAAGGTAATGGTCCCAGCTGTTGACTTCTATGTCTTTCCCCTCTATGGCTTAGTTACTGGATCCCCACTGCCCCAGTTCCCTCCTTACCCATGCGTTGTCTTCTTGTGTCTGCTAATCTCCTTCTCGCCTTCTATGATCCATTGCATGATCTTCTGGTTTTTCTCCACATCCTCCGGAGAGCCTGGCATGTCATAGCTGGCACCCTCACTCTTCCCCACATCCATTTTCTTGGTGTTTCTTTTTGAGAGCAGACTAACTTTCCCACTAGAATAATAATAATAATAATAACATTCGATTTATATACCGCCCTTCAGGACAACTTAATGCCCACTCAGAGCGGTTTACAAAGTATGCTATTATTACCCCACAACAATCACCCTGTGAGGTGGATGGGGCTGAGAGAGCTCCAGAGAACAGTGACTTGCCCAAGGTCACCCAGCTGGCTTCAAGTGGAGGAGTGGGGAATCAAACACGGCTCTCCAGATTAGAATCCCGTGCTCTTAACCAGTACACCAAACTGGCTCTCAGCAGCAGGCAAAGAAATTAGCTACAGAGGAGAGGTACCTTTGAGACCCCTGCCTGCTCAGGATGCTCCAGGTGTAAGCTGTGCCTGAGACCTCATGGGGAAAGCTTGCTTCCTCCTGGGCTCACCAGGGCATAATCAGACAAGGTTTTGATTTTGCAGCAACCCAAGCCCTGATGAGCATGTGGCACACACACTCAACTGCTTAACCGCCTGTGGCTGCTGTACTGTTTTCCTATGACACAAAGAACGGTCCTGCTGGCCCAGACAAACAGTGGCCAACCAGATGCTCTCAGGAATCCACAAGGAATGAAGGCAGCAGCATTTCACTGTTGCCCATAGCAGCTGAATGGCACACTGCCTCTGAACATGAAGGTTCACTTTAGTCATCAAGACCAAGAGCCAGCAATCTTCTGTGTATGATTAGTTCTCTTTGAAGGCTATCAACACATTACAAACTTACACATTCTGTAACTCCATCCACTTGCCTGTGCTGCCAATCCATTTTATTGGGTGATCTCAAATCCGGGGGGTTCAACAGACACAAAATAATTATCTCCATTAATTTCCACCCCCCATGCCTCACTCTATAACCCTCTATCAGCCCCCCTCTCCCCATAGTCTTTTTTATTGAACTAAAGAGCCTCAAATGCTGTTGCCATCCCTCAGAGGTAAGGTGCTCATACCCCCCCCCCTTTTCTGCACCTTTTCTGCTACTCTTTTCAAGATAGGGCAGCCAGTTCACAATATTCCAAATATGGAAGCAGTACAACTACTGTACACAAAGGATGCAGGCTTGTTTCCCACCTCTTTCCTAATGCTCCCCAGCATGGAAAACCCCTTTTCAACAGTGTGTATATCAATACAGATTCACTTGACGCTGAATTTCACTGGCCATGTTGTTGCTCCCTCAACCCTTTCAGAAATCCTCCTAGAGCTCTTCACAATCCTCTTTCTCAGTCTCAAATAATTTAGTCTCATATGCATGTTCAGTCACTTTACTCTCATCACAACTTCAGTTCCTTTATGAACGTTAAATGACACTGGTCCCAGCACCAACACCCAGAAGACCCTGCTGGCTACTTCCTTTTATTGCAAGAACTATCTATTTACTCCAATTGACTGCTATTTGTTCTTTTAATCAATTATCAGACTATGAAAGTGTTCATCCTTTTATCCAATAACCACTATGTTTACCTGAGAGCCTTTGGTAGGGAACTTTGTCAAAACGTTTAGAAATACAAATCGGTAATGGCTACTGGACTATTTGTTCACTTGCTCTAAGGCCTGCAAAGGCTGGTGTGGCAGGGCTTCCCTTTGCAAAGGCTACGCTGGTTCTTTCACAAAAAAAAAAGCATGATCTTCTTCTGTATGGTTATCTTTCATTTGAAACAAATGTTAGGCTTACTGGTCAGCAGCCTCCCTGCTCCCCCAACCTTGGTTTCCTTTTGAAAATCTGGTGTTTCTAGAAGGTTGGAAAATAGCATGTGTAAGGAAACTGCTAATCTTGTAATAAAAAAAAAATGTGTTTGAGCTCTTTAAGAACTATAGGATGCATGACAATATTTTACTTATCAGCCCTATAAATTCATCCTGTAACCTTTATTTGATTCAGTTCTTCCAGTGCTCTTTCCCAAAACAAAGCAAATCAGAACAAAAATTGGGGCGCTGGCATCTGTTCAAGTTCTTCTGCAGTGAAGACTAGCACAATGCGGGCTGCTCCCCAAAAGTGTTCAGAAACTTCAATTGGTGCAGAATGCTGCAGCCAGGATGCTGACTGGAGTGGACCGTAGCCATCATATCTCCCAAGTCTTGGCCTATCTACATTGGCACTCAATTTGTTTCCGGGGACAATACAAGGTGCTAAAGCCCTATATGGCATGGGACCAGCATTCTTGAAGGACAGCCAACAAACCAATTGACCGCTGTGACCATCTTCTGATGTCCTGCCTTGGGTGCTCTTGCCTTATAAGATTAGTTAGGTAGCAACCCGGGGGAGGGCCTTCTCAGTAGTGGCCCCAAAATTCTGAAAATCTCTCCTCATGATCTGCCTGCTCCCTTCTGTTGCCATCTTCCACCAGAGAGTGAAAATGTTTTTGTTTCATTTGGCATTCCCTCAGTGATCCCTCCTTCCAGCCCTATGTTTTAATTTGTTGTTTTTATGTTTTTAAACATATATCTCAACTTGGTTTTAATCGTTGTAACGAAGTATTTTTGTTTGGTTTTAATGGCTTTTCAAGATGTGTTTTTATTATATGTATTTTTAATCTGTTAGCTGCTTTGGTAGTCCTGATGAGAGTAGAAAGGTGGGGTATGTTTTGTAAATAATAATAATAATAATAATAATAATAATAATGTTTTCCTTTAGCATTGCTTTTAATCATTTAATCATCTAATGTTCCATCTACCTACTTTGTTTGCTGCTTCAGATGTACTTAAAGAACATGTCACTGTCTGTTTTAATGGTTTTAACAATATGCTGCTCTGATTCTTTTTTCACTTGTTTTATTGTTAACTTACATTTGTTTTGCCAGAGTCTTTATTTTTCCTCGTTTTTCCACTGGACTTGTACTTTTTAAAGGAACGTCTTGCTATTTACACTACATTGCTAGTATTCTACATGCCTAGTATTTCCATAGGCAGCAACTCTGTGGAGAAGTTTTACATTCTTAAACTTGGACTGCTCCACTGACTCCCATACATGGATGCCACAAAACCCAAGTCTAACATACCAGGACACAGAAGCTCCTCCGCTCTCCAGCTGGCCCTCAATCTAATGCCTCTTCCTTTTGCTGGTGTCATCAGTGACAGAAACTACCTGGGTCCCCAAGCCAAGGGGCCCTCAACACAGATGTGCAACATAAATGCAGAGGGGCCAAACTGCAGCCCAGTGGGCCTCTTCTTGCCCTCCCACATCATCTACTCAACAATGAATCTTTTGCTCACCTGTGGGCCAAGGAATCCATGGGAGCAGGGGCCATGTTGACGCTTTCCCCGTAGGCCCGTGCTTTCGTTGCATAGCTGTGAGCATCCACATTCCAGGCAAAGCTGCCCTGCACACGCTGGCTGGCTTCCACCTCCAGCTGCTCTTTGGGCTTGAGGGTGCCGTGGTGGTGGACAACATGGTGGTAAACGTGCTTGTGGTGGTGGAGGTTAGCAGCATCTAGCTTCAGCCCTGATTTGGCCACATGCTTGCTGTGTCCCAGTGGAATTGTTCCCGCCATGCCGTGCAGCAGTTTTCCAGCAAGCCCGCTGTCGGGGGAACGGGGCTTGGGGGAGTGACGGCCAGGCCCTGGTGACTGACAGCCAGGTGTTTTCATGACTCGCTGAACATGCTCATCAAGAATGCTCTCTGGGTTCTCTTCGTGAGCATCCCTCAACTGCATCTCAGCATAACGAGGGGCAAAGTGGGGCAAGAGCTGAGTGGAGGGCAGCTTGTGGCTCATGAGGGAGAGGCCCGAGGAGATGTTTGCATCTTCACCTTCTTCCTCCTGTCACATAACAGATGTATCAGATACACAGCCAGCACAAAACCAGTAGCCCTGATAGGCTGGCCTGCCACCTTGTGCCTTCTGCCAAGTCTATCCCATCCTATCACCCTTCTATCGATCCTTCCTCCACAGTGCTTAGTGGATGTGGTTTTCCCCTCCTCCAGTTTCCTTAAAGTAAATGGCTCCTGAGTTTCTTACAAAATGCCCATAACCGGAGGGAGCTTAAGGGAGATAATGGCTGCAACCACATGCTGTCTTCCCACCTTCCTCAGAGGAAGCATCTACATGTTTCTTCTCCAACCTTTGCAGGTCAGGGCACCTTACAGAGTAATAGCCAACAGACAGTTGACTCCCTGGTCCAAGGAATTTCCAAGCTCAACTATAACACAGGGAAACCATAGCGGGAGGGAGAATGGGGGCAAAAACTTTATCCGGCCCACTCAGGGTCAGTAGGGGAATTATGACTGAGGACTTCAGCTAAAGATAGGACGTGAGAAAGACCAGAGCAAGGAGGTCTCATAGATTCATCCGGGAATGGATGTCCAGGCAAAGAGGACAGTCACTGAAGGGGGCTGAGGATTGCTGGATAGATCACAGCTGCACCAAGACACTCCCTCATTTAGAACCCAGTCACTGTCCTTGGAGTCAGAAGCCAGCTTCGCCCTTGCGCACTGCGCACTAAGATGATAGGTTTATGTGAAATGGACCAGCCCGAGAAGTGTCCTCCATCTACGCTGAGCCTGCATTTCCCTCACCAGAAAGCACATCCCAGCTCCTCTTTAGAATGTTTTCTGATTTCTTTCCACCACCTCAACTGCCAGCAATTCACTCTAAGTCCCCAACTGGCCCAGAGGAGCTTACAGTTCAAATGACATCTGCCTCCTTTCTCAACCTGCCTGCCTGGCGATTGCTGGCCACATGACAGAAGAGTCCTTGGATGGAGGTGAGGGTGGGGGAGAAGATTCTTTCTGGTTTGTGGGTCCCTTTCATAGCTCAGCCCTCATACTCATCCAGTGCAGAGCACGTGAACGGCAAGAAAGCATACAGAAGACAAGCTCTGCCTTGAAAACACACACTATGCTGCAGAGGCCTGCACGTCAGAGTTCCCCAGGGCCTGCAAGATAAGAGTTCTTCTTCCTGGCCTGGGGGGGAAGGTAATTTAAACCCCCCCCCCCGTGAAAAACTGTATGCATGCAAAATATTATAAGTCTTCCTGATGCTGCTGCCGCTGCACAATACAAAATGTTTTAAATGTTTTAAAATGTTTTTAAATGTTGTTAGCTGCCCTGAGCCCACTTGTAGAGGGCAGGATATAAATATGAAATTATAATAATGCTAATAGTAGTAATAGTAATAATAATCGTAATAGTAATAATAATAAGGACACACTAGGCTACTTCTGTCCTGGCAAGAGCAGATGAAAGAGGAGGCAACCCCCACTCACCGCTCTGACACGCTTCAGGCGCTCCTCCAGTTTTGCCTCTGCTTCCCGGTCCCTTAGGACTTCTTCCAGGCGATTTATCAGTTCTGCAGCAAACTTCTGGGGTTCAACATGGATATCCTTTGGCATTCGGTAGGTACGCTGAGGAAAAAAACACAGGATTAGTAAAGCCATTTTTTTCTGTTTTCAGGTTTAAAACATATGTGGGTCCAGTAGAACACATCAGGGAATGTGCTCTCTGCCTACAACGTCCCTGTTATGGAGGAGGAATTCTGGCAGGGCAGCAAGCGGGCAAGTCCCTGGGGAAAGCGAAGAGCCACTGGGCCCCTTCTGGACCTCCTGGGAAGAGCTGTGCTGGTTTTCCTATTGCTTCGAGGACACTCTCTTAATAATGTTTATACAGAGCAGCAGTTAATTTAATTTAATTTATTACATTTATATTCCGCCCTCCCCACATCAGCTTTCTATGAAAGCTACTCTTCTCAAGGTTTAAAGTTTAAAGACCTTTTACGAGTTTGTAACACTAAATTTCCTAACTCCACAAATACAGGACAGGAACATCAAAGTGAAAGACACAGAGCTGCAGGAATCCAGGGCTAAGATCTGCATGAAGCTCAACAGCTGTTCCATGAAAAAATCTCTTGCCTATTCAAACAGCAAGAAGCAGCCAGCCAAAACACCCTCCGTGCAATGCCAGATTCCCTGCTTGCCTCATACCACCACAGGAAAGATTTACATTCAGTATAAATCCTTAATATCAGGGTAGGGAAATGACTGGAGGGAAACGCACTGTCAGAATGATTCCACCCCCTCAACCCCTAGTTATAGTTACAACCTTGAAATCATGCGAACAGCCAGGGAAGCCTCGCTTCAGGGCTGTTAGAATGGCTGCAGTACTCAAAGAGTGTGTGTGTGTGCAGGAGGGGTTGTGCACCATCAAGTCACAGGCGACTTATGGTGACCCTGTAAGGTTTTCATGACAGGAGACATTCAGATGTGGTTTGGCATTGCTTTCCTCTGAGTAGCAACCCTGGCTTTCCTTGTTGTTCTCCCATCCAAACAGTGACCAGCGCCAACGCTGCTTAGCTTCTGAGATCTGACAAGATCAGGCTACCTGAATCATCCAGATCAGGTCACAGCTCAAAGCTTAGTTACCGGGAAACATCTGCATTCCAACAAGAGGGAACACTCCGAAAATCTATTTCAGAGTTTACCTTTACATGAGGGGGGAGGAGAATGCTATAGAGGACAAGCAGGTAGTTTTGCAATATTTTTAGACTATTTTAAAACACACACACACTCACATATGTTTTGATCCTTCATCTTACTAAATACAATCCCCAAACCTATTGCAAACTGTGATACAGATAATGATGGGAAAGGTGTGTTGGTGATGGTCTGGGCACTTGCCACCTGGGACTTTCAACATACAAAGCTTCTGTTCCATGATGAAGCAATGGCCCATTCCTGCACAGGGGGGCGGGTCCTAGTTACTTACAGGAATGTGAGGTAGTGGCACACGTCCATTTGCTTTGGCACTTTCCTGCATCTCTCTACGATGCTGCTTTCTGAGTCGGTATGGTGGAATCCCATCTCTGCAAAAAGGAAATAAGATGGACACCGAGCATGACCTTCAGAGTAGACGAAACACAGTACACCTTGACAGGCCAGGCTATCAGGGTCTCGAAGAGGCAGCCGCCACAGGCAAGAGGTGGCTAGAACACAAAAAACACCTTACCAAACTTGGCTACTTTCCTCTCTACCTTGATGTGTCCCAGAGATGGAGTTCAACTGACACTTCCAAATATGAGACATGGGAGACACATAGAGGAGGATTCTCTTGCCTGTGTGCCTTGCCTGAGAGTGCCCACAAGCATTGGCTGGCCAGCTGGAGCAGAACAACATGGACCTTTGGTAGATCTCAGCAAGGCATTTCTTACTGATCTGTATGTGCCCTTGACTTCCCCCCAATGGAGCGACAGCTATCTCCCTATTCAGGGTAACCCCAATACTCTTCAGGTGCCATAGAAGTGAGTGCTGTATTCCATTTTCCACTCAAACCCAGATCACAGACTAATCTAGTTCTTCAGGTTTCATAAGGACTGCCAGAATGTTTTATAAATGTGGAGCCACCTTTACACAACCCCTTTCTTATGAAGGAATGTGGTTTCTAGAGCAGTAAGCCAATTTAATCACCACTTCTCTCTTAGAACAGTACTATCTTATGTACTCTGCATGAGCAGAACTTGCAGCACTTCAGGCCAGGGTGACAAGGTCTTCTCTGCTTATTCCAAGAGCTCTGCTAACCAGGAGCAATCCCCAGACCCAGATGGGTAAGTGTCCATCCAAACTTTCGCAGGAGCCTCCTCCTTCTTCTCCAGCCTGCTTGGAGAGGCAGGATTGTGTATGTTTGGTCCTCCTAAATATGGGCCTGGGGCAACTGCCCCTGTTGTCCATTGACTAAGGCTACTCCTACTACCAACTGATATCACTTAAGCCAGATATTCTGCTTCCCACAGGTACCAGCTGGATTTGGATCCCATCAAACAGGGTCTTTCTGAAAGAAAAATCCATGCAGAGTCCAGAATCCCAAGCTACATCTTCCAAGGGGAGTACAACCCATTCAGAATAAGTGCCCTTATTCTGGGACAAACCTAAAGGAACTAACAACAGAACACCGCTGGTTGTCACCTATAGCTCCCAGCTCAAACCCATCCAACGTATCATCAGTGAGCTACAACCCATCCTGGAAAATGATACCTCTCTCTCAGAAGCCCTGGGTGGAAGACCTTTCCTTGCCTACAGACAGCCCCCCAACCTTAAACGACTTCTCACTTACAATCATGAATCGGCCAGCAGAGTCACCAGCACAGGTACCAGGCCCTGCAACAGACCCAGATGCCAGCTCTGCCCCTATATCTACCCAGGTAATACAATTACAGGACCCAATGGCATCAACTACACTGTCTCTGGCTCTTACAGCTGCTCATCCTCCAATCTGATATATGCCCTCATGTGCCAACAGTGTCCTTCTGCTCTGTACATTGGACAAACCAGCCAACCTCTACGCAAAAGAATAAATGGACACAAATCTGACATTAGAAATGGAAACGTCCAAAAACCAGTGGGAGAACACTTCAATCTACCAGGACATTCCATCAAAGACTTTAAGGTCGCTGTGGTTCAACAGAAACCTTTCAAAAACAAAATCCAACGGGAGGCTGCTGAATTGGAATTCATATGCAAATTTGACTCTGTCAAGCTGGGACTGAATAGAGACTGTGAATGGTTATCACATTATCACAGGTAACAGATTTCCTTTACAGCGGCGTGGTCTGGGGGAGCCCAGTGGCGCCTGGTATGGGCTTTTGGGGACCACAGTTCTCTTTGTCAGATGCATCTGGCAGGAAGAGCTGTGGTTATCGAAGGCTTATACTACATAGGAATTGGATGCTTTTACTGCTGCAAACTAACACGGCAAACTGACTCCACACCAAAAGGAGATGTTTACATTTACTAGCAAAGGAATGTTTTGGTTGCCTCCCCACTAATTGCATCTTGTCCCCTTCTGATATATGTCCCCTTCTCTCCCCTCTCCCTCCTCCTCTTCTGTATTTGACCAGTTTGTATCATGCATCTGACGAAGAGAACTTGATTCTTGAAAGCTTATGCTACAATAAAATTGGTTAGTCTTAAAGGTGCTACTGGACTCTTTTTGATTTTGCTACTACAGACTAACACGGCTAACTCCTCTGGATCTTTGACCATTCAGAATAAGTGGTATGCTACT
This sequence comes from Eublepharis macularius, assembly GCF_028583425.1. Lineage (NCBI taxonomy): Eukaryota > Metazoa > Chordata > Lepidosauria > Squamata > Eublepharidae > Eublepharis > Eublepharis macularius. The sequence continues at coordinate 30,059,416 of NC_072801.1, read as the reverse complement.
GCTCAGTTCGTTGGACCCCCACTCCCACCCAGTGCCCCTCAGTCTTGTCTGGATTAAGTGAGTTTGCTTGCCTGCATCCGCTGCATCCCCATGAAACTGAATGAAGGAGTTACCAACGCGACACTGTATTTTGAGCTTCCAGATGACACCCAGTCAGCAGTTTCACGGAGACACATTGGAATTGCTTTCCAGGATGTTCTTTTTGTTTAGCGGAGAGGGCTGATGCATTCAGAAGCAAATTCTTCTCCTATGCTATTCAACATCTATATGAAAATTATTAAAGGGTGTCATCTGGACAACTGAAGTACACTGTCATTTTCTCCATCTCCATAACACTAAACTTGGGGACATCCAATGAAGTTGATGGACAATAAATTCAAAATGAACAAAAGGAAGTACTTCTTTAATTTACTTGTGGAATTTGCTGCCAGTGGACATACTGATAGGAACAAGCTCAGATAACTTCAAAAGTGGATTAGACAGAGTCATGGAGGATAGATCCATCAAATGAGATTGTGAATAAGGGGAACCTCCGTGGTCAGAGGCATCAAACCTCTGAATACCAGGGGAACATCAGCGGAAGGCCTTGGGCTCTGTGGCCTGTTGTTGTTCCTCCGGCAGCTGTTTTGGCTGCTGTGTGAAAAAGGATGCTGCAATAGATACACCACTGGTCAGATCCAACAAGGCTCTTCTGATGTTCTTATGGATGCAGGGAAACAAACTGAATCCAGACAAGATAGAAGGCAGTGAGTTGGGGGTAACGTTGACTCAGGTATAGATATACAACCTGTTCTGGATGGGCTTACATTCCAACTGAAATCTTGGAATTTTGGGATGTTCCTGGAGCCAGCACTATTGCTAGATGAGCAGCATTCAGAGGTGGCCAAGAGTGAGTTGGTAAGTTGAATGTGGCAGCCAGGATTTTGCCAGGAACTCATCAAGATATACACATAAGACCAATGATACATCAGTGGCACTGGCTTTCAATTTGTTTCCAGGCCCAACTCAAAGTGTTGAATTTGTCCTTGAAAGCCCTACATGGCTTGGAATTTATAATATTTATGCTCCACCACTTTGCCTTTATCATGAATACCAAGGCAGCTTGCCTGGATCTGAGACCAGCCAGCAGTACACCACTTAAGGAGTCCATCCTCTCAAAAGCAAGGGTAGCAGACCCTCCTGCCACTGTCCTCAAGTTACAGAACTCTCTACCCCGAGGCCCTTTGGGCCCACTCTCTTTTGACCTTCTGACAATGTCTAAAAGCTGTCTTATTCAGGAGGGCCTTGGAAACTGAATACATCTTTGGTTTTTTTTTTCTTGCACTTAGGCTGCTGGGACTAATTCTAGTTGCTGCTTCAGTTTGCTTGGGTTTTACTAAGCTGCTGTTGGTTGCACTGTCATTATTTATTTATTCTATCCTAGCTTGCCCTGAGTATTTTTAGAGTCAAAAGGTGGAATAAAAATATATAAACTGGAGCAGATCTTTCTGACCTACTCCTGAGGTGTTCACTGGAGCGACCAAGCAAAGCAGGCTGCCAGGCTTTGGTTGGTTCTGGACAATCCAATATCCACTTAGGAGCATCTCTAACCAGACAGGCCAAGACAAGGGAAAGAAGGAGGTGGAGCATATATGACTTCCTCTGAGTTCTACATGCCAAACAAACTCAGATGTCCTTTCATCCATCATAACCACTGGGCAGCACTGTGTCCAGCAGAAGTTGGGAGCACAGATGACTGAGGCAGGACTCCACAAGTTTCTCTTTGCTTGGACTCAGAATCAAGTACTCACACGCTGCTGTCCGTCAGTGACATGGTGTCTGCATCACTGGACATGCTATGCTGTTCGCTGTCATTTGCGCTGGTTGCTGGGGCGAGGGCATAGCCTGTATTGACATAGTAAGGATTCACTGGCTCTCTCCAAGGCCCATGCCTGCAAAAGAAAAAGATCCAGCTTCATTTGGAACCACTGCCACCAAATCCATCTGGACAGAAAAAGACTTCTTGGACCTACAAAACTGTCACAAGCAGTGTCTGGCCACTGGTCCATTCACACAGCATTGCCTATTCTGATCAGCAGTGGCTCTCCAAGGTCTCTGGCAGAGAAAGGTCTCTTCTACATTTGTTACTTGAGATGTTTTAACGGGAGATGCCAGAGATTGAACCTGGGACCTTCTGCATGTAAACCTGTATGTAAAGGAGGGGGCCACCAAGCTAAGGCACCTCCTCAAGATTTGCACTTGACACAACACATATCCCACCAGGAGAACACAGGATAAGAGACTTGTAAACACAAGAACTGGAACTCCTGCAGAAAAGCAATCTCGGTTATGAAGTTGTAATGATAAGGTACCAAGGCATTTTCCTGCTGAAGATATCTGGTTTTGCAAATACTGAATTACCTCCCCCAAGCACTAATCACTAGCAAACCATGAGTGCCACAGAAGAGAACACAGCTTGCTGCCCAAAGGAAGACTGAGCAACAATGGCTCAAGAATGGGTATTGTCCCATGCAGCAGAGGGAAACCCAAACTGACCTCAAGGATTAGTCTGTCTTCGCAATGCTCCCAGAATCTTAGCTCTATCTGCACAAAAACCCTGGGTCAAATCCCAAATCAGTTACAAAGCTCACTGGGGGCCTATTGACCAGTCACTATCTCTGACTAACCAACCTTGAAGGGCTGTTGTGAGGATAAAATGTAGGGGTTACACATGTATACTGCCTTGGTCTCTTTGGCTTAAAATGAGGCCAAGGCAGCAAGATTTTGATTCATTGGATTCAGCTGACATAATTCAGTCACACTAAAAACATGTGTCAGAGAGAGAGAGAGAGAGAACATGAACATCTAGGAAATGTGAACCTTGCTGAAACCCACAGCCTCAAAGGGGTTTCAGAGTGGGCGTGGCCTCATGGCCACTAGTCTTTTGGCTGGGGCTAGGAATGCAGGAGGAGAAGAACATTTGGTTCCTGGATCATTATTTGACAGTCACAGAAGATGCTTGTAAGACACCACAACAATCCATGTACAGAATTCCCATCTTGCTGCGCTCATGGAAGAGCATGCAGCTAATGTTGCTGTTTCTTAATTCAACTTCAAAAGAATGTTACATCTGAAATGAATTCTTTGGAGTAAAAGGAAAGAAGAAATGACAGGACAGATCACATTCTGCTCCATTTTATACAAGCTACTTCATCTACATAAGTTGGGGAAGAAACATACCTATTGAACTATTGTTTGCACACACAGCCTGCTAAATGACAAGCTCCTATCACTCTCCTTAAGCACTTAATGGTGCTAGGTGTACAAGACATGGCAAATGGCAGTGTGAACTGCTACCACATTACATGATGGCTACAAGCACACAGATGCTCTGTGCAGGACCAAGGGCAGGCAGAAGCTGGGGTTCAAAACTAATGTCCATGAAAGGAGCTCACACAAAGCTTGCCTGGAACAAGCTAGAACACCTGAGCTGGGATACCAAACAGTCACACGAAGCATTTTCACTGAAGCCATGGTATTGGGGACAGAGCAAGCAGTCTAAAGGCCAAAACAGGCCTGGCATGGGAGATCCACGATCAGACCTTCTGCAGGTTCAGGCTGTACCTCAAAGCAGCAGCTGAGAAAGTGCCAGTGAAGGGTAGGGGTGTTAAACTACATTTAACCTTGCCTGCTGTTCCAATTTATTTTTCAGCTTCCATAGGTCTTTTGGCCCTAACAGGAGGAGAAAGGCCAAAGCAAAAGTCATCCAATGGGGGTCTACAACAGAGAGGCAGCTATACAGGCAAGAGGGAACCCACCTGAGAACCAAGGCTGGCCCCCAGCAAACTGCATAGGTGGTACAATGAGGAGGATGCCAATACCCCACAGGGGTTTGGCTCACTTTCAACAGCACAAGTGGTAAATGGCATCTCCTTTGAAGACCATGGTATCACCATCAACTGGGCTCCAAGCCAAGGCTCTGTGGACATAGCTTGCACCTGGCAGGTGTGTGTCTTACCTGCCCTAACATGATCCCCACTGGGGCATACTTGATCTTTCAGGAGTATATCCACCCAGGTTGTGTATCTATTTCCTAGTCAGCTCTGCTCATGCTTCTTGCCTCTGGATTGAGATTCCCTTTATTCACCTGTACCCAGCCCTTCATAGTTTCTAGATTAGATATCGTTTGAAAACAGTCACTGCCTCCCCAGAAATAGGCACAAAGGGGTACCAGCATCTTTACTAACAACATCTAATCTCCAAGTGACCTCTCCCAGTGGCTTCAAGTAGATATTAAATACAGCAAGGGACAGAAGAGAGTTAATACTGGTTAAGGGTGCCTCCAGAAAAGAACTCAAACCGCTGATTTGGCACAACATCTTGTGGATTCCAGCAGCATGGCAAACTGCAGGGCTTTCACCCCCAGCTCCAAGTTCTGGAGGCAGAACTCTTCTCACAGAGACTGGAAAGAATTCTAACAATTTACACAAGTACCTCTCTCCATCCTTCCTGTCTTGCCACAATCTTTCTATTTTGGCCTGATACAGTTTGCAAGCTTTTGTTTGTTGTTACCTTTTTAGTTTCTCATGTGGTGCAAAAGCTTTTCAAGAAAGAAATTTTACAAAGTCAATTTTATGGGTCCCCAAAGTTCTATTCTGCATTTTATTTATTATGCCACAAACATCAGGAACAGGGAATATGAGGCTGACCACAAACAAGGGAAGCACATGAGATGTGGGCAAAATTTTGGCACTTGCTCCAAACAATATGAAGTCACAGGGCAGGGATGGGGGAAGATGAACAGAAAAAAATTACTTTAGTCAGGTAAGAGGCACAATCTCTCTGTCTTGGAGCTCTCATTATTTTGAGTCTGTTGTGCCCAAATCAACTGTAGAAAGGCAGCTCATCTCTTCCCTTTTGCTGATTGTTTCTGCTGAAATTGAACATCCTATTCCAAAGCAGACTTGGGTGGAAAATGTAATCCTGACTTTTTAATACGTCACTAACTACAAGCATGTGTAAAGACAGCTCACCCAGCCCTTGACTGATGAGACCGAGGGAACTGTCAGATAATACCCCAGGGGGCTTCCAAAATGAGGGACATCTGTCATCCAGAGGTGTAACAGGAAGAGACCAGGGTTTTTGGCAAGGTCTGCAGAATGTCACAATAATTTGTTTAAATGATATACACCCTTCTCTTTTCAGAAGACCTCTCACAGGTACAGAAATTAAACTCTGAAAAGCTGATGAGTTTGACTGAGACTGAGAGTTTGTACCTTTGTTCCTTCCTTCACACCTCTTCAAAGTCCTCGCTGGAGATGGCTTACAATTACAACAATGTAACTATACAGAAACAAGTCATTAAAAATGAGGAGCAATAAGGTGGTCAAAGCTGCTTCTGCTCCCCCTCACCCCCCCCCACAGCTGCCCAGTAGGGCCTGAAGAACCTGTTACCTCTGCTCAGGAGCCTTCCAGCTCACCCACTTTAGCCATGACAAAAGAACAGACAGCACGAAGAAAGGAGGCAGGCCAGGAAAACAAAGAACAGGTGATGGGGGGGGGGGGAGCTCTGCCAGCTTCTGTTGCTTCCTCTGGGAAAGGGGATCAAATGACAATGAGATTTTCCTTCATATTAATTCTGAGACTGGCATTATAATTTCTTTAGAAGTTTGAAAACATTCAACCACAGTGACAAAAAATACACACAAATTTTGCTAAAAACACATTGTGAACTTCCAATCGTTTCAAGCAGTACAATGAAGAAAATTATAATCTGTACACCAAACCGCCCAACTTGACTGGCATTCCTAACATTGTTTCCTATCAGCAACCTAATCTCATTCTTCCAGATTGCAAAATTGTACCCTCTTTCTCTCTTTTTTGGGCATAGAGGTTATTAATTTATCTATAAGATTACAGGAGGAGGAAAGGACCCCTAGGCTGCACTGAGTCCTAGGCAATGGCCCTAGTTTGCACTAGGACACTGCATCAGGGTCACAGTTTGGAAGACAGGTGTGGCAACAAGCTCTTGCTACTTTCCCACTCACTGCAGAGAAACTAAATGAAATAAAAAGAGTCTAGTAGCACCTTTAAGACTAACCAACTTTATTGTAGCATAAGCTTTCGAGAATCACAGTTCTCTTCGTCAGATGCATGGAGGACAAGAAGAAACTGTGATTCTCAAAAGCTTATGCTACAATAAAGTTGGTTAGTCTTAAAGGTGCTACTGGACTCTTTTTGATTTTGCTACTACAGACTAACACGGCTAACTCCTCTGGATAAATGAATTAATTGTGTCTGCTTCCACTGGAAAACCAGCAATGCCAGAATCACTGTTTTCAGGACGAGTCTTGATAGAACAGAGTCAAACAGAAGTAACATGAGCTCAAGTTCTAGGGCTGATAAACAGGTTAAAATAACCAAATCACTACATCTGCATGGCATACTCCCAACAGTTCTTATGTGACTCAGATGCAAAATAGTTGATATGCTATAAAAAATGCCGCTTGTAGCTAAAATCAAATGAGGAGCAATGCATTTTTTTTAAAAAAAGAGATCTGGATCCAGTCCAAAAAAGTACCAGCTGATTTTGATTAGCGTAACAAATTGGTGTAAACATATTAAAGCTAGAATCACTGTACACATAACGAGCTCAACTAAGTGTCATGACCTCCTCTGACCAGCCCAGTGACTGACCTGGAGAGCTCAGAGGAAGAGGCTGAGGAGGCAAGGCTAGGGAACCAGCAGGATCAGGGAGGGACTGGCACTGCAGCAGCACCTGCTGACCATGCTCCAGCAGCACTGTGGGCCATCCTGCCAGAGCCTGCCAAGGAGACCTTGCTACCAGCCTCAATGATAACCTCTAAGTCTCTGCCAGCTAGGATGTGAACCTGGACCTGTAGCTCCTCAAGACCCACTCCTACTCTGCAAGAGTGGCTTCCACAGAAGACCCAGGTTGAGATAAAACAAAGAAGGTGAAGTGCCAGACTGGGCAGCACGCAATCCCAGCCTATACCCAGAATGGAGCTCTGAGACTAATGCTGCTTTACAGGATCCTGGCCAAGGCACAGCTCCGTCTCAGGAGCCTGAACACCTGCCAGCAGATGCAGCTGAGCCAGATTACCTCTTCAGCCTGTTTAGCTGAGGCTTGAGAAGGCTGCATTGCTAGATCAACCAATCCACTAGGTGCAAGCCCCAGCCCCCTGCCTGTAGCACCAAGCCAAGCTTTAGTCTACGTTCTCAAGTCTAACCAGCCAAGCTGGTGGCCCTACTCCAGAGAATCCGACACCTGGGCAGCCTGCAAAGCACACGGCATTAAAGAAGAATCAGCATGGCTTTGGTAAAGTGCCACTGCTTTATCATAAACCTTTAGGAGTTCTTTTAAACTTTGAGGACATGGAAAAGACTGGACCTGGACTTCCAAAATGGTTTCAACAAAAACCCCTCCCAAGAAGATCCTGGACAGACTTAGCAGGCATAAGAAAAGAAGACATGTCCTCTTGAGAATTAGAAGCTGGTTAAATGTCAGGAAGCAAAGAGCAGAAATAAAAGTAGATGTGGCAGAAAATTCAATGAATATGTCACTTCAGCCTGCAGCAACGGTGAAAAAGGTAAGTTGCATGCAATGGCTTATTAGGCAAGGGATTAAAAACAAGGCAGCTGTAATGCCCTAGCCATGTGGCAATAGTGATTTGGCATAGATTAGCCAAATCCCAAAAAAGTGAAGAAAAGGACAAATAAAAGGATCAGTGGGTTGGAGTATCTTCTGTACAAAGAAATGCGGAGTTTAGGGCTTTTAAAAGCTTCAAATATAGATTACTAAGTGGAGACATAACAAAGGTTTATCAAATTATTCATAGGGGAGTGTAAAAGCAGAGTACTTTTCTCCTGCTCCCATAGTAATAAAACCCAGTAGCACCCAGCGGAGTTGATGGGTAATAGATTCAGGACAGCCAAAGGAAGAACTTTTTCAAAGAGTGATCAGTGTGTGGATTTCACTATCACGGGGTGCAGTAAGACACATTCATGCAGTGCCTATTAGCCAAGAATAACTAAATAGATCCTCCATGCTCAGAAGCAGTAAAATTCTGAATATCTGTGCTGTGGGGGGGAAGGGTCAATAACAGGGGGAGGTTTTGGCCTCCATGCCCTTGTTGCAGGTCTCCCCAGGGTATCTGGTTGGTTTAGAGATGGAAAAGACTGGATGGGCAGATTGTGTGTGTGTGTGTGGGGGGGGTCCTTTTTCCGGCCCCTGATAATTTTTTTCCCAATTTTTCCATGGAAAAAAATAGAGATTTTTGAGAAGCTTTGAAAAAAACTGTTATGGATGGATTATTTTCTCTTTTGGAATGGGTGACATGAAGATTTTGATGTAAAACAATCTACAACATTAGATTCCCTATGCAGACATATACAACTTATTCTCAAAGCTATGCTCTTAATTTGTTCACAATTAATATGTTATAATGCACTACTTAAGAGTCCAATGCTTTCAGTGTTCTAAATGTAACTCAATATACAAATATGCCACTAATTCTGGGACTGTGCAAGACTATTCATAGCTATCTATAATATCCTCTTTTGTTCACTACAGGAATTGTAGTGAATTGTATTTTCAACATTTACCTTTTCCCACATCTCAAATGGCAAAAACTAAGATGGTTGTGCTAAAGTAACACAGGATGAAACACTTTTCACCTCTCTCTCAAGTACTGATATATTTACAATTTTCCTTACAGAGAATGAAAGCATTTGTAATTCTAAATTCCATAAATATGTGAAAGAGCAATTTATATGGGTAAATTATGTATTTATGCTCTTAACAGCCACAACGTAAGTTTGTATTTGATAACCAAGTGCAGCATACACTTCCTCTGCCAAATTTCAATTCCTTCCCTTATTCCAAACCCAGGTGAAAAAAAAATCTAGTCTTCCCCCTGGCTTCAAAACTTCTAAGTCTGCCAGTGCAATCCAGAGTTCCACCCGTGACCCTCATAAACCCATTGACCCCAATAGACTTACAAAGGAGTAACTCTGCTCAGGACTGCAGTGAAGGATAGCCACTGTGTAAAACAGGCTGTGGACCAGATGGACCCCTGGTCGAGTAACAGTTTTCTCCAATACCACTTTTCACCCCCAGCAGCAGGAACAATGGTGACCCATTTACAATGCCATCCTAAGACAAGTCTCACCTTGACTTTAATGGTCTCAGAAGGCTGTAATGCTACTTTGGGTGGCACTGGAGAAAGCTGAGCTTTGCTGGCTAGCAGAGACGATGATCAGCTATCTAGCTCAACACAAACTCTACTTTATTTTTTCTATGATAGGCCACAGGCACTCCCTTGATGCCAACCCAGCCCTGGAAAGAAAACACTCACAACATCCTCATTTCTGTCACTGTGGTCCACCACTCATGGATGCTGGATTCACCTGCCCTCTCCCAAAACTGTTCTAGCAGGACTCTGATCATTTCCGGCAAAGCTACTGAATTAGGATTTTGTAACCTGAAGAATTTCAAACTAGGTATGTTAACTTGGGAGTTAAATCTAAGTAACATCATGATAACAAGCATGCTTTTAGCAACCAGGAAAAGACATCCCAAAAGACATATTCTTTCTGATCACAGCAACCAAACTACTCAGCTCCTTCCAACACATTCAACAGCTCCTAAAATGTATTTATTAAAATATTTATACCCTGTGTTTTCTCTTGGCTCAAGATGGCTTTCTTAACTCCGCAGGAAAGCCCTAGTATCTGCAATGGTGCTTGCCAGCCTCTCAATTAAACTAGCAAGGGATCAAAGGACTCTTCCCATTTCTCAATGTTTCCTGTCTCATAATCCAGAGGAAAACAGCATTTGGAACATAAAGCTGCTAACATCTACACCAAATTATGAAATGCACATAGAGAAGAATGAATCCCAGCTACCTGCCTCAACACCGCAGAAGGTCTTAAACGCTTGAAGAGATCGTGCTGCACCTTTAAGGGCTGTCACCTTTTGAAGAAAGGAAAATAATACAAAATAAAATAAGTTTGGGATGGGGAGCCAGATGGTGGGGATTCCAGTCATATTTGGATTGCGTGTGTGGGCAGGGTTATCTTAATGGTATGTTGTGGTCTTATATACTTAGGAGGCTATTTCTCTCTCTCTTTTTTTATTTCCCTAGCAATCTCCTTGGAATGGGATATACATTTAAGAATACACGTTCACTATGCATGTAGTGCAGGTAGTTTCTAATTATGGAGAATTCCCCACTGGAACAGTCAGGAAAACAGATAAGGCTACAAATGTTTGGGGAGGGACCAATGCTTTGATTTCTGACATCTCTGCAGCATTTCAGAATACCCCCTTCCTGGGACTTGGCAGCCACTGCCAATCAGGGTAGACAGTGCTGGATCAGCCAGAGTGATGGTTTGACTCAAAAGAAGGGCACAAATTCCCTTCCTCTGTAGCTTCACACAGCCATGCCATGAAGTCCTACTACCATGTCCTGCCAGCCTCTGCCATTGCAGACCAAAACTCCAGCTAAGAATAACTTGGGCTGTTACCCCTGCCCCGGCAGCCTCTCTGGCATCTCCACCAGATGGAAAAGGAACACGCTACATGCAAAGATGATCTGCTGGTCCCCCAGCTGCCACTGGGAGACCTTTGCACCTGTGGGTCTCACCTGAACTCTCTTCCTTCACTGTATCGTCTTGATGAGGATGTTGCGCGCTGAGTGGCTGTTTCCAGAAGCAGCTGTTGGGTAAGCCTGCTGGAGGGGACTGAATCACGACTGGCTGCCTCCTTCACTTCTTGGTCACACTTCCATTCCTCATCCTCATTGAGGGTAGGCAAATAACCAGACATACATTTCCCTGTCCCAGACCCTGAGCTCTGATCACTGTACACTTTAGGACTTTCTCCACCGGTCCTTGTATATTCCAAATAAATATCTGATTTAAGGAATAGTGGGTATGTATTTTCCTCAATCATGGATTGGATCTCTGTTTGGGCCTGGTCAAATATGGCAGGATCAATTAGCTGTTTCATTACACAATCTTTGATGAAGCTTTTGGTTGCTGGTTTGATTTGCCGTGACACAATCCCATTATTATCCAGAATGTACTTTTTGTAAATAGCTTTTGCCAGTTTCAGCCTCTTCTCCTCATTGGAGTCAGAAGGCTCCAGCTTCCGGAAGCCACTGCAGGCAAACCAGAAGTCCAACAAGTCTGCACAGTCCTCTTGCTTCAGAAAAGTCCTGAACAGATTTATCCCATCCTGATCGTCCAACAAGGAGTGCAAAGACTCTGCCCATCTCAAGTAGGGAGGCGTGGGGGAAGCACTTCCCTCAGGCTCATAGCCCAGATCCAGGTCAGGACGTCTTGGCGTTGCAGTGGAAGTCTCCGCTTTGAGAACATCACATTTCCCAGAGTAAAAACCATGGCCAACCGATCGTAGATCTGTGGAAATTAGTTCCCCTTCCTCACCAGGGACTGGGGGCCTTGGAGCATCTTCGGTGAAGCTCCCTCCAAGATCCAGAGGAAAATTCTGGCCCTGAACATTCATCTTGATGGTGGTCGCCAGAACCGGAGCAACTGAACGGCCCAAGTCTCAGCGTCCCAACAGAAACACGCAGACCCAGCTGGAACAGCGGAAAAGGGCTGTTAGAAACAGTAAACAATCCTAGCTAGTTCAAAACTCTTACTAGTCTTTCACAAATGGAAGGTCTTTCCCCATTCCTGGGGAAACTCAAGGCAAATCTTCTCCTGAAAACAGTAAGGAAGGGTCAAGATACCTGTCCTCCCCCCAACACCAAATTAAAAGTATCCCACGTGCATTGGGAAGATGTAAGTTTCATCACAGCGCCCTGAAAAATCTCCCCATCCTCAGAAGGACTTTTAGCAGCTAATCTATCTACCCAGCCTCCTTCCCTCTTAAAAATCCCACGCCCAAAGATCTCAGATCAGCATAGAGGAGTTCTTACTGGATCCATTTTATTCTTACAACCAGGCTATGAATTGGGTTGCACTGAGAGAAGGTGAATGTCCAGAAAGTCACCTAGCAAGCTCTGCAGCCTAGCAAGGATTTGAAGATGGGAGTCTTATCATTCTTAAATAAGCACCCACCCCTTTAAAAAGTCTTCAAATACATGCTTTTGAAGTCCTGGTCTCAGAAAAATAGTTATGATTTAAGTCAATGGAACCATCCAAACATGCTGTAACATCTTGCAGGATCCAAGCGTTGGAGTGCTTCCGGAAATTAGGCTTGCGGTATGGAACTGGTTGGAAGGATCAAGGCTATCAGCCAACGTTTACATAAATATCGAGTTATTAAGTTAATGCAGGCATTGTTACATTATGAAAACTGCCTGCCATGAATGGAAGAAGCCCTAAATCCCTTTGCTCCGCGGGAAGTGCCTCAGCAGGAAAGTTTTCCTAAAGCAAGCGGTCAACAGAAGGAGAAAGTCCCGAAGCGCCTTGGCCAAAGAGGGCTGGAGTGGCGGGTCCTGAAGTGCCCGGACATCCCCGGCAGCCCCGGCTCAGAGGCCTGTTCACGCCTCAGCTGCGGTCTAGCGCTCCCGGCGCTGCCTGTTCACACGTGAACACGCCGCCCGTACGAAGCCATCCTTCTTCCGCCGGAGCAAACAGTGCCCGGGAGAGGCTTCAGCGCGTTCCCACATTATCTGCTCCCCGAGACCCAGGGTTCACCCGCGGTGCCAACTGCAAAGGCAAGAAGCAGCCGAGGCGAAACCGCCCCCCTTCTTCTTTCTTCCTTCCTCGGCCTGCCCCACCACCCCTGTGAGAGACCGGGCAAGGAAGGCCCGGCGCCCCGGCCTGTCCTGGCCTCCCTTCCCGGCCTTCTCTCTCCAGCACTCACCGGCCCGGGGCGAGTAGAGGCCACGGCGAGGAGGCCGCGCAGGGCGGACGGCGCCGGGCGCCCATAGCTCCTGGGCTCCAGGCACGGCACGGCCCGCCTCGGCCGCTCCGCTCGGCCTGCCTCGGCCGGGCCTGCCTGCCTACCCGCCCGCCTTCCGTCCGTCCGTCCTCCCTTCCCTTCCGCCGCGAGTGACGGTCGAAGGCGGCTCAGCAGCGCCCCCGCCGGAGCGACCGGACGGCAGAGCTAGCACACCCGCCGCACACGGGCCCCGCTGGGCCGGGCCAGGCGAAGCCGCCCTCCGAGAGAAAGAGACGGGGCGTCCATCGGCCCCCAGGCGGGGCGAGAAAGCCGCTGGGCCGCCACAACGTCCACTACCGCCCCCCGGCTCAAAGAGCCGTGAGTAGAGGGGAGGAGTGGCTGCTCCGCAACGCCAGGCCCGGACTTCGGCCTCCTGTCTTTGGGGATCCCGGAGAGAGGTCTTCGCCGAGGCTCTCCTGGGCCCCGCACAGGACCAGAGAGCTCCAGGAAGGCGGCTGGCCTCCAGGCAGGGCCCGCCGAAAAGGCGACCTCCCTCAGCGCTGCTGCTTGCCAGCCAACTGATCTTGCCATCGCTGCCTGTAAGACCCCGGGCTCTTGGGAAAATGGGTCCCTCTTTGGCCTTTCTGCGTGGTCGAGCCCCGGCTCCAAATCCAGGCCGCGGACAATTCAACGAGCGACTTGGGACTCGGCTCTTCCTTAGGCTTACTGCGGGGACGGAGAGCCCAAGAGATTGCGCCCCCCCCCCCCGGTTGGCTGGAGATAAGAGTGGCTGGAGGAGGCTAAGCGGGCCTCGGAGGGCTCCTGGCGGCTTTATTTTGTTTACTTTGTTATTTATATTCCCCTTCTCACTGAGGCCCAAGGCGAATGACACAGTAAGTCAATCTGATCAACGTCTGGGACGTTCACCAAACAATTCAACAGGGGATGGATGGCAGAAATTTGAAAATAAGCATGGATCCTATACAGCTGTGAAACAATGCAGAAATAAAACGAGTAATTTGACATGATAAACTCCCAGTAGAAGCACATTTACCCCAACAGACAATACCTGGTAGTACAGTTTACAGTCCCTATCCTTTTACCAACACATCTCTCTGAGCCATTTCTTAAAGCACAGCCCTATTACCTGAGTAAAAAGCCCTGAATAATTCAGTTTTGCATAGATTGTGGAAACCCAAAACAGTGGGAGTTTTCCTGATCTCTTCGGGGAGGTCATTCCATAAGGTGGGGCCCTCCACAGAGAATGTGTGCACATGGGCAACTAACTGCTGATTTTGCCCATTTGCAGGGTGGTATCTGCAGAGAGCCCTGTAAGCAAAGCTGCCGTGGTAGAGCATAGGAAGAGAGGTGGTCCAGCAGCTTATGAGGGGTCATGGCCATGAAGGGCTTTGTATGTGATAGCCATGACCTTGTCTTGAGTCTGCTAACTGATGGGCAGACAATGGAACAACTGCAGAATAGTAGTAATATATGTGTTCCAGTTAGCTCCTGATAATACTTGAGCTGCACTGTTCTGTACAAGCAGGAGTCTTCAAATTGACTTTGAGGAGAGACCTATGTAGAATGCATTACAGTCGTCTAGTCTTGATGTTACCATGCTGTGAATCCAGGTGGCCAGCTTGGTGGTCATCTCCCAGGCTAGTCTGAGTTGGGAGATAGCCTTTTTTGCAGCTGCATTTACTTGCTTCTCTAGCAGCACTGTTGGATCCAGTCTGCAAGGGTTAACTAAACCCCATTGAAAGTGGGAAGCCCAATGTCCTTCAAGATCTCTGCCTTCCTAACCAACACTTCAGTCTTGTCTAGGTTCAGTTTCAGTTTGTTTGCTTTCAGCCATTTGATCACAGCTGTCAGACAGTAACTCAGTCAGGACCTCTACTGTATCATCAGGTGATTTGAATAGCGAGATATAGAGCTGGATGTCAGGCACATATTGATGACATTCAATTCCAAAACTATGAATGACTTCTCCTAAAGGCTTTACATAGAGGTTGAATAACATGCAGGATAAGATTGCACCTCATAAGACCCCCACAAGATAATTCCCACACTGAAGATAGCTGGTCACTAAAGATAGTTGGGGGTCACTTCCCCCATGTAGCCTTTGAGGGATGCCCCAGAGATCCCAGGGATGTAGTTCCTACTGGATGTCAGCTGGGTGACCTTGGGTCAGTCACAGCTTCTAGGAGCTCTCTCAGCCCCATCTACCTCACAGGGGATGTTGTTGTGGGGATAATAATACCATACTTTGTAAACTGCTCTGAGTAGGTGGTGTTAAGTCATCCTGAAGGGTGGTATATACATCGAATGTTGTTATTACAGTACCAAGGATTGCTGAAGACCCAGCCAGGAGACTGAGAGAGGCAGGGGCTCCATCTCTTTCCAAAAGCCCATTGGGATCAGAACCAGGGGGCATGGGGAGGTTAAACCTTTCTCCCATGCCCACTATGGTCCTGACCCCCAACAACACTATAAGGCTGTCATTTGCCTGCCCTGATGTAGGCTCATGGGATCAAAAAACAAAGGAGCTTTCCCATGAAAAGTCGAAAACTCAACTCTTAGTAGATGCCTATTGAATGGGGATGGAACTGGAGTTAGGAAGAAGAAGATGTCACCATGTGGGAACCAAACACACACTGTGCTGAGTGAAAATAAGATCTGTTGTAAAGCAGGCCATGAAAAAATCGGGAGAAAATTGTTGGAAATATAAACACATAAGACACCCCATCAAACACCATCATTCCCCAAACTATGTAAAACAAAACAGCTCAGGACGGTACTTTTTAAAGTACCGTACTGAGGTACTGAGGTGTGTGGACTGCTGTGTGGGGACTCTTTGTCTCTGTCTCACACTCACTCACTCACTCACTCACTCACACACACACACACGCACAGAGAGAGAGAGACTGAGAACTGTCCTGGGTTAGTCAATCAGGACTGCAAGGTGTTATGGTGGCAGTTCTACCTAGAAACAGAATATTGAATGAGATGGAGCATCATGCATAAAGCCTCTTTAAATGCATACTCCTCAAAATGGAGACCCTTGCCTTACACTGTCAAATCCTTGCAGAGTATTGTGTCCTCTGACTGAAAGTGTCTCAGGCAGGGGAAGATCTTTATATTAGAGGTGCCAAAAACTTAACCTGGAAACATTTGCTCCAGCCAGAATCTGATAACTAACAGGATGGTTTCAGTACTGGTGTTACATACACCTTCCCACTCCCCACCCATGGTCAAAAGCCAGGCAGCCATATTCTGAACTAGGTGTAGTTTTCAAATAGTCTCCAACAGAAATCCTGAAAACAGTGGATTACACAGTAATCAAGTAGCAACATCTCAAGTCTTCCAGCAGGAACTATGGCTGGCCAAAGGCACTGTTGGCCACTGCAGCAATCTGGCTGTCTAGGAGCACCTCAAAACTGCAAGCCTGTCCCCGACAAAGGCTCTTCCCTTTAGTAAGCCTCCTCTCAATCACTGCTGAGTGGTGTGGCTAATCACATGAAGTTTTGACAGAGTTTTACAACCTTCTAATTATTTGGAAAAGTTAAATTTGTTGGGGGGAAATCTTGCCAAAGTTTCTTCCAAACAAAGTACCTCTTGCTTACACAAAGGGCACCACAGATGGGCCATGATAGCTCTATTTGTATGACATGCACATTGCCTACATCCTGAGCGAGCAAGCTCCATCTCTCCTGATTTCACTTAAAATCCCAGCCACAGTGCAACAACTGACAAGAGGAGCAGAAACTGAACTCTTCCTCTTCTGCTGAGACTCAGACAGAAAGCTTCCAGTTATGACTATGAAGTCTCTGCTGTACCTTTTAAGACCTGTGAAAATATCATCCAAGGAGAGACTCATTTGTGTCTGGTCTGTGGAATATGGGGCCTGACTGTCACATATCATCTGGGTATTATTTGAGACTTCATAGAGGAAAAGCAATGCAAGTATCCCCTCACCCACACAATTTTGTGAACGTCTATTGGATGTGCTGGCCAGGATTTTTCTGTGGCTTTTTAAGGAAGGGTGGGTAGGCTTAGGGAAGAAAGCTTATTTTTAAGTGATAGATAAGCACCCTGGTTAAGTGCCAGAAACACAGAAACACAAAAACTATCTGAGAAGTTTCTGAAAACCAGAGACAGTGAGGTGAAAGTGTAAACCTACACCTTGGGGGAAACCTGTATTTTGGTGACCTGGCCCGGCCATAAGCCTAACGAGGTAAAGGTTCTGGAGAAACAAAGTAAAAATCTCACCTTAGTTTTTACCCATTTAAGCTATAACATTCCACACAAAGTTTTAACACCTATTTTTCTATTAAATAAAACGTGTTGTTCTTGCCTTCACTTGTGTCTTGTCTGTCCAATCAAATATTTATTAAAAGGGGGAATAATTTTACCTCATAAGTACAGCCAATATTGTTATAAGTGTCTGGAAAAGAGACTGGGGAAAGGGCACAGTTCACCCACTACCAACCCTTCATCATAAACACATCTCCCGTTATCATGAATGTGGGCAGTTGATGATTCAAGGATACAGAGGCTAGTAAGGGGGGGGGCATTTTAGAAAGATTCCAGGCAACTACAGAGAAAATGGAAAGGTTTCAATACAGCATAATCCGAAACATAATAAAATCTTGAGTCTAGGGTATAGACGCCTCAGAGCTTCATCCTACTCAGACTCCTGAAACTTCCACAGACACCTCTCCAGGGAGCCTGTCCAAGGTGGCTTACAAAATAACGTAAAACGTTTAAATATTAATTAAAAACTCACCCCAAGTATAAAAACATTGAGCAGCTTAAAATAAATTTAACAGTTGCCAGGCTAAAAATCCACTATGAAAACAGTGCTTTTTAAAAAAGCAAACCCCTTCATTAAGGAGTTTATATTTTAAAATGTACAAATGTAGCAATTCAGTGGTTCCCTCTGCGGTGTAACACCATCCAACTCTCTTTTTTTCTTCAAGTTTCCCACAAGAACCCCCCCCCCCCCACACACACACACTAAACCACTGCCTTGAAGGTAACTACAGCTAACTAAAGTACTAAATTTATGCCACACAGTACAAAGTCAAAAGTGTGTGGGAAAGGGACTGTTGAAACACACCAGCCCATGAGGATGAATGTCCACAGCTACAGCACTGCGCTCAGGAAAATGTGACTGAAAAGCAAACACCTGAGAGAACCAAGAGGGTCAGAGGGTAGCCTAGTGGAGTGATTCCCAGCTTTTTGGACGTGGTGACTCACAAGTCCAAACTTACATGGTATGCTGACCTACTTAAAAAAACAGAGCACACAAGAATCCATAAAACTACAGAAGCCTAGGGTCCACTTTCACATGCTTCACAGCTCACATTTGGGTTGAGAAACCCTGACCTAGTGGACAACTGGCTATTCCCAATGATTGAAGTAGCTGTCAAGATGCTAGAATAAGCAGACCCTGGTCAAACATAACAGCAAGCTACTTCATGTACTCATAAGCAATCCTCAAGTCAGGAGTACTTAACATACATGCAGCTAGTGTAGCTAGCTGTAGCAATATTCTTGTCATATGGACAGTTCAATTCATATCCCTTAACAGATGGGTTGCTGTGTTCTGGACCAAATACAGTCTCCAAGTCCTCTTCAGGACAGCCCCACATAAAGCACTTTACAATAAGCCAGTGTCAATGTTAAGGTAGCAGAGATCAGTGTGGACAGATCAGTTGTGTCCAAAAATGAGTAAATTTTCCTCACCAGATGTAGATGAAAGAAAGCATTCTGAGCAACATCATCTCTATTTTATGTGGATTTAACTTCAATTTCTTCATCTTTAGCACAAGACACAGTGCTTCACCTCAGAAAACCACTGTAGTCTCTCTGACCTTTTCAGGTAGATGGTTAGAAAGTGGAGAAACCTTCTCCCAGAGGAAGTGGAGGTATCTGGTCATCCAGGCCAGCTAAATCAAGAACTTGAAGGGCAGGGCAGCAGATCTGTAAACACTGTAGCACAACCTGTCCAGGTTTTCTATTTTCTTCACTTGTAGAACAGAATGTGAAACTCACAGGTTCTTACCCAATGGTATTTCCCCAATAACGGAATCTGAAGGCAGGTTTTCAAAGCACTTGGACACAGGTAGTGCTGAAGCGAGTTTTAGCCTGGTGTCCTTTGTGAGTTTCAACGGGGCTGGAAGCCTTGGAAGGGAGCAATCTAGAGTCTACAGTTTCAAACACCAGATTTTTTGCTTGAGGGGCCTCTTCAGCCCAGGAGTAGTTGCCCTCTGGGTGAGCTGCTAGGAGAATAAGTTGATCCATCTTTCATAGAGCAGCACGCCTGGAAATTGGAGAGTGTGCTGTACAATCATGAATTTGATGCTTGTCAGTCATCTAGATCTAATGCTGAAGAGACTTCTTCTTTAGGTGGCATGGATGCAGGTAAACCTGCGTGAGAATGTTGTGCTCAGGTGGGTTGATATGGACCCTCAGATATCAATTGCAAAGGAAGGCACTGTCACTAGCAAAGTGACAGGAAGATGTGAAGGAGGAGCATTGGCAGGTGCTGCCAGAAGAGACAGTCAGACCACCATCTTAATTTATTTACTTCATTTATACCCCATCTTTCACCCCAATGGGGACACAAAGTGATTTGAATTGTTCTCCTTGTTTCCATTTCATCTTCACAGCAACCACTCCATGAGGTAGGTTAGGCTGAGAGTGCACGACTGGCCCAGGGTCTCCTATCAAGCTTCCCTGGCAGAGTGGGGATTTGAACTTAGGTCTCCCAGATCTTTGTCCAACACTTTAACTACTACACCACACTGGGGCTGACCATTAAGAGAAGCAGGGGTGGAAGAGTGGGAAGGAAGATGGGGTGGTTCCAACACTCTTTTTGACAAGCAAGTTTTGGGTGCTGAGAAATGTGAAACCCCAGCCTGCTGCATCTGAGGAAGCAGTGGCTGCTGTGGCATAGCCAGCCCATGATAAGGATGATCTCGTAGAGGTGTGACTGAGTATTGTGGTGTACACCAAACCGATGAGGGATTGCATCATTTGTATGGTTGATCTGTCTCCCAGAAGTTGGTGATACAAGTCTGAACCAAGAACAGCCCCTGCTGGAGTCCCAGGGATAAGATCTATATCAACAGCTCCTAAAACACGACCTAAATCAGGACCAACAGCTGCAGGATCTGAACCGAGAACAATAACAGGATTGGGAATTCCTGCCTTAAGTGGGACCAAGAGCCCTATGAGGAGGCTCGATAAACTTTAGACAAAGACAGGAGAGTCCTCTACCTGTCACGCTGACATAGATGTTACAGGTATCAGGAAGGCATGGTGATGAGGGTAATGGAATCCAGAAAAGGACAACCTCCAAAATTGGCTTCAATATTACCAGAGCATTGGTGGAGGACTGCATTAGTAGAGAAGCTGCATTAGTGGAGTGTGGGAGGGTGCTGGCATTGCAGGAGATGAAGGACTACTGAGCTGGAAGGGCAACTCCTCCCCCTCTAGGCATATTAATGTATCATATTTATTGTGGATTTTAATATTGTAAATTGCTTCAGGCCTCATTTCAAGAGAGAGAAATAAATAAATAATCAGGTGGGGTGGGTGGAGGTTTATCATCTCTAAATGTTAGCTCAAGTTTTTAAAATCAAAGCTCTGCACAATCAAAGCAATACAAAGAAGTAACATCCATGTATTATTCCTTCCCCATTGTTGTGGTGTTACTGCTCAGTTAACACCAGAAGCCAACTGACTTGCACAGATGTGAGCAGCCCTGGCCAGCTCTAAAGGACCAGCTAGAAAACGAAAAAGAGGCAGCCCTGGGAACCAGAATACAACTCAGGGCAGTAATGCCCCAACAGTAATGCCCCAGAATACCCCAACAGGGCAGTAATGTAAGGAATACTCAAAATGAACTTGTATGAATGAGACAGTTAATCAGTATACAACAGTAATAAATACTATAAATATTTTTATAATTTTCCAGTACAAATATTCAGTCCTAAAGTACTTAGTGTTCAAAGTGCTCAAATACATTCCTATACTTAAGAGAACTGCTGCTCTGAGGTCAGTGATGGAATGTCCTCAAGTAGAGAAACTTCAAAGGAAAATTACAATGGGAGATTGCTGAAACTGAGTTTACTTGCAAATTTGGAACAATGGATCCTCCAGGGCTCACTTGGGTCATAGGATTTTTTCTCACATTACAGATGCAATAACTTCTATGTTCTATTAGCTTATTACAACATGTATTACAGCTAGCTTCCTGACCATCTAATTTGCAATACGCCTCCCATCCTTTGCTTGGATTTAAAGACTCCTACCATTTCCCACTCCATGTGACTGACAAAGGGAGCTTTGACACTGGAAAGCTCACACCATGAAATTCTAGTTGGTCTCTAAGGTGCTACTGGACCCAGATCTTGCAGTCCTACAATGTTAAGTTTCAGGATTCTGCAACCCAGCAAAATTCTCTGACAGGCCAAGGATAGTCTCCCAGAGAGCCTAGCTTCACAGTGACAAAGGCAGATGCAACAGTCAAAATCCCAAGCAAGAGGTCAAATTCTGTAATAAGAACAGCCCTTGAAATAGTGCCATGTAGCACAGAATATGTGGGTCTTCTCTGATTCCACGATGTGGCAATCCCAGAGAGTTCTTGGTACCCAGGGCATTTCCCATTGGCTAGGGTTTTTGACTCCTAGTGCAGAGCTGGAAACTGCCTCCTTCCAACTAGGGGGAAGGAACAGCCAGGCAGTGGGGGGAGCCAAGGTGCCCCCTGCAGCCTCAGAGTGGAACTGTAGCTCTTGCCATTGGAGGGTGAGGGCTAAATTAGCTCACTCCTCTAGCCTCATTGAGGCCAAGCCCAGCTGGAGGAGAACTTCTGCCTTAAAGAAAGCTACTCTCCTGGAGCCTCTTTTTCCTCCAAGGCAGTTCAATGTCAGCACACATCAGCAAGACTCTTTTGAAATGAAAATACAACATGCAAAAGTCTTGCAGAGGGAACATTTTGTTATGCAGCTATAACAGTCCTGAGTTATAACTGCATAATGCATATTGGTGGATGCCAGGCAGTGTCTTTTGTTGGGGCTGAATATGTCAAGGCCAACAAAAGTAGACTGGATTAGCTGCAGTGGATTAAAAGATTTTCTTCTTAGAGTTGACCTCATAATGCAACACTTGCCCTAGCAGGGCCTTTGAAACTGACACGGCTGGGAGTTTCCTTGCTATTCATATGCAGCCAAGAGGATGGGAGTGCCTTGCTGGCAGGACTGGCTTGGCCTGGCTCATTCCTCAACATCCCAGCAGAAAGGGAGCAGCACTTCAGCAGTCCAGGTCTTTGTAGGGACTCTTTCCAGCACAAGTGGAATAGAAGAATGGAATGAGCTGTGGCACTTGTGGCCTATTAGCAACACTATCTCCCCAAACATTTGGATGAAAGGACTCCAGATTCGTTGGGAAGAAAAAATCCACTAAAAATCATCTTGCGTTGCAAAGAAAAGCTGCTCTGAGCTCTGGATAAAGACACAGAGCCAATCACAGAACAGGAGCACCCTTGCTCTGCAAAAAGCTGACCCAGTACAGATTCAGTACAGAATTCAGCAACTTTCCCTCCCTGTTGTCTTTTCAAGAGTTCAGGTGAGAGAAGTTTGTCTCTGCCCCTTTCTGAATGCGTCCCTCTCTAGAAGGCAGCATTTTTGCAGTAGCCATTGGAAAAATGGCTCATCTGCTAGTACCAATGCATTCACAAGCATGGAGGGTCATGATGGTAGCAGGGGAAAAGAGCTTCACCCTCTTCTACTCTGGATGCACGCATGCTGCAATTCTGGTGCTATCACCCACCTCTCCCTCCTCTACTACCATACCCACAAATCTGTCCCAATCTTTGGGCTTTGATCTCCAAAAGGCCTTTGGAATCTCTGCCATCAGAATCATCCGATAATCAGATGTGTGAATTTGCATGCTGCATTCTCTCCTTATTGTCCTGACAAACGCACTTTCTAAGCTCAAGCGATTTTGCGGCAAATCATGGACCTACTGGGGGGTGGGGCCTATGGGCAGCAGGAACAGGGGCATGAACCTCTCTCTGCGGGAGCTCAGCCGGGGGCCTTTAACGGGCTTGCTTTGCAAAATGTGATCTGAAAGGCCTACAAAGGCAAGTTCGGGAGAATGACTTTGAGTTTCACCGTCCCTATTTCTTTGTCTGCGCTTTCGTATTGTATTTTGGGAGCAGGGCGGGGCAGCGTCTGGTGCAAGCCAGGGTAGGACTGGACTGGGAGGTGGAAGGGGCAATGGTCAAAGGAGGGGGTGATCAATGGCGCTACATGAAGCCTTCTATTGTCTCACCTGCTGTCTGCGCTGCGCTGCCCTCTGACTGGGGTTTTCGCCGTCCGCCATGACAGAAGCTGTCCGGAGCACTTTCCAAGACTCTAGGAACCGCTTTCCCTTTCATGGCAACCGTATGGCTGGAAGATGGCAATCTTTACTTTATGCTGCAGCTTTGGCTCCTCCACCTGATTGGCTGAGGCTAGGACCAAATGATGGTCCTTCAAATCCTATTGTAACTATGGCAACTGGCCCCTGTAGGCACCACTGATTTACTTATAATTGCTGGAGAAAGTGGCAAGATAGGCCACTTTCATCCCACACACAATCATTTGGATCCTTTATTTCCTTCTTTCTTTTTTTGGATGAGGCATGAATTGGCAATAAATTCTTACAATTAGGTGGGAATCAAATGCTGCCTCTCTTTTCCCACTGGAACAGCTTCACTCTAGGCTGCAACCGGCTGCACGATGTCTTGTTCATGGAGTGTTTTTCATGCACAAGCAGACAGACTTCCTCACAGGCCAACCTAACTACGCTGGAAGGGAATGAGGGATGACAGCAAAGAATGCAGGGCAGGGAAGCACATGGATGGCAGAAATCCCTTGAATTGGCTTCTGTTGTGTGTCCTACATTTAAAACAGGCAATGAAACCTTTACCACACAACAGAAAAGGTAGCAATTCACACATGTCATATGGTCCAGGAACTTGAACTGCACCATCAAACAGCCAGCAGCAAGCAAGAGAAACATGTCTGTTAGAGCTTGTGCATAAAGGCTGTCCTAAGTTAGCCTCCACCAATGGGCCTCCATTATAATCCACCCAAAAGAATGTCCCCCTTCCTGGGCACCAGCATCACCAACCCAAGACAGGCTCTCTGCAGTGCAACTTGCTTCCTGTCCCATGGTCTGCTGTACCAAGAAAGAGCCTGGCCTGCCTTCACACCCCAGCTGGGCCTCATGAACTGCTGCATGGCAAGTAGAAGCAGCTGCCTATCGCAGTGGCCCATCTAGACCCTGCCTGGCAGCCTTCCCAAGCCTACGAGGATTGAGGCAACAGCCCAACATATTTAAAGTAAGGGCCATACCCCCTTACCATTACACCTATGTCAAAAGCAACCCACACAAAAGTCAGCTGGAATCTGCATCAGAAGCAGGATGAAATGAGGCTTCCACAGGAGAGAGCTGAAGCATCCATCCAATGCAGGCTGCACCCACAGAAGCCATGTCAGCCACATACATGCTGACTATCTGGAGAATCACAACACAGGCCGTCTACTGCTGGCCACATATAGAACTAGGCACAGTTCTGGTTGCCCCTTCTCCCAACAGATAGCGCAACAGAGAAGTTACAAAAAAAAGGAGAAACAAAGATGAAAGATCTCCTTATGAAGAAATCTTTTAAGCTTTTCAAGATTACGTGAAAGGCCATGATCAAAGGAGATGATGGAAAGGGTAAAGGGAGACTATTCCTCAGGACATCAGAGACCAGCATCATTCTGTGAAGGCTACTCAGAGGCTCTGCACAAATGACAGCTTTTCTTCATTAAATTGATTGCACCAAGATGCTCCCACAGTCATCAACACAGATGGCTGTGATTCAATAAATGGACACACTCTCTCTGTCTCTCACCAATGGCGTTAGCCAACCTTCACTCTGAGATTCAATGTAGCTCAGAGAAACTGGCTGGCTCTATCTGTCAAACCCTGCTCAGGAGCATCAGAGCGAGCAATGGAGGGAATGCACTACCCTCATGCCCCTCTTTTATAAGGTGTCACTTTCATAAAACATATAGGGAGCAGAGTCTGAATACGTGACTTGCCTGCCACAACTTCAAACAGTTTCAGCCTTTACGCAAGAGATGCTTTACCTTGTCCCATCCACTGAGATGGCTTCTATGGTCACCACCAAGTGACAGTGAGGTTTGTCCCCACAGTAGGCCAAGACACAATGAAATGTATTTTAAGCCCAGACAACAGCAATTTGAAAGCATTGGAAGCATTACTGTTACTTCTTTGCAAACAGGAAACTGCTTTGCGTTTATTATTAACTAAAATTATTCTTGACACAGAGACCACCTTTTCTTGGCAACAGGTGCTCAGTTAGGAATGGAAGAGCTTCCGGAAGCCTCAAGTGGCTGCCTTGATAATCTGTGCCTGGGAATCCCATGAAGAGTTTACTGCCAGTCTCCAAGATGACATAAGGGTTTGCAGTACACAGGACAGCTGTGGGTACAGGCTCTCAAGTTAAATTCAAGAAAAAACATTCAGCCATGAAATGAGCACTTATATCTCTTTATTGGTGTGATACAAAAGCTTTCGTAATGGACAAGAACTCCAGGCCCTCCCCTAGTCAACATACCAGCAGACCCCATTTGTCAGTCTGACACAAAACATAGCCATTCCTCTTCTTCATGTGAATAATTCCAACATGATCCAGGCAAGAGACATCTCATTTTGTGGTTTAACATGAGCTCAAAGAGAAGGTTTTCAAGACAACCTCCCCACCCATTCCTTGTCAGGATTTTTGCTCTTTGGCTGATTCAGATAGTTTCTGCTCTTGGAGCTGCTGCACCAGTTCTTCTACATAGACTTTGAAAAGGGGAATTGGGTCCTGCAAGACAAACACAGAACACAGAAGAGAATAAGTTTCCCAAATCACCACAGGAGAACTGAATGAAGTAGATCCGAGAAGACATACCTCAACAACAGAAAGGCTATCTTGATGCAACAGATGCTACTTTGCACAGCACTGGGGCAGCTGACAGATGCCCCAAAGGCAAGGAATGGCTCATCCATCATCTCTGGGAGAAGCCAGCCACTAACAACCCAAAGGGAACAGGGGCCACCTGAATCACCCCATGAGATACCCAAGCCCAGAACAGACCTTCTTCTCTCGGAGCCGCTGCTTTTCTACGGCTTCTTCCAAACTCAGCCCAACCCATTCTGCCTCCTCCTCTGGGATGACAAACTCCTGTGAGTAAAAGAAACATGCAATAGCAGTACCCAGGAGAAAGCCTTGACAGAAGGCAGCCCAGATCACACTGGCACAGCATTATTTCTTTATAACAGTGACATGCCACCATGTCTGTTGAGGCTCAAGGTGGCTGCTAAAGCAACGTCCGGTTACAAACTCAGAATAGTTTTGGATTGGTTCCAGGAGCCCAAACTTTGGAACAGTGAGAGGGAAAAGAGCTGGATGACCCACAGCTAAGAGAGCAATGCCGGTTCAGAACAGAGCTGCTGCTTGCTCTGCTTTTTCCTTGAGCCACACAGCTTTCAACAGCACACTTTGGACAACAGTTTCAGGAGTGGAAGATGGAGAGCAAGACTAGCCCCAACAAACACAATTACTCGCCAAACAACTTTGTTTGTCAGTCCAAACATACAATATTGATCGTAATCCATCCGCAGCAGCTCCTAGATAAGCACACTGAAGACCCATGAACAGCAAGCCTGACAGCCTACCAACACTTTAATCTTCCCACCTTGTATTTCTCATAAATTGCCTCTCTCTTTGCAGGGTCATCTGGATGGAGAGCAGGATCTCTGCGAGCCAGTCTTAACAGCATGGTGCGTTTCAAATCCATGCCCAGTTTGGAACACAGCTCTGCCTTGGGAGTCTGTGGGGTTATAGAAAGCAGTTACCATAAAAGGAGCTCCCCAAAAGCCATGTCGATGGCTGAAGTGTGGGGCAGAGCATCTCTTCCATGCCACACCATGTCCAGCATCTAAATGGATCACTTGGCGATGTCCCCCAAGAGGTCCCTAGCCACTGACCTTCAGGATGTAAAAGTCAAAGCCAAAGGCAGCATCAATCAGGTCCAGTGTCCGCATGGTGACGGTGACGGTGATCCGTTTGTCCAGGATCTCGCTGTACAGCTCCCGATAGAAGAGCTGTGGCTTCCAAATCTTCTTCACACGGGGTGAGAGCTTCGCGGGAGAAAAGAATCAGGCCACTGTCACCTCACCGCTTTCTAGGCTTGTCAATTCCTGGAGATTTGGGGGTGGAAGGAACCCAGGAAGGGCGGGGTATAAAGCCATGGATTCCGTCCTCCGAGCCTTCCGTTTCCCGGGGGCGGGACCTCCAGGTTGCACCTGGAGGTTGGTAACCTCCCTCCCTCCCTCGCCTGCCTCCTCCGTACCTTGTTGTTGTTGGCGTACCGGAAGCCCATCACCCAGCCCTCCCCGCCCCACAGGCCCTCCTGGCTCTCGCGGGGGTAGTACACGGGAATGGGGACGTCCTGCACGCGCTGGCGCCGCCCGGTGGCCGGGTCGAGGACGCGCGGGATCGCGCTGGGCCTCCAGTGCGCGGCGGGCGGCGGGGCGGCGGCGTCTTCGCGGAGCGCGCGCAGGTAGTGCTCGGGCAGACGGGCGTAGATGCCGCGCTGCAACCGCAGCGTCTCCCACAGCCGCGGCGGGACCCGGAGCAGCGGCATGGCACTCTCCTTCACCCGGCCAGCCCGCCTCCGCGCCGGAAGCGGAAGCCGATGTGCCCGCCTTTTCCGGCCGACACCCCACCCCACCCGTTGCTACGGGCCCCGGAAGGACGCTACTTGGTTCGCATGAGTAGGCGCAGACCCGCAGCACGCGAACCCCCTCCAGCCCCGGGGTCCCGCCCCCGGGAGAACAGGGCCCAGATGGCGGCTTCTTTCTGTCAGTCATCCCCTCTGACCGGCATAGTTCCGTCTCCATCACGGAGCAAAGGGCATTCACAAGAACCCGTCTGGCCCTCTCAAGGAGGGAAGTGTCAGACATTCGTTGGTTGCTGCTTTAGAACTGATAAAGTAGTTGGACTGCAGATCAGCACTCTACTGGTTCGACTCCCATTACTGCCATGAGCTCAGCGGGTGGCCTTGGGTAAGCCGCTCCTCTTATCCTCAGCACTCCATTTGTATTGTGGGGATAACAACACTGGCTTTGTTCACGATACTGAGGGGGGGGGTACTAATCTGTCTAGAAGAGCAGTATATAAGAAGTTATATTATTCCTCATCCAGATTTTTGCTAAGCAGAGACTAGTTGTATGCAAAGCGCAGTCAAATGGCAGCCAATTTATGGCGACCCTTCATGGGATCTTCAAGGGAAGAGAGGAACAGAGGGTTCGGCCTTGGCTATCCAAGTTATGGTGATAGAGCAAGTAGGCCTAAGCATTTCTTCCAAAACAGGAGCCTAGTCCAAGATTCTTGCCAACAAGATAATCCAGGATTCTGTGAGATGCCCAAAGGTCATTAGAATTGGACATGTGTAGTTCAGGTTTGTAGCCTCCCCCCCGCCCCCATGGCCAGCCAGAGGTCTAGAGGATCCTAGCATTTTGGGGGCCACATAGAAATGAAGCTTTAACGAAGCCAGCGAGGCATTTTCCCCTCAGCCAGGATCTGTAGCAGATGCTGAGGCAATGGAGACTGACAGAGAGGAGGGAGAATTTGACAAGCACTGTGGAGGCCAACACCAAGACAAAGGACAATGGCTCCACAGCATGACCCCCTAGGGAGACTTCTGAAAGAGTACCATCACAAGAGGACTGTAGAGGACTGTACTCCCCCCCTCCAAAACAAAAGCAGAGCCTTTCCCACTGTGCTCCTTTGGTTTTTATTAGGTTTCCTGTGCTGAGAGAGCACGGTATGCATTACAATTAAAAAGGCCATTCAAGTTAAAAGAACCACATGTTCTGAAATCTGCTTGAGGTAAATCAACATAATCAATTTCCCACTGAACATTACATTCCCTTTAATTCCCTGTAGTGATTGAAAATAAAAACAAAACAAAATGAGCAGCAAAAATCAAAGGGTTTGGCATGGAAGGTTGTTCTAATGCAGAGATTAGATAACTGTAAGTAGCAGCCCTGCAACTGGCCCAGTGAAGTAAAAGGCCAGAAAAACAGTGCATGCAGAAGCCACTTGGCAGCTTGGAAATGCTGCTGCTAAGGGCTCCTTGCTCTCCTTGCTTAACTGTTTTCCTACTGAATTCCATTCCTTTCAAATAGCAAACACCCCAACACAGCTTGTCTAGAAAATCAGTGTTGAGAAGTGCAGGGCACACCAAACTCCAAGCCTGGCTTGATTCACACAGCTCAATGCCGTGGTGTCACACAGCCACTATTCCAGTGTGCTCTGCACTGCAACCACCATATCCGTCTATAGTTATATGCAAAACAATAGAATGGAAACAGACAGTGGCTGAGAACAATATCCACATCCCCACATGACCTGAAATGGGTATTACAACCAACCTGACAAGGCTGTTCAGAACACAGTGATATTGAACAACGGAAGCACTTCCCTGAGCAAAGTACATTTTGTACAAGCATGACTGGTCTGACATACTGCCCGCCCCCCCATGCTTATCACATCCACCTTCCACAGGTTCAGTAGGCAAAATCTCTTTTCAGTAGCCCAGGCTTACAGCTTCGGCCCCTCAAATTCAGGGAGATGTTGCAAAGAGAAAAGGGACAATATCCCACCTTGCCCTCTTCTTTACCAATGGGGTGAGGCTGCAGAAAGCTACATGGCATCCTGAACTCTATCCCACAGTCAGATTGCCTGACAGGAGGACTTGATTCCACCTGCTCGCACCTTCATTTTCTCAGGGCAGTTCTTGTTTTGCACTTCACATTTCTCAGCCACACAGTTTGAACAAGACGAGACTCTGAGCTGGTGAGAGCATGGGGCTTACCAAGGTTCCAGAAACTCCACTGGCTGTTCTAGGACGGAGCTGCAAGATGGACCCTCCTTTGAATAGGTCTGTGCAAACTGCGTAGTCTTTTCATGGGGCAATCAAAGCCTGCTCACCACCAAACTCTTCACCTAACTAGCCAGCCCAGCCTGCTCTTTCATGCACAGTTCTGTGGCATTTGGAAAGGTGGCTAGCAATCTGGCAGAGAAGTCTGGCAGGCACTGCAGTAGGAGCACCATCAGTCACGTCACTGCATAGAGCTCTTCCCGGTCATTTTTGCAGATCTGGTAGCCACAGAGGAGCTTGCGTGACCATGCCCACAGCTTCTTGTGTTTGTCTCCTGGGGGGAGGAGGAAAGCCACGCTACTAGCCACAAGGACGTGCCAAATGCTATGGGTGTAATAGTAGTTCTCATTGGTTTCCATAAATGCATAGATAGCTATAGCAATGAGGGCCAGGCTGATCCCAGGAAAGAGGAAGAAGGCCCAGCGCTTCCAGGATGGGGGGTAACAATGATGGCGCTTCACACCACGATAAACCTATAGAAAAAGGTCAGGGTAGATGTTAAGAGAAAGTTTATCCAATGCTTCATCCTATTGATTGTACTGATTTATAGTCTGTAATCCACCTTGGGTCTCAATGATAAAAGCTGACTATCTGTAATAGAAATAAATACGTGACACAGCCAACCATCCCTGCTGCATAAGTTGAACAGGCTAGGAAATATTGTAAGGCTACAGAAGGAGGAAAGAGGATCACAGCTGCTAAACCTGTGAATGTGTTCATTATGTTTTTTTGAACCTCCCACATTCCACTGGCACATAGTGAAATAAAGTAATTTTAAGAAAACAAAGTCAATTTAAAGTAAAATACCCATCTAATATAAACATACCAAAGACCCAAAACACACCATTCTTAAGAGCTGTATCTTGATATTGGAAAGCTCCAATGATGCACAAGTGGAAACATAAACAGACTTAGTGCAGTTCTATTTGCACAAGATCTTCCACAAGTGGAAGTGGAAGAAAAAGACGGTGGTAGCTGCTTGCATTGATTGTAACCTCACATTTCCACTCATTTAAGATCTTATGTAACCAATTTCTTGGTCCTATAATCTATATATGTTTATTTTCTGCTTGTGTATCACTGGGTTCAGGTCAGTATCTCTCCCCAAGAGCAGAAAGTCTCAAGGTAAATAGGAGAAGTTCAAGTATCACAACTACCTACCCAAGTTGAGATCATGATGACCAGGGCAAAGAGACAGGGGCCCATCATGTTCCAAATCCCTCTCCGATCCAGCTGCAGAGACATGGCAATGAAGAGGGTCCCCAGCACACCAAGGACCTACCACAGGCAAGAGGAGAGGCAGGTCAGACACATTTCCCACAGTGGACAGTCTTGTCTGCAAAGGCAGACAAGAGCCCCCACCGACTAATGCTCAGTGTGAACCCAGAGGCCTCCCCATGTAACCAACATGGTTAAGAGCTGCTGAGAAATCAATCATTTGTGAATTTGTGCAAATCCTTTTTAAAGCCATCTAAGTGGGCAGCCACCATCACAATAAAATCTATCCATTTATTATGAACCAAATTCAGTACTCGTTTGTATGTAGGGCCAGTGGATGGACATCTTTGGATGATCCCCAGTTCTAGAGAAAAAAGTCAAGATAAATGGGTTTTAATTTCTTCAATCCCCTTTTTAAAAATCAGCATTTCTCTTTGCTGCTTGCCAATCCACAGGAAGTAACACTTCATGTAGTTAGGAACTCTGCAACTCCAAAATGGGGCAGCTAGAGAGCAGGATACAGGAATCATAACACCTCTGTGCTGATTTATCTATACTGGCTGCCAATCTGTTTCCAGGCACAATTTAAAATTCTGGTTGTTACATTCAGGGTCCCAAATGGTTTGGGGATCAGGGGGCTTGAAGGACCACCTCTTCCATAGTGTCAAGCCTCACAGGCCCTGCTCCCCATCCCCCCCCCCCGGCCCCTGCCTACAGAGGTGAGGGGGTGGCAAATAAAGACAGGGCTTTCTCAGCGGTAATACTTCACCCCTGAGGCTAGCCTGGCATCTACTCTGCTCGCTTCTAAGCATCAGGCTAAAACTTTTGGGTCTTTTTAATTATACATACAATGTGTTTTTACCCCGAAGACTATTATGAGAATAATTTAGGCTATTAAATGCTCTGAGTTTGTAATGGTTTACAAACTCTGCGCAAAAGAATAAATGGACACAAATCTGACATTAAAAATGGCAACATCCAGAAACCAGTGGGAGAACACTTCAATCTACCAGGACATTCCATCAAGGACTTAAAAGTCACTGTAGTTCAACAGAAACTTTTCAAAAACAGAATCCAACAGGAAGCTGCTGAATTGGAATTCATATATAAATTTGACTCCTTCACGCTGGGATTGAATAGAGACTATGAATGGTTATCTCATTAGCAGAAGTAACTGACTTCCTTTACAGAAGGAAACTGATCTCCATATCAGAAGCTACTGTTTGCATCTACTCCGCCCTCCCCTCTCCACCTATATATCTGACCAGCTTCTTCTTGCCCTCCATGCATCTGATGAAGAGAACTGTGATTCTCAAAAGTTTATGCTACAATAAAGTTGGTTAGTCTTAAAGGTGCTACTGGACTCTTTTTGATTTTGCTACTACAGACTAACACGGCTAACTCCTCTGGATCTATGTAATGGTTTATTCATTTTAACCAGAGGTTTTTTTTCTGGGAAAAGAGGTGGCAGAACTCTCAAGAGGGAAATGAGGAAGAAACACACGGGATTCTTTGCAATAATATTATTTTCATGCACTATTGCTGAGTATTTTAAAGAGATGTCGGAACTCAGTTCCACAGCGTTCCTGCTGAAAAAAAGCCCTGATTTTAACAAATATTTTGTTATCTTTATCTTCATCATTATTATTTTGTGAGATGCCCTAAGCAGGTTTCTGAAGAAGTGACACATGAATTTCTGAAGAAATAGATAGTTTAGTCTGCATGACTCATGGCTTTGTTTCCTCTTTTGAAATCTAGTGCGGCAGGAGAGTTGCCAGCAAGACCACAGAGGGCCCTCTAGTAAGTCTGACCAACTCTTCCTAGAGCAGTGAAGGCTGCCAGAAGAAAAGATAACAATCCCGTTTATGAAGCCACTCAGGCCACTGGGCCTGCTCCTTACTTAGGGACAGTGAGCACCCCTTCTAAAATACTTCAATATTTCAGCTGCCCTCTGACCCCAGATCAACACTCACACCTTGCAGGGTGGAATTGTGACTACAGCACAGCTCCACTGGACCCCCCCCCCCCCCAAATCCAGCCACATTGGAACCAGAACCCAGCAGGTTCCACTATGCTACTTGACTGTATTAAGAGCCTCCAGCATTTCAGTCAGGAGAGAGCATGCTGGCCTAGTTCAAGGTGTAAACCCAACTGCTCGCTCTCCACCTTCACCTGGCTATTTTGGCTTGAAAGCCTACTGAAGAAGCCCCTCTAATTACAGGAAGAAATGAGGAGGGACCTGACAGCACTATTTCCTAGGGAGCATTCTGATCTCCCACCCAAGCAGCTTCCTCAAACGTACGTATTTCAGGATTTTCTTTACTTGGGCCATGCACAGAATTGTGATCCAAATGGAGACCACGGAACCCAGGAAGTCACAGAACTGCAGCGTGTCATAATCCATGATGCAAAGTACTGCCACCCCGGGCTGGTCACAGGCATGGTAGAACTACAGCCAAGGGACAAGGAGAAAAGAGGAATCAGTATGCAAACCCACTATTCAGATTCAAGCTGGCCGCCTCTGCTCAGCACTACAGAGCCAGCAAAGAGCAGCTTTTCAGTACCTACAGGGGGCTAGCACAACCTGATGTCTTCCATTTGGCCAGAAGCTGACCGGGCAGACTGCAGTAGGTGTCCAGGTACACGGAACTCCAAAGATCCATCTATAGGTTACACAGCAACTGACAAGAATCCCTCCTCCCATCCACAGCAGACTGAAGGTGAACGAACACAACTAGTAAGAGCAAGAGGCACCCTGAGCCAGGGCCAAGGACTCTGTTCCCTTGCCAGCTGCGAGAGCTGCTGCTTTCTGCTGTGGCCAAAACTGGGCCTGGGGGTGGGGTGCAGTCCTCATGATAGGAAGTGACAAAGGCAGGCACAGAGATGGATTATCAGCCTGCTTGTATTCCACAGCTTGAGACATGCAGTGCAGAGAGAAGGGCAGCCCAGGTCCTGCCTCAGAGACATCTGCACAGCAGACAGCACAGTGAAGCAGAAGGCTGGACTGGCAGGTGGACTTACCGTGGAGAAGAACATGGTGAAAATATAAACAGAGGCCTCAACCAAATGGCAGCCATACAGTGCAACAGCAATGGCAGGCAGGAAGAGCAAGTTGCTGAGTGTCAGCAAGAGGGCTGCCAATGTCTGGGCGCCAACAGACTGGGCTTTTGTGCCATCTGTGCAGCTCCACCCACTCCAACCTGCCAGATTGAAAAGAGAGGGTATCAAACCCTGTTGGAGCATCAAACTATAGGGCAAGCCGATTATGCCAGGGTAACACAATCCCCCTAGGGGTTTCTTGAAGTGTGTAGGGCGTGTGTCTGTCTCCTATACGAGTTGATGATCAAGAATGCCTCAGAGGCCCTGACTCAGCCTCTGTGGTCCTTCTGGAAACAAATGCTCTTCCTTTGAAAACCATTTGTGACAGACTCAGCTTCAAAAGCTGGGATTGCTGGACAGTAAAGAGGATGATTGACATGTTTCTCCCCCCTCACCCATGTGGGGCAGTTGGGGATGGAATGTTGAGGGGTTGACAGTTGGAGCAAACTGACGAGTGAAGGGGGTTGGAGTCTGGCTTCTGACCAGAGAAGGTCAACCAGAGAGTCCTCTGTATGAGGAAGGAAGGGAAGGAGTTCCCTTAAAAGTGAATTCAGTATGTTCCTGAAGCACTTTTAGTCCTTGGACTAAAGTGGGAAAGACAGCACTAACTCCTGCATAGACTCAAGAGATCTGGGAATTATAGTGGGCCAAGGAAGTGGGTAGGAAGGAGTCTCCCCTTCGGCATCAGGAACAGGGTTATAGCTCATAACTATAACACCTGCCCAGTATCTTGAAAGGGTTTGGCTCAGTGGAGTACCCTAAGGTCTGGGGAGGTGGGGAAGTCGTGCTGTGTCTGTGTGTTAAATGTGGAGCTTTTGTGAAGCAGTGCCAACCTCTGAAAGAACTCACTTTAACATCTTTAAGTCTAATAACGTCAACATCTCTCAAAGAAGCCAGCAACTTAGAATCATACCAAGTGTGTTGTGTCTCACACCAGTGAAGTTTCTGTACAAAAATCTTTCTGTTACTTCAGTTCAAACACCTGCCTACCTGCCTTCTTATTTTACCAACTTGTAAATAAACCTCCTGCTACATTTTGAATCTCCCCAAGAATTGTGTGCCAGTTTCTGTTTAAAGGAAGCACAAACCCCTGTTCTTTCCCCTACTTGGACTTGGCTGGGTAACCATACTACTTATATGTTACTGAAGGTTGGGACAAGAAAGGAAGCTGAAGCTTAACATCAACCATGCTACTTAAGGTTTCCCACTCCAGTATTCAGCTTCATAGGCTGAACAGCAGGTTTCAGTGTAGGCCATGATTCATCACCCCACCCCAGAGAGCAGCATGAGGGAGGAGGAGAACACAGAAGGAGCAGGAAAAGGGTGATCACAATTGTCCCTGCCTGTAGCCGCCTCAAAATTCTCTTACCAGCCTTACAGCTGCACCCAGCATAGAGGTAGCCAAGGCGTCGCAAGAGGCTGCACTGTCCATACACCCCACAGTCGTTGAAGCAGGGGCTGAGGTAGGTGGTAACGGTCACCAGGGCTTTGGCTTTCCCACATTCCCTGCAGTGAGAAAGAGAATGGGAGCCATGCAACAAGAAGATTCTGAGGATGGTCTGCAGGAAATCATGGGTGGGACACGGCAATCATTTTGGTGCTAAGAGGAAGGAAGGAAGGCAGAAAAAGGCTGCTGAGGGAAAGCCTGGCATAAAGGAACAGCCTGCATCGTGGAACAGAGGCCTAGGACATGCACACGCCATGGCCCTTGATGCTCCTCTCCCCCACTGCAGAAACCTGGCCCAGCAAGAGCCACTGGGGATGTTGCAACTACTTGACTCACCCTGTGAGCTTCGGGCAGGCAAGCTGCAAGGACAGGAACCAGCTACCAGATTCAGGGTAGGGAACGGTGAGTGCAGCTTCCATAGAGGACACCGACACATTCAACAGATAGCCTTGGGAGAATGCTGTGAGGCAAGGAAAGGGAAAGGCAGCTGATACTGGCTCCTTCATCCAGACATACCTCTGCAAATGCAGCCCAGACCAGCTGTGCCATGCTTTGCCCTTTTATCTAGTTTCTCTCATGCAAAAAAGACCCATGCAGGAATTCCCAGATCTTCAGGCCAGGGGCAACCACTGATGGAAGCCCTGCAGAGCAGTTGTGTGGCTGGAAGCCACTGCATCATGCACCTGTCCTGCAGTCCCATGTGGCATTTGGGTTCAGCACAGGGGAGGCAACACTCAAGCAAGCCAACACAGTGGCATTTCCAGGAATCCAGGAGGTCTGCAAAGAGAAAAGAGAATTAGAGATCCTAAAGTCTGGCCTACCACATAAAGGAAGGTCAGTCTTCAGGTCCCCACACACTCCTGCCCTCAACAGAGGTGACCTTGGGTCCCCACTTACCTTGTTAAGCAGCAGGTTCAGTACAAGTGTCCCTCCACTGTCCATGCCTGAATTCAGGTTGAAAAGGAGCAGGGTGGGCAAATGAGCCTGGACAGGCACACTGGACTCCCCAAGGATCCGGAACACCACAGACACAACATCCAGGTCTTCCCGGATGACTGGCTGGCTGTACAGGCAAGAGTTTCCTTGACCAGAAGCATTAGCTGCCGCATATCTCGTGGCATTCAGACTGCCTTCTGGAAGCTGCATATCCTGGCTTTGGTTCAAACTCTTGTAGAAGTTAAGGAAAGAGCTGGCCCCTCCTGGCTTGCATGCTGAAATGGAAGTGGGGGAGGAGGAACAGTGATGGTACTGAGAAGTCTCAAAGCAGGCATGGTGCCCTGTAGGATGGCCCAGCATCACCAAGAACCATCCGGACCTCATGCAGATGCATATGTACCAAACATGCCAGCTTGCAATCTGGACTGTGGTGTATGGCTGATCTCTGGGGAGCAACAGATACAGCATAAAGGTTGGTTGCACACCGATGCCAGGGCAGCTGCATCTTTGGCACTGGCTCTCAAAATATGTTTACAGCCCCCCCCACCACTGATTTCTACCAAACACCAGCACCCACCTGTAAAGGAGGCTGTCATCTCAAAGGCAACCCTGGCACTGGGCCCATTGAGGCTTTCCACTGTGATCCGTAGCCACTTTTCCCATGGTGGTGAGGACAGGAGGAGGCTGCAGGCTGCTTCCCCTGTGCAGTTGAGTACCTTCTGGAAGGACTGCGGCAGGGTGGCAGAACCCACCATGACACGCAGAGCACAGGCCACAGAAATGTTCGTCGTGCAGTTTTGCACCTCGAGCTTTAGTGCAGTGCTATATTCAGGGACAAAGATCCTGCAGGAGGAAGAAAGGAAGGGAGAAAACTTGGAAGAGGCCAATTCATAGGCCCTGAGTAGCCTGCCCCATAGCTGAGAATCCCAGTAGAGCCCAGCCCTTCTGCAGATGAGACTGCCCCTGTCCCTCATTCTCTCACTTGGTGTGAAGAGGCCAAGCTGGCCTGGAGATGATCTGCCAGGTGGGAACACTGGGCTCCAGGATGGACACCTCAAGGACGCGTAGCACAAACATGTCAGGCTGGAAAGTGTAGGTGCACGGCACGGAGAAGCCCTGCAGGGAAGGTGGAGCTCAGCTGGGGCTCCCAAGGGCCAGGATAGGATGCTGTCCTCCAGCCCACCAGCACCTCTGCCACAAAGGACCCCGGGCCAGGAGGTGTCTTCCAGCCATCCACTCTCACCTTCACTTCAATCTTGCCATTCGCCTCAGGAAGGTGTGCAGCAATGAACCAGTCACCTGCTGCAGGGCTGGTGAGGTTGACAAACGTGCTGTTCTGCAAAGCAGCAGCCAGAGTCAAGGTCTGGTTGAAGGAGCCAGGCAGGCTGGTGTTGGAGGGAAATTGTGTGCCCAGAGGGTTGATGACGGGAGGAGCCCCATAACGGAAGTGGCTGGAAGACAAGAGGAGGAATGCAGGTCAGAAGCCCCAAGAGGCTGGATCTCTGCCAAGCCAGGAGCCAGGCACCACCTTCTCCAGGGAGCAGCCCAGAGACTTAATTCCAGGTAGGCTCAGCACAGGCCAGGAAAGCAGCCAGGGAAGAAAGAGAGAATAGGAGGTAGGTGGTACGCACATGGTCACCTGTGTACTGCCACACTCTGGGCCACTTCCCTTGGATGCCTGCAGGAGCCAACGCAGCAAGACCGTGTCCTCTGGCACACGGAAGCGGAAGAGTTTGACATTTCCATACCAACTGTAGAATGAAAGCTTCTGAGCACTCTGGGAGAAATACTCAGAGACATAGGTCAGATCTGGGAAGGGAGAAGAGGAGCAGCTAATCAGTGTCCTGCCCCCCAGGCTACCTCAGTTATGGTGAGAGCAGCACAGCAGGGCTTCAGGGTCACTCCCTTCAAGAATACCACCCAGGGACCTAGAGCCAGAGCCTGAGCAAAAATCCTGGCCTTGCAGGCCTCAGAGGCCTCACAGGCACCACACCTGGGGTAGAGAGTCCAACTGGCTGGGCCCTGAGGTCTTCTCTGCCATGCAGGCACGATTGGCAAAGAAAGCTCTGCTTGTTTCCAATCCCTGTTTGACACACACTGGAGGCTTCAGTGCTTAATCCCTTAAAGGATCCTGCCTTGACTCAAGCAGCATCCCCAGTCGAGAGAAGGTGGGTGGTAACAGTAACCCAACACAGCCAGCCACATGATGGCTCTACAGATGCTAAGAGACATCCGGAAGGTGCTTCCGCCCTCTGGCTGGGGAAACCTATAGTGTGTACTTTGGCACAGCCAGTCTGAAGACAGTCCATTATGCCACAAAAACTGGCATTTCGAGAAAGGGCTAGGTCAGCAAGCCCAAAGGCTTGGCCCTCAAGAAAAGCTTCTATGATCCGCCAGCTTGCAGTGTGACTAGGTGGATGGGCTCCAAGTGGCCAGACAGGTACATCTGGTTGAAACAGCGGCACCACAGGCAAACCATCCAGGGTTCAACAAAGGGAGCCCAGCCACGGCCAAGAAGAAGTAGGAGGAGAAAGAGAAGAAGCCAATGGGAGTTTTGAGAGCGAGGAAGTGGTGGTGGTGGGGTGATGGTGACACAGATAAGAAGCCCAAAGATAAGAGGGCTCAGTGGCAGACCCCACCCTAAGCACACACAGTCAGAAATGGATCCACCAGCATAGCTGCAAAGAGGTGTGCCAAACTGAACTGTTTAGGAAGGCATTTGCAGGCAGCCGGGAGCTGTCTTCCCCTTCATATTTCTGTTTTTTCCATGATAAATTATATGTGAAACATTTGTTGAAAGCCACTGAGTCTTTTTCAAGAGAAAAGCAGGATCTAAGCATTTGAAATAAATAAATCCAGAGCTCTTCTAAATAAAGAATCTATGGCTATGGCTAGCAGGGCTGGCTGGAAAAAACCTCTGCTGAGAACTCCCCCCCGCCCCACTCCCCAGCAGTGTTCCAATGGGAGTGGCAAGTTTGCCCGTTCAGATACTTTGAATGCTAGCAAGCTGCTTATGGAGGGGTAGGCACTCAGCCACACTGGCCCAGTGGCAATGCAGTTGGCTCCCTGGCTCACCAGGCAGGCTGGGAGGAGGTAGCCAAGAGGCAGCTCCACCTCCACTCCTCTTTCCACCACCCCATGACCTTGCTCACCCTGTCTCTTGAGCCTGAGCCAAGGCTGTCCGTCACAAGGGCAAGGCAGGTAGCAGGAAAAGCAGAAAAAGGGCTGGGCGGTTTACCAACCCTCACTCTCACTCCACTTACATCAAGGCATCTGTGTGACCAAACATGCACCTGGCAGCCAAGGGCCCGGGGCAAGTCACGGCCTCTGAGCCACCCCAAAAGACCGCCAGCCATTTTTTCAAGAATGGAAAGCCCGGGATCCCAGGGAAAGCAGCATGGGACCAACAGGCAACCTCCTGAGTAGTTTGCCTTGCGGGAGACAAACCAGGTTAGAAGAACCCTAAAGGGGAAATGACTACATGCCCAAAGGCATGTAGATTGTCAAGGCTCATCGGTCTAAGATGGCTACTCAGGAGTCATCCAGGCAACCTTTTTGTAATAGTTATGGCTTTGTTTTATGAGCTTCTGGCAAGTTTAGAAAACAAAGACGGTGCCAGTGTGGCGCAGTGGTTAGAGTGTGGGACTAGGATCTGGGAGGCCCACATTCAAATCTTCACTCTACTGTGGAAACTCAGAGGGGGACCGTGGGCCAGTCACACACTCAACTTAGACAATGTCACAGGGTTGTTGGGAGAATAAAATGGAGAAGCGGAGAATGTTGTAAGCCACTTTGGGGGAAAAGCATATACATTTTTTTTTAAATTACCTTCTTTTTGCAAGCGTTTAGGAATGCATGGAATTCTGTGCAAAACACTCCTACTTAAATATCTACCAGGACTTGCAGCCTGCTGCATATCTAGCTATGGGGCAGGTCAGCCCTTAATCTTAACCTCATGCTACCAGCCCCCAGCCATCAAAAGCTTGCTTGAATAAAGACATGTTGAACCAGTCTCCCATGTTGAGAGGCCGCTCCAAGAACACCCCTGCACCTACCCTTGCCCACCTGCTCTGGCTCACAGATGCTGCTGCTGCTTCTGAGTGGTCTTGGGTGGTCTCAGGATACTGAGCTGGGGTGAAGGGAGTTCTTGATCCTGTACCCCTGCCCTTTGGTGCAGCCACCCAACAGCATGTCAGTCTAGGCTCCCTCCAGAAGGAAGGAAAGAGAAAAACACCTCCAGGCAGTAGTGGCAGCAGCCAGCGTCCAGGAAGTATTAGAAAGGGCCTCCTTTGCCCCACAGATCAACCCCCCCCCCCCCACACACACAAACACCTGTACCGTGCGGTACAAAACTCTCGAAGGGCCAAACCTCCGTGCCAGGAGCGGACACAGCAGAGCCCTTGCCGAAAAAGCTGAGTCCAAAGCCACGGAGAACAACTGGAAGGCGCTAGAGGCGACGTCCGCCGCCCCCCCCCCCCTCCCCCGGGAAAGTAGGCTGAGAAAAGATAATCCGGCTTGCCTGGATTCGGGGTTACCCTGCAATACACCACTGTACGCGGTGGGTGCAGCTTCCTCTCCCGGTTCTTAGCCTTGCTTGACCCCTGGCAAGGGCATGGGGAAAATAATGCCCTCCCCCCGCCGCCCGACGCTGCGGGGAGCCCTGGCTCTAGATCCTGGCCGTTGCTTACCGTCGGACGCACCGCTCCACTTTCCGTTCTCGCCGGGCAAGGCGGCGAAGGGGGGCGGTGACTGCAGGACCAACAGCAGCAGGAGGAAGGGGGGGAAGCCCGGCACTGCCCGGGCCATCGAGGAGGAGGAGGGGGAAGAATGAGACCTCCCGGCCTCGCCTACCCGGGAGCCGCCATCGCCGCTAGCTCCGGCCCGCCAGCAGTCGCCTTCGGGGGAGGGGGACGGCGGGGGCGCTGACGTCACCAGGGAGACCCGCAACAGTCCCTCCCCGCGGGCTCCGTCCGCCCTTCTGGAGGGAGAGAGGTGGGGAGGCGCTGCTGCCGGGGCTCTTTACAAAGGTTGTAAACTCTCTGATCCCCTCCCGCCCGCGGGCGTCGTCAATCTTGACGCATTTCCATGCAACTAGAAGAGGCGGAGCGGCTGGATTTTCAGCTGCCGCGAGGCTCCCCTTTCTCCTCTGCGAGGACTGCTGCTGCTGCACCGGGCAGCGGGCGCCCACACCGTCCCCCTCCAGGAGCGGCGGCGACCTCGCGACATAGAAGAGTCGGGGGGCGGGGGGGATGGAAGCCAAAGCCCGAGGGCTGAGGGACGGGGGCAGGGCAGGGCGGGGCGGAGGAAGCCTTGCGGCGACTTTCGCCGGGAAGGGAGGCAACCTCCGTCTCCGCCTGGGCGCCCCGAGGACGCGCTGCGCTCTGGCCACCCCACCGCCCTCTTCAGGGCAGGCTTTTTCTCCTGCCGCAAAGGCCGAGCTGCCGGCCTCTCTCCCGCCCGGCGCCCAACTGCCCAAGCCAGAATTCTGTTGCTGGAAGGTTCCGGGGCTTAGCAGCCGCCTCTTCCCCCGGCCATGGCTGCCTCTAGTAGCAGGGCGAAGGCTGGGTGAGCGGAGCGCAGAGCCTCTCCAGACCCCTCTTCTGCCCTCAGGCGCCTGGTGGGAGGCTGACGGAGGGGGAACTGTGCCGGGAATGAGGGGCCCGTTGGGGCGCTGGGCCTGCTGCACAACGGCCAACCTGGAGAAAGGTTGAGAGCCAGGGTGGAGTAGCGGTCGCAGAGATGGAAACGGATTAGAGGGATCCGAGTTCGAATTACAGCCCGCTAAGTGGGTGACCTTGGGCCAGCCTAACCTACATCACAGGGTGGTGGTTGTGAGGAGGAGAGAATGATATAGCCCAATTTAGGTCTCCATTACTTCCAAGTAGTATCTGGAAGGGTGACCCTGAATTGTGGTGCTGTTGATCTCAGTGGGGAAATGTCCCCAGTTCTTTCTCCTTGGACTGCTTTAGCAAAGAAGGCCAGATCCCTCCATGGAACAGAGTTGTTCAGAGAAACTGTGGCTCAGGGGGTGTCCAGGGACCCTCCCCATCCTGTGGCAGCGGTGCTTTTCCCCATGACTGCCTCCCTTCCTCCAATTCTTCCTCTCTGCAGAAAAAGTCCTCCACATAAAATCTGTGCTGCCATTTCGCAAGATTCTTTTCAGCCTAGTCCTCCAATTTGAGAGAAGGAACTGCCTGGATCAGTCAGCTCTACAAAGGCTTACTCATGACCAAGTCCAAAAGGCCACAGGTCGTTCCTGTAATCCAGGGCAGGCAGCATTCTCCTTATCCACAAGGCTATCACGCTAAAGGTGGTAGCTGAGTTTTGGTCACCAGATGCACAGTTGTGGTGGTCTCCCTCCCGTTGGTTTTTTTTTTCAGTCACCAGTGCTAGAAAACGGCTTTTTAGACCTAAAGGTGAAAGTTGCAATTGTTGCATTATGATTCATACCGCTCAGAGCAGATCTTTTCCCTTAGTGAGAATGGAAGTAATTCATGTAGCAAGCAACCTGGGCTTTTTAATGTTAGGAGTCTCTGTCACCTCTCTAGGAATTGGCCCTAGAGGTTCCATCTTTTGATGTAGATGCTCACGCTCTAAACCACAAAGAGTTCTCCCAACAAGCAGAGGATCCCCACCTACTTTCTGTAGCCCAGGAATTGGATTTTGGGGTCCCAACCAGTGAGTCTGGGTAGCTGCCTGCTCTGTTTTTGGTCAGCTCTGAATTTTCCCCTGGGGAGGTAGTGTGTTGCTGTGCTCTCCTATGGTATAAATCATTTTGCTGAGACTATTCCCAAGACCTTAGAATACCTGCTGTCCTGCCAGGGAGGAGTTTGGCACCCAACTGGTCTATTCATTTGTCCCCTCTCCAGGGAACCCCATCCAAATGCCCTGGCACTGACTCAGTCTGATCAGGAGAATCTCCGATACCTTTGGGAAAAGATGTTTGAGGAAGCTGAGGAAAACGGCAGGCTCATCATCATCAAGTAAGACTTGCTTTGTTTGGAGGGGTGATCTCTTCAGTCTCTCCAAAAGGCAGCTGCTACAGGAGAGGGTATTTTTAGTGACCCTTACTGGCCCCAAGGAAGTCAGGGGTATGGGTAGAAGAATCAGTCAAGTACTCTGTAATGGTCTGTGCTGCATTCTGCTGCTTTTGAATGAAGTTTTTCAGAGCAGCATCCAGCCTTCCAAACCATAGCATTTTCCTGTTGCCTGAGAGAGCTCCAGTAATTATAAGCTTCAGGCCCAACTTCCTTTTTCCTGTCATTGGCCAGAGTGGTGATGCTCTGGACAGAGTCACTGTCTAGCCAGGCCTGCCTCATGCTCTTGAGGTAGTCAAACTGCTGGAAACAGAAGGGTGAGGCATAGAAACAGAGTTAGTCGACATACTGCCACTCCTCTACCATTCTCCGTAAGTGCACTGCCATCTTCCTTTCTGATGTTCTTTTAAAGATTCACCTGTGCATTATTCATTAGCAGATCCTCCCACCACCCCAGCAGAAAAGGGCACACAATAAAGGCAGGAACAGGGACCTATTCCCCCAATTTCAGCAGAGGTGGCTTGTGCTTCTGCTCTGGGAAGTGGAGTGGAACACTCTTTCTGAATTCAGGTGATGTGTATTTTAAGACACAAAGCAAGGAGGAGGTAAGGAGAGGAATGGAGAAACTCATTCCACTGGGATGCAGTTCTATGTGGTGGTGGAGAGAGCCCTCAAGTCAAAGTTGACTTATGGTGACCCCTGATAGGCAAGAGACTAACAAGATTGATTTGCCATTGCCTGCCTCTGCAATCCTCATCTTTGTTGGAAGTCTCCTGTCCAATTACTAATCAAGGCCTGCCCTGCTTAGCTTTTAAGATCTGACAAGATCAGGCTCACCTGGGCTATCCAGGTCAGGGCGCAGTACTATGAGTGGGCTCTATTCTGGCCTCCACTCTGCTGCCCTCTATGCCAAATTCTTTCAACAGAA
Organism: Eublepharis macularius; assembly: GCF_028583425.1. Classification (NCBI taxonomy): domain Eukaryota; kingdom Metazoa; phylum Chordata; class Lepidosauria; order Squamata; family Eublepharidae; genus Eublepharis; species Eublepharis macularius. The sequence goes on along the minus strand of NC_072801.1, from coordinate 30,014,835 downwards.
AGCTCTCTTTGCCCTGCACCTTACAACATCCAAGTACCTGCTCTACCACCTTTCCCTAAACACTCCAGCCTCAAGTAGTCTGTTGAATAGGCTTCTGTGGGGGGGGGGGGGCTCTACAAATGCACATACACATGTGCACACACGCACACACCAGTCTTATTTTCTCCATCAGCAATTTTCAGCTTGTGGTAATTCTGTCCTCTCAATGCAGATTCTTTACAGATTACCCTGAAAGTAAGCAGTACTTCAAGACCATCCCAACTGAGGGTGAACTACACAGAGAGCCCCTAGTGGCCTTTCATGGCAGGAGAGTCATGACTGCTATCAATCAAGTGATTGAAAATATCAACAACTGGAAGCAAGCCTGCAAGTTACTGGACTGCCTAGTGGACAGCCACAAGAATACCCACAATGTGCCTCCAGTGATGTTCCAGGTATTAATGTCCAGCAAGAGGGAGGAGGGAGGGCAAGGAAGCCGACTTCAGAGGAGGCAAACCCATTGGACTGCAGAACCAGAAGCTGCAGAAATCATTCCTGGAGGAGGTCATCCTTGTCAGGAAAATGGGTCAGAGGAGTTTGAGGTTGTTTGCTGCTAATGGCTTTGTGGTGGGCCTGTCTGAATCCACACCAGGCTAGGAACTGGCCTTGGATCTCTTCAGCAGTGTCCCCCTCTTCAAGCACAGTCCCAGTCAGAAAGGAGTCCTTCCACCCTCTTAAAGGTTCCTAGCAGAGGAGAAGGGGCAAAGCAGGATAGATCTTCTGGGGTGGTCAAGTCGAGAGAATTTTTCTCCATCTTCAGGGCAGTCCCAGCTTTGGTGCCATCTTCCCTGACGCTCACAACTTTGAGGGCTGTAATGAGTTGTTGAAGCTTTCTGGGCAGGATCCCAGGAAGTCTGTACATATCATCTTCCTTGCTCAGGCAATCTTCCGTACAATGTTGTGTATCGGCCAAGATCTCCTGGCAGATGAGTTCACTGATGATATGTTGGTCTCTTGGGAGAAGCTCTTCAGGGCAGTCTACGAAGAAATCACAGCTGCTTACACTCGAAAACAGACTCTTTAGAACAAGATTGACAAGCATTTCCTCCACTCTGCTTTGTATATTTACGCCTTTAGAATGGAGGCAATAAAGGGGAAGTGGAGTATAAGCATCAGTGTTTGATTCCTCCAGCTGGGGAATCTGAGTTTACCCTTGAATGGAACCCATTCCTCACAAGACTGGGGTTAATCTTCCATATACGCAAAAGCTTGATTTGATGCCTAATGAACACAAGTGGCACTCTTGACACTAGAAGGATTAAGGAGAGGCAGGAAGGCCAGGGAGTTCTGATCATATCATCAGAGCTGTGAAATCAATTGTCTCACAGAAAGCAACTGAACCCGTGCAGCATCATGGATGGTCCAGCCATTGGATTCTGTCTCTTGTTCTAGCCTTTCTGTTTCCAAAACAGCAGAGCACAGGTGGACTCTAGAGAAGAGCACAAGCGCCGCCTGGTGGAAGATGGCGCAATTACCTTCTGGGATTCCTCCTATTCACCTCTGATGCCAAGAGGATCTCGCCGCTATTTGGCACCCTTCCCAGCTGCAAATCCACCATTCCAGCCTGAAGGGACAGAAAAGACTAGCCTTGCACATAAGAATATGAGAGCCTTGCTGGAAGACTCTAGAGCGGGTCTGTCTCATCCAGTATCTTTTTTCTCACAATGCCCCCCACCCCCTGCACTGGCTTCCATTTATTCCCCACCTTTCATTTTTTTTTAAATCAATGTAGATTTGTAATAAATAATGAGAATAGCTCAACTATAACTGTATTATAATTAAAAGTGCCATCTAAAGTACCAATAAAGCAGTAGCAGCAATGGCGTGTTAACAGAACAAACATTGATGGTGCTGCGCCAGTTTCTCAGGAACAGCACCCTCTGTGGTGCTATCTCCCAAAAGGCCCACAACCTGCCTGCACTCTGAAAATGAAAGAAACAGATTGGCAGCCTGTAAGGGTCTTTACGTGATGGCCATATGTGGTTGCCACAGGGCAGTGCAGTTAATGACTCTTCCAAACATTCTTCAGAAGCAGCTCTGTATATATCACAATGCAGAAATCTAGCCTGCATGGTAACAAAACACAAGCAATAATGGCTAGAGAGGTCTGGCCAAACCCTGGCTGAGAAGGGGATACAGCTGGCAAACCCAATGAAACAGGTAGAAGCACCCACCCACCCACATTCCTTATACTGCTTCCTTTCAGCCACTGTTCTTGAGGTAAACATTGTAAAGAATAATGGACATTTTAACTGTTTGTGACATCTGCAAGTCCTTCCCAGCCCCTACATCATAGTCACCCAGACCCACTGAGCTCATTTTAGGCAGTCTGTCACCTGAGAGTAAGCTTCCGTGAAAAAGAAAAAAGGGGGGGGGTTCACTTCCTCCAAAACCAACACAACCTAAGCCAAAAAAGGAAGTGTGCTAATTCTTAAATTGATTCATATATATGATACACTAGAATACAATCAATCATTTACAATGAAAATTAATGTTCAATTAACAAAGACAGTGAAAGACATCTCAATAATGAAATCACATCTATGACAGTTTCTATAGACAGAGAGATGTTCATAGGAAAAGTCCAATTATTAGTCCACAAAGATCCCCAAAAGCATATATTGGAGACTAAGCTGCTGGTAAATCAGCTGGTGGGTCGTGATTTCTTGACCACGAAGCCGTGCAACCACGATGCCGCAAAGGAAGAGCAGGGCTGGTTGTAAGGTTGACACGGAGCAGCGGGACAATAGCGTGGCAACGAGCTATGCCGGCCCTATCACGCTTCGCTCGTTTCAGAAAAATCTTTCATCAGGCCACCAAGTCTACAAGCTTATAGTAATAATCATGAACAGGTCAAGGTATATAGAATACTAATTATACAATACAAAGATTCTCGTAACAGCTTACTCACAGTTATATTTCCAGTACTTCAAATCGACGTGGACACAAAAAATCCATTTGTCTGCAATGAGCTCAATCGTAAGTATAAGGTAGGATGAGGGCGCCTTTAAGTTAATTTTATAGAAAAACCTTCAATCAAAGCCTTAATTGGTATACTCCCTTCATTTACGACTCCTTAATTAATGTGTTCCTAGTACTAAAAACTTTAAAGACAACAGTGCCCATAGATGAGGGCTATAATTTTAAATGACCAAATCAAATAAAATGTGAATTAATGCTAAATATGGGTGTAATTCAACGAATAATTTAAGGTTTTAATTAATTATAATATTTGCAATAAATGCTTTTAAAATATTTTACATAAATAATTTATTAAAACCTATTTAGTCTGGGTAGTTAATATAATCGGGATGAGGGGGGGAGGAGGGGAGGGAAAGAGAGGAAGGGGGGAGGGAAGGGAGGAAAAGGGGGGGAGCAAGAGGGGAAAGGGAAATTGGAGGCACGAGTTGGAAAATCATAAAAAGGCCGAGTATTCAATATCATTATTCAAACCCTGAGGGATCATTGTGTGGAGTCTAAAGATCCATCTTGTTTCAGCTTGCAAAAGAAATCGATTTAAATGACCTGGTTCATGCACAGTTTCTAGTACCGTGAATTTAAAAACCCTGTTAGTCCGATGCACATTCCGAAAATGTAAATAGAGCGGCATCTCCTCACTCTGAGTTTTAATACGGGAGACATGTTCTTGAATGCGCTGCCGAACCGGTTGGGTGGTACAGCCAACATACAATAAGGTGCAATTACATTGCAGGAGGTACACTACATTGGCACTACTGCAGGTGGAGAACCCCCTCGATTGCAGGGGGCGATCCATGGTTGGACATTTAATTGTTTTAAGGTCAACGCAAAGTGCGCAAACGCTACAGTGTCCACAGGGGAAATGCCCCTGCGGTAGGTTCGTCCCCATTAGTGGTGCTTTAAGATCAGAATGCACCAAAAGGTCTTTTAGATTCTTTGTGCATCTGTATCCAATTTGCAGTAAGACGTCACATCCTGGTACATCTGAAAGAATATGCCAATTCCTCCTTATAATTTTAGTTATTTCCCCTGATAAGGGGAAATAATCCATGGCCCAAGAGATCTCAGTTATGTTGTTAACACGTTGTCTATATGTTAATAAGTGGGACCAGGTGGTTTGATCCGCTTTTTTCTTTGCACACTGGATTACCCAATGCGGGTACCCGCGTGACCTGAAGGCTGTACTCATTCTATCTGCTTCCCTGTAATAGTCTTGGTTGTAGGACGCATTCCTATTAATGTGTAAAAATTGTCCAAAATTGGACTACGTCCAAGAAGTTTACGCTGGTAAAACTACCATGATGGGTAAACCGCATGTTGACATTCACTTTATTAATCCAGGTCATAAATCCATCCACTACCTCAGGGCTACGCAAAACACAAAAAATGCCGTCTATAAATCTCCTGACATTTTTACCAGCGTAAACTTCTTGGGCGTAGTCGTCTTTAAACACTTGGCCGCCTCACTTGGAGTGAGGCCGTACCATAAACCCACTGATAGGGCGGCGTATTTACAATACACCTCTTATCACCGTCCGGTATTAAAGAAAAATATTCCGGTGGGACAATTTTTACGCATTAAGAGGAATGCATAAAATTATAGCCCTCATCTATGGGCACTGTTGTCTTTAAAGTTTTTAGTACTAGGAACACATTAATTAAGGAGTCGTAAATGAAGGGAGTATACCAATTAAGGCTTTGATTGAAGGTTTTTCTATAAAATTAACTTAAAGGCGCCCTCATCCTATCTTATACTTACGATTGAGCTCATTGCAGACAAATGGATTTTTTGTGTCCGCATCGATTTGAAGTACTGGAAATATAACTGTGAGTAAGCTGTTACGAGAATCTTTGTATTGTATAATTAGTATTCTATATACCTTGACCTGTTCATGATTATTACTATAAGCTTGTAGACTTGGTGGCCTGATGAAAGATTTTTCTGAAACGAGCGAAGCGTGATAGGGCCGGCATAGCTCGTTGCCACGCTATTGTCCCGCTGCTCCGTGTCAACCTTACAACCAGCCCTGCTCTTCCTTTGCGGCATCGCGGTTGCACGGCTTCGTGGTCAAGAAATCACGACCCACCAGCTGATTTACCAGCAGCTTAGTCTCCAATATATGCTTTTGGGGATCTTTGTGGACTAATAATTGGACTTTTCCTATGAACATCTCTCTGTCTATAGAAACTGTCATAGATGTGATTTCATTGTTGAGATGTCTTTCACTGTCTTTGTTAATTGAACATTAATTTTCATTGTAAAAGATTGATTGTATTCTAGTGTATCATATATATGAATCAATTTAAGAATTAGCACCTGAGAGTAAGCCCCACTGAAGAAACCTAAGGATTGTTCTCAGTTTCTTGTGGATTTTTTCCCCTCAACATTGAGCAAAGTGGGATTGTTACATTTCTCTACTACTGCCATACTTATCCTTGGCCATTGTCTGAATAGATCCTAACTGACTCCACCTCCAGGGCAGCAACGTTTTCCATATGTTCTGGAAGAGGGCTAGTCAGTGCTTCCAAAGGTGAACTCAGATTCGTCCTCACAGCCTCATTTACCTCATCCACCCTTGGCACAGGAGGGCCTGCAGTCAGGTTGCCTGTTTCAGCTGCTGCACACAATGTAGATAAATAGCTCTAATATTATCTAGGTTTGTGTCATCATCCTGATCTTTAAAAACAAAACAGTTTTTTAACCAGCTGGCTTGTCAATAGGCATTGATATCCTATCATTTGTATTTCCTATTGAGCTTCTACAGGGAGAGTTTTTTGAGAGTTTTCAGCTGCAGTGATTTCACAATATGTTCAGGGCTAAGAAAACTTCTGTTTGGAAACTAAGACTCCTATTCTTTAAAAAAATAAAAACTATAAGACACTGCCCCCAAAGATTCTGCACTGTTGCTCTGTTCCTTTGAGGACTGGAAGAATTGAGAGAAAAAAAATTTGCTTGAAGGCCAGAAGTGAATTGGAGGCCAGGGCCTCAAGATTTTTCCCACTCTATATATGTGTTAAAACTATAATTAAGTAAATAGGACAAGATGAATAAATGTACTCAGTGGTTCCCGCCCCCCCAACACCAGTGTGGTGCCAGTGATGCCACTTGAGAACCCATGCTTGCTCAGCAGAAGGCAAATGTGAAAGAGAGACTCTTCACTCACAGTGCAGGGAGCATAGCATTTGCACCATGGTCCATAGCAGCCCACCTACACCCGCCAATCATGGAGCAGCATACCAAAGATTCCCCATGACAGGCAGAGATCGATGGACTCAACCAGCTCATATTGACACAATCATACCCCCTCCCCGTCGTTTCCCACATACAGAACACAAGAGAGGGAACTATGGGAAAACAGCAACTCCTGCACTCCAGCCCCCACTGTAGAGAGACCTGTGATGTGGGCAGAATGATACAGGTTTGAGCTTCCTCTGGCAGCCACATTTCCTTTTGTCAGGTGCCGACTGAGGCCTGTGGGGTTATTCCCTGCATCCCCCACTTGCAGTGGGAAGGGTTTTAACACCGGTGTGACAGTGCAGTTTTATGCTGCAGATGTGTCTGGAAGCCTCCCCTTCTGTACTGTATATACTGCTAGCAACTGTTGATGGCAATAGTAGCTGTAAAGGGGATATGGGGCAGGAACCTCCCTTTGCTTTTTTTCCCTGTGTGAGGTGCACTGTCCATGCAGCCCCAGGGAGGTTACCCTATGGGCTTGTGAGGGTCCAGAGCAGTGCTAGACACTTGTTACCTCCCTGGGTTGTATGTGCAACACCCTTTCTCAAGAGCTCCCATCACCCAAGCCCCCCCCACGCTTTCACCCTATCATTATTTATTTGGGCAGCGTATGTGACATCTCTCCAGAGATCTGCCCATGGTGGCTAACAAGTAAAAACATTCCCTCCCCACTGTAACAGCAGCAACATCTCCATAACCAAGAGTAAGGAATGGGTGTCCTAGATGCGACTGACAATTGTGCTTTAGAAGGCTGGAGTGGGCTATGAATTTAGCTGGCATCCTAAGCGAGACATGGGCTGGGAAGGCTCCAGATGCTGACTCAGGCCTGATCCTTTGGAGGCTTGCCTCCCACTGCCCCGATGGAGCCTATTTTGATGCAAGTATCAGGGTAACTCCAGCATGGCCTTGATTACAGCTTAGATGACATCTTTCTCACTTTTGTCTCCTGGAGCCCCCAAGTGCTACAGCAGAGAAGCAGCATTGCAGGCGAGCAGTCCAAAGGGCTTGGTTCTCTTTGGGGCAGTCACTATCAGACTGGGCCTTTCTGGGGGCTGTTGCCGATGATGGGTGGGGATGATCTCAAGTTCCTACATGTGTGGCTTGTTATTATTTCAAAGGCTTTATTTTCCCCAATTTTCTGGAGACACCAGGGGTCTGATCCTGGGCTCCTCTCCTGGATGGCATGGTGATTAGAGTGCTGGACTAGGCTCTGAGAGACCTACATTCAAATCTCCACCATAAAGCCTCCTGGGTGATCCTGGGCTAATCATTTTCAGCCCGTCCTACCTCACAGGATTGTTGTAAGGTTAAAGCCAGGGAAAGGAAGACCCATATATTATACCGCTCTGAGCTCTTCAGAGAAACAGCAGGATTTAAAATGTACAAGACAGTTAGAAGCTGGACCAAACGGATGGGCCTCCCCGATGATCAACTCAAAGCAAGGATCCTCAGTTCAGAGTCCGAGACCACCTTGACCTACTCAAGCAGGGAATCCTTAAGGCAGCTGCAGGATCTGTGATAATGATCAGTGTATATCCTGTACTAGCTACAGATGCTTGGAACAGGCAGTCTGCCTAAAAGGATACCTGAAAGAGGAAGATAGTATTTCGATAGACCCTAGTAACCCACCTCAGCATCTTGCAAGGCCATAGTTTTGGCATGTGTGTACCGCTGGGTATTCAGCAATGGCACTACAGAATGGAGGGCTGCTAGTGTGCCTACCAGGTCTCTCTCTCTAGCTGGGAGGAGGACCAGAAAGTGGAGCAGCTTTTCTTTGTCATGCATTCTTCCTCCCCTTCTAACATGCTCATCCGTGTCCTAGCCCCATCTCGTCCTCTACCCAGGCACCCCCATCTCTCTCCCATCCATCCTACATCCCTCAAGATGCAGAAATCAGAGAAACAAACTCAACAATTTAGCAGGAATAAAGCACATCTCCCCCAGCTTTCAACATGTCAAGGACATCCTAGAAAGGGCATATGAAAATCCTTCCCAAACTGGCAAAATAAGTCAGAAAAGTATCAACTATCTCTACCCAGTCCAATAAGGAGCCAGCATGCTGTTCCCCAGCAAGCCCCCAATGTACCTCACCAGTCCTTGGCATGCCCATTTTGTCCTCTAAACACAGGGTTATCCAAATGGAAAAGATCTGCTCCCTGCAACCTCCTTATCCCCAAATGAGCTAGAGTGCCTAGGGTTTCAGTCCTGAAAGTAACAGCCCTCTCCTGCTATATGCCCTCCAGCAACTAGTACCCAAAGGTAGACTGCCTCTGAATCTGGAGGTTCCATTTAGCCATTGTGGTTGATAGCCATCAAGAGGTCTAATTCAACACTTTGTTCTAATTCTTTTGAAGGTTGGTGATCATCACATCTTGTGACCATGAGTTCCATAAGTTAATTATGTAGTGTGTGCAAAAGGGCTGCCAATTAACTGGGTGATCCTAGTTCTAAGTTTACTATAGTTGTAAAAAAGTGATCTTCTGCCCTGACACATCCTGTTGAAATGCTAGATCATGCCTCTCCTGTCTCCCCCATGGCACTAAGATCAAGCAGGCAGCAGAAGGGATGGTTTTAAGGGGGCAGCCAGGCTCCAATTGCTGCAGAACTGCCCTCCCCTTTGTATGGGAAAGGAGCCACAGCATGGAAGAGAGGGGGCTAGTAAGCCTGGGGGGGGGGTTGTGCCTGCTGAGCTCCAGTTCCCTGGTAGCCCTCCCTATTCCCTGTTTCATTAGCAGGGAGCACTAGGGAACTGTTGAGAGACCCACACCAGTTTCCCCTGCCCTTGCTGCTATCCTGTACCAAACCCCACCCTCCCCTCCACACATTCCCAAACTCCTCACCATGCCCAGGCCTATGTTATTTCTGCAGAGGAACTTTGAGGCCTGTGCTGGAGGGAGGCAGGATAAAGATCCTAGCAAGCTTGTGCTCCGGAAACCCTAAAAACGGAGGAGACCAAGGGACTGCGCACTCCTTGTCTGCCAGAACTCTCCTGCACACCGGAGTCCTTTCTAGGTGAAGAAACTGAACGTGTGGACATGTTCTTCAGGGTGAGGGGAGGCATTTCAAATGGGATGCATTCTAATCCTGGGCTCTGCTTTCCTTAGGGGGTATTGCGGCTCAAGGCTGCAATCCTGGGTATCTTTACCGTTCGGGGCTGAAGCTATGGTGGGATTTGTTTGCCAGTAAATAGGCGGCCTAACGAGCCCAGCTGTAGAGGGAGGAGAGAGGAAGGCCCCGCTGGGCCAACAGGGCACCCCCACCGCGTGATCGCAGCCCCCCCCCGCCTGAGATAACACCTGTCACGAGGTGTTCCCCCCTCCCCTCCAAAGCGCCTCTGTGCGGTGGGGAAGGGGAACCCGTGGGCAGGAGCTGGAGGGCAAGAGGAAAGAGCCATGTGCCCAGGGGACTGCGGGGCTTCCTTGCCCAACCGGCCACAGCCATTCTGGGGCGAAAGTAGCGCAACTCCACGCCATCCTCGCAGCAAAGGGGGAGCGCGCCTAGGCCGCCCCCCAAGGCAGCTCCTCCGCGCCGAGCTTGGGCGGGTGATTCCAGAGCTTCTGGGATGACAGGCTGGACCGCCCGCAAGGCCGTCGGGCGAGGGACCATTCTTGCTCTCCCATGGCGGAGGAGCGCAGAGACCAGACCGGGGAGCCTCCCAAGCCAAGGCCAACCGGACAGAGACTCGCAGGCGGCAACTTCGACGACCACACGTTTATTAGGAGGGAAAGGGAGGAGGGAGAAAGTGAGTGTGGTGGGGTGGGGTGGGGGGGTCGTCGCCTCTTGCGCTGCTCTTCTTCGGGGCTGGCGGGCCGGGCGGCTCTAGCGGTACCTGGAGACCAGGCACTTCCCCACCTTGGTCAGGAACTTGTCCAGGGAGACGTGCACCTCGGGAGTCAACGCGCCCTGGCAGTGGGCTGCGATGGTCACCAGGATGCACTGCGACAACAGCTGCGGGAAGGAGAGCCGAGGCGTGAGATGGCGAGCGGCGGCCGACAGCCGCCCGTCGGAGGGTCGGGGGTGGGGAGGGGTGGGCTGGGGGACTCACCCTGAAGTTGACGGGGTCCACTCGCAGCTTCTGCGCGTGCAGGTCACTGAGGCGGGACAGGGCGCCGGCCACGTCGTCCAGGTGGTTGACGGCCTCGGTGAGCGCGTTCACCACCTTCTTGCCGTGCGCCCTGATGTTTTCGGAGCCCGGGTGGAGATCGAAGTGGGGGAAGTAGGTCTTGGTCGACGGGTGCACTGCGAACATCCTAAGCGGAGGAAGAGAAGGGGGCGCGGTCAGGCTCGGCGCTCGGGGCAGCCACAGCCTCGTCTTCGCCCGGCAGGATCCGACAGGGCGGGCTTACCTGACCAGGGCCTCGCCACCGAGCTCCTCCGGATGGGCGCTCACGTTGACCCAAATGGCCTTCACGCGGCTCTTATCGGCTTCGGTAAGGCCCATCTTGACGCTTGGAAATCTGCAGTGCCCGGGGGTGCTCAGGCAGCCCTTATATCGGCCCAGGAGGCAGGGCGTCCCTGTCCCGCCCCGCCTGGCCCCGCCCTGCTTGCCACTGGCCCGGCCTCCCGCCCCTGCGGTCTTTGCCTCCCGGCCTGGCGGGGGCGGGCAGGGCCTGTGCCCGCGACAGCGCCACGGTTGGCTTCATCGGTGCAGGTCGCCGAGGTCCCAGCCAACCTCTTTCCGCCCCGACGGCATTTCGGGAGAAGAGCCAGCCTGGAAGAGCGAGAGGTGTCCGACTCGGACCGGCAGACCTGGGTTCAGATCACTGTCTGAGCTTGAACTGCTGGCCAGTGGGTCGGCAGAACGGCGTGTTCCACCCGGGACGAGACGGGAAGTTCGGGCAACCAAATGCCTGGGAAGCCAAGGAGCCAGACGGGGTCGGACAGCTTGGCCCAGAGCCCCCCTCCATGGCGCCACAGTTCTCCCTGTTCGGGCAGGACAACGGGTACCCGGGGTCTGAAGAGATCCCTTCGCCCACCTGTCCACCCAGGCCCATTTCCTATGGCAGTTGGAAGGCGGCCTTGGGCCGGCCCAGGCTGGGATTGGGAAAGACCCTTGAGGGCTGCCCCACCCCTCTCCAGCCTTCGCTCCTGCCTGCCCGCTCTCCCTTCCTCATTTGAGCCTCCCCACCCCGTGAGGTGTGCGCCTGGCCCAAGGGCCTGCGGGAGCTTTAGGGCTAAGCGGGGGATTTGAGCCCGGTCTTCGGACAGAGGCCACCGCCTCCCCACCTTGAACAGTTTTGCTTCCTATGGAGGAGTTTGCAGTAATTCTGGCCCACGGGTCTGAAATGCAGCCCCCGAGAGTTCTGTCGCGCGGAGTTCTTCGGAGAATCCGGCGGGGGGAAACAAATGTGGCACAGGCTGTAGAAGGCAATCGCGGGCTCGGCAGCTGTACCTCTGCGTATCAGTTGCTTGGAGGGCGGGAGAGTGATGGCTGCCCAGAAACATCCTGGGTTGGGAGGGCCTTCCTTGGGATCCCGCTTGCCTCCTCTCGCCCTTGGCTGACCCAAAAACCCAGAAACGAGCCACCGCGGCCGGCTCAATCGGCTGTCCCCTCATTCCCTACTCTCTCCTAGGCGGGCCCCCCTCCCTCCCTTGATGGGCATGGCCTTATATCCGGGCCAGAAGAAGAGCAACTTGTTTGGGCCGAAACCTCTCCCAATGGACAGACACTGTGTCCTTGAGCAACTGCAGAGGCGACTCCCCCTCTGGCCTCTCATTTGAGCAAAGGGGCTGCAAGGCCATTGTCCAGCCCTGAGCATGTACAGAGTTCACTAGGCGCCGGTGAAGGGTGGCTTACTGCAGCCTTATATTGAGTGCATTTCTGTTCTGTTGTAGCCCGTGTGGCTTTTAACAGTGTAATTAAAGTAAAGTAGACCCTCCCTTCTTTTGTGTGTGTGTGTGTGTGTGTGAAGGGAAGGGCACTCTCACGTGTGGGCCTGGTTCTACTTTGGGGGGGAACCCGGACAAGCCCGACTTCGGGCAGCAGCAGCCCTTTCTGTCCGCCCCCTTGGCTGTGGCCCTCCTAGACCTTTGCACCCAGGTGGGGCTTTTCGGGACTGGCACGCAAGCTCTTCCCTGCGGCAAGTTGTACCCCCAGCCGCTTCTTTAACAGTTGTGTCCCCGAGGGATGTCATAGCCTGTCTGCCTCCAGTCGGGAGTGGGGGTGCTCAACACTTGCAGCCCTCCCGGCCCCGGCCCCTCTTGAGCTACGGGGTTCAGCTAGGAAGCGCTTCTGCATTTCGACGGTGCAGGGACTAGTCAGGAGACCCCCCCACACACACACACACACTATTCCTCCGGGGTCGGGCTTCATCACTTCTGGGGCGCTGGAGGCTAACCCCCCCCCTCCTTCTCAGGCCCTTTGTTCTTCTTCCGTAGGGACAGTTTGTCTGAAAGGAGAGACTGGGACGTGCTAGAGGGGGAGGGTTGTGTCAATGGCCCCTGAGCCGCAGAAGTGGGCTACCCTCCCCCCTTAACCAGCGGCTGGAGACCCCCCTCCTCGGGGGCCCTGGGGTGCGGCAGACACGGCGAGGCAAAGTGTAGTTCACGGCTTTTATTTTGCTCAGTCACACAACAAAGGAGGAGCACCTAAGCAAGGCGCCCCGACGGCAGCTCAGGAGGCGGCCTTCATCTGTACTTCTCGGCCAGCACTTCGCCCACGCAGTCGAGGTACTTGTCCCAGGCGGCGTAGGCCAGGGCGTTGAAATCGCTCTTGAGGTGGGTGGCCAGCGTCACCTGCAGGCAGCGGGCCAGCAGCTGGAAGAGAGGGGAGAAGAGGCGCGTCAGGAGGAGGCCGCCGCCAGGCGGGAGAGAAGACCCGCTCCAAGTTCCCTCCGGTCCTGCCCGTCAGGCCGGCGTCGGCTTACCTTGAAGTTGACGGGGTCCACTCGCAGGTTGTAGGCGTGCAGGTTGCTGAGCTCCGCGAGGGTTTCGTGGAGGTGGTCGAGGTTCTTGAGGCCCTCCTCCAGCGCCTTGATCACCTTCTTGCCGTGGTTGCGGACCTGGGCCGAGCCGGGGCTCAGGTCGAAGTGTGGGAAGTAGGTCTTACACGCGGGGAACACGCAGAAGAGCCTGCAGGAACACGGAGGGAAGGGGGCTGGGTCAGAGGGACAGGCCCTGAGGGCTGAGCCCCAGCCGGGCGTCCCCGGGTCTCTCCGCCATACCTGAACAGGGCCTCGGCGCCGATTTCCTCCTGGATGCCGCACACCTTTTCCCAGGTCTGCTTAAGGATTCTGCGATCTTCGGCGGACAGGACCATGGCTGCGGAGGTGGCACACGACGGCGGGCGGGCAGGCTGGTTGACTGGCTCTGGCGGTACTCGCAACTGAGAGCCGCGTCGCGACAGCGGCTTTTATGGGCGCTGCTGCCGGCCTCCGCCCCTCTAATCTGATCGCCGAGGGCTTGCGACCTACGAGAGGCGCAGCGTGGGTGTGGGGGGCTCTGCTGTCCAGGGCAGCCTACCTCACCGGGCCGGGGAAGAAGCGCAGCAAGCGGGGCGGGGGCAGGCAGGGCGAAGGGGCACTTTAGACGCGATTGGTTGGGAGTCACGTCTAGAGAGGCCCTTCCCAAAGCAGGGGCGGGGGCTCACCCTTTCCCTGCTACGGAATTCGTACCAGCGCCCGGCCCCAAAGATCTAGGCCCGGGCTCCGAAACTGGAGCCGCGACCGGGGCGCTGTTGGCTACGGTGTGTTTGGGGAGGGGTCCCCAAAGATCCGTGCTAAGACTGGCGCTCTCAGCCCGGCCAAGACAGTTTGGTGAGACACGGAGCCAAGAATCCCGACTGCGGGGGGTCGCGGGGAGGACCCAAGCCCTGGGTTCGGGGCATAGCAGTTCCCGCTCAAAGGGTGGTCTGACATTAGCAGAACGTCGGCTAGCCATTGCCCACCCGAAGCAGGGCGGCACGGCACAGGCTAGTCTGAAATGATAAGACGGTTGGGAGAACCTGGATGGAGACTGACTCGTCTCTTCCCCTGCCCCAATACTAGAATTTGATGTCGCCCAGGAATTTGTCCAAGGCAGCAGAAAGTGCTTCTTCACAGTAATTTGCCTATGGAACTCACTGCCAACTGATAAGGATGATACTTTCCAATGTAGATGTAGGGAGCTTAGGGTACATTCATAGAAGAGGAGGGTTATGTCAAGCCAGTGCAGCTTGTGGGGAAGGACACACAAACACATATACACACACACACACACACACACACACACACACACACACACACACACACACACACACACACACGATGCTGCCCTTCCAGCAGCTTTCCCCCCTCAACTTGCTGCCTCCCAGTCCACTCCCCCAGTTTCTGCAGACTTTCCTTCCCTTGTTTCCATCTTTTGGATTCTCACCACTGCTAATACCCCCGCCCAACCTCTGGGCATGTTGTTCATCTGTGATGGACTCACAGGGACTGCTTGGCTTTGAGGGGATATCATTGACGGGACCTAAATGAACAAACCGTTTATCTTCGTCAAGGAAAGTTTACCAGGCTCCCTTTAATTTCTGTAAGATTAACTGATGACTAGATATGATTTCCTTTCACATTTTTCTCCAACATGTTATAAGAAATATTTCCCTCAGAAAAAGACGGTGTTGTACTAAAAATCTCTGTAAACCTGATATCCATTTATCCTCCTTTTCCAATCTTTCAGCTCTGCCAATTTTGTTGCACTATAGTACCAATATTTGGAGCAGATAACCCACCCATCTCTTTCTGCCTGAGCATAAGTTTAGCATCATTCTAGGGCATTTATCATCCTATGTAAACCCCATGATTAATTTCTGCAAAGAATTCAGCTGCAAGTTATGAATTGCCAATGATAATTTATAAATAAAAACATTTTCGGTCATATTGATGGCATTTTGATGGCTGCCTTTTTCCCTAACCAAGTTAATTATGTCCAAAATGAAAGACTTTGCCACCTAGTTCTTCATATCCATTTAAAGGGAAATAAGCTGGGCACCTAGTGAGCCTCGATGGGAAAGCTATTACAAAGGCAAAAGGGCAGTGCTGGAAAAGCCCTTTCTCTTGGGGGGGGTGGCACAGAGAGCAAGGCTGGGGAAGAGGATCTTTACTGGCAGGCTGGACAGAACAGGAAGAGGCAGTCCTTCAAGTGCTTTGGTGCCAAGCTGTTTAGAGCCTTGAAAACTGTATGGAGTTGCCATAAGATGGCTGCAACTTGACAGCGCTTTACATGGTATTTGCATATGGTTTTAATGTATGATATATGATGTATTTTCTTCTTGTTAGCCGCCCTGAGCCCATTCATGGGGAGGGCAGGGTATAAATCTAATAAAATAAAAATAAAAAAGAACCAGCACTTTGTACTGTGCCCTGAAACAGATGGGCAGCCAGTGCAGATCACAGTCTTCAAATGCAGCCCTACATAGAGCATATTACAGTAATCTGATCTGCCAGGACCAGATCATGCTTTTTGAGGAAGGGCCGCAGCTGGTCTACCAGCCAAAGCTGACAGAAGGCACTATGTGCCACGGAGGAAACCTAAGCCTCCAGGCACAGGCCACCATCCAGCACCACCCTCAAGCTATGAATCTGCTCCTTCAGGGGGGGTCTGCAACCTCCTCCAAGGCAGGCTGACTCCTTGGTCCTCAGCCAATAGCACCTCAATCTCATTTTGACTGAGTTTCTTGGCTCTCATCCATTCCATTACCTTCTCCAAGCAATTGGAGCAATCCAGCACTTCCACAGACCTCCCTGATCCAGCTGTTACACATATTGATGGCACCTTGCTCCAAATATCCAGACGGTCTCTCCCAGAGTTAGTGAAGATGGATCCCTGTGAGACCCCACAATATAGTGTGCAAGAACCTACAGTAATTGGATATTTTAGGGAAAGGCTGTGCCAGGCAGATGTCAAAAGCGCACAAAATGTCATAGGAAGGACTTATGAGGTTGGTGTGGGCAGAATTCATTCCTTGGGATCAAGAAAACCCCTGAAGGGAAAGTCATCATTTCGAACGAAGTGAGCAGATGGGTTTCTAACTTGTGCCACAGCAATGGGGATGGCCCAATGGACTGCCAAGACTTCTCAGAGCTGAGGAACCGCTAGAGACAATTCTCACAGTGTCTGTGCGGAATAAACAAAGCACTGTGGACCTTTGGCATGTCCTGGGCTGCAGTGCTGGGGAATGTCTTGCTGGCCCTTCTGCGTGCTTGCCAAACCAACTGCCAAGTGCACCTTCATGCCATGAGGTGCCTGAACCCGTAGCCTGTGGCCTGTGACAAAAGGAATTGTGCAAGCTGTCTACTAGCATATTGAGTAAAAAATGACCAAGCAAATGTTTGTCAGGGAACACCCTGATGCCTCCAGAGCATGCAAGGCTGGAAGCTTCTCCATTCAGATGTATGACAATTCCTTTGGGCACCTTTGCATACCAGAGTTAGCCACTTAAGTGATGGCAACCAAGGCCAAAGGTTGCTCAAGTCCACAGTGGTGATGTTTCAACAGGAGTGCTTTGCTAGGACAATTGAGAGACAGCAAAGGGAAGCCTGGCTACACAGTCATGTGAAGTCCAAGAGAGCAAAAGGAAGCAGAAGCTGACAGGATTTTGAGAACATCTCTTAGAATCCCAGGAAGCTGCCTTGGTAGGGTCTCCTCTGACTAGCGGCAGCTCTCTGGGCTCTCAGGCCTTCCCATCTTCTCCTGCCTGTTCCCTTTAACTGCATCTGCATGCAAAGCAGATGCTTGACTACTGAGCCACAGCCCCTTCCCAATGACTAAGTGTGACCAGTGAAGATGTTTTCCTCAGATTTTTTGCTTTACAACCCCCTCAACACACACATTTTCATAAATTCCTAAGAGAGTTCTCATATTATTACAGCTGGAGGAAAAAAAGATTGTTAGCCATCTAGGTGGCAGGTGAGACCAGGTCAAAGATCTGACACAATTGTTGGGCAGTAATTAGTTAGTAATAGACAAAGCAACTGATAGTACCCCCAGGCCTGGCAAAGCAGACATGCAGAATGTGGTGAGTCCCAAAAGTGCAACCCTAAAATGCATGGGAATGACTTGAGGAGCAGCAGCTCCAAAGTGCCTGAAGCCACATACGCCATTGCTGGATGGCTGCTACATTCACAGTGCAATCCTAAGCACAGCTACACCCGTTTAAGCCCGTGAACCAAAAAGGGTATAATTCTGCCGAGGATGACACTGCCAGTGTGGGTTAAGGGACAAGGCTGGGCCTTGATTCTTCTGAGAGACAAGGAGACAAGCCACAACTCAAGACACTGTGTGCAGTGCAATCTCCTGGCAACTGTGTGTTTTGCGGTTCTGAGGCAGGCAGCTGGTCCCCTATTACCAGCCACAGTTTGGACCAGCTGGAGTTTCCAGGCACTTTTCAAAGGCAGCCCCTGATAGAGTGCACAGTAAATTTCCAATAAGGAGGTCAGCAGGGCTTGGGCAAGGTGGCCAGTCAGACAAAGGGTGTGACCACTATCCTCCCCAACAGAAGAGCTTTTAAGCCAACTGGGAAAATGCAAGCAGAAGTCTGATGATTTATTCACAGTATCTGTCTGCCTTCCCCACCCCCACCCCCCAAATCTTCCAGAAGTGGTGTAGAACACAGTTCTTCATTACATTCACATGTTGCATTCACATATGTTATTCAATCCATTAAGAAGCAAATTAACTGGTGCCATTTCGATTGATTTATATGCAAATTAAGAACTGGGATCTTTTCCTGGATGACAGAAAAAGCTCAAATGACTGGTGGAATCCAGCCCAGCTCCCCTCAAAGGATACTCTGCTCCAGCACCTGCTGACCCAGATATCTACCCTGCCAGCCTTATCATCCAGTTGCAGGGATGGGCAAGAATGATGGTGCTGGTAGGGAGTCCTAGTTTTACCCTTTCCCTTTGCCTCTCACAGTTCTTGGCAATTGTTAGGAAAACTCTTTCTAGCAAATGGATATATTTCCCTAATAAGGATTTGGTCACTAAAACAAATACGGGGATACAGTCTAGTATAAGTATTTATTTAAAGCATTTTATGCCACCTTTCCATGCAATTTGGAGTGCTCAACGCAGCAAATACTCAAAAACATTAAAACCAGATTTAAAAACCATATTATATAAAAAAATGAAAGCAACAATTAAACAAAACACATAAATATGAAGGCGGTTCAGTGAGGGAAAGCCAAAGAAAACAGAGAAATCTTCACTGGCTGGCAGAAGATAATGACAGAAGTGGACAGGTGAGTCCTCCTGGGGAAGGAATTCTATAATTTCAGTGCCAAGGTGAAGAAGGCCCTTTCTTGGGTTGCCACTCATCTGGACTCAGAAGACAGGAGTCCCTGAAGATGACTGGAGTGGCTGGGTAGGTTCATATGGGAGTGAGCCGTCCTTGAGGTATGCTGGCCCTAAGCCATATAGTGCTTTAAAGTTCAATTCCAGCATCCTGAATTGGGCCTGGATGCAAACTCGGAGCCAGTGTAGATGGAACAAGATTAGACTGACATGGTCCCTAGGACCCACTCCAGCCATTTAGCTTCTAGACACTCTGCAAGGGCAGCCTCATGTACATCACATTGCAGTACTCTAAACTAGACGTTACCTGGCCATGCAACAATTCTCACATATGTTAGAAGCAAACAAAAGTTGGTATCCGTGTCTGTGCCTACTGCACCTTTGGGAGCAGAAACGTGGACAAAAATTTAGAAGCAGATTTTAAAAAGCAGTCCTCCTTACTCTGAAAAAAACATCTGTCCCTGCTTTTGTCCTGTTTTCCCCTCTTTCAGAGCAGAGGGTGGGTGAGCCATCCCAGACCTCTCTAAAAGGGAAGGAGCAACATAGCAGCCACCCATGAACTCCTCAAGTTGCTCTATGGAGGCTTTCTAGTGCACAAGCCCCTCCCCTCTCCATTTGAGCACTGCTGCCAATGCCCAAGATCTAGTTGATTTACCTCAGTAGCGGTTCAGTTGGTGAATGGAAGCTAGCAGTACAGGGAGTCTGTTTGCTGGGAGCTGTATACAGTTCTGGGCTCTTATTACCTTGTATAATTGTTCTGAATATTGGGGCGTTTTAACTTAAAGAAATGTATTGACATTGTCTTGCTAGTTCTGTTCCTAATTTAGCCCCACAGAACTCACACATACAGTGCAAGCCTAAACAGATGTATGCCAGTCTAAGATCATTCATCTTAATGAGTTTAGGCTGGAGCAGGGTTTTTTTTCAGCTGCAACCCAGTGGAACAGAGTTCCAGCACCGCTTGAAAATGGTCACATGGCTGGTGGCCCCGCCCCCTGAGGTTGTGTCAACAGGGCCACTTATGTTGCATCTGCGCTCAGATTGGGCAAGCCCCAGCCTGAAAACACACCCTACACGGCAGCCCTCACGTGCCAGGCGAAAAGGGGGTCCACTCGTAAGCTTGACAATCTCCAAGTGGTAGCTGAAGAAAGATCTCCCGGAATGAGAACTTATCTCTAGGCCATAGAGATCAGTTCCCCTGGTGAAAACGACGGTTTTGGAAGGTGGACTCTATGGTATTGTACACGACTGAGGTCTCTCCCAAACCTCGCCCTCGCCAGGCTCAACTCCCAAATCTCCAGGAATTTCCTACCCCGGCGCTGGCAACCAGCCTCGGAGTTAAGCTAAGCCGGGACAGGAAGCCTCCGAGCAGTGGAGCATCCGCAGGGGGGCGAACGCGCATGCGGTCCCCTGGCCCCACCCCCCGCGCCTCTCTAGCCCTCAGCCCCGGTTCCATGGTGGCGCCGCGGAGGCAGCGGGATGGGGGAAAGCTCGAGCCCGATCAGCGTCATTCTGGTCAGCTCCGGCAGCCGCGGGAACAAGCTGCTCTTCCGCTTCCCGTTCCAGCGGGGCCTCGAGAGCCCGGCGGCCCAGACCGGTGAGGGGACAGCAGGCCCCGCGAACGCCTCGAGCCAGGCTAGGCCAGGCCCCGCCCACCGGAGCGTGCCTCCTCGGCGACGGGTGCGCGTGCAGCGACAGCGACGGCCCGCGCGAGCTTGTTGTCCTGGCAACGGACGCGCGAGGGGAGGGGGCCGCTGCCGGTTCTCGGGGTAGCTTGCTCGCGGCCCCGGGACGAAGGGAAAGGTGGGCCTGGCCTTCGCTCTGTCCTTAGGACAGTCCTGTGCAGTAGGGCTGGGAGGTCCTGCACCAAGGGCTTGATGTCGCAGTGGGATGCCGATTCTTGGCGACGGGGTTGCCTCGTCCGCAGGGGAATGGCGGCTGTAGGGCAGCTGGCCTTGCGGAGAGCCACCTTTGCAGCCACTGTCTGTCACCCATCCCTGATTTGAGGCCGAGGGTTGCCAGCTCCAAGTTGGGAAATTCCTGGAGATTTGGAGGTGAAGCCTCGAGAGAGCAGGGTTTGAGAGGGGCCTCAGCAGGGTAGAATGCCATAGAACGCTACTCAACAAAGCAGCCTTTTGTCTCTCCACTCTTCAAAGCAGCCATTTGTCTCCAGAGGAACTGACCTCTGTCTGTCTGGAGATCAGTTGTAATTCCAGGAGGTCCCCAGCCACCACGTGGAGGCTGGCAACCCTGAGTTCATGGCTTGCCGGTGTACCTCCAGTGGTGGCTGTTTCAAAGCGGGAACTGCTTGCCAACTACAAGCTCCACAGGGTCTTTCGGGCAGGTGCTCAGAAGAGCTACAGGTGCCTCCAGAGCCACTAAGCAAGTGTCATTGTGATAAGATCATGATAGGGCAGTGTCGAACTGTGTGTGGCTGCAGCCCTGCTTAGCTTCTTGGTCAAGGGGGCATTTGAACCCAGACTTCTGCAGGCCATCGTGGCGGCTCCCTCCAAGTACAACTGAAAGTGTTCACTTATGCTTAGGAGCAGCTGTGAAAAGTAGCCAGGGAGCTGTCTAGTTAGCCTTTTGTAGCCTCTCTGCTGCCCTATTGAATCAAGAATGTGCATTTGAAAAACCTTGGGTTGAATGCTTCCTTGCAACGAGGTGGGCAGGTGTGGGCAGGTGTATCTTTCAGGAACGAGCCTTTTCTTCACACTTTGCTTATTGAGAAGCTTCTTGGAATGTAGTTTGCAAACCTATCTTGGGCAAGGCAGACTGAGAACTGAGGAGGACCTCTTCGTTATGTCTGCTTTCCCTTTGAGCATTGGTTATAGCTGACACAAATCACAATTGAGTGCCAAGGTTTATTTAGTATGTGTCTATATCACTGTTCCTCATTGTTCAAAGCAGTTTATAATGAAGCAGATACATTATATCTCCATTCTCCCCATCCTATTCTCAATGTCAGTTCCTATGCTGAAGGAATGTTTTAGCCACTCTTCCTAGGACAAGAGATCTCTAATGTTTGAGAGCCACGCAGGGAGGACCTGAGTGCTGCTCTGGCTCTGATGGGAGAATGAATGGCAGTTGTTGGGATGGGGAGGCCCCCAGTGAAGGTTGCAATAAAGCAGAAGGGGTGAAAATGGTCTCTGAGTTATGGAGGGCTCAGGCTGTTAACAGCTTTAGTGCAATCCTGGAATAACTCAATATAGGATTGTGCTTAGAGGTCCAAAACAGTACCATGACTAATGTTAGATATTGACTTTTAAAGACCTAACTGCATGCGGAAAAGCAGATACAGTCCAGCCCTTTTGAAAGTGTTCCAATTTCTTCTAGTAAAGAGTCCAGTAGCACCTTTACTATTTTGCAACTTCAGACTAACACGGCTAACTCCTCTCAATTTCTTTTAGGGAAACCCAGGAGCAGGTATGCTGTGAACAGTATTGGTGATAGCGTGGAAGATCAGGATGGTGACTCCAGGTATGAGGTAATCTTTTGTTGAGGAGCCGAGTGATTGGCTCCTTGGGTACTTAACACATTGGCTAAGAAAGGCAAACCCAGTTGCTCTTGTGAGGAAGCTGCTGATTGTCATGCTTTCTATGGAAAGCATGACAAACCTGCAGGCAGTGAGTGACTTTTGTATGCTTAGGGTGCAACACCAGCAATATGTACCCTGTTAGTGAAATAGTCTGGGAGCTGAGAGAACGATTTATGCACCGGATAGGAAAGTGGCTGGTTCCTATTAGGACCATGAAAGCAGCAAGACCGGGAACCCATAGACAGGAGAGGAATTTTGCATTCTTGGGATAATGGAACTCCCCCCTTTTCCAAAGTAGCTTGAGGAGTGCTGAGTGCTCTCCAGAAGTGCAGAAAAGGAGAAGCAGATGAGTTAGTTGGAGAGGGCAGAGGGGAGACCAGCCTGCCCCAGTATATTGAGAAACGTAGAGCAAGAGATTTGGGAGTTGGGAGATCTCCATGGTGCCACTCCCTCATACTACTAAGCTTCTTTGCCTGGACTTCCCTCCCCTTCTAAAGAGACATTTTAAGATCCAGGGCAGAGTGGAAAGAAGAGACCTGAAAAATGCATTCCAGTGAATAACCACAACAAATCAGTCTGCTTGGACCCTACACCTATGGAGGCCTTCCTAGCCACTAGAGTAGCAGGCTGTCTTGTTAATGCTGCAGAGAGCGTACTTGTTCAGGAACATGCCGAAATGTCAGAACTAGAGCACAGTGGCCCCTACAGTTTTGGCCGGGCTTGCATGGCTTGTGCCTGGGTCATGGTGAAAATGGCAACTTGTATGAGACTTGTCTCTTCCCTGCTCCTTGATTTAACTTGCTCTTGGCTGCTGGCGGCCCTATGGGAACTTCCTTGGCATTGCCCAACTACATCAGACTTGGTGCAGGTCCATTGAGGCCTGGATTCTTGCAGCTGAGCCTTCTGGGAGACAGCAAGCAGAATATTGCCTGTTGTCACCAGATACGGGGATGCCTCTGGGGCTTTAGTGTATCAGTGGGAGCTAGTAGCCCTGCAAACTTCTCCTCTAAGTGTTGTTTGCCCCAGGGTGCTTGCTGAGGGCCTCCCAGCCCCTCCCCCCATCCTTTGTGCGCATCTCAGGAGCTCCCTTGGGTCCCCCGGGCAGATATGTTTCCTCCTTAATATCTTGCCAGATGTTAATGGTTAGCATGTTACTGTGTGTCACATTATTGGCTTGTTTTTTGCCGGGTGTTCCTTTGCCTTCTGCTCACGGGCCTCGTTCCCCTTTCAGAGAGCCACGCCCGCTCCGCGATGAGCAGGTAGTGTCGGGGTAAGACCAGCCCTTCTGCACAAGCTCCTCTGTCAACAGTGGCTTCCCTTTCTTGCCCTCTCCTCCTTGCTCTTTGTTTCTGATTTCTTTATTTCACAAGTTGCAAATTAATTGATTTATGGGCTAGAACATAGCAAGGTATGGGAGGTTCTGGGCAGTGATGGTTTTAAAAAAAAAACCACAACACCAATCAAGCAAGCAAGGAAGCTGGGCACAGCCCTTTCCTGGTTTGTGTCGGAGGTCCTTCCTACTGACTCGGGGTGGGTGGGTGGGTGAGTGGGGCAGAATGAGTCATCTGGCCATGCTAGCTGTTGACAAATGCTCCTCCCGGCTGGCTGTGGCATTTCAGGCTTGTAACCTCTCAGAGGGGTGGCAGGGCCAGGCAGGGCTTCCCCGCTCTCTCTCACAGGCCCAGTGAGAACCCTATTGCCCTTTGGCTGGCTTTGGAAAAACTGCCTGGATGAGTTGAACTGGGATGAGCTGCAGCTCCCTCAGCTACTTTGCCTCTTCCCTTTCCATCTCATGCACCCCAGGAAAGAGGCATCTATTCCCAACCAGACATGAATGTGAGAGGAGTGTATGTGTGTGTGCGAGTTTGCTTCTTTCCACGCAGCCTTCTGGGCAGCCAGAGAAATACTCGGTGAGACCTGCTTCTGTTTTTGATGTCTGACGACTTCCCAAGGTGGGGAACATTGGCTTGAAACAGCTGCTCTCACACACCTCAGCTGGCTTAGTTTCAGCAAGCTAGTTGGGAATGGTTGCCCTCTGCACAGGATGGGCAGTGGCTGTTCAAGACTCTGAAGCCACATCTGCACACCACAGGACATCGTGCTATCCTTTGAGCTAAAGTGATCATTCGCAACTCAATTGTCATGTCCATACAGTAAAATCCAGTTGTGGATGACTGCTATAGCAGTATTCCACCATTGGTGGAGGCAGCCTGTGTGGCATTGTTTCTGTTTGGACTTGTTTGTTCCTGAGCTCCAGAGTCTCAAATCTGCCTTGATTTACCTGCCCTGCCAAGGTGGGCTTAAAATATTTGTACATATTGAAAATGTTGTAGCCTGCCTTTCCTAGGTTGCTCAAGGTGGCTCAGAACATTAACTGTTAGAGTAATTTTCCCTTCCTCAGAGCTCAAGGTGGCAAACATAGTCTCCTCCTCCCCCAATTTTATCTTCACAACAATCCTGTGAGATACAGAGAGTGTAGTTCAAGTTTGCCCAGTGAATTCCTTGGCAGAGTCGGGGATTTGGAATTGAGTTGCCCTGATACTTCAGCTACTACACTACTTAGGTTCTCTATGCATATATATCACAAAAAAGCAAGCAAAACAACAAGCATCAACAGAAAGAAAGCAAATGGTGTGCATGAGTGTTGAGGAGCCAGCACTAACAGTATTAACCCTTTCAAAGGGCTATTACTGACTTCAGTGGGCTTGGAAGGGTGTGACTGCTTAGGCTGGGATGGGACTGGAAGTTTCTTGCTCTTTTTTATTTTGTGGCCTTCTGGTGTGCAACAAATGCACAGCATTCTGTTTCAAGTTCTTTTGGTTTTCTGCTTGCAGAGAGAGGTTGGGGAAGGGGAACCCCTCAAATGTGCAGCTCCCTGTTGCCTTTGCCTTGCAGGATACCTTCCGTCACACCTCTCCTCCCTGGGCTCTGCCGTGACTGCTGCCTCTTCTGTTGGGGCTGATAAGCCGGCAATCTCCCCAAGCCACAGGGCAAGCAACACAGCTGGTGCTCTTGGCCTGCAAGGAGCTCTCTGCAGCCCAGGACACACCCTGTGTGCAGGGCCAGTGTGCTGGCCAAAGTATTCCCCATTTCTTGATTTCTCTGGAATCTCTGGTGTCTGGAAGTTGATCTCCTTGCTTATGTGATGTGACATAACACTGGGTGGTTCTCCCCCCCTCCCCCCACTAGGTTAAAGCTAATGGCAAGTCTCCCATTGTCAGTGTCTTGCAGCTAAGATAAGGATGGGAAAGTTCTCATGTGCATTTATTTTCTGACATAAATGTTAACTGCTGGTCAGATTCTAGAGCAGCCTCTTTATATGGCTCTTGAAGACAGATATAGAGCAGGCAAGAGTGTTTTGTTCTTTTCTGTCCAGAGCCCTTCGGGCTAAGTCAGGTCCAACATCCGCATGCCTCTTTGGTTGAAAGGCTGGAGCTGCGAGAACAGTGAAAGGCAGGTGATGCGGATTAGGGCTGGCCTCTGCGGTGTGACCTGCTTGGTGCTCCTGCTTGACAGAAGCAGACATTTCTTTGGCTTTCGATGGGAAACTTGGCCAGAGATCCGAGGCAACATGTTTGGGGTGACTGAAAACAAACTGCTGTTAGAGGAATGTGGTGCCAAAGGAGAGCTCCTATTTCTGTTTGCCTTGGGGACTGGAAAGCAAAACTGGCCTGAAGTGCTGTCTGCCACAGGCCAGAGGGCGTCTAGTCATCCTGGGCCTTCAGTCCCTGGGGCAGATGTTGGAGGCCCTTGGGCAAGGTGGCATAACAAGAGTCCCATGGGTGCTGGAGGGGGACTTACTTTCAAGTATTTTTGCCACCCAAGGGTCCAGAGGTGCTACCCAGGCACATCTGATGAGCTGCTCTAGTTTAGCAAAGGCTACCTGTGCAATTCAGGCTCTCTTGGAGCCCAGAAAGAAAAGGCTCTCTAGAATGTCGGGGGGTGGCTGAAGAGGGGAGGCATTTGGGATCTCAAAGTCTCCCAGGACCTTTGGCTCAAGATCTCAGGTCAAAGAAGCTTATTGTTAGTAAAGTCAAGTCTCCTGAAGCTTAGTTCCCAACTGAGTCCCTGCTGTGTTGCAGAAAAATTTCACTTTTCTCAGGAAGCTTCAAGCACACGTTGGCATGCTTGAAGAACCTTGCAGCTTCACCCATTGCAGTAAAGGTATCTTTTTCTACGTAGAGCTTATTTCTGTGGAAGGAAATGGGAGGGCATGAATGAAGGGGCAGGGGAAGAAGGCTTGACACGGTGACCTGTGGCAACCAAGTGCAGAGGGAGGGATGACTGCTGCACTAACAGCTATCCAGGTTAGTTGGCAAAGGAATGTTGAACCCCACCTGCCCCACATCCTGCTGCTGGCTTGCTTGTCTGATGGAGTGGGAGAGAAGCCCTTTTGGGAGGAGACCTTTGTTTTGTGGTGTGGAAACAGCAGAAGCTTCTGGGCCTGGAGCACCTGCTGGAGGTTGCCACAGCCCCTCTCTGCTTAGTGAATTACTTAGCAGTTCTGTCCCTGCCACTCCTCTTTGCCATGTGTCTGTAAGAGCATGCCATTAATGAAAGCTGCATGAGCTGCCCATTTTTGCCTTTGAAGCCTTTTGTTTCAATAATTCTGGTGATTTAAGAGCTGTGATCGTTACAGTATTTTAATTGGCCTAACTGGTAGAATCTGAGGTGACCCAATGTGTATCTATTTAATGTAAAATATAATCTGAATATAAAAATGGAGCTTAGCTGTGCGGCCGAGGACATGTAGTAACTCTTGGTTTTGCTCCTTAAGGTTTTCGGATGTCATCCTGGCTACCATTCTGGCTACCAAATCCGATATGTGTGGCAAAAAGTTTGAGCTGAAGATTGACAATGTCCGCTTTGTTGGGCACCCTACTCTGCTGCAGCATGCCTTTGGGCAGGTAGGGTAAGAGCATTCCTCAATGCAGCTGATCCTCAGGGGGGCAGGGAAGCCATTGAGTATGACTTAGAAGCCATTTCTAGTCAGGCTGTGGTTTTTACTTCTGCGAGGGCACTTACCAGGAGGAGTGCGGCTGTCTTCAGGCATCTCCTCCAGCCATTCTGTTTTATTTCCTGACCGGATCCCTTCAGATTGCCCATATTTGTTCAGCTCCCCCAAATCGAAAATGTGCCAGCCTCTTTTGGCATAGCGTTTTTCATGTTTGCAGTGCAACTTGCCTGCTGATGCTGTCCTTTGGCTTTGGGGGCTGGATCCAGCCAACTTGAAGACTCTGTTTATATTTGGCACAGTGAACAGTACTGCCAAAATTCTGGGAAACAAAAAGAGCATCAAAATGTGCCCAGTCCATCAGAAGGGCCCATCTGTCTTGCTCCAATTGTTCTGGGGGCTCTCTTGCGCCATCTTGTGGTGAAAGGTCCCTCATGAAATTCCGAGTAAGAGCCCCTCCTATCTCTTGGTCTTCCGGATTTGTCACCTTTCTCTTCAGTTTCTGGCAGGTAACTGTGTTGGTCCACAGTAGAACGGCAAAATTTGAGTCCAATAGCACCTTAAAGACCAACAAGATTTTCAGGGTATAAATTTTCAAGGGTCAAGCTACTTGATGATCTGATGAAAGGAGCTTTGACTCGTGAAAGCTTATACGCTGAAAATCTTGTTGGTCTTTAAGGTGTTACTGGACTCAAATCTTGCTGCTCTCTCTTCAGCTTACTCTTTCCAGGGGCTGGACCTGGGAGCTGTGAATGGTACTTTTCATGTGCTCAGAGGCACTCTCTATATCATGTGCTTGTGGTCAGATTGCAGGACCCTCATTCCAGTTGGCTCAGGGTTGCACTACGTGAACAAAAAACAAGCCAACATGAACACAGTGAAAAAGTTAATGCAGAAAATGAAAAGTTGATACATGGTTTTTAATAGAATATAGAACAATAAAAGCATAGAATACAATGGCTATATGTATAGCACCTAAGTCTGGCATTTTCCCCATGCGTAGTACAAATAAGATCTAACAGCACACATATATGGATCTTCTACAAATCACTCTCAAATGATCAGTCACAACTGTAATCAGTCACCAGACGAAACTTAATGAACAGCTACATACTGTTTATCTGTTTGTAAAGTAAAATAGACCTGACCAGATGCCGAATAAATTTTTTAAAATGCTATCTGCGGTCATGGAATGGGTTGATATAAACCTCAACCTTCCATTCATAGTCAGTATCCAGGGACACTTAGGGGATTGATGTTATTTCCAATGTCCCATTTACTTTTCTAGGTCTGATCAGGGCAAATCATATCTACACAGCGTCTAGCAACAGCCAAATACCTGTATTCTTTTTAAAAATTTTGTATCACTTTTTCATTTTCTGTATTAACTTTTTTTGTTTTTCTTAACTTTCTGATCCCCAAATTCATTTTGGATTGGGTCCTTTCCTTGGGTTACACTCCTCAGAACATTGGGAGGGGGGATAAAGGATCTTGACTGGAATGGAGTGGGCTGCCTCATGTTATACAAGCAGGCTTCAGAGCTCGTCTACTCCCTCTCCCCCTGCTCCAGTTATAAATGTATGCATAGGAAAATGGCAAAAGTATGCAAATGGTTAACCTGGTGGTGGTGGTGGGAAGTCTGAGGGCATGTGAGAAGTGGCACTTTGAACCTGGGCAGAAACGGGCAGAGAGGTTTGGAACTGCCCTTTAGATGAAGGATGTGCAACAGCTGAGGATTCCGTTGCTCCCTTCTGCAAAGTGTCTGTTTTGCTGATGTGCTTGTAAATAAAGCAAATTTTTCCAAGACAGGATCGGTGCACTCTTATACAAAGGCAGATCAGACTTGTATGATGTGTTTTCTGTGAATGGCTCTGTAACTGGACAGCCAGACTTTTTTTCCCCTGGTAGTGAAGGAAGCACACTTTGCCAGTCCTGTGGCTGGCTTACTCAGAATTAAGTCTCATGCTATTCAGTTTGGCTTTCTTCCAGGAGTCGTGCGGGGCTTCAGAATGCCACAAGTGGGACTGTCAGGGTTGCCTGCATGCAGATTGGGGGGTGGGTGGGCATTTTTCACACTCTGCACAGGCAGGCAGGGTGTGCACCTGGAGCGTGGTCACTCTTGTGCCCCCAGGTGCCACTTCCCCCTCCCCCACCTTCATATAGCTCCAGTTGTTTGCTTCTGGTTTGGGGAGGAGGCATTTGGGCTCAGTCTCAGCCATTCACAGATCCCACCCCCCACAATGTGTGATCCTTGGAAATCAGAGGGACAGGGAAAGGCACATGGGCTGTGGATTGCTGGTGCAGAGTGTCTTTTCTTTCTGCCTTGCCAAGTTACGAGATGTCTCTCTTCTGCCCCAGGAGATGGATTGACAAACTTGGGCTCAGTGAGAAGTTTTGCTTAGGACTGATCAGCTGAGCAGGGATGGGGGAGAACACTGGAGAGGTGGCCTTCTGCCTCCCCTCCCCTGCCTGATGGCTCCACCTGCAGCCCACCAGCCGTGTATTGTATGCTCTCAGATGTTGTCTCTCAGGTCCTTTAAGCAAACTGGGATTTTCCCTTTTCTGATTTTCTTGGCCTGTAGAGGGAGAGGGCAGCTTCTTTTCTAGGGGAGGCTGTTTTCAGGGAGTGTAGCATGGAAGCCGGGAGTTCCTCAGTGCAGGGCAGATTGGGAAGGGCAGACCAGATTCTGTGGTAGATCACTTCCTCCTTGCTGTGATGTGCTGTTGCAAGAGAGTGTTGGATGTAATTTCAGTTCATGGAGAGGGATACTGAAGGGGTTTCCTGCATGAAATGCAAGAGTCTGCAAGCCACAGCTGAGGCACCAGCTTGTTCTTAGTTTGGGCCCTCCTGCTGGAAATGGCTTTATCTGTGTCTTGAGCCTCACAACCTTCCTGTGACTGGCCAAGGAGATGTTCCAGACTGGCATGCCTACCTTCTGGTTGCCAGCCTGTTTGTAGCCCCTCTAGCTCATAATTATTCCTGACCTGAGGTAGCTTTGGGTCCCCTGCCCTCCTGGAAGAGGAACAGAGTCAGCCCCTTTGCTGCCCTTCCTGCTGGTCCGTTCCTTCTGCAGCATGTTTGAACGTTGTTTGCTTTGCAGATATCCAAGACAGACCCCTCTCCCAAAAGGGAGATGCCCACCATGATCCTCTTCAACGTCGTGTTTGCCTTACGGGTAAGAGCCTTTTGGGGCTGGGGCCGTTTCTCAGCTCCTTGAATGCAAAAAGAGCCCCAGCAGCCCTTGTGTCATTGGCTGAGGAGGGGGGCCCAGCAGCCCAGGCAGAGAATCCACAGGTATAGCTCAGCTGGCTGTGGCACTGTGCATTGGCAAGGTGGTTAACCCTGGAAGCAGGGGCTGACTTGGCAAGAGGACCTTTCTTAGGCCAGCTGTCTGGGGCAGAAGTCTCCTTGCTCCTTTGGGGAGGATGTGCCAGCCGGGCCTTGCAAGCTGGGCAGGAGGGCTACTGAGCCTTCCAGGCAAGGCAAGAAAAGGGACTCTGCTTCTGCTTGCATTTCCAAGTTTTGGGTGGAGCCCTTGGGCAGCAGACGGGTGGGGCAGATGAGAGCCCAGAGGCTCTAATCAAGCAGGGGGCAGCTGTGCTGATGTTTCAGGCCCACCATAGAACTGTGAATCAGCAAAAATGCTGGCACTCTGGAATGCTGAGTCATGGTTTGTGGGGCAAAACTTATCGGGTGCCTTGCCCAACCATTCCTTTAAGCCTCTTAACAGCTGCTTGGCAGCTGCTCCCTGGGCCTTGGTGTGCCTGCCTCTCAAGCCCCACCTTGTCGGCTGTGCATGGCTGATAAACAGCCTGTATGCATTCATTCTGGGGAGGTCTGAGCACGCAGCCTCTTTTGGGGAGTGAAGTGTGACTTGACATTGTCAGGAATGGAAACATCCTTGTTGGTGCCACTGGGGTCCAGGTCTGGGTGAACACACATTCCAGTGGCTCTCTGGGACAGTTTCTTTGAGGTGGAAGGCTTGGAAGCAAATTGTAGGCAAGCCCCTTAGGGCCAAGCTTTTGTCTACACTTGGTAAAAATGAGAGCTAAGAAGAGGCATGTGAGGCCAGTGGATACTCCAGGACCTTCTAGTATGTGTGAACTT
Organism: Eublepharis macularius; assembly: GCF_028583425.1. NCBI lineage: Eukaryota > Metazoa > Chordata > Lepidosauria > Squamata > Eublepharidae > Eublepharis > Eublepharis macularius. The sequence goes on along the minus strand of NC_072801.1, from coordinate 29,983,716 downwards.
GCTAGATAACCTGGATGGGCAACTATAGAGTCCCCTGTAAGAAAGGGCTACTAGTACAATAAGAGTAAATGTCACCAGAATATGAATTTCAGACCGGCTGTGGTGTTAATCTGTTGCTGTCCAAAGAACAAGTAATCTGGCAGGATCTGAAAGGAAAGAGGGTGGTGGAATCAGCGCTTGTGTGTAAATCAGACATAAGATGGCAGAGCCTTTTGCTGTGGTTGTTTTATTATGCACATAGTTGTTAGAGAGTAGGCAGCTCTGGGGTGGGAAGCAGCAGCCCAGTCTCTGACAGGTGTCAGCTAGCTCATGGGGGTTTGGTGGGGCAGTTCTTCCTGTAGGCCCAGAGCAGCTCCCTCTGCCCCCCCCCCCACTCCCCTGGTCCTAATTTCCCCTGCTGACTCTTTATCCTCAGGCTAGCGCGGATCCCTCAGTGATCAGCTGCCTGCACAACCTCTCCCGCCGCATCGCCATCGTTCTCCAGCATGAAGAACGCCGTTGTCAGTACCTGACCAGAGAGGCCAAGCTCATCCTGGCAATTCAAGATGAAGTGTCTGCCATGTCAGAAAGTAAGACCCTGGCACGGCTCCTCCCTAGCCTTTCCAGCGTGCTTGGGAGGAAGTGGCAGGCTGCAGAGTGCTGTGTCCAGCAGCCAAAGTTAGATCTGTTCTCATTCTGGGGACCCTCCTACTTCCTCCCTACTCTGCCCAGGATCTGAGCTGTGCCACTCAGCTATGGGGGACTTGGCAAATCCCCTGGGAACTGGCTTCTGCCTGCTGCTTACTCCAGAAATAGGTCCAGCATGGCTTTTTCATTGCAAACCTTGAGTTCCTTAGTATGGGTTTGAACCTGTCACTGGCTTGGAATAGTTGCATGGCGGGAAGGGTTGCTATTGCCAATAAGAAATATGTAAAAAAGAAGTGTGTGAGTGTTTAAAAAAACCTGTGCGGTGCTTTTAACACTCTTTAGCACTGCACAGATGCAAAGTTTTCTTGTTGCCTTCCTCAGCAACAGATGGTCCACAGTCCCCATTCCTCCACATTCTTCCCAAATGCAAGCTGGCCAGAGACCTTAAAGAAGCATATGACAGGTAAGATGTGCCCAGCTACACCCTGGCAACCAGAGCCTATCTGCACTTGCTTAGTCTGGGAGACCTAAACAACCTTCTCCGTGGCTCCCATGGGACCTGGCTTGTGCTGGCTTTCACTTTGCATATGGAGCACTATGGCCCAGAATCAGGGACTTCCTTGCCCAGATTAGAGTCCTGGCCCTCTGTCTCCTGGACTGTGAACTGAGAGGGCTGAGCTGAACCAAAGGCTCTCCAGGAGGAGTCCTTCACGCTTGGGCTCAGTTCCCTGACCTGCGAGTTTTACTTTGGCTGGCCTATGTGTGTGTGTGTGTGTGTGGTGGGGGGGCTCATCTGCTGTACTGCAGGGGTGGGATTCCATGTGAAATTTGCTACATGAGAGATGATCCAGGATGCCTGCTTCTCCCTGAAGGCAGCTTGCTGGCATAGGTTCACTTAGACAATTTTCTGAAATGGAAAAGAAGAAATAAAACAGAAGAGGCTAGAAGAGCAGAAGATTTTGTTTGGGTTCAGGCTTCCATGCCAAAATGCAGACAGCTTTTGCCACTCTGTCTTTGTTTCTGTAGCACTTCAAGCAGGGCCCTCCCCCAGTGTTGGCACATTCTAAGATTTGGAACCCCCGGATCCTTGCCCTGTCAACTGCGAAAGGGGTAATGAGGAGGGTAAATGATTCCACAGGAACAAGGCTGAGGCTAGAGAGGACACAAGAAATAAGAACTTTGTTTTCTTGTTAGTGTCTGGGTGGCCAGACTTTTTCTTATGCTAGGAGCAATTCTGCTGCTCCAAGTCAAGTCCCAAAGGGGAAACCCTCTTGCTGCGGTTCTTAGCTGGAACAGAGCTGCAAAGGTCTAAGAGTTTGGGCTGCTCTCGGGTGCAAGAGGCTCTGATTTTTCCACATGGCCGAGGAGAGGTCTTAAGGGCAGGCATTGTTTTGGGACAGAAACCAAAACTGGGACCAAGTCCAGCCCTATAGGAAACTGAGCAGTTGTGGGGCAAAAGCCATGGCTCTTGAAAGAGATTCAGAGCAGAGTGGGTAGTCACCAGCACACTGTAGCTGAAGGGACAGTGAGGACAACTGGAGCCAAGAACACCCCAACTTTGGGGAGCAGCACTCACTCAGGTTAGAGGCTGGAGCACAAGCTTCATGGTCCAGCATCTCCCACTAAGTGGAGAGGCTGTAGCAGAATGTTGGAGAGCCATGGCCCATCAGGTGTAGACGGGGCTAGGCCTGGCAACTGAAGAGCGGCCTTCTCCCTTCCACAGGTGAGCCTACCTGAGAATAAAGGTCATCTTCTGAGGTCTTCCTCCAGGTGCATGTTGCTGGGTTAGGCAGATGGCTGTTGGTCTTTCCAAGGCCAGGCTCCAGCTTTAGAAGTTCCTCCCTAGGAAATTTCTCTGAGCACCGCCATGACTGTTACTTCAGCCCCAGGCAATGCGTTAGCCACCGTGAGGATTTTTAAAATGGAAAGGCTGTGTGTGTGTGTGCATGCGCGCACGTGTGTGCGTGTGTCAACAGGTTGACCATGTGGTTTGGCTTTGTTTCAAGCCATCCAGTTTCAGGTTAAGTAATGGAGTTTGAAATGGCTGTGATCTCCAGGAAGGAGATCTTGGAGTCATGAATAACGTTGATCTGGGGTGTGCAGCAGCAGTGGAGAATCCAGATTCTGTGTTCTTGGCTCCTAGGAAAGAGACAATGCAGTGGGCCAGGGCAAAATGCCATTGTGGGATTGTGGTTTGTTTGTTTGGGTCCCACCATTTCAAAAATGAAATTGGAGAATGGAAAGTGGCCACGTGCTTAGGAGGCTGGGAAGGGGATTCAGGACCTTTGTGGAGGATGGATCTCTCATTGGCTGTTAGTCCTGCCAACTCAGCAGGCGCACCATGTTCAGCGGCATAGACTTCTGAATAACAGTTGGTGAAGGGGGCAAGAGCAAGGGAGGGGGCTTCCCTCTGGTCTTTGTGAGCTTCCCAAGTTTTTCAGTGTGGGAAGAGGAATGGCTGGACTTCTGGACACATTTCAGTCTGATCCAGTGAGGCTTGTCTTGTTATGACTCCTAAGATTGCTTAGTTCTTGGGCCGGAACCCTCTTCGGGGACCCATAACTAGTGTTTACATATTGTCTTCTTCCACTTTCATCCATTTGTTCCTCTTAGAGATTTTTTTTTAAAGCTGAGACCATTTTCCATTGAGATAGGCTAGGACACTGACAATGTAATCCTGTACAGAGTTCCTCCATGCAAAACCCCTAGAAGGGCTTGGAGGGGGCATTAGTTGCTTGAGGGTTGGGGAGGCTGTTGTGAGCTCTCCTTTGATGTTTCTTGGGTGGGGAGGGAGGGGGCAGCACCACCAGTCTTTTTTTTTTTTTTTTTATTTTTATTTTTTACCAGACTATCACAAGGAAAGGGAAGAGGGAAGGGACAAAGGGGAGTGGAAAAAGAAAAAGGGGGGGGAATGAACTACAAACACTAAACACTACACTTCAATGTTTCCCTTCATACTGTCATAATACAAAAATAGCTCCATAGAATAATGATGGAGTGGTTAATCATACAGAGAATAAACATTTCAAATTCTGATTAAACTTTCCTCCCCCTTCTGGGTCCCGGACGCAATTCTCTCTGTGCAACTGCTGTTGCAATGCTCTCCTCTCCCCCCCCCCTCCGGCTCCTCCTTTTCTTCGTTCTTGGTGCAGCAGAATTCTGGGTTTTTATTCTCAAAATCCTTTAGTTGATCTTCTGATAATATCTTATAGGCCTGATCTTTATATCTGAACCATATTCCTTCCGGGAATAACCATTTGTACTTTATTCCATGGTCCCTCAGAAGAGCTGCAAACTTTTTATATTTAAAACGCCGTTTCCGGACTAGAAATGGAACGTCCTTCAAAATCTTGACTTTCAAACCCATAAAGTCCAAATCCGCATTGTATGAGTTATATAGGATGGTGTCCCGAATCTTTTTAGTTGAAAAGTCAATAATGATCTCACGAGGCAACTGTCGCTTTGTTGCATATTTTGAAGAAGCCCGACGGACCTCCAAAATGTCGCTTTTAACCTCTTCTTTAGTCGTCCTCGCGGGTGTCGCCAGTAGTTCCGAGACCAAATCCCACAGATCCTCATTTTCCTCCTCTTTCACGTTTTGGAGACGCAAAATTGTCTGCGTTCGTTCCACTTGTAGCCCGATCAGTTGGTTCTCCACCAACTTCAGCTCCTTTTTTGTAGCCTTCACAAGTGATGCACTTTCCAGAGCAGACTTTTCTGCCCCCCCCCCGCTGCTGCCTTAATGGTTTTCACCTCGCTTTCAATTAAGCCCACCCTTTGATCAGTTTCGTTCAGCTTGTCAACAAAGGGTTTTATAGCTTCCACCACCGCCCTGCGCACCAATTCTTCGAGCGACTCCCCTTTCTGCAAGGTGGCCGAGATTGACTTACCGAGAGCGGGACTTTGCTTCTTTGCTGCCATTTTGGGGGGGGGGGGGCGCCAACAAAATTCTGGAACTCCACGAAGGGGAAGAGCGAGTCTTCTTCAGATCAACCTCTCCTTCACAAACGCTTGTAGAACAGAAGGGATTCGCTTGTTTACAGGCTTCCGCCTGTTTCTTTTACTTGCCGTTTCTCGTTGCCCGGCGGCACTCGAGGCGCCGCGCACATCTGCCGGCCTCCATAGGGACAAACGGGCAATTCCCTCCCCGCATTGATTTCGGGGAGTTCTTCCCGCCGCGTCCCGGACCCTGGCTCCCTCCCTGGGAGTCCTGGGGGCTAATCCTTGCAGATCAGCCGCCCGGTCAGGGTGCCCGGTCGTTTCCTCCCGGACCAGCCGAGAGGAGCGTCCGGCATGGCTGAGAAAACGAAACCGACTCCAGTCTTCAAGAGTGACCAGACACTTTCTTCTGTTGATCCTGACTTCCTCCTTTGGGGCTGGCTCCATCCTAAGCTCTCTTTGTGCCAGGGATGCTCTTTCTCTCTGCACAAAAGGCATGTCAGTGAGTGTGTAAGCTTTGCTTCTTTCTCTCCTTAGGGCCCTTATCTGCCTTGGTGATGCTGGGCAGCTCCTCCAGAGCTTGAAGGCCACTAGTGCCATCTAGTGGGGAACAGCTCTCCTTTGCATGTTGGCATTTCTTCAGCTTCCACGTCTCTTGATTTCACTGCTCTGGGAATACTAGAGAACAACCATTTAAGTGACATTCAGAAGGGACCCCTGCATAGTCAGACCAAAGTTCCCATGTCCAGCTGCATGCAGGATGCATAGTTGGGGGTGGTGGGGGGAAGAGCAACCAGAATATACACAGTGAACAAGGACGTTCCCACCTGGCTCTTTTCTTTCCAGCCCTAATCACCCCAAGTATGGAATGGGCCTCTCCCACTGCTCCTGCAAACCAAGTCACTGTTTTCACTAAACTGGCCAGCAGGATCTCCTTCCTCAGCAGACTCTACTGGGGTGTCACCATTCAGAAGATTCTTCACCCCAGCATGCATTACTTGGTACTTACTGGTGTTTGCCACATTACTGCCACCGGCTTTGGAGAGCAGTACTCCACTATTAATTTCCATTGACTCCTCATGATGGGACAGGGGAGGGTCCTATAGCTCAAAAGTAAAAAGCCCTGTCTGTGTGCTGCTACGGACTCAAAACTCCCATGGGGGTAGCAGGTTATTCTTTTCTTAAGGGCCACCCAGCAGTGCATAGCGTAGCAAGCGTCCATTTTCTGTTCTTCTCTTTGGTTGGGGAGATACTCCTGTACCGCCAACTAGCTAGGCTTTCATTTCCTGCAAAGCTTTGGAGTTCTGTTGCCTCCCCACAACTGCTGTGATTGCTCATCAGAGGTGCTGGATGGCCACTGTTGCCCCCAGTCTGGAATGGGAGCACCCACTGCTGTCTCTGCACAGTTTCCAAGTGTTGTGAATCCTGCAGTAAATCTCCCGCATCTGGTCCAACATCCCCCGCCCCCGATGGGAACAGAGGGCAGTGGACTCCATCCACAGCCCTTCTGCATGTGCAGTGGGTCATTGTTTCCCCTTTACATTGTCACTGGAGGGGTGGGGGTGGGCACTGGGCTGAGGGTATCCTCCAACATCAGCAGCAGCTGCAGTGGAATGGCTGGAGCAAGAGGCTGAGGGATGTTCTGACCCACCAAAGGTTATTTGGCTCCCTCATGGTAGCCTGAGGGCAATGACCTTGAGCCACTCTAGTTTGGTGTTCTTATTGCTTTTTTGTCTTCCAGCCTCTGCACTACTGGAGTGGTACAGCTACATATCAACAACTGGCTAGAAGTGAGCTTCTGCTTACCACACAAAATCCACTACGTTGCTTCCCATTTTATACCCCCAGAAGCCATTGAAAGGAGCTTGAAAGCCATTCGGTAAAGACAGCCTTTCTTTGCATTCTCTGTGACTTTGACAGCACTTGCAAGCCACAGGGTGGTTTAGCATTCCCAGCTCCTTCCTTGCGAGAATTCTGTACTGCCAATTAGAACGGGAACTGTCCAGGCACAGCACACTGCTGTAGCATACCTGCCCACTAGGAGGTGCTGTTCTGGGCTGCTAGTGGCAGAGGACAAAGGACACTATTTTGTTACCTTTCTAGAGCCTCCTTTCCACTTCCAGACATTCACCAGCAAGTTTTCTCATGTAGTTCAATGCCAAAGACTTGCTGTACTGTGACTCCCGCCTCATTGACTGGCTAAATACTTTGGAAGTCAATGGAGGCAAGTTGCTTGCATAGGAGATAGTTTTCTACTGAACCCCAAGTGATCCTTTTAAAGCAGTGGTTCAAATGCCTCTTGAGCAACAGCAAAAGTGCTGCTAACTTAATTTCAGGCTGGGTGCACCAGCTGCAGGTGGGGAGCGGGAAACTGCTGGGAGAAGGCGCTTGCTGCTGCGTGTTCTCAGCAGCCACTGAGGACTGCTGTCCCCTTCCACTCAGCCTCATCCCAGTCTTCTTGCTGGTGTGGTGAGAAAGGGTCTTGCCATCCCACCAGATCTTCTTGCCTCCCAGGGCAATTTAGCCTGCTGGCCCTTGTGTTTGCCTGATCCTATCCTGGAGACGCTCCAACGTTTGAGGCAAGGGCTTGCTGCAGATTGCCCTGGTAGCCCGTCCTCTGTCTCTCTCCCTGCAGGCCTTACCATGCCTTGCTGCTGCTCAAGGATGAAAAAGGCCTTCTTGCCGAGCTCCCCTTGGACTGCTCCCCTGCCTTGGTGCGAGTGATCAGAACCACCTCAGCCGTGAAGAATCTTCAGCAGCTGGCCCAGGATGCAGATTTGGCACTGCTGCAGGTGCTTCCTGGGCCAAAATCCAGGGAGGGGCCAAGGGGCTGTCAGAGGGAACAGAAGTGTGGGAGGAGGCCTGGCAGGCAAGGGACGGCTGACTGTGAAGGGAGGAGGATGGCAAACCCTGAGCTATCCCAGGAAATGTTCTTTAACTATCTAAGGAGACTGTCTACCCTGGTCCAGAGGAAATGGGGGGGGGGCGCAGTGAGGTATCAGACATAACCTGAGCTCTGTGTTGGATCGAAGGAGGCCTTTTGTGCCAGGATGCTGCCCTTTTCTATCTTAATTCAAGGACAATCAGCAGCCATTTGCTTCCCTGCTGTTTCCTATGTGTATTTGTGTGTGTGTGTGTGTGTGTGTGTGGGATGTTCTGCTGCTTGAGCTGTGGCAGGAGAAACCAAGGGCAGAGAGGAGGGCTTGGTGCAGCCCCATTACCAATCCTGTGGCTTCTTTGGTGTGGCTGCCATTTGCCTCAGAAGCAGAGAGGCACAAGGAGCTTCATTCCAGAGCTGGCTCTTTTCGTATTGAATCGCAAGTGGAATCAAGCAAAGCTGTCTTGCCTGGAGCGGTCCTGAGAAAATCCTGTGACTGTTTGGGAATGGGTGGGGAAGGCATTTCTGCATGTATGCTGTGAAGGGGCAAAATGGAGCCTGCTTCCCTAGTGATCTTTGTCTACACTCTTCTCCTACACAAGTGCGTAGGTGTGGTTAGACTAGGATTTGGGATCCCCACGTTCAAATCCCCATTCTGACATAAAAGCTTGCTGGTTGACCATGAGCTAGTCACATACTCCCAACCTCATCATCCTTGTAGGATTGCTGTGAAGATCAAATGGAGAAGAGGAGAATGATGTAAGCTGCTTTGGTTCCCCACTAGGGTGATAAATGAAGTAAAATAAACAAGAGTGAGGTTTCTAATAAAAGGAGATACCCAAGTAGGAACCCTGAATAGGATTGTGGCTTCCTAGCAGCACTTGGGTTGGGTTCATACACAAACTGCACTGTATCTGCACCATCAGGAAGGGTGCTGCCTGTCTGGCAGTTACAGCTGAGTTCTGCTAATGGTCTCTTCCCCTTTCTGGCAGGTCTTCCAGCTAGCCGCACATCTGGTGTACTGGGGCAAAGCCATCATTATCTACCCACTGTGCGAGAACAATGTCTACATGCTGTCTCCCAATGCCAGTGTTTGTCTGTGAGTGTGCAACATGCAAAGCATCTTCTGCTGGTGCTAGAATGTTTTACATGCCTGTTTCATGTGCGTGTGGGGCCACAAAGCTCACCTTGGCAAGGTGATCTTGCGCAAGTCACTCCGCTTGACCTACCTAATAGAGTGGGTTGTAAGGCTACAGATTGGCAAAGCCCCCATACCCTGAGAGGCAGGACAGGATGCTCATGTGAGAAACTAACACAGCATCTCTTCCTTTGGCAGTTATTCCCCTTTGGCAGATGAATTTTCCTGCCAGTTTCCCGGTCATGATCTACCTTCTGTCCTATCCAAGTTCTCCTTGCCAGTTTCTTTAGCAGTATTCAAGAACCCTCTTGCTCCACCGGTGCAGGAGGTAAGTGGGGCTTTATACTAAGCAGATCCCAACCCCGCTTACGGCTCCTGGGGGAAGAAAGGCCTCTGCATGAGACTCAGACTCCTGGGAAGCTGGGGCAGCTCTGAGATCCTGTCTCCCCCACTCCAGACTCAGTTTATTCAAATGGTGGTGTGGATGCTCCAGCACAGACTCCTGATCCAGCTCCACACGTACGCTTGCCTAATGGTACCGCCCAAGGAAGAGGACTTCCGAGCCAAGGCAGAGGAGTTGCCTTTCGCTGCCAGAGTTGGAGGCCGCAGCCTCAGCACCCCCAACGCACTCAGCTTTGGATCCCCAAGTAGGAGGTGGCTCCCTCCGTGGCTCTTGGCAGGGCTCTGCCAGGAAAGGGTTGTATGGTGGGGAGGTGTTTGGGAAAGAATGCCCCAGATGGGGGAGGAGGAGGGGGTCCTGCATAAAGGGATTTCGGGTCACTTGCTGGACTTGTAGAGCAGCCTAATTTAAAGCATTGGCCAGAAGGTGCCCTGCTTGCCTTTTACCCTTTCTGCGGTTTCCTGGGTGTGTGTGTTTTTACCCAAGGACATTTTCCAGTTTCACTGATGGAAAAATGGGGAAATTTGGGGAGAAAAAATCCTATGAACTATTTTCTTGAGAAAGAAAAAACTTGTCTTGAAAGCATTACTCTCATTTCAAATGTATAGCATGAAAAAGTATAAGGACTTCTTTCAGTGTTTTGGATAGGAAAACTGGGCTATTTTGGCTAGCGCTGAAAACTGCAAGCCTTTCGCTTTTGGGGTACAGGGAGGGCAACGTGCAGGATTAAAAATACTGTCCACTCCTCCGGTATGCCAAGCAAGCGTTGTCTCACACAAGCTTTTCTGTGCTCTGCAGCCAGCAGCGATGATCTGACTCTCACCAGCCCCAGCATGGAGAATTCCAGTGCAGAGCTGCTCCCTGGTGGGGGAGACTCCCCTGTGAACAAGCGCATGACAGAGAATCTGTTGACAAGCCTCCTGGAACATGAGCGGGACGCCATTCTCAGTGTCCCAGCGGCACACAATCCAGAGGATCTGCGCATGTTTGCAAGGTAACATGGAGGGAGACAGAGTCTGATGGGGCATAGTCTAAGCCAGATGCTGGGCTGTGATGCCTGTGGACATGACATTGCCTGCAAACAGGCTTGCACACAAGCATGAGAGGTAATCACTGACTGGCTGCACTCAGTGTCTGAGGTTTGTAGAAAATGGGTACAGATGGAAAGGAGTCAATGGGAGAGCCAGACAGACCTCTCTGTACACAGAATGCCAAACATTCCAGAGCGGGATATCCCTCTTATTCTGTAGCAGCAAAAATTAACAGGTATCTTGTGGCACTTTAAAGATTAACAAGATCATATGCCAACATACAAGCTGTTTTTGGACTGCCTTCCCTTGTAATCCCCTTCCTAAACACTAGGCCTGCCTGCCTGCCCTTGAGTTCTCTCAAACCAGGCCTGGGCCTTTTCCCTTCTACTGCATCTAACAGTATTGTTGTTCAAACTTGAGGGAAGTGGGGGGGAGGCTGGCTGCCTCTAGACTCCACCTGAGAGGAGAACTGGAGCAGCAGTGAAAGAGGACAAGACGCTCTGCTTATGGAAGAGAGGGAGCAAACAGACCAGCTCCAAGAAGGGAGTGCCTTTGTTGTCCACTCCTTGGGCCTTTTGAGGTCTGGGCAGGGATTTTGCATCTTCATCCTGGGGCTGCAGCTTTGTCGCTCTGCCCAGTGCCACAGTCAGCAATACGGGTGGTGGCCCGAGCCCCAGACGCTCACTTCCAGGGCCCGCTGCAACACCTCTGGCTTCCTGTCCTCTCCCTTGCAGGCTGCTGCACTACTTCCGAGGGCGACATCACCTGGAGGAAATCATGTACAATGAAAACATGCGCCGCTCCCACCTGCTTATGCTCTTTGACAAGTTCCGCAGCGTGCTGGTGGTGACCAATCACGAGGACCCCATTATCTCTGTCTTTCAGTCCCTCCAGAAGTGAGGAGCAGCTGTAGCTGTGGAGCTCACCCAAGGGTGGGGAGGAACAGTCATGTTGACTGGACTTGGACCTGCCTCTGCTGCTCCCACCCCCAGCAATGTTTCACTCTCTGGGAGTTGGATGAACAGCACTGCTCGAAACTCGGGAGGCAAGAGGAAGGAGTGTCCCACTTGTAGGGGTTTGGGATTAGGCCCCTGCAGTATGTGCCGAACAAGGCTGTGTCCTTTGCTTTATGCTCCTGCTCCTGTTACTGAGAAGGGCAATCCTCAAGTGCTGCCCCTTGGACAGAGCTGGGACAGAGGAGTGAGCCAGGTGTTTGTCTTCGCAGGCACCTATCCAAGACCTATCCCTTTGCAATCAGAAAAGGCATTTTAATTGTGAAACATCTTGTTGGAAACTACGAAACCTGTCACTGTACCCAGCAAATGTGATTGCTCCATGTGAAAAATGCACAACCAAAAGCATTCCTCTCCATTTTATAAATGAAGTGAACTAGTCAGTGTCTTGATGAGTGGGGATGGGTCTTTTGGGGATGGAAGTCGGCAGGAATAGCAATTTGTTGGGGCTACTGCCTTGTTGGCAGTAGTGCTGGGATAGCAGGCCAGGCCTGACCAAAGTAGTATTCTGTTAACCCAAAATAACAAATCTAGTAATGCGCTGGGGGGAGCATTTCTGGGGGCAATGCTTGCAGCTCTTAGGGTTGCTGGCCCTGCTGTGGGTCTTGTGCTTCTTCCTAAATCAGGGGCTGGTTGAGTTAGCTCACATCTCCTAAGCCAGGATCTCCAACCTTCTTAAACCTGCAGGCACCTTTGGATTTTTGCCAGGGCTCTGCCTCCTGCAACAGCCCTTTTGGGGTGGCACTCAAAATGGCTGTTGCAGGAGGCAGAGCCAAAGGGAAAGATCTCCCTTCCTCCTCACAAGGTAACAGTCGGTCAAGTCACAAACACCAAGCCTTTGCTCTCACTCCCTCTGCCTCATTTTATTCCATAATGAAACATATGAAGCATCTGAGTAAGGCAGATGGTCTGCCAGGGTCAGAACTGTCTCTATTCTGACTGGCAAACGTTCTTGACGGCCCTCTGTTTAGTGATATTCATGTCTGTTAAACTCTCTGGCTCCCCTTATCAACGAGGCTTTCATTTTATAAAAAAAAAATTAATAAAAGGTGGTTGTTGGGGGTTTTCCGGGCTGTATTGCCGTGGTCTTGGAGACCACGGCAATACAGCCCGGAAAACCCCCAACAACCATCGTTCTCCGGCCGTGAAAGCCTTCGACAATACATCAATTAATAAAAGCTTTATTTTTCAAAGAATGACAGAAGAGTAAAAAGGAACAAACGAAAGTCCAGGGGGAGGGAGACTGGGGACTAAAAAGAAGGAAAGCCTGAAGGAGGAATGCCAGCTAAAGAAAGTCTGGGTGCTTCACAGGCCTCACGATCCTCTGGTGGCTGTGAGGGAAACCCTTTCCTTTGAATGAGGGCAGCCAATCCAAGCCTGGCCTTGTTTCTGAAAAGGTTAGTCAGGGAGCCCTGCTCTAAGCAGTTTCTATCTCCTCCTGTGGTGCATATGCACTGCTTCCTCTCTGATTCTGACCCCTAACTAGAAGCCTCCAAGGGCCCTTGAGGGGTGTGTACTACCCTATGCCCCCAAGGGGAAGGACACAGCCTGCCCTAGAGCCAGCAGCAGAAACTACCTTGTAGCATGAAGCACAACAGCCTGCCCTTCCTTCCCCAGCTGACCAAGGACTGTTTGTGCGGCTTCCTTTTGATGGCTGCCTAGTCCTATTTCTTCTGGGGTTCACCCTGCATCCCCCACACCATCTCTCAGCTGCCTGCATGCCCCAAACCCTCACACAGATGCGAGGTGGCTTATGAAGCTCTACTACAGTTCAAGGCCATCAGAGCATCAGTCAGTCAAGGAAGGCACCATACAAAAACATTTTATTCTTAGAAAAGCAAAAAACACAACCCACTCTCAAAAGAATTCCCCGTCTGATGATCCCTCTGGGATCAGTTGATCCACGAGTTCCCCTTATGTTGCACTCCAAGCCCCAGCACCCCCAAGCCCTTCCAGCATCTTCTCTGTTTTTTTGTCAGCCACACTTACACACTTGTTGCCTCGGATGTAGAAACGCAAAGGCTTATGGGCCCAGTCACCACTGATGCCGATGCGAGTGGTACAGATGACAGAATCCTCTGGGGGTGCTTTTGGGGCAGCCTCCAGCCACACACCAGCGGTGCAGGCCAAGTCCTCCTGGTCGAAGCTCTTGTCGATAGCTAGGGCCTGGCAAAGCTTGGAGGGCCCATTGCAGAGCTGCCAGTCCTTGAGGGCCTTGGCTGGGCTTTTGTGTTGAGCCTGACGCAGCTGCCTCATGGTGTCCAGGTCCTGCAGGGGCTCTAAGGAGCGCAGGAGGACTGCAGCCCCCTCCCCTGCCAAGAGGGGAGCAAGCATCAGCCCTGCTGTATTTGCCTAGGAAGGTCTGCATTTGGAAAAAGGCCAGCCCCACTCATTTAGCCAGCCCCTCTTCCACCACCACAAGTGCAAAAGGGGGGGGGCACCTGCATGTCTCCCCCTACATGACCCCTTGATTGTCCCCCTTGCTGCACCTTAGCAGGCCCTTGTCATCTTTTTAAGAGCCAAGTAGCTCACAAGGCTTGCAGCAGAGTGCAGCGGTAAGGTTAAAAGTGGAGGAAGCTGCTGGCCCCAACAAGTCTAGAGCAGCCTGCTGCTTACCCTTACTGGAGATGTTCATACAGAAGTAGATACCATAGATCTGGTACACGTAGAGCGTGCCGGGCTTCATGAACATGGCAGTGTTCCTGGCCGTCCGCCTCCCACCCCGAGAGTGAGAAGCAGTGTCATCGCCACCCAAGTAAGCCTCGGTTTCCACGATCTGCCCTCGCAGCTCTCTTCCATCTGGGAGCCTCCGCACCAGAACCTGGAAAGCAGAGCCAAAAGCACTGACCATAGTAACAGACCCTCCCAAGTAGCGTGGCCAAGCTCCAGGTGGGAGCTGGAGATCTCCTGGAAATGCAACAATTTTCTCCAGGCCAGAGATCCCGCCCCCCCCCCAAACAAAAGGCAACTCTGCAACAAGGATTCTATTGTAGATGACAGAGCCTAGGACAGCAGCATTCCTAGAGTGTCATCACATGCCCTACCGGGCTCCGCCCCCGCCCCTCGGCCACGGGAAAGCTCCCTGACCCGGAGGCTTCGCTTGCCTGTCCCAGCAGGGCCTTAGCCAGGCTAACGCACGGCCGGTTGAAGAAGTCGCAGCCCAGGCGCTGCCGCCGCAGCCAAGAATCGCCAAGGGATGGGGGCAGCGGCTGCGGTTCCCCGGCCATCCCTCCTCCGGAAGCCGCGCCAACCGGCCGGCCCTCGCCCGGAAGCCGCCGCCGCCGCCGCCGCCTTCCTGGTTAGGCGCGCCAGGCAGCTTGTGGTTCCGCAGGCGGCTGTGACTCGGTGCTCCCGCGGGGCGGGGGGAGAGCCGAGGGGGCGGGCGGGGCGGGCGCGAGAGACTCGGTGCCCGGGCGGAGCGCGCGGGCTCACCACACAACCTCCAGCGGGCAGCTGCAGATACTCAACAGCCGACCTTCACAGTGCGATCCTAAGAAGAGTCGCTCCAGTTAATGGGCTTAAACTGGAGAAACTCTGCGTAAGATTGCACTGTTAGTTTCCATTGCTTTTGTCTCCCATCAGGGCTGGTAAGCAAAGTAGTGGCCGAAGGGCGGACGGCAGGAAACCGTTGTCCCATGGCGGTTGCCTTTCCTTATATTCTAGCGGTCACATTCCATCTCTCCCCATGCATTCAAGCATGCTTGGAAATTCTCTAATGGACAATGATGGGGTGCACATTCTGGCATTCTCTTCCTTTAGTTTTCCAGGAAAGGCCAAGTTGCACAGTTTGGAGGCTGCCTGAAGAAACAGAATGCCCATTCAAATATTCATCCCTATAAGTAACTTGGGGTAAGGGAGGGAACCTTTGGGGATCCCAAGGGTAGCTCCCCAAAAGCTTCACATCGTGTCAGATAAGCAAAGTCTTTGGGAGAAATTAATTGCACTGTTGTTGACCTCAGAAATCTGCCAAAAGGGCATCAGGCAGAATGCTGTCACTCTTACAGAACTTTAACATTGCATGGACAACAGAAAATGCATATCACTTTCAACACGTACACATTCTGTTGAGCTATGGGTTTTCCAGCAAGATTCTCACCCAATATTTCTGCAGAAGTTCCAAAGGGAGACCTCTTCTGGGTTGTAATTCATGTGTCAACTTGCTCAAACTTCTCAAAGGTGTTGGTGGTCAGCTCATCACCCAAAAATAATGGTCTCATTATGAAAATAACATCATTCAATTTATATACCGCGGACAACGCCCACTCAGAGCAGTTTACAAAGTGTGTTGTTATTATCCTCATCACAATCACCCTGTGAGGTGGGTAGGGCCGAGAAAGCTCTGGAAGAGCTGGGACTGGCCCAAGGTCACCCAGCTGGCTTTAAGCAGAGGAGTGGGGAATCAAACCTGGTTCTCCAGAACGGCTCTTAAGCACCTTTGGGCTGGTAAGCAAAGTAACCCCCCCTCTGCTAGTTAGAAGCTATTTCCCTTATTTGTAATAATTTTGCTAGCCCTGCCAGGGAGCCTCACATGTAGCTGAAGAGGCAGCATGTGACCTTTGCATGCACCCACCCACGGAAATAGGAGAGGAGGTACGCAGAAGCAGAGCTGCCAGGAACAGATGTAACCCCCACCCCTCGCCTTCCAAGAACTGGAACTGAATTTTCCCAGTGGAAAAATTAGAATTTTGGGAGATCACTGAAAACAACTATGAAATATCTTCTTATCTGGAATGAATCAAATGCTTTTTGAAATATTAACTTTTATTTACTTCATTTATACAACCCTTATCTCCCCAATGGAGAGAGAACATTCCCTACTTCTCTATTTTAGCTCCCAGGTCCTAGTCCAACACTCTAACCACTACACAACACTGTATCTCTCTACTATATTGGGTAATTATTTTATAAAATAAAACAATATATATATAAAATCATGCACAATTACAAAATAAATATTTCTCTATGGTTTATATTGTAACAAATTTATGGAGAACAACAAAAATGGCAAGAACAAAAACAAAGGACAAATAAATACATCTGTTATTGGCACTTATAAAATGTTCCATGTAAAGTATCATGTTTGTAAAGGCAACACAAGTCTTCCAAGTTCCTAAGGTTTGATTAGTTTTTAGAACTGAAATTTCTAAAACTTATGAATAGTCTTATAGTCTAGAGAAAGGTTATAATTACGTGAATCTTCATGTCTGAAGAAGAGAGCTCTGACTTTCAAAAGCTTACACCCTGAAAATCTTGTTGGTCTCTAAGGTGCCAGCAGACTCAAATCCTGATGAATCTTCAAATCTTCAATAAATTGAAACTAGAACTAGGTATCTGTGAACATCCGCAAACTGTGTTTTCTGAAAACCATATATACAAAATAATACAAAAATATTTACAGTGCTATTTACCGCTTTTAACTGAAGAAAAATTGTCCATTACCAGAATTTCCTATTTTTTTCCAACCACTGCCTGCCATGAGGGAGATTTCCTTTTTCCTGCAGCGCTAAGAAACTGGGCTTCAATTAAAAACAGAGAGAAGAGTTCTTGTCCTGCCATTGACATTATGTTGGTATAAAAATATTCCACTGGAATAACCTGAGGGATTAGAGCAATACTAGCCCATCATTCTTTTTCATTGAATAACTTGTGACCCAATCTCTTGTGCTTTGCAGCAGGACAACCAATAAGACTGCCTTTCTAATGTTGAACTTGATACAATGGCCACAAGTGGTGGAGCCTGAAGGGAGAAATGATCTGGTGAGCTATTTCCTTCATGTTAGCAGAGAGTGTTAAGCAATCTGGCTTCCCGGCAAGGGGGGTGCTCAGTCTACTGTCCAGCTGCAATTCCGCCTGACTTCCTACCCTTGTATGAATGGCTGGGAGCCTGGGAGGATATACCTGCCTCTAGAGCTTTCCAGTGGTCAAGAGCAACTGGCAAAGTGAGCAGATGTTTGTGCTCAGGCTCCAGAGCAGGGTGCGGTTGTGCTACAGCTGAGCAATGCTTTTTGGCATCACAGCTGGAAGCCGAAAGGGAATCTTGAAAGCTCAGCCAGCTCCAGCTGCCAAAGAGTAAAGTGTGATGCTGCCTTCCAACCAGGGCTCTGGATAGAGCTGCACTGGTTCTGAAGGTGCAGATTCACAGCATAGAGATGCTATCAGATGCAAATTGTCAGAGGCACAAATGTCTGTTTAACTAGCTTTGACTGGCTTGCCAGCTGCAACTCTTATTGGAGATGCAGATTTTGGCTGTGGCTATTCGTCCACCTATCCCCCCACAGATCACACCCGAGCTAGACTACTAAAAAGCATTCTACATGGGGCTACAGGTGGCATGCTACAGGTGGCATGGAAGCTTCAGGTGGTGCAGAATGCTAGAATGAAATTGCTGACTGACATCAGTGACAGAGGTCACATCTCACTGGTCTACCAACAACTTAACTGGATAATGCCTCTTTGCTCATGGGCTCAGCTCAAAGTGCTGGACGTGTAAGGCCCTTCCATATCTTCTTGCCCACCCTTTAAGGTCTTCAGTGGAGGCCCTGTTCAGCCTCCCTCCTTTTCAGAGGCAAGGCAGATGGCAGCAAGAAGCAGGGTCTTCTCTGTTGTGGCACCACAGCTTGGGAGCACCACCATTTATACTCCTGGGCTTTTCAGTGAGAGTTATTGTGTATTATTTTCCATGGTCACTTTTGTCCTGTAGTTAGACCACTGGTTATTTTTTAAAATCTTTTCTGCTGAAAGGCATTTTTTAAAAAAAAATCTCTTTTAATGCTTGTTGCCAAGCTGTTCTTTTTTATTCTTCAGCTCTTTAATGCTTTTTCCGCTTTTTGATGTTTCAAACGGAAAGTGTATTTTCATGGTGATTTTGGTTGTTTTAAAAGAGCACTAGCCAGCCAGGAACCAAGTCTTTAGCTGAAGGGTGGGATACAAATGTTCAAACTTAAAACCCAGCAGCAGAAAGCTACAGCTGCTTCACTGGCTGACAGTTAAGTGGGAAATTATTCAATTATTTCACTGAGGCTAAATATAACCCAAATGGAAAACACCCGTCACCCCCCTCACACACACACACACACTACAGACCATTTGTGCACATCTGGGTGGTGGGAGACACTTCCTGGCCCTGCTGAGATTCCAGGCAGCTTCCCTCCCTCCTCACAGTTCTTTTCACAGAGCCCCTTCCCCTCACTCTGGTTTGTTTCATCTTTGGAGGAACCGAAAAGCTGAAGGCCCCAGCACTCCGCAGATGGAATCTCTTCACAGATTCCAAACCATGCAGATGGAATCTCTGCCCAAGGGGGCATCTCTTGGTGGTGGGCTGTGCTGAAGCCCTGCTCTCTGCATTTTAGATTCAGATTTATTCAGTCTATGATCAGTACAAAAGATCAGAAAAATTTACATTAGAGCAAATGAAAAAATACAGGTCAATCCTGCTACAATGCAGTCAAAATTTACTAAAATTTAAAATCCTGATGGATTTTGCAAGCCACGGATTTTTTTTTTTGCATAGCTAATAGTAATCTGATTAATACCCATTAGAAACTTCCTTGAAACCTCAATGTTGGAAAAGCTTCTAAGCAATGGGACAACTGTATTTGAACAAATATCATGATAAAAACAGCAACAGAACAGGACACGCTCCATGGATTCCACCTCTTCCATGCCACAGTCTTGAGGGACTGTTTGTGATTTTTTTTTTTAAAAGGGTCCTTTTTACTGTGTAAACTTCAAAGCCCTCTGCATTTGTTGACTTGATTGCTTCAGTGCATTGGACACAGTACAAATTAGCTCAGGTAATCCCAAATCAAGACTGCCCAGCCTCCATCCACTCCAGGGGGTCGAAGCAACCTCGTTACTGTACCACTCCACATGCTCCTCTAAAGGAAAAGCCTGAGCTCAGTGGCCGCTTAGCTTACAGGTTCAATCGCCCGCCTCTTCACTTGAAAGTATCAGGTAGTGGTGGGAACGGCCCCGCTCTGCTGGACAGTCTTTGCCAGTCAGGGGAGACAAGAGTCCAAAATGCAGTGGAACGCAACTTCACACATTTACTGAGTCCCTCCAAGTGGCATCCCTAGTGTGGCATCATCAGCTTTTGCAACCAGGCATTGCTGGGATTGGCTGCAAAGGGAAATAACAGCTGAAGCACCCAGTCCAGCCCCCTCCTCTGATGGGTACTTCCTTCCACTGTTTTTTAGAGAACTGCAGTAGGCAACCAATGTCTGGCTCCTGGATTCCCAATCCAGTCCAGGGATGCAGGACATGACTTTCCCAGCATCAGGGCAGAGTCCAGGCCCTGGAAAGGCTACCTCCCTGCTCAGGACCTGTGCCTGAAAACCACCTGGGGAAAGCAGGTGTAGCTGGGAATTGTTAAAGGAGAAACAGAAAGGCTCCGGGTTCCAAGATGTCTCAACCAGGCAGACAGAGAGACCATTATGGAGACAGCTAAAATGGCACTCAGATAAAAATGTCCCGCCAATTACACACACTGACCCTCTTGCGGCAGTTAAGAGCCTGGGATGCCTGTCTCTCCCTCCCGACAGTCAGAACATTTCAGCACAGCAGGCTGCCTGCAATGCCTCCCCTCCCCTGTAGCCACTCCTGCAGGGAGCCCTCCTGGCCAGCAGCTGGGCCCTCTGCTCTCCCTCTGTTCTGTGGCTGCTTGAGCACTCCCTCCTCCTCGCCTTGGAAATCCACCACCCTTCCGAGGGCTTGCTCTTTGGCACAAGATGTGCCCCAGTTAATTATTTCCACAAAGGACCCCTCCAAATCTGTCTCCCTTGCAGGGGACAGCAAATTGGTTTGCATTCAGGGTAACTCCTGGAATGCAACATTCTTCTACACCACATTGACTTCTGAGCTTTACTGGACATTCCAGAGGCTTCCTGGCAGCCCCAGCAGCATGCCCTTCTCATTTAACTGCCCTTTCCCCTCCCTGCAGCCCCCCCTAATGGAGCTCGCATCTCCCAGTGAGCACAACTCAGCATTCATGGGTGGGGGGTAGAAACAAGCTGTAACAATGCTGTCACAGGAGAACTGGCTCATGCTGTGTTCCTTCTAGAACCTGTGTGTTCACTTGGGCCTAAGAAATGGGAGGGTATTTTGACAAGCCAGTTTAGATCCCCTGAGGGTATATAAGAGACGCCCCCCCCAAAGAGTCTTTGCTATACTGAGAGGTGGTCAAGGAATGTCAGGATGATTAAAGTAAGAAGAAATATGCCTTTGCATTACCCCCTGCTCTCCCATGGACAGGCAAGAATGGCCAAGCATAGTTGGACATGATCCAGATCTCAGGATTAGGTACAGAGGAAGCCTTGGAGGGTCTGATTTCCCTCAGCTGGTTTAAGCAGTCAAGGGGAGAACATGCCGAAGTGGGTCTCGTTGAAAACTTGCAGCGCAGGTTTGTGACTCCTGCTGTCTGGCTGCCCCTTGTTTTAAAATAGCTGTTCACATAGCTCAGAAGGGAGACGTGGCTCACTGCACTATTCTTGTCTTACAAATTGCCCTGGAGGTTTACAATGCCGGATGAAGGGTGAATTTCACCAGGCAGCAGCTCAGACATTCCCACAGAGGCAGCTTGGGAGAGCCTTTTAGTGTAGCCCCTCAAACGGTCACTGGGCTCTGGGTCAGGATTCAGAGCAGCTCTCCTGGGATCACAAGCTGAACCTGAGCAGCAGTGCGATGCAGCTACTCAAAAGGCAAATGCTGTTTTGTACTGCCTTGACAAAAGCAGTGGCCAGAACCTGGGGAGAGAGACTTGTGTATTTTGCACTGGTCAGGCAGGCCCCAGCTGGAGTCCTGGGTCTGGTTCCGGGCTCCACATTTAATGACAAGGATGGTGAGGGGTCTGGAAACCAGGGCCTCCAAAGGAGCTGGACATGCTTAGCCTGGAGGGGAGGAAGGCATGATGGCTGTCTTCAAGTATCTCTCTTGCTGCAGAGGCAGAAGTGGGACTAATGACAAAAGTAATAGAAGAAACTTCCTAACAGCAAGACCTGTTCAACAATGGAACAGAGGGCTTTGGAAGGTGGGGTGGGGGGTGCTTCCTTCACTTGGAATCTTTAGGCAGATCCTGCAAGGTCATCTGATGGCAATGCTGCAACTATTATCATTTTTGTTTATATTCTGCCTTTCTCATTGGGACTCAAGTATGATAAAAAAATTCACTCATTCAGTAAGCAGATTACAAAATGATAACATCAGTCAATCAGGAAGTGGATTACAAGATGTGATATTTGAATATAACAGCAAAGATTCCTAGTAAATTAAAATAATGCAGTTGGGCTGGCATTGTAGAATGGGGGGATAGCTACTAGATGACCTCTAAGGTCCCTCTGATTGCTTCTTCCTCCTCCAAATTCCCACTTGATGGTGACATTTCCTGGCATTCTACTCTTGCAAGGATTTGCCAAAGGCAAAGGGATGGGCCCATCCAAGCAAGCTTTCTTGGACTTCAGCTGTGCTCAGAATTCAGTCATTTGTTGCAGCCTACTCAGCTTTCCCTTGCTGTTGGCTCACCCTGAAACCAACGACATGTCCTTGTTTTCAAGCACGGCTGCTTGATCTCCCATCCCTTTCTCAAGAGGCCACTTGTGGGGATTTAAGTCAGTAGAGAGTTCCCAAGAGAAAGGAGCCTCTTTGCTTGAGCACTGCGTTGCAACTCAAAAGCTGCAAACATGCCAGCTGAACATAAGGCATCAAAAGATGGGCTGAAGGGAAGGCAAGGCTGGCATCATTTCCAAAGGCCTGGCCTTACCTCCGTGCTGGTTTGCTCCTGGATCTGGACACAGCAAACCCCCCCCCCTTGTCTAGGAAGGAAAGAAAGAGCCTGTTGACTCTATTCTTTGAGGCCTTGAGACTCCCTCCCAGGAAAAGGAGAGGCTCCAGCTATCCCTTTGCTTAAAGGGCAGCTGACGCCACTCTAAATGGCCACATTCTTATGCTTTTCACTGGGCCTCTGTTGGTGCCGGTCATGGCCACAAAGGGGCATTCAAGGCCTTTTCCTTCCTGTGCATTCATGGGCTGCAACCAACTTAGGGCAAGGGCCCCAGATGATGGATTCAGCAGCTGTTGGCGGCTTTCTGGGGACAAAAGCACCATGGGGCTTTCCCCATGCGTGCCAGGAGTGTGTTGATGGGGAAGGCAGAAACCAGACCCTGGCCTGCTTTGCCACAACATGGAAAACCAGCTGGTCCTGGGAGGCTGCCAAGAGTCCCAAGCACAGTGAGCACCTGCAGGGGTGGGGTGGGCCAGCCAAGGAAATGGGAGCACTGGGAGAGATTGACTGCTGTGAGTCCAGTATGGAAGAGCTGCCATTTGCAACCAATACCAGGTTTAACAGGACAGCCAATGTAGCTCTGTGCTGTGCTGTGCTGTGAATAAGGGCAGGCTAGAGACAGACTCCACTTCTCCGAAAACAACTAGCCCAGGACAAAGGCCCTTTACCAGTCCTCCTGTAGCAACCCACTTTTCGGGCCAGGAAGGCTGGAATGGCCTCCAACCGGTGGGGCCTGCAGTGCAGGGAGCCACTGCCTGAGTCAGAAGATTAGGGGCCCGGCGGGGATGCCCGTCTGTCCATCCCAAAGTGCCTGGTCCCGCACAAGAATAGGAAGGTACGTTCCCCTGGGCTATTTATCGAGGCGACGAGGCGTCCCGCAGGCTGGGAAAGGCTCTGCCAAGGGGCCTTTGCCGAGTGGCTCGGAGCCCCTTTCAAGCCCAGTCACAAAAGGCAGCCCCCACCCCACCCTGGACTCGGAGAGAAGGCGTGCTACGTCAAGCGGGCGCAACCGCACCGAGCCCAAATCAGAGCGCAAAGGATGGGGCCAAGAGGCGGCGTTGCCGGCGCCAGGAGATGCCTCTGCCGGGGAGAGGCTGGCCCCGGTGCCTCCTCTTCCCTCCCTCCCTCCCGCGCCCGGATGGGAAGGGGCCTGCCTGCCTGCCGGGGCGCGCCTTCGCGGCTGGCCCCGGGCCCCTCCTGGGTCGCCGACGCCGTTGGCCTGCGCCCAAGGCCCCGCTGCCGCGCAGGGCCAGCCCCCACCCCGAGCGCCGAGGGCAGGCTCCCGCGCCCTCCGCAGCGCCAGCCAGCCTGCCGCTCGCCCCTGGATGCTTCGCTCGGCGGGTGTCCTCCTCGGAGGTGAGTCCCGGCCGGCCGCACCGGCTCTCGCTCTCCCTCTTGCTCTTCCGAGGGCGCATTCCTGAGGCCTGAGTCAGCGCCCGGCCCGCCCGCCTGCCTTCCGCGCCGGGCCGCCCTTCGGTCTCCAGGCCGGGCCACTCACTGAATGGCCGCCCGGGCCCGGCTGCTTGCGCGCTCAGCGGCGGAGCGCGCCGGGGGTGAGTGAGCAGGCAGGCTGGAGGGAGCGGGTCAGGCGACACTGGACTGGCCTGGACTGGCAGGCCGCGCCCGGGACAGAGGCCGGCCGGGGCGCTTCACTTCGCCTGGCCGCGGGGAGCGCCGTCGTTCCGAGCCGGGGCCCTCAGGCCGGGTGCCCGTGGAGGATTACAGCGCGCGCGGACTCCGGGGCATGGGCGGTCCTAGAGCCCGGGAAGCTCCCGAGGGAGGGCAGTAGGCCCCCTTTGCGGCCGGCCGCTCTTGCCCGTTGGCCCGCCTGGGAAGCGCGGCGGGCGCTTTCTTCCCCCTCCCTCTCTGCCTTTGAACTGGCGTTGCTCTCCCGCCTTTCTCCCCGGGTTGGCACCCCGACGGGCTCGCTCCAGGAAGGGGCAGCCCTTGGAGCCGGGGGCGTCGCTGGCAGGTGAGTAGGCGGGGCCTGACCGGCGCCAAACGAAACCCCGTCCCAACGCCCCCCCCCCCCCCGCGCACCTTTTTGGATGGCTCCGCAGCCAATCGGGCGACTTCCTGATTGGCCGCCCGATTGGAACCCAGGGTGGGGGACTCCGGCACGGGGCTCGCGGCAATTCGGGTCCTTTCCTGTCTTGCGCTTTGCTCCTGTGGGTCAGGCTTTGAACTCTCGGCGGTTTGGGGAACAAACCAGTCCTCTTTTGCACGCGTGTTGATCTTTTGCTAGCATTCTTCTCTTCGACGTGTTAAGTCTGAATGGTGGCCTTAGCTCCCCTAGACTTTGTATGGAGCAGCAGTGCTGCTCAAGGGACAGACCCTACGGCTGTCCTAGAATGATGTTTGTGCCTGGATTGGACCCTTCCGGGGCACCATCAGCTATCCTAGCGTAGCAGTGTATGTGTGTGGTGGGACACTTTCCAACTACCTGTGGAGCATTATTTTAACAGTGCTGTCTGTCCTGTAGCACTACATCAAATATCTTCTGACAATCAACAGATGCCACATTTAAACGGTCCTCCTATAAGAATATAAAAGTCCTATTCCTTTCCCCTGCAGAGTTTTTTTCTTCCTTCAAGTGCTGGTATCCAGGATTTGGCGCTGTGATTCTCGGTTTTCTTTGACTCCAGAAGGTGCACAGGGGTGTCTAAAACAATCTCATCCTCTGAACCACATGGGAGCTCTGGCGTGGGTTGGGGGTGCCATTGTTTCCAGCTTTCCTTCTGCCTCTGTAGGCCGGAGCTCTGTGCACTATTGGACCCCCTCCCTGCTTTCCCTTGATAGCAGCCTAGGCCTGCTGGCCGTTGGAAGACTATGTCTGAGGTTCTGGGAGCCTTGGCTGAGTTGTAGAATATGGAGCCTGTTGTGTGTTTTGTGGAATGCAAGAGGCCGAGCAGTTCTGAGGAGAAAAATAACTGGTAGAGAAAAGAGGGAAGGCCTCTCGTGGTTGTTGTTGGGGCAGGGAGAGAATTCTGGCTCCTCCAATTTCCTCCAATTAGCTGAATAGTCCTTCACATAAAATTTCATTCTTACAGCTGGGATCCCACCCCCAAACCACTCTTGCCCCGAAGGCGACTAGATGGATATTTTCTTAATATTAGCCAGCTGCAGAGATTGGACCATGGGGAGTTCCTCACAGGATTGTTTGGAGGCTGAATGCTCCAGACCAGGAGATGAATGGAGAGGGGAGTGATGCCTCACTGGCTCTGCCTTTGCCCCTGTCTCTTTTCTTCCCCTGATCATGGGAGCTGCTAGGGAGGGTGGTCACGGCCCTGTCAGACACCCAGATTGGGCTGCTTCTGTGAGCAGTGCTCCGCACTGTGGGATTACTCGAGAGGGAGGAGTTTTGATCCATGGCCCGTTCAGTGGATCACTAGGAGGCCCAGACTGCACCCTGAGGGAATTCTCCACCACTGCCCCTTTCCAGTATTATCCCTTCAGATTCCCTCCCACCGTGAGTCCATTGAGCTCTGGTTGTCAGAGGTACTTTCCCCATTCCTTTGATTAGTTTGAGGAACTGAGTCTGGCCAGGCTGCTGCTGGAGAGGAGTGCAAAGGGGCCGTTGTCACAGGCTGCCCTTTCTATACTCGTCATGGCTGCAGACAGACCCCGGCCAAGGATGTGTCAGAGCCAGAACTCCATGCCTTGCTTCCGGGTTTTGTCCAGGCAATTGTGGACTTCCTCTGGGAGGAGGAAGTCGCAAATCCTATGGAGAGTAACAAAATAATCCCAGTCCAGCAAAGTGGAAGCCATGAGGTTGCTGGAGCGACTCCTGTCATATCTTGGGTGAGCAAAGGGACCTCTCTGCTGTGACACTGGGCTCGTGGAGCTTTGGCTTGGGTGGAAGAGACATTTTGCTGACCCCTCTGACAGCCATCCAGATGCTTCTCTGGCCACTGAGGAATGGTCTCTGGGTCCAGGTGCATAACCTGTCTGCAGGGATCTCCTCAAGGACCACCAATGAGCTATGCTGTATAAGACCGAGGGGCTTTCAAGGTGTAGACCATTCTTCTGGTGCCTAGAAAAGGGCTGTGCTTGTCCCATTGCTCCCTTCACCTCTTGGGATGGTGCTCCTTAGCACCTTCCTGCTTCAGAAAGCTTCTTGCACCTACATGGGTTGGGTTGCAGGGCTGCCCCTGCCCTTAGTCGTGCTGCAGTTTGCTCTGCAGATGTTTTGGAGCAAGGAACCTCGGGAGCATGTCTCTGCAAAATGCCAAGACAAGAAAGGGATTGGAGCTGTGGGCTGCAGATTCCTCCAGCTGATCCCTCTCATCCTGGAATCCACTGCTATGTCCTCTGAGAAGATCTGAGAACAAGAATGCTGTGGGAATATCTGAATATGAAACTGGCTTTTCTGGTTCCAGATAAAGGCACGACTGCCCAGATCTTAGGAATGCCTCAATTGATGCTGGGCGGGAACAGCCTCCTATTTTGGGCAGCTACTCAGGAGGAGCCTGGGCCATGGCCATGAGAGGGGACTGCCTATACCCCATTTTTCTTTTTCTCCCCTCAATGCTGTAGCTGCCCTTTGTCAAGAGCTCACTGGGGACACATGCCGGAAGGGCTCTGTGGAGTGTTGCCTGCTGTGTGGTGTGGGTCCTGAGTGCCTCAGGTTGACTTGTGAAAAAGAGAATGGCCCTTCAGCTGGGCTTGCTCCTTCCTTTGCCACGTGCAGTGGCTTTTGTGGGCTAGATGGCAGGACTGACCAGTCCACCTGGTGCCACGGTGACCCCACTCTGAAGATGTGTTGTGGGGACAGCCTGGGGTTGAGCCTGCGCACAGAGTGCCCTGTGTGTGAGGGCAGCAGCCTGCTGAGGAGTGGTTGGCCTCTGGTCAGCGGAAGACAGGATGGGATTTTGAAGACACCCAGTCAAGAAGGCCCCCAGAGGGCTGCTTCTTTCCTGGCTGCTGCTGCTGGAAGTGGTCTGCTGAGTGAGTCAGCCCAGGGGGGCTGGCCTTCTCAGGGAAACCTGGGGGCACCTTCTCAGCTAGACACAATGATTAGTGTATCCTTGGGCGTTTCAAAAGAGTGGCCCTGAGTTTGTTTCTTCCTCAGCAGCCGTGGCTTGTGTGCAGCCAAGCTCACCCTTCCCCCGCCTGTACAATTGTTGTGTGTTACTGGGTGTCTGCAGGTTCCCAACATCTTCCTGTATGGGAATCCTGCGGTTTGTGAAATTGATTGGACTGACTGAAGATCGGGAAGGGGAGACAGCGAAGCAAGAGAGATGGATTGGAGAGAGGCACTTATTTGAGCTGCAGGTGTGAGGGTCCAGAGGTGTGGAAGAGGAAATGCTTTCAGGACGAATGGCCTGATGGGGTCTGAGGCAGCTTCAGGTGTTCTTGCATGTTCCTAGAAGACAGTATTATATGTGATTTCCTCTCCTTGCATGCTTGAGATGAGCATTTCTTCAGCCAGGGAAGGATTTGTGTGTGTGTGTGTGTGTGTAGGTGCGCATGCACCAGCTTTGCTGTGTTCACTTTCCAGTCTCCAGTTGGAAGTGGGAGGGGGGCATCGGCATGGAGGGTGGAAGCTGAAGCTCCTGACAGTTTCAACAGGGCAAAGTCAGCCGGCATAGAAGCTTTATGCAGACAGCGTGGGAATTCCCATCTTGTGGGTGGTTTGGAATGCTGAGGACCACGAGGCCCTGGAGTTGGGCCAGGTGGGTGGGGGATCTACGGCCCAGTGGCTCCCTCCCCCACACTGCAGAGCTCTCTCTGTCCAGCTGACTCCACCTCTGCTTTTGAACTCGGATGCGTTGCTTGTGTCCCAGTCAGCAATGGGATGGGAGGTGGGGGAGAGGTCTAGGCTGCCTCCTGCCAAAATCCTAGCATGGAAAAATTAACGGGTGTCAAGTGGAGAAGAAGTAGCAGAGCTTGAAGGGGTGGGGGGAGGTGCTTTTGGACTACTAGTTTCTTGCTGGGCTCTTAACCTTGAGTTCTTCACAATCCTCGGAGGCCCATCAGGCATGGGACTTTGGACTTGGCTCTTTGTGAGGTTGTGAGAGCAAAGACCTAAAGTGCAAGGCGCATTCACACGTAGCTTCTTGGTGTACCTCTGGGATTCCTCCTGCTAATTCTTAGCCATGTATGGGGCATGTATGTACATTTGGGGGGAAGGTCCTGGCTGTATTATTAGGGAGGCCAGCAGATGCTGAGCTTCTGGCCCGTGAGCAGTTCCTCTTCCCCCTGGTGAGAGTTGAGCCTTGGAATATGATAAGGGCAGGAGTGCCCTGCTATCTGTGCCCGAGAAGGCCATTCTTGGAGCTGGGCACTCTCAGGGAGGGTGGGGAGGCAGCAGCTTTCTTGAGCTCATCTGGTAGGATGGAGGGTGGCTTGGGAAGAGACCTGGGCCATTGGCGGGGCATTGCCCCTCTTAGCCTGGAAGGCTGGGAGCATGCTCCCATTTGGAAGCTGTGTGCTGCCTCCTTGGAGGTGCCATTCTTCTTCCTTGCGCTTTATTGCATGCTCACGCTTCATGTGCTTCTGCTCTGTGGTAGGGCCAGCCAGCCAACTTGGTTGCCTTGTTGGAGACCAGCATTCTGCACCCCTTCCCTCCCCGCCTTAATCTCGCTGCCCTTTCTCCAGGCCTGATAGCTGAGCCAGGAGGATGTCTGACGTGCGCCGGGACAGCACAAGCAGCTTGCAGAGGAAGAAGCCACCGTGGCTGAAGCTGGACATTCCTGTTCCAATGGGGGTGGCAGTGGCTGAAGAGCCGGCTTTGGCACAGGTACCCGGGGAGGGGCAGCTGCAGAAGGACTCTCCCCCCCCCCCCCGGCATAGACATGTGTCCGTCCACCTTTTGTCTGTCCTCACCACTGCCTCCTGCTCCTGCTGGCAAAACAGGCCGTTTGCTGAGACAGACAGGACTCCTCAGTTCCTCACCCTTGAAGACTTAGGGTTGCCCAGGGTGCTCTTTGCCCCACTAGCATGAGACCTCCAAGAGTAGCAAGAAACCTTGCGGACTCTGCTTAGGTACCCTCTGGTGCAGCCCACCATTAACTAGCAGGATCTCATGCACTCTTTGGTTTCTCCCACAGCCCATGAAATGCCAGGCCTTTCTGCGAAGTGTCAGCATGCCCGCAGAGAACACGCGCTTCCCTTCTCCCCTGAATGAGTTTCGGCGGCCAGTCCTCCAGCGGCAGACGTCAATCACCCAGACCATCCGGAGGTAAGATCTAGCCTGTGGACCTTGCAGTCATCTTGCCCTGCCTGCAAAGGGCCAGTAGAACCCTGTCCAGCCTAGGTGGTGGGGAGAGACTCCTTTGGCCGCTGGCCTTGTTAGATTGTGAGCGACTGGGGATTTTTTTTGTTCAAATGTATATTCCGACTTGTGAGCAGATCGGGCTGAGGAAGGGGGGTACACTTCTGTGGGGCTTCCCAGGGTGGGATCATAGTGGCCACCCTCCTATGGGCTCCTTGGTATGTATTAAGACAATGCCAGTAAGCCACATTGGTTGCCAAAGGCTTTCTGGAGACCACTCAAACTTTTTGCATAGAAAAGTATGGATGAATTTGCAGGGTTTGGGAATAAAAATTTCACAGAGCACCTTTGCAGAAGTCTGTCTCTTGCTGTGAGAGGCACCGTGGCTTCCTTCTGAGCTGACAGAAACAGTAGCTGGGTTGTGGGAGTTCTGCATTCAGCAGAGCTATCCGGACTGGTTTAGGGTACTGTGGAAACAGTGTTAAAATCCCCACTCCAACCTGCCATCTTGTTTTACACGAACAGAGAGATTGTAAATGCCCGAGGGAAGCAGGAAAGTAGACAGCTCTTTGAAGAGCTGCTCACGATCCCCTTCTTCCGCATCGTTTACCCATGTAAATGTTTTGGGGATGAGGTAACCTCAAAACTTCCAAGAATATCCCATGGCATCATAGAGAGGAAGGATATTTCCTCTATGGAAAGCCAATCTGAGGAGCGATGCCTCCGGACACCCTCCCTGATGTCATGAAATGAGGGTATCCTTGCAGAGACAAAGTGGGCACAAGACCCTCTTTGGGGCCTAAGGAAGAAGAGCCCTGAACAACTCTGAGGGGGGGATGGACTCCTGGACCCTGTATTCACCTCCTGCCCTGAACCAGAGTCCTTGTCTATGGTCTATGGGTGCCCCTCTCACCATGTTGTCTTGACAGATCTGCAGCTTGGCATCGCTTGTGCCTTGCCTCTGAAAGGGGACTTTGCCTGGACTACCCATGGGGGTGGCTTGCAGTCTGGTGTTGTAGTGCCAACATTGCCAGTAAAGGCAAGCAGGGCACTTCGTTGGCAGTCCACATGGGCTCTGCCATGCAGCCTGCCCTGACCCCAACAGCTGTGCCAGACCTCCCGTTTGCCCCAAGCCCATAGAACAAGCAGAGTTCTTGCCAGGACTGGTGGCAGCAGCAGCCCCCCCCATCCCCCCTCAGCTCTCTCTCCTTTGCAGCAGGCAGGTGCGTTTTGAGAGGATTCAGACCTTGCCCGTTCATGGGCGCCAGGTGGGCAGGAGGCCCCTGAGAAAGCGCCAGTCACTGCCCAGAACGTTCTTCAGGTACCTGCAGTGCTGGTGTGACACCTGCCCCCCCATTTCCCAGTGCATGTGTGTGAGTGCATGGGGGACCCTCACAGCTCCTGTCCTGCCCAGCTGCCAAGAAGGGAGGTCCTGGCTTCACATCTTCAGAAGCACTGTCTGCCTTCTCTTCACTGGTATCAAGGACAGGCTCTTTCTCTTGGTCAGGGGAAAAGCCAGAAAAGGGCCACAGCTTAATACCTGTTCCCCTTGCCTTTCTGTGATGGTCAGGGTGCCATCCCAAATGTACCAACTTTTTAAAGCAGGGGCAAACAACCATTGTGGCTCAACTAGCAAAAACCTGAAGCGTCTTATCTATGAAAAAATGTTGGTTGCTGGCAAACCAAAAGCGGTTGGGTCAGCCAGACATGCTTGAGGCAGTGACAGGCATAAGCCATGCCTGTTGCTTTCTCCTGCACTGCTGGCCCCAGCCATGCTGCCAATGTTTTGGTTGCCGGGGTGGAAATCTGGCCTTGGAGGCCAAGCACAATGGTCTGGGGTTGCCTACCCCTGCTTTAAAGCCACAACTGGCAGGGCTGGATTATGAGGGCAATACACAGTTTGCCTTCTCTTGCCCTGAGAGAGGTGCATGAGTGTGCGGAGGGAAGAAGGGTGTGTTGCTGCCATAGTGCGTTTTTCCAGCCAGTGCTATGGCAACTGCTGTCTCTTGCCTGCTGCCTTTTGGGCCAAGGCGTCACTGCCCCTGTCTAAACCTGCATCTGCTACACAGAGAGATTTTCCTTGCTCACACTGCAAGCCTGAGTTTGCCCCCATTTTGTCTTGGTGTATACATTCTCATTGTCCCCTGGTGCTGTGAATAGCCCCCCACTAATGAGAACTCTCCACTGATGCTGACCTCTCACACGTGCCACTAACAACAGCCACTGCGCAGCTAACTCCTCACCCACCCTCAGCTCTTCAGCTGGGCCAGGAGCCTTGGCAGCCATTGGGATACAGTCTCCTTGCCAAGGCTGCTGGGTGGTTCTGCTAGGCCAGAGTGTGAGGCCTGGTCTGGGCCCAGGGGGAATCCGGTGACTCATGCAGCAACTGTGAGATTGGAGGAGGATCCCTGGGGGTGTTCTGCAATATTTTTTCTATGCCCTCACCGTGGGTTTTCATGGGCACTCTTTGCTTTCTCAGGGGCACTGCAGACTGGTTTGGAGTTAGCAAGGAGAGTGATGCCACACAGAAATGGCAACGCAAAAGCCTGCGCCACTGCAGCATGCGCTACGGGAAGCTGAAACCTCAGGTGATCCGAGAGATGGACCTCCCGAGCCAGGACAACATCTCTCTGACCAGCACAGAGACACCTCCTCCGCTCTATGTGCCCCCATGCCAGCTGGGCATGCAGAGGGTGAGTTGTTTTCTGGGTGGCTGCTTTGCTTAGGGAGAGAGAAATTGCTCCCAGCTGTCCCAGGCCCCAGTATTTCAGATCCTACATGGAGGTTTGGGGGTGACATTTGCTCAAGCTAGAGTTGCCTGTTTGAACCCTGGTCCTAAGCCAGGGAAGGACAGAGTTGGTGGCTTGCAGAAGCCTGGACCCTGGAGTGGGGAGCTTCTAGGAATAGACCACTTGGGGGATCCTGTAGGAAACAAACAATGCAGGTGGATCTTCCTCCCCCTGCCCTTGTGCCCCACGCCTTCCCCTAACCAGAGGCCTCTCCTTGGTGGCAGATAATAGACCCTTTGGCACGTGGACGGGCCTTCCGGATGCCTGATGACACTGATGGCTACAGCATGCCTCACACACCAGTCACACCTGGTGCTGCATCTTTGTGCTCCTTCACCAGTTCACGGTCTGGTTTCAGCCGCTGGCCCCGGAGGCGGAAGAGGGAGTCTGTTGCCAAGATGAGCTTCCGGGCAGCAGCGGCTCTGGTGAAGGTAAATCTTTGGTTGTATTTTTCATGGGGGTTGGGGAACATCAGGGCTGATATCTGAGGCCAGCATTGTTGAGCCACTGCTGGGTCTTGAGACCCCTGCCAGAGGGTGTTGGCAGCATTGTCCATGGGGCCCCAGGAGAGATGTCAGCCAACGTTGTCCCCCATCTTGCTCTTCTGCCCCACAGCAGAAGATGGGTGGCTACTGGCTGAGTCTGTGCCCCAGTAGCAACAAGCCAGCGCTGCCATTTCTGTCTAAGGCTGGTTATCCGAGAGGGAGCCAGCGGCCATCAAAAGGGAGAGGAGTGGCTGTTACTAGCCAGCACAGCTGCACTGGTGAGCCAGTCAGGGGCTGCACAGCTGACCCTTTCCCCCCTGGCCAGTTAGCTGAGAGCAGAAGCATCACCTGGGTGGCCTCTTGCTGTGGGCTAGTCCTGATCAAGGAAACGTTGGTTGTGCACAATCACGAGCTGGGTCTGGGGGCATCTGGCACACCTAGCAAGAGTGGCACCATCTTGTGGGAAAGCTGTGTTATATTTCCTTGCCTTTGACTTTTGATTGCCTTCTATTTCTTTAGTGTTCCACGCTTTATGGCTCTAGGTGTGACTTCTTAGCAGGGGTAGTAAGCCATTAGCATAACCAAGAACTTGAGCGCCTTGTGCTGGGAACTTGACGACTCCTATCTCCAGCTCCCAACCAACCTGCCAGTTCTCATTCTGCCAACCGAATGCAATATATTCGTGAAAACTAACTATAACCTCAATAAATTACTAGTACAATAAATACTCTTGTGTGAATTATTTATATTATCTTAAGCAAAAGTCTATTACAAGTATTGTAATTTCTCCATCAATAGTCTTCAGCCTCTTAATACATGCAGTCTTCCAACCCCCAGATACTGTACATAAAGTGCTTGTGCATATACAAGTAATTCCTATGAACTGATACCATTTACAGTGCTAGTAGACAATATTGCAGCAGTCCGTTTCAATTCCAATAAACCACAGGTAAGAAGCCAAGTCCATAGGATATAGTTAATAATGTATAGATCGATGAGGTGGATGGAAAAAGAAGACCATCTGACGGGTTGACCGGTTCTCTTCTTAATCCCATTTCTGTTCTTTATACCATCTTGATGGTATAATAAGATGGCTGAGCTGACGTCAGTTTCACTTGCTTTTGAACCTTTATAAAAAGAAATCTACTGTAGTAAAGTTGTTAAACATAAACTACAACCAGATATATAAAAATAGAGTCATACTCGCATGCTATTCAATTAGGAATTACACAGACGTCAGATAATGCTCCATGGGAAGGCCGCATGCATACAGAGTGTTTAATGATCATTTATACAAATCATTTAGAGCTGACAGTCATGCACCAAAAGATTTAAAGAAACATACTTGCCGAATGTTACAGGAGTATTTATTGTACTAGTAATTTACTGAGGTTGTAGTTAGTTTTCACGAATATACTGCATTCGGTTGGTCTTTTTTCGTGATACTCTCTGTTTTGCAAGTTCTCATTCTGTAGCAGGGTTCCTGTCCATGGACAAAGAATAGCCCCAATATTTGAAACACTAGGGCGAATTCTTGGGCGGAGGGCATTTCTCCATGGGTCTTTTTCTATAGTCCTGCCTTACAGCCTTGCCGGAAGGTGCCCAGAGTAGCTGCCTCCCTGCAGATAAATCGTATTCCATAACATGTGAGTACACTGGCCTATGTTGGAATGATGGTGATTAGCAATATAAAGCTGTGTAGAGCTCATGCCTGCCTCTTTCCAATCATCGTAGTGTAAACTCCCCAACTGTACAAGGAGGCCATGCACATTTCTGAACCTCTTGACTAGCAGCTGCCTGTGCGCTCTTCTCCCTGGCAGGGCCGCTCTGTGAAAGACAGCACGCTACGGCCGGCCCAGCGACGCAGCTTCACTCCAGCCAGTTTCCTGGAAGAGGACACAGTAGACTTTCCAGATGAGCTGGACACCTCCTTCTTTGCCCGGGTGAGGAGGCTGGCCAGCGGCATCTCAGTGGGATTGGGGCTCAGTAGGGCTGGGGCTCTATTGATGAGCATTCCCTTTCTTGCTAGGAAGGAGTCCTTCATGAAGAACTCTCAACGTACCCCGATGAAGTGTTTGAGTCCCCCTCTGAAGCAGCCATCAGGGATGCTGACCTGAAACCCCCACCAGTTCAGCCGGTGCTCACAGGCGGGGCCTTGGACCGAAATGAGCTGGAGAGGAGCCACTTGATGCTGTGAGTCACAATGCAGGGAAGTAGGGTGTGGTGTCAGGAAAGAGAGAATCCTTGGTGGATGCAGACCACCACGTGTCTTTGACATGGTCGGGGGAGGCATTCTGGTCCAAGTCCTCCATCTCTTTATCTTGAGAATTCATGTCTTCGTTATTCTTGTAGTGTTCCACCCCTTCCTCCTCTGCTGCCATTTTGCCATCACCTGGGTGATATGGGAGACTTTTGCCATCAGTCCTTGTCAGTAACTTCTGCATTTGGACCCTCACCCAGCCAGCCATTCCCTGTATTTTGTGGTGACCATTAATTGTCCTTTGTTTCAGAGCAACCTCTGTGTTGTATAGAGCCAGTGGCCTGAATCCTGACCTCATGATTCACAGCTAAAATACAATAAAATCCCTAAAAGATCAGGAAATTAGAGAAATGGGGGTGGGTTCAGGAAAGGATTATGCCCCCCAGGGGTGTGGCAGCTATGCCTAGGCCTTGCCCCCAAGCTCTCCTGTCAACATTCAGAGCTGCTTGAAGGGGAAGCACTGCAGGTTCCTTCATTCAGCTCCCCCAAGCATCACAAACCTCTGGAGCAGGAGGGGGTCCCAGAAGGACCTGGCCAAGGAGGGCATGGCTCCTTGCGTGCAAAAACATGGGGCAACTTCTTGAACAGTATCTAGGAAAAGGCTAGAGTGAGGCCCAAGCCCAAAAGGACAGGAGAAAAGCAGCGGAGAAACATTCCCTCCCTCCCTTGGGCCAAGGAAAAGCGAGTGCTGAGATGCAAGGACTGCTCCAAAGTCCTGAAGGCACCTTATGGATGGGGGGGTGGGGGTACTGCTTAGTCTGGGGTGGAAAGCTGCCCAGCCTGCTCCATAACACTTGACTGTGGTATGAGGAAGCAGAGCCCCCACTCTCCCCACAGGATCCCACTCTCCCCACCGGACAGGATCTTCTTTGGGGGCCAAGGCGGTGGGAAGCAGCCTCCACGTGCCTGGGATATGGTCTGGAGGGAACTTCTTATTTGCTTCATTTTGGTGGGCAGGGGCAGGGGGCGGGGAGTGCATCCGCAAGGCAGGCTTGGGAAGGTTCATTGAGTCTTGCAGCACACTTGACCCAGCAGCCTTGTAAAATCCAGCAACTGGTTTAGAGGGAAGTAGGAGAGGGGCTGATTCTGGGTACTTCCTACCCTTGGCCCGTCCTGGCACAAGCCTTCCAGCTGGTAGGGAGGAGGTCACCATTTTAGTTTGGATCATTAGAGGGCAACCAGCAGGAAGATACAGCATCTGGTCAGACCCCTAAAGTGCAAATCTCTCCACTCCCTGGTGCAGGTTTGTCAAGGGTAGGAAACAGAACTGCATGTTCTTACACCCCTCACCCCACGTATTTTGAGAGCTGGTGGGGCCCATGCCTGCCCCACTGAAGCTCTTCAGTAACCCTTGGGGAGCTGATGTGCAGGGAGAGGGCTGGAGGAGCCCGTGGCCGTTTCTTAAGGCCAGGTGGCAGGGAGAACAGCCTCCCTCACATTTGCCTTGAGCCTCTCTCAGGAGCTCTGACTTGCTTTCATAGCCCAGTGTAGTTGTTACTGCCCAGCAAGGACCTCCGGGGAGACCAGCTGACCATCCAAGTTTGGTGTGGCTGGGTCTTGTGCTCCTGGCAAATGTTTCAGGTAGAGAAGGAGCAGGAGTAACGGGGTGTGCACCTGGACTGGCAGAGGAGTCTGAGAGAGCTAGCTGGCTCCTGCCCCAGTCCTTGGCCAGAGGGAGGGGTGCAGGAGGACATGGGGCAATGGAAGATGTTTTTTCTGCCCTATCATGCCTTTCCCCTATGCTTTGTGTCTTAGGCCACTGGAACGTGGCTGGCGGAAGCAGAAAGAGGGGTCTGTGTTCCAGCCCAAGGTACGCCTGCGCCAGGAGGTCGTCAGCCTGGGTCTGCAGCGGCGCGGCCAGCGCATCACGGTGCCTGTGCGGAAGCTTTTTTCAAAAGAGAAGCGCCCCTATGGGCTGGGCATGGTGGGCCGACTGACCAACCGCACGTATCGCAAGCGTATCGACAGCTATGTGAAGCAGCAAATCGAGGACATGGATGACCACCGGTGGGTGCAGAGGAGCTGTCGGGCTGCAGCCTGGTGGGGCAGGCCCCCTTCCTCCACGTCTGAGCCTCTCTGTCTTTCTGTCCTCTATGCAGGCCCTTCTTCACTTATTGGGTCACCTTTGTGCATTCACTTATCACCATCCTGGCCGTTTCAATCTATGGAATTGCCCCTGTGGGGTTTTCACAGCACGAGACTGTTGATTCGGTGAGTTGGAGGAAGCGTGGCTGTTCGTGAGTCCCGCAGGGACCAGATTTCAGTGGGGTAGCTGAGGGCAAAAAAAGGAAGTCCTGTGGTAACGTGAAGACTAACCAAGCCATGGTGGCACCAGAGACATGAAGCATTCCATTCTGTTTGGAAAGGAACAAGGCGCCAAAGGAGGGCTGGGGGGGGCGGGGTCCTAGCACGGAGAGGCTGAGGCTCAGGTGTAGACAATATTGAACTTGAGCGACCAATTATCTGACTCATGGGTTTGTGGAGTTTGGCTGGGATACACCAGTCTTCAACTAATGTCCATAAAGGGAAGCTGGCATACACTTCTTTAAGTATCTTGCTGAAGGCATGAAAAAACATGAAGTCACCCCTCCCTTACCCACACACGATTAGAGTACCCTGGGTTACTTAACAAGTTTTATTACAAGCCACCCACAAAATTACAGTCAGGGGAGAATTATTTCCTCTACCAGAAAATCTAGTAGAAGGCCAGGAACTGGAGCCTTGCAGAAGATGGTGCCTGGAATCCAGTAGCTTCTATCTTCAGTAGGAAGATGCTTAATAGCAAAAGACTTAGCTCTGTTTGCAAGTGGCAGAGCTAAGAAATGGATGATGCACTGGCAGAATCTGCTTCCGCAAACTTCCCTAGCAGTGCACACCTCAGCTTGCCCTCCCACTGGCATGCATGCATTTAATCTTGTCTGTTACAACCGAAGGCAAGTTGGCCCATTGGTTAAAATATGAAAAAATATCAAAAGATTTCTGTACACCTAAATGTTACATCTCTATGAAATTAATAAAAAGGACTAAAAGTTAACAGGAGTGTAAACAAACAGGTAAATATTTATTCTCTGCCCTTCTCCCCATTGGAGACCCAAATCAACTCAACATTGTTCTCTTCTATTTTATCCACACAACAGTTTTGCAAGGTAGGCTGGATTGAGTGTATGTGTGTTTGGCCCAAGACCACCCAACCAATGTTCATGGCAGAATGGGGATTTGAACCTGGGTCTCCCTGATCCTAGTCTGACACTCTAAACACTACACCATGCCGGCATAATTTGTAATGTTTATAAAACACAACAAAATTGAGTAAATATAAAAACTGAGCTTGCCTGTTTAATTCCATACTAAGAGAATAATAGGTTTTGCTTGAATTGGCCCTGTTGATCATGGTGAGGGGGGACCTCAAATCTCTCTGGCAGGTCTTGAGAAACCGAGGTGTTTATGAGAATGTGAAGTATGTTCAGCAGGAGAACTTCTGGATCGGTCCCAGCTCGGTGAGTGCCTGTGCCAGTTTGCACCCAGGGAGCACTGCTGCCTCTGTTTGATTGCCACCACCTCTCAGGGGGCCTGGGGCAGGAATACTGTGGTAAATATTAGGCAGACAAGGCCCCAGAGCAGTGGCGCACGGTGCCTCTGCTGCTGTGGAGCTGAAGCTGCTGTCCTCCTTCTCCCAGGAAGCTCTGATCCACCTGGGGGCCAAGTTTGCCCCTTGCATGCGGCAGGATCAGCAGGTGCACAGCTTCATCAGCACCACCCGCCAGAAGGAGAAGCACTCGGCCTGCTGTGTGCGCAACGATAAGTCTGGCTGCGTACAGACGGCCGAGGAGGAATGCTCGGTGAGTCTTCCCCTTTGCCTCCCTGGGAGGCTCTTGCCTGACTGCCGGGGTCAGGGGCTTCGCCACCCCCCATCAGCCTGGGTTTGATCCAGTAAATAAATGGGTGCTGTACATTCTGCTCCTACCCACTGGTGCCTCTTTCCTTTGCAGTCCACCTTGGCGGTGTGGGTAAAATGGCCGCATCACCCCAGTGCCCCCCTGCTGGCAGGAGACAAGAGGCAATTTGGATCGGTTTGTCATCAAGACCCCAGGTAGGCTTTGTCCCCATCCCCCCCACCCCCACCCTCTGGGCCTTAAGCTGCTCCCTCGCCCTTGACTTGCTTGCCCAGGGGAGGTTAGAGCAAGTTCTGCAGAAGAGCTCCTTTCTAGCGTCTGGGAGCTTCTAGCCCCAGGGAGTACCTGGGGGTCTGCCAGTGCCACTCTTGTGACAGCTTTCCCCTCTACAGGGTATGTGAACAGCCAGCCTCCATGGACCCTCATGAATGGCCCGATGACATCACCAAGTGGCCAGTAAGACTAGCTGAGGGCTGCATGCTGCAGGGGAGGAGCAGCCAGGGCTGGGAGGGGCTATAGATTTCTTTAAATATTTGTCTATAAGCAGAAATCAAACATCTTAAGAGAGGTGGAATGGAAGATGCTACAACCTGTTGTCCAGCAGCTGCATAGATTCTCAAGAGAGGCAGCCAGTCCAGGCCTGAGAGCTGAGGCAGGATTGAGCCAGCTGAGCTAGAGGGGCAGGATTTCTATAAGGAGCTTGGAAGACCCCTTCCCGCTTGTACCTTTTGCTCAATGACTCAAGTGGTGGAATGTCTGCTTGACATGGAGAATATTCCAGGATTGGTCCCTGGCACTTTTGATTAAAGGGATCATCAGGTAGAAGATGGGTGAATTCTCTCTTTCCCTGCCACCGTGGTTCACCACTCTGTATATCTTGCTTCTCCAGATATGCACCAAAAACAGTGCTGGGAACCACACCAACCACCTGCACATGGACTGTGTGATCACTGGTCGCCCCTGCTGTATCGGCACCAAGGGAAGGTAGGGAGGAAAGGCAAACCATGTCTCAACTCATGAGCTCAGTTGAGCCTGTTTTTGCAGGGGGAGGGAGGAGACTCACCCAGATTCTGGTTCATTATTCAGTTCCTGTAGAGAGGCTTGTGGCCCAGGAGCCATGCTCTACCTGCCTGTTCTCTGGCCTCTCTCCCCCCAGGTGTGAGATTACCTCTCGTGAGTACTGCACCTTCATGCATGGCTACTTCCATGAAGAGGCCACTCTCTGCTCCCAGGTACCCTCTGCTGCTAACTTACCGCTGGGCTGGGCCAGGCCAGGCTTCTGCCCATGTTGAGTTCAGCCCTTTCTCTTGCCAGGTGCACTGCATGGATGATGTTTGTGGGCTTCTGCCCTTTCTCAATCCGGAGGTTCCAGACCAGGTTTATCGCCTTTGGCTCTCGCTCTTCCTTCACGCAGGGTAATCCTGGAGCCAAAGTAGCTAGAGGGTAGCTGCAGGCCGGCCTACCTGCCTGCCCACCAGCTGGGACATTGCTTTCTCAGTCTCCCCCCCCCCCCCAAGCATTAGTGATTAGCAGAAGCCGGGAGTGGGTTGAGGAGGACCAAGTTCAGATTGGAGGGCAGCCCCCTTCCCTGCCACTCAGAGCAGTTCCTGTCCTAAATGTTTGTGCCATCTGACAGGATTCTGCACTGCCTGGTGTCGGTGTGTTTCCAGATGACCATCTTGCGAGACCTGGAGAAGCTTGCTGGGTGGCACCGCATTGCCATCATCTACCTGCTAAGTGGCATCACAGGGAACTTGGCCAGTGCAATTTTCTTGCCCTATCGAGCTGAGGTATTATTAGACTGCCATGATTTTTCTGAGATTCAGGATGCTCTGGGACAGCTCTATCCCAGGGCAACCTCCCACATGGGCCTTTTACTTATAGCTCTCTTGCCACTGCTGCAAAGTTAGTGTGGTCAAGTTCCCTTCAGCCCTGATAGCACTCAGAGGCGGCGGCTTGGACTCACATCCAACGGCTGCTTTCCCTTCCTGGGAATGAACCTGTTCCCTCTTCTGCAGGAGTTTGGAAACAGACCCCAGAAACAGACATTGGCAGGGGTTTTAATGGAGGCAAAAGGTGGAGGGGGGCTTCCCAAGCTAGAGGAACCCTACCTTTTTCAGACAGCTGGGGACATCAAAGGATTAGGATGCAGGCAGAAGTAAATGAGAAACAGGGCTGTGTCAGTTTCATGTCTACCTACTGGTGCTCTCTCCTTCTATAGGTTGGCCCAGCAGGCTCCCAGTTTGGCATTTTGGCATGCCTCTTTGTGGAACTCTTCCAAAGCTGGCAGATCCTTGCCCGGCCCTGGCGGGCCTTCTTCAAGTTGCTGGGCGTGGTGCTGTTCCTCTTTGCCTTTGGCCTCCTGCCATGGATC
The DNA here is from genome assembly GCF_028583425.1 of Eublepharis macularius. Classification (NCBI taxonomy): domain Eukaryota; kingdom Metazoa; phylum Chordata; class Lepidosauria; order Squamata; family Eublepharidae; genus Eublepharis; species Eublepharis macularius. The sequence goes on along the minus strand of NC_072801.1, from coordinate 29,942,899 downwards.
GACAACTTTGCCCACGTCTGCGGCTTCATCAGCGGCCTCTTTCTCTCTTTTGCCTTCCTGCCCTACATCAGCTTTGGGAAATTTGATTTGTATCGGAAGCGGTGCCAGATCATCATCTTCCAGCTGGTCTTTGTTGGACTCCTCTCTGGCTTGGTGGTTTTGTTCTACTTCTACCCTATCCGATGTGAATGGTGCGAATTTCTCACCTGCATCCCTTTCACAGACAAGTTTTGTGAGAAGTATGACCTAGATGCACAGCTCCATTGAGCAAAAGCAAACACCCTATGCGTCTTGCTTTCATCACCCAAGCTGCCTTATCCGAGAGACTGGAATGTTTACTGCATACAGAACGTCTGTGCCTTGTTCAATTTTGCAGCACCTTTTCTGAACCTTCTATTTTTATTGTGCTAGTTTCCAAATGGCCTTTTTAACAAGATTTGATACCTGTTGTCCAGGTGGTAATTAAATCACGAGGTAGCGTTTTAGCTACATTTCCAAAACTTCTAAGCCATTTTCATTCTGGTATATACTACTGAAAAACACAGCCTGAATCAGGCATGCATACATACCTCGTCTAATATTCAGTGTTAAGAGAATTGAAGTTCTAATGTAGGAACTATAAATTAATTAGTTACAAAGGTGAGATGTTTAAAATTAAGGTGTGTTTGATTTTGAAACTATGCCCTTAAGGCTGTGTGTGAGAACATTTCCTCTCCTCTTGGCTTAAATTCATTTTCACAATTCACAGTTTGGGGCTGGGGGCAAAGTGTTTCAGGTTCATGGAGCAAGTGCATGAGGCATCCCGCTGGCCAGTAGCGTTGATTCACTGCTTTTAAACTTTACTATAAACTGAATTCTGCTGCTACTGCCTACAGTTTCTAATACAGCTGCACCCACTGAAATGTTCAGCATGCCAGATGTTGACACAGTTTATTCACATTATACTTGTATTTTATTGGTAAAAATGGAAATTTTAACTTAGAGGAAGGGTAAGGGAATTCAAGCTGCGTGGAGGACTTAGCCAGTCCAGTGGTATCTTTGGAGCCACTTCCTCCTCCTATAGATCTGCCAATGTCTTTACACATGCCAATGGTTAACGACGCTTATAGATGAGAGAAGCTATCAAAAGTTGTCCTGCTTCAAGGAGTACAGCCTTGGGGGCAGCTGAGGACAGGTCTCTGTTCTCCCACATCAGTCCAGTGGGCCCTGAGGATGCAACTTCACCCCCAAACAACTGAGCGCTGAGTTGTCAGAAGGATGCCTCCCATCATTCAGGAATCCAACATGCCAGAGACACGCACCTGGTCCTCCTGCCATTTAAAGCATTCCTGGAAAAATGTGGTAATATGTAACTATGCCTTCCCCCAAGCATCTATTACAGCCTGCAGGGAAACAGGTAAATTGAGGGGGGTATCTAAGGGTGGAAACTGCTGGGCCAGTGCTGAAGCCCTTAACCTCCCCCTCCCCAGTCAGTCAGCAGAAGAGGTGATGACTGCTTTCTGGCTTCTCTCTAGCTGTGCCCCCTCAACAGAAGCCCCTTCTGTCACTGGATGCATCCCAACCTGGGGTCTCTATAACTGTTATAGAACAGTCCAGCTCCCCACAGCAAGCCCCCCCCAGTAAAGAGAACCCCAGAATGAGGAGGAGGAGGAGGAAAAAACCCCTTGGCCCTCAAGAAGAGGAAAGCACCCAAGAAGCCGACAGATACCCCCTTGGCTGTTCTGTCCATCTTTCCTGGGTTGTCACTGGAAAGCTTGGCCGGGGCGGGGGAGATGGAGAGAAGACCGGACTCGCCTACCCGATTTCACTTGCGAAGCCTCTTCACGAAGGTGACCTCGTCTCGGTTCCGGATGCCGTACCTACAAGCAAGCAATGCGGAGCGATCGTCAGAGCCCGGCAAACCGCCCGGGGAGGTCGGGATCCCCTCAAGACCCATTCCCCAGCCCTCCCGCCCGCGACTTACTCGCGCAGCTTCCGTCGGTCGTCCTCCAGCTTTTCGGTGCCAAAGGCCAGACTGTAGGTCCGCCACACGTGCCTCCTGCCGGGGGGAAGAGAGAGAGAAGCGGGGGTCGCGGCCGGGGGAGAGGCGCCCCTTAGCTTAGCCAGGCCCTCAGTCCCTGCCCGGCTATCTCACCAGCTGATGTGCTGCACGCCGCCCTGGCGCTCCTGCTGCAACTGCACGAACCGCTGCACCGCCTTCTTCAGCTCCAGCACGCTGGCCTGCTGCACCACCACCACGGCTGCGCGGAGGAAAGAGGGCAGGGCGCTCAGCTGAGGCCAGGGGTGGCCTCTGCCGGGCCCCTCACGCACCCACTTGCCCCATTGCGCATGCTCAGCGCTGCCGCAGCCACTCACGCATGGGCGCCTGGAGAGCGTCTGCTCTGCGCACGCGCACCGTCATGGCTTGGCCGTATTCGAGTGCTACTTGCGAAGCGATCTCCTCTGGTGTCACCTGATTGGCGGGAGGGGAAAGAGAGCGCTCAGGTCATTGGCCGGTCGCTTGACCGACAGCTTCCCCCCCCCCCCGCCTCACGGCCTACTTGAGCGGGGAGGTCGCACAGCAGCGGGTCCCGCACGAGGCGCGCCAGGCCGGCCTGCCATAGCTCCAGCGCCTCAGCGTGCGCCAACTCCTCGCCTTCCTCTGCCATCTCGCCCCGGCGGCGGCCCGAGTGATGCTGCTCTTCTGCCCGGCCTGCGGGAACGTGCTGGTGGCCGAGGAGGGGGCGCGGTGCCACCGCTTCGCCTGCACCACGTGTCCTTACGTACGAAACGTCACACGCAAGGTGGGTGTTACCTTTCTTCCAGGGTTTCCAACTTCCAGCTGAGGCCTGGAGACCTCCCAGGATTCCAGTCAGCTCCCCTGGAGGAAACGGGGTAGGATCGATTCCCTGCTTTCCCATGGAAGTTGGTTGGGTGTCCGTTGGCCAGTCATACCCCAGCCTCGCCTACCTCACAGGGTTGTTGTGAAGATAAAAGAGTCGAATAGAACGACATGAGCCGCTTTAGGTCCTCATTTGAGTGAAAGGCACGGCATAAATGAGATAAAAATAATCAGAATTTTCAGGGTATGTTTTTGACAGTCGAAGCTGCCTTCAAATAGGAGTAGGAATGATCTTTGAGTCCTAGTGAGGTGGGAGGGGTGCTGGAAAGTAGTAAGAATGTGGAGATACAATGTAAAATAATTCGCTTGATTAGAGTAGAGGAGGAAATACAGAAAATTAGCATCTGTAGCGAGAGAAGAATCTTACGTTTCTATTCAGCATTCAGCCCTGGGGAGTGCATTGAATGAAATCAATTGCAGCAAACAGTGCTGTAAGTTTTCTTTGAAGTTTCTCTGGTTAAGACTGTGTTTCCTAGGCAGCTTCAAAGTATGGACACTGGTCATTTACCCTATTTAGTTCCCTTCCTAGGTTCTGTTCTCAAATCACCTGTGATTTCCTAACTTCCCCCATCAAGCTCTGACTGACCCCCCCCACGACCGCCTTTCTCCTCTCACAGGTAACCAGCAGGCGCTACCCAAAGCTGAAGGAGGTGGACGATGTGCTTGGGGGGGCAGCTGCTTGGGAGAATGTGGACTCCACTGCAGGTTAGTGGAATAGGGTGTAGGTGGGGTGGTGGGTGCTGTGGGCGCTGCCCTGGTCCTGATCTGACTGGCTCCTTATCTCTTGCAGAGCCATGCCCCAAGTGCGAGCACCCACGCGCCTACTTCATGCAGTTGCAGACACGCTCAGCCGATGAACCCATGACCACCTTCTACAAGTGCTGCAGTGCCCAGTGTGGACACCGCTGGCGGGACTGAGCCACACATATCTTTGCCCAAAGATGACAAACTGCTTCCCCAAAAGTCACTTTATTGAGGTTTTTCTGCCCACTACACCCACTTGTTCCAGTTCAGTTCATAGGGGAACACACGGCCCATCAGCAGAGTGCAGGCCACAGTTGGCTCATAGAAAATGGTGGAGGCCTCAGTCAGCTTGGGGCAAGCCATTTCTTCTTCCTCCAGCCCAGGCTGCGAGAACAGAGAAGTCATCTGCTGCTGCTTCAGAGAGAATTTCCGGATGCAGCCCAGCGCTTCAAGTCCCTGTAGGATCAAGAGGGAGACCTGCCTGTTATGCTCTGGCAACGCCCCTGTAGGAAGTGCTTTCTCAAAGCTGTCTTGCAACAGAACACCCCCAGGACATTTGCTCATGTCAACACTGGACAGAACTGGGTCTTTTAAGAGGTGCATCATGGTGTACAGCAAAGTTTTGCCTCTCTCCAGGTACACTGGGGAGGCCTCCCCTGCCCCTAACTTTCACATGCAGGAAGGGAAAAAAAACATGCCGGAAGTTTGGGATGAATCCACCTTTTCTGAGGTGGCCAAACAAACCTGCAGGACTTCTAGGAGAGCCACTGGCTGTAGGACCTCTAGGTAATGACGGCGCAGGGCTGATTCCGTGATGCCAGGCTTGGTCATGATATGGCAAAGCACACCTTCCATGATTCCCTTACACACTGGCTTATTCAGACCGCCATCTGCGATGCGCCATGGCCGCCCAACAAAGTAGGTATTTCCATTTGCTCTGCTGGGAGAAAAGAGAATGATGTAATAATAAGGCAAGATACTTTGGCTTGTGCTAGTAAGGTCCTTGTATGCGAGTACATGTACTTGTACCAGTCTAGCATCCTCCAACCTCCATTTAGCAACTGCACCACCTGTCAACTGTTTTGCCTTGTGCTCTAGGCAGGTCTAACCCACACCCTTTCATATTGCTACCTAAAGCCAATGAATAAAACCTGCAGTGTGATACTTATGGTGACTGGCTTCCAAGTGTTCAAATTCTCATCTATCCTCACAGTGATTTTTTTCTCATTTGAAAGAAGTAAAGCCATGAGTCTTGCAGAGGTAATTTGGTGCCTTTCTCCATTTCTGTACAGCAGATGTAGAGTGCAGCCACTGAATATGCAAGGCCTTGACAACAATGGGGCATATTTTGCATCAAGCTTTGCCCACCTGGAAATTGTATAATTGCAGGGGAGGAAGGCAAAATGGACCACAAAGTGCAACCCATTTGCTATAAAAAGGTGCCACCAGGCAGACATTCCATAAAAGCATAGCACTGGTTGTGGGAAATGGATGCAAGTGCTCCTCAGGCAGTTCAAGAGCACAGGCACAGATCTGGGTCCTTTGGATGCCCTCAGTGCAGGGAGATGTGGGAGGGAAATGTCAGATGTGTTAAGCAGGGGCTGTCTCTGGATCCCCAAAGGCCCTGATTTGGCTTGGTTCCAATCTATTTGACTTCGTTTTCTTCTGTGAAAATTTACTGGATGTAAATTTTGGCTTTGCCTGAGCAGGAGAGGGAGGCTCATTTATTTATTTATTTAATTATATTCTCCCTTTCTCATTGAAACTCAAGGCGGATTACATAGTGTAAGATCAGTATAATCAGTAGCAAGGACAAGGGCAGGCATTTCCATACAGTAAAGCAAAGGCACACTAAGGACACGCCAAAAGACCGCTGCTGCAATCCAAAGCTTTATTCATAAATGCCGAGGGTCAAAATCAAAAGGATGGGGGAGCGCCCACTCTCTCCGGCTGCTCCCAGCAGGAGATTGGCAACGGGTTTGCCTGGCTAAATTGTCCCGTTTCGCAAGGCTCACAGCTTCATCAAAAGCCACAAATGAATTCTTAGTGTAAAGCGTATTCCTCTACTACAAAGTAACCTGCTGGACAAGAGTCAAGTTTCTTCTTAGTTTTAGTTCAACAATATTTCCTCTCTTGACACTAAGAATTCATTTGTGGCTTTTGATGAAGCTGTGAGCCTTTCGAAACGGGACAATTTAGCCAGGCAAACCCGTTGCCAATCTCCTGCCGGGAGCAGCCGGAGAGAGTGGGCGCTCCCCCATCCTTTTGATTTTGACCCTCGGCATTTATGAATAAAGCTTTGGATTGCAGCAGCGGTCTTTTGGCGTGTCCTTAGTGTGCCTTTGCTTTGGAGTTTGGGACCGTTCCCCCTGTCCTTTGCCATTTCCATACAGTGTCAAGAACATTTCCATAAACAATGTCATAAGGTAAATGAAGACAAGTTTACAAAGACATAGCATTAGCAAGGATCCAATATGGGGTTGAAGAATTGCTGAAACAGAACATAATTCTAGGACTTACATTAAACAACATGAAGCACAGGCAGTATATAGGAGTACATATTTAAAGCGGCAGATAATATGTAAGGCAACATAATGGTGAAGTCTATGGTTCCTACCTCATTAGCGAAACATCTGGGACCCCTTTCCTACAATACCGCCCTCCTAGCTGAGAAAAAAGCCTTTTTGAGTAATTTGGGTTTGCATCATTTGTGGAAAGCCAGGAGCATGGGGTTTCTGCTACAGCAGTGGAAAGAGGACAGCAGACATTGCTGGCCTGTGTTTCCTTTCAGTAAAAATGGTTGCTAATGTTAGGAAATGGTTGGATACAGACTAAATTTTCTAGTGGCATAATGGAACTTTCTTGCCTTCCCCTTCCCTCTTATTTCCACCTAATGCCACTCATGAAGACTGATGGGAGAAGAAATCAGCAGGAAGGGGAATCAGTAGATACTGCCAGGTTTTTCTGGATCCAACCCTATATCCTGCTATTGCATGCATACACCATTCCACCAAAGAGGGCTATTTGCCAGCTCCAGAGCCTTGGCTCTGCTTAGACAAAGGGAATGCCCTGCACACTCACCTTTCCTCTTCGGCCTGTGTTAAATTCTCCACAGAACACTCTAGGCAAAGACCAAAGGACACAATCAGCATTAAGCGCAAAACCACAGAAGGCCACCTAATCCCCGCCCAATTGATCATATTAGAATTGCCACAGCAGATAAAAATGCTATGAGGACAACCAACAGGAGGTTCTGTAAAATGGCAGTCAGCTGACACTGATAGAATATCCTTAAAATGCAAAAGCACTGAGCAGATAGGAGGAAGATGGCAGGACAAGCCACATATGGCCCAGTCACAGGATATGGGTACCAGGCTTTCCATGCCACGGCCTAGTAGAAGCCTCAGGGCCAACATAAAAAAACAGGTAGGTTGAGGCTTGGGTTTGGAGTATCCTGCCTGTGTAAGAGTAGATTTGGGCTAGATGGCCTCGCATATACTTGCTCGTGATCCCTCCCACCCCAAGCAAGGTGAATTTACTTAGAAGTTCCTCACGCACCATTGGAGCTGCCTGGCTGTGATGGATCTTCCTGTTGAGGTTCCTCCGCAGGATCTCTACAGTCTGATCCTGCCCAACTATTCAATGCATCTGCTTCTTTCTCAGAAATACAGGTCCCCTCCTCTTCCTCCACGACCTCACCAGATTTTGGGGTGAAGCCTGGCACTTGCACATTGTGTGTTTCCTGCCCTGCCAAACAGGAGGTGCTGCCAGTGGCACCTTGAAGTGGGTCACCTGCTCCTTCCCACAGACAGGCCATGCTTCGAGCAGCATCATTTCCACCCTGATTCTCATCTAGCTCAACCTTTCGCCTTTTCCTTGCTGGTTCTTGTTCTGCCAACAGAGGGGGGATGGGGCTTTTCTGCTCAGACTCTTTGCCTTGTTCTGCAGGCTCCCTCTGGATAACTCTGCCTTTAAGATTTTTTCCAACATCCTCCTTCAAAGAGACAGAATGCAATAGCCACGGACGAGCACATTTCCTTGCCACCAACCGGGGTGTGTGGCTCCCCAATTCCAACACCAACTCCAGGTCAAGGAGGTCCTGTGGGGGAAATAAACACTTTTAGCTGTGGACAGTCTCATAAAGCACTCCTCCTTTACTGAGGTACCATAACCCTTTACATAGCTTAGCTGGATCTAATCTCCACCCACCTGCAAGAGCTTGGCACACCCGACACCCATGTCTTCATAGTGCTGGAACTGCCTGGCAAAGTCCTCCTTGGTCACCCCAAAGTGGGATGCTGCCTGAATGGTGCTATAGAGATCCAAGATGGCTGCAACCTCTCCAGTGATGTAACCGCGATGCTCCAAGGATTGAAGGAGAAACTGTTCTGCCACATCATCTTCCTGGATGCTAGTAAGCCTGGTGAAGGATTTGGGGAGGCAGGAGGCTCCAACAGGCAAATTCTCCAGGTCCAACAGATCTGAAGACACAACACACCTGGTACTTCAACCAACAGATACATGGCCTATTCTGGTTTGTAAGGAAGATGGGAGGCACAGCTTGCCCTTCCACCTGCAGCCATTCTTTCCTGCCCCCTGGATTGTTTATATGATGGTGCAGGCCAGGACAATCAGTTTGGCCACTACTGGGTACCTTCTAGTTCAGGTGCTGTTGTGCCTCCCCTGATCTGCTGAGTGACTCATTAGACTGACCTTGGCCTAGGAAGCCCTCCCACGCAGGGGTCTCTCTCAGCTTCACCTTCACCTGACAGGAATTGACGACAATGTTGTCCGTGGGGCTCAGATTCCGTGTACTGACAATGCCCGGGGAGTAATAGCCTCTCATTAGCAGGTAGTTGGTGTGCGATGCCTGGCGAGCCTTCACCTCTATGCGCGGCTTGTTTGTTGCACTCTCGTCCAAGTCATCCTCTTCGTCCTCCTCCTCCTCCAGACCCTCTTTCCCCAGGCTGCAAGAAGCACCAGGAGTCGAAGCAGATCACAAGCAACACCAACACCCCAACATCTTGTCATAATATTCCACTCCAAAGCCCTCCGCAAAAAACCAAGTGAGCTTTTTTTTTAAAAAAAAAACATTACTACACATTTAATTTTTGTAGGCATTTTATTGCCTATGTTTTTGGATGGAAGTTGCCCACAGGGAAGGGCCATCACAGGCTTGTCCCTGGTTTTATTCAAGCGCTCACTTGCTGGGAGACCAGAACAAGCTACAGGAAATTGGTGTTGTGGGTCCGGGAAACCATCAGGGAAAGGCAGTGAAGCATCATGAAGCTCAGCCCAGGACACTACTGCAGAGAAGCAGAGTATCAGGGTGTTGCAGATATTTGATTTGAATTATCTATACTCAAGTTATACAAGTGTATTTTCGTAAATTTTAAGGCAGTTCACTTTAAGGCACTTCACTAGCGAGTTATGGGAAAATACAGGTGTCCTTTTATCTTTGACAACCGATTAAAAGTAGTTGGAAAATAGAAGATAAATGTTTTTTTAATTGTTTGAAAAGACTAAATACTATCTGTTAATCTAGCTTTTTTAATACCTTCAGAACTTCATAAGAAATTTATCAGTCCAGGTGCACAATGATATCATAAATTAGCTTCAGCAAAAGATCACATGATGAAAAATATGAAGAATCTGCTAAATTAAAACCAATCATAATTTTTATATTTATTATGATAAAGACCTTAGAGATCTCTATAGACAGCAAATTCCATTAAGTATATCATAAAAAAATAGGGGTTTGATGAAAAATTTTAGGTGAGAAATATATGTCTACATGTCAATGGAAATTCCAATGCGTTTCATAGTAGATTAAATATGACGTGATTTTGAGTAATTTATATTTGTATGTTTGAGAGATGTTAAGAGATTTATAGCCAATCTTGGTGGGGGGGGGGAGGTAAAAGCACCCTGGATGCTGACTAGGAGTTACAATGGCATATTCCAGATTTACACCACTGTAACCCCCCCCTACGATGGCTCAGCGGCCCAGTGCCACTCCACCTGGGTTCTCTGCTGTTGCCCAGTCATGGTGGCTGGGGGTGGGCATATCCAGAGCATGAGTTAGTCTGCTCCCTAAGCTGTTTTGGGCACGGGAAAACCCCCTGCAGCACCAGAAAGTTATGCCATGAAAAATGATGGCAGAGCCCATAGGCTCCTATTGTAGGGGAAAACCTGCCTCCTCCGCCCATGCCCAGCCCCACTCAAGCAACCCAGCAGAGCATAGGATGCCAACTACTGTGGCGACCAAGCCCCTCCTCGGTGGCCAATCAGTCCCCCACCCACCCCACATAACCCCCAGCCGGGGCATCCATGAACTCAGGTAAGTAGGGATGTGGCTGGAGGCTCTGCCCAAGAGCCCTCTGCCATGGGGACTAAAGAGCGTGAGGTGGGAGAGTGTGCACACGGGGCGGGGCAACAGTGTGCATGGGGGAACTTTGTGAAAAATGGGGCATCTGACTAACCACCACCACCCAATTTGCCTTAGAGGTTACCTGTCTCCTGATTCCTGGCTCAGGAAGGGGCAAGGGTGCACAAACAGGTAAGAAGGAGCAGCTGCCTGTCCCGGCTTGCTCATTTACACTAGCCTTCCTACTCCCTTCACTAGCACTACTCAAACACTGGCCTCTGCGGCTGAGGCTTGCTGGAGAGGGTGTGGCCCATGCCCATCAATGAGGCAGTTGCCTAGGGAACTGTGCTCGACACAGCTGTTTTTTTTTGGGGGGGGGCTCCTGGCAGCTCATGCCAGGCTCCGTTCGACTCCTTCAGCTGGGCTCCCCCGCCCGGGCAGTGGAGAGATCACATCCGCGGGTTGGTCTGACTGGGTACTCTGGTAACTCCCCTGCAATGGTGGGTGCACAACCCCTTGACTATCTCCCTCACAGGGTCAGAGCTCCAAGCATCCATTGAAGCAGACCATCCAGATGTAGATGAGGAGCACTTTTTCACCAGAACATCCATCATCTGGTTGCCAGCAGCACCTGCGATGATGGAGCTGCTGCTGCTGCCCCCATCCATGGACACTCTCCTGGGACCTGGCAGACTTTGCGGTAGCTTGTACAAGGTCAGGCCCCTCACTACATGTCTCTGTTTTCCTTTCAGGCAGGTCGGACCCATCAGAGAGGCCAAGGAGAATGGCTGTTCCAGCCCCAGGTGATCCTTCTCAGCTACCATCCAAGCCCAGCCCAACGAGCTGTTCCTCAGGCAGCCTGTGACAACGTCACTCCTGAGACAGCAGCATGAATAATGGCTGTCATGACTCCGACAGCTACGCAAGCAGGTGTAGCTCCCTTCCTGAGTGAGGGAAGTTGGCAACATCTGTCCAGACATTCTCTTCACTTTTGGCAATTCAGTAACGTCTGTGCTGAACAACTCCCTTCCTGCCTGTTTGCTTGCCTGTGGATGATAGTAACTCCCCCCGCCCACAACTACACCCTGGGGCAGCCCCTCACCATATCCTCAGGGATGGTCCCTGACCCCAGGCTGCCAGGGAAACAGAGGCCGTGAGGATCCACCCGGCGCCTTTGTCCCAATGCCTGGCTTGGCTCTTGAACAGAGTGGGAGTCCATCAATCCCGTGGTGGCTGCACGTTTCATCCTGCGCCCCACCCCCGTGCACATGGCAGTGAAACGTGGGGTCTCATCCTTGTGTGGGGAAGGTGGGCTATCAACCTCCCAGGTGCTCAGGATCACCTGTCATATTCAATATCCCCCCACAGCTGAAGCTGGTGCTGTGGAAAACTGGGAACAGAAGATGTTTGTTCCTGCTGTAATCTCTCCCGAGCCTGGGAGCCTGCTTGACCTTGAACAATTCATGAATCACACATCCTGTTTTCCTGAATGCAAAGTTAGAGGACTGTTAGGAAATAGGAGGCAGGGGAATTAGGAGTAGCTTTGGGGAACCTATATCTGTGTGATATTTGTCGCAGCCACTAGGCCTAGCAAAGGTGGTGTAAGTGTATGATACTGGCATCTTATCAATAAAAAACTTTTACTCATGAAATGTAGTCTCTTGAGAGTTGCCTGGCATCCTTACATCTCAGCACCGCTGCATTCAGAGAGGCTAGGCAGATAGCCAAAGGAGCGAGGATGATCCATGGGGCTAGTCCATGCACTGCATGCCCACCCCCACGGGGTTCTTCACCAGTGAAAGTGGGGGTCTGGACAGGTGGTTGCCTGCCATTCCCCGTTCCAACTGGGATCGTTTACCCAGACAGTACTGGAGAAAAAGAAGAGGTGGAGGGAAGGCCATGGGTTCCCTGGATTGGTGTTTCCATGTGGAATACCAGACTGGGGAAATCAGAGTACGTGTGTGGTGGCACGAGCACGTGTCAGCTCTCTTGCAGTACTCACTGGGTTAACAGTCCCAACTGGACCAGCCCAGGTAGCCTGAGCTTGATGAGCCTCCCACTGCCAGTCTCTCTGCCCACTATCTCTGAAGGACCCTTTTGGTTGTGTTGAGCCGCCCTTTTGCCCGGGGGTGTGGGGAAGTGGGCCAGCAGCTGTGGGGGATATGGGACAGCCACCAGAGTGAGATCCTTGTGAGCACCTCCCCAGCAGGACACTAACAAGAGTGGTTATTGCCCCAAATCAATCACCTTTAAAGAAAACCTATATAAAACGTTCTATAGGTGGTATGTGACACCAGAAAAATTAACAAAGATGTACACTGAAGTACCCAATAAATGCTGGAAGTGTAAAGAGAAAGTGGGCACCTTTTTCCATATATGGTGGCTATGTAAAAAAAGCGAAGAGATACTGGAAAGAGATACATGAGTTGTTGCAAGAGGTGCTAGAAACAAATATACCCTATAAACCGGAAATGCTCCTACTAAATATAATACTGGAGAAGTTAAATAGGGAAAATAGATATTTGATAATACATGTAATAACAGCAGCAAGAATAGTATATGCCAGATATTGGAAAAACACAGATATACTAACAAAAGAAGAATTGATAGAGAAAATCTTAGAGATGGCAGAAATGGACACGCTGACAGAATTAATAAAAGAAAAAAACGGACATGATGGAAAACAAAATGGACCCCTTTTTATAGATGGGTTAAACAGAAGTATAAAACAGAGACAACTATATGTTAGCAGAATACAATCAAATGAATAAGCAGAGTAAAGAAGTACTAGAATTAAAGAATGCAGATTTATAATGATAATAGCGTAGGGAAAATAGTGTAATTATGATGGAATTGTAGAGATGAAATGAAATGTATGATTTACAACATGTATCCAAAGAATGTAAGACTTTTGATTAATTTTGTTATCAGAATAAGATGGAACTAAAACAATTAAAAAAAAAGAGTGGTTATTGCCTGGATGCCCCCTTCATCTGCATACTAAGATCCTTTGTGGAAGCTAGAGGGTCGGGGCTGGGGGTTGGGGCGCAGACCACTCCGCTCGCACCCATGTGTGCATGACCCGGGTTAGGAAGACTGGCCCTCTCCAGTGGGCCGCTCAATGCCAGCATGGAAGGGTGTTGCAAGACTATAGGCACCATGGCCAGAGCACAGCTCCCCGCCTGTGGCAAGGGGCCACATAGGGTGGCTAGGTGCCCCCATCAGAGCCAGGGGGGTGCTGCGGGCACATGATCTCCCCGATCAGTGACAGGGGCTCCTCCCAATGGATCCCCCCAGCCAGGTGCCTCAATGAGTATGCTGTGACCACAGGGGCATGTGTTCCCTGGCTGCCTGCTCTCTGGTGGGGTGGTGAAGGTGTCTATGAACAATGGGGATCCCACATTGGCTGCATCTTTGCTTGACACTCACATGCCTATTGTCATGTGGGCGGCGCAGCTGTTAGGGGATGCTGGCGTGGTTGTCAGGAGAATGGCGGGGGGCATGCCTCCTGCTGCAGCCTTGCCATTCCTTGCTAGGCTTGGCTGCCAGCATAGCTCTCCTACAAAGGAGCTTAGCGAGTGGATAAGTGGTGCCCCAGGTATATGGGCACCGGTGGCACAGTAGGCCTAAGGACTGTGCTGTTACAGTGCAATCCTAAACAGAGTTACTCTGCTTTCAATGGGCTTAGACTGGAGTAACTCTGCATACGATTGCTGTTAATTTTTATTGCATGCATATATTCATCACTAGTTGGACTTTTAATTGGCATTCATATTCTAATATCTTACTTAACTAAAAAAATAAGGATTATTTCAATAAAGAATAAAGATTTAAAATCTAACCTTTTTAAAATGCTGCCCAGATATGGAAATTGCATGCTGGATAATTCAAAAACTTTAATTGGGTATGGATAAATTAGTCTATTTCAAGGGCGACCCCTGCCAAAGCCTACCTTTTGATGACTTCATTTTCCACCATTGTGCTGTCCACCACCACAATCTGCTCCGGGATTGCCACATCCACAGAAACCAGGCCAAGGGAGAAAAGGGCCAGGAGAGCGGAGCAGTAGCCCCCAGGCCCATCCAAAGGAAAGGTCACCATTTCAGAGGCAGGCAAGTCCTCTTGGTCCTTGAAAGAAAAGCTAGCTGCTTGGTCCTGCTTGCCAGCTTCCTTGAGCTTTAAGAGAAACTGGTATGACTCGCTGCAGATTGTGCTGGGAAAACGCCACGTGAAAACTCTGGAGAGGCAAGGAACAGAGCAGGAGTCCTCAGTGACACATCTTTGGTTGCTCCCCTGGCTGGACCAACATCAATGCAGTAGGGCTGTGTCTCCTCTAGCATGCCAGGACTGGGTTTCAGAACAGAGGTGCACTGACAGTATCCTGTTTCACATAGCGGCCAACCATTTGCCCTTGAATGGCAAAATCCTCAGGGTATAAAAGCCAAGGCCTTCCTTGGCTGTGGCCTCCTTGCACTGGTATTTAGGGGTTTACTGCCTCTGGATGTGGAGTCTCCCTTTAATCTTCATGGCTAGTAACTGTTGAGGGACCTCTCCTCCAGGAATCTGTCTATTCTCCTTTTATTAAAGTCATCTATGCTCATGACCAACACTAGCAGGGAATTCTACAATATAAATATTTGTTGTGTAAAGTAGTACTTCCCTTTGTCTGTCCTGAACCTATTTGCCCATCAACTTCATGGGATGCCCCCAAGTTCTAACATTATGAGGAAGAGAGAAAAAGTTCTCTATCAACTTTCTCCACCCCATGCATAATTTTATAAACTTAAATCCTGTCTCCCATTAGTCATCTTTTTTCTAAACTGAAAAGCCCTAGACTTTTTAGCCTTTGGTCAGAAGAAAGGTGATCCAACCCCTTAACCATCTTGGTTGCCCTCTTCTGTACCTTTTCCAGTTCTGCAGTATCTTTTTTGAGATACAGCAATCAATCCAGAACTGTACAGATGAGGATGCACCAGACAGGCATTATAATACTGGTGATTTTATTTTCAGTCCTTAGCGCAGAGTTACCTTTTTCACCACTGCTGCACAGAGATGACGTTTTCATCAAGCTATCCACCACAACCCCAAGATCTCTTTCCCTCGCAGTGCCAGCCAATTCAGATCCCTTTGGCATATAATTTATATTCAGGATTCTTTGTTCTAATGTGCATCACCTTGCACTTGTCAACGCTGACCTTCATTTGCCAAATTGTTGCCTACTCATCCAATTAAGAGCCAGTCTCCTGGGGCTCTTCATAGTTATCTTTTGTTTTCCCCATAACTGATATCATCTGCAAAAGTAGCCACTAAACTGATCACTCCCAGTCCTTGTGGGATCCCTCAGCTCACTCCTCACCAATGAGAAACATGTTCATTTATTCCTACTCTTTGCTTCAATCAATTTGGACCAGCTGTAACCTGCAGGGAATCTTTTCCACAGCTTCTCCTTTGGCCAAAGAGGGCTATGGTTGGAATTCTCTGCAAGCGACAGCTGGGTTGCATTTTGCATGACACGAGCTGGGGTAAGGAAGGCATGTGCACTTACCTGTAGTAGCTCTGAGAGAGCTGATAGGACATTGGCACGAAAGGCAGAGCGCGGCTCTTCTTGGGGCCCAGGGTGTGATTGCCCCGGCGGCGGTTTACCAGGCTTCTCTTCTGGCAATCCAAGAAAGCCTTCACGAGAATGTCATCTTGATATTCCCGGTAGAGACGGAAGGTCTGCAAATGCACGTTGCCATCAAGCCTTAACTGGCACATACTTTTTGCTCCTGTGTTTCAAGCTGCTCTGCATTGTTCCTATGGAAAACCTGCTAGTATCTGTGACTAAATGCTGCACTTCCAAGGAAACATCTACCACCTCCAAATGCTATTGTTGTTCAGTAACTATATTTCAGCCTGAGCTCTCAAGCCCTTCAGGCATAACTCTAACACCACCAGGAAGGAGGCCAGCATTATCAACCCTATGGCTAAGCCCAGGAAAGGGCCAAAGGTCCCTGCTGCACTTGTGAGCAGTGAGCTTTGAACCAGAGATTTCCTGGCTCACAGCTCAGACTTTCAACAACACTACACCACCTCACTGCTTTATCTACGCAATGCTAGAAGCATGCTCTTAACAGGTCAGAGGGGAAAGGAAAAATGCACTTGCCAGGAAGATTTCTTCTCAGCAGTGGATGGAAGGCAATGAAGTTGAAACTTAATTCCTTCATATGAAAGGAGATGCCACCCATTTTCAGGGTATAATGCAGCATTAAGCTTAGTCAAATTCAGCAATAGCTCCTGAATATTTCCAGCTATATCCATGACACTGGTAATCTCTACATGCTCAAAAACAAACTGCCTCCTAGCAAAATTTAAACAATGATAACTTGTAGAACAAAATAGAGGGTATTGTAGATATGAAAGCTCTGAAATAGCTTTGCTAAAAAAAAAATTAACCCTTATAGAGATTTTCTGGGTCCCGTGCAGTACTGTATTTGCAGCCATCAGATCTGTGACACAAGGGCCCAAAAGCTTTTGAGGGTGGAAAGGCAAAGGGGACCCCTAGAAGTTACAACTGGATAAGAGTGTTGGACCTCTGCTCTCTCTCTATCAGACGGTAAATGAGAGAAGAACCTGTGAACACTGCCTGAAGGAGATACAAAGAAGTCTACAATCAGATAACCAAAATTCCTCTGTTCTGCCCTGAACTCTGGATCCAAGATCTCGTCCACTGAACCAAGTTGCACCAGAATGGAAAGTTCCTTGAAGCCTTGCTGGTGACGATGGTTGGAGCACTTAGGCGACAGGCACTCAACAGCAACTGTGGGCCATTCCACTTGTGCCCTTTCCCTCGCAGATGCACCAATGGAACCTGGGCTGCTTCCACCACAGCCTGGGAGGCCTTGCTGTGCTTCCCTTCCTGCCTGCTCATTTAAGCATGGTTGCAGGGAGTGCAATTCCACTCTGCATCTAGTGCCTGACTTGGGTTGTGGTCCTGTGGGACACATCCCTCTGTAGCTCAGCTGGTATGGGCACCTCATTCAGTGCCTTGGGCAATTTGGGGCAGTGGATGTGGGTTGGACCGGAAAAGCCAAACTGGAGGAGACTGTCTCGCATCTTGACTATCTAAGCAGATTCTGTGTGTGCGAGCATGTGTGTAATTTGCACCCCCCCCCCACTACACATTAGACAGCCAAGCCCTTTAGGGAATTTACATTCATGTACCTTGATGATAACCTGCTCCCCGCTCCCAACTTCTCCTACCTGGAACGACTGGCAGGACTTCATCTGGCTGTCGGAGAGGGCCAGGGTGCTCTGGATCAGATTCTGCAGCACCAGGAAGTGGATGTCAGCAATGCTGTAAAGAGGAGATATTGCCCCTTACAAGAAGGGAGGCGGCGCGCGAGAGAGGTGCTGATTTGGCATGTGACACAGGCACCATCTCTGGCCAGGGCTGTGGGACAAGCTGTCTAAGGCAGATAGCTTAACAATTATAGCGTGTTTTCCTGCTCAAGGAAAACATGCAGGACTCTGAAGTGACAGGAACTCTGCCTCAGACAACCTGCAATCTAAGCTGCTTATAACCATCTCTACCACAAAAACCTGTATTTCAACTAAAAATACATTAAAAGTTACTGCAGATATCTGTATGAGGCATAATTTATTCTACTTTACCAGCTGCCAGGAGGGGCAAGCAGTTCTAAAAAATGCCTACCTCCACCATCCCTCAGGGACCCACCTCTAGCTGCTGAGAGTGCACCACCTTCTCCACATTTTGCAACTGATATGCACAGCTTTTTCTTTTTTCAGTGAAAGCCTTACTTCACATCCTGATGTAGGCATTTGTGGTGTGATCCCTGCTCTAACCTGCGTGGCTGCAGGATGCCCAGCCATGAACTATGGCTTTACTGTAGGTTAAATTTAATGTTAAATTCATTGCCATTGACTGTCTTATTTATTAAGAGGGCTTTTAGGCTCTGTTCTCCATGCTGAGGTAGGTCCCACAATATATCAAATCTAGATCAAATTTTCGTAACAGCCCAGCCTGAAGGGAAGAAGGAGATGTTCCTTGTGAAATGGACCCTCCCCACAGCTGCCTCACCTGTTGAGCACTTCCTCCTTCTTGCTGGGACTGTTTTCATCTCCAATTGCAAGCACTCGGAACCTGGAGAAGGGGAAGAAAGGAGCTGGCCAGAAGCCTTGCAAAGGACCTTGTGTGGACACATTTCCACAGGCAGCCAAGCCCTGAAGGAGAGGAAGGCCTTCCACGATTGAAGGCTTAACAGTAAATAAGTCCTCCAAGCCCAGGGAGGAAGGAAGGGGATCTCTGAAATTTAAGCACTGCTTCAGTTCTGAATTCAGTGGCTCTCCCAAGATTGCCCTTCCTCTTCATCACTGAGAAAAAAGCTTAGCAGGGTTGTATCTGAGTTCTGCTGCACCTAAGATGCCCCGGCCCTGGATGTGGCCTGCAGCTCTTCTGGGCCAAGGGAAGAGCATCCTAGGATGGGAGGTGACATACAGGACGATCCCATCCCTAGCTTACTGCTCCAGAGGCTTCTGCCTCCTTTCCTCCAAAGCTCCTCAAACCAGGACTTTCCAGACATTTTAGACCTTAATAGGAGGCCCTGGAGAAAGAGCAGCAGCCATTCTTTCCTACAGCTCTGCTACCTCCCTGCCAAGGACAAGAGATACCTGTGGAAGAGCTCCTCAAGAGAGTCTGGAATGGCTGGTCTGGGATTCCCCCGGGTGGTGCTGAACTTCTCTTTCAGTCTCTCTACAAACTCCTTAAATTCTTCTGCACAAACCTTTCAAAACAAGAGAGCACAACGTCATGCCCGGGCAGAAGCTGGCATGGGGAAATCAGCAAAGCCGCATCCTGCTGTTCTCAGCGGCAGACTTACCTACAGCCTATCAGGACATTTGTCTGAATGGATGAGCAGGGTCACTGGCTGGCCTCCCCCCCAGCACATGCTAGCCTCAGCTTCTGGGACATTCTTGCTGCATCTGGCTGATGCAGCTGCCTTGCCCAAAATAAGCAGGGCTGTTCAAGTCAGCGCCTGGACAGGAGATGCCCTGAGACCCCTACCTTCCATGATGGGAGACAGGTGAGATGTAAATGCAAGAAATACATAATGGCTGGAAGGGAAGTAGAATTCAAGCACCATGTGCCCACATGCTCCTGTGGAGACTCACTCACCTTGGGCTCCTGATAGTTGTTCCTCCTGCTCATGAAATCCTCAATCAGAGCTCTATCTTGGTAGACTTCAGCCAGGCAAACCCTGCAGCAGACATGTACAGAGGCAGGCATGTTGCAGTTCAGCCTGAATGCAGAGACTCATTTGAGGAATGTCTACCTCCTGCATTTTACCTGTGCTAAGGAGAGCACATAACCCCACTGCACTGGAAAGTAAATGTGTTGTCTATAGAAGGTGGGGAAAACATTTCCTGATACACTTTAGGAAGCCCTAAACTCCTTGTCCTGTAATCTCTTTAGGTGGGGAAGAGGAGTCTCAGATATGAGCACCTGAATGAAGAAGAAATCATGGAAGACGGGAAAGGAACAGAGTCCAACATGACTCCTCAGAAGAAGATGCTGTGCTAAGCCTATCAAGACAGGGGCCAGACAGTGTCATCACTGAGAAGAAGGGAGAGTAGAGATTTTATGGTGGTGCAGCATTGGAACCACCCAGCCACACACTCTGGGTGACACTACAAGCAAAAGAGAACATCTCACTTGTAATTGAGGTAGGTTTGTGGGTTTTTGACAATGTAGCGAGCTCTTCTCCCAACTGAATGAGATGTCTTATCCAAGGATTCTTCAAAGCTTGTGTGCATGATGTCTCGGACCACCTGCCATGGGACAAAAGGCCCCCTGACCTGCATCAGGGCAAGAGATAGAAAAGCCTATGTTTGCTTTGGGTGATACACAGAGGAGAGTCTGTCCTAAAGCAGCACCTTCTGCTTATTCAGGCAGAACCTCTGCCTGATGCCAATTCTGAAGCATAAAAATCCAAAGGCATGCCTCCCCCCTCCCCCAGTCCCACCTTGGCATTAAGAACGTTGCTCGCAATCCGGCACAGCATGAGCAGGCTGTCCTCTGGCACAGTCCAAGTGACACGCAGGCGGGTCATTCTCTGCAGGGCACTCTGATCTGCTTCGTCGTGGTAGCGTGGCCGCTTGCTCTTTTGTCCAGGGGTCCCCTCTTATTGGACCCCAGAAAGAAACAAGGCAATCTTTCACTACTGTTCCCCTTTGCTTGGACTGCCTGCAGGAGCTATGCAGGGCTACCATGAGGCTCCAACAGAGGCTGAGTGTCAAAACCCACTCTGCGCAAACCAATTATGGACAACAGTTCTGACTAATCAGAACCACTTTAGAAGTCAATGCTCCTCTAATATTCAGTTGGGATAATCTGAAATTCAAAGCCCACCTGGCCTGAAGTGGTATAACAGGAATACGGATTAGATCATAATATACTCTAGTTATACACATGTATTCCACTGAACTGTGTATGAACTTCTGTGTAGTTTTGGCAACAGGTTGTATTACAACACAGATCTTCCTTTTATCTCTGAATACCAATTAAAAGTAGTGGACAGTGGTAGACAAATCATTCTTTAATTGCTAGAGTGGCCCAAATAACCTGCTCACAAGTGTTTTTTGTCAACTTTAAAAGATTTATGAAGATTATCTTGCACCTGCACCATGGCATCATTACTTTTGGCTTTGTATAATGTCACATTATTGAAAACCCAGAAGAATCAGCTAAATCTAAAACCAATAATAATTTTATACTGTTGTCACATGTGAAAGATCTTAGATGTCACTGTAGGTCACACATGCCAATTAGCATAAAAGATGCCACCCAGATAAGAGATTAGGGTTTTGACAAATTAAATCTCATGAAGATTGAGGTGAGAAATATATCTGTCAGTGGGCTTACTGAAATTTCAATGCATTTCATAGTAGACTGATTATGATCTGATTTTAAATCAATCTTAGATTTATTTGAAAGATGTTAATCCTTGTTGCATGTATCTGTTAGTTAACTGTAGGTTGCATTTTAATAATCCTTTATATTTTGGTATCTTGCTTAATTAAAAAGATTAGAGTTTATGTCAATAAAGAAGGAATATTAAACTCTAAAAGAAGTTTCTGTGTGCCTTGATGGAACGTGTTGAATCAAGAAGAAATTACTAAGTAACAGGTTCTTTAAAGAAAGATTTCTGGTTTTAGGTCTCATGATCTAAAGACCTCTGAGCTGTTCAGAATTGGGATCTAAATCTCAGAACTGGACAGTTTGGAAGTTTTAATGAGGTTTTTGAGTGACACAAAGTCTTCTTCAGGCAGAAAAGTCTGGTGCCCCAGACTGACCCTACTGCCCTACACCTGATTTCAACCAGCAGAATAAGAGGCACCTTACCTTTCTTCCTTTTTCGTTTCCTCATCTTCTTCCCCAGCTCCTTCTTAAGCCTCCTCCTCTTCTGACTTTTTCCACCCCTGACTCTCTTGCTTCTGTTCTGCACTGCTTCTTTCTCAATCTCCACCAAGTCTTCATTCTGGGCAGAAGGTTCTGTTCCCACCAGCGTTTCTCCCCAAAGGGTGCTGTTGCCACCTGGGTAACACCAGGATTAATTTTAAGTCAGCATAGAACACAGCTGTTCAATTCAATGCCAGCATGTCAGCCAATATACATAGGCAGACCCCATGGAAGAAGGCCGCAGTTTCTCAAAGGTCTTGGTGGGAGGTTAATTGATGGGCTAGCTGCAAAGTGAAAGCAACATGTGGCAATGCACACTGCAAGACAAAAGAAGCTCCACCTCCCTTGCAAATGCAAGAATTGGATTTATGTGTTGCATCCTCTAAAATCACAATTTTAGCAATATAAATGACATAGCATTTTGGCATCAAATTGCTCCTTCTAAGAGAGGCTAGCAGTGTACATGTCAAATAACGTGGCAGTTTATGGTCAAAAATATATCATTTCAAGTCCCCAACCAGACTTATGGACAAAGATTTCAAGTCCCCAACCAGACTTACACAAAGTTTAAAAATAAAACTGGTCCTCAGTATGAACTAGTTTGTGATTTAAACATTCCAGTGTGACCTCAGAAAATAAATGTGGGAAGAAAAGATGCATGCATTCAGTCTACGCAGCCCAGTTCTGTAAAATGTTTTTCTGTAGCCAGATTTGCCCAGAAGACACACCTGGAATAATTCGTAATGGATCCGCCCAAGTTGTTCCCCGATACCACCTCCTCCACACTTCATGAGTTCAGAAAGGACCCACATGACAACTCCCTCACATTCAGGGGGCAAGGAGCATGGCATTTCTTCCAAGAACAGTTATAACACTCTCTACAGCCCATTACCTCTGGTGCCAAGTGGAAGGGGTCGTTTTGTCAGGAAGGTCTGGAGTCTCATGGTCTGCCCGATTTCTGAAACAGCAGTCTCCTGGCAGCAAAGCAAAAATGCATCAGAAAGCACAAGAATAGCCAGGCTGCACAGATGCTTCAAGCACAGGCTGGGGTATGATCACTGGTTGCTATGGATAGTTTTTAATAGTTGCTGAAAACTGCAGCATCTCAAGGTGACTGAGAAAGAGTCATCCTTAGATAAAAAGCACGTAGGTGGGAGCTGTGAGGTAATTAAAAGAACCACAAGTGGGTAAGGGATTATTTATTTATACCCCACCTTTGTCTCCATTGGGGACCCAAAGCTCCTTTCTTCTGTTTTATCCTTACAACAGCCTTTTGAGGTAGTTTGTGGCTGAGAAAGTGACTGGCCCACAGTTACCCCAGAAAATTTCTCTTGTAGACTGGGGATTTGAACCAGGTCTCTCACATCCTAGTCTCAAACTCTAGCCAGTATACCCACTCTGGCTTTCAGGGTCAGTCTAGTTCTGTCCTGTGACCAGAGTTCATTAGTTTAAACTCAACTGTACAGTGCCTGGAGACCAAATTAGAAATCAGGAAAATTACTGGAGTGCTTAAGCCCTCTCCCCGTCAAACTGAGGTCCCAATATGAATTGAGCCCCTAAACACCTGATAACTCAGGTTAAGAAAATTGTTAGAGAAAGCTGGCCTTTGAATTCCCAGTGTACACTTTGTTTGACCCTTAAAGTTAAAAAAGAACATCCTGACACTGGTCTTGAGGGTCCAGAGCCCAGCAGGGGCACTGAGCCCACAGTAGATGCTTGGCAGCCATTCAGGAAAGTCTCACACATGATTTTGCCCTCCATGTTAGAAAAACAGGGAGCACTGCCATCGTGTGTGAAGTTGGCTCAACGGCTGATTTTACCAGTGAATCCAATAAGGCTTGTGAAGTTAACTATCCAAAAAAGGTTTCAAATCAGAACTTTGCATAAGAATGTATGAGGAACCATAGTGGATCCGAACAACGGTCATCTAGTCAGCTTCTTGTTTCCAACAGCAACCAGCTCGGTGCCCCAGGAAGACCTGTAAGCACGGACTGTTGGAGAAAACCTTTGCTTGATAGCTGCTCCCCAGCACCTAACAGTTGGGGGAGTATTATGCCTCTGAACCTGGAGGAGGCTCCATTCAGAAACCACGGCTAACCTAATATAGTGAAAATCCCCATTCTCCATCAGTTTGTCTACTCTTTTAAATCCATCTAAGCCACTGCCATCACTACATCTAGTGGCAGTGGGTTCCACCAATCAAAAATAACCTTTTGCCAACTATGGATAGTATGGAGACATTTTTCATCCTTGCAAGTCACTGAATTGGCTGAGATACAAGTAATTTACTTTTGGTACCAGTTCTGATTTTAAATTTTAAAGTTGACAACGAAGAAATTGAAATTGTCCAAGATTTTCTATTCCTTGGCTCAATCATCAATTAACAGGGAGACTGTAACAAGGAAATCAGAAGGAGATTGAGACTTGGAAGAGCAGCTGTGAGGGACCTAGATAAGATCCTTAAAGATAAAGATGTCTCTCTGGGAACCAAGATCAAAATAATTCAAACAATGGTATTCCCTATTATGACATATGGATTTGAAAGTTGGACAGTGAAGAAAGCTTAACAGGAAGAAAATTGATTCATTTAAAATGTAGTGCTGGAGGAGAGTTCTGCAGACACCATGGACAGCCAAAAATAAAAAATAAGTGGGTACTAGATCAAATCAAGTCTGAATTCTCCCTAGAAGCTAAAATAACAAGACTGAGGCTATTGTACTTTGGTCACATTATGAGAAGACAAGATTTTCAGGAAAAGTTGATAATGCTAGGAAAAGTGAAAGGCAGAAAGAGGAAGACCTAAAACGAGATGGCTTGACAATAAAAGAAGCAACATCCTCCAGTTTCCAAGATCTGAGCAACTCTGTTAATGGTAGGACGTTCTGGAGGTCTTTCACTCATAGGGTTGCCATAGATCGGAGGTGACATGACAGCACGTAACACACAAACACCAGTTCTGAGGAGATTGTCTTATGAGTATTACTGACGGCGAGACTCTCTGAGGAAGATCTGTCAGAGACGAGAGCAGACCTAGGCATCTCATTAGCAGCTTACCTTGGAATACAGCTTATCAGCAGTTCACCTTGGAATATAGTTTATTTATGGCTCAGCCTTACTCACGACTAAGTCAGTAACTTATTGTATTACTCTGTTTATCAACTTCATTTACAGTTCAGTCTTACTCATGACTTAGTCCCTTGTGTGATGTTGGAGGCTATTGTTTCAGCATAACTGTCAGATGCGCCCTGCTTATCTGCCATGTGTGCCTATTATTCTCTATACTGTATTTGGGGCCTCTGAGAATGTATAAAGAACTACCTGTGTAGCAGTCTAACTATGTAGCCATGAGCCGCTATTCTTGCAGGTGGCTGCTTTCACTTTCTCGACTGGCATGGGAATGTGTCCTTTAAATGCCAGCTGGAACTGTATCTCCCTGAGACATGAAATGAACTCATCTTTGTCTTCCTCTTCCCTACCCCCTCCAATCTTCTAGGCCCTGTGCGTCTAAATTCTTTTTTTTTTTTTAAGAAAATTTTTATTGGGTTAGAATCAAATATTTAAACATTACAATCAATTTTCCCATTTCCCAATTTCTAACCCCCTCCCTTTCCCCCCCTTTTTTGTTGACTTCCAACAGTTTTCCAACCCTTTGTCCCTTTTCCCTTACTCTTTATATATACCTCTATCTTACAAATGTATATTCTCCCTTTATTCTAAGCAATAATTCTTTAACTATTTTTAATACTCTGTACCCTAACTATGAGTCCCTTTTTCCATAATGGATAAACAATTTATCCCATAATTCCATTTTCAAATATTTCTGTATAACGTAAACTATATAAGCCATACATTCATTTAAATCAACCAGCTTAACTTATACTCTGTATATTATTCATTCTATCTTCTTCTTTCTGTTTTAGTTATATTTGTTTACATTAATATTTCTATTCCCTTCAATCATACATCTATATATAATATCAATCAATTTGACTCATATATACCTTCAGATAAACATATTCAGTTTGGTACATTGTACAAAATCAGAAAGAAAATATTATTGGTTAGTCAATCCTTATAATTGACCCTTATAATTAATTATTTTCTATCAATATTCTATTTGTTATTCTATATATATCAATCTAATAACATAGCTGCTTAGAGATTCACTTTTACCTCCTCTCCCCCCCGGTAAAGTCACCCCCCTCTGCAATGTATTATACTTCAATAGTTCTCAAACTGCCACAGTTCTCCTCCCACCTCCCATTTCTTCTCCAAATATTGTTTCAGCTTCTCCCAGTCTGTGTTAAACTGTCCTGGGTCCAGATTTCTCAGTTTTCTTGTCATTTTGTCCATTTCTGCCATATACAGCAATTTGTAAATCCAATCTTCAATAGTTGGCACTTCTTGTACTTTCCATTTTTGCGCATACAAAAGTCTAGCTGCTACCGTCATGTAAAATATCAACGTCCTATGATGGGCTGGAATTCCCTCCATTCCCAAGTTTAGTAGCAGGAGTTCTGGGTTCTTATTTACTTGAAATTGTAAAATCTCACTCATTTCTCTTATTATTTCCCCCCAGTACTGCCTAGCTACCTCACACGTCCACCACATATGGTAGAGGGAGCCCTCGTGCTTCCTGCATTTCCAGCATTTATTAGAGGTGTTCAAATTCCCTAGCGCAATCTTCTTTGGTGTCATGTACCAACGATAAATCATTTTGTAAATGTTCTCTTTAATGCTGGTGCATATCGTTGTCTTCATTGTAGTCTTCCACAAGTATTCCCATGCCTCCATTGTTATTTCTTTGTTGAAGTTTATGGCCCATTTCACCATTTGTACTTTAACTATTTCATCCTCAGTATACCATTTCAACAGTACTTGGTATACCTTGGATATTCTTTTCTTGTCCTCTTTAAGAAGGGTCTGCTCTAGTTCCGAATTCTCTGTTCGTATACCTCCCTTTACAGAGTCCGAATTATATACATCTCTTATCTGTCTATACTGGAACCAATCGTAATAAGGTAATAGTTCCTCCTGAGTCTTTATTCTGAGTTTAGATGCTTCAGTTCTAGTTATTTCTTTGTAAGTTAAGCATTGTTGCTCATTATCAACAGCTCTCGGATCTATCACCTCATATGGAACTACCCACAAAGGTAAATAGATTCTATACTTCTTCCAGATTATATATAAACTTCTCCGTATATAATGATGCAGGAACATCGAGTTCGCCTTTACTTTATCGTGCCATAGGTATGCGTGCCATCCAAATATTTTTTTATATCCCTCTAGGGCTAGTAGTTTCTTGTTCTTTAACGTCATCCACTCTTTCAACCACACCAAGCAAATTGCGTCATGGTAAAGTCTTAGATTGGGCAGTTGCATTCCGCCTCTTTCTTTTGCATCTTGTAAAACTTTCATTTTCACTCGAGGCTTCTTGCCTGCCCATACAAAGTCTGATATTTTCCTCTGCCATTTTTCAAATTGCTTAGAGTCGCTGATGATTGGTATTGTCTGTAGCAAAAACACTACTCTTGGTAACACATTCATCTTAACTGCTGCAATCCTTCCCAACCATGACAAATTTAGTCTGTTCCATTTAATCAAATCTCTCTCTATCTGAGTCCATAATTTTTCATAGTTGTTTTTAAATAAGTCTATATTCTTAGCAGTCAGTTCGATTCCCAAATATTTCACCTTACTTGTTACTTCACAATCCGTTATTTCCGTTAACAATTGTTGTTTCTGCTTAGTCATGTTTTTACATAATATCTTTGACTTCTTTTTATTAATATAAAAACCTGCCAAGTCTCCAAACTCCTTAATCTTATCTATCACTTTTGGCATGTTCTCCAATGGGTCCTCTACAATTAACATTATGTCATCCGCAAATGCTCTGACCTTGTATGAATAGTCCTTTATTTTTATTCCTCGAATTTCTTCATCTTGTCGTATTTGTATCATCAGGATCTCCAATACCAAAATGAACAGCAGTGGAGACAACGGGCAACCTTGTCTTGTTCCTTTACTTATAATCAATTTCTTAGTCGCTTCATCATTCACCACAATTGCTGCAGTCTGGTCTCTGTAAATTTCCTTAATTGCTCTAATGAATCTTTCTCCCAATTGTAGCTTTTCCATAGTGGCAAACAAAGTCCCAGTTTAAATTGTCAAACGCCTTTTCAGCATCAACAAAGAAGAAACCAACCTCTTTATCACAACGCTTATCATAATATTCAATAGCATTAATCACTGTCCTTAAATTGTCTCTGATTTGTCTATCTGGCAAAAAGCCTGCTTGTTCCTCCTCAATAACCTCCGAAAGCCACCCCTTCAGTCTCTCCGCCAGTATCTTCGCAAAGATTTTATAATCGTTGTTAAGTAACGATATGGGTCTATAATTTTTCACATTAGTCAAGTCTTGGCCCTCTTTGGGGATCAATGATATATTCGCTTCACTCCAGGTATCCGGAATCCTTTGATCCCTTAAAACTCCATTGATCACCTCTTTTAGGAATGGTGTCAGTTCATTGGCCATTGTCTTATAAAATTTAGCCGTAAGTCCATCTGGCCCTGGCGCCTTTCCTAGATTTGCAGATTGTATTGCCTTGCTTAGTTCCTCATCCGTTACTTCACTGTTCAATTTATTTCTCCAAGCTTCCGAAATTACTGGAAGTTTCATTTTCTCCAAATATGACGCTATTGACTCTTTATTTACCTCTTTCTTATTGTACAACTTAGCGTAGAATTTGTAAAAGGCTCTACTAATGGTAGTCTGTTCCAAATACGTTTTATTGTCTTCGCAAATTTTATTTATTATTTTCTTTTCCCTTCTCTTCTTCAATTGCCATGCCAAATACTTCCCAGGTTTATTTGCACCTTCAAACACTTTCTGATTCAATCTTTTAAGGTTCCACTCCAATTCTTTATTATTCATTGCTGTTAACTGTTCTTGAAGTATTTTAATTTCCTGATATAATTTCTTTTTCCCTGGTCTCTTTTTTAACTGTATTTCTTTGGCTTTTATTTTCTCCTCGATCTCTTGTCTTTTCTCCTCTTTCTTTTTTCTTGCTCTACCATTTAAGTCCATTAGTATGCCCCTTATAACTGCCTTATAAGCGTCCCAAACTTTGTCAGTTGGTACTTCTTTATTTACGTTGTATTGTATGAAGAACTTTGTCTCTCTTCTCAACATCTCCATATTCTCTCCTTCCTGTAGCAAGTCCTCATTTATTCTCCATGCTTTCCTTTTTCTCCTTTTCCCTAATTTCCACATAATTGGATTGTGATCTGAGCCTACCATCGGCATTATTTCTACCTCCTTAGTCCATAACGCTAAGTCTTTTGAGGCCCAGATCATATCAATTCTTGATAGTGTACAGTGCCTTGCAGAGTAAAAAGTAAATTGTCTACTTTTAGGATGTTCTCTTCTCCATACATCTTCTAGAGTCTCCTGTTGTATCAACTCAAAAAAGAGCTTTGGTAATAGTCCTCTTTTCTTTTGTGCCGTTGTTGTCTTTTTATCTAATTCCAAATTTGTCACTCCATTGAAGTCTCCAGCAAGAATTATCTGGTTGTATGAAAGATCATCTAGTTGCTTCCTCAAATCCTCAAAGAAGCTTTCTTTTGCACTGTTAGGTGCATAAACTCCGACTACCAACACTCTCTTTAAGTCCCAGGTACATTCCACTGCTATAAATCTGGCTTCCACATCTTTCATTACAAATTTTGGCTGTAGCTCCTCTTTTATGTACAACACCACTCCTCTTTTTTTCTTGTTGGAGGCCGCTACAAATTCCTTGCCCAATTTTCCCAATTTTAAATATTTTACATCCTGCTTTCGAATATGGGTCTCTTGCAAACAAACAATGTCACATTTTTGTTTTAATAGCCAGTGGAAAATATTTTTTCTCTTATTCGGTGAGTTTAGTCCATTTACATTCCAAGATAAAACTTTACACTCCATACTCATAATCTTGTTGGTAAGTCTTTTTCATTGTCCCTTATAAATCGCTCCATCTCTCGCTCAGATCTAATGCGCTTTTTGGCCCCTCCAAATTCAAAGGACACACCTTCTGGAAGCTCCCATCTGTACCTGATTTTCATGTCCTTCAACATCTGGATTAGCACTTTATATTTTTTCCAATCTAGTAACACTGATCTAGGTAATTCCTTCATTATGATAATTGTCTTGCCATCAATCTCCAATGGATCTTGAAACTGTTTAGTCACAATCTTCTCTTTCATATTTCGTGTCGTAAACTGCACAATCACATCTCTTGGTAATTTCCTCTGGGTTGCAATTCTCGAGTTTACGCGATATGCCACATCAAGGATAGCCACAACTTCCTCCTCCTCCTTCCCCAGGTATTCAGCTAACACCTCAGTCATCTGTTCTTGCGCTGTCTTTCCTTCCACTTCCGGCAAGCCGCGAAATCTCAGCTGCTTCTCCATGTGTCTACTTTCCGCAACCGCCATTCTTCCCCTCATCAGTCTCATCTCTGTTTGTTGCGTGTCTGCTAAATTCTCCATCGCGCCTTCTACTGCTTTAACTCTCTGCTGCGTTCCTTGTAATTCATTTTGTATTGTTTCCATGCCTTTCTTCACCTCTGACAGCTCCGATTTTACTGTCTGTTTAACCTCTTTAATCAACTCCAATTTCGTGTCCTTAAGTTCTTTAATCACTTCTAAAAGTTTTTTGTCCAGATTTTCTATTGCCGATTGCCACTCTTTTTTCGACATCGTGGGGCTTGCTTTGGCTCGCTCCCACGAGTCCGCTCTCTTCCTTAGCTCCGTGGCGTAAGATGGGCAGCCCAATCCTAATAAGGGCACGGAAAGTGAACAGGAACCGAACTAAGGCTTGCGAGGGCGCATCTAGCCCGTACGCCCGCGTAAGTGGCCTTCCGCCCGCGCTGGGACGTGGCGCTGGCCCGCCGGCGGGCCAGCACCGGTGCAAGCCACAGGCGCCCGGGCGGCGGCGCAGAAGTGGCGTAGAGCCCTACGCCGACGCAGGGGGGGGCGGGGAGCAAGGCGGGGTCAGAGTTAGTCCGCTCCCTAAGCTCCTCCAGAAGCGGGAACGCCCACAGCGGCGCAAAAAAGCTACGCCACGGAAAAAGAAGGCGTAGCCCATAGGCGTCCATGGAACGGCGAAAAATCAGCCCCCTCTCTGAGCGCCTCGCCCCGCCCCTATGGCCTGAAGGAGCATAGGATGAGAACTATCCCGGGGACCAATCAGCATGCGCGCCCGGCGTGGACGAGCCCCCCTCTCTGCACCCAATCACCTGCGACCGCGCCCTACAAAACATCCGGCCAGCGCCACCCAAACCCCCAGGTAAGTGAGCACTCGGCCGGAGGCTCTGCCCGTCTGCTGAGTGGCATTGCCCCTTTGAAAACCGAAACGGGCTGAGGGCATTCACATTGGCAGGCGCAGAATGCACTCCGGGGACTTTGCGAAAAACTGGGGGAACTTCGCATAAAGGGGAAGAGGTGCAAATGTCTGCCTAACTCTCTTTCTACCGTGATAGAAAGAATGACTCCACAGCTAACTGATGCATGCTAGTTGCTTCTAACTAAGCACAAACAAACTAACCCTTCCGTGGCAGAAGGGAATGACACTTTGCAAATTAACCGCATGCTCTCCCGTTTCCTTGCAGGTGCCCTGACTCTGGCGCTCCCACCTGGTGATGACCGACGGAGCGCTGACAGGTAAGGAGGAGGTGGGGGGGCATTCCGCAGATTAGCGCAAACCGCCCATTCACCTGAACCCACCCGCTCACTTGCCGCTTTGGGTGAGGCCCAGCAGGGGTGGGGGGCAACCATGGCCGCCCCTGGCTGCCTCAGAGGCAGGCGCCTCGAAAACCACATGTGGCCAGGTGTTTGTTGTGACCAGCTCATTCTCTCCCTTAAAGGTAAAGGCTTGCCAAGGCCGAGTGCATCCTCACCAGACCGTCATGCATCAGCTGCTGCCCTCGACCATGTGCAACCCCCCCCCCGGATGGCGGAGTGTGGGGCTTGCCTTGCCAGTGGAATGAGGCAAAGCCCACACGTGTCTTTTTCCCCCACAGGCACATCCAGGGCATGGCTGCTCCCCCGCGCCCCGCCCTCCCCAAACATCTCTGACGGACGGTTGGCTGCAGCCCAGGAAGCACCGTCGCGCCGCGGCCTGCATCCCAGCCCCGCCCCTCCGAGCGGGAAGGAGGGCTGTGTGGAATGCTCCAGCTCCCTCGCCAGCCTAAACGCAAGCCCGCTCTTTCCAGTGCAATAAAACGAGATGTACAACAACTGTTTTCTGTGTCTGCGAGTCTGACTTCGTCCTCCGCCCCTCCCCCAACACTCCCGTCACATCTCCCCACCTGCACATTGCCACAAATGTATCCGACACACCCCGTCTTGCCTCCCCGCCCCCTCCCTCCCTCCTCCCCCCCTCCTCCTCTGTATTTGACCAGTGTCTGTACCACCCATCTGCCGAAGAGAACTTGATTCTCAGAAGCCTGTGCCACAATAAAATTGGATAGTTGTAAAGGTGCTACGGGACCCTTTTTGAATTCGCTACCACAGGCTAACACGGCTAGCCCCCCTGTATCTATGGCCAGGTAGAGGGTTGGGGCGGGGCATGTGAGCGGGGATCCCCGGTGGGGAGAGTAGCTGGCACACGATAAGCCAGGGAGAGGGTGGTGCGAGCTGCAGCTTCAAGGGGGCGGGAGATGGCAGGGCAAACGGTCCGCTCGCTGGAACCCTAGCCCCCACCAATGGAGAATCCAGGGTGGTGGCAGGTGGATGCCATATCCCGGGCAGGAGGTCTCGCGCGCCTGGGGAGGGTCGCCCCCATCGCAGCCGCAGCCCCAGCAACACAGTCCCATGAGCGGCCGCCTCCCAGAGTGGGTCCAGCCCCTCGGGCGTCTGCAGCAGCCCCATTGGTCATTCCAACACCTTCCACCCCAGGGCGTCCTGCCTCGCATCCAATCCCGTGGAGCAGTTGCCAGCCTCCCACGCCAACAGGCCATGGTTGTTGGGAGGGGTGGGGTGTGCCTCTCAAGTCCGTGCCGAAGCCCTGCTCGGGCGGCTCGTCGCCATCCTCGACCCTCCGGCCCCACCCGCTGCAGCAGCTCCACCCGCCCCAGAGGCACCCCTCCCTCGGGCCCAGTTGCGTGCGAGAGGCCGGGCCCGTGGACGGCCAAGGGGGTCCGGCCGCCGGCCTCGCCGGTGACCGCCGCTGCCGCTTTGGGGGTGGGGTGGGGTGTTTTGCTGCACAGACGGCTCTCCTACACGCCTCCCCTTCCTCACGTCTGCTGGGGGAGGTGGGATGATATAATAATAAAGGCTGATTTCTGTGCAATGGGTGTCTGTGTTCTTTGCCTTGGGATGGGGACGAGGGGGCAGGCCCGCTGTGTCTGCCTCTTGGTGGCGGCCTCAGGCCAGCCCTCCCCTTCGGCACCACTTGGGGGCTGTCCCCTGCTGCCAGAGACTGGCTGCTGCCCTGGATTCCTCATGGCAGGGCGCCTGCCAGTCCCATGCCAACCTCTCTGGACGCGGCCGCCAGGGACTTGGTGCTACATTGGGCAAACGGGGGAAAGGCTTCTCAGACTACGCCCACCCCTCTCCTTCCCGACTGCGAGCCCCGCCCGACACACGAGCCGAGGCAGTCTGCCAGCATGGGCGCGGTTTGCCTGCTGCTCTGGGGCCTGGCCGGGATCGCGTGCTGCCCATAGGCTGCGCCTTTCCTGGCTCCTCCCCCTGACGCTTGTCAGGAACAGCGCCCTTTGGCTGCGCCTGGCGGCGGCCGTGGATCAAACCCGCCCACAACACTTTCTGGTTCTCCAAATTTGCATCTCTGCGCCGCTGCGGGCGCCGCTGCGGCCACACTTTGCTGGCACAGGATCCGGCCCGGCGGCGCCGCCACACCACCAGTGCAGCCGCGTCGGCGTTGGGGCCGGCCATAGGATTGCGCTGTTAATGTCTTTTTATTTCAAATGTCCCGATCTTCTTGCAGAAATTAAATTTTAAAGAGTCCAAAATGTCGGGCGTCTTTTCTCTATAGTTTCTCTATGATTTTGTAATCCAAGATGGCCTACTTCCTTTTCTGCTGAGGCCGCGACCTTTCCCCTTTCAAAGATGGCGATTCCCTTCTTCCTGCCCTCCAGCAAGGGCCGCTTCTCTCCAGCAACTCTATTGTTATTACGCACTTCCTGTCTCCCAACTTTCCACAGTAGGTCTCGCGATGGTATCTTTTTCTCACAGCTCCATAACCGCAAGTATTCAAAACAATAGTCCAATTCCTTTAATAACTTCTTTAAACTTAGTCTCTTTTCAAATACAACTCTTGCCGAGTCTTCCCCTCTTTATCATTAGCCTGTTGCAGTTTGAAAATCTACTTTTATTCCTCTCTACTTTTATCAATCTGTCCCGTATCAGAAGATAGTGATCTTTACCTTCTCATTCACTTTTCTCGGGTTGTAATCGCTGTTTCGATTTTAACTTCTCCTCTCCGTTTCTTCCCCCAATCGAAGCTTGGGTATGTAGGTCTTATGCCAGCCGAATTGGCCCCAGAACTGCCGCAGAGATTGTAGCCGACCTGTCGCAGGGTGGGACCTCAAGGATCGGGAGGGGACCCGTTGTGCAGAGCCCCCCCTCGTCCGAGATCTAACACACCCTAGGGTCTTGAGCATTCTTTGCCTGCTCTCCACCTGAGAGCAGTCGGCCGCGGGCTATTTTTCCCCCGCCGGCCGCTTAAAACGGCAGTCCGGTCAGCTCCGCGAATGGAGCTGCGTCAGACCTCCATGAATCCCAAACCGGAAGTCCCTGTGCGTCTAAATTCTAACGGTCTTTATCCCAAGGCAGGAACCCTGCCCTATAACTAACATTGCTTTCCCTCTTTATGTCACTTCTGCCAGTGCTGCTGTCTGAGTGCACTGATACTGATAGATCTCTAATAAAGAAACTTTAACTGGACTCTTGAAGTGTCTTCAGTGAAGTAACTGTGGATCTAACTGGCAGAGCCTGACAATAAGCCCAACCAGTGAGGTTTTTTGTATTATTGTCATTGTATTATGTAATATTGTGAATTATGTGCTTTTCTGCAGACCCCTGTATTGTTTTCATTGAGTTCACTTCATTGTATAGTATTGCAATATCACTAGTGGGCATTTGTGTTAGTGGATTCATTCACAGATATAAATATATAATCAGTTTCATAAGGCAACAAGTTTCCTTATGGGAGAGGCGAACAAGTTCTCTCTATCCACTCTCTGCATACCAGGCATAGTTTTGCAGACCTCTCGCATTACGCCCTTTGCTGCAGCCTTTTTCCTAAACTGTGAAGCTCTAGCCTCTCTTCCTAGGGCAGGGGCTTCAACCAAGGGATCTGTACTTGTTCTGCCCTTTCCCCAGATCTTCATCATTCTTTTTGAGGTGCAGTCAATAGCATGTTGCTTTTGTAATGTATAATGAATCTTTTGGGTGAGAGGTTGAGGACGTGATACCTCTAACAAGAGAATCCTACTATTATGTGACTACTCTGAAAAAGCATTTGGAAACGGGGGGAAATGCCCCCAGATTACCCATCATGGTCACGTTTGGAAATCTGTTTCCTGAAAAGGAGTCAAGAACTAATTTGGACTCTTTTCAATGCAGCATGCCAGTTCTTGAATTTCTTTTGAATGTACTTTACTGTCTTTTTAAGGCTATTTCTATTGTACGAAGTTTGCAATGATTGGTATTTTTCACAAACTGGTCCTGCGTATATTGATATATGATAATGATTGTATTATCTGTGAATGGCCAAATCGCACTAGCACTTTATTGGTCCTTGTTGGACATAGGAATTTTGGATATGTAGTTACTTGCGCTCATTGAGGCTTATGTAGCATTCTGAATTTCTTTAAAGTTTACTCAACCTAGCCTTGGTATACCATTGAAAAAATGTGTTAGAGCATTATAGAATCTTGTTAGCTGTAAAAATTCCTTTGAGGATTCATTATACATATTTTTCAAACACTATTGCCTCTGGTTTTCTAAGCATTTCATTTGGATAGTTTTGACTGATGTCTTAGTTTTCATGGCTTGCTGTTCTCAGTGTACTTGTGGAATCAGGATGTCCCCAAACAGCAGATCTTTTCACTTCCACTTTGAAAGTAGTCCATTGACCCCGCTTTGCATGCCCCCTTTTTGATCATTTCCTAGCCCATTAAAGGGCATGTCCTATTATCCCATATGAAACAAAAATCTAGTGAACCTTTAAAAACTTGCAACTTTAATTTCAAAATGAACTTTCATGGATCACAGATCACTTCATCAGATAGGTATCAGACACCTCTATCACTCATGAAAGCTCATATTGAAAGAAATGTTGTTAGTCTTTAAAAGGTGCTACTAGATTTTTGTGGTTTTTTGATACAACAGACTAACATGGCTGCCCCTGAATAGTCTATGGAGCTTCCCTTTCAAGAAAGGCTGAAGACATGCTTGAGAAAAGGCTGAACTTCACTGGGATAACAGGAAATATTCGACAAGTTTCACAGAAAACTCACTATCCACTGCCTTCAGCATAAAACCCAAACAGTCTTCATAAAAGACATTCCTGTTACTGCCATTGATAGCATGGGGAGGCAAAAGGAAATTTCTAGAGACAACTGGCTTCTTTTTAAAGGATCAATAGAACTCCCGGTAACGTATTGACTGGAGGAGCCTAGGCCAGAAAATTCTTACCTTCCTGGTCTTATTGATAATGTAGCTTGTCCAAATCCAGTTGCGTTTTAAATGGCTGTAAAAGCTAGAATCCAGGCCGCCTGCTCCCAGGCCATCTCCAGGAATAGAACCATCATCCACAACTTCTCGGCACCCGCTGGGAGAAAAAAGCAGCATTCAGTACCAAGCTGAGAAGCAATGTGGGAAAGTGGTCACACTAAGATCTGGGGGCCTAGGTTCACCTCCCAATTCTGCACAACTGGTTAAAGTCCCCCCCCCCTTTATTTCCCTCATGAGGTGATTCATGCAGAAAAAACAGACATGAGAGAACCATGCATGCCTCCTCGAGCTCTTCTGAAAGAAGGGCTGGCCAGATAAAAATGGAAGAGATACACAAGGCAGCTGTGCTCTGACAGAAGCTGAACCTGAGTGGCACGTTAGTCTGCACCAGAAGAGTCCAATTGTGCCATGTTATTCACTGATTTCTCTGAAAGTACTGATGTCCCCTGCTCAGCGCACAGACTCCTGTGATCACTAAAACAACAGTCTCCTCCCTTATATCTGGGCGGCTACATGTCAAATTCAGTGCAATGACAAGCCTTTGAAGAGAGTGAGACTCAGCAGCCCTGCTCCCTTTCAGTGACGGCAGGACCAAAACAGAGGACGCTCCCCAAGAAGTGCCCTGTGGCTCCTGTTGGATGGAGTGGGCCCTTCTCAGAGAAACCACTTGCCCCAGCACCAAGCAGCAAAGGAGACGTACGTCGTGTACTCCAGCATCGCACACTTGCGCTCAAGGTTGTGTCTGTGCGCTGCCGACTCATGTTCCAATGTCACATCAGCATCATCAACTGCAGTTCCACTTTTCTTGGCACGGGGATGGCGGACAATTCCTGAGCATGCAAAGAAAACTGGTCAGGCAGTAGCAGCAACCCTATCAAGCATCCAAGACAAGGCAGGTAGTGACAAGCGATGCGCTAGGGAAAGCTGGGCCTGGGAGGTGAGTCAGGGCAAGCCAGCATACAGAAAGGGAAGGGAAGAAGCAAGGCAGCAGAAGGCAAAGCCGGCCACCTTATCTCCGTACCAAGGGGTGTATTGAGGCAGACACACTGCAAGTCAAACCAGAAATTCTCCACATCTTGCAGAGTGTGCAGAGCATACAAGCGTCTGTCAAAAGGGCGACTGCTTTGAGCTAAATTATAATGGGGCTCACAGACAGTGGTATCCACAATCATTGCGTTTTTCTTCAGATATACAAACACCTGCAAGAGACACAAGATGTTCAGATCAAAAGGAATTTCCCACTTTAGTTCTGGGCAGACCAAAGGAAATACTTCGTCACTCAACAAGCAATTAAATTGCGGAATTCATTGCCACTGAATTTCACGGTGGCCATAAGTACAGATGGCTTTAGAAACACAAGCTAGGCAGCTCGCTGCACCAAAGGAAAGTCCATGACTAAGCAAGCAGACACAAATAGATACAGATGGTATTCTGTGCAAAACCCTCCACATCCCTGTTGGCTTCCTCCTTCCATTTGCTTAGCCTCTGTTAGCATTAGCCAGCATAATCTCCTTCTTTTGGACAAATGCTTAACTAGTTCATCCTTCAACATTCTGGGGTTGTGACATGGTTTTCCGCTCCCTCATTTCATGGCAAAAATGCGGCTTTAAAGAAAGGTGCAAGACCACAAAGCCAAACGGCAAAAGCCCAAAGGCTTGGCTCATGGCTTTCTTTTAATCTACACTATTATTTATTTATTTAATGGATTTTTACTGGAATCTGAGGAAGATCTTCCTTTAAAAAGCATGCAAACACCATGCAGGAGGAAACCTCCTGCTTGAAAAGCTTTGCCAAACTGCTGGGCAATGACTGTGCACCTAAAAAGATGGGGCTGGGGGTATGCACACATCTGCCATCATAAAACAGTCACTGAAAAAAAGGTCACTGGGTAGCAGCAGTCCCAGCACATGGTTGGTCCAGTACTGCCCAGATGCAGCCCTTTAAGGCCCCTGTAACATCCATTATCCCAGCTCAGAGGACACAATATAGGACAAGAAGCATCTCTCCCAACACATCCAAAGAGGCATCACTTGGATCCAATATGGCAACTGATTAGGAGCTCACTTAAGTGAGCTCCCGAGCTGATACTGTGTCCTGAGCTGCATAACCAGGTAGGGTTGCAAAAAGCAACCTTTACCTGCCCCTTACTGATAAGGGACACTTCAAGCTGTGTGTGCTGCTTTTATCTGGGGATTATTTAGCTCTTTCTAACAAGAAGGCTGAAGAATCTCTGAAGACACAAAAACACCCAGTGGGAGCACAGCCAGCAGTGGAAGCAAGATAAGTCTGCCTGGATCATTTCTACATAATACTATTAGATACTGTGCTAAGATTTTTCTTTCTTTCTTGTAACTCTGTTTCATATAAGAAATTCATATAAGGTTCAACAGAAAGCCATAAGCACTGCTTTATTTGGTTGTCTGGGAGATGGAATGTGCAAAAATGAGCTCTCTCCATGGAAGCAAATTAACTGTGTTTGGATTTAGATTTTGGAGTGTCTTCTGGATGTTGATTTTATAACTATCTTGTTTTAATTCTGAATGGAGATACGAGGACTTTAATTGACAGAAGTTTTACTGGGAGTAGGCAATCACCTAAAGATCTGAAATATGTCTAGGAACTAGCCAACAAGTGGCATCTTTCTTTTTGCTGACTTATTTTCTCTGTTAAAAGAAGGGTTTTTTTCTGATCTTTGTTTTCTAACATCTGTGGATTACAAATTATTTTTAAAATTGCAGCTCTCATTGGGAACAAATATAAACATAAATACAGATTACGTGGATTACAACTGCCAACTGACTATTTGGATTACAAATGCTGACATCAAGAATGGATTTAAGGTCATAGTTAATAACCTGCCCCTCCAGTCAAGTTTTACTTATAAGGTTGCCATCAGAATATAAACTATTGCTTCTGGTGAGACATTAAAAACATTTATTCCTGTCAATGTTTATTTGAAGATGAAGCAAAAATGGCCGACCATTGACTAAACTAATGCAACAATTTAATAAGTAGTTCTTTCCTGCCATCTGCAGGTTGTAAGAAGAAATGGCAATTAAAGTTGACTTCTGAATTGACATTGTTGCCTTCAGAGAAAAAAACTGCCATTTAATACCTTTTTCAGTTGGTTTTATTCAATACAATCTTTTATATAGGGTTTTTCTGTTATTATTATCTATCTTTTATATGTATCTGGTACCTAGAGTGTGTAAGAATATAATAACTATATTATTATAGTTATATTAACTCAGTTAATGATTTACTTAAAGAGTGGGTTGTCTAGCAGTTCCGCTATATGATTGATGGTTTGTGGGATTGTAAAGGCATACCGTTTTGAATATATTGTCATATGGAAATATTGTTAGTGGCTGTGAGAAGACAAAAGAGGCTGGCAAAACTTAAGAGAATGGCAAAAAGTAAGAGAAAAGGCAAACTTGAACTCTGCTCTGAAGATGAAATAGAACTAATAGCAGGGAAGGTTCTATCCTCTGTTTCACAGCAATTCCAGAATTCTGCAGCAGAAAGAAGTAAGACATTGCTGGAAAATCGCCTGTGGGCTAGAAATATTCTCAGTCAAGGTAAGAAAACAGTAACACCTGTCACAGAAGCAGAGGCACTTCTACAAGATCTAGAAACAGCAGTGACCAAGCATTGAACTCAGAAGATGTTAATCCTTCAACTAGAGAGAAAGAAAGAGCATTTAGCAATCGAAAGAGGAAAAAGAAAAAAAGGAAGAAAAATGAATGGATTTAAGATAATCTCAGTAAAAGTGAATGGACTAAATGCTCCCTCTAAAAGATCAAGAAGTTTCAATCAATTGACGAAATTAAAAGCAGATATTTTATGTAATCAGGAAGCCCATATTAAAAAAGATCAAGAACACCTACTAAATTATAAAAAATTGGGCACAGTTTAGACATCATTAGCACAAGTGAAGAAAAAGGGTGTGGCAATATACATAAATAATCAAAGCCGGAGGTTCTTCAAGAATTAAAAGATGATAAGGGAAGATATCTGATTTTAAAAATAAGCCGTTTTGATGGACAAGTGTGGACACTGATGTCAATATATGCACCAAATAATGGCAAAAAGAAGTTTTATGAGAGATATTTCCAGGCATTATTAGATTTTCAAGAAAGAGAGATTCTAATTCTGAGATATGAAGTGTCCTGGATTCAAAAAGAGATAGATTTAGAGGGCAGGAGGGAATATCCCCAAGTATGTACCCAATTATATGTCCACTTTGGAATTGAAAGATGTTTGGAGACGGTTACACACAAAAGAAAGAGATTACACATTCTTCTCAGATAGGCATCAGACATATGTTGATATCCAAAAGCTGTTCCAATACACAAACTATGCACCTAAAAAGATGGGGCTGTTCCAATACACAAACTTTTCCCTGTGCATAGTTTGTGTATTGGAACAGTTATTACTGGGGAAAGCCTTTTGTGTTTTGTTGATATCCAAAAGCTTACTGACAAAAATGGACAAAGCAGAAATTCTCCCAAGGACTCTAGCAGACCATAATACTATAGAGGTAATTAGTCAAAGTGGAGGCAAGAAAGAAAGAAGACGGAGATTAAATGACACTTTATTGCTACAAAAGGATGTATTACAAAATGTAGGAAAGAATTGACAGATTATTTCAGGATGAATTCTACAACAGATGTTAATCCAATAACAATATGGGAAGCCAGTAAAGCCTAAATAAGAGGGACCGTGTTAGCAATAGCGTCCAGAAAGAAAAGAGAAAGGTTAGGAGTTATGGACAATCTGATTGAAAAACTGAAGAAACTGGAACAAGAATACAAAATAACAAGGGATAAAGATACATGGAAAGAAATCAAACAGTTAAAGAATCAATTGGATTTATTGGAGGTAGAAGAAAGAAAAAATTGAAATACTTAAAACAAAGACATTTCGAAACTGCAAACAAATCTCGAAGATACTTGGCATACTGTTTGAGAAAAGAGAAAGAAAAAAGGATACCTGGAATTAGGAAAGGCAATCAAGTAATCTATAAAGAGCAAGAAACAAAGGATAGAATTTAAACTTTTTTTCTAATTTTTACAAAGAAGGAGTTGTAGAGGAAGAAGAGACAGAGAAATATTTGCTAGAGACACCAATCAAATCAATTTCTATGATCAATCAAATCAATTTCTATGCTTGGTCAGGTTACAACCGAGCACAGAAATATTCTAAATCAAGTATTAACAATACAAGAGATTAACTTTGCCATTAAAAAATTAGAGGCAGCAAAGGCTCCAGGCCTGGATGGACCGTCGGCTGCCTATTATAAATGTTTTGAGGATATAGTAGCTATACCCCTACAAAAAGTGATGAAGGAGATACAAGACAGGAAGAAGTTACCATAGACATGGCAAGAGGCAACTATAACTGTATTACATAAAGAGGGGAATGATCCATTATTACCACAATCATAGAGACCCATTTCCTTATTGAATGTGGATTATAAGATATTCACAACAGTAATGGCTGAAAGATTAAGAATATGTATCTCAGAAGTAATTTATGAAGACCAAACAAGATTTGTCCCAAAGAGATACATGAAAGAAAACATTAGATGCAATTGAATATTCAAGAAGGAAGGGGGTGAGGGGGAACTGCATTTATGTTTCTGGATGCTGAAAAGCGTTTGACAATGTGCCTTGGATGCAACATTTTATCATATGTGGTGGACAATCAAGGAAGCACAAATATATTGGATAAAGATACAGGAAGAGATACAGAAGATTCATAAACTCAGGTTTGAGCTGAACCCGAAAAATATGCTATTAAATATTTTATCAAATAATGTTACAAAAGAACAGGAAGATCTTTTCCATTATAGGACGACAGCCACAAGAGTACTATATACAGCAAAATGGAAAACATATTTGTGCCCTGACATGCCTGAGTGGACAAACAAGATGAATGAATATGCATCAATGGTTAAATTAACTTCCTATGTGCACAATAGACCAATATTGGAATTCTGGAGAAAATGAAAAGATTTCTTCGATTATTTAGGTTAAAACTAAGATAAATTAAAGTAATTATACTATAGAGATAAAATTCAGAAGAGATGACTGATTAAAAATCAGTGACATTAAAGTCTGGGTATAAGCAATTAAGGAGAGGAGAAGAAAGCAATCATAGAATTTAGTTGTGCTGTTATATACTTTGAATATATTTTCTGTTAGTTTAAATCTAATTCAAATGTAATGCTTGTATAAGTTCCTATGCACTTACTATTGTTATTAATATCGTTTCTTTTTAAATAAACCTTTATTCAAAAAAGCCCCAAAGAGGCATCGCTTGGTCGCCATCCACTTTTCCCTTTCCCAAGCACAACTGCATTGCAAATTGACTGTCTGGGAAACAAACATTACCTGATCTTTTTCTTGAAACTTCTCTGTGGGACCAAACTGCACCAACCCCATGTAACACAACCGTTGCAGGCTTTCCACAACTGAAAAGATATATCTCCTGTGGGAAAGGACATTTCTGGGTGAGTTTGTTTCAGAAAGAAACAGTCTCGTAATTAGCAAAAGATCCACTTCCAGCTTTCCAAACTGGATGGCGAATGCCATCTCCTTCCCCATTGCCCCTGGAGAGATGAGAGATACTCTGGTAACACACAACCTCCCATGAAGCATTCTGTGTTCAAAACATACGTTAGAACACTTGCTGGTCAGGAATGAGGTGTGCTGAACTGGGCCTAAAACTAAGGAACACACAAATGCACAATCAGGGGGTCCCTGAGGAAATGTCAGTGATACTCAGACCAAAACAACCAGAAGAACCTAACTAGTTCTAAGAGACCCAAATAAATATACTTTTTTATTTTTAACAAAGTGCAAGTACTGTAAAAGTACAAGAACTTATAACATTATATTACTATCATTTCAAACATTACAGATTCTCCTATATATACCAATGCTATAAATACAGTGATAGA
This sequence comes from Eublepharis macularius, assembly GCF_028583425.1. Taxonomy (NCBI): domain Eukaryota; kingdom Metazoa; phylum Chordata; class Lepidosauria; order Squamata; family Eublepharidae; genus Eublepharis; species Eublepharis macularius. The sequence goes on along the minus strand of NC_072801.1, from coordinate 29,899,746 downwards.
AAATCATAATCCATCTATACATTCAAGAAGTCTATTTGAATCTTAACACAAAGTAAGTATCCATGTCCAAAATTCAGAATGATAGCAGCTTGTTTTTTCTTCTCCTTTACAGGCAGAACATTCCAGGAGGAAAGCAGAGGAGGCAAAATCTCCTGGGCAGTTGGCAACGGGTACACCAGCCTTGGTTATATTGTTTCGTGTTGCTTTTTCAAGCCAAATTATTTACTGCACATTCCTTCTTAACAAAATCCTAACAAGCATTGGTGAGTATCTTTCTATGGTCATGAATTTTTGATGGTATGTCTGCTCATCTGCTGTTAATTCTGTCTGGGAGATATTTCTCAGGGTCTCCCAGAAAGCCTTGCCAAAGTCAAGATTTTTTTTTTTTTAGTTGCATGCATCATACTACCTTATCTAAGGAAAAGAATTCTGTTGACTTAATATGAGCAGCTTTGGTGAATGTGTCACCATTCCATTTCCCCTCGCTGTTTATCCCTTGTTCTACAAGGACAGCCATCTATACCATGTTCACAAACATGATAGTTTTAGGTAAGTAGCCGTGTTGGTCGGCAGTAGAACTGCAAGGTTTTGAGTCCAGTGGCTCAGATTTTCAGAATGTAAGCTTTCAAGAGTCAGAGCTCCCTTCTTTGGGGAGAAGAGAGCTCTGACTCTTAAAAGCTTACGCTCTGAAAATCTTGTTGGTTTCCAAGGTGCCACTGGACTCAAATCCTGATGATTACCCCCGGCCTTCAACTTGTATTAATGGAGCCTTGCTTAAATTTCCATTTTTTGTGGAGGCTAGTTTAGTCTCCGCAAAAAGCAGGGTCTTTTCTGTTGCAGCCCCAGACTTCTAGAAAACGCTTTTGTGGGAGTCTTGCTGTTACTTTTTCAAAGGCAAGTTAAAGCCTTCAGTTTTTCTGTTCTTTTCATAATGGAGGCTTTTTTGCTCCGGTGTGTTCAGTTGGCAGGTGGCTTGTTTCTGTTGCTTTTAATGTACTGTGATTTGCCTGTTTTTAACCAAATGCCATTGAGGACTGGTATGCAAATATTCTTTAAAAAAAAGAGATAAATAAAAGTGCTCACCTTTTATATAGGAGCTTTTGTCGAATTGATCTGGGAAGATATCTGATCAAAGTGTGCCTCTTCAGTGGATCATTTAAATAATCCTCCAGGTTATCTACCTAAAATATATTAATAATTAACTAAATGTATGCAAGACTGGATCAACTTCAAATTGCTTTAATAAGGCCTCAGCAACTTTGTCCAGAAGTGGACTAGATCTCGGAAAGAACAACACCAGAACCTCCAAAGGCAGTTCTCACCACTCTCCTAACCCTCCAGTATCCAACAGCAGCACCTTTCCAGGTGTCACCGGCAGACTGATTTTCTTCTACAGAAGGATTTAAAATACAACCACAAGACACAGAGTTGAGCAGACTTTGAGCCACACTTGAGCTGGCTGAGAATCAGGGGAGTGTCTAAGGCAACTCGGCCTGCAGACAAACCTACAGGTCTCAGGCGAGAACCACTGCCCTTGTGAAGCACCGCACCTTGTAGCTGACTTGTACAATCTGAACAAAGATGGACAGCGGCAGGCAGAGAAGAATGTCGCTAACTAGTGCCCATCCGTGACCAAATTCCCTGTGTGCTGGGAGGGGAGGGATGTGACGCTTCCACGAGGCATCATCCGCATACACTGCAAGAGGAGAGAGGGAGAGAGAGAAGAAAAACTTGTTCTCAGAGTCAGAATAGAAATACAAAGCAGTTTTGCCTGGTCCCTGCCTTGTGGCTGTTGGCATGCTATGGCTGATATGGGCCACCATGGATATACAGACAGAGGGCTGCCATCTTGCAGATTTTTATGCTGGAGTGACTCTGCAGAGAATGATACTGCTGCACTATAGAGCTATATTCTTTGCTATCATGAGATACAAGAAAACAAACTGGAAGCTCCACCAGAAACTTGCACCCTTCCCTGGCACAGACTGTTAAAGTCCTGCTGGCTCCATCATTCCCCCCACTGCAACACACACTGCTTGGATGAATACTATGTGGCTGGCACCAAACAAAGCCTCAAGCAGCTCAGGCAAGCCCAGAGTTCAAAGCACTGCTGTTACTGTGTCTGCAGGGAGCCCCACTGAGCCCCGTTAGAAATGCACTCCTCAGAAGCACTCAAGGGACACTTCCCATGGCACATTCTCAAACATCTTGCCATAGAAGGGCCCAGCAGTGAGCCACCAGTTTGGATTCTTGTTGCCAGATTCTTACCTGCCTGTTCCTCAAGATCCACTTCCACCTCCTGGGCTGTGGCAGGATGGCCTTCCACGTATGCCCTATCGGACTCCTCATTCTCTGCTGTAGCAGGATGGGTACAAGAGGAGCTAAGGCTTTGCATGCTGCTTGCTGGGTCACTACTGCAGCCTGCTTTGCTCTGCGATGCATTTAAAGGGTGCCCGTAAACTAAGTACCAGAAGAAAAGGTGGGCTGTCCTTAGGCGAGGCATTTTGGGAAGAAAGCCCAGGGAGCGTCCAAGACCTGGCACTAGAAAGATGGAACAAGAGAAGAAGACATTTGCATACTGAGGCATGACAGGGAGGCCACTGCCTAGCGCACTTGGCTCGAAAGCTGGAAGGAGCCAAGCCAGAGAAATTTTTTTACCTGTAACAGGGTGATCGTTGAACTTAGTGATGGGCACCTTCTCACCCGCCTCACTTGGCCTGCCAGTCCCCTCCCCCCTGCAAGGAGAGGAGCAGCCTTCCATCTCCCTCAAGGCAGCTCCCATCCCAGACTCTTGGCTCCCTTCATCCAGATGGTCCTGGGAAGTTGGTGTCTGTGGAATTTTAACCCTGTCATTCCAAAGAAGGAAAACAGAATTCAGCCCAAGCTCCAGGAACCTCTTTTCCAGCACATGGTTCCCAGAAACAGTACTTCAACTGAACTGCCAGCTCAGAGGAGGCTCAGCTGACAGATGATGGCTACCTACAGACGGTCTCAGAGACTCCCAAGGAAGATCAGAAGCTGAGGTGCTACTCCTTGTACATCAGCTGACCCATAGGCACCCAGAGCATAGTGCATCTCTGGAATTCCCTTCCTAGGGCCAGGCTACTGCTCCAGAGGACCATTTCTGTGTTGTGCTCCCCTCGGCCACCTGCCTGTTCACTGTGCTTGAGTTGGAGATCCGGAAACGCACTTGTTCAATGGCACTTTTCACTAGCGGATCGTTGGGGCTGACTGAAGGGTCAACCACAAACTCCACCTGTCAAAGAAACAGACAGAGGTATACTCCAAAAGAGCCTGAAGATCTCCAAATGACCCCACCATTTTCCATACAGTGGGCTGCTGGCCTCTCATTTGCAGACTAACCAGTTCCTCATGGTAATAGTGAGTGCCCCCACCCCAGTTTCAGCTCCAACTTCAGTTGATTTTCTGTGCAGAAGACCAGTTCAGCTGCTCCCCTGAGAGCACCCATGATGTCAAAGGCCGCAGTTTAACGGCAGGATCAGAGAAGAGATGGAGCCAAGACCATCTGGAAGATACGGAACTGTGCACATGGTATAGTCTTGTCAAGAAGCTGTACCAACTACAGAACATACACAGTATCCCCTTCTTTGAGAGAGCGCCCACTTCCAAAACAGCCTGAATGCAGAAACTGAGCATGTCAGGAAGTTTGGCCAAAAGATTCCTCCTTGGTGCCTTAGTTTTCCATGTGGACAACAGAGCCTTTAAGTGGCAAATCACCTTTTTGCTGACCCCATCTTGGATGACAGTGGTGCGGTAGAGGCGCAAGAACCCTTCCTGGGAGAGCTTCTGTACTAAGCGTATGATTGACTTCTTGCAGCACCTTGTGGAAACCCCTTCCTGCTTCTCTTGATCCATGACCATTTTCTGGAGCCTAGGACACAGGGACACTTCTTTGCAGCAGCATTTAGAATTCAAGGGCTGAAAATCCCCAGAGTGCTATGCAGAGTAAAATAGGCAGACCCCTGCCTGCATAGCTTCCACGATAAGAGGAATGAAGGGGAAAACAAGGACTCCAGAACAGTAGCTAAACACCACAAATGGCTAGACATGGTGTTAAAAGGAGGCAAGAGCAGGCCGCCAGAATCTAAGAATCCCCTTGGAGATTTCTAACTAAGACTAGGAAAAAACAACACTGGGAACACCAGCAACTGCTTGGGTTCCAGAGCTCCCCAGTGCACTGCATAGACCTCACTAACCATTGGCATCAGCCTAGACAGCCAGTACAGTCAACAGTGGGCATTCCAAGAGAAGAGGTTTGCTTCCCCAACAGGTGCCAAACCCCAGCCAGCTCACAAGAGAGGCATCACTCAGCCCAGAGTGACCCTCAGCAAGGCTCAAAGTTCAGTTACACAGGCAGAGCTAGCCAAGAAAATACACAGACTAGTCAGCTGGCAGTCAAGGGTGGCCCCAGAGCAGCGTTCCACAGACTTCCCACTTACACAAACAAGCTGTCGATCAAGCGGAGGTTTTGGACAGCCTCAATAATGAGGTTTCGCCGCTTCAGGAGGCGGTAGGTCTCATGCGAGCGCTCGACTGGTGAGGCTCGAGGTCGCTTCTCTTTCTTTTTTTCATCAGAGGTCTTCTAGCAGAGGTCCGAAAAATGTGTGTAAGATAAAAACTGATAGAAAGCAATGAATACAAACCCAGCTAAAGACAAAGAAGAAGGAGCCCCAGGAACACAGAAGTGAACCCTGCAGGACCATCTAGTCCAGCATCCTGTCTCACAACCAGTGGCCAACCAGTTACTCTGGACTGGAGGGCCAAAAAACAGAACACAGAGGCTGAAGACCTTTCATGAAGTTGCCTCCTAGCACTGAGATTCAGAGATTTACTGCCTCTGAATATGGAGGTTCTCTAGTCAGTGGCTAGATGCCACTGATAGATCTCTCCACCATGCAACTGTCTAATCCCCTTTTAAAGCCATCTATGCCTGTCGCCATCCCTATATCCTCTGGCAGCAAATTCACATTTTAATCATACACTGAGTATAGTATTTATTTTTGTCTGTCCCATATCTACTGCCCATCACCTTCACTGGGTGCCTCTCATGACCTCAAGAGCCCTGCCCACTCAACTTGACCAAACATGCACATTGGTATTGAAACTACAGAATTTGAACTCAAGCATCTTACTTTGGGGGTTTCAAGCCTGACTTCCTCAACCACAGCTATGTCCCCAGCATCATCTGCAGAATAGGTGCACGAGGAGAGAATGGTTTCCTGCTTTATCACATCCGAAGCAGAATCGTCATCAGCCAAGTGATCGGGAAGCTCTTCTGGATATTCCGGGGAGCACAAAGGAGGCAGTGTCCTGCCTGGTGTCACTGAAGCTGCCGATTTCCTGGCTAGTTCAAGAAGAGACATGCATGCCCAACTGGTCAGCCATGGCACTGAGGAGCCCTGCATGTTCTGCTACAGTAACATGTTGCTTTGTAAGTGCTTCGATCCTTGCCAAGACAACAGAGCAGGATTTGGGCCCTTTTATGCCAGCTTATTAAACTGCTTAGCCCACTAAGCAGCTAAACAGAATACCAGACATGAGTCAGATGGGAGCATTCATACGCTGCCCGAGGGGCACTGGCAGCTCTCCCATTAAGTATCTTATTTCAGATTCAGTTCTGTTATCATTAAGTTAAACCACTTCTGCCATGCCACACCACAGGTTGCCAGCCCAGCCCTTGTGGCCCAGGTCAGGAAGTCCAGCTGCACAATAATTTAGAGGACAGCTTGGAAGCTGAAGAGGGAACACGGGGCTCCCTGTAAAGGTGGTAGGCAGTCAAGCACACTAGGGAAGAAAACCAAAGTATAGGAAAGTCATGGCACTAAGATGTTTTGAACATAGATATGCCACGTGACGTGCTGGAGCTGAGAACAAAGGCTTTCATCCAGACATCCCTCACCCTGACAGAGCTCTCACCGCACCTTTAGTTGGGGTTGACTGGCACAGGCCTCCTCGGAAAGGGAGCCTCAGCCGTGATGCTGTGCTGGCCTTCCTTGGCTTCACACCCTCTTTCTCCTCCTCCTCTTCCTCCTCCTCATTTGTCAACTCAGAGAGCAGTGTTTCTTCCTCCCCTGGTGAGAACTCCTCCCCAGGCAAGGAGTCTTCCTGTGCTACGGATACACTAGCCAAAGCCAGCTGCTCGCTTCGGGCCTTCTCTCTCTCAAACTGCCGACTCAAGTCACTCTCTTCTGCAAAGGTGCAGGTGATGTACTTTGTTGTCCGCTGTCTTCCTTCGTCTTCCATGAACCCCTAAGCAAGAATCAAGACAAGAGGTATTGCTCCCAATTGTTCTCTACATGGCCAGAACTTCACCCTGCCATTTTCTCCTGCACAGTTTTTTTGGGTGTGGAGGGAGGGCGGACAGAGAACAAATGATGCCTTCCTTACGCAGTTTATACAGGGACCAACAGTGGAAATCTGCTGGAGGTGACAACATGACAAATATTACCTTGATCACTTTGTATCGCTCCAAGAGGCGGCACAACATCCGTGCTTCTAGCTTCCCTACGTTCATAGCCGCTCGAAGTTCAGCTTGGGAAATGCCTTTGGTGCCCCAGCTTTCTACTGTGGAGAAACAGGAAAAAGATGATCAACACTGGATGCCATGCTGATTTATGCAGTCATGGTCACAAAACAGAAACATTCCTCATCCCCATTTTTTGTCTCTGGAAAGAACAGAGAAGTGCAAAGGAAACTTTCTAGATTGGAGGTGCAATATACAGAAGTGAGACTGTAGATAAGATATACAAAATTATAATAATATTGATTCCCCAAAGAAGCTCAACTACAGCTGGATGGGAAAGGCTGAACTTTCATTTTAACTTGGAAAGGATGAACTTGGATTTCAGATTTGGACTTCACAAACAGAACTTCTAATGTAACGTGGAAGGTGAAGAATGGATTTTGGCTAGAGTTTCAGTATGGTGTGGGCCTCTTCCTATTTAGTCATCATATATCTAATTCCTAACCATGACACAGAATATATGATCAATAAACCTGAAAAATGGAGCTAAGGACAAACAGTGGGATTTCTCTACAATCCTGAGATAAGTCCCAGATGTGCTGAAAAATCTGAAATCTAAAAAAAAAAAATCATTGTGGAATTAAAGCTCCCTAAAATCATAGAAAAAATGCCTGCCCCTTTAAGAACAGAAAGCCCACTGAGTTCTCAGCAGCCATTTTGGAGGTTGCTAGGTAAACCAACAATATTGCTGAGCCCTCCAAGATGAATTTTGTAGAAGAAAGTCATTGGGCAGTAAGGGTGGATTTGAAGCCCAAAACCACCCTGAAAATGGTTCTGAACTCTCTCCTGGCCCATCCCCTGAAGTAGGATCACCAGGGACAGGACCAGCAGTGACCACTGGGGACTCCCTACCCAAACAGCTTGTCCTAGCCTTACAACCACCACCTAACCTGGCCAGACTTTTTCCAGGGGGAGAGAAAGATGGAAAGCTGAAGATCAGAGAGGGCAGATAAAAGTAGGTTGACTGGTGAAAGGGGAGGAGAGAAGGAAACAGGAATACGGAAGAGACCACAGGGGCTGCCTGCAAAGGGAAAGAGGAAATAGTGGGGGAAGGGGATACAGGGGAAAATGAGATGTCCCCGGTAAGACCTTTGGGGTCTCCCACTTGTAAACCTTTACCATGAAACAAAAGAGAAAGCTGCAGACAATGTGCAGACATACAACCCATCCATCATCCATTCAATTATTTACTACCCTAACATACTATTGAGGAATGAAACTGACATGTGTCTTGGTAGATCTGATTTTCTGATCTCTGGCTTGATGACCAGGCTCCTTGTGTCTCAGAAGCCAAGGCAGAGACAGAAGCTGAAACAATCATTCCCCCAAAGAAAAGTGAAGTCACCTCAATCTCTCCCATCTTCATGCCTTAACTGAAGGACCTGAAACTTGCCATGGAAAATGAAACATGGCCCAACTTTTTGTTTCTGGTGGCACCTGAAAAAGATCCTAATCCCCAGCAGCATAAACCACCTTGAAGGGTGCGGACAGGGACCTCACCACCCTAAGCCGACCATAAAACCTACTTAGCTCATATGCCTGGGTCAGCATGTCCTTTTCGTACACCACGTCAATGGGCTGCACAGTCTTTGTGATCACGTCTTCGTCATCATCATCATGGTATTCATCCACCTTCTTCCGAAACTCCTTTACAAGCTTCAGGCAACGGACCATGACATCTGTTCCTAGGAGTGCATGAATACACAGAGGGCAGCTAGCCATGCTGAAAAAACTGCCTCAAGTTAACAAGCATCACTTGCTTTGGCAGGGCCATTCCATATGAATTCACAAACAGAAATGTTCTAAAGCAGACAGGTGACTATTTGGGAAAACATGCGGACTGTTGCCCAGTAGTGTTAAAGAGGAGCTCGGACGTATAGGCTGTAAGGGCCAGCCTCCGCCAGCAGATGCTGCAGCCCCTGTTGGTCAAGCCTTCCTTCTCACATATGACCTGTCTACCATCCAAACAACCCTGCAGGTATTGCAGAGGCACCAAAGGCATGAGAAATGCAAGGCAGTCAAGCCCACAGGTAATCTGCTCTCCACAAAACAGCTGCAGGCTTTTATACTGAGCCAGGCGGTCCCAGTCTCTGTGTGTGCAGCTGATGGAGCATTCACCCGCACCTTGAACAACCCACCTGGCCAGCTGCCTTCTGATGCCTCTGAAGGAGAGAGAACACGGCAGGTCTGAATCCAGAGGCATGCATGGCCAAGACAAGCCTATAGCAAGCCCCCCCCTGCTTTCTTGGGGAGCCCCTGCTGTACACAGAAGAGAAGGCTGGTGTGGTTTTGCTAAGAGACAGGAAGGCCCAGGAAACAAGAGCTTTTCTCCCCAAGGACTTTTTTTCAGTTGTTTGAAAACTGGACATTTCAGAGAGCATTAAATAAACCTGGAATGACTAAATGCTTTTAAGCCAGTGTTTCACTCACTCAAAACAGACAGAAGAATGTATACTGTAGACACTGACAACATATTTTCAAGGTTACTTTGTTCACAATTTGCTATAACATGCGATGATCATAAACTATGGACAGTTTGATATTTTCAACGTTGTAAAGTTTAAATTCAATACCAAACACGCTACTAGTGTGAGCAAAAGCACAGCTATTTTTCTTGCCAGCTTGAAATACAAGGAAAGGAAACAATGGGCAGCCCACATGCTTTCGACACAGGAAAGCTATTAATGCGTTTGGAGTCTAAGTGGATTTTCCAACTACATTCTCTGACCCCACATGGATTAAATTTAGAGATCGACTTTTCATGTTTTCTATAACCTCTTACTGTAAGTTTTTGGGCTCCTGCAAGACCTCCCTCTAGTATGTAATTGGTTTAATTAAATCATTGATTAATTTGGCCCTTTTAGTGTTATAATACTGCGGTCCGATCCACTAGCTATCAGTCCGTGAATATCTCTTTGTTGTAAGCGGTGGGAGAACGTGTCGTGTGCCTGTAATTGGATAGTGAGTACATTTTTGATTATGTCTTTTATTGTGATATGGAATGTATATATACATCTGTAATTCATTCTTCTACTCCCACAGTGCTTCCGGTCTGATTATCTTTATGCCCAGGATGAAGTGAGTCTTTTTTACTCACGAAACGGGTTAATAACAATTTGCCTGCAAACTCCCGTCGGCGTTTTTTCAAGTATTTATTCTATTTCTGGACCGTGAATGAACAACACCTTGCACAGTCTCCCCACCCGCCGGCTTCTCTCATTGTATCCAGCATTTGCACTTTAAAGTTTCAAATGAATTCCGGACGGTGAAGATTCATGTTCTAAACGGATGGACTTTGTGATTTTGGAATTGTGATGATTTGATGTTCTAAACGGATGGACTTTGTATTTTGTAATTGTATTTACGATGCATGTTAAATTTACTTAGCACTTTTGCACCCTGCACTTTGGAAGAATATATATAATTAATTTCTAGATTTGTGTATCCCCGGTTTGTTGGTTTTTCTCAGCTTGAAATACAAAGCAGGTTTTGCCTGGCCTTGAGAGTAGCTTAGCCAGCTAGACCAGAAGCAGTAAACAACTGCCGGATGAAACCAGCTAGATAAGATGGGAAAGTTTCATTTAGAGCTGAGAAAAGAAGATGGGCCTTTTGTCTCAGCAAGAAGGTAGGTTTTGTCTCAGAACAGAGCAAGGGGTATAAAAAGACCCTCCCCGTGATTTTAGGGTGGGCTCAGAATGCTTAGTCATACTATAACTGCATGAGACTGTTTCTTAGCCATATATCTATTTTTTTACAGCACAATTCAGTACGGTTGAGGCTGGGTTTGGCCTCCACCGGCCAAACAGAGGATATCAGATCCCTTCCTGATCAGATGCATCCACCATCTAGCTTTTTTACATTTTAAATGATAGCTCAGGTGGTGAACCCTGTTACCGAGTGCTGCTATCTATTTTATATTATTTTTATACTATATTGTTTTATATTGTTATTTAAACTGTTTTAATATAATTTATACTGTAAATGCTTTTCATCATACTATAATCTGTCCTGAGCCTGCTTGTGCAGGGAGGGCGGAATATAAATAAAAATATAAATAAATAAATAAATTCTGAGGTGGGGGAGCTCAAAGTGCCCAGGAAACCAATTAGGAGGTATGTCAGCATATCTTACACTTATGCCATTGTAACTCCCTCCTATGACAGTCCTATGACAGCACAGCAGCCAGATGCCACTTTACCCAGGTTCCCCATCAGCAGTTAGCCAAGGCGGCTGGGCATGGGCAGAACTGAGGTACAACCTCTTTAGCCAGCGGGCTGGGAGGGGCAGGCCAGGGTACAGGGCATGAGTTAGTCTGCTCCCTAAGCCATTTCTGGCACAGGAATGCCCCTAGCAGTAGCTGGAATTTACGCCTTGAAAGAAGGTGGCATAGCTCATAAAGGCCCACTGTAAGAGAAAAGTCGCCTCCCCCTCCCGCTCCTGTTCAATCAGCCTAGCGGAGCACAAGATGCCAACTACTGCGGCAACTGAGCCCCCTCCCAGGCAGCCCATGACTCAAAAAGACCACTGGGACTGCAACATGAGGACTGGCTCCCCTGGCTCTGACTGAGGCAAGCGCAGGCACAGTTGCAATCCTGGGCAAGTTGTCCAGTCATCCTCCTCTCTCTTGGCCATGCAATAAAGTCTGTGCTGACCAACAACTTTCTCCCTGTTGTGTTTGCTTGCTTAAGGCGGGACAAGCCCACTCTCCACATAGGGTCACCCTGTTGCACATCCAGAGGATGGCCTTTAGCTCCGGGTTGGAATGGATGGGGTGGCTCAGGGGATACCCCTAGCAGCTCTGCACCTTCACAGGGTGCTGGTGCCAAAAACAGCAGGGGCCCAGAGCACCTTGGATCCTATGTCCCTTAGCTTGCCCCCCTCCCTGCCTTCCCTATAACTCACATCCAGGAGCAGGCTGGATCCCAGAGTGTTGCTTTTGTGCGGGGAGGGGGTGCGCTAGGGATCTCTGTCCTCAGCCAAGCTGCTGGAGTCTGAGAGGCTAGGCATATGTCCAGGGATCGCAAGGGGCAAGGATGATGTCCAGGAGGGTAGGTCGGACAGTCCCAGCGCCATGCACAAGCCGGGGGGGGGCTTTCCTATGGGGGATAGTCCTATTGGAGCCTTCTCTTGACCAGGGAGAACGGGAGACTGGACAGATGAGTGGCTGCTAGTTTCCCATTCTGACTGAGACCATTAACCCAGAGATTACTGAAGAAAAAGAAAAGATGGAGAGAGGGGTGCCGGCTATTCTGGGTTGGTTCTTCCATGAGGAATATTAATCTGGTGAGATTGTGTGTAGTCTTCTATCAGTACTCTCTGTTAGCTCTCTGTCAGTACTTGCTGGGTTAGCAGTCGCAATCAGACCACCCTAGATAGCCCGAGGGCTACCTGGACTGGATGAGCCTCCCATCCCCCCTACACGCTGTCTCCCAAGTTCCTTTTCAGTCACAGTGAGCAGCCCTTCCGCTACCGCATGGAGAAACTGATCAGAAGCAGTGGGTGATCACAGAATGGCTATGGCAACCACCAGCCTGGGATGCCCGCGATTGGAGATTTTCGGCTGGAGGTCCTCCTCATCTGCATAAAGGATACTTTGCAACAGCTGGGGGTCAGGTGCAGGGTGCGGCCCACCCCCCTCGCACCCACACACAGCCAGGTTGAGGAGGCCGGCCCTCACAGGCACAGCGCACAATGCTCGCCTAGGAGGGCATCGCAATCACAGGGGCTTGTGGCTCCTGGCCACCTGCCTTCTGGGGGGGGAGGGGCGTGTTGGCAGGCAGTGGCGATCAGAGCCTGTATATTGGCTGCACCTTTGCTTGTTACTTACAGACCTGTCAAGAGGGGCAGCATGGCCATTGGGGGATGTCAGCAGGATTGTCTAAGAGAAGGGGTGCGTGTGCACTCCCTGCTGTGGCCTGCCGCACCTTACCAGGGTCGGCCACTGGCACAGCTCTCCCACAAGTCCTTAGGGAGGGAATGAGTGGTGCCACAGATCTGCAGGTGTGTGGGTGCCGGCAGAGAGGCGAGCCTTAGGATTGCATTGTCTGTTTACTACAAAATCTGTTTTCTATTTTCATTTCCCCCCTTATTTCTCAAATGGCAAAAAATAAGATGTAAGTGGCTAAGGTAGGATAGAGCGCAGCAGTTTGAAATGTTCTTTCTACTTCAGGATGTATTTACGGTTTTGTTTGTAGAAAATTTAGGTATTTGTGCTTTAAATTCTCAAAAATATATCAAACTGTAGAACTTTATATACCAATTTACATATTTCATGTTAAAACAGTAAAGTTTAGGTCTGATAAGAAATTTAAGTACTGCATATATTAAAAATCTCCATACGATTAAAAAAAACCAATGAGTTTCAGAATTTCCAGAAGTCATTCCCATGAGCTCTAGTTCTCCACCAGGGGACACTCCAAGGGCAGGCTCCCCTCACCCCATCCCAGCAGACCCCTCCTTACCCCTCTTGGTCTTGAAGGGGCCTCCTTCGGGACGCATGTTCTGTAATGGAACGGACACGATCTTGCCCAAGCCAGCATTCAGCATATACTGATAGAGACGTTTAAATGTTTTCTCACAGAGACCCTGAAGCACACCAAGACAAGCAGACAGAGCAGTAGTCACTTTCCTGCCCACACTGCTGCTCTTCAGGAAAGACCAGCAGGCAAACCATCCACTAAAGTGGATGCCCATCAAAAGGAGAGCCAGTTTGGTGTAGTGGTTAAGAGCGCGGGACTCTAATCTGGAGAACCGGGTTTGATTCCCCGCTCCTCCACTTGAAGCCAGCTGGGTGACCTTAGATCAGTCACAGCTTCTTGGAGCTCTCTCAACCCCACCCACCTCACAGGGTGTTTGTTGTGGGGATAAGAACAACATACTTTGTAAACTGCTCTGAGTGGGCATTAAGTTGTCCTGAATGGTGGTATATAAATTAAATGTTATTATTATTAATATTATTAAACCATCTATCAGTACTAGTTTTTTTTCCATTTTAGGCTTTACCCTTCAAAGTGTCCCACTGTCCCAGGAGCACCTGTTATAGGAACATTACTGGATGCTGAGCAGGCTCACAAGCACCCTCCCCTTGCATCCTGTCCCACCGCTAGCCCGTGAGGAACCCCACCACGGGCTTCAAGACAAGACTGTCTGTCCGTTAAGCTTTCAGAGGTCTCTTCCACCCCACAGCACACAGAGAGTCTTAAGTTTCCAGATCCCTTTGGGTTCTGTGGCTGCTCAAACAACAGCTTAATAAAAGAGGTGGGGCAGTTCGTCCTTCCTCCAGCAGAGAAATGATCCAAGGCCAGGCTCAGAAGCAGAGCCTGACCAGCAGCAGCAGGATGGCCAGAGTGAAGGTGAGTGGTCAAGGTACCATCTGCCTCTTGGGGGAAAGTTATGTGCCAGCTCCATGCAAACCTAGTCCTTTAAGCAAAGAAGCCAGGCTGCTCAGTCAGGCCTATCCTCTTGGGAGTGCCCATCAAAAGGAGCTGCCCTTCTACAGGCTCATTTGGCCCCCCAAGAGAAACCTGCAAGCTTGGAAAGTCTTGGCTACTCAGCAACTACTACCAAGGGAAAGCAAAGTCCCACCAATTTGTAGACAAAGTTCTGGCTGGGCTTGAAATCTCTAACTAGAGATGGGCTGCAGTTTTCAGATCCAAAGGGGCCAAAAGAAAGTTTCTATTGGACTGGGGAACAGACAGCAGGTGAGAAATTTTCATCTTTGTCAGAAGAAATGTCCAAAGGAGCATCCCAGCAAAGAGGAAACGTTCATGTTTCCGGTTAGAACATCCCAGAAGCCCTGCCGAATCTGACTAGTGGCCCTTCTAGTTCAACATCCTATTTCACACAACATGCAGCCAATTACCACAGAGGGCCAACAAAGGGCCATACCCCACAGCTGTCTCCTTGCACAGGGATCCAAAGATTTGCTGTTTCTAAATATAAAGGTTCTCTTTATTCCCCATGACTGATGAACTGATGAACCACTCCTCTACTGATGAACCTCTCCTCTATCAGAATCCGTCTAGCCCCACACAACCTTTTTTATTAAAACCAACTATTAGACTGAGCAGATAGAAAATGAGAGAAGGGCTTACTAGCTCCTCCCTAATGTTCCCCAGGGTCTCCATCTGTCCTGGCCGTCCTGTCAGCATGCTGGAGAGCTTCTCCATAAGGATATCATATTTGCTCCTCCTAAAACCAACAATAGGCAAGAGTGAGTAAACACCATGAACATGGCCTAGTGCTACCAGAGATACAGTAAATCAATGCCTGTTGCATGTCCAGTTGCAAGCTATTAGCAAGGCACTAAAATGGGCAAAGGGAGAGAAAAAGGCAGAACAGCTCTGCCCTGGTCTGGTACATACCTGTCAATATGAAAGCGGGTCAGAAGCAGAAGAATGGAGTGCTGTTGGGCTCCTGTGGGCAATCTGATCACGTGAGACTGCATGGTAATGAGCCCATTTCTGTCAAGCACCCTTCGATGGTAGTGCAGCTTGCCAGCATCCACTCTGTAACAATATTTTGTAATGTGAAAGAGTCAAGAAAAACATTCTCAAAATGTTCATATCTAATGTGATGATGCTAATCACATTAGGAATCAAACTCGATTATTAAGGCGGACTTGAAACATGTCCTATATGCCCCTACAGATGAAACATGCTAAAGAAAGCAATGAGTTGGCACCAGCAAGCCAAAGGAACATGGGTGCTGCAGAAGAGGAGGGTGACCTAATTCTAACTACAGTGAGCTTGGTTTATTTCTTTCTTGCTGCATGAGCAAATGGCCTGAATTATTTAAAGAGCATAATATATACACACTCAAACACACCTGCTGTGGTCTGGCTACAGCTAAGGCTCTGATGTCTCCTCAGATGCACTGGCATGTTGCTTCCCTACAGATCAGTAGCCTCATAATATAAACAGCAAAGTCAGAATACAGAGGATTTTAGGGAGACTGTCAGAAAATAGCAGACTATATCCCAGAGTCTGCATGAAAGCATTGTAGCTAGTAAGCCAAAGCAATAATAGTCCTTCCAGCCCACAGGGTAAACTAGCTCCTTCCTAGTCAGCAAAGGATACCTGCTGATGCCTCATCCCCTGGCAGCCCAAATCATGCATCTCACAATCAAAGCTCAAAGTCAGGAGGGGCAGCAGCAAGGCACCTGAACCTTGGCATCACTATCTATCAATGGACACAGAAGTCTTCACACTTACTTAAAAGCCACGCTGAGGTCTCTTTGGAGCTCTCCTTGCCACCGAGCGCGCCCTAGCCGTTCCAAAATGCAGTAGGAGAAGTCTGGAAGTTTTAAATCAGGATCCCCTTCCCAGCCTATCAGCGCTCTGTGTCGTAGAGTCTGGGAGGCAACAATGACCATCCTCTCTCCCCAGCTGCAAGAATAAGAGGCAATAAAAATAACCGACAGGACTCCCCAATGAGTCTTCTTGCTCTTGTGCCACATCTGCATTTTTATCCAGCTTTGCAGCACAAGCATCTCTGGGCAGGCTAAACTAAGCCACAAGGTTGTGCCCCGCCTTGTGATTCCCCTCAAACACAACCAAACTGATGGCTGTTTGGCATTGAGGAGGGAAGCCTCCTCATTTAGCAGAGCCTTTTCAGCAGCAGCAACCTCCTCCTTCCAGACAGACACTGTGATGCTGGGTCCATTGCTGGACCCAAGAGCTGCCTTCAGGAATGCACCAAGGACCAAATACAGAACAGCAGCCCTGTTTTCTCCCAGCAACAACTGAAGCATGCTGATTGGCCTAAGTGCCATTCAATGCTTTGCTAATGCTTTCTTCTGGAAATAACAGCCACTTGTGTTGTCACCACGTGGTCAAGCAAGACACGTGTTTGATGAAATGGGCCTCCTTTCTAACTAGGAACAAACAAACTCTGGGAAAACCTCACATAAGACCCTCCTTCTGTTACCTGGCATGCCTCTTCTAAAAAGAAATGCAGCTAGTATATGAGAATTACGTACACCCAAATACTAAGGGATCATTTTGACTATAGCTTTTGGGCAAGCTTGAAAACGATCATGAGATCAATATATAAAGCTTTACTAAGAGTAATTACATGGAATCAAAACATCAAGCAAGCATAAACACCATCAAACACTGCGCTGAGATACCAGAATCCAAAATGTTAAGTTTAAAGGGAGGAGGGCTTTTTCTTTCTCATCCATACCATGACAATTCAGGGACACCTCACAAAGTTGACAGGCCAACTGAGAGAGTAGACCAAAGGCAATTTTACTTCACACAATGCATAGCCAGAGAATTCACTATGACAAGACACAAAGATAACTGAGCTGTTTTTATACAGCTTTGAATCATGATTAGACAAATTCACCAAGGTTGGGTCCGCCGATGCTCAGTAACCATATCTGGATGCAGAATACCTCTAAATATCAGTTGCCTGGGAACAAAAGAGCCAGCAAACAGCTCTTGCCTTTATGCCTTTCTTCTCTACTTCTTTGTAAGCCACAGCAACAAAATTATGAGGGAAGGGGACCTTGGCCTGATGCAGCAGATATGGCTGCTAAAATATGGCCACAGCTCAGTAACAAAGGTCTACTCACTTGTCATAAGCCTCTGTGTAAGTGCAACAGGACTGCATGTCCTTTGTCCTGACTTGATCAGTTATATCCAACCTCTCTTTAAAATATTGGCATGAACCTTGAATGCCATCATTGTTGTCCAAAACCATGTGCACAGGATAAATGTCATCTAAAGGAACAGGGTCTCTCTTGGTCTCCAGTATTCCTGTTTCAAGATCAATTTCTTCATACCTGAAACAACAGGAGTGGTGTGAGTGCTTCTGAGCCAGCCTGACTGGAATTTGTAGGTTTGCAACAATATAAATAAGACTGACGTTTATGCAGAAATGGTCCAGCATTAAGAAACTAATGCCAAAAGATGCAGGACTGTGCCCTGCCTCAGCTCGCAGGGAAAGGCACTGCTTCAGCTCTAAGGCAATACAAGGCCCCAAGGCTAATAAAAGTTTTAAATAATAAATAATTCCTTGGAGAAAGGGCAAGCCCCCCACCAGCGAGCCGGGCCTCGGGGCCGGCTGGTGCTTTGGAACCGTTCCCAGCGTGTGCCTCAACAAGACTAGAAACAAGGCCAGTGGCAGACTGGGAGGCGGCAGCTGGGCCCCAGTTTACTTTCCTCACCGGTCGAAGAGGCGCAGCGGGGGCCGCGGCTGCGGGAGCAGGTAGAAGCGGAGCTCGGGCTGCGCGGCTAGCGTCGCCCAGAGGAGCTGCCGAGCAGCCGGCTCGAGGGGCAGTGGGAAGGCCGGGACGCGGCCGGCTAGCCGATCCCACAGCGCGCCCAGCGTCAGACCCTCCAGCCCTTCCAAGGCCACCTCGTCCAGCGCTGCCCACAGCGCCTCCATGACAACCGCAGTGGTACCACCGAGCACTGGACAGGGCAAGCTAGGCGCTCGGGAAGTGCGCCACTGCCGGAAATACGTCATCTGCTGGCGCCCCGCCTCATCAGTGGTAACCGGGGCAACCACTCAACAGCTACAGGCTGCGGCTGTTGTTGTTGTTGTTGTTGTTGTGAGAGGAAAATGAGGACAGCGTGAGGATCGGTGCTTCCGGGTCGGCCGGAAGCGAGCGCAGGCTTTCCGGGCAGGTGGGTGGGTAGGAGGCCAGGCCGGGGGGAGCCTGTTTGTTGTTAAGCTCCAAGTGAGGCCTGGAGATCTCCAGAGTACGGATGGAGCCGTTTTCCTGGAGAAAATGGCAGCTTTGAAGGACGAGCCCCCTCCTTTCCCCAAATTCTGGCCTCCTCAGCCAGGCACCCCTCCCAAATCCCCAGGAGTTTCGCAAGCTGAACATAATCAGGCAGGCAGGCAGGCAGGCAGGCGGCCTCTGGGAATCCCTCTGTGGGAGATCTCTACGAGGGGCAGCACCACAGTGGAACGGAAAGACTTCTCCCTGCCTGGACCCCTAAGAGAGCCACTGCCGATGAGAGGAAAGAAGACGCGCTTGAAGGAACAGATACCAAATGCATCCCCTTTGTGCCCCCATCAGCATGGACAGTCACCACACATATACATCCTCTCCCCATATGAAGAGAGAGGAACAACTTTTCCTCTGCCTCCCACCGAACACCTTCCTGCAGCAAGGCTAATAGACATCGTATGGATGTCCAAACACAGTGCAAGCCCAGCATGAAGGAGCAGGTCAGAGGAGTTTCAGCCAAGTTTATCTTAGTTTGCCACGTCACTGATTCTTTAAAAGAATCAAGCTTTGCTTTGATGCCTGCAATTGATCTGCAGTTCAGGGGCAGCAAAATGTGCTATCAAAGAGCTGAGTTTGCTTGACTGAAACATATTTTCAATGTAGCCCATTTGCAAGTTCTGGTGTTTGTGTATGTTTCAGAGTCAAGGACATGGAGACTGACTTTGATGAGAAGCACGATGAACATTTAGTATTGCTTCAGCAGAGAAACAGGTAGGCTTGGCAGTTCATTCTGGCTTTGTAATTCACTGTATCATCAGACAGAGGATAAGTAACTGGCCTGAAGGAACCTGGCTCAGATTTTTAGGTTTTTCTCACACAAGCAAGTACCCCTTATGTAAACTTTCTCTTCTGAAGACAAGAAAAGATAATTTGAAATCAGACAGTTGACAACATGCAGTTTGAAGCTGCTTCTAGGGTTTTGGGGGAGCAGAAAATCAAACTATAAATACAAATTCATTCATTTATGTAATTTATAGTCTGCTTTTCTCACGGAGACCCAAAATGGATTACACAATGTAAGTCCATGTGGTCATCAGCTGAGACATTTAATATGCAATACAATAGGGTATGCATAGCAGAAATTTGAAAATAAGCATAAAATTCAAATACAGGAATGCAGAAATGAAACATTGTTGAAACAAAGCATATGTAATTTGTTGTGATCTATTAAACAACACAGAAATTACCTAGGATCATATTTACATCTTCCTGCAGTATGGTCTACAGTCCATGTTGCTTTACCCCTGAAGCATTTCCCTCCAGTGCAGCAAAAACCCTCCCAAATAATTTAGTTTTGCATAGTTTGCAGAAAGCCAAGAGATTGGGAGCTTTCCTGGCCAGACAGGCCATTCACTGAGAAGCCACATTTTCCCCATTTGCAGAGCGGTATCTGCAAAAGGCCCTATTCAGATGAGCAAAGCTGCTGTGGCAGAGCATAGAGATAGAGGTCATCCAGCCAAGGCTATGAAGGGTTTTGTGATAGCCATAACCTTGAACTGAGCCTTGTAACAGATGGGTTGACAATGGAGTGACTGCAGAGTGGGCTCTGACTGTGGCATTCTGCACCCGCTGGAATCTCCAAGTTGACTTTGAGGGTAGAATCCGTTACAGTAGTCTAGTCCCAATGTTACTGTGGCATGAATCCAGATGGCCATGTCAAGGTAGAGGGCCATCTTCCAGGCTAATTTGAGTTGGGAGAAGGCCTTTGTTGCCGCTGTATTTACTTCCTTCTGTAGTAGCAGTGGTGGATCCCGTATAACCCGTAGTCTCCTAATCAAGTCTGCAAGGGTCAACTGAACTCCTTGAAAATGAGAAGAACAATATCCTTCAGGGTCTCCACCTTTGCAACCAGGTTCACTTCTGTATTATCTAGATCAAATTGTTGTTTTAGTTATATATTACACATTGCAATCCCATGCACTGTTATTCCAGTCTAAGCTTCTGTGTTTAGAATAACTCTGCATGGGATTGCACTGTCAACTGTTCATATTAGTCATTTTTCTTTAACACCTTTCAAGGACAGGAGGTTCCATCTTGCCCCCTCCCAGTAGATCCCATCAGACCAGAGGGCAGACAGATTTCAGCAGACCTACTCCCTTTGCCAGTTAAGTTGCTTTTAGGAGGGCAGAGAGATGAATCATTATTGTGGTTTCATCAAGACTCCCCTTGGAGTTTCGTCAAGATTCCCCCTGGAGTTCCACTGTTAATAGGAATAATTTTGTTCTTTGTCCAATTCTGCACAAGTTCTCAGCTCCATCACTACATGGCGGTCAGAGGGCTTGGACTGGAATAACTCACAGAGGCCAGCACTCTAAGCATTACCTTTTATTAGAGGCAACAGAGAGGAGAATGGCTGTGCTTTCGGTTTCAGGCTCTTGAGACATCTTCAGAGGAAAGACCCTGTACAGATCAAGCTGGAGCAGTTGGAACAAGGCTTCACTTTATATGTGAATGGAGCCAATTCAGAACCAGGCCGCAAGAAGGTCAGCTTTCAGAAGACTTTCAGAAGTGGCACACGAACAGCGAGGGCATATGGTGGGTTCGAGCCTTCTCATATAGTACTTGTACAGGCCAAGATTGCCGCTCTGGCAGCAGGCAGCAAGCAGACTGTGGTTCACTGGTGGACTTCGATCTGATCCATTAATGCATATTATATTTTGGTCCTAAGCAGAACAACATCTGGATCATGTGACCCTGAGCATAAGTTATGACTTTAATTGTTGAGAGTTCTGTATGCTCTCTTACTTTATAGATTGAAAATACATTTGTGAACTTCAGGGACTGTGGTAAAAAACACAAGTCTATCACTCAGGGCTGAAGTCAGCCAACCCCTGTACCATACCATTGGCAGTTGCATTTTTGGAGAAGGGAATTGGGCTTGCAAATCATATCCTTCATTCTGCCCCGTTGGTTTCCTGTTTTTAAGTTTTCCTGCCTTTCTGCCAAAGGATGCAAGATTGATGGTATTTGCTGCAGTGTTTACTGGCATAGTGTGTACTTGGAAGGAAGAGCTGGGGGGCACCCAGATGGCTGGCTGGCTGCTGCCTGATACCAGCCATGCTCCATAGTCAATCAAGAGAAAAGGCATGTTCATGAGAGAAGTGGCAGGTAGACAGAGGAACAGAAGACCAACTGCTGCCAGTGAGCTGCCCTGTTGCTGCTAGGGGATCAGAAAGGAGCAGGAGAGTATCCATGGCTCTCCTCATCTTCCCATCCTGGAACTAACCTAGTCTGCTTAGAAAAGAGTGTGGGTTAGGTGTGCGATAATTTTAGAAACACAACACTACAAGCTGCACACAGTACATGCTTTTATGTCTCTTATAACCAGGGCTGTGAAGAAACAGGAACATGTAGTTCAAAGGCTTGCAGTTCTTGCCAGAATGATAGGGATCCTTTTCAGCATTTGGTACTTTGTTTCCAGGTGATAATTTGTGAATCGCCCTGTAGAAATTCCTACTGCATACCAGGCGGGTAGGAAATGATGATTTTTGACTCCTTCCAGTCCTTGTAACACTGCTTACCCCTAATTTACTTTCAGATACTGGCCCAAGAGTCCTATTGAGAGAAGGTATGCAAGTGAGGAGCACACGGAGTGCCCCAAGTAAAAACCAGCGCAGAGAATGGCTCCAGGTATGGAAAGCCAGGAGGGAGGGCCTGTTTTATGCATCTGGGACCCCAGCTTCAACCTCTGTCATCTCCAGCTGAAGAGATATCTCAGGCATCGGGCTAGGCAAGGCCATAGTTTCACAGCTGTAAAGCTTGGCAGTCAGAGTAGATGGTGTTGGCCTGGTGGGGGATCAAGAAACTCCTTAGACCTTTTCAATCTGGGCTATTAGTCTGGCTGGGAACAGCTCCCTCCTTGTGCGCTGCTGAGACAGGTTCCTTTCAGCTTCTTCATCAGCTGTCTATAATCAGGAGGGACGATCGCTCTCAAATGAAGATAGAAGCAAGGTATTACATTTCTGAGTAAAATAACACGGCACTTCAAATGGCCAATGTCGTTTTGGTTTTCTTGTATTGAGAGTTTTATATTATTCAAGAACAATCCTAACAACTACAATTGCACAAAAAGCTAATAAAAGAACAACTAACCAACATAACAAAAATAACACTACATACTAATAATACAAAGAAACAACAAAAAAGAAAATAATCCAAACTATATAGACTAAAAGGACTTCCAATTTTCTCTGCAACTACCTCCAAAATGCCCTGTCATTAATAGGTTTACACAGATCTTGCCAACTGGAGACTCTGGCTTCCTTTATTGAGTCAAGCCATTTCATTTTGGATCTTGCTCTTTTCCTATTACCATCCACCTAGCACTATTGCCTTTCCAGTGAGACTTATCATGATATGACCAGAGTATACTAGTATCAGTTTCATCATTTTAGCTTCTAGGGAGAATTCAGGTTTGATTTGATCTAGAACCATTTACTTGTTTTTTCGGCCATCTGTGGTATCTGTAAAACTGCTACAGCACTACATTTCAATTGAATCAACTTTCTTCCAGTCAGCTTTCTTCACTGTCCAGCTCTCACATCCATACATAGTAATGGGGTATACCATAATATAAATTATCTTAATTTTGGTCCCCAGCAACACATCTTTAGCCTCAAGGATGTTTTCCAATTCCTTCATGGCTGCTTTTCCTTTATGGTCTCCTTCTGATTTCTTGGTTATAGTCTCCCTTCTGGTTGATGATTGAGCCAAGGAATAGAAAACCTTTAACATTTTCAATTTTTTCATCCTTAATATTGTGAAATTCCTCAGTAGTCATTACTTTTGTCTTCTTGATATTTGTCTGTAATCCTGCTTTGGCACTTTCTCCTTTAACCTTCATAAGTAGTCATTTCAAGTATTCACCATTTTCTGTCTGTAATGTAGTGTCATCTGCATATCTCGAATTGTTAATGTTCCTTTTACTAATTTTCACTCCACCTTTATCTAAATCTAATACAGCTTTCCTTATGATGTGTTCTGCATATCCATTGAACAGATAGGGAGATAATGTACATCCTTATCTGACAACATTGCCAATTGGAACCTATTCTGTTTCTCCATATTCTGTCCTAACAGTCCAGAGTACAGGTTGACCATAAACACAATCAGATTTTTTAGCACACCCATTTCTTATAACACTGTCCATAGCTTTTCATGATCCACACAGTTGAAAGCTTTGCTGTAATCTATAAAATCCAGGCTGATTTTCGTATGAAATTCTCTGGTGTGCTCCATTAACCATTGTAAATTTGCACTATGATCTCTAGTTTCTCTTCCTTTTCTGAATCCACCTTCACTTTCTAAAATTGTAGGCTCTTAATCAAAAGATTCTTCTTTGAATGAATCTGTCAGCCTCTCATCTTGTCTGTATAGTTCTTCAGTGTATTGTTTCCATCTTTAAAAAAAAATGCCCTTTGTTCTAGTTCTAGTTCCTTGCTGATCTTTCAGCATCCTTAGCCTTGGTTTGAATTCCTTCAGTTTCCTGCATCTTGTGGAACTCTTATTTTCCCTTTTTTGTTGTTTTCTTCTGTTTCTCTGTACTGGTTATTATAATATTTCTCTTTGTCTCTGTCTGAAAGTTGCTGAATAGTTGTGCTTAGAATTGTGTCCCTATTTCTGTCACCTTTATTTTTGCTTTTCATATGTCTTTAGCAATCTTAAAGAGTTTCATCAGTCATCCACCTAGGCTTCTCCTTTTGGGGGGCTAAAGAAATAAGTCTTTGCACATTCTTCCTTAATAATGTCTCTGGTTTCAGCCCACAGCTTTTCAGGTTCCTAATCAATTCAGCTTAGTAATGCAAATCCATTCTTTCCATGGTCTTTAAATTCTTCAAGGATGTTATTTAGATTATCATTTGGCACTATGATTCTTTTAGTATTTCTCTACAGCTTTATTCTATTTTTATATTATTGATATACCACAATCAGCTCCTGCTCTTGTTTTAGCAGAGAGAATGCAGCTTCTCCACTTCTAATTATGTAATCTATTTTATTCCTGTATTGGCTGTTCAGTGATTTTCCATATACAAACATCTTTTCAGTTGCCTGAATCATGTGTTTGCATGATTGTTGGCCTCTAGCTTAGATGTCTTTAAAATGGTTTTGGTAAATTCATGGAATAGGAGAAGTCCATCAATAACTATTAGTTAGGATAGTCAAATGGAACCTCTGTATTTGGAGGCTGTACAAGTTGTTGGAGGGCCACCTAGAAGAGCAGGCTTTGTTCGCTGAGTGCTGGCTTTGCTGAGGTTTCTGGAATGGGGTTCTGAACTAAATGGACCCACCCTGATCTGATCCAGAAGGTCCTCCTCATATTCAGAGTTGCTAGATTATCCAATAAAGGTTCAGAACTAGAAAAAAAAGAATGCTCTTGACATTTCTTCTTTGAATGAGGAAGATTAATAATATGAAGTTGAAGAGCATAACTGTTAGCAGGGAATTTGTTTTTATGCTTTAGTTTTCTCAGCAGCCACCTGTAAGGTGATAAGGTGAGGCCATCAACAATTAACAGGCAGTGATACCAGGTATCAAAGGAGGATTCTGAGGATCTGGGAATGTGTGAAGAAGAGAGACTAGATGCTGTATGTAAGGAGTGTGTATGCCAGTTAGTGGGAAGGAAAGATGGTGAGGGTGAAGGGTTAACTGATACTGAAATGTTTATTTCATTCACATCCTACCATGCTTTCAAGGTAGCATTGGAGTTTTCCTTGCAATGACCCACTGAGGGTGAACCAGTCCGGAGATGGTGACTGGCTCAGGGTCACTCAGACAGTCATGCTGATGCCCATGATGGGCTTATTCTTTTCTAGAAAGCTGTACAGATCAAAACAGAAAATGGATCTAAGCTCTACGTTGCTCCTCCTACAGAGTACTCTGATGATTTTGAACCTTACGAGAGCCTTAACCTGGAGACAAGTGATTGTGAGCAAAATGGCCCCTCCCAGGTTTGCATCTCTTCCATTGCTTCAAATGTCAGCAGAGAAGAGTCTACTAGTTCCATTCATCTGACTTGTTTTCAGAAGAGCATTCCTGCTACTGTTCAATAAATGGGCAGATTGTTTCATAGCTGAGTTTCTGTCTCTGATTGGGATTTGATAGAGAAGATTGGTCCACTCCCTGTTTACAACTGACTGCAACTGTCTACTGTATGGGACTCACACTGGGAGGGAGCTGGGCTGAAAGTGTCCTCCATAGTCTGTACTGTTGTGCTCTAGCAAATGGGAGGGGTGGGCTCCCCTGACGTTCACAGTTCCCTTGATCAGTGCTGATTTGTGATCAGCCATGCAGCCTGCATGATCAGGATGGGGGATTGGGGAGAACAAAGACTGCTGAAATTAATAAAAGCAATAATGAACCTCCTCAGTACAGTGGATGACTGACCACATGGGAAGATGCTGAGCAAAATTATTGTTACAGATGGTCTAGATGCAGATTATTAAACTGGGCCCTCCTGGACCCCAAGCAAGGGCAGGTGCAATCTGTCACTGCACAGCAAAGGATGAACCTGGCCTGGCCTCATCCTGTCTGGCAAGGGACATGCCCAGCCTTATCCTACCTGATCTGGGGAATGATGTGCCTGGCCTCACCCTACCCAGTTAAGCACAGGGAAGGAAGCATGTGGCCTTGCTCAGTGCATCTTGGGGAAGGATGCGCTCAGCCTCACCCCGGCCAGCATGGTGTGGGGGGAAATGCCTAGCACAGCATGTAGCATGGTGAAGGACATGCTTATTCCAAAGAAGGACATACATGGCCAAGCAAAGGAGATGCCCGGCCAAATTGCACATGGCATGGGGCTTACTAGGTAGGCCTTTTCTCCCACCTCCTTTTATGGGTGGAGCATTTTCCAGGACCATTTTTCATCTCATTCTTCCCTGTTTAAATGATAATATTTCAGTAGTTTAAATGGTTGCTTTTTAAAGCGAAATTTGCATCCCTAGTGTAACAGTCAACCAGCATGTGTGGCATTAGTACATTCAAGCCCTCTCTCCCATTTCCTACCTGGGTTCTTAGGGAGATGACAGGAATGCCTTCTGTGGGCGTGCAGTTGTGCACTCTTGTTGCATGCCTGTGGCCCTTGCCTTGGAGAAGGCTACTCCTCCTTAGGCCCTGAGGTCTTGCTTGGAAGAGGCCTTGGGCTTTCTGCTAGGGTTACTTCTGCCATACAAGTTGTGGAGGCAGAAAAGTGATTTGGTTGTCATGATCATGGTTCTTTGCCCATTTTATTGTATTATATTAAATGTACTGCAGTGTATGCCAATACAGTGTTCTGCTGACAAGAACTTAATTTATAAAATCTGACCACTTTTATAAGGCAAAAAAGATGCATGTCTTTGTAAAGTAGATCCTGCTGTTTTTTAAACACCTCTGTTGTTAAAAATGATCTGGCAGGTTCATGTAAGAATGGCGGTGGGGGCATTTGCACAGCCAGTGTGAGATTAATGATAATTCTGTTCGGAATATTTGCCAGGAACTCCAACAGAGCTTGGAATTGGATGTAAGCCAGAACAGGATGGAGAAAGATTGGGTGGCTGCTGCCCCTCATGAATTATCTGGTGAGGAGGACTCTGAGACTGTGGAAGAGGAGGTGTCTGCTCAACCCTTGGAAGAGTCACTTGAAGTTTCCCAAGAGAGCCCCAAGTCCTTTCTCCAGGCTATAGCCACCTTTCCAGTGGCTGGAAGATACAGCAGCTTGGCTGCTGAATCTCATAATGTGCTGGAATCCAGCACAAGTAAGTCCAATATTTTACTAGCTCTGTAATAATACCGTAGATTCCTTGAGAGAGGTCTTCAAAATCAGAGGTTTCTTTAGACCACAAGCTGTTGTATCACCTCTAAAGGAAAAAGAGAATATTTTTATGCAACTAGAAAATAAATCAGTAGAGCATCTTGAAGCTTTGGTAGTTTCAGGTAAAGTAAAATAAATGTTAGCATTGTTATTGTTCTATTGTTGCCCTATGTCACCTGATGGGTTTGGGGTGGCATGTTGTAATTATCCTTGTCTGCTACAATGCTCTGCTTCTGCATGATCCAGAAATGTATGCTGTTGGCAGCATTAGAAGTCTGCCTTTGATGCCAAACGTGAGGGAGCCTGTCGGATACTGGAAGTGAGGAGCGACTGCAGAGCACTTGGGGGCCCTGCATGTGCTATACAACCTGCTTGTCTTTCCCTTCATCTGCAGACCTGCTTTCTCTCAGCAACATTTTCTACATTCAGCTGAACTTGGCATCTTTTTGGTTCGGTTTTTCTGCAGGCTTGAAGAAGGAGCAAGTTCTTTCTGCAAAAACAAGGGAGAATGCTGAAACCTGCATCCTGACCAAGCCTGTGATGGTCAAAAGTCAAAACATTTGTCCGCCCTCTGGTGGGTGTTTGCACCAGGAAGAACAGAAAACAACCCCCTCCAGTAAGGGAGATGCTATTCTCCACCCCTTCTGCACCTTATAGCAGCACTAGGAGCTTCAGAGCAAGCACCAGCTGAGATGAAGGCCTGTGGCCTTCATTGCATTTCTTTGGTGGGCCTTTGCCTGCAGGGAGCCTCTGTTTCTCTGCTGACATGTTTTCATAAGAGGACCATCCAGTGGAGCCTGGCTGTTCGAAATGAGTTTGCAAAAGCTGTCTCTAGTAACCAAACAACCTCCTCTTGCTCAGGCCTACCATCCGCTTGTTCTGTCTCAACTTCCCAAGATCCCCAGGTCACTGTGCTTCTGCTGCTGCTGCTTCCTTTTCCATCTTCAACAGCAAATCTGGTAGATCCCAGGCTTTCTGGTGCATCAACCACCAATTATGGATCCTTATCATTAGAGAATGCCTTTCCACATTGTTTGTAAACCTCTTGAATGGTGGCATTATTAAGGCTGGGTTTTTTTCCTCCTAGCTGTGTCTGGGATCTGTTTCTGACCGACTGTGGTCCACTGGATCATTTTTATTATTTATTTTCTTACAGTCCATGGCCAGAGGGAAAAAAGATAGAAAGCACAAAAGCAAGCAAAATATAACGTACAAAATAGAACAAATCTGGACACTAATACATAACATCAAAAACAAACACTTATTTACAATATTAAGAAAAGTCCACCAGGACCAATCAAAACTAAGGATGTAATAGTGTGATGCTTAACCAGAAGGCCAGTATATATCGTAGAGCATCTAGCATTTAAATCAGGACTAACAGCAGGTGTCGATAAAAATTTACACAGACTCAAACCAAGTATGACTAAGTTATAGTAT
The DNA here is from genome assembly GCF_028583425.1 of Eublepharis macularius. Taxonomy (NCBI): domain Eukaryota; kingdom Metazoa; phylum Chordata; class Lepidosauria; order Squamata; family Eublepharidae; genus Eublepharis; species Eublepharis macularius. The sequence continues at coordinate 29,871,228 of NC_072801.1, read as the reverse complement.
TGGATATTGCAATCAGTTCTTCATCAGCATTGCCTGGAGAGCAAAACTTGGCTACTTGCTGATTAACCTCTGAACTTCCGTCGGACAGAAACATATTTATGCTGGCTGAATCAGAAATGTCTGTAGATCATTCAAGTAGTAGTAGGATATATACAGAGCAGATCACAATGTAAAGGGGACAATGAAAAAAAACATGCGCCGTCGTCTCTGTCTCACCACTATTGCATGGGCAGAGTCTCTGCCCATGGGATCTTCCGATATCTGCCCTCGATGATTGTAGATGGCAGAGTGGAAAATCTTGCAAGGGTAAAGGCTCTTCTTCGGTTATTATTTTCCAGAGTATATAAGTAGGTAGCCGGAATAAAAAGATAAATCTCTTTGAGGTGTTACAATATAGTTAGGAGATCTTGAAATATCAGATTGACGTTCAATGTCTACAGCTCTCTGCCTCAAAGCTTGTCTAGCTAGGTCTCCACCCATCTGAAGGAGAGCTGAAGAAGAGAATCTGAGCTGTGCAATGCTCACTTGGACGGATCATGGAAAGTTGAAACAGCCAAGTCTTCCTCCTCCGTTGCAGTGTTTCTGCTGCTCTTGAGCTTTGTCTTGTTTGGCAGCTCTTTTTGTCCTTCTTCCTGAAATAACAGAATTTTACCTTGGTCTGTTCTCCTGCTGCTTGGCCTGCTCTCTGTTCTACATGGGGCCAAGCAGGTTTTTAGTCAGTGGAGTGTGGCTGATGCCAAATTGTCAGTGATTCTCTGGAGGACTATTTTGCCCTCTCTAGCAGCTGGGGGTGGGAAGGCTAGGCACTTGCTCCTTGAAAGTTCTGCACTTTCTGTTCCATGTGGTATTAAACTGGGTCTGCACTTTCCTGCATCCTGGATGTCTCTTTTGAGAATTTCTTATCAGGTGGCTCTATTTCTGCCTCTACATATCCATTTTAGCTTTAGTGTGGGGATGTCTGTGATAAGATTCTGTACTATAAAAAATAATCAAAGGATATCTTGCTGTTTTGGATGTTAGGACTAGTAAGACAAACAGAAAATCCACTCTCTGCAATTCAAAAGAATGCATGCAAGAAGAAGGACCCTGCGCACTCTACCTCCTTTGTCCTGAAAGCCATGCAAGCAGAAAATGAAACTCTTCAGAAGGAGATCCTCTGCAGGCACCAGGAGGCTTCAGTGGGCTCCCAGTGTGCTGAGCTGCAGCAACCAATCTCTGCAGAGGTCAGTGACAGACATGGTTTCTGTTCTGCAAAGTAGGCCAGCCCAAGATGAACTTCCCTTTTCTAGCCCCGTCTGTTAAATTGACCATGCGTGCAATGTTCCAAGCCTCTCAGTGCTTTCAAGGACTGCTCTCCCCAGTGGGATTCAGTTGTGGAAGCTGAGTTGGTTTTCCCCCCGGCTTGAATGTATGAGCAAGAAGGCCCCAGACCCCAGTGGCTTAAGGGGGAAGGCTACTAGTCTGGGACTTATTAGAGTGGAGAGAATAAGCAGTTACGGGAAAAAATAAAAACAGTTCTTCAGGAGGCAAAAGGCAAACATTGCCGGTGTTTGATTTGAAATCCAGTGCAAGTCTGCCAGCAGAAAGAATATCCTTATCTGTTACTGGATCTGCCACCTGGCAGACATGATGCTCCTCACATAAAGGATCTGAGAGACTAAGGAAGTACTTCAGAAGTTTAGCAAATGTCTTCTGCTCAGTGAGCAGAGCCCAGCACATCCTTGAAGGGATTATTTTTCTGTACCTGTCCCTGGTTGTCTTTCCTAACTGAAGAGCAAGCTAAGGGCAGGTTGCCTAGGGCTCTCTTTGTGCCTCCTTTGTTCATTTAAACTCTGATCAACCTAAATCAAGCCTCTCCAGACATCCAGAATTAGAAAAAAATGGTAACACTGCACATAGAAACGTACCCAAATTGTAATAGAAATGGTTGAGCTTTAACCAGATGTTCTGGTGACTGGATCCAGAGAGCTTAGGAAAGGCATAAAGCCATCCCTTCATGCGAGAAGGCCCTCAAAGCCTTTTGGGATATTGGGCATTTTCTGGGCCAAGTGGTAAGGTTGACAGAGATATCTGAGGAGCCCAAACTAGGGAGATCCAAGGCTTTCTGGTGCATCAACCACCAATTATGGATCCTTATCATTAGAGAAGAAATGTATAGGGAGGCAGAACATGGTCAGCCTGGTGCTTTTTCCTCATCCCTTTGGAAGGGGCTTTTGCACAGTAGAGAGCAGCAAACTGTGAAGTTAGTAGTGTAAGATAGACTATTGGGAATTTTAAGCTGAAAAGGAAGTTAGTCCAGGATCAAGAGGTGCCAAATCTTTTTTAATCACTTCTTTGAATTCAATAAAAAAAAACTCTTCAAAACTCCTTTGAAATATGTCTATTAAGTAGTCAGTTTTTAAGTATTTCATTATTCTATATGATTTCATATGATGTCATCACATAATTGCCCATCAATTTAGTCACACTCATCTATTTATTTATTTACAAAAATTTTATATTGCCTTTTGCCCTCATAGGGCAACCAAGGCAGATGTATAGAACACTAATAGATACTGTTACTACGTAGTCTTTTTTGACTGTCGAATTGCTGTTTTATTAATGTTTTCCATATATTGTAATACTTTTGCTGTTGTTATTTATAAAAATTGTAAATAAATAAATAGTACTTTTTAAAAAAGAGAGAATGAGAGAGGAAACTCGTTCAGCTGCCAGGACCCTTGAAAATGTGATATAAGCTGCTCCTGTGTGTGTGTGGGGGGGGTATTCACACAAGTTCTGCCATCTGCTGCTGCTGCTCCCACAGGGAAGAAAGGAAAGATGTTTGCCAGTACAAGTTGTGCCTGCCAAGGGACAGCTTGGGGGCACTTTTGGCTCTTTGCTGTTAAACAAGCAGCTTGCCCATCTCTTCACTGTTTAAACTGATTGTGGTCCAAGCTCTCTGAAGGGATTTTCCCCCTCTCTCCTGCACAGTTGCTGTCACCATCTGCTTCTGCAGCCACCAAGACTCCCCCAAAGCAACTGGAAGGAAGAGTAATCTCCACAGCCATCAACAGGATTGGCCTCTTGGAAAACAGGTGGCTAAGGGGGTTATTTACAAACAATCCTTCCTTGCACTGTTAAGTGGCAGTTTGAATGTGATAATATTTTTCACTTCATGTAAATGCATGTGTCCAAGTGACTATTCCTGTCATCTTGTTTAATAACCCTCTCCCTGCATCCGGTCCTCTTAGAATTCTGTCCACATAAGGGTAAGGCAAGTAGGAGGGAATATAAATGCCATTGCAGATGACTCCTCTAGAATGGGTGAGTGTGCATATGGCATGGTTGGAGCAGTCTTGGGCTTGGAGGTATGTTGCTTAGGCTGCTGGTTGGCATGGCTGGTAGCTGTGGCAGTTCTAGGGCTGGGTTGTATTGGGTGAGCAGGTCAGAATGAGGCAGCCCAGTATGGCAGAGAGTGTGAGATACTGCTTGCCAGTTCAGTTCCTGGGAATGTAACTCACAAAAAGTTTTCTTGGAACAGGGCCTAAATAATTGCTTGGTTGGCCATTATGTCAGTTTCCCAGTAGAATCTTGTGTGATTGCTCACATCTCACCTGTCACCCAACCAAGAGAGTCTGAACCTTTCAAAGCAGCTGGATGGCACCTTTTTTGGTCTAACAGATCATCCGGTATTTGTGTTGGGTTCCCCCTCTCCAGTTTGCTTAAATGTTGATCTCCCTTTTTCAGGCCACAGAAGAAGCTTTTGAAAGTGCTGCAAGAGATCGAGAGGCCATCGGCCTGCCATGACCCTGCAGTTCTAGGTTCTGTCCAGCCACAGCCTCAACTTCTGGTATGAATTTTTTAGTTACATAAAGCACAGCGTTGTAATCCTTTTATCGTCAATAGAGATGGGCATGAAACGAACCTCAGAACAAAATTCCGTATGGAACGGCCAGTTTGTTTGAAGAGAAACATGCGTTCTGTGGGACCATGTTTTTCCGGAACAAACTAATTTTTCCAGCTGTTCAGTGGCCGGTTCGGAGTTTCACAGACCCCGCGCGGGTTTCAGCCCATCGGCTGAACCCAGCACGGGGTCTGTGAAACCGACAGCCCCTTTCTCCTGCTGTCTGGGCTGTCAGTTTTAAAGACCCCGCACTGGTTCCAGCGTGGGGTCTTTGAAAGTGACAGGCCAGGCAGCAGGAGAAAGAGGCTGTCAGTTTCACAGACCCCGTGGCTGAACCCAGTGCGGGGGCTGTAAAACTGACAGCCCCTTTCTCCCGCTGCTTGAGCAGCGGAAGAAAGGAGCTGTCTGTTTCAAACACCCCACACCGGCTTCAGCAGCCGGTGCGGTTGAAATGCCATAAACCACGAACCAATGCTTGAACTGGGAAAAGATCAGAAGTTCGTGGTTTGAGGTTCCGTGGAATGCCCCGAACCACAAATCATGTGGTTCCTTTTTTTTTTTTTTTTTTTGGTTCATGCCCATGTCTAATCATTAAGCTTAGTGAGAACTGGAGGGTTGACAGTAAGAGTCCAGCAGGCCTTTGAACCCTGGGCTTGGGGGCCCAGGGGTCCTGCCCTATTGCTAAGTTAATAGGGAGAGCTTTAGAAACAGGACCATTCTTGTGTTAGAGCTTCCAACCCTGGTGAAAATGCCCCTTCTCTGATATGAACGTTTGCCAGGAAATTGTTGAATAGCATCAGTTAATACTGTTGTAGCTGCAATTTGCTCTGGGTATAGCGCTAAGCAGAGATGAAAAAAGAAGGGGCTTTTCTGTGTCAGCCTTTGGAGCTCTGCCTTTACCCTGCAATGAGCCCCAAATGTGCACTGCCCAGGTGTGGCCTCCATGTGTCCTTGACTCTTGTGTTCATTATAAGTATCTCTTTGTCCTTTTAGGACCAAATGGAATTGGGACGAGACGTCCAGGATGCCATTTATGTCACCCTGGAGATCCTCTCCAACTGGGGGAATTCACAGAGGGTGGGCCTGACAGAAGTGGAATTCTTTGACCTGCATAATGGGAAAGTATTTGTCTCTCCTCATGATGTGGACATCAGACATGCTGACTCACCCAGAGACCTCTGCTGTTTGGTCAACAGGGACCTGCACGTAAGTCCCCATGACTGCCCTCCTGTTTCAGCAAATCTTTTCTGTATCCTACTTCTTAATGGAGAGCCGAAGACCACCATTTGCTGGCCTTCTAGGAAACATGTGAACCATCCAGTTTATTGGGATTTGGCCCTTCAGCACATTTGTGTTTTTATGCCTCTGCTGGTTGGGCCAGGTGACAGCTGCTGCAGGAAGGACCAAAGGGCTTGCAGTGTGGCAAGCATAGGCTTCATTCCATTCCTCACAGACAACAGAGTGGGTTGTTTGGTTTAAGTGATTTTTTAAAAAAAATTCTGCAAGCTGGTTTGGGTCCCTTTGGGGGGAAGAACAGTATAAAGATAAATTGCCAAGGCCCAGGGGCCAAGATGGAGGCCCTCTCTTGCTTAGCAGAGGCACAGATGCTGGGCATGCAATGGAGCTGTGTGGGAGCCTTTGAAAAGGCTTTACAGCTCCTTTGTCTGTAATGTTCAGCCCCAGTGGTACCTTTGGTGCCTTTGAGAAACATTTGAATGCCAGCCAGGTGGCCTAAAGGCCTGAAAGAAGGCAGCCTTTGCCTGAAAGAAGGCAGCCAGAAACACCAACTTCTCTTGGAGATCCTGCCTCTTAATCTGTACGTAAACGTTCTGTGGAGATCTTGACATGCTGTAAAGCTGATTAATTTACTTAGACTGTCCTTCTGTTGTCTATATGTCATGGCAAGCCTCTTTCCAGAGGCTGCAGCTTGCTTGCTCTGCCAGTTTGAATGCTGAGGGTGCCTTAGCCTTTCAGCTGTCCTTGGTGAGAGCTTCTTCTTCCTTGTCTTGCAGGTTAGCAAAGAACATAGTCCTTGGACATGCCGTTTCCAGCCACCGGTGCAGCTGTATTTTGTGCTCCGAAATCCCAGCCTATCAGGTGACTTTGGGATATCCAGGATCAGGATTTGGAATTATTACACACCTCTTCTTGGCGTAAGCAACAGCTTCTTCCTTGGGGCCTCTTTCAGCATTTCCTAATTGTAAAGGAAACCTTTGCCATTCTTTCCTCATGGGGAGGAAGAGGAGCCAGGCAAATGGAGGATAAATTAATGACTGTTTATTCTTGTTGTGGTTGCCTTAAATTCAGTGCCTCAGAAGTGCTTTTGCTAGACCTTTGAAACAAGATTAGAATTATTTGAGTTGTTACGGTGTCTTCAGAACTGCCAAAAAAGCAAGCAGAGCTTTGAGTAGGATTCCTTGATGTGGGGCCATTAGATTTATTCTGTTTCGATTTTGTTTGCATCATGATCAAACAGAGAGAAGTTCACAGGGAAAGAGTTACTTCGCACTGTTGCAAAAAAGCCTGCTTGTTGCTGCAGCTGAGATCCAGCTGGCCAATCTGCTGCACACATAGAATTGGTTACATACTAAGCCGACAGGCATAACAATGTCATTACATCTCTTTGGTGTATCAAATGCCATGTTCCATGGCAGATGGCAGCTAATTCCCAGTCCGGAAACGCTCTCAGAAGATTGTTTTAGAAAGCATACTGAGATGACTTGTTCAGAACAACTCCAGGTACTGAGTCAAAGAGGATTTTTCTTGCTGGATTATAGATGAGATCACCTCTGGCTTCTTTTATTGTCATCTGTGCTTTTTGAGATGCTCATATAGAAGCACCAATATTTGGGAAATATATGCTGTGAACCCCAAGAGAACTGTGGAAAACTCTTGCAACTTTCTGAGCTTCTAAAAGAAACTGAATTGGGTATGCTGAGGTAGGCTTAATGGGCCATCAATCCAGGCTGTGGAACTGTGAGATTGTCTAAAGTGGTATAAGAGACTGGAGGAATTAGTGGCAAAGATTGCAGAAAAACAGTTGGCTGTGATGCACTTCCTCAGCACCCAGCATTTCTAACTCTTGGAAATCCAATCTTATATGGATTGAAATTAAAATGCTTGGCCTACTTTAAAAAAACATTCTGTTTGAACGGCGTCTATGTTTATGTATTGCCATTTGGGCTTCTCAAGAAAGAAGGAAAGACATTCATTGAATAAAAAAGTAGCTGATGTTTCATCACTATTTGTTTGTGTTCCTTCAGGATCTCAATATAGGAGCAAGAAATGTAACTGTCTATGTTGACGGAACCCTGGTCTTTGCTGGAGAATTGCAAAAAAGCTGTGGCAATACTGATACTGATGACAGTACTACTATTGACCTCCAGAAGAGCAGCATCCTTTCTCCTAAAGAAAGGGAAGGAAGGGTTTGGAACCAGGAGCCAGGCAAGCTGTTGTTAAATCTGAACTCTTCTGCAGAAGAAAATTGCCCCAAAGAAAAGGTGACCCCCATCGGTCTTGTTAAGGCAGAAGAGCGCTCCCACATGCCATCAGACTCCATTTCCTTGGAAAATTTTAAGAGTCCTTCCTCTCCAGAGATCCCAGAGCCTGTCCATTGTGAGGATGAATTTTCTCTGAGCGAACAAATGGACAAACTCTCAGGCAGAAAAATGACTCAAATTCTGCCCTCTTCTTATGCAAGCGAAAAGAGCAAAGCAAGCACTGTTACGGAAAAGCTGCCTTTGTGGTTTGAATCAGCTTCCCCTTTGGACCTCAGAGTCCAACTGTCCTCTGGGAACATGAAGAGGGTTTCTCTAGAAACAACAGGTGAGAACTCGCACCTCTATCTAGCTGAGTTTGAGAGAGGCTGCGGTGGGGCTGCAGGTGCTGATGTGAAGCCACCAACAATAGCTAGAAGGGAGTCCGCTGCGGACTTGGACTTTCTAAATCTGCTGTCCTGCAAGTTTGGTGGCATACCTGAGCATGTCCCTCTAGGGAGAAATAGAGGAAAGGAAGAATTCAGCAATGACTCTTGTGGAGATGAAGCTCTCTGTGACAAAGGTAAGAGATTTCATGACCGTGTGCCTTCCTGTTGTCAGCTGGCCAGCCAGGCCACACAAGGATTTGAGCTGAACTGATTTTCAGGAGGAAAAAATGGCAATCGCCACATGGGGGATTAGGGTGGAATAGATGGGCCTCACAGCTTCTCACTCTGCCTATGAAAGTTTGTGACTGCGTGCTAGAGCGTTCATGAACACACCTGTGTATAGCTCTCTCATGCCTGGAGCACACTTTACAGCTGTCCCAGAGAAGCTACCAAAATTGCCATCCCCTTGGCCAACTGTTCACCTTTCAGCTGTACCACTCAGATGACTGATCTTACACAGACAGTCTCTAACATCTCTGGGAAAGATCATCAGGGGAATTTGGAGTGAGGTACCACTAATATTTACTTACAATATTTATATCCCACCTTTCTGCCCAGTCATGGCCAGCAATATGCAGATTTATTTCTCTGTAACAGCTGAGTTGGCTCAGCTGAACTTCCTTCCTGAGTCCTGAACTTCCCTGCCTAGAGAAGATAATGGGGTGGATATGGGGCAATAAACTGAAGCTCAAACCAGATAAGAATTGAGGTTTCTGGTCAGTGAGAGAGCCTCTGGAGGACTGCAGATTCAGGCTGTCCTAGAGGGAGTTGTACTCCCCCTAAAGAAGCTGGTTTGCTCAGGTCTTCTCCATCGCAAATAGTGCATTTTTGTCAGCTTTGGCTGATAACTCCAGTTATGGCGATTCCTTAAAAAGCGTGATCTGTTCACAAGTGATCCATGCTCTGATTACATGTATGTTAGGTTACTATAATGCTGTCTGCCCAGGACTGCCTCTGCAAATGGTCCAGTAATTTGTTGGTCCAAAATGTGGCAGCCAGGGTATCAGATTTCTGCTTGTTTGCAAATCTGCATTTGCATACCCTATTGCATTATTTATTGAATGTCTCAGCCATTGCTGATATTGACTTACACTATGTAATTTGCCTTGAGTCTGAATGAGAAGTGTGGACTATAAATAATGTAAATTCTTAAATAAATGAATATTGTCAGGGACGGGGAGCAGAGATGGTATTATCCCTGAACTGAAAGATCTGTGTTGGCTGTTCCTGATCTTTGAGGCCCTAAATGGATTGCGGTCAGAGTCCTTGAATGGCTGCCTCCTTCCATACCATCCAGGCCACCAGCGAAGATATTCACAAGCCCTGCTTTTTGCTCCCCTGCTTGCAGATGGGAGGTGGATGGCAGTCAGAGACAGGGCATTTTCAGCAGTAGCACCCTTACCTGTGGGGAATGCCTTTCCTCCTTATGCCTTATTATAATTACTTACTTTCATGTGCCAGGCCAAAAGGTTTTTTTTATCCCAACTTTTATTTAAGGAATTGATCTTTCAGCATTGTTTTTATAATCTGCTTCCAGCCAGAGAACTGTTTGACGAGGCTCATTTTAAGCTGTTAACTGTTTGATGTTGTTTTAATGCTCTGGCTGGGTTTTTAATGATGGGTTTTTATAATTTATTAATTGTTAACTTTCATAGTATTGATGAGTGTTGAGTATGGAGAAGCAGTGTTGAAATTTTCTAAATAAATGCATCATGCCATGCTGTTGGTGCAAATGTTAAGGTTTGGTGGTGGCCTCCATATAGTTAGACATGCTAAATGTTGCTGGACCAACTGTAGCACTGTTCACATGGACACCGCTTTTAGTGAGTCTCCTTATCCTGAAGCATGGTATGTCTCAGTTGATCTATGGATATGTCTATATGCATGTGTGTAAAGAGACAGCCAACCCCATCTTTGCTTCAGGAGGCTCAGCTGAGTGATTTTCAGTCACTTCCAGTTCTATTGCTATGTGAGTAAATGAACTGGAAGCCCTATTCCCTCTTGCTCCAAGAGCTTTAAAGAGTCCCATTGTTGTCCTGGGTCTCTGCCTGGCAAGGTTATCCCTTTCCCTTACTCTCAGGGGTATCCGCTTCTCTCTGGGTAGTATCTGCTGCCACCAAGAAATATGAAAGAGTATCTCCCACTGGAAGGATTTGTACTTCCAGCACTTTATACTGTGTTGCAGTTTAAGCGCTCCACCTGCTTGCCATAACTCTCACTTTGCTCCTCTTAGCTAGCACTGGAATGATCAATCAGAGTTTCGTACTTTCACGCCTCAGGTGTGGTGAACTCGACCACTGCCCCTCCTCTTTACTACTCTTTGGAGAGTGGGACCAAATTAGGCATGGTATGCTTAGCTGCTGTAGCATAGCGGTTAAGTGACTGGGCTCCAAGCCAGCACTCTGCTAGTTCGACTCCCACTACTGCAGTGAACTCTGCAAGTGGCCTTGGGTAAGCCGCTCATCTCAGCCCCAGCTCCCCAGCTGTATTGTGGGGATAATAACAACACGGGCTTTGTTAACCACTTTGAGTGTGGCACTAATCCATCCAGAAGAGCTGTATATAAGCACAGTTATTATTGTTATTATAATTACAGATATTAGGCTTCCAACATTCAAAATATAGGGAAGTTTAATGAACAAATAAAATGTGCATATATGATCTGTACAAAGCTCAGACGGAGCAAGCTTATAAAGTAAAGGTGAAAACACATGGTCTTCTAACCCTAGTTTTAGACATACCGTAACTATAGTGTTTTTAGAATAGGCTGTTAACTCCTGAGGTTACAGCAATTTAAGAGCTCTCCATTTACTGTTTTCCGGTTTAGAAACTTTTATGAGGTACATAAGACCAGTCTATATTAGGAGGTCCTAAACCATTCTGTTTCCTGTGCTCGTGTTCTCTTTTTTAGGGAGGTATTTTATCCTATATAAAACCTTTAATAAGATTCTGTTATCTTGCGAGGAATAGATGATACCTGCTGATTTAGTTGCATTCATTCTTTCAATGGAAGGGATGTGACTATATGAGATAAAATTGACATCCCTGTCCATCATGTTCCATGGGACTGTCAAACCCATGTGACTGTGGTCTTTAGCTATATTTTTAAAGCCTTTTAAAGAGGATTTCACAACCAAACAGCTGGCCAATTGTGCCTTGTGCCAGCTAAGTCTTGGTGGGAACTGAGTTGTATGTGGTTTTTCCTTTGCTGGTCCAGCAGTCAGAAGGGCTCCTACCTTGCGTTTGCTCACAAAATGTTTTATGAATGTAGCCTGTCCTAGGTCTAGGGGCACAAAGGTTGTGTGCTAGTGTCCTGTACCTTCCCCATGCTCTCTGATGGCATTTGGGAGCCACTGCATAAACTCAGAGGTTTTTGTACAAAGATTTGGCAGAGAAAGTCCTCATGGTTAACTGTGCCAGTTCCTGTCTGAATTCCCTTTCAGGTGATGAGCCTCTGTCTGCCAAGGGCCCAAGGCCTTCTCGAGCCAAGTGGGGCAGTGCCCAGGAGCATGCTCTGCAGGAGTCATGGAATTCTCTCCAGAAGTTCAATCATTCTCACCGCGGTCGAATCTCCAACATGGATTTCCAAGGGGATATTTTTGATGAATTTCTCCATCAGCAGAAAATCAGCCGGCAAGGAGATCAGCCATTTAAGATAAAAGATCCTGGTTCCCTAGTGCTGCCAAAAGGGCAGGAAGGACAAATTTGCCTGGAGCTAGAGGATGGGAATGATTTTAAAATCCCAGTCTTGCCTTATGGGCAGTATTTGAAAATAGACATCAGGTCTACCTGGGGAGACCGGCACTATGTTGGTCTTAACGGGATCGAACTGTTTAGCTCTGAAGGCGAACCTATTCAGATTGCCAAAATCAAAGCCAACCCACCTGATATCAACATTTTACCAGCCTATGGCAAAGACCCCAGAGTGGTGGCCAATTTACTGGATGGGGTGAATAGGACCCAAGATGACATGCATCTCTGGCTGGCTCCCTTCACCCTTGGGAAGTCCCACTCCATCTCTTTGGATTTTGTGAAGCCTTGTGCAGTGGCTATGATTCGGATTTGGAATTATAACAAGTCTCGCATCCACTCTTTCCGAGGTGTAAAGGATATCACCATACTTCTGGATGAGCAGTGTGTCTTCAAAGGCGAAATTGCCAAGGCTTCCGGGGCACTCTCTGGAGGTGTGCAGAATGTTCTTTCTTCCTTTCTGGTTTGCCTTATTTTGCCTTTCAAAGAAGGCTGGAGGAGGTGACTGCCCTCTTCTCCCCTACCAGCTACTGTTTTTCATTGTTACAGAGCAGTCCTAATGGAGGGTTGTTCATCATTTAAAATGGTTTGGCCTGCTGTTTTGGCATGAAAATAGAAAGTAAATTCTTCTGTGGCTTTGTGTCCTGCAATCCCTCAAAAGAGGTTTCCTGTCCCACAGCCACACCCCCATCTTGACAGCAGCAGGCTTTCAATGCCCTTCTAGAGAGGTCTCCTCTCTGCCCCAGTCAGATCTCTCATATTTCCCTTTGTTCCCGTCCTTGCACACACGCTGTCTCTCTATCACATAAACCCCTCAGATATTTTCCCCTTTGAGCTATTTCCTATCCCAAGACTGCCCTTGCCCTAAATCCTTCTCCCACAAAACCTATTAGGCCTTTCCCGAACCTCTCTAAGCTGCTTTCTTGCCTTTCTTGTGTCTTCCACTGATGGTTCCTCTCCTCCCTTCTGTCTGTCTTTCAAGAAATGAGTTGCCTCAGTGATCTGCATGTTACCTGCTGCACTGCTAGTGTTAAATAAGTGCTGGAAAGAGGAGACATGGAGCTCTCAGTCTCCAGCAGGGGCTGTGTGAGCCCCCTCCTCATTGAGTCTTCCTATCTGCCTGCAGAATAAAGGGTGGGGGGAGCTTAGCACTTGGTGTTGTTGACTTGAATGTGTCGTCATGATAGACTTGACAATTTCAGCGCCAGAACAATTTGGAGACACCATTTTGTTCACAACTGATGATGATATTTTGGAAGCCATATTCTGTTATGATGAGTCCTACAAGGAGGAAGCCAAAAATGTGTGCAGCCTGAGGTACGAGGAAGAGCTGAAGAGGCCGAGAACTGCCGATGGGGAGGGGGATGAAAGGCCCTTCACTCAAGCTGGATCAAGGACCAAAGATCAACAGGTAGGGTACCAGTAACAACAATGGGCTCTTGAACGCAGAGCTGGAGATGAGAATAAGAGGGGGCAGCAGTTTCTTTTGTTGAACTGGGAGCTGTCAAAACAAAACTTTAAACATAGCTCAGAATGCAGGATTGTGCTCCTAAGAGAAGGGAGGGGGGGTACTCTTCTTGCCACCCATGGCACCCCCTATTCCTTTCTCCTGTTGTTTTTGGACAAAGTCGCCCACAGTACTTCCTCTAACCTTGAAGAGAAGGGGGGTATGTCCAAGCGCACTCCTCAGAACATCCTGCGCACAAGTCCGTGTCCTGGAAGTGCTAAGGGAACAGGCTGTTCCAGCATTCCCTTGGAAAAGAATGTAATTCTGACCTTTTTGTAGAGCCAAGAGCAAGCCACTGTGCCTGATTCCATCCCAGAGACGGTAACCAAGGAACCTGGCATTTATACTGGAAAGTGTAAGTCCTTCTCCCCGTCCCCTAAGAGTTCCATGTTGCTTCTGTCATGCCTAACGCTAGAATTTGGAGTCATCCACAAAAATTGGTGGCCAGCTTATTCGGAACATAGGAAATGAAGCATTTCTTCACACATATTAACTTATTCATTAGCTCAAGTGATAGTCGCTAACTTAGATGAACATATAAAAAAAATTGCACATTGGGTGGAAGGTGTATCTACCATGGAATGTCCATTCTCAGGGGCCTCTGATGATCGGATGCTACAGACAGAGCATCTGTCTGTCTTGCTGCTACTGGCTTGTTGCTCTTCTTGGACCTTGGTTTGGCCCAGAACAAGGCAATTCAGCATCCTACATGGCTGCTTTGTTATCCAGTCAGGCACCCCCTACACATTGCCCAGGGAGATCCTTTCATTTTGTGGGATGGCCACCCAAATTCTCCCTAGAGTGACAGTACAAATCTTGTTGTTCATTCTCTGCCTCTATTTAGGTCTTCAGCTGAACTTCACAGCTTCTTGGGGAGATTCACATTATCTTGGACTAACAGGGCTTGAGGTGGTCAGTAAGGGTGGACAAGCTCTACCGTTGTCTTTGGACCAGATCTTCGCCTCTCCTCAGGATCTGAATGACCTTGCAGAATACACTGATGATTCTAGGACCTTAGACAAGTGAGTCCCATGGTGGTCTGGGAGAACAGACATGGCGGCAAGCTCCAGCCCGGCATGTTGTTTAGGTGTACCTTTTTGTTCTTGAAATCTGTTTAAATTGTTTTGGTATGGGAGGAGGGTAAGCCGCTTTGGGTCCCCATTGGAGAGAAAAGCAGGATAGAAATGCCCTAAGTAAATAACAACAACAACAACATTCGATTTATATACTGCCCTTCAGGACAACTTAACACTCAGAGCGGTTTATAATGTGTGTTATGATTATCCCCACAACAATCACCCTGTGAGGTGGATGGGGCTGAGAGAGCTCTGAGAGAGCCGTGACTGACCCAAGGTCACCCAGCTGGCTTCAAGCAGAGCATTGAGGAACCAAATCCAGTTCTCCAGATTAGAGTCCCATCGCTCTTAACCATTACACCAAACTGGCTCTCTTGCTGAGGTTGCTGAGCCCTCTTGTCATGATTCATCCTCTGCAACCTGTTTGTTGAATTTGGTCTGGGTGCTTCTGTGAGAAAAGGCCCAAAGTGGCCCTTAGGCAGCCTAAATCAGGGCTGTCATGCAAAACACTGGGCCCTTAAACATCATGCTCCAGAAGACTGCTTACTTTGTGCAAGGTGTCTAATTTCATCAGCATTAGGTCACGTGAAGCATTGTGGCTTTGGATATATTGCCTGGAAACTATTTGTATCCCCATCTGATTGCAATACCAATTATTTAGGCTTGACAGAACTTTGACCAAGATCAGGGCAAGGCTGAGCAGAAGCAAATTGCCAGGGGATCTTCACAGGTATTCCACTGCACATCTGACCTTCACAGGGCCCTAGCAGCAGCCCTTCCATCTCCCTGCTGCCCTGCTGATACAAGTGCAGGTGAGACCCTGTGGCACTGAGCGTTTTGGGGGTGCTGACACAATTGTTCTTTGGAGTGCTAGAAACATGAGCCACCATTTAGGATTGTGAGAACTGGAGAGAAAGGAAGGCTGCACTCAAGGTCTAACTTGCTGAGTCAGGCCCATCAGAGTTTGCATCATTTACAGGGTTTAATGTTTTTTCATGGAATTTTTATGCAGGCCCATCTGCTTTCTCTTCCCCGACACAATGTGGTTGTCTATTGCGTGCCTTCCTGTGGGCTGTTCTTGCGTGCCAAAAGCTCCTGTCAGGCTGCCTCAGATGGGCTGGTTGTTTTCTTTTAGACTAATAGATGGGACCAACATCACAATGGAAGACAACCACATGTGGCTTATTCCATTCAGCCCTGGAGAAGATCACAGACTTATCATCCAGTTTGCTGAAGCAGAAAATATTGCAGGACTTCGCATCTGGAACTATAATAAATCTCCAGAGGATACATATCGAGGGGTAAGTTGGAAGCAAGGCATCTGGTCAGTTATGTTTGGTGGGCACTCAAAAGGAGGAGCATTAAGGCCGGGCTTTTGTAGTTCTTCACTTGGAGCCATTTCCTTCAGGCCAAAGTGGTCCATGTGTCGCTGGATGGCTGCCACATTTCCCCCCCGGAAGGCTTCCTCATCCGCAAAGGGCCTGGCAACTGTCACTTTGATTTTGCTCAAGAAATCCTTTTTGTGGACTACCTGAAGGGCCTACCAGTTGCTCCAGCATGTGAGAGGTAAGTCACTGTTTCTTCATGCACAGAGACATACATGTGCTGCCTCAGGGCACTGTGGCTGCATTTTTCTTGTTTTTGGCAGAACGGAAATTAAGAAGACGGAACAGGCTAGCATGGACTATGAAGCTCCCTTAATGCCTTCTGGTTGTATCCTTTTGACTAGCATCATGATGCCCACCCACCTCCCCCGTGCCCCCCACTTCTCGTTTTGCCTTGCTGGGCAGTCCTCGGGGTTGATCAAAGCAGGCACAGAGACTGATACTCCCAAGCACCACCCTCCCAGTTCCGCCCCGAGGTCCTGCAGGACGTTTGTGCCCTCCTTTGGAATTCCTTTTGTCTTTGCTTGCACTGTGAATCCCCAAGAGAACTTTGCAGCTCCCCTACCAGAAGGGGATTCACAAGTCCTACCACTATTGTCCGTTTCTGCAAGCACAGCCCTCTTGAAGGGGCCCCTAGAATTAATAAGCCTCTTCTTTCCTCAATATTCTTCTCCAGTCATCTTCCAGTTCCAGCTTCTAACAAGCTGGGGTGATCCATATTACATCGGCTTGAATGGACTGGAGCTGTATAATGAATGTGGAGAGAAGATTTTGCTCAATGAGAACAGTATCCTTTCTGGTGTGATGGAACCCTGGCCAGTGTTTCCGATGGGTGTCGTAAGTGGGAAAGGCTGGGCCGGAGTCTGCTGCTTGCTCATGCACTGGGCCCTTCTGGGGTGCTAGCCTTCAGCCTTGGCTAACTGTCTGCCTGGGATTGGACAAAGGTCCCTCATCGCTCCCCAGGCATGGGCTGCCCTCCTGCTGTTCATTCCTTCCTTGGTGCAGGCTGGCATTGTTCTGTTTAGGGCAAAAGACAATGTGAAGCAACCCAGAAAGCTCAGCTCAAGTGAGAAGAGTCCCTCTTACCCCTCTCTAGACTTGTTCACAGCCTGCTGGCAGAGGCAGGAATTGGCAGGCTTCAGCTCCCTCTTCTCAGAGGCTGCAAGCAGCAGTTTGCATCACTCTGTTTGCCTCTGGCACTTTCCCTGGCAGCAGTCTGTAGCATACATCTCAGGACTCTATGGGATTTACTTCCAAGTAAAGCTGTAACTCTAAAGGTCAGCATAGTCAGATAAGCATCTTGAAGTTCATGAAAGCTGTTTTTAATACCATTAAGAAAAATGCTAGGGAGGATTATGTAGAGAGGTAATCTTTTAGAGAAAGGAACCCCATAAGAAGGACAAAGGAAAATGGGAGGCATCTTAAGAAGCAAGTGAGGGTTCACAAAAAGCGAAAGGATGAGCTGAAAATCAGAAAGGGCCATGTGCAGGAACTGAGAGGAGGGACAGGTCGTGAGAGATGGGGTGTCATGGACTCAGAGGAACAGCACATGCCCAGAATCAGCTGAGCCTGGCAAGGAGTGCTGAGCATCACAGAAAGGGAAGGATCTTTCCCAGGGAGAGGAAGAACTCAGTAAGCCTGCTGCTTAGTGAGATGCTAACTAATGGCAAAGGGAGGTAAAACTGCTCAACTCCTATTTTGCCTCAGTCTTCTCCCCAAAAGAGAACTGTGTGCAACCCTGCCAGAGCGGGGGAATTGTGAAGAGACAGAACTGATACGAGAATGAGTTGCTGCTCAGGGCACACCTAGCTGCCCTGAGCCTGCTGGTGTGGGGAGGGCAGAATATAAATCTAATAAATTAAATAAATGAGAGCAAGTCTCCTGGGCTAGATGAGCTGCATTCTGGGCTTCCAAAGGAACTCACAGAACATCTTGGGAGATTTCTGGAGTACCAGCCAGTGCCATGAGACTGGACAGGGGCAAATGTTGTCCCTGTCTTCAAAATGGGGAAAGGGAGGATCCAGGAAACTACAGAACAGTCAGGGAAGATACTAGAACAGATTATCCAGCAGTCAGTTGGTAATCATCTGGAAAACAATGCGGTGATTAGTAGAAGCCAGAATGGATTTGCCAAGAATAACTCCTGCCAGGATAGGCTTACCACGTTTTTAATCAGGATACATGACTAGTGACTTGTGGGAATGCTGTGGACATAATATATCTTGATTTTACTACAACATTCAAAAAGTCCTTGATGAAAGTTTGGTTAGCAAACAGGTTAAATGTGGGTTAGAGGATAGTACTGTCAGGAGGATTCACAGCTGGCTAGAGAACCATGCTCAGTGTATCTGTGACACTGTATCAGTCTGGAGTGTGGTCTTGAATGAGGTTCTGTCAGTTTCTGTCTCAACGGGCTCTGTACGCTTCTAGTGCTTTGGACAAGAGGTTGTCAAGTTGGTCTGAAACTAACAAAATGAAATGGGATAAACCCAAAGCACTTAGACAAAAAAATGAAATGTACAAGTACAGGATGGGAAGGGAGGAGAATACCTGGGTTGGCGGCAGCACATGTGAAAAGGATCTCAGGATGGCAGCCAATCACAAGCCAAACATGAGTCAGCAGTGTCATCTGGCTGCAAAAATGGCTTATGTGATTTTGGGAGGCATTGATAGATTGCAAAGGGGTAGCCTAGTCTGCTGTAGCACAATGAAGCAGTGGTCCAATGGCGCCTGAAAGACTGAATTTATTCCAGCATCTCTGTCTGTACCAATTCCTTCTCTTTTTCTCCCTCAGTATGATTTTTCTTATAAAAATCTCCAAAATTATTTCCTTCAGCGTAGCTTTTGAAGACACGAGCTCTGACTCACAAAAGTTCCTGCCGGAATAAATGTTGCCGGTCTTTAAGGCGTCACTGGATCTCTGCTTTATTTTGTTGCACAAGAGGCAACTCTGCTACTCTAGGTGGGATCCTATTACACTCTTCCTTCAGAATGACTTTTTCTGATGGAGAAAGAAAGGCTTCTTCTGACAGAGAAAAGTCTGCCTCTTTTGAATGAAGTCTTTCTCCTTCAGAGGAAGGCTTCACTGGAAAAGGGAGTCATAGGATCCAGCCTTCTGAGGTGAAGATCAGCATGCTTTGGGGCATGCTGTGGTTGTTCAGATATTATGCTTGACATTTCGCTTCAGACATTGCAGCTTTCCCAGACAGCGTTAACATTTTAGATGGTGTCTGTGGAGATATCCGTACCCCAGAAAAGCTCATCGATGGGGTGAATGGCACAAACGACGGGAGGCACATGTGGCTTGCGCCAATTCTTCCTGGCTTGGTATGGTTCCATTGTGTTTTCTGCCCCTGCTTATAGCATGTTAGCACTATTTGCCACCTCACACCTGAAAACATCGTTGGGGCTGGACTGGCAACCTCCTTGCTTCCTACAACACGCAGCCAGCTCTTCATAGTTCTGTGCACGTGGAGGCTTAGGCCGGCCCCCATTGGAGCCAGCAGTAGCTAGCAAATCCTGGCTTTCTCCCTGCTAAATCTGGCTTTCAGCTCTGCAGCTGAGTCAAGTCAACTGATATCAGAGCCGTTAACCTTCCTGTCCATAGCAAGACGCTGGAAGAAGCAAGGCAGGGGGAGCACAGAAAGAGGCCAAAGCCAAGAGAGTCTCTGTCGAGGTGAATGATACCCTACGCACAGACTCATCTCATGCAATTGTGTTCCTTTCTGTTTCACTAACATTTTACCGTTCATTAATCATTACTTGGGAATTAATTTTGGAGATGTAAACAGTCCTCATCAAATATAAGTATATATGCATATGGATGTATATTGGCTGAAATAAAAAGAGGAGGCACGGCATTTTCAAAGATGTATTTGTCATGGCTACTAAGTTAAATTTGATTCTATTTTTGGGTGGCAGGTGAATCGAGTGTATGTCGTCTTTGATCTGCCCACTACAGTATCCATGATCAAGCTGTGGAATTACGCAAAGACTCCACAAAGAGGAGTGAAAGAATTTGGAGTGAGTGCTTGTCTTGGCTTGCAAGGTTTAGTGAATGCCCTCGTCCCTCAGGATCTTGTGCATCCTGCTATGTTACCGCTTCCAACTTGAAAAGTTGCTCTTGGCTGTAGAAAGCTCAGCATTCTCAGAACATAGAAAATGCAGACACTCTGTGGTCTTCTAGGACACCTCTCTCTCTCTCCTGAGTGCGGAAGATTCTGTAAAATACGGACAGCAGCAGAAAGAACAGAAAATAGCTGTATGTTGAAGGTTCAGGGGCAGAAAAAACATCTCCCAAAAGGTCTTTGTGCAGAACGGCCAGCTTTGTGCACGTTTTCCTATTCTAGGCCAGGACTGACTCAAGATATTTTGTCACCCCAAGCAAGGTCACTGGTAGGGCCTGTGCTGCCCCCAGCCAGGCCCAGGAAGTGATGCCAGTCATCTCCCATGCTGCTGATGGTCAGAGTGAACTGAGCACCAATACAGCATTGGTGCCCTCTTGACTGCGGTTCCGTTGGATGCCTTGGCTGGAAAAACAGCCCCGGTCTAAGTAAAGCTCTCCTACCAGGGGTTTGGCCTGTCTGGCAGCGAAGGCAAAAATCCCCGTTGAGGTGCTTTCCAGGGCAAATGTGGGAAGGCCTTCAGCCAGTGACTCTTGAAAGCTCACACCCTGGAATCTAATTGGTCTCTAAGGTGCCACTGGACCGCAATCTTACTCTTCTACTGCAGTCCAACACGGCTACCCACCTGAAACTATCTCGCCTGTTGGTAACCCTGGCATCTCCTCTGTTCTTTACGTCTAGCTCCTTGTGGATGACTTGCTTGTATACAATGGAATCTTGGACATGGTGAGTTACCTGGTCCATGGCATCCTCCCGACCTGCGAGCCCATCATCCCGTATCACACCATTCTCTTCACAGATGATGAGAAGATCTACTGCCAAGAGAAGAACACCATTATCAGGTGTGTTCACAGTCTGTCTGGAGGGGTTCGCACTGTCATCGCCATCAGAACAGGTAGCCTCCCTTCATGAGCCTGAGGGGAGGGGCTGGGGCTCAGTGGCAGAGAACATGCCTTGGATGTGTTCAGATGCTGGCATCTCCCATCCAAGTCTTCTCCAGTCTTGCTTTCTCTGCTGCTGCCACGGAGAGTAGAGAAGACTGGCCTAGACGAAACAGTGGCCTGCCACAGCACAAAATCCAGTCAATTCTAGCTTTCTGGCCTGGAGGTGTCTCAACTGCCTCAGCAGCACCCTACTCCCTTTCTCTCCATATACGCATTGAACCAAAGCGTCTCTCTTGGTTTCAGCCAGTCCTGGGCCCATGTGTTTTCAATCATGGGTCAGGACATGTCCTTTCTGTTTCCCCATTCTGAACGTCCTTTCTTTCTCTGACCAGGATAAGGGATTAGCAAGAGGCAATTTCCATCATGAGATTTCTTCCTTGGAGAATATAGTAAAAATTGAGCTCCTTCCAATATTGAAAGCCAAAGGAAAGCAACAGAGAAGGAATAATCTAATTTGATGTGCATATTATGGCGACACTGAGCATCTCTGGTGCCAGTTAAGTCTTTGCTGCAGTGTCACCCTCAGCAGGGAGGGGAGGAGGGAGTCCTTCAGCCATCTGTCTTTACAGCTTTCCTAAGCCCAAAGCCCCGCTCAAGATGCACAATTTGTAATTTGCCAAGATGAGAGGTGTGCAGGTTCAGGGGGAGGGGGGTGCACGGGGAGTGAGCAACAGCATCCTGCACCAGGAATCAGGAACAATGCAGTGCAGGGAGGAGGGACACTTAATGCAGGGGTCAGATACTAGAGGGTTTGCCCTTGTCTTGCTGCAGCCTCCCTCTTGCTGTCTAGCTTCTCTCCCTTCTTGCCTTGAAATGGGCCAGGATTTGGTGGGGGGGGGGGGTGGAATTCACCTGTCACTCACAGTCCTGTTGTTTCTCCCCACTCCCTCAAAGCACTTTCGGAGGGAGGCAGGCCATGTGAGCACAAGGCCAAGGGAAACTGAATTTTTGAGAAAGTGAGGAGAAAAACCCATCCCTGTATGGCGGCATCTGCAAGGGCAACCCTGAGGTGGAGCCCACCCTGGCCCTCTCCTGCTGCTCTGAGACAAGCCCTCTTTGCTCTTTTGTTTCAATAGCAATCACATAGAAGATCAGGACGTGCGGCTAATGAATGACAATCAGGTCATTGCCTACTCCAAGAAGAAACAGGCTGCTGCTGACCCAGGTGGGCTTTGCTGCTTGAGAGGGAGCACCCGGAACCTCTGTTGTGGGGACTTCCTTCTGCTCCTCCACCAGTCTTATTCTTTGGGCTCCTCATAGGGGATCAACAGCCAGGTTCTTTTTGTGCAGCTGTGGATCATCCAGGATCTGTGAGCTGCTGCTGGAGCTCCCCCCACCCTGATTTTGTGGGCTGTAACAAATGCCACCTGCAACCTCAAATCAGAAGGGAGAGGGTTCTCAAAGGTATCCCAGCTCCAGCCACAGAACTTAAAAGCTCTTTCCCTTCCCTTCCTCCCCAGCACTTCGTCCCAAAACCTGCATGCGAGAGAAAGGAGTCCTACGCGGGACAAGGCAGTGACAGAAGGCAGACTTGGCCCAAACCTCACAGATGCTACCCGCTCCCCTTCTGAGCTGACCTGCTGGTGCACAATCCTTGGACCTAGCCTGCATCTTCTGCCGGGCCCCAACCAAACTATGGACAGAGCCTTTGCTAGCATTCCTTCTGTGGTGTTATTTTGGATCCAGTGCTGAGGCAAGCAGAAGCACTTTGATCAGCTGCAGATCTATTAAATCTATTCACTGAAATTGGCACTTGCTCCTTCTAGGAGATGCAGCAGCTGAAGTCCTCCTAAGGGACTGTGTTGGTGGCTGCCTTGCAGAAGATGCACCTGCCGCCTCCCCAAACTTGTCGCAGATGGGAAAGCCAAAAAGCACAGAAGGGCTGGTGCCCCCCACCCCAGGAAGGGCTTTCCCTACAAGTACATACAGGACAGCACCTCCTGCACAAAATGTGCTATGCGCTTCAGCTGAAAAAGTATGGTGCAAAGATGCAGCACCAATGAGCTGCTCTGCACTTGCCCCAATTCTAGGCTATGGGGAGAGGCTGCTTCTGTCAGTTCCTTACAGAGGGTGAGTTTTGGGCATGCTCCTTCTGCTGTTCAGCTCCAGCTTTCCTGTTTTCCCCTTCAGCTCAAGGATAAACAATGTTCAGAGGGAAAGCGGTGCACATGGCACCTGCGTCCATCTCCTGTCTGGGAGTGTTCCATTGGGCTCTTGCTTTCCAAGCCTACTTTTGGGGTGCTGGAGGAGTTTACCCCACACTAGACACAGGATTGAATCAAGTGCCATTTCTCTTCTCCTGTGCACAATGACGATGAAAGCAAGGCTGGCTTTGTGCTCAAGCACAGTATGTGGGAGTGAGACCCCACAGGCTTCTAGCTCCAGCAGAAGGACCCCCCACAGCTAGCTGCTGAGCCCTGCCTCTCATAACAAGTCTCCAAGTAGCAATCACAAAGGGTCCCTTGTCCATCATGGGTGCCGTACAAAGGTTTTATTCTCTGTAGGATTTCCTAGCACGGTAAGTGACTGATACCGACTGCAGTCAGTGGAAAACTGGATCTGCACCTATCCATGTCTGCCTGTGGCATGAGGAAACTGGCACACTGACAAACCGGGGGGGGGGGGGGGCGGATTCTATGAGAGAACAGCATCCAGACTTTCAGACCACAAGGCAGAGCAGCAGTTACACAAAGCCAGTCTTTGTGAAAACTATACAACCTGACAAAACACTCTGAGAACCTAAAGCAAATGCCAAGGACTGGACACGATCTAAGAACTACCACTTAGCACAAATGGCAAAAGCATAACTACTTCTTGAGGGCTCAGAAAACCAGTACACGCACAAAAGCACCACCTTTATTGTTTCCTTTTTTAAAAGCTATGATTTCAGAGCCAGGCTTGTGGGTTGGAATTACAGAAGCTGAAATGCCTCTTCCAGGCCAGCTTGGGTGCAACAGTAGGCAAGAGTGCTGGGATTCTCCAGCAGTTACAGTGGAAGGAGAGAGCCCTGTTGGCCCTCAGCCAGGGAACTTGCTCTTCCAGTCATGCTCAAGTGCCCTCTTTCCTGCTGGACAGGACCTGCCCTACAGAGCAGTTCTTGGAAAATCTCTAGCACAGAGTTGGTCTGGGAGGCCTCTCTCCGCTGGCCAGCATTTCCTGGGTTTCCTTTGGAATCCCTTTCTGCACCTGCTGCATCTTTCTCCCTCAGGCCAGGAAATATGCTCTGCAGGATGCCACAGTAGACCGTGTACAGCTCTGGGTCAACTCTGGGCTTGCGGAGAGTCTCGACATCAGAGGCCGGTTCAGCAACAGACTGCTGCAGCAGGTAGGCATCGCTGAAGAGAGCCGTGAGGATCGTGTGGGCGGCTTTGTATGGGTCTCTCTCAAACTGCACCATGGCCTTCAGCTCTGTCAAGGTGTAGCCGTTGTAGCGCTTGCTCTCCTCTGCCAGCGGCTGGACGTTCTCCCCAATGTGCCTCACCTTCCACTTGAGGCATTTCAGCTCCTCCCGAACTTGCTTTAGTTCTTGCTCCACAGCCAGGAACTCCTGCCGGGTGATAAAGCTTCTGTAGGGGAAAAGAGAAGGTAGCTGGAAAGATGAAGTCATGGCTCAGCTGAGAATACAGCACCTGGTGTGTGTGTGGAGGGGAAGGGAGCACTAATCCGCAAAGTGCAGAAAAGGAGAAGGGGTCTCCCTAACAGGATAGACAGAAGGAAGAGGGATTTGGTTAGAGGGCTCCCCTTGCCATACCTGATGATGCCTTTGGAGTGCCAGCACTCTCTTCCTAACTGGCCAAAGCACAGGGTAGGCAGCAATCCCTCCTTTTCCTCATCTGTTGGCAATCATTTTTCCTCTTTAAAGAGCCCTTCCCAGAGTAAAAAAGGAAGGACAGTGGAGCTCTAGGCTCTTTTGTCCTTTTGGCATCTGAAGGATGTATTTACTCAGGTCCTTGATAGGGCATTTGGGGCCTCCGAAGAGCAGCAAGACCACTTACAAGGAAGAGGCACCTGGCAAATACCAGCCTTGCCAATTAGCAGTCCCCCTTCCTCACAGCTTTGGGAGGCTCTCCCCTGGTCTCTGAAGTTTTATCCTCCCCTTCCCATGCCAGACCAGAGAATGGGGAGTGACGGGATTTCCCACTCCAGGATACTATGAGTCTATGTGGGTGTGCAATTAGTTAGAACTGAAGGAAGTTCTTTGCCTCCAATCCAGATCAACTGCACTTCCACCAGATTCAGGGATCTTAAATACTTATAGTGCCTGGTTTGGAGGAAAGGTGGATACAGAAGCCACACCTTCCTTCTCTTCCCCCTGGATACTATCATCCATCCTTCCCCCGCCCACACACACACACACATACGATACCTCAGTCTTCCATGCTTCCTAGAGGTCAAGGAGTACAGGCAATCCTTGCTGAGATGCTTTGAGGGGGGTCTTTCTCAATTTAGAAAGTAATATATTTTTCTGCAAACTTGGATAGGCCGCCAATACTAGACAGACCAATTACTAGGAAAGTGTGCTAGCTCACTCTCACCATATATAATGATGACTGCTTTACAAGTTCCTACTGCCTGATCAGGTCCAAAATCCATCATGGGGCGGGCCTGGTTCTCAGTGGCTTGGACTCTCACAAACCCCTGCTCATCTTTTTTTATATCAGTGGTATACAGAACCACCAATCCCTCCACACTGGACCTACAACCTGGCCCATAACATTATGGCTGACTTCCTGTATGGCACTGGAAAGGGATTGCAAGCAGGACTTGTAATCCACCTGTTTGAGATACCTGAAATGAGTGGCAGAGGCAATCCAGCAGGTCAAAACTAACTCTACTCTTCCACACCTACCACCCTTTGGCTCCCACTGCATATGTGCACAGCCTTACCTCATGCTAGGGGCTTCCTCTCCCCAAGCTGGTCTGGACTCCTTGTCGGCAAGCTTTGTGCATCCCCCTGGTGGGCTCATCCCCTCAGGGCCTTTTAGCCGGGCACCTGCTCTACTCATCCTCAGCCCATTGCCTTCGGGGGTGGCTGGATGCTCTTGGTTAGCAAAACGGAGAGTGCCACCTGCTAGCGGGGCCTTCAGCTCTGGGATGTCTGCACTGGGTCCTGGGCTTGGTTTCAGATGGGCTGGCTGAGATGCTAGCCATAATCTTGGGGGACCCATGTGGCTGGGCCTTGCTGCTGCAGTTGCCACCTGTGCATTTAGATTGAGGGGCTCCGTGGGGGAGTGGCTCATGGCCCCTCGAGGAGCTGCTGTGACAATGCAGCTGGGTCCAGGGGAGGAAAGCCGGCTGGTGGGCTCCAACGAAAACAACGAGGACTTAGCTGAGCTGGTGGAAGACCTTGATGGAGACGAAGACAGCCTTTTCTGGCCATTCGGACCATCTATGGTTTTGGGGCACTTTACAGCTGGGTGTTGTGCAACCCTGCAAGAAACAGACATTTTCTGTTGAAGTGGCAACTCTGACCACCTGGGAGAAGCTCGCTCTCCTCCAAGGCAGATTTCGGATAAGGCCAAGGGAGAGGGAAGAGAGCCAGGCTTCTACCAATCACTACCTGAAGAGGCTCACAGGCACCTCACGCACAGAACTGACCATCTGCATCCATCCCCCCAACTAGCAAGTTTGCCACAGCAGAGAGAGCCCCACTTGTAGGTTATATTTTTAAATGTAAAAAATAGAGACATTGGCCTTTCTGCCCAAAGTCCACACTGTGCTTCCACAAAACATACATAGACTCTCTCCTAGAAATCACACACACCCCCTTCCTCACTACAGGAGGAAATCTCAGGTGGCAGGGCAGCGTGGGCCTTGCATAACTCTCTTTCGGAACTGAGCATCACCAGCGATCGTTCTGAATGTCAAATTTGCCTCTGCAGAAACCAGGGTTGACTGTCAGGCCAGGGAATTCCCGGATCCTGGCTCTGCCGGCAGAAGCACACAAGGCTCCCGTCTGTCTTGCTTCTCACTAAGCTGAGAGGGCCAGCAGGATGAGTGAAGGAGTCTCTCCTCATCTGTCCCCAAGGGTTCAGCCTCTGGCCTCTCAAGCACCAGCTGGCTCCTTGTTGTTGGGCCAACTCTGCTGCCCCTGCTGGATGCAGCCAGCATTTGGGAGATGGGGGTGGACTGCCTGAGGCTGGGCAAAGGGAAAAGGAAGTGCCGTTTTCCTTCTGCTCATAGAGAATCAGGAAAAGATGCAGATTCAAGCAGCCAAGGTGATGCAGGATTTAGAAAGTGGTCATTTCTGGGAGATGAACACTCCTCTGCTCTCAGAGGTCGATGCTTGAAGGAATCCTAGGCTTCAAGATTTCACACAATGCAATTTAATTTCTGGAATTAGACAGGTTCAGGAGGCTTCAAAGAGAGAAAGATCTAACAAAGGCTATTGGCCCCAGAGCCTTCATGTTTAGAGGTAGGTAACACACAGGCTTCCCAGAAGCCACTGCTAGAAACCAGAAGTTGGACTAGGTGGCCCTGATCCAACCATGCTCTGCTTACGTTCCTGGCCATCTGCCGCTGCCTTCTATCGAGTCAGACATCTCCCTCCATCTTGTGACTCTGACTGGCAGCAGTTCTCCGGGTCTCAGATGCAGGTCTTTTTGAACACCTGCAGTGGATTTTGAGCCCTCTGTGTGCCAAATGGGTGCTCCGCCCCATCTACCTTAGGTAGAGTTTATCTTGACTAGTCATGGCTCGCTGGGGTCCCGCCACACTTGCAGGGATATAATTGAGCACTCCAAGAGTGAGCTGCAGGCTCTTTTTTCACATCCATTGCACAATCATACCCAATATTTCATCCTCCTTTGTGACATGCAACCCCTCCCACCATCAAATCATGCACCATCCTTCTGTAACCCACCTGTATGCCAGCTCCAAGCATGCAAGGCTTGGCCCTGTCAAGAATATTCAACTTGCCACACTAAGATCCTGTAAAGGCTCATTAGACAGATGTGTGGACGGCAATGCACCAAAAAACAGCACTGTGCATCCTGCCACCTCCCTGCATGCCTTAAAGCTTGAAACCAGACTTTGTGCACGTGAAGGTATTTTTGACCACTAGGCAGCCTAGCCCAGCTCTCCCTCCTATTGCCAGTGGTTCTCCAGGATCTCCAGCAGAAAAAGGCTTTGCTCGAGATCTTTTTAATAGGTCATGTAAAGAATTAAACCTGGGGACATGTGCCTGGAAATGTGGGGGGGGGACTGCATGTGCAAAGCGTTTGCACTACCACTAAGCTCCAGCAAAGTCTAGCAGAGTTGGGGGGGGGCACATGTGCCAAGTAGCTTGGCTAAATAATCACAGTTACCCTAGTTCTGCACAAAGTCTCCAGGATGTCCACCCTAGAAGGCACCGTTTACTCTTGACTAATGCTGGGCAGGAAGAAGGGCAGGAATGAGCCAAACACGCAGCAGGAGATCCTAGTAGGTTTGCCAACTTCCAGGTAGTGGCTGGAGATCTCCTGGAATTACAACTGATCTCCAGACTACAGAGATCTGCTTGCCTGGTGTACATCAAACCAACAGTGGAAACCACACTGGAGGATCCAAATCAATAATTACCACACTAAAGTAAATTTTTGTTCGTATATTCTGTGCTCAGTGAACCTCAATATAAATACTAAACAATCTATTCCAAAATACAGAACAATAATTTACATTCCATACAGTGAATAATACACATTCTAGTAATTTTCACAAAGACAATTCTAACAGCTATAATAGCGACAGCTCCAAAATGAATATTTCTTAAATCCTTTTAATAGCTCAAATCCCCATCTTTGACGTACACAAGTCTCATCAATTGGGTATAGACACGGGCTTTGATATCTTCTCAGCCACCTGAAACGTACAGCTAGACTTTATGAACAGCCTTGTGTGCACCAACAAAAATTATTAGCCTTGTATGCACTAGCGAATATCATGCTGCATTTTCTTAGATTCTATGCCCAATTGATGAGACTTGTGTACGTCAAAGATGGGGATTTGAGCTATTAAAAGGATTTAAGAAATATTCATTTTGGAGCTGTCACTATTATAGCTGTGTTAGAATTGTCTTTGTGAAAATTACTAGAATGTGTATTATTCACTGTATGGAATGTAAATTATTGTTCTGTATTTTGGAATAGATTGTTTAGTATTTATATTGAGGTTCACTGAGCACAGAATATACGAACAAAAATTTACTTTCGTGGGGTAATTATTGATTTGGATCCTCCAGTGTGGTTTCCACTGTTGGTTTGCTGTTTAACGGAGGCTGGCTTCTTTATTGTGTAGTTGCCTGGTGAACATGGCTGCTTTGGAGGGTAGACTCTATGGCATTATACCCAGCTGAGGTCCCGTTCCTCCCCAAACCCTACTTTCCCCAGGCTCCAGCCCCAAAATCTCCAGGAATTTCCCTACTCAGAACTGGCAACTCTAGCTGGCCATTCCTTGTCCTGGCCCCCAGCAGAAGCCCCTCCTACACTAAGAATGCCCTATGTGGAGTCACCAGTTGCAAAGCCATAGAACATCTTGTGTGCTTCTTGATGGTCTCTAGTGCAGCCAAATCTGTTGCATGAGGAATATAGGAAGAGTGCTAGATCTGGGTTCAAATCCTCCTCAGTAGCCTAAGACCTGTCTCTCTCTCTCAATCTCTCTCTCACGTACCTGACAAGGTTAATGAGAGGACCCAGGAGGGAAATCCCTGTCTGGCATCCTCCCTTGCCAAGAGGGGTGGGAAGCAACCTGTATCAACCTGGAAAGAACAGCCAAGAGATTCGCTACCAGGAGACTGGTTGGTCAAGCAGAAGATAGCCCCTTCCAGAGGGGGGTGACATCAGCGTGCCCAAGAAGAAGGAGGAGGAGGAGACCAACCCTTCCCCAGCGGGAGTCAAAGTCTGCCTCTCCAGAAGAGCCACACAGACTACCCCATGCACCTGCTGCCCCCTCATGCAAGAGAGACCCAGAGAGAGGGTTCACTTACTATTGGAGGAGTAGCCTCCTCGCAGGCACTCTAGCCTCACGGCCCCCGCCTCATCCCTCTCCTCCTCCAGCCTGGAAAAGAGAAGACGCAAGTCGTACCTTGACCAGGAACCAGTGCTGCTCCCAAGATGAAGGCCCCCAAAGGCAGGGCCCAGCAGGGCTGACCATGTCTTCCCTGCCTCAGCAAGCCCCATTTCATCTTGGGGGGGGGGCGTGAATAGGAGGCACACCCGCACCATCTTCACCATCACAAAACATGGAAAAGGGGCGGTTAGCAGCCAGCTCAGAAGAGGCAACTCTGCATAACTTTCTTAAGGAGGCTTAAGGTGAGAACACTGGACGGACTCTTTGGGGAGGGGGCTCCCAAGACTTACCATGGAAAATTTACCGTGAGGTGAATATTCCCTGCAATTACTTGGCAACAGCTTAATCACATAAGAATATGTGCTTCCTGCCCCATGCATATCACCACTGGCATGGGACAATGGACACTCAAATGCAAGGGAGGAGGGCATTTATGAACCCCCCCAGAGGAACTAGAGGGAAGTTGTGCCCACCAGTGGAACTTCTCTAAAGATGGATGAGGCAAATGCACCCTCGTTTGCTCCTTGGCCAAGCCCCCCCCCTTAATTTGTGTCAGGCCTTGACTTGCAGGATCCTCTGGCAGATGCCACAAGGCCAAATAGAAGACGGGAGAGAGTATTTTCACAGTCAGAACGCAACAACGTCCACAATGCCATCCTTTTCACAGAACAAGGCACAGAACTGGCGCTCCCCTCCTTTCTGGCAGGGGCTGTAGCTGCTGAACATCTTTCGTGTCATCAAAAAAGGGCGGTCTCTGACTTGGCTCTGCAACTTTCTCAACTGGAGCAAAGGAAAGCGGACGGACATTTGCCATGGTTTCCTGGGCACTATTCTGTGCCTAAGGGTTTTTTCCCTTAATAAATGAGGTTTCCCTCCTTGGCTTCCTGCCAAACAAGAACATGAGTGCTGAAACTGTGGAGCAGATCTTTCTAAAGTAACCAGAAGAGGTTTCACAAGAATGACCGTTCTGGACATTCCATCTGGTTACAAGGACTGGTCTCCAGGCTGGGTCTATGGCCTGAGATTCTAGCTCCAGCCATTTATGCACAGACCCTCACAGGCACCTCCAGCATGGCCTATCCCCTTCGCTTCATTGTAAGGGAGGGGCACCATATGGAGATCTCTCTGGCACAAGCTGCCACTATCACATTTCCTCCCCGCTTTGGTTCCCAGACAGAGAGACACATTCTTCCTAGACCTACAACTCTTTTAGCCCTGGGAGGGAGGTGATGAGTCCGCCAAAAGGCAGGAGAAAAAAGAGTCCCCAGCAAGCCAACAGCACATATGGCTATACCCCATTTCCAGTTCCTGGAATCATGCAGTGCCATTGCAAAAGGATGATGATGCCACCAGTTTGCTGCCCAAGCAGGTGAGTCCTGCCTGATGAAGGCCTCCTGAGCCATTCCCAGCTAAGGCAGTCCAGGAGACCAAGTGGCAGCTGCTCCAAAGCCCTTCTGAGCTAAACACACTGACCTCTCATGGAAGTACTTGATGGGCTCAGGATCTGAGCAGGCCAGGTCCTCCTGCTCAAAGACTTTGCGCTTGTGCCGGAACTCAATGACTGTCTTCGTGTAAGAGTTCAAGGTGGTGACCGAGGCAGCCATGCAGCATGTGAAGGAGCCCCAGGCCAGGCTGCGGAAAGAACAAGCAGATATTAAGGTACACTACAAGGTACCAGAAAGGCACCAAGGGCAGCACACACACACCAGGCAGTCAAACAGGATAGGCAACCAACACCTCATGCCTAAAAGCCAGCCCCAGCTGAAAGAAGCTCTGGGCACAGAGGTGCACTACCACTGAATCCCTCTGCAGACTGAAGGACCACAACCAGCTCTTCTATGCAGCTCACCATGCACCAACCTAGCATGTGCCTGGTAATACTGCTCCCAGTTTTCCCAAATGCCAAATCATTCCATTTGACCCAACCCATCCAGCCAGGAGCTGAGCTGGACATTGTGCCTCAAACATGGTTGGTTTATTCTGGGCCGTCACTGGGGCTGGGGAAGGCTAGCTTACTAAAACCGTGCTTTGACCTGCTGCGATGAACCACATCCAGTGTTATTAGCTCACCACTTTAAAATGACTGTTAGAACGAGCAATGCATGCACAAAGACACATCAGGCTCACCAGAAGGACCAGCCATAGTCCCACGAGTGTGGCCTCCAGTCCTCCGGGCCAAGGCTGACCGTTACCTGGAAAACTTGCGTGTACATCATGTGAGCCACCATTCCCAAAAGCCCTGCAAAATACAGATGCATCATGTGAGAGATCTGACCAGGCAGAGCTTTCTTCTATGGAATCAAACCTCTGGTCCAGCGAGTTCAGTTTTTCCTACTCTGACTGGCAACAGATGAGAATCCAACCTTACATCTACTATAAGAGAGATCTTTGTCACCGGAGATTCTGGATACTGAAGCTCGGACTAAGGATGGGGGAGAATTCTTCACATAACAGAAATGAGGGTGCAACCACAACTTCTGATGCAACCACAACAGAGGCATTTCCAGGATGGATCAAAGGCCAGCTGTTTCCAGAAAAATCTGGTATTTTGTCTCATTCCCTGCTCTTGTAACAAGGATTTTTTTAAAAACTTTCTGCAGAAGCATACAAGCAATCTTATCAGTGGGAAGCCATATTATTAATATAATAATAACTGTTCTTATACTCTGCTCTTCTAGACAGATTAGTGCCCCGCTCAGAGCAGTGAACAAAGCCAGTGTTACTATTATCCCCAGAATACAGCTGGGGCTGAGAGGAGTGGCTTACCCAAGGCCACCAGCTGAGCTCATGGGATTCAAATAAGCAGACTGCTGATTTGCAACCCAACCACTTAACCACTATGCTACAGCAGCTCTCAGTCCGGCTCATCATCTCCCATACACTCCAGAACTTCTGGGCAGGACCCTCCTCCAGGCTACAAGGGAGAGAGCCTTTTATATGGTGGCTTCCCATTTACAAAACTCCCTGCCACTGAAGGGTCACTTGGCGCTTGACCTTGCTATGTCAAGCTAGAACCCATCAGAGTTAAGGATGCAGAATAAAAAAGTATAAAACAGAAAGCATGGAAGGAGGGAAGGCTACCCCAATCCCCAGACCCAACAGATGCAGAAAGAAAGTGGTTTGCAGAGTGAAGGACAGAAGCCATTCTGGATTCCATGATCCACTGCAAAGCTTTCATGGAGCACAACTGCACTCTAGGCCCAAACCGCCTGGTCCTCCGTACCAGGCATTTCCACTGCTTGACATATGCAGATCCAAGCCAGACCCTCAGTCCAGCAAGTCCAGCACCACCTCCTCTGGCAGTAGCTCCTTTAAGATCATGGGCCCAACTCAAGACTGGCCTCAGGACCTTCTGCATGCCAAGCAAGGCCTCTGCCCACCTTGCTGAGCTCTTTGCCTGACAAGCTGGAGGCACAAAGCAAAGTGGAAAAGGACAGAAGGAAGCCTGTGCAAGACTATTAAGGCTGCCTGGCATGGAGGCATTGGAATGCCAAGCTCCTCCTGTGAGGCCCTGCTGGAAGGAGCAGCAGGTACTAGACAAAACTGCTCAGCAGTTAAGGAGGCTGGAGGGGGGGGGGGGGGACTGCAGAAGGAGACCAACAGGGAACAGAGGGGATGACTTCACCAGGATCCCTGGAGGGGTAGACTGTGGACTGTGGTGCTGGCCACACCTGTGGGCTGAGGTGGCTGCAAAAAGACTGACAAGAAATATTTCAGTGGCTGTTGGTTCACTTCTAAGCCAGCTCCATGCTTGGGGAACACTTACTAGTGCCTGTTGGTAATTAATTCTTTCCTAAGTAAGTCACTACTGAACATACTGTACACTCCAGGGCTTAAAGAATAAATCTGTCAGACTTCACTTTTGTCTCTTCTCAGAAGAAGCTTTTGGCACTTCAAAGACAGACAAGATTCTCTTCCCGGAGAAGGGTCCTTGCTGCACTTCTTCAGGTGCAATGAGTCAGTCTGGGAGGCTGGAACATTCTCCTGCTGGTTTCTGAATTACAGTGGGACAATATTTGTAGCAGACTAGCTAGTGCTGGAAAAAGGTATGTTGGTCTTTTAGGAAACATAAGATTCTTATTTTCACAGCATGGGAATCATGGGACTATCCTCCAAAATGATTTCTGCGGCAAGTTGCTGAGATGCTTTCCTTCAAACATGAAGCTGCCTTCTGCTGATTCCATGAAGGTCTGTACTGTCTGCTCCCTCTGGGGTTTCAGGTAGAAAACGTCTTTCCCATCACCTACAACCTAATCCTATTTAATTGGAGATGCCAGAGGTTGAATCCAGGACTTTTTTGCATGCCAACCAGATGATCCACCACTGAACCACGTCTCCTCCGCAGACATGCTCTGGACTTTAATTTACAGATATACACTATCTCTTTCTCAACCACTCCTGTCATCAACAGCTATTACCTGACAACACCGTGAAGACAGCTGCAAAAGCGTTGAGCTTCAGCCCGTCGATCAAGTTGTTGGAATGGACCAATTCAAGGCACATGAGGCTGAAACCGACGACCAGCAAAACAATGTAGAGCACTTCCGACACCACTGACAGCCACAGCACCCCTGATAAGACAAGGTGCCCCATCAGCACACAGAGCAGCCCCTCCTGCCCCACCTCTCAAGACTGCCAAGAGAGCTCTCAATCCCCTCAACTGAGCTGCTAGGTTAGGGTTTAGGACTAGCCCCCCCCCC
Source organism: Eublepharis macularius (assembly GCF_028583425.1). NCBI lineage: Eukaryota > Metazoa > Chordata > Lepidosauria > Squamata > Eublepharidae > Eublepharis > Eublepharis macularius. The sequence goes on along the minus strand of NC_072801.1, from coordinate 29,836,886 downwards.
CCGCTCCCCACCCACCACTACCACTGGGCAACCAGCAGCCAGGAAACTTCAGCAACAAATCCTGCTGGTTTCCCAGCTGAAGAGGAGGCAGGATTCACACCCTGGGGGTGGCATTTCACTGGATATTTTGCTCAATGCAGATACATGAACAGGTTTGGAGAAGAGAACTGCATGCAAATTATTTTACACACACACACCTTAAAAAGCCTGTTTGTATCAGTCTTTCTCAGCCCACACAACCATATCCTTGGCATTCAACACACACCTGCAGAATTTGCCTTTGAAAAGGAGAGCATCTCTCCCCACATGATGTTCAGACTGCCTGTCCTCCTCTCCACAAATCCACAGCATACCTGGGAAAGGGCTGACTGAGTACTCCCAAATGAGGGGGAGGCAACCCAGAAAGACAGATGCAAGGCCTAGGAAGGGTTCACCAGAGAGTGGGTGTACAGCTCAGTGGAAAACTACCAAGCAACTACATGGTGAAGATGCAAGTCTGAGGCCAAAAGCAGCAAAGGAAGAAACAAGGCCCAAAAGAGGCAGGAGGCAGCAGGGCCCTAAAGCACAGTATAAGCGGGGAGGAGCCCTGCCATGGCCTCAAGATGGCTGTCAATGGGACAACCTGAAAAATATGCAGAGTTCTACACTGCAGGGCCCTCACTGAGACAGAACTCCTTGGTCATTCCTTAAGGGCTCCCTTCATATCCAGTATAGAGTCTTGATAAATTGTATGTAAGCCCCAGAAACCTAATGTTTGGGTTGTTAGCAGAGTCTATCGTTTAGCAGAGGAAATGTGATTATAGGTGGTTGTGAGCTGGTTCTGCTGGCTGGTGTGTGTGCAGGAGAGAAAGTAACAAAACATACACTTGCTTTACATTTACAAAAGAAATAAGAGTTCTTTATTATAGGAACTCTGATAGGAAAGGAGAAGAGGCCGATCCTAACTACCTATCCAGTCTAAGAATTGACATATATGCCAGGAAAAGTCCTGCATCCATGCTTCCAAGAGGAAGGGAGGAGAGGAGAGAGGTGTTGCCTGGAACAATGCCAGGAAGAGAAGAAGTGAGAGGGAGGAAGTCAGGAGGAGGAAATCCTGAGAATAGCAATCTACATATTAAAGGACAATCAGAGCAGTAAAACAGTGCCCTGACCTCTCTATCTTAATCTTTGGTTTGTCTCCCTCTGAAACCTGAGGAAAGGAACAGCACTGAATCCTCCTCTTCCAACAAGCCTGAGGACAGAAACACAACTAGAAAACTGCAGTTTTTCTTTCTCAACACCCTTAAATTAGCTATGAATTTGCCCTCACCCAAAGTCCACTCTAAGGAGATTATTCAAGGCTATAGGGTTGCCATCCCCCAGGGTGGAGACCTGGATATCTTCCAGAATTATAACTGATCTCCAGACTGCAGAGATCCATTTCCCTGGAGAAAATGGCTGATTTGGAGGGTAAACTCTGTTGCATTGTGTCCTGCTGAGGTCTCATCTCTCCCCCTCCCCAAACCATGCTCTTCCCAGGCTCCATCCCCCAAATCTCCAAGAATTCTCCAACCTGGAGTTAGCAACCCTCCTCCCAATTAGAAACTTCAAGCCTTTTTTCCTGAGTCTTGGTGGAAGTGCTGCCATCTCAATGTCAGGTTCCCCAGAGCCCAAACCAGAGGTGGGAGAGCACATGCATTGGGAGTACTTACTTCGTATGCACAGCACACATGTGCTCCAGAGCACTTCCTTGTCGTGCCAGGAATGACGTTATTCCTGGTGCAACAAAAAAGTGCTCCGGAGTGCAAAGGAGCGCACTGTGGAGCTCCTGGGTCCATTTTTCACCCCTTCCCCCCCCTCAATGGCCAGGTGAGAGGTGGCAGGAGGTAGAGGCTGGGGGGCAAGTAGCCCTAGGCAGAGGGCAATGGACTCCTCGGGACACTAAAGGTCAGTTCCTCAGCCAGCAGCTCTTACCTCGTTCAGAAGCTGGAGCAAGATCAATAAAACTGCGGCATTTTTCACCTTGAAAAGAAGAGACAGCAGTTCAGTCTTTTTATTTATTAAAACATATCCCACCTCTCCACATGGTTTGAGGCAGTTTACAGTAAGAATAAACATTTTTAATTAAAACCAAAATAAAATAACAAATTCCAAGGCTCTCCCTCCCCCTTTAAAAGACAAGGGGCTTACTGGCCTCCTCTCATCCTAACCCACCCCTTCCCCATGGCAGGGATTCTCAGCTGCAGGGCCCCTATTCGCTGGGCTCTTCAAAGAGTTTCACTGCCCATCATGCGCCACTTCAGCTTCACACCCTGTTTCCTGGAAGCTGCCCTCTTCCTGCCTGTCCTTGTTCTGCCTGTTGGCTGGTCTGCCTGTTCCTGGCCTTGGTTCAGGACAGCATTTTCCACCCTGGAGTGGGGAAGGGGCTATCTGTAGATTTCCAGTGGGGTAACAGAAGCACCCCTTGGCTCTGAACAGTGAGGGTGCTGCAATAGCCACCAAGGGGAGGCAGAGAGAGTCCCCTCCTGCTGTGATGTGCTGCTCACCAAAACCATCCAGAAATGCAACCCAGCTCAGCTTCAACCTGCTCTCTCTGTACCCATGAAATGCTCTTCTCCAGAATGGAACCCCCCTAGTGCCAACAAGGCACATGAGGCAAAATGTCAGAGCCATAAATCAGTTTCTACCCATGACGGAATCATTCCTGCTGTCATACCACAAAGAGAGGGTTCAGTGGAGCAAGGATAGCAGGGTGGACCTGAGCTGAACCGGAGGCACCTGCTAAGAAATCCTGACTCAATCATCAAGCACGCTGATTGTAGGCTACCTTGGGCTAGCTACCTGCTCAGCCTAACTGACCTTACAGGGGAGGGGAGCACCACATCTGCCACCTGGAGCTCCTCCAAGTCAGAGTGGGATCAGAACACGGAAGGATAAAGATAGGAATATGGGCCAGAGTCTCAGAGCGGGACCACAAGTGACGCCTGACACAGGTTGGACACTTGCCAGCTTCCCTCAAGTTTTGATGGGAAATGTAGGCAGCTTGGCGGAATGTTGGACAAGTGACAGTTGAAAAGTCCATTGGACAGCAGTCAGAGAGTCAAGCTGCAAGACCAGGACGCCTACATTTCCCATCAAAACTTGAGGGAAGCTGACTAGTGTCCAACCTGTGTCAGGTGTCACTTGTGGTCCCGCTCTCAGTCAGTCCCTATGCCTAGGCGTTTGACAATCTACACCTCTGTTGGTTACCACAGAGGCACGCAGAGAGATGTGAGAGCTTCAATGACACCTCTGTCCCCCCTCATGCTGCTTGTCCCCATTTGGGGAGTGGGTGAGCAAAGCAGAAAGGTTGAAGCTCCAGCCTCAAAATGGCCTGCAAATGTCAAGAATGGAAAAGCAAGCCGAACTTGGGCTCAGCCACAGGTAAATGAAGTCACCCAAAGAGTAACGGGTTATCTTCAAATGCAACTCAGCAGCCCTCATCAGAATCATCTTCAGCATGTGGCAGATGGGGGTTTCCTTTAAATTTAAAGTTTATTAGCTCTCTAAAGGGACTGAACATGTCATCACTCTTTAGTAATTGAGTTTGTGATGTAACTCCAGCTTTAGCCCATAGCAAACAGAGAAATCGTGACATGTCATTTGCTTAAAGCCTTCGTTGTCTGTACTGACACAGATCAAGCACTTGAGCTCCCGGGGCTGCTTGTGTCCATCGTGGGGTGCTGTGCACCAGGGTTGCATAAATAGTAGCTGATTAGCCAGAGATTTTTCTAGTTTACCCAGGAGGGAATCTCACACCAATACTTGGCCTGTGCTATTACAAAAGTGTGATGGTGCAGGGGAGGAATCTTTTCTTGACTGTTACTAAATGCAGCTTCAGACTGGATATTCTTAGCTGCCGATTGCTCATTCATATGAAGGTTCAGAACTTGAAAATAAGTTGCTGGCTGGTGTATTGGACATAAGCATGTCCATTGATCTTGGAAAATTGCCAGGATGTTTGTTTTATCCCAAATAGGGAATTTTACAGGGAGTCAGCCCCAGAACTGGATCATCTCCGTTCACTTCATCTCTCTCCCTCTCTATCAAGCTGCCAGTTGTATCTGTGACTGCACTTGCAGATGGTCTGGGAAGTACCAACAGCTCAAGAGAAAGGCACTGACAGCCAGCAGTCCTCAGAAGCACTGCCCCCCCCAACTCAGACCTGGCCAAGAAAGGGTGCCAGCTGACCCATCGCCTCCATCAGCTGAGCTGAGGGGCCCCTGCAGAATTGCTGGGGCTTGCTTCCAGGAACCCTCCGGGATCCTTCCTTGCAAGCTCAGGGGCCAGTCTGTCCTGACAGCACTTCTTGCAGACCTAATGAGGATGCCCTCTTCGGTGCCAGACACTTTCTCCTAAAGCAAAAAGCTTTTCCCTCCATGGTGAGCTTTATTTATTTATTTTTATTTGGCTTATACCCCGCCCTTCCCACAAGCAGGCTCAATAAATCTCCAGCACCCAAACCATATAGATGTAGCGTGATCGAATGCCCTTCTTTTTCCTACCCTTTCCCTTTAGCCGATGATCTGGGGCTGCCAGGTTCCCACGGTGAGTGGAACTGATCCACAGGATCCAATTCAATGATTGTAGATTGAGTCACTACACTTGCCTCTCTAACTGATGCACAGTTTGTTGGGTTCCCGTAGCTCTACCCTCCAAGGGCCCTTGGCTTCACATGGATGGCCATTCAGCCCGTACAGAGCCAAGGGAGGCTCACCCCCTTCCAGCTGTGCATGTCATTTGCAGGGCTGGAAGCCAAAAGGGTTCCCTCTTGGACTGACAGTGGCTCAGCCACGGGCAGCCATCTCCTCCATAGATCCAGCCAGAAGTCTAAGCACAAGTCAGGGTTGATGGTGCCACCCAGGAGAGAAGTCATTTTAAAAGAACTAACCAGCAACAGAAACATTTCTGAAGACAACTGAAACACAGATGGCAGCATTTCTCTCTCCAGCTTCCTTTCCTGGATTTCCCAGGTCCAGTATTTTAAGTTGAGAACTCAAACACCCCAAACAAATTCTCTTCAGCAGCAGCCTGCTTCTGAGCAGCGTTGCCCCTGGCAACCAGGAGAGTTGCTTCCAAGCAGGGCTTCTGCAACCTTGAACTGATATGTTTTATATAAAACTAGCAACTAGGCCCGTTGTAAAAACAACAGGCTCTAGAAAATGGCCTCTGGGGGGCTGCGCTCCCATACCGGGCCTTCCCAGGCCTCCGGAGGGTAGGGCCACCATACCGGGACTTCCTGGGCCTCCTGAGGCCCCAAGGAGGCACCGCGCAGAGGTGGGAAGGCAAGCCATGTTGATGACGACTCACTTTTTATCCCCATAGAGGGGCCTGTGAGTGCGCCTGCACGGGATAAAAAGTTAGTTGTTGGCAATACGGCTTGCCTTTCATATAGTAGGATATTTACCTATCCTTTCCCATTAAAATCCAGAACTGCCAAGTTCAACACACAAAGGCAGCAGAGAGAGAGAGAGAGAGAGAACAGCAGCCATCACAAAACAGCCACACATCAAGAGTCTGCTGGAGCACACAGATGTTTGGGGAGAAGAGGGTATTCCACATTCTGAGCCCACTGTCAAGATAGTCCTTGTGCCCACCCAAACCACCACACCACCAGCCACCACTGCACATCCAAACAGGGCCCCCAATTTTAAAATGTTTTTTCTCTGCATTGCCCTTGTAAAGCAGAACTCAAGGCAGCTTACCATAAAAAGTCACTCTAAGCAAATATAACAATATAATTAGCCAAATTAACCATCTCTGGAGACAAGATCCAGTGCACAGGCAGAAGTGCTATCAATGCTGCCTCGGGCACAGAGCTAAACAGCTGGCGGGTTCTTAGATGCTGATCCAGGTGCTCACACCTGGATCCACACAGGAAGATTTGACTCCAAACCACTCAGTCTTGGAAGATCAAAACCAGCATTTTGCTCAGAAACTGACTGAAAGCTAATGGATATGTACAAACGCCAAACAGCAGGCTTAAGTTAGCTTTCTTGCTGCCATGTTTTGCACCAAATTCCAATTTTCTGTACTGTCTTCAAAGGCAGCCCCACATAGATCACATAACAGTAGTCTAATCTGATTCTGTCTAACAACTTCTCCCACTTGCTTGCCAAGAAACCTCTTTTCCAATCCTGCTACAAGAGAATCTTGTGCATACAAATTATTTGTTCTACCAATGAACTATGACACTCCCCCGAGGACTGCAGTAAAGGGGGAGGGCAACAGATCTGCACAAATGGAAATTCACCCATCTGTTTGTGGGGTTCCCAGAAGCACCTGGCAATGCAGGAAACAGGATGCTACACAGGACGACTTCCTCGGGCTGATCCAGCAAGTGTCCTGCCTAACTCACATCAGAAGAGACTCTTTATTTGCAGTAGCTCATTGGTCAGCGCAGATGAAGTAATTCCAGGCTACCAATGCTACAGCAAGAAACTACCTAGCATGTGGCAAAGTATGAATCCTGAACACACGTTCTTTAATTGAATTAGACTGGCTTTAAACTCACCTTTGGCAAAATAAAAATATGGCAGACCTTGTGCACACAGCATACAAGTCAACAGTGACTCTATAACAGAGAAGACTGAAGCAGGGATAGAAGGCCCTTTGGCCCCCAGGAAGGGCCATGCTCTTCCTTCCTTGGTTTCCTAACAGTGACATCCTATGTAGGAAGCCCTGGTGTTTGCAATGGAAAAGTATCAAGAGGTATGTGATGATCCCTCCAGCTCATCTATACTTTTTAATCCGTTTTGGTTGAAAGTGAGAACCTCCCACATTGTTTTTGCCTTTCCTCAATTGATATCCGTAACTGTTATCATTTCTGTTGCTGACATCCGAGTCTGCTTGAGCTCCCACATCCCACTCATTTTTTAGATGTATGCAGATTACGTAAAGGTTTGGCCATAGTGTGGATTAATAGGGGTGCCTGTCCCCAAAGGAGAGTGTTGCTATTTGCCTTCCTATCCTTTCCCAGCCCACAGAACTCGGTGCCCCTGCCAGGCTAATTTGCAAAGGGCTTTGGTTGAGGACTTGAATAGGGTCAAAGATACAGTATGGTGTAGTGGCTCGGTTAAAATTCTCATTTGGCCATGACGTCCACTGAGCCAGTCTCCGTCTCACAGGGTTGCTAAGAAGAAAGAACGTGCATGCGTGTGTAATCCAAGCACACAGAAAGAATGGCAGGACAAAAATGTGATTGTTAGCTGTATCAGCAAGAGGATGCTTTTCAAGGGCAGCCCCACTGATCAGCTCCTGAGTAAGTAACAATGGCCCCCTTGGCTGGGGATCAATAGAATGCAATCACTTAGAGATGACTATGAAGAGACCCCAGCCAGGGGAAAAACACACACACACCGCCCCACAGAGCGCATTTGCTGCTTTGGATTTAATTCCTGCTATGTTAAAGCATATTGTATAACTGATCTGCAGCTAAGCTTTTTAGATTTAATTTCAGACTTAGCACTGGATCTGTGCTGCCTGCCGCACTGTCCTTTTCCAGTTGCATGGGAGCTTGGAAAGAGTCGGCAGGCATCAACAAACATTCAGCAGTTCACATTCTGCTCCCAGCCTCCCATTCATTCATTCATTCATTCATTCATTCATTCATTCATTCATTCATTCATTCATTCATTCATTCATTCATTCATTCATTCATTCATTCATTTTTTTATTTTAAAAAATTATCACATACAATAAAACAAATACAAAAATAGGTACATGCAATAAAAGTTTTACAATTCTTATGTAACATCCAAATAAGTAACATGCTAACATCCTAATAACCAAATCCCCCCTTATATTAAGTCATTCCCAACTTGAAGATATAACTTCTTGGTCATTTAAATAGCATGTCACAGGAGCCCATATATCTTCATACCTTCGAGGGGAGAAATTTATCTTACTCGCAAAAAAAGCGTTATTTGTAATTCTACCCATAACATAGTTGTATGAAAGTTTATCTTGCCACAGCGAGACGTGGGGAGGAGGCGATTTCCATCTAGTAGCTATAGTGAGTCTGGCAGTAGCTACGGATAAGGAGATCAGGTTCTTCTGCTGTTTCGAGACAGCAGAGAAGGGCCAAAGATCTAACAACAAAAATTCTAGGGTAAATGGTACCACAAAATTTGACACCCTTTCAATTTGATCCGTCACCTCTTTCCAAAATGCTTGAATGACAGGACAAGACCACCAAGTGTGTAAATAAGAACCTATTTGATTACAATTTTTCCAACAAAATGGATTATAGGTTCAATCTTATTCAATTGTAATAGAGTATAATACCAGAATGTAAATTGAAACCGGGTATTATATATTTTGGATCTATTAGAGGGCGAGTTCCAAATTCTGGTCCACTCCTCTGGAGAAATATTTCCCCCCAATTCTTTTTCCCATCTCTGTTGATAGGACGGAGCAGCAGGATGGTCTAGATCACATGAGGATTTATACAGGAAGGAACATACACCTTTATGTTTCTTCCCCTCCATATGAATAATTTCTTCAAATTTTGTAAGTGGCTTAGAAAGCTCTCCTGATTTGTTTATGAAAGAGGTCTCTTATCTGAAAGTATTGAAACCACCCCAAAGAACACCCCAACTTATTTTCAGCTTACTCCTTAGTAATGTATATGCCTGATTTAAGCCAATCCGAAATACAATCCATTCGTTTATTATCCCAAGAATGGAAGGCTTTAGGTTCCTGCCCAGCAACAAAGGTCAAAACTGGTGAGATTCCCGGAGCTATTTTGATCTCACTAAGTCCCAAATTCTGAGTGTATTTTTCAAACATCTACAATAAGAAATGCCAGCTGGACGCAGTTTGGAATCAGTCCTGATCGTCTGAGCAAATGTAAGAGGTTTAGCATAATCTGCCTCAATTTGCACCCATTTCTCCTCCATTCATTCATTCATTCACTCACTCACTCTCACACACATGCATTCATGCACATATAGAGAGGCTAGCCATCTCTGGCAGTAACAGCAGCAATAACTATAAATGCCAGTGAGGTGACAGGGAAAGCTTGCAGATCTGCTTAGGGGCAGTTCTGTTATCAGCTTGCTTGATGTGGCTGGTGCTTAATTTCCTGGCACAAGTACATTCCCAGGAGAGTGAGGTACCCCACCCCCATCTGAGCAGAGCTGTGGCTGGGAAGGCTGTTTGAACAACCCCCTGCCTTCTCCAAGCCCACTTGCTGGGGCCGTAACACTCTGCTGCCCTTTCTAAATGGCAATCAGAAATTTGTGGGATGGGAGATGACATATTCTAAGGACACCAGAATAGCACATAGTAGGTTGCTGCATTTCCAAATAGAGCAAGACACTCATATACAGCTGGGGAAATTTTTCTCCCCTTCTCTCTGGATGATGAAAAGGAAAGGAAGGAACCAATGCTACTGAACTACTATCACATGTATATTTTCAAAATAATTTATAGAAGGAGTAAGAGAACTCTGACAAAGCACTAAAACCTCAAAAACAGGCATTTAGGACTCAGAAGGCCCACCTGCCAGTCCCAGGTGGAGGACCCCAGCCCTTTGCCACTTCCGCAAGGGGTTGTAGCTGCACATGAGGGGTTTGTCCTTGGGATGCAAGGGCGGGGGGGCACTAATAAGTTCAGACTGAGCCAATGAGCGTTGGCCCCTCTTGCACTAGTACGGAAGGAGGCATCAGGTGAGCTGAAGGGTCCCTGGCTTGCTTGCTCCTGGTTCTGTGGACTCCTCCAAGAACTTTCAATGGCCAGTCCACCCTCATTAGAAAGCTTTAAAAGGTAAGGAGAAGAATATGGTAAATGCACACAAACATAAGCAGGGCCTGTCCCCATGAGAGTTGTCCACAAATATGTTTAGTGATTTGCCAGAGCAGGGAAGCTTATCAGAGGTACCTTCCAGGCTTCATACTGCACTGAAGTAAGATGACAGCCAAGGAATTTGTTGTGCATTATGTGCTGTCGAGTTGATGCTGACTGATCATGACAGTAGAAATGAATGCCCCCCAAACCTCTCATTGACAGCCTTGCTCAGATCTTGCAAACTGGAAGCTGTGGCTTCCCTTATTGAGCCAATTCATCTCATATTAGGCCTTTCCCTTTGCCTACTGCCTCCAATTTTTCCTTGTGTTATTGTTGTTCCCAGTGAGGCTTGTCTTTTCTTGATGTGATCAAAGTACAACAGCCTCCGTTTCATCATTTAAAAATATTTTTAAAAACATGCACACTCCTCGAAATGAGCAGGGACCTGCATAGTGTTTGGTCATGCCCTGAGGGAAGAGGTTGTAGTGATGGTCGAAAAGGCTGGATGACCCTAGGAGGAAGGACCAGCCGGGCCATGGGCAGCCTCCACCTGCTGGCCATGCTGCCCCCCCCAGGTACCCTGGCTCAAATGGCAGAGGCCTCCAGGAAGCCCCTCTCCAAGCGTTCTCGCCCAAGATCACGTTAGGAGCCCCTAATCCAACTCCACGACAGGGGATCCACCTCATTCGAGAGAGGATGCCCCGACCGGCTTGTACCTCCTGGCACAGCTCTGCCCCAGACGTGCCAGTCAAGGCGCCTCCCTGTAGGACGCCCTCACCCGCCAGGCAGCGACACACCTTGGAAACACTTCAGCCAAGCCGGGCTTTGAATGCTGCCCTCCCCACCGCCTTCCCTGGCCTCCGTCGTTGCTGCAGACGGCCACCTCCCGCTCGGCCGCTGCTGGCGTCGACGCCGCTCGCCAGCCGCTACCCGACTCCGGGGGGCGCTGGAGCAGGTCGAGGCCCCGAGAGGCGCCTGGGCTGGCCCAGAGCTGAGCCAGGCCCAGGAGCGCAAGGCAGACGGCGCTGACGGAGCACCGGCCCCAGTGGAGCACGACGCCCCCTCGGGCCCCAGCGCCTTCCGCGGCCTCCTCACCGGGCGTGTTGATATTCTCCTCGCACGAGTACCAGATGCCGGCGTGGAAGGCCCTGAAGAGGAAGCGATCGTCGCCCGTCTCCCAGCTGTAGCGCACCACGTTGGCGGCGGGGCCCGAGGCCGGGCCAGTCCCGTTGCCGCCAGTCCCGTTGCCGCCGCCGCCGCCGCCGTAGTCGAGGCAGTTGCTGCGCTTGAGAGGCCCGCAGGTGGGCTTGGGCACCCGCTGCGTCCCCTCGCACCAGTGCGTCGTGCCGAAGGCCGTGGCCGAGAAGAGCAGCGCCAGCAGGTTCAGCGCCACGGCCAGCATCGCCCGCGCCCGCCGGCCCCCGCCGCCTCGCCGCTCGCGGGCCCCCGCCGCCCGCCCCGACGCCGCCCGCATGCTCGCCGGCGGCCTCCGCGGCCCGACTGCGCGCTGGTCTCGGCCGAGACGCGGGGAGCCCCTCGGCGCCGCCTCCTCCTGGCGCGGCTCCGCTGTGGAGGGCAGCCCAGCCCGGCTCACGCCGGCTTCCTCGCGGAGTGAGCGGCTGCTCCCCGACCGGGCCTGCCGGATGACTGACGGCCGGAGAGCCCCCTCGGGCGGGGAAAGCCCAGGAACCGGAGGGAGGGCGAGGAGGTCGCGCCTGCTGAGCACGCCCCGGGCGAGATCAGGCTCGCCGCCGCCGGCTGCCGAGAGCCAGCGCGGGCAGTCCCAAAGGCCGCGCGGTCCTTGCCCGACGCCCGCTCGGGGAGAAGGAAACTCCCTCCAACTCAAGGAGACCGCTTTCGAGCCAGCCTGCTTCGGCGAACGGTCCGGGTTTGTGCTCCGAACGGCCGAGGCCTCTGGCCTGGAGGGGCAGCTGTCCCTCCTCGCCACCCCTCTGGCGGCGTGGACATTGGCGCCTTCGGTGCTGCCGGCTGGCTGGGAGCCTGGCTTGGTTTGGTAGCCTGTCCGGGCTTTTCCCGGAGGAAAGTGGCTGCCGCTCGTGCGAAAACTTTCCTGCGAGGGAGACGTCCCAGCCCCTTCCACCGAGGACGCGCCGATCATTGATTCACAGTGACGTCGACTTTATTTACGAAGGGAAAAGCACAAGCGGCGGGAAACCTCTGCCTGCCCTAACACCCCACCGCTCCCCTCCAGTTGGTTCATTGCGCTCTTTGCGCTGGCCTGGTGGGGCTTTCAAGGGCACTTAATCTCTCTCGGCTTTGGCAGAAAACCAAACAGCTGGAGAGTTGGCAGGTGGCGAGGAAAGTGGTGGAGGGGCCAGGATTACCCAACAGATCAGCGGAAGCAGTTAAAAGGCAACACACGCACACCATCCATTGCCGACAGATGTTCATCCAGCCAGGGAGAGCCCACCAAGCCGCCTGCAAGTTCCTGACATTGTTCAGCTCAAATCTCCACTCCTGTCACTTGAACCCATTGCATCTTGTCTTGCCCTCTGGAGTAAGAGAAGGCAGCTTAGTGCTCTTCCTGTGATAGTGGAGCAGCACTCCTGGCTCCCCCTCAGCCAGTTTGGTGTAGTGGTTAAGAGTGTGGGACCCTAATCTGGACAACTGGGTTTGATTCCTTAGTTCTCCACTTGAAGCCAACTGGGTGACCTTGGGTCAGTCACAGCTTCTAGCTCTCTCAGCCCCCCCCCCCGATGTTTTGTTGTGGAGATGATAATGTACTTCGTAAACAACAACATTCGATTTATATACCGCCCTTCAGGATGACTTAACACCCACTCAGAGTGGTATATAAATCGAATGTTGTTATTGTTACCTTTGCCAAGCTAAACATACCTTTGGAGCTTTTCTTGTGGGACTCAGTTCCCAGACTAAGGCAGGCCTCTTCCTTGCCCTCCAATTTGCCTTAACCTGCAGCACCCCGGAATGGAATGCAATACTCCAATGCAGAAGGGGCCTTCACTCGTATGCAGCCTGAAATCACATTGGCTGTTTTTTGCAGCCTCATCATATTGCAGGCTTATCTTCAGTTTGTGATTGACTGCCATCTTGAGATCCACATCCACCCACCCTCTCTGCATTTGAGTCTTTTTGCTTAAAGACAGAACTTTGCATTGGTGTCTCTTGATTTTCATTGTGTTAATTCCAGCTCTGGTTTCCATCTTCTTGAGGTCATTTTGAATTTAATTTCTGCTTCCCAAGAAGACAGCCATCCCTCCCAGTGTGTGGTGCCAACTAAACATATAAAGATTCCTTCTGCCCCAGGACCCAACTTCATGACAGTTCTCTGACAAACAAGAACATGGTAGCAGGAGGGATTGAGACCCCATCTGTGGATTTTTGGGGTGGGTGATTGTCCCTGCACACCATAGACCTCCTCATGTGTCCTGTATCCCTTTCCTTTACTGAGTCCCATGCATAGGCAGTGGCATGCTGACATCTGGTGTGTGTGGCCAAGCTGGACACTTCCATTTCCGCTTCTCACAGGCATGCCATTGACACGCTCTGCTGTGGTTGCTGAGTTGCAGCAGGTTTGCAACAGACTCTGGTGCCACTGCAATGCTTTGTGGCCTTGCAGCTTCTCTTTACTTTCCTCTACTGATACTGACTAGCTCTACTGTTGGGATCCGTGATGTGCTAGCATTAGCGCTTTTGGATTGGGCTGGCTTTGTGGCTTCTCCTTCCCTTATCTGTTCCTTGACAGGTCTATCAAAGGTTTCATGTTAGACAGCAGGCTCCCCAGTTGTTTCAGAGAGCAGTTTAGGAGCACATTTCCCAGCTTAATCCCCCACTTTATCCTTGTTCACCTCAAATCTCCCTGCCTGTCACTTGAGTGCACTGCATCTTGTTTTGCCCTCTGGAGTAAGAGAAGGCAGCTTTATGCCTCTTTTTCAGAACCTCCTTCCACTGCACCAGAGTGAGCTTTATTTCCCCCGGCAGGAAATATGTTTTTGGACCCTCATTTATGTTGAGGTCTTTTCCAATTGTTTTCTTTTACTGGCTTTTTATTTTGGGCTGAGAATGGCAACAAAACAGCCTTCTACTTTGGGTGACATCACTCCCATGATAATTCCTTAAGGGAAAGAATTGAGAGAGCTTTCATGGAAGCCAGCGTTTAATAGAACAAGTAAAAACATCACCATGAAGACTTCCCAGCTCCCCGTCTGTAACGCAGATGACAAACTTTGTATGGAGGATTTCGAAAGAATGTTTTCATTATTGTTGCTGTGGTCTTAATAAGCTAATAGAAGGAGCAGTTTTTGAACTGCCAAAGTGTAGCGTTTGTGCTCCCATCTCATGCCAGACGCTGCTATCTAGTGGCCAAATACTGCTTCTCTCTGCTGCAGCCATTTGTTCAGCCTTCTACTTCTGGCACAATGTTTGCTAGTGCAGTGGTCCCTCAGCCTTTTTGGAATGGTTACCTGCAATTCCAGATTTACTTGGTATGGTGACCCACTTCTTCTGTCCCAACTGCAAGCCCTTGTCAGTAACCAGCAAAGAGTAAAAAAATAATAATAATTTAAAAACAGATGAAGCCATTAAAGGCTTCCAAAGACACCTGTTTTGATAAGACAATTTAAGAGTTAAAGAACTCCAGTATTAAGAGAGAAACAACCTAGTTGCGTGATTGCACTATGGCATTGGCAAGTGTTGCTTCAAACACCTCAAGTGCAAATGTATCAAAAAGTTAAATATAGATTATAAAAAGAAAAACAATTTACATGGCATTCAAAGCACACAACTTAAAAAATAGCAAGAAGTATAAGAACAGAAAATGAAAAACCTCTTCATTGACCTCGGGCCATTCTAAAAGCCTGCCAGACACAAAAACTCCAGATCTTCCTTCCAGGCATTTCACGATGGAATTCAGCCACATGTTCCTTTAGGGCATGGCATATATCATGCATTGGCCTAACTCTCCTTGTTTTCCCAAAACATCCAAACCTTATTTAAGCTTTCCCATGGAATAAAAAGTTATTGCTAGGATTGGCTGCTAGCTAAGGAGAAAAGGCAGTGTCTAACAGTCAGTTATATGGCTATGCAAACGGAGCTACACTCAATGCACCAGGCATAAAATGCCTGAGAAATATTGGCTATATTTTGTCTCAAGGACAGATGCATGCCACTTCACACCAATCAAATGGGACTGGCAGGAAAGTCCTCTAGATAACATTAAATACCAGGGTCATTTGGTGTCTGGGTACAACGGAACTCCGCAGATGTGGATTCAAGTCTCTTCCTGCAGAGTTACTGTTGGTGACAGGTTCTTTACATGTCAGCTCACCTGCAGCAGAGGCTGTGCACTGGCCCTGCTCAGCTTTCTTTGTGGCTCAGCCTTTGCTTGCTGAATCAGGTTCAGTAGATGTCACATCGAACTGAGTCAGATCTCCAGGCCCCTTCCCTCCCACCATCATACACCCTTGTCCATTAAAGGTATCAATTGAATAAAAGCAAGCCTGAGAATTTGCTTTAGTTTCCAAATCTGCAAACATGGACAAGGTTTATTATCTCAGCAAATGTTGTCATTGTTCCATCTTTGAAAAAGGGATAACTTTGAATAAGTTGGACAGAAAAATCTCTGAACAAATTGATCCAGAAGTACAGAGTTTTGATAGATATTCTAAGCTCAGAGTTCATTTCATACCTTCAGAAGTGACAAATTGAATGGTTTTGATATGTGAGTTTCACATAATTCAGCCTATATAAGATGGCCACACCCTAACCAGAATAGCCCAGGTGAGCCTGATCTTGTCAGATTTCAGAAGCTAAGCAGGGTTGGCCTTGGTTAGTGACTGGACGGGAGACCTCCAGTGAAGTCCAGGACTGCAGAGGCAGGCAATGACAAACCACCTGTGATGGTCTCTTGCCATGAAAACACCAGGGGTCGCCATAAGTCAGCTATGACTTGAGGGCACCACACACACACACAAGATGGCCACACTCAAAAGACTCCCTGAATCTCTCAGACTTGGGTTATGTGAGACTATGCAGTCTTTCTGAATGCTTGGGTGAGATTCTTAAACGTTGTATTTTATCCTTGAGATTTAAGATACGATAAGGGATGATGACAGGACAAGGGATAGTGACATGTATGCTTATCTATTTCTGATGTCTTTAACATATGGAGGTGTTTTTGTATCATTGTGATTTATTTAATTAGTTATTTTTCAGATTTTTAGACCACCTCTCCCTCAGAACGAAGCCCAAAGTGATTCACAACATTAAAAACACAATAAATATTATATATTAAAAAGCTAAAAAACATGTCCTGCAAAAATACAATCAATAGTAGAACAACCAGCTAGCAAAAATTCCATGATACTTCTACATCTGGTAATCTGAAGAGTGATTAGATCAGTCAATGCTGTCTTTTAAGACTTTTATTTAAAATCCAAGTCTTAAAAGACAACATTGAGGGATTACTGGCTGGAACACACTCAGCACCTGGTATAAAATAAACATCTGATTTCTCTTCAGTCAAAGGGCTGTTAGCTTGTAAGAGATAGGTGGTGAGAGAGAACAGCCATTACAACACAGCCCTGTGATTTGGTGGTTGGAGAATCAGTTAGCTCTTTGTTTCCATCTGACTGTTTTGAAGGTAATGCTCCCCCTGCAGGTGAGATAACATGCTGCAACACCTCTTTCCCAGTATTGCCTGCTTGGTTTGGAGCAGGCTTTGGGCAGACATGGGTCCGACTCCTTCCCCGAGCTCCTTGGACAGGAGAGGCCGCTGCCTTCTTCTGGCATGTTTCATTTTAAATACAAACACTGGAGAGATAACCTTGGGTGCGTAAAAAGAGCATAGAAAACAAACTATGTCTTTGGTGTTCCCACCCCACATTCAACAGTGAGAAAAGTTAGATATCTAGGGTGGGCCGGCCACAGTAAGCTGCCTCTCAGGATTGTTATGAAGAGAAAATGGAAAGAATTGTATAGCTCTCATGAGCTCCTTCAGAGGGTAGGATAACGTGCCAAACAACTAACTAACAGCAATAAGTATAATGGCAGCACCTCCCAAACGGCCCGAGCCAGACCAAACCTGCTTAGCTTCAGGAAAGTGGCTGCATCATGTGCCCTCCGATCTTTCCCCCATTGGCCCTACTCTGACACCTGTGCCAGCATCCTCTCAAGGAAACAGGTGCTCCTCTGGTCCCATGTTTCTTAAAGCAGAACTCTTGTCACATCTGGGGCTGTGGAGAGAGCAGGCTTATCCTCTGGAAGAGCAGCACTCAGGTGCTTGTCTTCCCAAAGGCCCTCATCCTGCATTACTGGGATGTATTCTTAGGTTTTGGAAGGAACTGAGGAGGAAGGTACAACTCCTCCCACTGTGTGATGTAGTCAAAGCTTGCATCTCAAGGGGAGGGGACTTCCACACCTACAACAGTGAAAGGTAAGCAATAGTTTTTAACTCCAGATCTCTGGAGAGGTGGTAGATACATTGTCTAAGAAACTTTTGGCACAACGTAAACTCATATTAGAATCTATAGCTTAAATGATGCAGTAACTAAACAAAGAAAAGAGGCGCCCAGATGTTTTAAAGATGTTTCATCTGCTTTTGTCCTAGGAGCAAAAAAAAGGGGGGGGGTTAATTCTAATTCCCTCCTACTGTGTCATATAATTGAGCAAAATAATGCTGAAGATTAAGTTGGATACAGCTCAGCTGGGCTTATAGGTTTCTTTATCAAGAGATTCAATTGCTTTTTAGAGGAAATGTTCTCTTGAGAATGACACTTTAGTTTTTTTCTCCAGAGAAAAAGGGTCTGAACTTCAGTTTACGAGTTGTTTGAGATTTGAGCCATACAAAATTCCTACCAGGCTTCCTTTTTCACAACCTCAGTAAATACCTCCAAGGCAGTGGGAATAAATTAACTGTAGTATCTGCTGGTCAGTATGGAGCCCCCTAATGGGAAACAGGACAGAGAATGCATTTGTGACCAACTGCTACTTTCGAATTTGGAAGTCTGCCCCTTGAATTAGATTCTGCAAATGTTAAGATGGAGCAAGCTAATCCCCACCCTGAAGAAAACGAGACCTTCGAATGTTCTGGCTTCCCGCTTCAGTATAAAGGAGAAGAGGACAGTTCAAATCAGCCTTCTTGCAGAAGGGTCCGTGTTCTAAGCATGTCACCCTGTCCCTCCCTAGCTGGCTCCAATGCCAGGGTCTGGGCGGCTGCTAACTACAGCACTGCCGGACACATAAGAAACTCTGTCATTTCAGTGTTGAAAACATTTATTGGATATGTGGCATTATACAACCTGAAAACGTCTGGATTTCCTACAGGTGGCTTTTACACCTGATCAGCTGCAAATAAAAAGGAAGAAAATCAGTGTAGAAGACAAAATACACCTGATGTTGAGAGGGTAACTCCATTTGGCATATACATGAAACACTGAACGGAACTGAAATGTTGTCAGACATCAGGCTGAACGACAGAAATTAAACATACAGAGAAGTAACAGTCCTTGCCTGCCCTGTGTGGCAAGCTGCCAGTGTGGCTCCAGCGCTGCACAGAAGTTTGTACAGGGCTGTAAATACCAGGGACACAGACTGTGGTTCAGGTACAATCTCAGGTAGCAGGTGGGGGGGACTGACCTCTCTGGGCTTGAGGTTGTGGAGGATGATTGCCAACCAGAGGAAACAATGCTGAGCTTGGGGGACCAATGGCCTAAGTCAACAGAAGACAGCTCCATGGGAAGGTCAATTCAGACTATAGGCATCAGGTGGACAGGACCTGTGTGAATGGTTAATGTTTCTGCAGCTTTTTTGGTATATTTGTAAATAATTCTGCATGCGAATCTTTGAGCCTCTTCTGCTATGTTTGGTGTAAGCTCACAAATACAGCATTTTAAAACCAGTGATACATACTTCTGCCCTGGGAAAAAAGTTACATTGGGGAGAGGCCAGAGATCGGTGGTCAGATACACGCTTACGTACAGAAGTTCCCATCTCCTGTCCAAAGGATCTTTAGAACAGCAAGGGTGAACCAAACATCCTCCGGAGACCCTGGATAGCTGCTGCCAGTCAAAATAGTCAGTACTGGCTTTAAAAAAACTATGAAGGAAGCTTAATATAATTGTCAGTGCAGGAATCCATGGTCTCATCCACAGATTCAGCCTGGGAAATCTTGCAGTCTTTACAGAACAGCTCAGTGGGGACAGGCTCACATGCTTGCTTCACAATCGGTTTTCTCAAATCTAGCAGACAATGGCTGCACATCATAGTTTTTGGATTCAAGATAAATTACAAGAAGTGAGCATTAATTACTGTCTGAGAGTGCTTTCCCCAGCAGTAGTTGGTATCTTAATGGAACTTAAATGACCGTAGTGAAAGCTCAACCATTTATAAAGGACAGACTGTTCTTAATATAATAGTGTAACATGATAGTTAGAGGGACCGCTTCTCCCCATATATGCCCCAAAGAGTGCTCAGATCAGCAGGAAAACATCTACTGGTGGTCCCCGGCCCCAGGGAGGCTCGGCTGGCTTTGACCAGAGCCAGGGCCTTTTCAGTCCTGGCCCCAACCTGGTGGAACTCTCTGTCGAAGGATATTCGGGCCCACCAAGATCTTATATCGTTTCGGCAGGCTTGTAAGACAGAGATGTTCTGCCTGGCATATGGCTGAGGCCAGTCTAAGATTTCTTAGAAATACCTTCCTACTGGTCTCCCATCAAGGGGGGGGGGCTACATAATCATCTGCCCCTTGTATGTGAAGCCACAGTGCGACACCAGTTTGTGCTGTCTCTCCCCTTGTTTATATTTTGGTTGGGAAAGTGTGGCAGAAGCTGCCATCTTAGATTCTGATTGTATGTATTTTGATGACTCCATTTTAATGTATTTAAAAGTCTTTTTTTGTACTATTATATTGTTGTAGCCCACCCTGAGCCCACTCGCAGAGGGGGCGGGCTATGAATTGAATTATTATTATTATTATTGTTATCATTATTATTATAGAATAATAATTCTATCATTATCAATAATGATGATGATGATGATAGAATTATTTTCCTTCCAAACTGTTGTACGTATTGCAAATTTACCTGGTAACTCGTCACATTACGGGGTTCCACTGATTCCTTCAAGTCTGAAAAGAGGACCAGAGCCAAAGAGATCCTGAGAGAGTAGGAAGAACAGGAGTGGAAGATTCCTCTGTCGCAAAAGGATGTTTGCTAATTGTGGTTAAAATTGGCCAGAGGTCAGAAATTCATACTTTTAAGGATCATTCTGTATGAACTGCCTGGATATTTAGGGAACCAGACATTTGATCGAATGAGCTTGTACAGGCTTGCTTACCTGTAACAGGTTTCTTAGAGGTCATCTGTGGAATTGCCCCTGTGGACTCCACATCTGCACAGAGCTCCCCTGAGAAACTTCTGCAGCAAAGACTTCTATGGCTCCTCCATGAAATCCCCCATCCCCCTTAGTCCAGTGCATGCCTGTGGGGAGGGAGCTGCTCAGTTCTTTACTTAGAGCGAGGCAGCAGGCTAAAGGCACGTGTTTCACGAATTAGGGCAGGTTGTGTGACTGCTCAGATGACCACTTGAACATTTTACCTGTAAGTAAACCATTCTTCTTCATGGCTTCTGTGCAGTTATGTGAGGAATGCATTAAGTGCACCATCTCCTCTCATAGCCCTTACATCTGAGGCATAATGCCTCACCACCATGTGGCTGCCCTAGTGAACACTGGAGGGGGTATACCTCTACCAAAAGCAGTGGAGATAGCCATTGCTCTCTTAGATGGAGCTCTGACTGCTGTCAGAAGTGATTGCGTGCCAATTTGTAATTGTATGAGCAAAGTTTTGGTCTTACTGCCGCAGGATACAAACAGCCTGAGACCCTGACAAAATAAGACCCCTGCAAACATCCAATGAGCATAGGGCCTTTTGTCAGTGGATGAGATGGGAGAGTATGTTGCCAGAATGAGATACTGGTGAAGGCGGGACCTGGAAACTATCTTAAGAAAATTTTCTCTGGGTGGAAAACCACTTTCTTCATGTGAAAGAGGAGATGGGGAGCACAGATACGCTCATCTTGCCAATCATATCAGAAATGCCATTTTGACCTTAAGGAGAGCAATCTTTCAGATTGTTAATGGTCAGAGGTTTATTTTAAGACATGTGAGAGAACTAGCTGGAACTTTGGGGAAGATGTAAGACAGAAGATGCAGTCAGCTAAGGCTCTTAAAAGCCTGCTTAGCCAGCAGTTGAATAAAGAACAGCTGTTTAAAAAGGGCTACAGTGCAGGCAACACTGCTAAGAAAGGATAAACAAAATCCTTGGGAATGCTGGAATAAGTATTCCAACACTGAAATAAGGTAATGTTGTAATGGATCCCAATTCAGGAATACAAGCTGACACACACAGTCCCACTTCGTAAAGAAGTGGCAGCACGTGGATAGTTTTCTTGAGCTTAGGAGAATCTCTTGAAGACCAAGCAACTGAATCTAGGGTGGAGTGGCTATGTACCATACTAGAAGGTTAATTATGGCTGCATAAGTGGAATGCTGCTTTATTATTTTAACTGTAAGCTGCCTTGAGCAGGACTCTAAAGAGGCATAGAAATATTCTAAATGAATACATAAAACCTTGCCCAGTTTCTGGGCAACAGATTCTTTCCTTGAAGGAAGCAGATAAAAGTCCCTTTGCCTAGAAGATGAACTTCTATAAACTATGGCTAGCAAGGCAAAGGTGCAGTAAGCAGGACCTCCCCTTTGCTGAATGATGTTTTTGGTAGTTCTCAGTATGAGGAGGATGGGAGAAAGTATGTACAAAGAACTGTGATCTGAAAAGACACGTCTCTCAGGGAGCACGGGGCAGCTTGGTGCAAACCTTGGGACATTTAGCATTTGCTGCTGAAATGAAGATGTTCACCCCTAGCCAGCTCCAGTGGCTGAAGACACAAGCCCATGGGTAGAACTACCCATGCATATGTGAAAATCTGTACTGGTGATTGGATATATTTAAGCAGAGGCTGGATAGCCATCTGTCACCAATGCTGATTCTATGACACAGTATGAACTTAGGCAGATCAGGGAGAGGGCAAGAGGGGATGCAGGGCTCAGCTCTCGGGACCCTTTCTTATATGACCAGGGTAATGGCGCTTGCCATTTTGGGGTCAGGAAAGAATTTTCCTCCAGCCCAATTTGCCAGGGATTCTGGATCTTTTTTGCCTTCATCTGGGTGTTGAGCAGGAGTCTCTGAGGGAGCAGGAGGGGTAGTTGTGAATTCCCTGCACTGTGCAGGGGATTGGACTAGATGATCCTTGGGATCCCTTCCAGCTTTATGATGCTATGGTCCAATTAAATTAATGCATTTGGAGGAATTGGGGTGAGGGGGTGCATTCCCGCCCCATTGACTTGTAGGCTGAAGTTGGCCAAAAGATGAAAACTGAAGTATGTGCTGCAGTAGAGGAGCAACTAGGAGCCCATTGTCTATGTAGCAAAAGATGGCAATTCTGCAGTGGCATAGATCATGTAAGTTTAAATGGGTAGCTTTGCATTTTGAAAGTTCCTGTGAGCTGCTTTGGTGATAAAAATAACTTGAAGAGCCCTAATAACAAATACATATTTTGTGAAAACTCCAAGGGTAGCCAATAGTATTGACAGAGTACATTGTCTACTGTGAAATGGAATGAAATGTGCAATGAAATTTGTGATCAAATTGAGATATGGAAATACATGTTTTTCAGGACTGTAGAAGACAACCACATTCCCTTGTTTAAAGCAGAGGGAGTATAAGCCCAAGAGAGACCACCCAAAATTTCTTGGGTGAATAAACCTGTTGATGTACTTCAGATCTAATATGGCAACATAGCCTCCATCCTTCTTTGGAATGGGGAATCGGGAAATGACTCAAGTAGAAATTCCTTGCAGTCCTGAGAGGTTGGAGCAATCTCTTGTCATGCTTTCCTCTAACAGAACCAGGTTTGAGGGAGCCTATCTGAAAGTTTTGGAGAGGAGAAATGAACTCTATTGTATAGCTAATCCTTTCAGTAGTTAAAATCTGCACGGCTTGAACAATTTTTCCTCATCGAGAGAGAATGACAGATCTAGGCCTGAAGAAGGGAAGAGCTGCTGCAGCAGTTGTTAAGTCGTTGAGCTGTGAATCAACAACTCACTGAGCTCAGTAGGTGGCCTTGGGTAGGCCTCTCCTCTCCAGAACCCCAGCTGTATTGTATATAATACACTGATTTTGTTCACCACTATGTGGGGGCATCAATCTGTCTAGAAGAGCAGTATATAAGCAGTTGTTATAAGTTGAGCGTCAGAGGAATCAAAGGTTGCGTTGGAGGCACCTGAGAATTTGGAGCACCGGGAAGCTGGCTGGGAGCTGGGGGAGGCTTTGCAGAAGGGAAGGGTAGGATGCATGTCAATGAGAGATGCTCTGTAGGAACATGGAAGGTGGCTCTGCTGTGAGCCTTTGAACCACTGGCTCACCTTCTGCAATCTAATAGTACCTGGAGTAATTCCCACGGAAGAACCGTTGAGCTTAAGTTCTGGACACATTCCAGGGCATCATCTGTTTCATTACTGAAGAGTTCCCCTCTAACAAACAACAAACATTCCATTCTGGTTTTTGCCTCCAGTGGCACCACTGGAAGAGCAAAGCTTAGCATGTTTTCTACCATTGTATCCAAACTGCTGTCTGTTACATGCCTTCAGGTGTGTTGATGTGTTATGTTGTTGTGAGACACTGCCTCATTCTGGAAGATCAAAGCCAGGTCCTTCTCCTCACAGGAAAGGTAATGTCTTCCTATTGATACCAAGCCAAGCATGCTAAGCAGTTAGCAATATGAAAGGAGAGCTGTGGAGAATAGTACTTACAGCGCATGGTGTTGAGTGGTTTTCCTTCTCTTTTGGGGCAGAATGGGGCTTCTGGCCCAAAGTCAGCCAGTAAGCTTCCATAGCAGTGTGGGGATTGGAACACAGGTCTCCCAGATCCTAGTCTGACACTCCGCTACATCACAAAATCATAACATTAATATGGGAGAAGCCCACACAGAATACCATCTGGAAAAGCAACCTCTTAAAAACAAAAAACCTCCCAATAAAAAGTTGTCATTTTTATCCTCACCCCATTTACTGCTTGATTCAAAGAAAAGCAAACAATTATTTATAGCTGGCCCAGTGGCTTTCCCATCTCCCTCAAGGTTAGTTTACATTTTGCTGATCTCTTTTCATTTCTTCTCTCTGCTATTTTTTCAAAAGTTTGGGGTTATTTTTAGTCTTAAATATTTTCTTATTCTACTGAAAGTGGGAAATAAGCTCTTTTAAAGTCAAGTGAGGCTTGATAATAGTAGAAAAGTATCCCTTTGCTCGGAGATTTCCAAATTCTAGTCTCAAATCTAAATGTCTGCCAAAGCCATTCTAAATCTAATTGGTCTACCCAACTCATCCTTAAAACCTTTTGTCTACAATCATTTGCTCACAGAGAGGCATGGGACAGATTTGCAGCAATAAATGTCATATTAGGGAAAGGAAGACTGCCATATTCCTGGTGCACAAAGAACACAGGATTCAACTTCTGTAGTGCAGAGTTTGTATTCAAGAAGGCTGCATACTATGCCCTCTTCAGCCCACCCAACAGCTACTTGCAGTTGCCACACAAATAGTCATCTTCTTTCACAGATGGTTATGTAAGGGAACCTCCTTTGTTCTACACAGGAAACTTCTTTTTCTAGAGCTCACATTACAGTTTGCATTTAAAGAGGAAAGAAGCCAAGGCTAAGGAGGTCCATTTATAGAATGTGAATGGCCTCACCTACCCTACAGCATACTCCAAAACAGCCCTGTACTTGTCTCAGTCCATTGAAGTCAATGGGCTTAGAAGGAGTAGCTCTGTTTAGGACTGCTCTGATAATCAGCAGCAGATGCACCAGCCAGAAGAAGTCGAATGTTTCATAGACACGCATGTATTAAGTGAAACTACCTTTGCTCAGACATGGAAACCCAGGTATGTGGCTTGTTCTTTCCTTATTTTTCAAATTTAATTCAATATTGCTGTGATGTCAATTCCTCAGCTAAAGGCTACATGATGTGATGATGAAGTACCAAGACTAGAACCCCAGCGTATAATTGGCTCTAAAAGCATGCGGCATGTGCAACTAAGTGTAGTTTTACACTTAGCAAAACACAATGGCCACAGACAGGAGTTTGGGAGATTTTTACTTCTTGCTGTCTCTAATTTCAGTCAGCTAAGGCAAAATTCACTAGGAATTTATCCTGGGCAATTGTAATTAATGATCTCTCTTGCTTGTTCATTGCAAATGAGACAAGCACACGTGGTGAAGGTCATATGAGTCTTTTTGACTACAGTATTTGCTCCGTGTGACACAACCGAAATGCCATGAGCCAAGAGTCAATTCATAACAGAGGTAAACAGCTTGCGGCCCAAAGGTTGATTTGGAATCAGGTATACAAGTAACTTGCACCCCCCTAAAAAGAGCAAACAGTTCTCAAAATTAACATATTGTCAATTATTTTTCCAGTTTTCTACAATTGGGAATTAAGCTACAGCATTGGTAGTTTAATATACTACTGAGTACAAACCTGCAGTATTGTCAGAGATTATATGGATATTTATCAGATAAATCTTTGATGAAGGGAGCTTTGACTCTCAAAAGCTGAAAATCTTGTTGGTTTTTAAGGTGCTACTGGACTCAAACTGTGTGACTACCCTACTTGAAACACTGTTTGCCATTGCTGGTATTATAAACAACACAACAGCAGCCACTATACCATATGTGTGTGGTGTAGTGGTTGTAATTAAAGACCAACCTCAACCCACTTACCCTCAGCAAGCAACATGAATGCAGCAGTTTGACCTGCCTGAAGTGGAGATAGTGACTCATTTTGCCTTTAACTATTTTTCACCTTCCCCTTGATACCATAAACACAGATCTGAGTATGGCTTTCAATTGCCAAACATATCAGACCAAATGCTACAGCAAAGCAAGTTTTCCAAGAAAGCCAGTCTTCATGGAGTATCATCAGCCTTTGCAAAATTAAATTAGTTTCAAATACTTTTCATCTCTTACATCCATCATCCATTCCACCACCGCAGACTAACATACTAAAAACTATAGAATAAGTTTTATCCTGCATGTGTATCAACTGCTGTTTCAGTGCAGAATAGGCCTTTGCCGGGCCAACTCTCCTAACAAAACTCAAACCATTCACCCCCACACCTCATGTGCCATTTAATACAATGCTAAGTCTCAGAAAGGTATGCCACTTTTCAAGCCCCAAGACAAGCACACAACACGACTATGACAACACTAAAATCATAAGAATTGTTTATAGGGTACTCGTTCTTGACTCACATAACAATGAGGCAGTGCTTGGAGTAGCTTTTCACTCAGCAGATCACTGTCAGCAACTCCCCAAGGCAGAGGTTGTCGCTATCTTTGCTACCTGAGATCCTCCTAAAATTGCCCTTCACATGTGCGAAGGACAAAGCACCACACAAATATGGTGTAGTGGCAAGTGTAACTGACTGGGATCTGGGACACCCAGGTTCTATTTCCCCATGTCATGGAAGCTCACTGAGTAACCTTGGGCCAGTCACACACTCTCAGCCTAACCTGTCAGGGCTTGCTGCGGCTGCCACTGGGCGTGGCACTGGGCAGTCTGCTCCTGACGTCACAGGGGGGCCAGGGACTCTGCAGGACCCTGCTCTGTGGAAGGAGGGGCGGTGTACCTCACCCAGACTCCCTCTCAGTCCACTCGCTGGCCTGCTTACCCTCTGCATCCTCCTTCATCTCCTCCTTCCAGAACTCTCCTCCAAGCCACCACCCTTGCATCCTACTGCTCTCACTCCACATCATCACTCCTCACTCACACCCACCACCTCAGAGCTCTTCCTAGCCACCTTATATAGGGCTTCCTTTCCCCGCCCTGCCCTCCTTCTAGGCTTGTTCCCTCTCCTGACTTGGCCCAGCTGTGCCTTCCCTCAGGTGTTTCCCTCCTACCACTAATCCCTTCTTGGCTTCCTTGCCTTGCTGGCAGGGTGGGGTTGAATGCGAGCCATCCCCAGCTGAGGTCTCCTTGGCCTTGCTCACGAGGAGCTGCCCCAGCCGGCTTCTGTGCTGCTGAGCCTGCCTGGCCTTGCTCGCGAGGAGCTGCCCTGGCCAGCTTTTGTGCTGCTGAGCCTGTCTGGCCTTGCTCGCGAGGAGCTGCCCTGGCCAGCTTCTGTGCTGCCTGTTCATTGATGCTGGGAGGGGCTACCCATCTCCTCCCCCAGAATGCCTGTGGCAGCTCCACCTGGAGGGGCTTGGCTCCTAGCACCCCCTGAGCCAGGCTGCTGTCCTCTAGCCAGGGTGTGGCTCTGGGCTGTGGTGGCTGCTTCTCCTCCTTGGAAGGTAAGGGCTCTGTCTGGGCTGTTGCTGTGTCCCTGTTCCCCTTGCCTTGGCCCTTTTCCTCTAGCCTGCTTAGCCCCCTTTCTCCCCCATGGTGGGTGGGACTAGCTGGCTTCTCCCTGCTCCCTCCAGCCTTCTGAGGCTTTGGCCTTTTGCCCCTTCCCCCTGGAGTAGGCAGGGTCTGGCTCTGTTTGCCAGACAGAGCAGCTGAACTGCTGTCTCCCGACTGCCCCCTGCCGCTGTCTGCCAGCAAGTCCGGGGGCTGGGCTGCTGACCCCAGACACACACACCCCCTCTTAGCCTGGACGCTGGCTCGGGGGGGTCTGGCTCGAAGAGCCGTGACATGAAGTCCGCATCCCTATGGCTGGTCCCCCGGCGGTAGGTAATGGTGAACCGGTATGGCAGTAGAGACAGGTACCACCTCAGGATGCGAGGGTTGTGCTCTTTCATCCGGTGCATCCATTGGAGGGGTGCATGGTCTGTCACCAATGTAAAGGGGTTATTCGCCAGATAATACCGCAAAGCCCCCACGGCCCATTTGATGGCAAGGGCCTCCCTCTCAATGGTGGCATACTTCTGCTCCGCTGGCTGGAGCTTGCGGCTCAGGAACAAGACGGGCACCCTCCCTCCATCTTGCTCCTGCATCAGGACCGCCCCCAGGCCTGAGGCCGATGCGTCAGTTGCCAGTACGAAGGGTTTCTCAAAGTCCGGATTCCAGAGCTTGGTGGTGTCCGATAGTGCAGTGCGTAAGTCCTGGAAGGCAGCCTCCCGCTCCGGCGTCCAGCTGAGGCGACTAGGGCTGCCCTTCTTCAGACAGTCCGTCAGGGGGGCTGAGCGGGTCGCAAAATGGGGGATGAAGCGCCCGTAGTAGCCAAGAAGCCCCAGAAACCTCCTGAGCTGACGCTTGGTCTGTGGTTGGGGCACATCCCCTATGGAGGCCACCTTTTCAGGCGGGGGTCGGATCTGTCCACCTCCGATGACAAATCCCAGGTACTTGAGCTCCTGGAATCCCAAGTGGCTCTTCTTGGGGTTGGCCTTCAGCCCTGCCTTCTGGAGTGCGGTGAGGACTTTCTCCAGATGCTGTAGGTGGGAGGGCCAGTCGGGACTGAAGATGACGATGTCATCAATGTAAGCCATTGCAAAGTCCCGACAGTCCCCCAGGACTTGATCCACCAGCCGCTGGAAGGTAGCCGCTGCCCCGTGGAGGCCAAAGGGCATGCGGCGGAACTGGAAGAGGCCCCGGGGGGTGGCGAAGGCCGTCTTCTCCCGGTCCTCCAGGCGCACTGGTACCTGCCAGTACCCTTTCGTCAGGTCGAGGGCGGACAAGTACCGGGCCGGCCCCAGTTGCCCCACTAGGACGTCCGCCCGCGGCATGGGGTATGCGTCGAACTTGGCCACTTTGTTCAGTTCCCGATAGTCGATGCAGAAGCGAGTCGACCCGTCTGGCTTTGGCACCAACACGATGGGGCTGCGCCATTCACTTCGGGACGGTTCAATCACCCCCAGGCGCAGCATTTCCTCCGTCTCCCGATCCACCGCCTCCCACTGCTTCCGGGGGATGGGTCGCCAGGTTGCCCGTGCAGATTGCCCCGGCTGGGTGGGGATGGCATGGTGCACCAGGTTCGTGACCCCGGGGCGTCTTGAAAAGACCCCGGGCGCTTGCTTCCACAGGGCCTGTAGCTGGGCCTTCTGTGCAGGGTTGAGCTGTGGATCCACCTTTGGCTCCTCGAACTCCGGGGCGTCAGCGGTCCATGGCAGCTCGCTGTCTGGGAGGTCTAAGGGGTCTTCGGCCAAGGCGCACCCATCCTCTGGCCGCTCATGCCACCGCTTGAGCAGGTTCACGTACAGGGTTCTCCGTCGGCGTCGGCCTGGCCCGCACTGCAGCTCATAGGTGGTGGGGCCCAGCACCCTCCGAATTTGGTAAGGGCCCCTCCATGGGTCCCCCTCCTCCCGTGGGAACACCGAGTGGTGTACCAGGACCTTCTCTCCGACTTGGAAGGTCCTCATCCTTGCGCCCCGGTCATAGGCCGCCTTCTGCTTTGTCTGGGCGTGGGTCAGCTGGCGGTTGGCCTCAGCCTGGGACTGCTGCACCCGCCCACGGAGCTGGCTCATGTACTCCGGTATGGGGGGAGCAGGGCTGCTGGTGCGGAGACCCCACTGTTCCGCCAGCCGAGAGAGCATCCCCCGCGGCTTGCGCCCGTACAGCAGTTCAAAGGGGCTAAAGCCAGTGGACGCCTGCGGGGTCTCCCTAAGGGCGAACATGAGGGGGTCGATGTATAGGTCCCACTGTCGAGGCTTGTCCCGTGTCATCTTCCTCAAGGCTTCCTTGATGGTCTGGTTCAGACGCTCTGCCAAACCGTCAGTCTGAGGGTGATATGCCGAGGTGAACACCTGCCGGATCCCCAAATTCTGGCAGAGTTGACGCATGGCTTTGGCCCGGAACGGCCCCCCCCGGTCTGTCAAGATTTCATCAGGCAGTCCCACCATGGCAAAAAGCTTGGACAGGGCTCGTATCATCCCCGGGGTCTGCATCGTCTTAAGCGGGATGACCTCAGGGAATCGTGTAGCATAGTCCACAATCACCAGGGCAAAGCGGTGGCCCCGGGGCGTGCGTGGCAGTGGGCCGATAAAGTCCATCGCGATGCGCTGGAAGGGCGTCTCCATGACGGGCAGCGGGGAGAGGGGGGCCTTTGGTGGGCGCCGGGATGCCACCCGCTGACAGGTGGGGCACGAGCGGCAGTGGGCCTTCACGTCCATGTTCACAGAGGGCCAGAAGAACTGCTCGAGGATCTTCTTCAGGGTCTTGTGGTGCCCCAGATGCCCGGCCCAAGCGTGTTCATGGGCCGTGCGGAGGACTTCTGCCCGGTAAGCTGCCGGCACCAGTAGCTGGCGGATCTCTCCCTGGCCATTTGGGGCACGGGCTAGGCGGACCCACACCCCTCCTTGCTTCTCAATGCGGGGAAGCCGTTGGGACCTCCGCTCATCCTGCACTCGGTCCTCTTCACGAGCTGCTGTCTCCCGCAAGCACTGTAAGGACTCATCTGCCCCTTGGGCCTCGCAGAAGGGGCGGTCGGCCAGGGGTCCCGCTGGTTCCTTGGCCTGCGGGCCTGCTCCTGGTCTGGTAGAGGGACCCTCATCCGGGTCGGGGGCCTCCTCCACTTGCAGCGCTGGGGCAACCTGTGGGTTTGCCAGTCCCTCGGCTGCCTCCCTAAGTAGCCTGGAGAACCCCGGGGCATCTCTCCCCAGCAGCATAGGGAGCGGTAAGTGGGCTACCTTGGCCACTTCCAGGTGGCGGAGCGCTCCCAGGTATTCCACTGTGATCCAGACCATAGGGTACGGCTGGGTGCGGCCCATCACGTCTGTCACCGGGACCCAGCGATG
This sequence comes from Eublepharis macularius, assembly GCF_028583425.1. Classification (NCBI taxonomy): domain Eukaryota; kingdom Metazoa; phylum Chordata; class Lepidosauria; order Squamata; family Eublepharidae; genus Eublepharis; species Eublepharis macularius. Next base: position 29,806,320 of record NC_072801.1, on the reverse strand, counting down.
CACTGGGGTGTCAGCTGGGATAAGTTGGGAACGAATTGCTGATACTGCGCTCCCTGAGTCCAATAGGGCTTGTAGGGTCTGCCGTCCTATTCTCACGGTGGCGCACAGCCCCTGCGCCGCCTTGCCGGCTGGTGGGTTAATTTCCCACGCGAATGCGCATACCACTGGTGGAGTGGCTGTGGGGGTGCAGGCTTGTATCTGGTGTTCCACCGCCTGTGCTAGCTTCACCTGAGCTGCTTGGAAGGTTGCCTCCAGCTTCCTCCACACCTCGTCCAGGTGTGCCTCTAGCCATGGTCTGAGCTCTGCAGTGGCATTGGGATGCATCCCCTCGCCTGGCGCCTGCGTTGGAACGACCTTCCCCGTACGGGCCACCAACTTGTCAGGGCTTGCTGCGGCTGCCACTGGGCGTGGCACTGGGCAGTCTGCTCCTGACATCACAGGGGGGCCAGGGACTCTGCAGGACCCTGCTCTGTGGAAGGAGGGGCGGTATACCTCACCCAGACTCCCTCTCAGTCCACTCGCTGGCCTGCTCAACCTGGCCTGCTTACCCTCTGCATCCTCCTTCATCTCCTCCTTCCAGAACTCTCCTCCAAGCCACCACCCTTGCATCCTACTTCTCTCACTCCACATCATCACTCCTCACTCACACCCACCACCTCAGAGCTCTTCCTAGCCACCTTATATAGGGCTTCCTTTCCCCGCCCTGCCCTCCTTCTAGGCTTGTTCCCTCTCCTGACTTGGCCCAGCTGTGCCTTCCCTCAGGTGTTTCCCTCCTACCACTAATCCCTTCTTGGCTTCCTTGCCTTGCTGGCAGGGTGGGGTTGAATGCGAGCCATCCCCAGCTGAGGTCTCCTTGGCCTTGCTCACGAGGAGCTGCCCCAGCCGGCTTCTGTGCTGCTGAGCCTGCCTGGCCTTGCTCGCGAGGAGCTGCCCTGGCCAGCTTTTGTGCTGCTGAGCCTGTCTGGCCTTGCTCGCGAGGAGCTGCCCTGGCCAGCTTCTGTGCTGCCTGTTCATTGATGCTGGGAGGGGCTACCCATCTCCTCCCCCAGAATGCCTGTGGCAGCTCCACCTGGAGGGGCTTGGCTCCTAGCACCCCCTGAGCCAGGCTGCTGTCCTCTAGCCAGGGTGTGGCTCTGGGCTGTGGTGGCTGCTTCACCTCCTTGGAAGGTAAGGGCTCTGTCTGGGCTGTTGCTGTGTCCCTGTTCCCCTTGCCTTGGCCCTTTTCCTCTAGCCTGCTTAGCCCCCTTTCTCCCCCATGGTGGGTGGGACTAGCTGGCTTCTCCCTGCTCCCTCCAGCCTTCTGAGGCTTTGGCCTTTTGCCCCTTCCCCCTGGAGTAGGCAGGGTCTGGCTCTGTTTGCCAGACAGAGCAGCTGAACTGCTGTCTCCCGACTGCCCCCTGCCGCTGTCTGCCAGCAAGTCCGGGGGCTGGGCTGCTGACCCCGGACACAACCTACCTCACAACGGTTGCTATGAGGATAAAATGACGGAGAGAAGAATGATGTAAGCTGCTTTGGTCCCCAATGGAGAGAAAGGTGGGGTTTAAATAAAGTAAATAAATAAAATACAACAAATAAACCAGTTTTTAATGACACTGGCTTGGATCTGAAACCCTTCTTCCATCTCCACACAGCTGTCACTCTGTTGTGGAGAGCATTCTTCTCGTGAAGGCCACTTTTCACTCATACTACACCACTGTCTTACAAATGAGCAGGAAGTGCCTGGCACCAGAGGAATGGGCTTTGCAACAGAGGATGGCACAGTAGACAAGGAAGAGGAGGTTAGGATCCAAGTTACTTTCACTGGATCACGGAACTCATTTTAAATCATCACGTCATGAGAAGTGGCCAGTCTTCCCCTCATGTGGCTACAACAGGAAGGTGGGGGGAAAGGGAGGAACCAGCAACCCTGAAGACCTTGAATCTTTGACCCCAAGACTTCAGTGTCTAGGGACCAGGCAGGGATTGAGGAATGCCACAGGTATCACTGCAGGATCTACAAGCCTGAAGTTGGGTTTGTCCCATTGTCCACTATGCCTTTCAGCTTGTTAAGGCTTAGGCTTTTTATTACTTGTTAATTTTACTTTATTCCTGCTACACTTTAAAGTGGTTGCTTCAAAGGACATTTTGGAGCCAAGTTTAGCTTTTGCAGGTGCAAAACTTCTAGGAAGTTAAACCTGGGTGTGGCTCTTTGCCCCTGCAATGCACATCTGCATGGGGCTTCAGGTTGGGCTCAACTGGCTATGCCTGACAGAGCAGATGACTCCATAACAGGGGAAGTGCCTAAGACACAGGTTGCTCCTCATTTGCTAGAGGCTGCTGCCTTTCCTTCCATATTAAATTACAAACAGTGCAAACTGCTGTAAGAAAAATGTTAAGAGAGAAACGGCAAAGAGCAGTGGATCACACCTTCATACAAGCACACTCACTCTTATGTCATATCAGCAAATCCCTCCCTGCCTAACAAGACTCCTTCCACTCTCACTCCATGAGAGAACTCCTCCTCCACTGGCCCCACTGAGAGCCAAGTTACAAGTGACACCTGACACAGGTTGGACACTTGTCAGCTTCCCTCAAGTTTTGATGGGAAATGTAGGCGTCCTCTTCTTGCAGCTTGGCTCTCCATTACAGCTGCAAGACCAGGATGCAGCTGTAGCTTGGCTCTCAGTTAAATGAGGGCTGCGGTGCTGAGAAAGATGTTGTTGGTTGTTCCAAATCAGAACTGCAAGGATGCAGAAACACCAACACTGCCATAGCCTTCTCTGCCGTTCTTCTGAAAACATCAGGTAAGAACAATCTGTGAGGCACAGGATTGCAAAGAGTCATCCAAATCCCAGGGAGTTGTCCTCCCCTCTCCTCTCATTTTTGTTTTCTTGACATTCAGCCAGAGGAAGAGTTCTTGAGAACTTGGAAGCTTGCACACTTTTGTATTATTGAGGATGGTCCTAATAAGAGATATTTGTTTTTGGATTTCGCTTTGGACCAATGTGGTTCACAGCAACAATATTCCTGTGGATATGCCAACTTTAGAGGCACCCCCACAGCAGTTACAAGGAGCACTTGGCTGCTTTATGGAAGAACGAGTGATACAATCATTTTCAGGTATCCCAATAGAACTCTGGCAGGAAACATCCCACCATCTGGCTGTCATTAGAGAAACACCCCTGCTAGAAAAGGAGGATAATATTCCTATTTTTTAAGTTGTGTGTGTTTTGTGCTGTCAAGTCACTTCTGATTTACAACAACCTTTTACATTAATGCCCCCAAACATTCTATCATTAACAGCTTTGCTCAGCTCTTGCAAACAAAGGATGTGGCTTCCTTTATTGAATCAATTCATCTCATGTTAGCTCTTCCTCTTTTCCTAATGTACTTTACTTCATTTACAAGAAAAAAGGACTTACACATTTAAAAAGTGATCTCGTATTCAATAAACTGCTTGAAAAATGCCAAACTTGCCATAGATTGTCCTTTGCTCGTTTCTGAAAAGTCAGACAGTACAGGGGGACAGAATTCCACTGTTTGGTGACATTTTCTTGTCCCTGTTCCAAGTTTTATTGAGAAAGGAGTTTTCAGAGGAAAAATTAGACCAAGTCCCGAAATGTCTGTCAGCAAAACTCTGCTTCCCCTCCCCAACTGTTTCTGATGCACAGACAGTAAGGAACTGACTTCAATCTTCAACCCTGAGCAAACAATTCAGGGAGAAAATGCCAGAGTTCAGTTGTTTAAAATCCCAATGTGGCTTCCAAACGAACCTACAGCCTAACTGCTCTCCAAGGTAATCCCCCTCTAATGCATGTATAGATAATATTCCAACACCCAGCTTGGCATCTTTGCTGGAAGCTCAGCAGGCTAAACTTGTTTATTTATGTATTAGAAGACTGGGAGTTTGTGTGCGTGTACTATGCAGGAAGAGGCACCCATGTAATTATGTGAATGTTGCTTCCTGTTAGCACTGAGTAAGCTGGCATCTACATCCAGGGTCTTGGGAATGGAGCCTCCATTAAAGAACCACAGAAGAGCACCAGCTCTCTTTAGAGATTCCCTACCCACACTGAGGTCTGAGACGCAGCCAACAAGCCTCTACGCTTGGCAGAGAAGAATTAAGACAATATTCAGAGGGTTAGTGTGCCTCTTTTGGATTCTATTAATGTCGTTTCAATTTTTCCTAAGATAAAGTGCTTTTCAGGATACAAGGCAATGCAGAGATCCAACATGCTTGAATGCAACACACTCTTGTGGGTACCACTTTCAAACCATGTCAGAAGCCTGGGCAGGGGGTTGGACTAGATGGTCTGTATGGCCCCTTCCAACTCTATGATTCTAAGCCAACTGACATTCTCTGGGACCATACACGGGCAATTTTGAATCATTTTAGTAATCTCAAAGAAAACTTTTACATACATGCTGTTTTGGCCCAGAGTGAAACAGAGCCTGAAAACAGAAAGGAGCCAAGTTCCCAATGGACATCTGCCTGATTTGTGAACAGACAGAAACACACAGGGCTCTATCCGGGGCAGAACCTGTTTTCTATCCTAGTGAAAGCACACACCACATGCTACTAGCACTCAAACACAAACAAAAGACATGGGGAGCTGATTTGTCCCATCTGACTCAAGAAAGGGTTGGTCTCACAGCAACCCCCCCCCCCCGCCCTTTCAAATTAGGGAAATGCTGCTGTTCTGCTTGCTAGTTTGCTATTTTAATTATTGAGATGCCTTTTGGCTAGAAATTTGACAACAAAATAGTTCTTACAGCAAGAACAGCATCAGGTGAGAAGTTGAAATGGCCCGTAAGTTCAGTTACTCACTCTGCAATTACCACAGGCCGGTATCAGTATCTTTAAATAAGCAACACCTGCCAAGAGGGAAAAAGAAATCACCACTCTCCCAGACAATAATTCCATTTTAGAAGGCCTGGCAATGGCCTTAATCTAAGCCAGTTCCACTGTAAGAAACTGAACAAAAATCCTAATGGTTACTAGAGGCAAAAAGATACTTGTAAATAACACCAAGGCCTCCTAGAACAATGAATGCCACCCAAAGAAGAGAAAGTACACATCTTCCCTCATAGACGTTCTTTGGATGGCAGCCAGAGTAAATACTGATTTTCTTCTCTCATTTATATCTACATTTTGAGAGGAACACAATAATGTCCCTTTAGTAAACTAATGCAGGCTAGATGCTTAGCCTCTGTGGTAGAAATTCCCTCCCTCACCTAAGCACCCACATCCCCAAAAGAACTACCAAGGGCTTCTCTATAAAAAAGATTAAGAATATATTAAAATGCTGTGCAGAGCAGCTATGACCAGCAATAAAGGTGAGGTAATATAAAGAGAGGGAAAAGACTTCCAGCTTCTTCATTCCAGGTATACACTTGATACCTAAACTGAAAGGGCTCAGCATCCTGGCTTCATCTTTAAATAAGATCAACTATAAAAGGAAGGGAAATGACAAACCTAAGTTGTCTGGCCCCAAAAGGGGAAGAAAATACAAGATGGGTGAAATATTACCTTTGACCTACACCCATTAAGAAGGTACAAAGTGAAAAGTTCAGGGAAACACAAATTCACACAAATGGTTCAAAGAGTACTTTTTTAGCCTTTCATATTTCAGAACAGCCATATCAGTGTTTTGCAGCACAAGTTGAGCCCTATGGCACATATGTACTGTATTGTGTTTCTTTAGGTGCCACAAGGCTCTTAACTTTTTAGAAATCTTCCAAACGTATACAAACACAGACAAGCTATTTCATTCCCCTTCTGCCCCTCTGTGGCAGACATAGATTTCAATACATTACGTGGCTCAAGAAATAGTTGTCTATACTGGAGACTTACAAGCTTAATACTGCCCCAGGCATGTGCCATCCACATGGTAAAACATGACCTAAACAGCCATGATAGACTTCAATAGCAGCAGCTCCCTGCCACTGGAAGCCACATGATAAAGCCTATAGAATTCAGACTGCCATGTGCTTGTGCTTCTCAGCCATATGTGACTTGGCCTTTCAGCAGTTGCACCAGAAATGCACAAGGGTGCATGAATGGCTCTGGATAGCCCTGGAGTTTGTTAACTTTTGCCAGGCAAACAACTAGATGTAAATATGGAGACACCTTGAATGGGGTTTTGGATTATACCAATCACTATCCACACAAACCCTAGCACCCCCACAAAGATAGACTTAAGAGGGAAAAGAAAATTGCTCTCTCTCTCTCCCTCCCTCTCCCTCCCTCTCTCTTTCTCTCTCGGGGCAGACCAACTTCACCAAAAACTCAGAAATCAATTTAGGCAGAAATAAAAGAGTAGAGCACCTAAGAATGAAACTGGCTATGCATTAGATTCTGGGACACACACGCACACCCCAGCTAGCACCAGGCCCCACACAGCAAGGACCTGCTTGGTGAAGGGCAATTCGCACACTCCAGAACACACAATGACACTTCAGTCCAGCTATGGCAAAGACAACAAGTTCAACTACCCCCCTCCCTCCATACAAGTGCACAACTGCAAAATATTGCTGCTCCCTCCTCCAGTCTAAAATCAGACAATCTTTTGCTATTGCAATTTCCCTTTCCTCCAGGAAGTCTCCTCTTATTAGTTCTTCATATGAGTCTCATAAGGTAAGTAAACGTGCATTTGTCTGTGTTTACATACAAAAGGCTTATTTTTTATATATATATATATATATATATGTATGTATGTATGCATGTATTTTCCCCCACATGGATCTGCAATAGCAAAAAAACCCAATACACAATGTTTGTGAGAAACAATACAAATATTATAGCCACGGCTTATCATCATTTGAATGTATTCATATCCTCAACCTATGGTTTGCCTTTGTGCCTCTGTACCTAAACAGGGAGTCCAGTGGAATCTATCTGAAGGCACTTGTTATCTCCTCTCAGCTGAAAGAATGCTGCAAAGAGCGAGAGGGCAAGAGGGACGTGGGCCCTGCATGGCTGTGATCCACTCAGGCAGACAACAACTCAGCCATTAAGGAAGTCTCTTTCCTGCCCCCTCCCCTTGGAGGGCATATCCGTGTTCCTTTGGTCGGAGAACACGGCAGCTTTCCAGGGCATTACACGCTCCTTGAGCTGTTCAGCTTGGTCAGTTCATCAGCCTCTTCGGGACCTACTTCCGCACAGTCATTTTTCTCGCTGAGTTTACTAAACCTATGCCGGTCATCTGATTTTACAGACTCTTTTTGGAGCTTCTTGAAATATGGCAAAAAATCTGAGTTATGATCATATGTGTGGGGTGTCTTGTCTGAGTTCTGTACAGAAGGCACCAGGTTGGAGATCTCATCTGTTGGAGACCGCCCAATGCTGCCATCCACTTGAACACGGATGTCTGGAGATATAGACAACTGGTGGTGGGGGACAATCCCATTGTCCATGCACTTGGGGTAAAGATAGGTCTTCATCTGACCTTTACCCTTCACATTGACTGTCCCCCTGTAATCAAAGTCATACCCCATTTTGCTCAGTATGCGGTAGCTCTCTTCACTCACCTGTATGCGACACTCTACTCCTGTAGTGTCCATTCTGCTGGCTATATTCACAGTGTCACCCCAGATGTCATACAACAGCTTGGTAGTGCCAATGACCCCAGCTGTCAGGGGGCCATGGTTAAAGCCAATCCTCAGTTTAAAATTGAACCACAGCATGTTGTTGTTAAAGTCATCCACCACTTGCATCATTTCTTTGGCAAATTCGAAGAGGGTTTGCAAGTGTCCGTGTGGATTGCTGCTGTCCTGGGTTTGGGAGGTGTTCAGCCCAGAGGCAGCCATGTAAGTGGCCCCAATAGTCTTGATTTTCTCAATGCTGCCATAATCTGGCTTGCTCAGGAGCTCATCAAAGTCTCCAATCAGTTCGTTTAGGACTCGGTAACACTCCTTGCCACCTTCGTAATTTTCCTCATAGAACTCACTGAAGTTCACAATACTGGCAAAGATCACACCACCACTGTCATGGTTTTTGGAGTAGCTCTGAGATACTTTTAATTGCTCTGCCACATGATATGGAATAATATTCCGCAGCAGCCAGTCAGCCTGATCCCTCATGCTCTGGATCTTTGTACGGTGGAGGTCGGCTTCCACATCACCGTGATAATGGAGACGGTAGCTGACTTCAAACTCCCGATTTAAGAACCAAACCAAGAGTAGTAGAAGGAAGAAACCCAGAATCACTTCCTGACCAATCAAGTCTGCTGGTCTCTTGAAGTCCTCCGATGTTGTCCTGTTGCATTGATTGTTTATGGAACTAGAGTAAAGAAAGATGGGAAATGGAGATACAGATTACAGAAATGTTTTTAAAGAAGTCTTTTGCATACCACAAACATTTTTTTTGGTAGATCAACCTTTTAGCCCTTTATAGCCACAGTAATAAGCTTAGCAACGTGATATGTGCAATGAACGAAGCTGTCTCCAATGCCAGAAGAATTTGGGATATTTTGGCATTTAAAAAATAAACCTCAGAAAATATATGTCCATAAAGGTTCCTCCCTGTAGCTAGCATAAGGCCTCTCTTTTAAAACAAGAACACTAATTTAAAGATGTGAAGGCCCAGAAAAACAGAACAATTCTCTGCACACGTTCCAGCCCTTTTTTCAGTTCTTCTTGATAGAAAAATGGGGAAATTTTAGGCAGCACTGAAAAAACAATCCTCAATCCGTTTTTCCTTTTGGAATGAATGGAATGAAAGATAAGGTTTCACTCAAAATGAGTTGTATGAATTTTTTCAATGTAAGAAAGTCTACAGCATTAGATAATAATTCCTATGTGTATTGTGAACATACATTTAAACAAAAAAATTGAAAACATTGTAAATAATTTGGGCAACAATTAATATGCCATGATATGTTTAATGACAATACATTTAAAAAGTTTAGTGTTTTCAAGGTTATAATTTTAAATTCATATCAAAGTATGATGGTTGTCCTACCTACTGTGATTGTATGAGAGTGCTTCTGTACAAATGATACACTAATTTTGTTTTTAATACTGAATTTGCTTTCTACTTTTAATTTTTAATTTGTTCTGCCTCTCAAATTTAAGATATATATGCTAGGGTAGCATAGGGTACAGTTTGCAATTCCTTCTCAAGTTATTTCCTATACAAAACCAATCCATAGGTTCTTTCCATAAATATACCAAATAGTACAATTTTACATGCTAAATGATGTGCTTGTTGTTAGATCAGTAAAATAACTTTAGGCTTGACAGGGAAGTGTTGCATACATATTTTAATTTCCCATAACATTTCCCAGCCCCCACCTCCAGCTTCAAAAATTCTGGAAATTTTACATCTACACAGATTTTGTTGTCCAGCTTTCCAAAAAGCAAAATCAATTAAGCAAGAAAGGAAAGAGGCAGAAATGGGCACAATGTTAATCCCTATCTGTAGCTCTGTACTAAATGAAAGTGGGCAATTTGTAGTGCTGTACTAAATTGAAGTGGACCATTTCTGTGGAACTGAAATCCAAATAAGTCGTAACAGAATGCAAATTACATAGAACACAACAGAAGAGACTCCACTTCCAGACTGGAGTGAGTCCATTACTCAAAAAGTATAATCTACATTTTTTGCTTTCATCAAGGCAAATGTCCAACTGCAAACCTCAAATACTGATTTGGAAGTAAATTATCCTGAAATCCATGAGACATGCTTGCAAGTAATGCATTCAGAACTGGATTGTCAGTTTGGCTGAAGCTTCACAGATCTCTACTGCTCAATGAATGCATGAGCCAAATATCCACTACTGAGCCAAGTATCTACTATTGGACTCAAGCTAACTTAACACTCATTGCACTAGGACATGATCCATCAGTTATTTGGCAGAGGATTAAAGAACAGTTCACTACATGAAGAGGCAACAAGTCCCAATCCTCATTCGCCCAGGTCTGGAAGTGCTATTTTAAAAAAAAATTAAGTGAAGCAGAGTACCAATATCTACTAGGTAAAGCACAGCACACTAAACTGTGTCTTTATCAAGACAGTTTAGGGGCAGTCCACAGGGGCTAGGCATTCATATTTTTCCCCAGTCTTCCCCTTTGGCCATTTACTGCACTAGCCTGCCTGACCTGCAGCCTCTGACTGCATGAGTTACTTGTGAAATGATACCGTTTGAGCTTGTCGATGACTGTAACAATAAAATTGATTGATTGAAATGATAGTAAACAGAAGGAAGCCAACTTTTTATTTAGGATGCTTCCTCTTGGAACACAGGAAACTGTTAAATTGAATGAGAGTTTCCACAGATGTGCTCACTGCATGAAGCACAATCTCGGTTGCATTATGCACATGTACAGACTCTATGGAAAGAAAGCAAGGAGTATGCGGTGGATGCTCTTCCCTGCCCACTCCCACACCACTTGCTGCCATCTCCATGGCCAGGATGTGTTTTCCTGACACCATAAGAAAGCCTTAGATGTAAGTCCTGTGAAATTCAGTGGAATTTCAAGCTACTGTCTTGTGGTGAAGCACAAAAGGCAAATATTATCCAATCCTATTACTTAGGAGGTTAACAAAAAGAAGTCTTTGCCTACAGTTTATTCATACAAATATGATCATTCTCCCCATTGCTTCAATGGGATGCAATATTTTGAACAGCATTCCTCCTCTCCCACACCCTCACAGTTTTTTAAAATGGTTGCAATACTTTCTTTATTAAAGCCCTCTTAGGTCCAGCAGTAACCAGCAAAGGCAACAGAACATTAATGCTTACCTAAAGTTCTGTGCCGAATCAAAATAAGAGGTTTCCATGAAGCTGCAAAATGAAAAAGAACCACATCAACAAGAAAATGCACAGATCACATTTTCCACACTGGTAGCTGCTACCACTTGATAATCTGAACATACAAGGGAGTAGTCTAGAGGACCGGTTTTCACATCAAGCTCTCTTTTGCAGTGAGATCTGGTGAGCTACCTCCACTGGCCCTGCTGCTCACACATTCCTGCTTCCCTGTTTGGAGGCCCTCATCAGGCTAATGGCAGGAAAAAACTGATAGCATGCCCCTCAAGTTACAGTATACACATTACAATACATATGACCTTCTCTATGGAGGAAAATTATGACTGTGAGGCAGCCATAAACAATATGCAAACCAGAAGTAATTAATGCATAATATGGGAAGCAACCCTATCTTAGCTCTTATGTCCTGTAAGAGAGACAAGTAGGGCAAAGCTCTGGCTGGAAGTTCAAACCACCAACAAATGCCATGTGCAAACTGACCTCTTTACCGAGATTAACATCATGATTGTAAAGAGTGGGCGTGGTTTCTCTGACTAACCTCTCCAACTTATCTTACAATATCCCATGCTACATAAAAGGGCATGACATCCAAATCTTCAACTGAACAGGCCACTCAGCTAAAGCAAAGGGCTTAAAGGAATCTCCTTGGCTGCAATCCTACTGTGCAACCTGCACTATGACTTCCAATATGCAATCTTGTTAGTGTCATCTCCACAAGGTGGCTAAGATTTTGGAAGCCAGCAAGTCTAGCTAGACTACTGGACAATTTGAAACTCCAGTACATAAATAACACCTCAGCTTGATTATTATCTGGCGTGAAATAGAATATACATAATATACATATCGTACAGTCACTCCATTGGCTACCAGTTAGCTTCCAGGCTCAAAATCAAGTTGCTAGCTAACACCTACCAGGTATCTGATGAAGGGAGCTTTGACTCTCGAAAGCTTACACCCTGGAAATCTTGTTGATCTTTAAAGTGCTACTGGACTCAAACCTTGCTCTTCTAACGCAGACCAACACAGCTACCAACCTGAAACTACCTACAAGGAAAGCTCCCACAGACAAGATGGCAATGGAGTAACAGCACTGGTCTGAGACTCTCCCACGAATTTTGCTTTTCCTTTTGTCTGAATACTTAGAACACTCATAATTTGGCAAGCCTCCGCGGACTGCAGCCTACAGCTTCCAGTCAGCCGTGGGACATTTATTCAGCCTTGGAGTGAAATACTATTTTGAAAATATAGACACAACTTTGCAGGCTGGGAGAATCTTGGTGTTTCAGCATTTTGCTGTATTCAGGACAGGTGTGAGAGGAGTTGTATGTTGGACGGCAAGAGTTTCTTTTTAATTTATCTTCTTTCCTCATTATAGTATGGAAAAAGCAGAGCCATACCAATTCTGGATTGCCTCCCCTAACAAAAGCTGTTAAACAACTAAAGACTGATGAATTCAAATTTCTGAGGGAGGTGCGAGAAAAATTGTTGCAGTCAATTTAAGAAATAAATATGCTGAGCTTTAAACAGAAGAATCTTCCCGGTCTTCAGACAGCCCTGTATCACTGAGTGAAACTTCCCTGTTTGATCAGAAGTCCATTCAGGACAGTTTGGAAAAAATGCAAAAGCATGTTAGCAATGAAACACAGCATTCTGCTGTCATGGAATTTGTGGCTAAGCAATGTTTACTGACAGCCAAAACAGTAACTGGCATTTATGAACAACTTGTCTCGGTGTCCAGCAAAGCTGAATGTCTGCGAACCTCAGTTGACGTTTTCACAGGAAAATATTTGGAGAGAAGTGTTTTTACAACCAATTGTTCAGCCTCTAATGCCAAGGCGCCACACTTTGACGAAGATATCAGATTAACTAACTTGCAAATCTATCCAAACTGTACACCTAAAACACTGTCAAACTGCTGCTCAGGCTGATTGTGCTTTTCAGGGTTGCAATCTGACATGGCAGCTAAACCAAGTAAGACTTGCACTGGATGGAATGCTGAATGCTGGAACTCATGTAGAAATGTCATCAATTCCTTGAGTAAACGCCTTCAAATAGATCCTCAATTAGTAGATATAATTGCCATTAATTTACTGCCAATTATGTCAGTAGTTAAGAAGTTGCTTTTGACTTTTAAACAATCTACTCTCCCCTGAATATTGCTAAAAATGAAAACCTTTCTACTGTCTTACCAAATCACTCCTGTTTGGTGTTTTGTGATATGACTGTTCAGCCACTTATTGCCAAAAGAAGCATTAATCAGCTCCCTGTGACAAGTAATGGAAGTGAATGGCCTACAAGGAACCCAACCTCTAATTCCCACAGCCATCAAACCCCCTTAACTGAAGCCAAATGTATTTCTCCTTCCCCTCCTCTTGGGACTTCAAGTAGCAACGACTTAAGATAAAATTATTTGTAAGTTGGAGGAATTTGAGAATATGTTAAACTGACTACATACATCAGCTAAATCAATTATATCCCACCCCTTATTAGCAACAAATAAACCTCAGAAAGGAAATGAAGGAAGGCCACAATCCATGAGCCAATCAAGCCTCCAGCTATTCCAGCCAAGGTTTGTGAACGCAAGTTATATGACCACCTTTTAAACTGTGATACTGAATTGACTTGCTGATATTATAAATCTCTCAGCAGCAGTCACTGACTCACAGGAAGGACCTGAATGTTTGAATATATAACCCCACTCAGCAATAGACCATGCTTTCTTGCTGTTCAGTGCTAGTAAATATGATCTCTCGGCCAGGTACCCTGCAGCGTCATTCACCAGCAGACCCAAGCTCCAGGAGAGATCTCCTATCTCACCTCAACATACACCCTGGGCAGCCAAGTTGGGCCCCTCGACGTTGCCAGAAGGACCAGAAGAGCACTAACGTGTTCATTCAGAAGCTCCCCTTTGCCCACGTGGTGCATGAGATCTATCTAAAATACAGCCGGGGGGTTGACATGAGCTGGTTGGCAATGGCTTTACTTGCCCTGCAGGAGGCTGCAGAAGCATTCTTGATGGAGGACAACTATCTCTGCACCATTCATGCCAAATGCATCACCCTCTTTCCCAAGGTTATACAGTTAGCTTAACAGATCTGCGGCTTCCATGAAGGCTTGGGATCAAGGACTGTATCAAGAGCTAGAAACCAGCACTGTCAAAGTATGTTTCCCTGAATAATTATATCATATATCATCTTTCTGGAAACCACCTTACATATTTTTTTTGTAAAATGTGAAATATAAATAATTAAACTTTTTTTTTAAAAAAAAAGCTCCCACACTGTCATCATTCCACAGAATGTGTAAAACAGAATTGTTTGGTGGTGAGGAGTGCCATCAAGTCGTAGGTCGCTTATGGCGACCCCTGGTGGGGTTTTCATGGCAAGGGATTAACAGGGGTGGTTTGCCATTGCCTGCCTCTGCAACCCTGGTCTTCGCTGGAGGTCTCCCATCCAATTACTAACCAAGGCTGACCCTGCTTAGCTTCTGAGGCTCACCTGGGCTATTCAGGTCAGAGCAACATTGTTTAGTATCTCTGAAATTTTAGAGTTTCCAGTGCTATGTTCCTCACATACATTATATGACTTACTGTATTTTGCCAATTTTGCCTTTCAAACTCTGTTATTTGTATTATATTGCTTTTAGTACATTGATTTCTAATTTTGTAATACAATATTTTCATTCCCCGCCCCTTTCTCACAGGTTCACTCCATTCTGTTGTGTCTTTTCTATGGTTACTTAGGAAAAAATGTTCATCTAGTTAAATGCATTCGCATAATTTTTACTGAAACAAAAACAGGATGCGGCAAAGAGTTCAGCAGCATTCTTTAACTATGTGTGTCCTTATGACTAAGCTTATTTCTCTTTTTACAGGTTTAGCTGGCATGATATAAATCTTGATCCATCTCTGTTATAATCTCATGATCAATATATGGAGATGAAGGATCTTGGTGCAGTCCAAAGTGCTGGAATGGATTAAAATCATGTCCTCTACACTGCAATTCTAAGGATTAAATTCACTTTGCAAACTGGATTGTCAATTCTATAAAAGTGCCTATGGGAGTACAGACAGAAGTGAAGCAGCATCCAGCTTCACTCCAACAGCTAGTACTATGGAAAAACAATGAGACAGGATTATGCCAACAATCACTCTTTCAACAGCAATTAATAATTTTATAGCCTTTGTTTAATAAAGGAAATTGAATAACTGTGAGGAACTACTACCATAAATGCAGTTATGCCACCACAACCATGAGAGGCAGAGCAGCACCTGGCTACTCCCTACTTGGCTGCCCACTGAAGTCTTCTAATGCTGGGAGGAACGGCTAGATAGCCACCATTCAAACCACTGCCATTTCACCAGGGACTGAGGTTTTTTGCTTTTTTATTATTGTTTTTACATTGTATGCCGCCTTGAGTGCTGTAAGGAAGAAAGATGGCTAATATTTTAAATAAATAAATTTGTACCCATGAATTGCTGCCATATAACTATATATCAATTACTCTAGCTAATGTAATAAACCTGTGCAAGTATGAAAGACAAAGTATATATTTTAACTATATAAAACCTAAATAAAATTATGAAGTTAGCTCAACTTTTTTGACTAAAATTGTGCTAAAAATGAAAGTTTATGGAGCAACATTAAAAATTACATAAGTTCCATGAGCAGAACCCAGAAATGTTATTTGGCCCCCCAAAAGAAGTCAACAGGAGACCCAATATGAGTAAGGCAGCTTAAACAAGGAATTTGTCTTATCCTCATGACATTTCCCCCAAAATGCTCCCTCTCATTATTTTACGACCAAGCTGAAAATGACAGAAAAATATGGCAGGCATAAGCCAGGTGCCTGTCTTTTTTCCCCTCCAAAGATCAAAGCAGCATGGAAAGGGAGGAATTTTGACCTGAGAAACGGTGAGGATTTTTTAAATGTTTGGATGCATTTTTATGTTCCGCATTTTTACGTTCATTGTTTTATGTTCAGAAACATATTTCCTATTGTCCTTACTGCATTGTTTTAAAATGTGTAATCTCCCCTTGAGTCTCAGCAAGAAAGGCAAACTATAAATTAAGTTAAATAAATATGCAGAGAGGCTGCAAAGCCAGCAATGGACAATTGCTGAAATGTCGGCTTTCACAAATGAGAAAAGGAAACATCAAATGTTGTGAAGGAAACTGAGAATGTTTGGTATAAAAGCTAAGAAAACAGACTGCCTGCTGGTGAGTGCAAATATCAGGATGGTCAGTAAAGGTTAATGCTTACCTGAAGTTCTGTGTTGAATCCAGGTGGGAGATCACGGAGCTGAAACAGAGATGCAACAGAAACACATCAAAAAGGAACAAAATTCACACAGGAGGGCAAGAGCAGGAACATTTTCAGACAGACTCACAGACACTTGCTCCTCCTACTCATACACACACAGCACCAATCCTCATCCAAAGTCAAAAGCTGCCAGCTGACATGGCAGATCTTCTGTTAGGTGAACCAAACGAGAGAATCTGTTTGCCAGCAGAGGAGGGTTGAGCAAAGCACAGAGAGGCTTTGTGCCAGCAGCTGACGTTCTCCAGCAGGAGCTACTTCCCAACCCTGGAGTGACAGACAATCCGTAGCATGCAGAAGTACAGAAATATCCTTCAAGGCTCACCTGTCAGGACACAGAGACACGTAGAGCAAGATGAGCAGGACACCTCCAACAAGAGTGGCTAGAGATGATCTCATCCAAGAGCTGAGCTGGCAGAAGTTACAGTACTGGACAATAGTGATCAGGATTGCAGAACACATAAACATCGTGCACTGCAATGAGCAGAAACAGCAGTCATCAGGGTCTACCGCTAGTGTCAATGAAGTCATTCTAACAACTAGAAAGGAAGATGACTTCCTTCAAGCAGAAAAATTATCCAGGAATGCCCCTGTGCCAATCTGAGGAACTATAAGCAATACTTCCCCAGTGGACTCTCACATTCCAAAGATCCAAAGGAGAACCCTTCTTTTCATTTCTTTAACATTCAAGCAAAGAGAAGTGCAAAGCAGGAAATGCCAGGAACTCTTGCTCTAAGCATCAGTGTTGCAGTGGTTAAAGCATTACACCACGAAAAGGGAGATTGGAGTTTGAATCCCTGTTTAGCCATGGAACTCAATAGGTCAGGTCACAGACTGAGGCCTGCCTCCCCACAGACCACTGGATCAATATGGCATGTTTGGCTCTTACATATGTATTTTAATTATTCAGATACTATGATGCTGCATAAAGTACTATGCATCTATAACTTTGGAATGAAAATATTGTAACAAACCACTATATCCGCAATTTAGCTGTCTGTAACCAGGCACTGCTAATCAGACACACAAGATGAACACAGGAAGCTACCTTCTACTGAGTCAGAACATTGGTCTCTCAAGGTCCCTATTGTCTATTCTGATGGGCAACAGCTCTCCAGTGGCATAGGAAGGGGTTTTTCATATCTCCTGCTACTTGCCCATTTTAAATGGAGAAGCCACCAGGGAATGAACCTGGGACAGAATGTAAAACAAATGGTCCACCCACAGCTCCTCTCCAAAATCTTACAGTAACACTAAAGGATGGATGGAGCAGCTCTATTTTATATTTATGTTATTTATAGTTAGTCTTTCTCACTGAGACTCAACGCAGATTATACAATGTAAGTCAATACAATTAATGGCTGGGACATTCAATAAACAATACAATAGGGTACAGACTGCAGAAATTTGAAAACAAGCACCAATGTAATACAGGGCTGAAAAAATGTTGAAACAAAACAAACAATTTGACACGACATAATAAGTGACAGTAACAGCCAGTGCACAGAAGTATAGTCTACAATTCCTATCCCTTTACTAAAGCACCTCTCTGAACCATTTCCTTACAGCACAGCCCTATTACCTGTGTATGAAAGCCCTCCCGAATAACTTGGTTTTGCACAGTTTTCAGAAAGCTAGGAGAATGGCAGCTTTCCTGACCTATTCAGGCAAGACTATGAAAGCTTGCCTGTGTAATAAATAAATAGCCTAGATACAGCCACAACAACCAGACATACTAAGCACAACACAAGGGCCTTCAGTAAGTGTCTCTTAACTGCCAGTATCCCTCCAGGATCTCCAAGCGGTGCTTTAATCTTACACCCACCCTGCAAGAAGCCAAAAGAAGAATGCAACTTGCCCAAGGGCTGCCACCCAGCTTACTTCATAGCCAAGCACAGGGCTCTCCATGCCCCAAACCAACATTCCAGCCACCACACCACCTTTCTTTGTCACAGTGCAAACAGAGTCAGGAGTAAGGGTGTTCAAGGTGAAAACCCCACAACGATGGACCCAGATAACAGGATACACTCAAGGAATTTTTTTTTGTGGGTGTGCAGCTACCAGACAATCCTGGGTTTCTCTTGACCACCCAGCATCTGAGAATATTTGAATATGTTGCTTGTCTAGACATATGCAAAGGAATTCTAGGACCACTGCTAAACCTAAGGAACTTTATCTTCCTCTGATGTTCATCACCTCAGGGAGGAGTGCCCTGTGTTGCCAGAGCCATTCCTGATAACCCAGAACAAGGTCGTCACCTTCAAGATACGTATCTGGTTCTTCACACTGGCAATTTGCCTGCCTACCCACAGGTTATTTGTGGTGAAGGAGGGAAAACAGAAAGGAAGAACACTCAAACAAATTCATAAAACAGTAAGATTCAGCACAGCACAACTTACATAGATGTTGCTTTCAAACTCAGTAGTGAAGTGTGAAAACACCGCTAGAGCGGGGAGAGAGATCAACACGGCACCCACAAAGTGTCGAGGCAGCCAGCCAGCTATCACCTCCAGCAGCCGCTTCGTACAAGCCATCACATCCTCCAAAAAGAACACCATTCTGGAAAGCACACACACAAACTCACTCAAAAGTGTCTCAAATTCACTCCACTTTATCTGTGATACAATTAAATCCCCAAAATACACTCAAGGCTGGAAGGTCCATCCCAGACAGCAGCTTGTTAGTTTCTTCATCATGGATACATTTTCACAAACCTCAACCCTACTTAAACCCAGACCATCCACTTCTGGGAGAAGAGATTTGAGTGTTTGTCTACCATGCCCTAAAAGGGCAACAGGGGTAGCTTCAACCCTTGCCCTCTCCTTCCTTATTTTCACACCTGGGACAAGAGTGAGCCAAGCTAACGAGACCCTTATTGTTAATTATGCCTGAAATGTCTCAAAGTGGTATTGCTTGATGTAAAGAGGCCTAATAAAACAAATCTGAGAACCATGCCTAGTATAGTTCTGCATGTCCAGATGTAAGGAGGTGGGGAACAGAAGCATCTGCTTTCAGAGTATCATGCCAAAGATACTGAACAGTTGCAAAGGTAGCACACATCTCTCTCCATCTCTTAGTTAACCATAGCCCAGAGTAGCAGTTTCCTGCCACTGCCATGCAGTTTTTAAATCAAAGGGGCTAATCTTTCCTCAGTTAATATCCTAGGAGCTTCCTGAGAGCAAATCAAAGATCTAGACTCCGCTTCACCTACTTTACCTAATGGAGACAAAAAGGGACAGCATCTCTAACAGGATGGCGATGACAACCACAACCACCGCTGCAGGAGGAGGTGGAGACGCAGCCATTCCATGTTTCAGGAAGCAGGTGAGCGACAAGATAAGGAAGACAGTTGTAGAAAGGAACACATCCAGAAGGGAGCTGAAGGTAGCACTGGCAAAAGTCTTCACTGGTGCGTTTCTTATGACCTGTGAAAAGAAGAGCATGAAACTAGCTTCCAACATTAGAGCTCATTTTAACAAATGTAGATAGCTTTGCAAAGAGTTTTTTGCCCCTTCCCAAATGAATCCCACCACAGCTTTCCTGCCTGCTTTCGATTCCTCCTCCCCTTGTACTATTGCCTAGTCTCAATGTGAGGATATATCCTAGTATGACTGATATCTTCTGCAAAGCTGTTCCTGCAAAATATAGTTTGTATCTATGAAAATCCATATTTTATTATTATCCAATATAATATCCTGTACAAATAATAAGTTATCATGTCCCTGGTTTTTAAGCTTTTTCCAGCCTCATAGTTTATTACACCTCAGTTACCAAAGAGTACCAAGGCACTACAGCTGTGTTTTGCACCCCAGACATCTTAAAAAGCAACTTTGTTTACTGCTGTGAAAATGAAGACTGTCTTCTCAGTTAAACTAAGCAAGTCAGAATATTTAGAATTTCATCCAGATGGACACTGTCTACAGTCACATTTTCAAGATACAGAGGAGGAGAGTGCCTTGTATTTTCAAAAGGCAGTTTGCTGAATGCCATGCGGCTTAAAGAAAAACCTGATGCAGGGCACGGCAGCATTTACAAGGATCTAAAAGGCCACAGAGCTATTTCTCAGGGCAAGCAAGAGAACCACAATAAGCTAGGGATTCCAGTCAAGCCAATTTAGACTTACGAAACACTTTAAGAATTGTTTAGTTTGTTGCCCCAGAATTTTGAGTGCCGGTGCACATGCTCTCTCTCTCTCTGGCAGCTGTTAAAAGTCGACTGGATATAATCAGGGATTATTTAAAGGTAAAGAACTAAATGCCACTGGCATTTAGAGAACCTACAACATTTCCTTGTTGCCCTTCAGATTCCTCAGAGCCAGTCTGAATACAAATCTGCATGAAAATCCTGGCAAGATAGCTAAATAAGACAAACACAGCTGACCTTAAAAATTGCTCTGATTAGTAGCAAGCTACATGTAACATACCAATGCATGTCATGAAGCCCCAACATTTTGTGTTTGTTCTTCAATGATAAGCAGCCTCAAGAGGTTACAATCTTTAGTTCTAACTTGTTTTCAAACTCTTTTGCATTCAGGCTTCTTTTAGTAACATCTCAAGCAAGAGATGTTACTAATATTCCCTACAAGAACCGCTATTCTGGTAACATCACACATTCTCTTACACAGCGAGACAAAAAAAAAAAGAAAACAACAGAGTTATGCCTACTAAATCCTTTCCGTCTGCTTTTTCCACCCCAAATTCCCCGCCAACTCAGGTGCTGCTTTTCCACCCTGAGTTGCAGAAGCATACATATAACAGTAATGGCACACTGGAAACCTGGTGGGGAAAAGCAGGAGGAAGGACAATTTTAAAAGGAACACTGGCCAACAGGAAAGAGATTAGGTGGATCTCTGCCCCTCTCAGAACTGTAGGTTGTGGGCCTGTTAACAGGAAGTCTGCCCTTCAGATACAGCCAAAACCAAAAAGTCAAACACACATGCGGATACATACCTCTTCTTGATAGCTGCTCCTATATGCCATCTCCAAATCCTGATCCAGGAAGTTCAGGCTCAGTTTGTTAATAGGCGGTTTAAAAAAATAATCTTTCATCAAACTAGGAGGAAGATAAATATGTTTACATTTTTATTACACTTTCATCTCTGCCCTGCCTCCGAGGAGCTGCAGGCAGTGTACATCGTTTGCCTTTCTTCTACTTTATCCTTACAATAACACTGAGTAGAAATGTAGACTGCGAGCATGATTGGTCTAACCATCTTCCATAGCAGAATGGTGATTTGAATCTGGGTCACCTAGATTCTAGTTTGACACTCTAATCACTACACTATTAGCTCTTAATAATCAATAACAAAAGAACCACTGTCTCAACAATGCTGACATTGCTTAGGACAGAGACTGCTGAGTGAATACTTAGTTCATAAAATGCAGAACTGAATGTTAGATGACAGGCTCTGTCCTAAGCAGTGTCTGAAAGTAGTGATCAAGCAGATGCAAGTGAGCAGGATGAAACTGAATCCAGACAAAATGGAGGTGATGCTAGTGAGAATGATGAAGTTCTGATGACTGACAAGTGGAGGTTACACCCAGGGCTTTTTTTCAGGGGGAACGAGGGGGAATGGAGTTCAGGCACCTCTTGAAAATACTCGGCGATAGTGCTTGAAAATAATATGACTTAAAAAAATCCCGTATGTTTCTTCCTCATTTCCCTCTTGAGAGTTCTGCCACCTCTTTTCCCAGAAAAAAAACACTGGTTGTACCATCTGGTCAGACCATGGCCTGGTTCCTAAGCAGCAAGTGGGAGCGGCTGCCTAGAGAGTGCCTTTGCATCTGTATTTTGACCACAGACTCTTCCCTCTACACTAGTTTGACTCTGCTACACTAATCCCCATTTCTGTAACTTCCAGGCTTGACATCTTCAATATGTTCTACATGTCAATGATATTGTCTATCTGCTTTATGAACACATACAGCTTATTCTGTGCCAGTTACACTGGTTACCAATTTCCTTCTGGGTTCAATTCAAGATGCGGTTTTAACCTTTAAATCTTTTCGCAGCCTACGACTCACATACCAAAAGGATCACCTCTCTCGGTATGTGCCTATGCACTGTACGAGAATGAAAGCAGCAACAAGGCCCACGGCCTCATCAATTGACTACCTAAGAGCACTGCAGCAAGAACAGGCCTTTTCAGGGGCTGCCACTTCCCAGAGAAGTATGGAAAGCCAGATCCCTTTTATCCACAAATGCTACAAAATGTTTTTATTTTTACTACCATTTGATGAAAAAGTTGTATGGCTGTTCTATAATATGGTTGTTATAAAATGGCTGTATAGCCCTAGTTAGTTACTGATTGATTGTATGTTGTTTATTAGGATTTTTATGAATTTTGCTGTTAAAACCACTTTGAACACAAGAAGGCAGTATACACAATATATATATATATATATAATACATATAAGTATATGTATATGTATGTATATGTATATATAAAATTTACTTCTCTAAGAAACTGACTTCCAGTTTATTTCCTGCTTCATATTTCTGATACAGACTTGATGGTGGGGGAGAGTGCAATCAAATCATAGCTGACTTATGGCAACCCCAGTGAGGTTCTGATGGCAAGAGACTAACAGAGGTGGTTTGCTAAAATGGAAAGATGAGCTCTTCAAGAGTTTTAAGTATTTCATTTTCACTTGGGGAATAAGATTTTTCTTCTCACAATGTATATAGTGTTACAATTGTTCAGACCTGCTGTACGCAACTTTCTACTTGCAGATTGTGGCTTCTGATGCCTTGCAAGTTCTGCTGATCATCAGTTGAATATTTCTAAGTTGATTCGTACTCTGTTTCCATTGTTAAGGCTGGGAGAAAGACTGCCTAGCAAACTGGACCTATGTTCTCTACGCTGTTGTTGCTAAAATGGTAAAAATGAGCCCCCTCCACAGGCATTTTATTATTGGTATATAGGCCTCAAAGGAAGAACATATTTGGAGGGCATACACAGTCAATCAACACCTGAGGACTGATGCACTTATAGCAGTTGAGTGCACAAGCCCTTAGGCAGCCTTCTCTGCGTAAGTCCCTGCTCCATTCACTACAGGCATGCTGGATAAACACACAGCATAGAGGAAGCACACAGGCCCAAGCCGAGAAATAACACAATACTCTCAAGTCTTTAACACAATTCATACACATTCACTCACCAACCCTTACAATAACCCTGATCGGTAGGGCAGTGCTATTGCAGAAGTGGGGCTGATATCATGAGAGGAGTGGCCAGCTTGAGTCCACATAGCAAGTTTGTGACAGAGGTGAAATGTGAGCTGGGCATGTTGACACTCATGGCTCACAGCTACTATGCCACACTGGCCCTCAAGGATGCTATACAAATTATGACAGGGGAGCAGAGTAAGAGAACTAGAAAAACAAAGACAGAGCTTACTGGAGCACAAACTTCTGTAGGCAGCCATCTATCTCAGCAGGCACAGATTAAAGAAACTGACACTGGCCTCTCCTTGCAAAATATGAAAATAGCTCCTCACTCACTCCTTCTCACCTGTCTTCTTTAATCACATCCACAAAGTGAGCATCTGTTTTTTCTCTGATGTTTTTGAACCTTAATGGCAGAAGAGCCGACTGATCCAGGCTCACACCAGCCCATCTTCCTTTCTCCTGCAACATTTCATATAGTGAGGTCTGGCTGTTGCTCAGCTTCTCTTCTTGTGGAGGACTCAAGAGTCCATTCTGGGCCTTTGGACTGCATCCTGCAGGAGCCTGGTTCAGGTCAAAGAAGAATACACCAGAAAAGTCTCAGAGCTTGTGTTACAATTGTCTCTCCTTGTTCTAGACCCACCTCATGTTGTTGCTTGGGGTCCCCAGTTCCCCACAAGCAATGTTTACAGAGATCCGTGCGCTGCAGTGGGATGGGTGAGGCAGGAAGGTACTGTACCAATGCTAGAAAATTTAGCTTGGATCCCATTCTACCTCCTTAACTGCATCTGAGCAGAAAAACTGTGATGTGTATATTTCTGAATGGTAAAGCCAGGACACTGAAGGTGGGGGACACCTCAAGCAGCTTCAGGGCTGGCAGATTAAATGTCTTGGCTTAAAACAGAACCAATATACTAAACATTAGCTTAAGTTATGAGACAATGTGGAGGTATATTTACAAAATATTAAATTATGATCTTGAACACATTTCCCGAATCAAATTATATACCTTTATCTTATTACATTTATATGCCCAAACTTCCTCCAAAGAGTTCAAGGACAGCATATGTTGAATTTCACCTTCATAGTCACCCTGTGAGGTAAGTCAGGTAGAGGGATAGTTATTTGGCTTTATGCTTTTATTCAGATTTCTGCCATCCAGACCCTATTGTGTTGTGTATTGTGTTCCAGCTATTGTTTGTATAATTCCTAAACTGTGTAATCTACTTTGAGCCTCAGTGAGAAAGGTGGACTATAAATAAACAGCATAACGTATTTGCCCAAGGTCAACCAGTGAGGACCATGAGTGAAGAGGAACTTTCTCCCAGATGTCCCCAGGCCAAGATCTCTTCTGTACTGGCTGGCTCTCAAGGTCACAAGCACCAGATACCCTTTTATTAGGGATGGGGTAAATAAAGAATCCCTTGACAAATTTTAACCTGAAATTAAATGAATTAACCATTATGATTAACTCAAATAGGAACAGTAGTGTTGAGACCCTTTAAAAAGAGCCCTCTCCAACGTCTAGTGGTTGAATGTTCTAATTTTATGAACAGGGGTTTTTAAAGAACAGCACATGTAAGATTCTTCTACAAACGATTATTAAATGGTTGGTGGGAAAGATACAACATACCAGCTCAATTAGCAGCATTCATGAGGATTTGATACAGAATTCTGCTGTGCATTTCTACATATTGTTTTGCCTTATTTATGTGTTAGGAAAAGATAAAGCATTTCGGGCTTCCTGCTTTTAAAAAGTGAGTTATGACAGAAGTTCATACAATTGTGTATTGAGTGGAACACTTTTTCTGTTTGTCCCACTGTGCTAGACTCAGGGTTAGCCAATGTGTTTCATCTACAGCAGATTCAGAACAAGAGAAATGACTGCTTCACACAACTCAATATTAACAGAACCCATTGAGAATCACACAAATCCATGGAGAAGAAGTTTATTGGCAGGTGTTAGCCATGATGCTTCAATGCTCAGAAAGTTTTCCTTGGGGTATCAACTGCTGCGAGCAACAGCAGGAGAGGCCTTTGCATTTCTTGTTGATTTCCAAAAGGCATCTGGGTGACCACTAGACACTGGACCTCTGGTATGACCCAGCAGACCTCTTCATATATCCTCATTTACTTGGAAAACTTCTGTAATTCATAATCATGTGAATAACAGCTTCTGGAAATATCTGTACTAATTCTCCTAACGGAGACAGTCAGCCACAAGCTTAGATCCCCTGCAGCATTCATGCAGATGGAATGATTTATGCCTTTGGAGCAGAACTTTCTCACTTCCACTTTCCTGCTGCAGCAAAAATGCGCACACACTCTTGGGTGCCTCTGGGAGCAGCATTTTGAGTGGAAGGTGGAAGTATTTTGGGCTGCTGCAGGGGGAGGGAAGAATGTGGTACTCTGCAGATGGAAATCATTCCATCCACAGAAATGCTACAGGAGATCCAAGCCACCATGTACACGAATTACACATCTGAACTCATCACCAGTACAATGATAACCTATTTCTGTGGCTCGGAGCCGTCACATCAGTCATGCAGAGTAGCCAGCAGAAGAGCATAAATCAGAATAAGATACCTTTATGAGGATTTTATGTTCATCCTGACATCCATTTTGGATAGTTGCTTCCTCTATACTTGCAACACAGCTAGGTGCCAGTGTAACGTTGCATGAAGGGCATGTCTGAAAACCAAAAAAGAAAACATAGAGAATTTTTATTTTTCGTAGAAGGCTTGCAGCGAATATTTTTACTGAAATCTCAAAATTATCTACATTTCAGAGTTTTGAACAGGCTGAAATTGAACAGAAATTAAATCGGCTTGTTACAGATGAGACTGATCACATTCTCTCTGAAACATCAGCCTCAGAGCTTGGGGGAGGGCTATTAAGACCCACTGCAGCACAATCCTGCTCCTTCAGTGATGCAGTGAGATTTTCCCAACACTGGATGGTTCCCCAGCTGTCTCACTCCCTGTAGTCTAGGGGGTGGCACAGAAGCCATGTGCAAAAATTCCATCAGACTGGAGGGTTTTTTCCCACCCGGTTCATGTTTTATGGGTCCCACAGTTGAGAAAGTGATTTGGTCAATTTACCAAATGGTCAGACTTTTAAGATGGCAGCCCTAATACTAAACAGTGGCTAAAAATCTTCCCTTACCCAATTCTGAGGCTACTATTTCAGAATGTAGTAGCAATTCAGCCTTGTAATAATAACTAAATGAAATGAAAGAGGAGGTCTGAGTATTTTAACAACACAGAAGTGGCATACCTAGCCACCTAGAAGTAGAAGCAAAATTTAAGTTTGAAAATAATGAGAAAGTTACCTGTGTACATTTTTGATCAAATTTTGCTGACTCATGTAAGCTTAGTGGATTATGATTATATTCAGGTAAGCAGGCAGAACATGAGCAGCATCTGACACATCCTGAAGCACATAATTCATTCAAAAAAGTTGTGAACTTGTGAATGAGCTGATAAATGAGATTATCAGTTGCTAGACTTCTTTCAAATGGTAACTATGGTGGACCAACAAATGAAACTTTTGAGAGGATGAGAAAGAACTCTTCCAATCTGCACCCACAGATTTGTTCTGAAGATGTGGAGCTGAAAACCTCTAGATGTTGGCTGAAAACAACTTGGAACAAATTGTGCACTGAGATGTCAATGGCATGCCCTTGTACTGATGCTCATCCACAGTTGGACAGCTGTCAACGGGATTCAAGATTTTGACAGCAAATCTTTTCAGCTGTACTGAGATACTGTTGTCACCCACAGTTAATCATACCGTGCAATGGCCAACCTAAAAACAGCTTGCTTTCTAAGACAGCTAGTCATATCATGTAAGAACATGCAAGAACATGTAAAGTTGATAAGAGAGGACACTCTCCCACTTGGTTGTACATTTCATGAAGGGATACATAGAATTTATTTTCCCTGATACAGCTCAAAACTAAAATGCAAGTACACTTGTTTGACAGACCACAGTAAAATGCAGCCCCCAATTTCACTGCTAGGACAGCGCACTGCAAACATTTTCAAATTTATTTTATTTTGGCATTTCGGAAAGGGAATAATTACATTTATCCCCAACTTCCGGAAATATTAATACAGTTTAGGGAATTGTTTCGGGGTAAGTTTTTTGGTTTAGGAATACAGGGTGCTGGTAGACCTGACCTCCATTCTAGCACCACTTTTTTGTGGATGGAGTCCAAATGCTAGGCCTCTGTCAATTCCTATAGAAGGAGAAATAACCCCAAAATTCCAAATATTTCTGGTTCAAAACTTCAAGAGTTCCTGTTTGCCATTTAAGGTATTCCTGAGCTAAAACAAAACAAGTTTGAGGGATAATATCAGATTGGAAATATCCAACTGTACACCCCAAATTACTACACCAGTGTCAGAAAGCCAGACAACTCCTGAACCCCAAATGCACGCTGAAACATTCATCTACCAATAACATTTACATATCCGTTTTTTCATCATAACAAGATATACAAACTCTGTAATTGTCAAACCACTGATAAATCTACTGCTTAGCACAACCTACAAAGGTTGAAAGAGACACTGTCCATTACAAATCCAAATTCAACACTACTGTTTTTTTAGCTGGGATTTGTTGTGGTTGGAGGAGATGAAGCAGCTCCGAGTAGATAGTCCAGTTTCACAACTACCTGCTTGTCATCCATCGTTCTTTTTGACGGACAAATTCCCAGCTGAGCTGAAAAATCTAACCATATGTTGAAACAACAGATTGCAGAACAGCACTATCCTATCACCAAATATTCAATAATTCACTTGACCCTCAGTTGAAGCTATACCATGAACTACGCAAACAACTGGCTGTACTACTAACAACCATTTCAAAACATTCCTCTAATGCTTTCAAATAGCTGCAACAACTGGTTTCTTCAAGAAGCCATCTGCAAAGGTTACAGCAGAAGAACTGTTCAGCTTTGAACAATTCAAAGCTGAAAGATTTTTTCATATCAAACCCTGTCACATCCTAAGTTGATCAGTCTGTGCAAAGTAGGACTAAAGTATACAATTCCCAGAGACCTTTTAAAATATATGGCTACCATGATCTTGAATGTTTCCAGATTTGTTTAGCATTTCGGATTGAAGAGGGATTGTGTTTGAACTTTGAAGTTCTGCACCCAAACCCAGTGGTAATGACCTTCTCCAACATGCAACACATCTGAACTAACTTTAGAGGATGTTACAAACATGACAATGTAGCAAAGTCTTCCATGGGTATACCAAATGAGTTTCTTGGCATTCAATGAATTCCATGACCTGCTGGCCAATCCTGTTCATCTTGATCATTTCTACTTCTGGAGCACTCCTTGAACTTGCAACATTGGTAACATCACAAAACTTTTCCAACAAAACACACACGTTTCATAGGATATATCAACTGCCACTGGAGAACAACTAATATGCTTTGCGCTTTCCCCAATGACACTTCTACCAGTTTTTTTGCTATGTACAATTTAAAGTGCTGGTGCTCATCTTTAAAGGCCTGAAAGGTCTTAAACAGGAACCCCCTCCCATATAAACCCGTTTGAACATTCAGATCTGCTTGACAGGCCCTGCTGCACAGGTTTCTCTTTACTGTGGGGCAAGGCAGATAGCAGCAAAGAACAGGTTCCACAAATAAGCTTCCACTGCCAAGAAGAGCTTCTGCCCCGTGGCTCTTTGGTGCCTTTCTTGTAAATCTGAGGCCACCAGGCACTGGTAATTAAGTTTTTTGTTGGGAGAGAGGAATTTACTTGGCTGGATATTTTTGGTTAAGCTACTTTTATTACATGAACTTGCATATCTATTTACCAGTTTTATCTTCTGCATTTTCATGAACTGCATCTTCTTCACTGCTGCTGACTTATTTTGTTTTACTTTTTTGTTTAATTATCTTTATAAAATTTACCTTTAAGTAAGAACACTCCAAACGTGCATGGAGTCACAGTGTACAAATGATGAGCTATGGATTAACAAATCTAATGTGGCAAGCTAAACTACCAATAGAATAATCAATTGAGGTCTACAGAGATTTTAGAAGTCTTCATAACATACTATTTACCATTATTGATAGCATGCCCTATCACAGTTCGACACAGATAGTTTCACACACATCCCTTGAAGATTAAGCTCCTTGGACTAGGGATCTATTCTTTCGATATTTCTTGGTAAGCACCAAGAATATGCACATATAAAAAAAATTAAAATAATGTAAGAGATTGTTAAAACCAACAGACTATGTCTTGCCAGACTACCCAGCAAAACAGGAATGGCACCTTCCCTCTTCTCTACTAGTACTTTAACTAACAGAACCCTTTCACACTTATTTTAGCATTGAGAATATTTCTAGGCCACTTTTCCATTAACTGATATTTAAGGCAACCTACAATAAATATACAAAATAAAATTAAAACAGATCCAAACTCATAGAAATCCTGTAATGAAAGTACCTCCTTGGAGATATAGTTTCAAAGGAAGAGGGGCAGCTGAGAAGGCCCTTGTATAAGTCACCTACCAACCACACTTCTAAAAGGGTAGGTACCTTCAAGAAACCATTCCAGCACTCTGAATTGAGCTCTGAAACAAACTGGCTTCAATTCCCTGGCCATTGTATTTTGTACCAGCTGAAATTTCCAAACAGTCCTCAAAAAGTTAGCCTCACATGTTACAATAGTATAATCCAGCGGCAAGTCAAAGATAGCCAAAAATGTCATTCTCCAGAAGTGGCTGCAGCTGGCAACCCAATGTAAGCAGGTAAAAAGCATTAAAGGATTAAATTTGTTTATGCATCTTTACTCTGTGCTTCCCAGCATTCAGACACTGGTTCAGCACATTAACTGCCTCCCTGGAATTATCTGAAAAGGACAAGATAGAGCTGAAAGTTATCTGCATATTACTGACATTCATCCCATATCTCCAGAGAATCTCTCCCATGATCTACATGAAATGACAAGGAGACTATGAAGCCCCCCACAGTCCAAGGGGTAGAGCTACATTGTCTTCTGCTGCCTACCCTCCAGAAAGGATCGTAGCAAAGACAAAAAGTGCATTCAAAGCTCATTTAAGACTAACAATCCAGAAAGGCTCCATAGTTGATGATATCAAGAGCTTCCAAGAAAATTAACAGGGACATACTCCCATTATCAAATGATGAGCATAAACCATCTTTTATGAAGACCAAGATAGTGCTTTATCCAAGTCAGAAATAAGATGGAGAAGGACCTAGATAATCACTGAGAAAGAGCTGAGAGGTCACCATTTTGAGGAATATTGCCTAGAAACTGCAGATTTGGAACTGGTTTATCCAGGTCTGAGGCAACTATGTGTTTTTTTTCTCAATAAGGCTCTCATCACTGCCTCTTAACATCTGAGGCAGTGAGCTCTTATTCAAAGAATGATAACTACTAATTTGGGTCATTCAATGTTAAATTTTTATATTTTTATGATGCTTTAATGTATATTTTATGTTGTAAGATGCCCTGAGCCTGTTCATGGGGAAGGCAGGGTATAAATAGAATTAAATAAATATGAGGAAGTATCTCTGAAAGAAGACTAAGCAGAATTGGATATGGTCAATTTTATCTGCAAAGTGCTTTGCAAACAGCTCATAGTGAGCTGCCAAAAAGTCTGCTATTCCTTTCCATGGCACAGATATAAAAGGCCTCTTACTATGTGCAGCAGCTTCACTAGGTAGCACTGCACAGAAGTAGAAATTTACACTTTTTGCTGCTTTTACTGCTATACAGTAGGCTCAACTGTGAATGACTATGTTTGATCAGGCTTGGCAGGAATCTCTTTCCACAACTGCTCTGTCATTCCAAATGTTTATTATTCTTTAGCATGACAGAGAACCAGGGGGAGCCAGGTGTATTCTGGCATGTTAGGAGCAACTATGAGCATTCCATGCATGGCCTCACAGAGACCCATCAACTGATGGACACAATTGCCAGCTACAACAGCAGATGCCAGAAAGCTTTTCAGAACAAGTCTTCTCCAGAGGAAGAGGCTTTTAACCAAGCCTTTAGTTTAGACCCCACCAGGCAATGATCTATCCACATCAATGGAATTATCTTGAACTCTTCCACAACCAGATCTCTCATCCTGAACAGACCACCATATCAAAGAAGGTGTGCTCAGTTATATGCCTTGGGTTATTACTTGAGACAATCCCATAGCTGTAATGACAGGCAAGTTTGAGAGAGCCCACCTAACACTACTGTGTTCCATTAAACAGTATCAGTACATTTATCCAGGACTAAATTCTGAACCACAGATGTTTCCTGTTAATTGACCTAGCATTTTAAACACAGTGGTTCACTGACAGGATGATTGAAGTTCCATTGGTTGGGAAGAGAATTCAAATGGAGGCAAACTCATAACAGTTTTTACTGCTTTCTCCTAACCTGACAAGTCTGGTTCCCACTGCCCCAGATCCAGGGATGGTAATGCAACTGCTGCCCCCATTTCTCTTACCACTCCAGTTCCCCAAACACATCCTACCCTAGGCCTCATACTCTAATAAGCAGAAGGGCAACTAAAAATCCAAAGGGTTTACACACCTAAATGTAATCTAAGAGAGTTTTGGTAGCAAAAGATTTAAAAGCCAGTAAGTTAAACATGTCTAAAAACCAGAAGTATCAGCATTCAGCAATGACTAAAATATATAACAAAACACAGCAAGAGGGGAAAAAGTTCTTGATCACCTGTTTAACTGACACACACTGATTATAAACAACTGTTTTTCTTAAGTATACAGACAAATTAAATTTGGGGCAGAATGCCTTGCCCACTGGAACAAATTTTATACTGTCATCATATGTACTCTGCATCACCACACCAAACAACTAAAAAATTATAAGAAATGTTGCTTTCCAAATACATGAAATCATCTGATTCCATCTGTAGTTCAGGATACTCTCCTATTATATGTACTTATTAAGTCATGGAATAAATGTGAAAGCAACAGTTCCCTCTGTCACCCATTTTGTCTGTATTCAATTGCTCATAACAGCAATATTCTTATCTTTCCAATAACCTCAGCACAGGTTAAGCCAAGATACAGAGACATGCCAAAAGCTGAAACTTGTGCCTGAGTGGGGATTCAGGTCTGGACTCTGACATCCATATCTGGTCATATCTCCCAATCTTTTGCCTAATAAACTGCAAATAATCTAACTACAAAGAAATAGACTGTTTATTTTTCCTTCTCCAAGAATTCATAACAATGTATGCTGTATATTTTCCAGAGTTTCTCCAAAGTCAGCTAACTAAGTTGCTGGTCTGCTCCAATGTACATTTCTTTGGGGAAAGGGAGGAACACACTGGCCTTTAATAATTAAAAACAATTTAGAAATCAGGATTAAACACAGCAAAGCTAAGCCAAACACAGATCTTCCATGCACACGCAAACTGAAACAACAAAATTCATTTGAATCACAGGAACACAGAGCTGTCTGATTTCAACCAATTATGAGATTGTGTCTGTGTTTTGGTTAGCATGTGGAACACGGAGGTTCTATTCCCCATCCAGCCATGAAGTTCACTGGGTGACCTTGGGCTAGTCACCCTCTCAGTCTAAGCTGCCTCTCACGATGGTAAGAATAAAATGAAAGGAGAACCATGCATGCCACCCTGAGCATCTTGGAGGAAGGTTGAGATTAAATTGACTAATTTAGGTTTCTAAAACACGTTTTTAGCTAAATGCTCCACAAAAACATGAAGAATATATTTGTCAAACCTTGTTTTTCTCTGGTTGTCTGAAAACCTTTGCTAAGTCACCAACGTTCTCCACTGATGAGGCTGCCTGTAACTTGCTTCTGTCTCCTGCTTCAAGGCCTGGAAGCAGAGTCTGTGAGCAGCTGCAAAGGGGATCCTTAACTTTCAAACCAGATATCAAATATGTTTTCAAGCCTATGGGAAAGTTATAGTTAGAACAGCAGAAACAATTCTTCTACCCACACCACCTCTTTCCGTGTACAATGACATTAACTGGCAGCAGGACCAGTTATTTACAGCACTAGCTCCTCTTTCTAGAATCAGAATTATGCCTACCCTTTGGTAATAAAAATGCATTTCATAAATTGCTAAGCTAATGCTTGCATAGTTTATTTTCCTCTCCTTTTCTAATCCTGTTGTTTAAAAAAACAAAACAGAATTGCTTTCTTGTATAATACCATGCCTGACAGTCCTTAAGTGATGATGCCATGCAGTTATTGCTGTTCAACTAGTCTGCTGCTGAGCTCACTGAAAGCATGAATGTTAGCTTTAAAAGCTCTACATTTTGTGAAAAACAGAAAGCTGCCATTGCAGCATTTGCAAGATTGTTTTATTCCCCTGCAACCTCTGCAACAGAATGAGCAAGGAAGCACAGCCTTCTAGTCTCTATATCCTTTCTTCATGCAGCAAAGGTTGCATCAGCACTGAGTAATAAAGGCTGCACAAGTTTTTGAAGAGACTAAGGTGAGTCACTGTCCAAATTAAGACACTTACAATATCTATAAGGCTGCATTCTCAGGCAAGCTTACCCCATTTAATTCATGGGGATTCGCTTCATAAAATGCATGCACAAAATATTTCAACATATTAACAATATTCAGCAACAATTTCAATTCATTGTAATCTCTCTTACTTTGTTGCATCAGACTGAATCTAAACAGAGGCTATGAAGAAATGTAGATATCTTTCAACTATCCTAGTTATATTTTTATTACACTGTATAAAAGTCAAGATAATTCAATAACTACCCATAAAATAAAGATGTTTATTTTAACCATATATATTTAACCATAGTATACTTTCCAATTTAGAATGAAAGTTTACGGCAAACACCCATAAAAGGGATATATTTTCATAGCAACACACTGCTGCTTAAGGCAGACTTACTATTCCTTATCAGTTTAAGCTTCATAAATTTGCTGCTAAGACATCTGGTAGAGGGTAAGAGCTCCAAGCCCAGATCACGAAAGTTTTCCCCAAAGAGCCCTGCCAGACAACAATAATCCTGAATGTGGAGAGGTAATGGAGAAATAAACTGGTATTGTTCTAGATTACTGTTCATCTTCTATACTTCAGACAGTAAAATCAGCAATAAGCACTAGACAAAAAAGAATTGCTTCAGGTTTTGTGGCCTCTTTGCATCCCTAAAAATGCATTCAATATATCAAATATAGATGGTCTTCGTTATCTGCTGAAAAGAAGGGCTGTTTCAAGCTCTGCATATGACTGAAAATGCTGCAGAAAGCCACACCCCCACAATTACGCTATCAGGGAAAGACAAGCAGACATGTCAAACTTGCCTAAGGAAATTGTGTTTGATTCCTTGCCATTTTCCAATCCAGGCCCTATTCCCTTATTCTCAAAGGCTCACTTTTCCACTGTCACCTCAAGAATTCTGCTCTTGCCTTTAGTTTAAAAACAAAATTAACGTGCACAGAAACTGGAACTATTAAGGCAATTTAAAATACTTCATTTTGGATCTGATTTGTCTCTCATCTTACTCTCCTGGTTTATGAGATTCAGTATAAAGGAGTTAACAACATGTTAATTGTTCATTGAAGAGTATCCAATGTTCATCCATGTCTTTTTGACAAACAAAAAGAGCTGTCAGAAAAGCAAAAATAGTACATTTTTTCTAAAACAATTAAGTACTTGTTCTAGTGCAGGTAACAAGTTTGCAATTATCTGAAATCTTTTTGAAGATAATGAGACACTTCCCAACTCAAGTTCTAATAGCTATAACTTACTGTAAGTCTAGCAAGCATGTTTTCTTATGAAACCACAAATAAGTGAACATTTCAACATACTAACATTAAAGATGTTTGCTACTCAGCTTTCCTGTCATATTTCATTATAAAAAACTGTGAATCACCTGTCTCTTATACACACATGGAACATAAGCCTTTACAGTAAACTGGATGTTGTCATGCGGTGGAATATTTGGCATGCAGAGGCCTTTTCATTCATCCCTCTTGAAAGGGGGGATTGCCACTCCCTATTCATTATACAGATAAGAATAAGCGCAAAAATGCATTCCACTGTGCATGGTGGGAGTCTGAAGTAAAGGGAAAGAATACTGAAACAAGCCATGTTGTTTTAACAAAGTTTTGTACAAAAGAAACACAAATACCTTTAAGCTGGTCTGCCACTACACTCTGACCAACACGCTCAATCACCTTTCCATCCTCCATTTCATAACGGTCATCCAGATATTTTGCAGTAGCCTCTGAAATATGGACTTTCCCAGCCACACCCAGTTGCTCCATCAGGTTGGCCAAGTTAACATCATTGGACCACACATCAAATTTAAACCGCCGCATGCCCAAAATACCACACAGAACAGTCCCAGTATGAACACCCACTCGCATATTCACCATCTCTTTCTTCTCTTGGCAAAACTGTTCAATGGCTTTAATCATGCCCAGGCCCATCTCAATGCAGCAATACGCGTGATCTTCTCGAGGCTCAGGGCACCCAGCCACACAGTAGTAACAGTCACCCAAAGTACTGATCTTCTCACATTTTGTGTCCTCACAAAGACGGTCAAAGCGACCGAAGAGATCATTCAAGAGCCCCACCAGAGCATGTGCAGATTTGTTAGCACTCATTTTTGTAAAGCCAACAATGTCCGCGAACAAAATACTGACTTGTTCTATCTGCTGCATTTTAAAAGGGCGGAATATGATGGGGGTTTTCTGTATGGAAGGCTTTTTCTTTCTGTTTTTGGGGCTGGAGGTGGAATGGCGTTTAACAGAGTTCTCGCTTTCATCATCTCCCTGCTTCATCAAGTCATCGGCAATAATCCTGGGCATCACAGAATGGATCATGCGCTCTTTGAGGGCCTTCTCCACCTCCAGGTCTTTGCCGTGCATGATGGACTGCCCCACTTTCAGAAAGGTGCTCCTCGACCTTACCTCGGACATGATGAATAAGTGGATGCCTATGGCGTGGATGCAGACATGGAGTAGGGCTTTACTCAGGACCTCCCAGTAAATCACACGAGCCCCTGCAGGTGCCCAGCAGCTCTGGTCGCTGAAGTGATAGCTCAAAGTTTCAAAGAGGACCGAGTAGGCCAGCCCTAGGAAGAGGTTCAGGTAGAGGGGCAGGTGCATCACCGTGTAGAGGAGCAGGAGCGCCTCGATGCACATGGAGAAGCTGCCCACGTGTGAGAGGCAGGCGCCCCCCGGTGCCGGCTCGGTGCCGTTGGCCCGCGACAGAGCGCCCAGCGCGGGGAAGTGGGGAACCAGCGTGAGGGCGAAGACCAGCAAGATGAGGGCCAGCGAGGTGCCCACATAGTGACGCCCGTAGGCCCGCGTGAAGGTGAAGAAGAAGAAGGCCAGGCAGCCGGCCAGAGCGCCCAGCGCCGGCACCACCACGGCCGCCTGCCGCCCGGGCCCCAGCCGCACGCCCAGGTAGGCAGCCCACAGCAGGCCAGCGGCGCCGATGTAGGAGAGCGCGTAGCGGAAGCGGCGCCGCGTCTGCGGGAAGCAGCGCTCCAGGCAGGCCTCCTCCAAGTTGCACGAGTCGAACTTGGGGTTCCACCACTTCGACGAGGCGCGTTCGAAGAGCTGCGGCAGCCGCAGCCGCTTCTTCCGCCGGCGGGACGCGACGCCGACGCCGCCCGCCGACGCCCCTCCCTGTGCCCGCCGCGCCGCCGAGTCCCCGGAGCTGCTACAGCTGGACGAGATGCTGGACTTGCAGGCCGGGCCGGGCGGCGGCGGGGTGCTCCGCGCCTGGATCCGCACCGTCACGCTGCTGCTGTCGCCGCTCGAGTCGCAGCTCACCTCGGTGCTGTGCGGCCGCCGTGGCAGCAGCTGCTGGTGCGGCGGCGACGAGGACGAGGCCATGGCCGGGAGACGGCTGGCGGCGCCGGCCAGACGGCGCTCAGCGGACGCGAGACCCGCCGCCACCGCCACCGCCCCGGCTCCCTCCAGGCCGCATGGCGCCGGCTAGTGCCCTGGCTCGTCACGCCCGGGCTCCCAGCCGCATCGCCCCGCCGGGCCGCACTCGCCGCCGTCTTCTTCGCCTCAGTTCCCCCTTACACGGGCCGGGCCCTCGCCGAGGAGGAGGAGGACGGAGGCAGCTCCTGTCACTGAGGCGCGCGACTGCTTGGCGCAGGCGCAGACCGGAGTGGGGCAGAGCTACGCGATGAGCCGGGGGCGCGCGCCGGTTCCCAATGAGGAGGGGCCGCAAGACCCAGGGCGCCGCTGCCGCCTGGAGCGCATGCGCCGCTGCATGGTCGGGTCGGTCAAACTGAGTCTCCAGCCTTCGGGGTGGGCGCCTGTCTGCCTCTCTTTTCTCCTCGCGAGGGGAGGGGGAGCGCCGCGGGGTTTCCTGCCCTTTGTGCCAGCGCCTTCCAAAAAACCTCGCGAACATCCTCATTTTTCAATGCGTCCGATCGGCACTGAAGAAAAGGCGCCCCCTTCTCTCCCCCCCCCACCCCGTCAAGAGGAGAGAGGCGGGAAAAGGGACTCCTCCTCATCTCCGAGCAGCTTCTTAAACCGCCTCGACCTGGGAAAAGGCGGAGCAAAAAGTTTTAAAACTACCACCACGTTCCGTCCCTTAGCCTCAGGAAGGCAGTTTACCGATTTTAGCAGATTCCTTATTCCCTTATAAATTACGTTTAAAATGCGTTCACGCTTTACTAGCAAAATATCTTTTCGACATATTGATAGGACGTGAAGGAGTTTGCCATTTATGTACAAAACGTGTGAAGGGAAGATGGATAAGGATATGTCAAGAGATTCCCAGGGGATCGTACATATAGCTTCCCAGAGGACCTTTCAAAAGCTTCTGCAGTCCTCAAAGTAGGACAAAATACAATAAATATCTCTTTATTGCTGTCAAGGAGTCCCCAAATCATAATATGAATCCCAAATAGCACTTTATTCCGTAAAAACAGGGTTGCTTTTGTTGTTTGTTAAAGATTGTGTCTTGGAGTACTAGACTTGAAGGACCAGCCACGTTTTTCTTCAGAATTACATTCCACAGTCAAGTGCGAATGAACTACTGGCATGTGGTGCCTGTTTATTAAAAAAAAAAACCTGTGCCATACCGCATACAATAATGTCCTGCTATTAATACCTGTCCCTGGACCTGCTTTCCTCTCATTAGAACTAATTAATTGCTGCCAGTACAAGTAAATTATTCAGCAGGGGAGAAGTGAGCAGGTTGTCTTGCTGTACAGTTAAACGCGGCACAGATCAGGGAGCAATTAAAAGGCTGCAGGGCTGCTTTGGATCCCTGGCACTGCCTGGATCCCCATTGAGAGACCCAGGTGGGGGGAAAATTCCCAGAGAAATAAATAAATGTGGCTGCTGGCCTCGGCGGTTCTGTCATGCCTCTTTCTTGAGCTCATTATCTGTAAATTCCAATGTTGCTTTCGCATGTTTTACCTTTCATCCCATTATCTCTTGCCTTCTAGTTCCTTTCTGTGGCTCCTACACAAAAGTTCTCAGCTGCTCTCATGGTTTGTTCTGGTTTTCTCTTTTTCTCAGGCCAGCTGTCATTCTTACCGCCCCAATCTTATGCGGATTTACTTGTGCCTAAACACACTGAAAAATCACTGGGCCTAACATCATACTATCATGTTATTAGATAACAGTAGTGGAATATTCCACACATTTTTATGATATAATATGTATTATGTATCTATGACACCACTCTCTAGTATTGCTTCAGAATTCAAATGTGTGTGTGTTAAACAGCAAATACATTAACAATTCAGAGGGGTTGCAGTGTTAGTCTGTAGCAGCAAAATTAAACAGGAATTCCATGGTACCTTATAACATTAATAATAACATTCATTTTATACACCACCCTTCAGGACAACTTAACACCCACTCAGAGCGGTTTACAAAGTATGTCATTATTATCCCCACAACAATTACCCTGCGAGGTGGGTGGGGCTGAGAAAGCTCCTAGAAGCTGTGACTGACCCAAGGTCACCCAGCTGGCTTAAAGTTGAGGCGTGTGGAATCAAGCCCAGTTCTCCAGATTAGAGTCCCATCACTCTTAACCACTACACAAAACTGGCTTCAAGAATAAGGAAAGAGGGAAGATGTTACAAAAAGAGGTCAATTAAAAAAAAATCCATTTAAAAAGTGATAGTGATGAGGACCACCCCCGGTTGTTGATAGGTAAAATGGGGTTACCAGGTCTAAGCCTAGAAAGTACACTCTAATTAGAAAAATACAGAGGCCATATAAAGTTTATTTATTCACATTCATAAAGAGTGGTTGATACTAAAATATAAGACCTACAGTAAGCAGGAAATCCCAAACCCTTGTCCGCACCTGAAGGAGTGGGAGGAGATAGTACTGACCTTAATTAATCCTAATTCCAGATTTTTATATTCTTCCCTTGAAGTTCTTTCATGGGAGAATAATGACATATAGGTCAGCAACAGAATGCCCTGGAAGATTAAAATCTCCCCCCACTAGTTTCTAAATATTGCTGTTTTTTAATGTCAGGCCCCTGTATCCATTTATTCTGTTGCATAGGGAGTGTCCACTTTGTTCAAAACAGAGAACATAAGGGTATTATCGACACACAAGGGCAAGAGAGTAGATGAGCTTGAGATGGTATAGTGGATGTTAGTAGATCCTGAGACTGTATTGGCTTGAGTGTATATGGGAACATCTTTGTTTGTTGGAGAGTCTTGTTCCTGGGTGTATATAGAGTCTCTCTACACGAGACATCTGACATGTGAAGAACACATGTCGGGAAATGCAATGTTAGCCGGGAAAGGTAGTTTAAAAAGACAGAGCCAGGGCAGGGCAAAGGCTTTGTTATACACTGGAGCTGCGTGAAGGGACGGTGAAATGCCCGAAGGGAAGCTTCAGCCCATTATAACCTCTCCAGGTCCAAGCCTGGCTCTGGAAGGCAGGTCCAGCCCATTTCCATTCCTGGCTGCCTTCTGGTTGCAATCCCTCACAGTTTTAGACTGATGAGGTGAAAGTGACAGAGCCTTTGGGGCGGGTAAGATGAAATTAACAAACCCTCGAGGAGTGGTTCTGTGGGCTCTTTCTTTTTAAACTACTCTTCTCTGCTAACATTGTGTCTCCCTACACTCCACGGACACGCACCAAGGCATTGCGTGTAGAGAGACTCTCTTGGGTTGCTGGTGAAAAGCTGTTTTAGGTTAGGAGGATGTCTGTAAGAGAGAAAAGACCAGTGACCCAAGGCCTAAGAGAAATATGAATGAGTTACAGGTCATTCATGATGTTTTGGATTGATTTGAGCTTAAGGTGACCGCAATTGGTGCTCTATTTCTGTTGGACCTTCGTTGTAGTAAGCTATTTTTAGATACTAGTCTGTCTTGGTCAATCTGTTTCTTTACTTAATTGGGTGGACATTGTAATTCCAGGAATGTTTATGGCAAATCCTTCAGGTGCATGATGTACCTCATGAGGTAACAACTAACTCAGGAAAACTTATGCTGGAATATATTTTGTTAGTCTTTAAAGTTCCGCAGGACTCTTCTTTACATTCAGAACTGCAGAGTCATGCTACATCAGCATCCGGGCAGGTGTTAGAATGCTCAGACAACCATGTTGAAACTTACAGATTCAGTTTGTGCCAACAAAAAAGTCTCTATGGATTGCAAATAAGCCCAACAAGCAAAAAGTGGTTGTGTGAATCAGTCCTAAACTGGTAGCCTTGTCACATACTTCAAATCTATTTAGAGACACAAATTAACGATCCTTTGTTAGC
The DNA here is from genome assembly GCF_028583425.1 of Eublepharis macularius. Lineage (NCBI taxonomy): Eukaryota > Metazoa > Chordata > Lepidosauria > Squamata > Eublepharidae > Eublepharis > Eublepharis macularius. The sequence goes on along the minus strand of NC_072801.1, from coordinate 29,765,351 downwards.
TTAGATGGCATTAGAAAAATTAATAGATCTAGCAGGAACTTGGTAATGTAGCCATAATGAAACCTCCATGTTCAGAAGCAGTAAAACTGAGTGCAGGTTGCTGGTGGCAAAGAACAACTGGCAGCTACCTCCACCACAGTCACATTCTTGTGCTGGGAAATGTAATATTTATATAAAGCATAACCCCAAGAAAAGAAGGCCTCTGAACTGTCTCAAACAAATTAGTAACATGCTAATTTTGCTGTATTTATTTGCAGAAAGACTATATGGAAGCTGGCAGGCTGCTATATCTCACATTAAATTATTCTGGTGAATTAATGCCTGATTAAATTTGCAGAGGCTCAAAAGAAAGCAACTGAATGTATGGAATTCCTGGGGAAGTCTTAGAATGTGCTTTGTTTGGGCCTGTCAGTGCAGTGCCAGGGTATCTGGAGAACAATCAATCTTCTCTAATAAATGCAAAGATAAATGGAAATAAGAATATGAAGTTCTGATGTTTGTTGCAGTATCAACCTCTTATCTAACCAGGAATCAGATCTTGCTCATGAGAGAGATTTTCTGTGAGAGAGTTATAAACTTTTAGCTGATCTTAAAGTAGAGGTTTTGCTGACAAACAGCGCCAATAGTTTCATCTCTTTTACAGTGACTTTTGAAGCTATGTTACATGTAGCCATCAGAATACATATGTTTTGGGGGAGGAGGCACAAATAGCAGCTTCCCAGGATCATTTACAATTGGGAAAATGAGGAGCGAGGTAGAGAAACTTAAGTCCACTGTCCCAATATGAATCAAGTTCATACTCTCCTGGGAATTAAGTTCCAAAATTGAACTCCAAACACATGTGATTGACAGAAATCATGAAAGCCATGTAGGGGACATAAGGCTTTATACATGTGAATAGATCCTTAGATAATCTGTATTCGATCACAACTTCCAGTCTGAAAATGGGAAGCCTTTACATTTGATGGCATTATATGACAAGTTGCCCCATGATATTAACCTCAGAGTATAGTAGTCATCAATATATTACATGTGACAGGAATGTCAAACTAAAAGTCTTTGCACTGGAAGAGTGAAGTATTTCTACTAGCAGTCAGGGTGGTGTCTAAAATATAAGCACTTGTAATATTATCAATCATCTGAGGAAATTTAAAATTAGGTGTTCTTGGAAAAATCTCACCTGTAGCCATCAGTACATTGAGTTTTCTTTAGTGGGTCTTGGCTCCCTGGGGTATTTTGAGGTTGGGGAAATGGCAATGGAGGGAGGCTCCTTCCTACACTCTGTGGTTCTGATCTGAATAGGGATCTGCACACCTGGGAACAGAGCTGCCAGCTCCCAACTCCATGACTACATCTGTTAACAGCCCATGAGTCCTCCAAGGAGGCATTTTAGTGTAAGAATCAGCCCTCCAAGATACTGAGGATTTTGTACAGGTAGCATTAGAGCCTTGTGCAGTGGCACAATGCCAGACCTGCTCCCCTAAAGACCCCAGAACCCACTATTTGTGATTAGAGATATGACTGCTGGATCTGACACTGTTTTACAGACACCCTTCCATTTCTTGTAGCTCCACACATCCAGGTCAGCAAAAATGTCATGAAGCACATCTGGTTGCCATATGAGGTTCCCACCCACTGACAGCAGGAGACAATCCACGCTGACGCTGAGCATGTGAAGCAACCAAAGTCGAAGAATCTCTGCAGCGCCCTATTGTGGTTTAGCCACTTCCTGACTGCAGCTTGAACATTCTCCCATAATAACTTCCTCCTTCTTTTCTCACTGTAGAGGGGAAACCCCTTCAATAATCTCACTGACGCCCTAACCATGGTCATCATCAAGTACTGGATATGGCTTCTGTGCCATATAGGCATGGGAGGAATCATTGGAGGAAAGGATGGACTCATGTGTTTAATGGATTTATGTTGGTTTGCTATATAAACCTAAAGTGAAATGTCTGCCATGCAGCACCAGGCAGTGACTTGTGATCGTTTTAGGAAAGGAGACATTATTCCATAAATAAAATGTGTTTAATCTTAGTAGGTGGAACTTATTAGGTGAAATTAGTAGGTGGAGTTCAACCACATGTCCTTTAACCTCTTTGCTGGAATCCAAACCTTTTTATTCACCAGCTCCAACCTTTTTAAAAAAGAGGCAAAGTAACAAGGAATGGGATTGGAAAAGATCTTAATTTATTAGAATTGCTGATGTATTATGGTCTCTCCAAATACAGATTGTTGCTAACAGGAATATTTTACAGCTATGTAGTTCCTTTAAATGTATCTGCCCAAAACCTTGATCCAAAGAAGCACACAACAGTGGATGGTGGGGGTTGGTTTAGTAATTTAATCAATGAAATATACAAAGAATCCCCCCTCCAAAATTTAGTGGCTCACAGAGATGCATATTCCCAAGACTGAGAAGGGCTCCGCTGGTAGCACCAGTAAGCAGTTTCTCAGATCAAATTAATTTAGATGGACATCAAACTATTCCGGCCATACACTCAAAAACAACATTTTCTCCAAAGTGGATGAAACCAGAGTGGATGAAACTAGAGTGGATGAAACTAGATCTAGATTTTATCTTTTGTGCTTGCCACTGGTTTCCAAGTCATATGAATGTGGCACAAGCACATCCCCAAAGAGAAACAGAGCACACATTATGAAGGGAGAAGGAAGATGATAAGGCTAGGGCCGATGATCCATGTGCTAAACTAGGATGCTGTTGGACAATGCTGTTGTCCTCATTGATTGGGCAGATTTATTCAGTGCAGGGGCAGAATCGATTCTTTGAGTCTAGGCCAGCCAGTCTGGCTAGAACACAGCATCTCCTCCTCCCCATCACAACCCAACATATAGCTAACCAAATACACTTATAGCCAGGGCTTTTTTTTCTGGGAAAAGAGGTGGTGGAACTCAGTGGGTTGCCCTGGGAGAAAATGGTCACATGGCTGGTGGCCCTGCCCCCTGATCTCCAGACAGAGGGGAGTTTAAATTGCCCTCTGCGCCACTCAGCTGCACGGAGGGCAATCTAAACTCCCCTCTGTCTGGAGATCAGGGGGTGGGGCCACCAGCCATGTGACCATTTTCAAGAGGTTCCGGAACTCTGTTCCACCACATTCCAGCTGAAAAAAAGCCCTGCTTATAGCCCTATACAAAGCCTGTGACAGTGTGGATTTTACACCACACTGCATCCATCTAGTTTGTTGCTTGGTTCTTAAATTGCACCCTAAACTGAGCAAATCATAAAGAATGTAGAAAACAATCCAGTCTCACTTGCATGTGACCTGTAAGATGCTGTGATTTGTAAAAGCAGACGGCACATATATAATAATAATAGTAACATTCATTTCTATACCGCCCTTCAGGGTAGCTTAAAAGGCACTCAGAGTGGTCTACAAAGTATGTTGTTATTATCCTCACAACAATCACCCTGTGAGGTGAGTGGGGCTGAGAGAGCTCTGGAAGAGCTGTGTCTGACCCGTCACCCAATTGGCTTCAAGTGGAGAAGTGGGGAACCTAGTTCTCCAGATTAGAGACCCACCACTCTTAACCACTATACCAAACTGGCTCTCTATGAATATGAGAATGCTCAAGGCCCTTCAAAGAGGCAGCAGACTACACAAGAAAAAGGTGAACAGGAAGAAAGGGGCTCATCTGAACATACTTTGAGCCGCTACTTTCAGCAGCAGTTCTCGTTTCTGTTGCATTAATTGCAGAGACAAAAATGAAGGATCATTGACAGGCACAGAAAAGAGAACCTGGTTTGGAGAAAGCACTGCAGGGTAGGTGGGAAGCAGATAGTGAGAGAAGAAAAATGGAGGGAGAAGCTAATATACAAAGAGGAATGGAGGAGGAGGAGGAGGCAACTCTCAGGCAGCCTGAAGCTTCTCTCATGTCTACAATGCTCTGGACATGAGTCCACATAATGCTGCTTTGATGGCTTAGCTGTTCCCATCCCCTTTGTGAACGCCACACTTATCCACCCCTCACTCTGTTCTTGACATGAAGCCAAGCCATTTAGAAGGCCCGGCAGCCAGTCTTCAGTACCCCACATTGTCCTGCTGAAGACTGATGTCCCCCAAGTCAGGGGTGGCATCAACTATATTTACAGCACAAGTGAGGTTCCAGAAAAGGTAAGCTGGGGCCTTACGTACTCCTGCAAGGAGGTGGAGATAGAAGCTCCACATTTCTAGAACAGCCAACTGGTTCCTAAAGGCACCATTGACTGGTTATGGTAAGTTAATGTTCCAGCATGAATGGGTGGTTCTTGGCCTTGTAGGGCTTGTGGGGTCAGCTGGGCAAATACCAGCTGCCTGTAGCCTTCAGACTGCAGGGAATAGAGGCTTAAGCCCCAGCACCATTTTCCCAAACTGAAAATGGTGCTGGGGCTTAAGCCTCTATTCCCTGCAGTCCAAATTCAACTGATGACCATGCATGCCCAAGAATAAAGTTCCCAGTGAAGAACTCCCAGGTCATGTGTATGGACAGTCCACATGTCCACCACGTGGACTTGGTAACTTATGAATGAGCCCTAATTCTTTTAAACTCATATTTTGTAGGTAGATTGTGGCACGTTCCTCTTCTGAACTGTTGTTCTTGAGCAGGACTACCTTTCTATTCTTTTAAAGTTCCAGTTTTCTGAGCAACAAACTCAATCAACATTCCCCAGTCCTTTGTTTTGTATTTTCTCCTTCCCTTCTAGTTATAATTAAGCAGGGTGCTTAATTATACCTCACTTGGCCTTTCTTGCATTTAGGTTGATAATGCTTCTCAAGCATTTTATAACAAAGCTGGAAGTCATTCTCTTTGCTTGCCCCCTTTCCAGCCTGAATGTACTTACTGCCTATCACAACTGCCCCATTCACATTTTGAGTTTGTTCTGATTGCTGCCATCACCAGCTTCACTAGCCCAATATAACCTAGCAAAAGAAGAGTGGGCCCGTGACTTTTCTTTACCACCTATGCAGGAGCTGACATCAGTTCTAACTTAAAGAACAGTCTCTTGCCCTGTTATGTGGTAGGGAATGGGGACAGACTGACAATTGTAAAGCTAAAGCAGATAAAATGTATTTTGGAGTAGGTTACAAAGCCCAGTTTTAGTCTACAGTAAGAAGCTTGGAAAAAACAGCAGCAGTGAACAAGAAACTGGGAAACAGGAGACTCCCAGCAGTACAAAGACCCTCAGACACAAGCAAACATGCAACATGACCTTGTGAACATGTTGCATTCTATTGGAGGAGGTACTAAGACTCACAATTTCATCTTTATATCAGTGGATTCCTGTGTTCATACACCCTCCAGCCCCAGCTGAACTCACTAAAATGTGCTTCCAATGACATCTTCTGAATGTGCCTGAACTCCTATTTGCACCAGAGTATTTCTCTTTTTGTTCCAGGTGTCTATATGAGTTTCTTTTTTTAAAAAAAGCCTTTGTACTTACATATAGGGACACTAATGAAAGGCAGGATGGATTCTGTCTGCCTAGGGTAGGGATCATAGATGCACAGGAGAAGGCTTAGATGCAGCCAGGGGAGGGACATGCTCATGAAAAGTAAGAGCGGCTGGCTGGCAGGGCCCCAAAAGAAAGGTTGGGTTTAGCAATAGATTCTGTAGTCCTTAACCCCGTGTGCAATAGGCATAAGATGCCATAGAAACTGATTTCACAGGTTGTGAAAGAGTAATGATTGTACTTTCCCTGGTGTCCTTTCTCACAACTTGCTCACTACATTCCTTCTCCCAGTGTGCTGATGAGTATATGCAAGGGCAGGCAACATCTTCCACAGACACAGCCCACCCTTTGTACCAAGAGCTTTCTATATTGCCTCCCACTTAAAACAACAGATAATAAAAAGTCAGGAATTCACAGTGTTTTTGTTCTCTTCCCCAGGTGCCCCCCAACCTCCCTGCAATTGCTGCCAGGGACTCCAACTCCTTGTATGTTATCTCTTGCCAGTGTGGTATTGAAAGGGTTAACAAACCTTAGCTTCTTGGACAGATAAGACATAAGCTCATTCACCAAAAGGAGCAAAGGAACAGGAGGTTACACTGAATAGCCCTGTTAATGTTTCTTGTAACGGTTCTTTGGAGTTTCCCCACAGCCTGTTGTGTCACAGGAGAGGATGCTGGGCTTTTTCCCCAGGCCTACACTCCCTAAGAGATCAGGTAGCTCATGGGTTATGGCCCTCTCGATCTTCTCCAGGAAACAGCCTCCCATGTAGGAACACTGCTGAGCGAGAAGCTTGAAGGAGCTGATAGGGTTGATCCCAAAGAAGTCCTTGTAGGCCTCACGATTGGGGAGATCAAACTTGCTGACGTTGGTCTTGGCCAGAATAGACTTAAAAATGTAGAATTTGTCTGGATCCTCCACTATGTCTTTGAACACCAATTCTCCATCACTGAAAAAGGTCATTTTTTCCTTATAGGTTTGCAAATAACGATCAACTAGAAGTGCATGGATGCGAACCCTAATGGCGTGTTGGCGGATGAAGGCAATCTTGTTCTCCAGCCTGTTTTCAATCACCTGGTTAAGGTCTTCAAGGAGTGAGATCTCCTCTTTTAGGAAAAGGTCTCTGTGAGTGTCTGGTTGGTAGTCCAGAGGCCAAAAGGAGCTGACATAGACCCTAGGAGGCTCAGTGACATTGATCAGTGGGGCCAGACTCCAAAATAAGGCCCCGTACACTCGCATAAGCTCTTGAGTGGCCAGGCTGTCTGCTTTGTTCAGAATTATTCTAATCTGAGATTCACGGCCCTTCAACTGGCGGAAAAGCATTTCTAGCTCCAGTCCCACATCCAGCTTTGTGGGGTCAAAGACTACGAAAATAAGGTCAGCCCTGTCGATGAACCACTGGCAGACATCATTGAATGGGTAGCCTGTGGAAAAGGGGGAAGAACGAAATCATGTTAGTGTTCAAAGGATGCCCGACATCTAGCTCATGATCAGTTTGGCACATGAAGAGGTCTAGCCAGCATTAGTTCTACATCATGGGAACTCAGTCTTCTCTGCCCCTAACACTAAAGTGAAAAATCCACCATTCTATTGGCAATCCTCCACTTGAAGCCCGCTGTGGGTGACCGTCACAGCTTCTAGGAGCTCTCTCAGCCCCACCCACCTCACAGGGTGTTTGGTGTTGAGGATAATAATAACATACTTTGTAAACCGCTCTGAGTGGGTGTTAAGTCATCCTGAAGGGCGGTATATAAATTGAATGTTGTTATTGTTGTTGTTATTAATCATCCCTTAGTTGGATCGTTAGACCACAAGGGAGAAACTGAAATGCAGAAGAGATAAAAAGTAATGAAACTATTTGGTCAAATCTTGTCTTACTGATGTATATTTCATAAAGAAGGCCCTGAATTAGGTGAATAAATGATTTGTGTGACTGTCTGCCTGGAAAGTGGGAAAATAAATATAAGTATTTTCAGCTATTGACAACGTTCACATGAGAGTGTCACCAAACTTCATGTATTTAATATATACCTAATGCTATGAAACCGGTAATTTTGCAAAGTGACCTCTGCATCAGTGGCATTCTGCTGTGGTTCTTCATGCTTTTCTGTGTATGCTTTTCTATAGCCCAACAAGGCTGTGCCTTTTTACAGTTTCACGATGTATTCAAAGCCCACATTTTTCACTCAGGCATTTTTAAAATGCATGAATATTTCTGTTGAACGTTTAATTTGGTCTCTGTGGAATCAAATACTATATTATACTACGTTATACTATGTTGTTGTTATATGACATTATCACAGTTCATCAATGTTTGGGTTGGAATTTTTTGGTCCTCTGCCGACTTGGATTTTAAACAAGAATCTAAGTGAGGTATCATCTTAGTATGTGGTATGTTCCAAGTAGGGTGGCTGTTTACAATTGTCCATTTGTTATCCTGTCTATGCCAATAGCACCTAGATGTTTAGTTAATCCTTTTGGAATTGCACCTAGCGCTCCTACTGGAATAACTGTTGTATGTTTCTCCCAGAGATGCTGAACTTCAAATTATACATCTTGATATTTTGTTATCTTTTCAATCTCCTTTTCTTCCATTTGATTTTTTAAATTATTATTATTATTTGAATTACATGCAACACAATCAATAATAAATAAAGACCGCATGTTATCATTGATTGGCCTTGCTGAGCTGATACAAGTTTCCACCCAAGACCTAAGTATATCAGCCAGGTATCGGTGCAATATGTACGCTGTTCCAAGTAACACCGTCTTTTGCAGTTCTCTGGGTGTTACGTCAGAAAGCTGCAGTTATTATTGTTATTGTTATTAACAACATTAGAGTCTGCCTTTCTCACTGTTACTCAAGGTGAATTATACAGTGTAAGACAGGTATAATCAACAGCTGAGATGAACAAAGCAATAAGATAGAAATCTGAAAATAGAGCTAAAAACCAAGCATAAGTTTATTTAAACATGACATGTTAAAACAATACGGAAGTTACATAGTAGCATACTTACAGCAAGAGACACTACACAGTAATATAGTCCCTATTCCTTTACCAAAGCATCTTTCTGAACTATTTCCTTACATTACAGACCTCTTAAATATAAACACACCAGAAGTGTCTAAAATTTGCTCTCCATGCTTTATCAGGAATATCTAGACGTACAACTCCTGCTCATGTGCACCTTCACAGATCTACAACACTCTTGAGTATATGCATAAACAGATGTGTGGCCCATGCTAGGAAGGAGGTTATTATAGTAGAAGGGAACCTTGAGATGCCTGAGTGACTTCCTGAGTTGTGCCTGCTTCATGAATTCTTAATGAATTTAAATCCGAATTAAGTATTTAATCCTGAAATTAGTGTCATTTTTGACCATTTTAAAAAATGATTGATTGAGATATTGATATTGTAGGAGTCTAATGTCAGGATAGGGCTTCTGCTGTCTCTCATTTTACCTTCCTCTTTACCTTCCTCTCAGGGGCCCTCTGAAAATTCAAAGAGTAAAGCATTACCTCGTTCTTGCTGCTTCCGATTCTCAATGATCCCGGGGGTATCCACAAAGGTAACCCTCTCCAAAAGCTTATGAGGGACCTCAATTCCAATCAGCTTCTCCAGAAAGTTCTGCCCAAACTTCTCAAGTGGTGAAAAGGAGCGAGCACTATCAGCAGCCATCACAATGCCTTCAATAGTCTTGAGCTTCGGGCCATGCATGATGACGGTGAACTCTGAGGTGGTTGGCTCAGCTCCTGTTCAAGGAGGAGGCATGTGTGGGTTAGGAAACCAAAAATTGCAAATACTCAGCGGCCTCGGGGCCCAAGTAATTCTCACAAGGGATTTTTTTAAAAGCAGTCCTCACTTCAAACAGATTGTGAAGGAATGGACTCCTAAGCCCTGTTCCCTCAGCTCCTCAATTCTGACTGAAAACATCACAGCCATCCCAAGTCTCTGCTCAGTGCTGACTACCAGAGAGTACCAAACCAAACTGCATAATAGCTGCTGCCACCAGCAAATCTGAGAGTATCTCCTGCTGAACAGACTTGTACATCTAGCACTCTGTAACTGCATTGCCATTTAGAAGCTCTGACTCGTTGCCACGTCTCCCATTTCACTCCTACAACCTAGCACGGAGGCAATCTATCATAATAAGACTGGATAGGTGTGGTGTTTCTACAGAGATCAGGCTTAGAGCATTCAAAATATAAGAACCTTAATAAACAAAAATTTTAAAAGTATACACGGTCTTTTCAAGCATGAGGCTGAGCAAGGATAGAAAGAAAAAGTGAAAACACACAATTCTTTCACCCTACGTTCAGCACTTACCATAAACAATGTTTAACTAGGATAGTTAAATAATTCTTGAAGGTGCAGCATTTAAATGTTCATCATTAACTTAGTTCTTAGAGTTGGAACTTCTCACCATTATCCCTGGCTGCGTGGACAAGATGGAGTCACCAGGCGAAGATTTATTCCTTTATGACTTGACCCTCCCTGGCCAAGAGACAAGGGAGGGTCAAGTGTCCTGAGAATTTATACTCTGGGAGTCTTCCCCACCCCACATCTTTCTGATCTTCCTGTCTCAAGAGGAAGAAATTACATGTCTCTGTGACATTCTAGCAAGGTGTAAGATGGTAAACTTATTTTTCTACTTCAGTTAGAAATATCAGCATCGGTAAGCACTAAAGCATCTTGTGCTTGGGGCTTGATGGACCATCCCCTGCCCCCTCCTTTCTGCCAACTTTGAGTTTGCAGACATGTTTCAACTCATGAACAGTTGTAGTCCCAATGGTTGAATTATGGGGGTGGATTTTAGGGTGGAGGGCATTTCACACAAGCAAGTGTTTTTATCCCCCATCCCTTATCTTGTGTTCCAAGTGGCTTGGGACAAAGTATCTAGATGAAATTAAGGGACCATTCACCTGCTTTTGTAGATCCCATTTTCCATCATGAGATGAAGGGCATTTCTCAACTATGCATGACAGAAGCCTGTGGCCATCACCCTTTTGGGCTTGTGCCCTGGGCAGAGGATGATGCAACAACTGGAGACAGGCAGCCCTTCTCTGGAGGCTACATGTGCCACAGCTCTAGGGCTAGGTTGATTCTAAATGCACAGTATGCAAGGATCCCATTTGACCCGCCATCTTGGATGTAAAAGGAAGCCCATTTTGCTAAGCTTGATTAATTCCACTCCGAGGTGGAATTACTTGACTGGCTAATTTAATTCAGACATTTGCTGCTGGGCTGAGACTGGGGATCAAAAGGGCCAGGAAGTGAAGGAGGGATGGAGGAGGAAAAGAGGGAAAGGTCAATCCTGCTCCAGTTAATTGGCTTCAAGCAGAGAAGCCAGACAGAGCACATTCCTTTTGCTTACTAACTATGATTCTGTCTAGGGCTGCCAACAAGCCTAGGGGGAAGTGTCCTGTCCCTTTAATAAAGGCTTGAAGTGTAGAAATGGACAGGTGAAGCTTTTCATGGCACAGAGATAAAAAATATCCCATTAAGCCTTATTAAAGGGACGGGCCATTTTTTTTTCTCCTGGAAGTTAGTAGCCCTAGTTCGGTCTGCCAAGTGGCAGAGTGGTCAGCCCCTGGGAATCCTTCAGGCTCAAGCCGGACCCTCACTCTGGCAGTAGGGGGAAGGCCAAGCCATCAGAGATAAGGGAGAGAAAGCTCTGATAGTCCCTGCTAGAGGGACTGTCCCACGAGTGAGTCCAGGAGGGTGTGTTCTCTAGCCCAGATACAAGAAACAGAGCAGCAAGAAGAACATTCTACTCCATGGAGGCAGAAAGGGTATTAGGCTAGGCTCCCACCAGCCATTCTGGAGGCTGTAGATACTGCCTGTCAATCACAAGGGCACCAATGCTGTCTACTGCCTGGGTGCACACAGCCTAGGCCCCATGATCAGACCTGGAAATTCTCAACTCAAACTGTGGGCCCTTTTGCCATGGTGGACAGGAACAAGCCATGGGTATCTGAGACTAACAGGAAAGGCACAAGAAGACCTGGAAGGTGCTACTACCTGTATAGAGCTGGTAAGGTGTATCATCTAGTCCCAGCAGATAGTTTATCATGGTGGATTTGCCAACACTCCATGGCCCCAGGAACAGCACCATTGGCTTGGAAGTAATCTCTCCATCTGTAAGGAAGAGAGGAACGATGATTTCAGAGGGACCCCTCTGACTTTCTTCAGAGAGGAGTCAGTCCCTGTATCTGGATGCTCCAAGCCCACAGGAACATTCATCAGCCCAACCAGCCCTTCCAAGGGGCAATGCAAGCCATGGAAGAGGGCTCAGTGATCCTGACATTGTGGGATAAAGGGATGCACACACAAGTTCACCAGCAGCTAGCCATCCAGCATGCAATAGCAGGAACAGCCCCATCTGTCAGGGTCCCTGTTAGCTATACTAACCCTTCCCAGAGTTGCCAGTCTCTAGATGTGGCCCCTAAAGTGCCCTTCTGTCCCCTTCAATCCAGCAATGGCTACCCACCACAAAAGACCCAGACTTGCCACACTTACATTATTTCTTGACAAGTGTGTTGTAGCATAAGAAAGTGTGCATGTATTTATTTTGCTAGTTGTGTAAACAGGTAGAACCTACCACTATTTAGGGCTCCTTATATGGTGAAATGGACACAAGGAGATTATCATACAAGTTGGGGGGACACATGGAGTGCATACCACTTGGGGCCAGGGCTCAGTAGTGGCTGAGCGTCCGCTTTGTATACAGAAGGTGCCACATTCAACACCCTGCATCTCCAGTTAAAGGGGATCAAGTGGTAGATGATATGAAAGACCTCAGCCCGAGAACCTGGAGAGTGGCTGCCAGTCAGAATAGACATGACTGACCTTGATGGACCAAGGGTCTGACTCATTACAAGGCAGAGAGTTCTGCATAGAACTGGCATCACCTCAAAAGACTGGCTTACAGGGTATTTCCTGGGGACTGTGTGTCTGCAGAGTAAAGCTTACCACAGGACAGGCATCAGATTCGCAACCACAAAGGTCAGAAAAGCCAATGGAGAATGTAGCCTTCTACCAGGTCTTCAGAGTGGCGTGCTTGTAAAGAAGGGCCTTGTGGAGAATGGCAGTGCAACCCCGAACTCAGCCTTCTTTAGGCCGTGCTTGGTCCAGCAGAGATGAGAGATTCTTGATGTGCTTAAGCACACCTTTACTCTTGAAGTGGAATGCAACCAAGGTGCACATGGAGATATGAGCACACTCTACCTTTGCTACAACTAGACATTTGGTTTATGCATTTATTTAAGACTAGCAACAGAGCCTATTGTGTAAAAAAACAGAACGGGCTCTAGGGTCTTGGGAGGGTCTTGGGAAGGCCATGCGGGCCGCGGAGGTGGCAGGGATCTCTGCCCCCCACCCCCCGCTGCAGCCTTCTTAACGCCTCCATGGTGTGGTGTGATGAGCCTCCTCTCTGCTGCTGCCATGGTGGCAAGGCCACTCACCAGGCCGCTGTGCTGTGTTGCCTCTACAGCTCCTCAGAAGCCTGACACAGGTGGTAGGGAGGCCTGGCGCTGCCCTACCAAGACCCCGCAGCAACCACGGCTGCCAATGACTCACTTCTTATCCTGGTGCAGGCACACCCATAGACCCCTCAGTGCGCCTGTGCCAGGATAAGAAGTGAGTCATCAGCAACATGGTTAGTCTTTTATATCTTAGGATATAATGCACATGCATGTCTATTTAGTATTCATCTAGTTTACTCAGCTTTTTCTTCCATTTTGGGAATTCAAAGCATCTTACAAAATTAATTACACAAAACAGAATACATACAGCCTAACAGACTCTCAATATATGCTTAAAGCCAGTAGTAAGCCTCAAGGCCAAGAGCCCTTGAGCTGTTGTCAAAGGGCCATCTCGAGGCTTTAAAAAGCACTAGAAGTAAAGGAGGGACAAATGCTCAAAACAAGTCTTAACCCAGCTGAATTTGAATCTCCCCATTCTTTCTCCTCCAGTGAATAACTGGACATACCCACACTGCTCGCTCGACTTCCTGTACATGTGGACAAGTGTACACAGATACAAATATATACATACATAAATATATATGCACATATATATATGCGTGCATGTGTGTGTGCACGCATGTATGTTCTTGCCCAAACATATTGGGGCAAGAAATGATGGGAGCCACCTATAAGCTGTGCAGAGACCGCCTTCAAATAGCTTTGCAGAAAAGGTTAGCAGCAACAGCAACAGCACTTCTTCCTCCAGTATCTACAGTCAGTCTCCTTCTTATGAAAGAGGTACTAAGCAGCATTCTGGCCAACTCGAGGAAGGAAAGGGTAGAGCTGGACTATTATTTTCACAAATTCAAGACAACATGCCCACTTGGAACTCTACAGGGACCTTGGCTTGCTCACTCACTTCAGGCGCTAATAGGTTGCATATTCTACCTTTCCATTTGTTTCACTATCTCATTTCATCTTGTATTAGGTTTGATATTTATGCTGCTTTGCTGTTGTTGGTTGGGAATGTCTCACGTCCACTTTGAGTGAGCTTATTTCTCTTGGTTTTATACCAGTTCTCCTTACAACAACCCCCAGCCCCACCCCTTTCTGCTGGGTGTTTAACCTGGTCTAATGGTTGTACACTTCTATGCATCCGAGGATGTGAGCTCTGATTCACAAAAGCTCATGTGGAAATAAATCTTGTTAGTCTTTAAGATGCACCTGTGTCATTTTGCTACAACAGACTAACATGGCTACCCCTCTGGAATTATCCTCAATTAACCCCATCAATGAACTTCCTCGCTCAGCTGGGCTTCGGGAACTGCTCTGAACTGGGGCCAAAAGACCCAAAGACAAGATGGCACTGTTTGGCACCTGCGCCTGTCCTTGTAGGCAGCAAAAAGTAGTTTCCTTGCTATACAGTAAGACATGCAGGCCTAAGATAACCTTCTCTAACTGCTCCCATTTCCACTCAAAGGGAAGAGGGACCCTCCAAACACAACACAGCATTCTGTGTCAGAAACAAGAGCTCGTGGGAAGGATGTGCTGCCGGCTACAGGAGAAAGGAGGGTTGGCCACTGATTTCTCTTCTTTTAGCCAGTGGTGACAGGCTACCTGGGAGGAAATTAATTGGCATGCAAGTAACAGGCAGCTGTACCCACCTGTGGCTGAAGAGCCCAAGGTGCGTCCAGGGTAAGCTGGTAGGCAGGAAAAGGGTCAGGAAGAGAAAAAGCCACATGAGTAGGAAAGGGTCAGAGGGGAAATGCTTGGTTAGGTGTCAGTCAAGCAGTACTGAAGATGGGCTGCAGCTTTCTTCAAGAAAGAAAGCAGAACTGGTGGATGATCCCAGCACCTTCCCCTCCCCTCTCCTCCCAGGACTGGGATAAGGAACACCACCCACCAGCACAGTCAGCTCATGCACCAAAACTGGATTTCCCACAGGAATCTACATGCAAAGCCCATCCTGAACCCATGGGTGTGGGCTGCATTCACTCCTGCACACCCTTGCAGGCTGAGGCACACTCAACAGGTGCTGTCCCACAGAGACAAGTGAACGGGAAACAGCAGGGGAGCAAAAGATGCGTTGCTAAAAATCCAGTGGGAAAAGAAACCCTCGCAAGAAACTCATCCCTGAGGGATGCTGCTTGACTGACACGTTTGAAGGCTGCCCCTGCAGGCACCAGTCATGGCTGGGCCTCTGCAGGCCTGACCTCTGCCAGCCCTTTGGCCAGTGGGGAAAGGCTACCTGTGAGGGGTTTCATTAGCAAGCAACATGGCAGCCATACCAACCTGTGGCCTCAGTGTCCAGAATAAGCTGGTACCTTGTACTGGGGAGGCACGGAAGGGCCATGGGGGTTGTGTCAGTCATAACAGGAATGTGGCATTACGCCTCCAAATGCTGGCTAGTCCCATCTTCTGCTTTCCAACTTTCCTGACTGCCATCGCTATGGCAAAGGCCCCTGTCTTCTCTTTGCAGGGCATGGCTGCTTCTCTCTGCCCCTTTCCCAGCATCAAGAAGGGAAGCAGGAGCTGGAGAGCACCTCCTTGGCATGCAGAAGGTCCCAGGTGATCCAAACAGTGGGATCTTCAATTAAAGGATCTTGGGGGGCAGCATGTAAGAAAGGCCTTGTTCTGCATGAGACCTCTAGTGCCAGGCACAGGGTAGGCAATGGGGAGCGAAATGGGCAAGAGGACTGACTCCGCAAAAGGCGGTTTCTTACGCTCCAGGTCCTAGTCCTCACTGCCATTGGCTCTACTCAATCTCCCTTATTCAATGCTGCGTAAGTTCAATTGTTCCTTTCTGCCACCATCCACCCTCACCACTGTTTTCTGCTTCCTCTACTGCCTACACTACAGCTTTAAAACTGGTTTAACGGGCATTCCTGTCCCCAAAGAATCCTGGGAGTTATAGTTCTATGAAGAGAGTCCAGAGATCTTCATTACCTTCACCAGACTATGGACGTGTTTTCTGCTCTCAAACAACACTAGTTTCCTCTAGCACTTAAGTACTTATCCACAGTGCCAATTTTGCTGCCGGAGTAAATGATCACCATTCACAATTTAGATATTTTCCAAATGAATAAATGCAACTCTCTTGAACAGGTTCTCTGGAGAGGCATTTTTGAAATAAATAGAACAATCCCCAGGTTGCTTCGGAGGAAAGCCATGACATTTAAACAAAGAAAAAGCAGCTCTTACTTTGTAGTGTAAATGATGCCTGAGATGGGTCTGAGCATCTCCAGTGCTGTCTGCAGCGACTGGCTCTAAGAGGATGGCAATGATAAAAGAAGTCACTGCATAAGATGCCAAGAGAGGAACACATTTCTCGATGTGATTCCAGCAGCATCTTTTGTTTCTAAAGTGCACCCCCTGCCGCCCCGCTGCTGCCTCATGGGTTCCTGGCTGTGGTGGACCACGGGCCTCTTTCAGTGGGCTTGGCTGCCCTGTGAGCTCCCCAGCCTTGAGATCTGGCACAACACCATGCCTGTCAGTGCCCCTCCACCCACCCTAGCCTTACCCGTGATTTCATGCTGTCGCAGCTCATTATACTTGTAGGACTGCTCCAGGGGCTTGATTGAGGTGTGGTAGATCTTCCTCAGGCGTTGCAGTGTGGCTGTGATGCAGGAGGAGAGAAACAGGAACAAATCAAAGGCCCAACCTCTGTTCCTTGCACCCAGTAACAGACTAAGGATGAGGCAAAAAAATGCACACACAACTGCCAAGCAGTATTTCTCCTGGCTTGTGTGTTTTCAACAAACACATTGCAGAGAAATCCTTACCAGTACATGATAGAGGCAGGGTAGGCCAGCCCTTTAACCTCCTGGGTAAGTTCCCCGGGTGCGGGGGAAGTTGCCCTGGAAGGCCCTCCCCCATGGCCAGGAACAAGCCGTGCCAGCAGCACTGTAAGTTCCTTTTGGCTTGGCTCTGGGCTGCAGCAGTGGCAACAGCAGGAACGGGGGCAAGCCTACACACGGGTGGCCATCATCTCCTGGGTCCAAGCAGAGCCTGCCACACAGGAGCCATGGTTTTTATTTCTTTATTTCTTTACATTTATATCCTGCAGGCTCAGGGCAGGTTACAACAACAGTAAGACAAACAAATCAAAACACTTTAAACCACAGGTAATCAAATGACAGAAAAAAACTAGCAAAATATGGTGTCTGGCATCCAGCTCCAGGAAGGCTATAATAGAACCATAGGTGCCAGCTACATTGTAGAATTGCCAGGCATATCCAGGGTGGCAGGCTGTAGGGCATGGGCAGTCAGTCAAGAGATATAAATTGCCGACACCTCAACCATAGGCCCAGTGGAACATCTCCATCTTACAGGCCCTGCAGACCTGTAACAAATCCCACAGGGCCCAGATCTCCACTGGGAGAACGTCCCACCAGGCCAGTGCCAGGCCAAGAAAGCTCTGGCCCTAGTTGAGGCTAGGTGGACATCTCTTGGGCCAGGGATCACCAGCAACTGCTAATCCGCAGAGTGCAAGGCCTTCTGGGGAACATAATGGAGGAGGCAGTCCCTCATGAGGGCTGTCTTCACATCCCAGTCTACCCAGGGGAGAGGAGGGGATTTAGCATTGTTTTGAAAAAAGGATCTTCCAGGAAAAAATGCTGCCTCTTTGGGAAGCAGAGCTCTTATGCAGTACTGAGAAGGTATTTTTGATGTTAACAGACATCAAGGCCCAGCCTGCTAGGGAGAAGCTGCCCTTAGAAGGGGAACAAGGAATCACTCGCTCTCTTAGTGCTTCCTATCTATCCCCATTCCCAGTTCCCTGCCTGTGTAGGAGCACATCTGGTCAGCACCCTACATGATGGCATCTGGCATTTCCCTGGTAGATCTGACAGAAGCCAAAGGTCCCTGCAGATGCTTGAATGATTGACCCAACTCTGAGCAAGTCTGGATGACTGCAAATTTGGGATGCACAGTTCCAAGATATTTGCACACAAGGCAACTCTGCCTCAGACAGAAAGGCTACTCCACTTCTACCCCTGCCCTCCTCCTCCAAATGGCTGGGACCTCAGTGCCACTGCAGTCCTGCCCTACCTGAGGTGTTGGCTTCCCTTGTACACCAAGACAAGGGAGACACCGAGTGGCAAAAAATAGCAGAATTGGGGGGGGGGAAGGGTATCATCAGGGTTCCCTGCTCCCAACATACACTCTTCCATGTAAGAAAGCCAGAAAGCTGGAGAAGATTGGAAGAAGCAGTTGAGTCGATCATCCTCCAAGGAAGGGTGGGGCTGAGCCGCTGGGGCTGTCCAGAAGTGGGGGGCGAGGAGGAGGGGGTGCAAGAGGCATCCACCATGTGGATCCAGGCAATGAGGGAGGGGTGGGAACCCTCAGTGGACTGAGGCCGTCTAGAGCTCTGCTGGAATACCTGCCCCATGGCACGCTCTGAAGAAACCTGATGCAGACCCCTTTGCAGGGGGTGTGGGTCTGGCCAGGGCCTGGAGAGGAGAATGCCCAGAAGCCCTGCCCTAGATTCCCTGGGTCAATGGCGGGGTAGAAATGGAATAGGCTACTCAGGTAGGGCTGGAGCAAAGAAGCTTTTCTCTCCCCCCACCCCACCTCACCCCCTCTACCAGCATCTCATAGTACCTGAGTAGTCATCGGCTGGTTTATCCTCCTTCAGCTTCAATGTGCTCTCAATGTGGGACCGATCCCTGGAGGCAGGTTCCCCAGCATCCTCTGCTTCCTCTGCAGAGAGAGGAGAGAGAGCAACTCAGCCCATGGGCCACACAGAGGGGCAAGGACTCGGTGCCAGCTTCCAATAGAGAGGAGGGGGGATCATTTCCACATCATGCTCATTCAAGTCTTTGGCACACTGTGCTGTTTCCCTTGAGCAGACATTCTCCCTGCCCATCCCCAAATGAGGATTTCCACTGATGCCAAGTGTGACTTAAGCTTTGGGTATGGCAAGGGACCAACAGCTGCTGGAGGAGCCATTTTCTAAACTGAGATGCTGCAGCATTCCTCTGTGTGTGTGTGTGTGTGTGTGTGTGTTAGAGAGAGAGAGAGAGAGAGGCAGCAAGTGACACCAGACCTGAGCATGGTAGCCTGAAGGGCATTTTCACCAGAACCTCTTTCGAGGCCTTACCAGATCAAACCCAATGAACTTGTTAAAATGCAGATCAGAAACTAGAATACAGGCTTTTGGAAGTCATGAGCAATTAAGTCCCCTGCTCTTGATTGGGAAATTTTAAAAAGCATGGTCTGAGGTGCTGTGGGAATGCCACTGCTCCAGGAACAAACCCAAAGCTCCCCAGCTTGTGTTTAGAGCCAGTTGATTAAGAAGCATCTCATTCCTCCCTCTGCCCCTCTGGAGCTTCCCTTCCATGACCTACCAGCACAGCTGTTTCTAGGATGTGTATGTTCTTTTGTATACAGAAGGTGGTGGTGGTGAGTGCTGACTAGTTGTAATCAACTTATAGCAACCCCTGCTGAGGTTTTCAAGGCAAGAGACTAACAGAGGTGGTTTGCCATTGTGCCTGTCTCTAAACAGCAACCCTGGTGTTCTTTGGCGGTCTCCCATCCAATTACTAACCAATGCCAACCCTGCTTAAGCTTCTGAGATCTGATGAAATTGGGCTTGCCTGGGATATCCCCCAGCCCCAATCTGCGGCTTCCTCAGTTATGAAAAGATCCCAAGTCACAAGAACAGGATAGACTTCACCTGGCCTGGGGCCTTGGAGCAAGACTGTCCAGAAAGAGTAGCTCAGTGAAGGCAGCTTCATGCATTCATTCATGTGCCTCCTGCTGGGTTTGCAGGTACACTTCTGGCTCTTTTCTAAAACACGGTGCAGATGTGACCTTAAAGGAAAAGGAGGCAGGTCTTCTATTTAACTTCCCCTCACTCTATCCTGAAGCTTCAAGGGGACTGGCTAAGGCAGCATTCCACACACAGGAAAATATGCTGGTCCGTGGGGACACCGGTCCTCCAGTCTAACTTCTGCCGTGTGCTCACTGTGGTCCACAAAAGGCAGGAATCCTCTCGGCCTCACCCATGTTTCCCACCTCTGGAGCACTGAGTCTAGCTGTCACTTCAGAAATCCTCCCATTTCTGTGGCTTGTTGCAGCCCATTGCTTTGGGGATAGCTTGGAATTCACCCGACAAATCCATGCTGAGCACCTGAATCAGATCACCAGCAATATCAAGCATGCACGCATTTATACATTAACCTGTGAGCAATGATGTTGAGCGACTGAGTGCAGATGGGGAAATGCCCCCTTCTTGTGTCTCTCCTCTTGGTACATATCTGTGGACCAACGATACATGCTACTGTGCCTCTTCCACAGAAATATGGTGCCATAACTCTTTCATCACTTGCCTTGACCCAATTCCTTTTACAGTGGGGCTCAGCATGGGTGCTGTGCAGGGTCTGTGTCTGCTAGGAGCTGGGACCAGCCAATCAGACAAGGCTGCAAAGAGCTGGAGAAAGGCCTTCCTTGGTCTCCCAAAATAGATATTAGACTCAGCTCTGGTTACACTTTGGCATCAGCTGTGTGTTCAAGTGCAGTATGCACAAAGGGGCGTCCCTTCCCACTGCCCACCCCCATGCCAACGGCAGGTGATTGTCCAATCCCCGATATGAGGAATTTAAACAACGCTGTTGCAAAGAATTCTTATTGTTCTGCCAGCAACTCCTTCTAGAGGACAGGAACAATTTGAATTTTCAGACCCAAACTGGAAGGCATACATCTCCTGCTTTCCTTGTTCTATGGTATGAAAATCCCATTTTCTAAAAATCCAGAGAAAGCACCCAGAGGATCAAAATAAGACAAAAATCCAGTGGCACTTTAAAGATTAAAAATTATTTCAATATGAGCTTTCAAGGGTCACAGCTCAACAAATCTGAAGTGAGCTGCTGTCACTTACGAAAGCTCATACAAAAATGAATGTTATTAGATGCCAATGAACTTTTGTTTTTATTTTGCTACAAGAGACTAATGCCATCATCCTTAGCGGATCAAATAGATGTGATGAATTCCTGATGTAAGGGTGCTGGAGAAGTTTCCTTGGGGGTTAGAAACTTGGGGTTTAGATTTAAGCCTGTTCCCTTTTGTCTCAGTCTCTGGGTGGAATGTTGAGGTTCCTTATAAGGAATAAATATTAGTAATTTAATAATCAATCATCTGCTGTAGTCAGCTGACCTTGGGTTCAGGCAGGACCTGGGCAGCCATTAAAGAGCCTTGCCAGTTCAGCTTGCACATTATATGTCACCAAAGCGCTCAACTGATCGTCTCTGGAACGCAGACCTAACTGTTCTCAGCCTACCTTCCAACTAGCAAAGGATCTTCTGGGATGTCTACATTTTCTACCTGAAGGAGAGACAACGTGGACACAAACATGCTACACTGCCCTTGCTTATTTTGAAGCTCCAGCTAGCAAATGGAAAATGATTCTGCATGCAGGTGGGTCCTCCCCTATCTAACTCTCAGCAACTACTATCCTCAAGGACCCTCCCCGGATCATGTTAGGGAGTAGACAATGAGAGGACACCCAAGTTAGGCTTGCTGGGAAGTTAGGGACGGGGAGACAGAACCTCTCTGGATGTGCAGAGTACTAAAAACATCAGCTGCCAGACTGGCTGCTTTGGTCACAGCATCCACAGCCAGGGCTGGGCTGGCATCATTAGAGGGTGTCCCATCACTTCTATGGAGGCTGTCCCCATTGCTGGGCAAGCTAGATTCTGCTTCAGCTTCACTGGGGTATCCCTCTTGGGCCTGGAGGTGGGCCCCAGGAACATCTCTGCTGGGTGGATCTTCGCCATCTTCTTCCTCTTCGGAACCTCCTCGGTCCCCAAGGGCAACATCACCTTCCTCCTCTTGAGGAATTTCTTCTGCTGCCAAAGGGACGTCCTTCACTCCAGGTCCTCCTTCTTTCTCCTCAGTGTCTTCTTCCTCATTGGCCAGGGTTGCAAGCATCTCCCGTGCCGTAATGACAGCTTCTTCTTCATCATCTTGATCAGAGCCCACTGCCTCAAAGGACTCAGAGTCCTCCCCAGTTTGACTCTCTGTCCCTCTATCGCTCAGGCTGATGCCCTCCTCCTTTCTAGAACCTTCTCCTTCTGCCACCAGAGGCTCTAGGACTTGCCCCTCTTCAGCGCCCTTCAGTGCGGCCCCAGGTGCCTCCAAGGGACTCCCTGCGGAGGGGCTGACACTTAAGCCTCCTGCCTCAGAGGTACCTCCAGCATCTTGGCCCAGTTCTGTGGGCTGGGTGCCCGGGGTCTCCTGAGGAAACAATTCCTCTCTGGCCTCAGAGGACTGGTGGGGGCTCTCAGAAGCATCTGCACTTCCTCCTGGGTCAGCAGTATCTTTGCTGTGCCCTTGATGCCACTGGGCCCTTTCTCTAGGGGCACCTTCATGTTCTTTCTCCTGAGATTTGCGAGCAGCCTCTCCAAGCAATGCCACCAGCTTTTCCAGGCTTCCTCCCCCTTCTCCTTGCATTTCCATGCTGTGCCCTGAGGCAGGGGCACTCTCTGCTTCCTTTTCTTCTGTGATGGTAGCCTGGACCTCCAGATCAGCACCTGCCTTGGCATAAGGCTGTCCACTTGTACCCTCATGGCTGGCAGAATGCTGAAGGAGGAGTCCCTTCCCAGGAAGTTGAGCAGTGTCTCCATAGAGCATCCTCTCCTTCTGGGCTAGGCTTGGGTCTCCAGGCAACAAGCGGCCCTCGGCCAAGCTGGCAGCCTCTTCTGTGCCATCCGGGGCAGACACTTGCAGTTCTAAATAGTTAGAACATGATCAGTCAGTTTTATCGGCCCCCTTTCTTCAAACAGCCTGTGTTTTTACACAGTGTACATGTGTCTCAGGGCTGAACTCCCTTTCCAATTAAAGTGATGCCGAAGCTGAGGTACATTTTGAGGCTCTTATAAATACATTTGCAATCCACTCCCAACCACCAGGCTTGGAATTTAGCTTGCTTTTCCTGCTGCTATCAATAAACTGTGTGCAAACAGGTGCTGGGAAGGAATCTCTTGTGCTACATAGACAGTGCTGAAGAGTTTCTTAGCAAGCCTCTCAGCCCACCCCATTGCCATCCATTGGGGGGATCACTGGGGGGATCTGTAAGGTTTCTCCCCCCCACACACACACACCAGCAGAGTGAAGAAGACAAAGTTGCTGGAGGCGGGGTAACTATGAGCAGGACAGTGGAAGGCAGAGGAGTTAAAGAGACTGAAATTCCAAATTAGGAAAGACTACAAGTGAAGTCTGTCTTTGGCATATCCACCACACCTTTCCCTTTTCAGATGGAAACAGATCTTTGTTAAGCATTCATGATTTAGTCAAGAGTCCCATACTTGCTTGCCCACTTGACTGAACCCAGATCCAGTTTTTGTCTTCTGAATACAGTGGTAAATATGGCTTCTGTCGAGGCATGTTGCCAGCAGATGTGCCATGGGGACTGACCATGCATAGCTGGACATGGTGGCATATTCACCCCCCAAACCTCTTGGTGCGTCAAGGGACTATCCATATACCAGGACCCTGACGCTAGCACAGAACTCATTATCTCTTTCTTCATTGTCATTTCAGAGGTATGGAGAGCTACAGCATAACACAAGTACTGCAGCTCTCTAGGACACGAGTCCCCAACCTTTTTGAGCACGTGGGCACCTTTGAAATTCTGACACGGGGTGGGTACAAACACAAAATGTCTGCCAGAGGAAGCAGAGGCAACCACAAAATGACTACTTCAGGAAGTAGCACCAGACACATGGAGGATGCCCAAGTGCTGAGAAGAGGGGCGATTTTAAACATACTCATGGAAAGAGGTTTGAGAGAGAGACTAAAACCAACCCCAGGATAGCAGCTACAGCTGAAATCATTGTTTTAACCTGCCCAGTTAATCCAGTCTCCAGTGGCCAATCAGAAGCCCTGCTGGACAAAAGCTGCAGCTGGCTCCACCCAATTTCTAAAAACACTTGGTGGGCATCAGGAAAGATG
The DNA here is from genome assembly GCF_028583425.1 of Eublepharis macularius. NCBI lineage: Eukaryota > Metazoa > Chordata > Lepidosauria > Squamata > Eublepharidae > Eublepharis > Eublepharis macularius. The sequence continues at coordinate 29,741,487 of NC_072801.1, read as the reverse complement.
TCAGCAGGCGCCATGGAACCCATGGGCACCACATTGGCACCTCTGTTCTAGGATGGCTCAAGTTGGCCTCAGGGAGCAACGTGGAGCAGTGGCTTCAGGCAGTGAATTCCAGTTTTCTGCCCTCTGCTATGTCTAGAGAGAATGAGCCCACCCCAGCATGGTTTTGGTGGTCCTATGGAGGGGACTGGCCTCATCAACCTTCCCACCAACAATCATTTCCCATTCTTCAACAAAGTCCCAAAATAAAGCAGTCACAGTCCCACTGCCTGTGTCAGAAAGACCTGCTAGTCAGAGGAATACTCTTTCTGAAGACCCCAAGTGCCAGTTCAAGGCTCTCCCCTTTTGTATGAGGGTACCCTAGTTGAAGGCCTTCTCATTCAACCAAGCCAGAGGGACCACACTTTGAAAGCGGAGCAACTCAGGCTTGCCAAAAGCTAATCTTCCAGACCCTTGTCACTGGGCCTGGCCCTGATTCACAGCACCCGGACTTCCTTCCCATCAGCAAGCAGCAAAAGAGAACCACCCAGAAGTGTGTGTGTGTATGCCTTAAGGGTGGTGGTGGTGGTGAGTGCCCTCACATCACAGCTGACTTATGGTGACCCCTGGCAGGGTTTTCATGGCAAGAGACTTGATTAGGTTAAAGCAGACACCTTCACTTGTGCTTATAAGAAAAGAGTTTGGATCTCTCTTCACCGCCCCCTCACCCAATGGAAGGAGCTAGCTGTTGTACTCTAAACTCACAGAAATGGCCACCCCCTGGAGGCATCTCCATATGGCTGCCTGGTTTGGAGTCTGTCTGATTGAGGGCATCTGGGAACTCCAAGGAGCTGTTTTGCGTCCAACAATGCTGTGAAAGCCTAGCTAGAACTTCCCAGATGGGGTCCTTTTGATGCAGCTCCTCCAAGGCACAACATGGACTTAGCTGCCTTTGGGGCTGACTGGGAGTCAGTCAAGAGGTGGAAGCTGGGAGGGTCCCCAGGGAGGGTCCCAGCAATTGCTCTCTCCCCCTTCTCCTTTTCTGCTGCATTCAAACCAATGACAGGCAAGCAGGAGCCCTGGCACCGAATAGGGCCCAAGAGAGTTCCTCAAGAGAGCAGTCTACATTCTTCCTGGGAAGGTCGAACTGAGTTCCACGCAAGAGAAGAGACTTCTAGGCCTGCCAAGGACCCTCACTTCCTGTGACCTTAGAGGTGTTATATAAGGAACTTTCTCTTTCCTCCTCATCCCCCAAAGTGAGTGCCTTTAAATATATTGAGCACCAAATTGTGCTGACCTGCAGATGGCAAACGAATGATCTCTCTCCAGCAAAAATGGGCTGAAGGTTATGGGCTTAGCACCCTGCAACCTCCCTCATCAAGCTAAAAATATACTCATCGGCCACTGAGGGGGAAGTGTCTGTCAGGAGCCACCAGGAGCCAGAGAAACCCCCTTCATAGTTCATTCCCCTGGCTGGACCCCCTCCCTGAAGGCCTTGCCACTGTCTCAGCTCAAAGGAACTCTGGAGCCTCTGCCAAAGGCAATCCCCCTCCTCCTCTGGGTTTGTGGCTGGGGGAGGAAAAGAGTCAGGTTGCAGGTAGGAGCAGGAACATCTCAAATATGTCCCACAAAGCTGATGGTAAGCTGACTCTCCAGGAGGCACGTTGGGGCTCCGCGTACAGTACGTGTTCTGTGCCAAGAAACCAAAGACTCGTCAGGCAAGAATGTCAATCCTCTGGCCCAGGCCGACTTCCAGCCTGGGACCTGGGCACAGGAAATTGCCAGAGGAAGGAGATGCAAGAGTACTCCCCGCTCCATTGCCTTTCAGGCAGAAGGTGGCCACATGTGGAAAACCTGTCTGCTGCCTGATTTCAGTGCCCAAGCAAATGCTTCTGTGTCACATTTTACAAGGCCACACAAACACATGCACACACCCTTTGACACAGCAGAACCACAAGTGACAAAAGGCACAGATTGGACACTTGTCAGCTTCCCTCAAGTTTTGATGGGAAATGTAGGCATCCTAGTCTTGAAGCTTGGCTCTCTGACTGCTGTCCAATGGACTTTTCAACTGTCACTTGTCCAACATTCCGCCAAGCTGCCTACATTTCCCATCAAAACTTGAGGGAAGCTGACAAGTGTCCAATCTGTGCCTTTTCTCACTTGTGGTTCTGCTCACAGTAGAAACTCTTTGATAGAATCATAGCGATTCCAGTGAGGCAAGTGAATCTGAGACATAACTATAGCACAAGATATTTTAGGTGTGCCTAGAGGCCTTGGTACCCTGTTTGGACAAATGCAGATGCCTCACAGCCAGGCTCAGGTCTGGTCCTACTCACAAGAAACCCCAGCAGAACCTCAGAAAGATGATGTTTTAGCAGCAGCAGTGAGCAGGAAAGAGCAGAGCATTATGATTGGGGGGGGCACATGTCTAAATTACAGCCAACCAGCTGGAAAAGGTAGGACTTGGCAATTTATTCTGACAAGTGAACTACCTCAAGTGCTGATAACAAATAATTCCTATCAGAGATATGAAAAAAGGGGAGATGTCATTGGAGCCTCTCTGATTCATATTCAAGGGCTCAGTGAAGGAAGAGGGCAGTGCCAGCCCCCAAGATAATAAAACAGCTCCTTTCCAAGGGACGTGTCTCCCAGGGGAGCCAGAGTATGCCTGACTCCCTGTCCCACATTCCTCCTCATCTGTGTGTGTGGCACAACCTCCCCTCCTCAAGAGGCCCTTGGCTTCCCCAAACCACAGCTGACTCTGAGACCAGCAGCCAGCCTAACCCATGGTGGGATCTGGCAGTCTCCGTGAGGCAAGAGCCCTGCTCCCTTGGGCACCATGCAGTCTAACACAGCAGAATGAGCAGAACAGTAACAGGGTTGGGGAGGCTGAGGGAGAAAACATCCTAGGACACAGAAGCCAACTCCACACCATCCTTCTAGCCTCCTGTCATGACCATCACCCAAGTCAGGGCCAGCTCAAGGTTTTTCGTCATCCCCAGCAAGGAACAGCCATAACTGCTGTATCCAAGCAAAGTCCCTGAAGCACTGCTGGCGGTGGTGCAGGCCCAGGAGAAGATGCCAGTTGCTCCCATGTGGCCGCTAGCCAGGGCTGGAATCCAGCGGAGCCCCTCTGGTGCATTGGTGTCCTCCTCACTCTCAAACCAATCTTGGCTTCTCCCAGAGCAAATGGAAATTCATTGGTGCTCCAGCTCCTGCCATGCTTGAACTATGTCTGCCCCCAAGGAGCCTGCCTGTGGCTCCTGGCCTAGCAATATGCATCCTGAGGCTAGGGTTGCCAACCTACAGGTGGGGTTTGGAGATGTCCCCGAAGTACAACTGATCTCCAGACTACATAGAGCAGTTGTCCTGTAGAAAATGTCTGCTTTGGAGCGTGGACTCTGTGGCATTGTAGCCTGATGAGCCCCTCTCTTCCTAAACCCTACCCTTCCCAGGCAAGAATGGCCACCACACTCAGCCAGGGCCTTCTTTGTGCACACTGCAATGTCGGCCAGCTAGAAACTGCCCTCTGCTTGGCACCAGAAGTGCAAACTGTATTACTGCAGGACAGATATATTTCATTCAGAAGAATGTTGGGCTTGGCTCAAATGTGCAAGTCCTTTTAGCCTTTGCTCCGGGAAGTGGAGCTGCCTGTGGAAGGCCTCTCACCTCAATCCAGGAAAGAAGTCTTGGCCTCTCACTTCAATGGAAGGGTGTAAGGCGATGTGTTGCATACTTCTATGCTGTGAAGGAGGGCAGGCTGAATAGCTTGGCCTGTGCTGCTGACAAGGGAGGTAAGCCTGCAGACGAGGCTGTGGGAGTCACAGGACATTATGCTGATATACCAAGGGAAACATCCCTGCTGTTGCCTTAAAATAGCTCTGCTATGCCAGGCTTGTCCCTGCATGGCTGTACACTTGAACGGTGGACTCACTCCACACTTGGTGGAAGCCGCAAACAGAGAGACAACTTCTGCTCTAGGGGATAAACTCTCCAGAGAATCCCCCCCAACTTACTCGGCTCTGCTCCAGCTATGCCATTGGCACAGCTCCTCTGCCACCCTCCTGTCTAGGGCTTGCCAATCCCCACAAGGGGGTTTTCAGGATGCCAATGTTCCTCTAGGGGTTTAAAGAGTTGCTAATATAGTGGGCTTACTACACCATGACAACAGAAAACACAGGTAATTTTTCTCTTGCCCTAGGACCTCATGATAGCAAGATTTTTAAGTGCAGTTCCAGCAGAGGTAGCTGCTGTTACAGTACCAAAAGATACAGACTTCACGCCTATTTCACAGCAGTACAGACCATTCCGTGCAAAGTCCTGAAAACAATTGAAGAAATTACTGGTGACTCGCGTAGGGGTTCGCAGCAGACATTTCTACACAACAGGAAAGTAGTTTCGATTGGGTTTTCTGGAGAGGTGGAGATGCCACCTGAAAGCATTGATGGCAGACTGGTGCAGAAAATGTAGACTGTCTTGGGCATCTGTAAGTTCCCTGCTACTATGAAGACTGGCACAAAAGAAGATGAAGCAGGGTCCCCTTTGAAGGGAACAAGGGAGTCCTTTTGTACTAAGGTGGAACAGAAACAATCTGTAGGATAAAGCACTATTTGTGGGTGAGAAAGACTGGCTACCTAACCTAGCATAGGACCCCCCTCCCATGCAAGATTTCAAAAGATTTTTTTAAAATAATGTTTGGGCTTCCAAGATTAACCTCCCAGGAATTGGGCATCCAGTTTGCCATGCTACAACTTGTAAGACTAGCAAAGAAAAGGGAAATGGGATCAGATCCTCAGATGCTGTAGGGAGGGGGCCCGCCTGTCAATCTCCCGCAAATGTTGTGAGAAAGGATCATGGTCGCCATGTAAAAGTGTCCTGAACCTCTTAAGACTGCACATTTAAAGTTATTAACAAGTTTTCTTTTTAAGTCGGTTTTTCTGAGAACATTCTCTTCAAATTCATCTACATTAAATTAAATGTCAAGAACCAACAGTACAAGATCCACCAAGAATGTATTTTATCTACTTCATTTGTACCTCGCCTTTTCCCCCCCAATGGGGACCAAGAGCGGCTTACATTGTTCTCTTCTCCTCCATTTGTATCCTCACAAGAACAACCCTGTGAGGTTGGTTAGGCTGAGTGTGGCTCAAGGTCACACAGTGAATGAATATTCGAATCTAGGTCTACCAGATTCTAGTCCACACTCAAACCACTGCAGAACTCTGTCTCTTTGTTCCTGGACTCCTCTGCAGACAAAGGGAAACAGATGCACACTACATAGGGCGGCCCCAGGCATTCTCTTCCTCAGATCCATAACAGAAGAAGAAATGGCTCCCTTTCTTGATGCTCAGCGGCAGCAGGGAGGGAGATTTGGAGCAAAGACTGGTGGTTTTGTGTCTTGTGACAGCTTTTGTGCTCTCCTGGACCAGCATATGATAACCCTCTGAGCATGCCTGGACCAACAACATCCAGCAGAGGCATGGGCACAGTCCATACTGTTTTTTAAGGACTTGTTAGGTACACTATTAGCATACATTAGGCAGCTCAAGGCCATTTGTGTACATTCTCTTTATTTTAATGATAATAATATTGCTCTGCCACCATGATTCCAGGTTTCAAATCTAGATTTTTTTAGACTTTTTAAAGAAAGGGGGAAAAGAGGAAGGAAACAGGTGATCTCAGGCTTTTCTCCACAGCAATCGCATTGGACTCCTCTGTTTCTGCAATAGCCAAGGTTCTCTGAGGGCTTCTGTAGCAAACATCCCAAAGTCCTGCCTATCCTCCAGGGCTCTGGACCAGTCCTTGTGATTTAAGCCTCATACAAATCCTAGTGATTGTCGCTGGAACGCCACTGAATGGGAGGGGGTGAGCCAGCCTCAGTTTAAGAAGGCCAAAGAGATACTTCCCCCCTCATGCAGGGAAGTTGCAGCCCTGGAAAAGAGCATCATGTTAGTTAGGGCTTTTATTTTGGCTTTTAGTTAGGATTTGGGGTTGGGTTAGGGAAGGGCTTGTTTTAAGCAAGTAAGCAAGCACCCATTGAAGGCCTGTCAAATCTAACTTTGTGTCTAGGCTGTATGAGCAGGATCTCTGTGAGGTAAAAGAGCACCCTGTAACCTGAGTGTAAGTTTGTAAGCTGTGGTAAAAAGGTTAGAGTTGAACCTTGAATGCTGGAGAAAAGGGATTCAAATATTTCCTTAGTGTTTGTGCTTGTTTAACAAAGGTTCAGTTCAATGTGTTAACTCACAGTGGGGAAAATGTATAATCTCTTGGTAGTGCAGTTGAGAGCCAGTTGTACATTTCATACTGATTATTCCTCATGAAACTTTACTGCGTCAGACCTTATTTTTTGTAAATAACTTTTGTTGTTCAGGCCCATCTGCATCTTGTCTGTCAAGTCAAAATAGCTGTGAGGAAGAAGGTATACTTACCTTACAATATTATTCTAGTAGGGTCACATTCTAGTAGTACCAAAAACCTAGCCAAAACCCTTTCGGGAACACAAAGCTTACACACTACCAACCAGTTAAATAAAGATTGTGGCTCCCCTTTTACTGCTTGTGGACTGCTAAGGGGGTTTACTCAAATAAAAGAAGGGACCAGAGTGTGTGGACTTTGGACAGCTATAAGTCCAGAGGGCAGTCACCTCAGAAGTCTTCCTTATTTCTCTTTTCCTCCCCCCTCCTCATTGCCACCAAAGCTTCATCTTACACCAGGTGCACCACCATGCACAGCCGCCTCATAAAAGAGACAGAGATAGCAAGAGAGAACTGGACACTAGCAAGTTCACAGCAATATCTCAAGGGAGAAAGAGAGCAAAGAACTATCGGTACAAGGAGAGAAAGATCTAGCTAGCTTATGTGAACAAAGAGCAAGAAGAGACCAACACAAGGCTCCAGACTTCCTTGCTGCCAGTTTCTGGGAAACCACCCCCCCAGTGGATCAGGAGCTCCTCAACTGAGCAACTGTAGCCACACAGATGGACCAGAAGGTATTGCTGGTAGCCATCAGAGGATCCCAGGTAGTCCCCCAGCTCTAATTTCCCTCCTCTCCACAGACAACCTCTGCAGCCATTTGCAGCGGACCACAGTGTTAAGTCCCCATCACTGAAGGTTTCCTATGTAGAGCTGATGCACACCACTCTTCCATTTTAACAGTCAATCGCATCTAAACCCCCACACCTCCTTCCAATCAATCACCCAGGAGGACTGGAGGGAATGCAACAATATGCTTTCTGAGTTTTAATTTTTTTTTACAAACAATGTGCTTGCAGTTCAATTGTTATTGGGACCTAGGCAGAGAGTGCCTTTTATTCCCATTCTGCAGTCACTCCATTGACTACCCATTGGTTACCTGGCTCAATTCAAGGTTTTGGCTGTCACTTACAAAGCCCTTCATGGCCTTAGCTCCTCATATCTGCAAGACTGCCTCTCTCCCTGTGCTCAGCCATGGCAGTCTCGCTCATCTGAACAGGGCCCTCTGCTGATACAATTCTGCAAATGGGTCAAATCTACAGCTGCCTGCACACAGGCATTCTCTGTAATGGTCCCTATCTTATGGAATGGCCGGGCTAAAGTGTCCAGGAAAGCTCCCACTCTCTTGGCTTTCTGCAAACTATGCAAAACTGAGTTACTATGGAGGGCTTTTTATACAGGTAATAGGCTGTGCTGTAAGAAGTGGTTCAGAGAGAGGCTTTGGTAAGGGGACAGGGTAATGTAGACTATGTTACTGTCTGTTGATATTAAATACACTCCTGCTGGGTAGTTTGTGTGTTGGTGAATCTGTCACGTCAAATTACTTCTGTTTCAGCAATGTTTTAATCTCTGTATTTGGAATCATGCTTGTTTTCAGATTTCTGCAATCCATACCCTATTGAGTTGTTTATTGAATGTCCCAGCCGTTGATCATACTGACTTACACTGTGTAATCCGCCTGGAATCTCAGTGAGAAAGGCAAACTATAAATAATAAATAAATAAAAATAAATGACTGAAGGGGAGCTAATAGTGTCCCTCTCTGAGAAAAGACAGACTGAACAGACTTCCCAGAACAGGAAAGAACTTCCATTCTCAAAGACACTGTCAAAGGATGAGCACAAGATTCTCCCAAAATATGGGCAGGAGGCTGCTGTCCTCTTCCAGTCCAGAGATGATCTCTTTTTCCTGGGACAGGAAGAGATGTGAGGTATTTCTGAAGCCAGCTCAGATCCTGGCACCTCGAGGCAATGGTGCAGACCCCACAATGTGGTGTTCCTCAGAGGCTCCAGTTTCTTTGACATTTTGGGAAATGGAAATCCAGATGCTTTGGTTCCAAACGAGAAGAAAAAAACTTCCAACAGGGAAAACTTCTGACCCGGTGAAGACATTGCAGAAAGAGCCTGAGATCCAAAGAGGAATTGAGAAGGGGTGGGGAGGGATTTTAAGGATTCCACGGAAGGAGGTGCTAGAGGTGAGGTGTAATGGGCCCTCGTGTCATGTTTAGGACCCAGAAAGAGTAGCTAGTCACAAGGCTTGGAGGAAGAAGGAAGCGACCAAAGAGCAAGCAGCAACAATATACACTCGGAGTGGAAAAGAAGTTGCAGGCCAGTTTGGGCTGCCACAGATGATCCAATACTACTTAAGTTGCAGCATATTGCAAAAGGGAGAATGTACTGGCCAGAAAAGCCTGTCAGGTCCATTAGAAAATTAGTCAACAGTCTCAGAGAGACACAATGCTGATAGAACATAAAGAGATGCCCTGCTGGATCAGACCAGCAGTCCATCTAGTCCAGCATCCTCTTACCGAGTGGCCAACCATTTGCCCTAGAGAGCCAACAAACAGAGGCCCAGGCCTTCCCTTAAGCCTCTCCCAGCACTGGTATTCAGAGGTTTACTGCCTCTATATATGTAGTCACTATGGCTAGTAGTCACCTGTCCTCCATTCCACTGTCCTAGATGCCCCTCCTCACCCCAAGGCAGCCTTTATCTCTAAAGAATGCATGTAGGCCTAAATAAAGCCTTTGGCGCAGAGTTTACTTTCCCAGAACGGTTGTTTCTGACATGGAATCCTCAAAACAGAAGCCACCTGGAGCCAGTGAGCCCTGGGAAGAAGAAGCCCATCCTAGAAGCCACCAAAAAGCAAAACTCAAAGGTGAGACTGGCTTGCCATGCAAAACTGTTTCTTGCTTTCAACCAAAGCTGGAGGATTCCGCTAGCTGCAGCAAACTCCAGAGTCAGCTTCTGAGCACACTGCATTGCCTCCTTACAGCCAGCCAGATGACCAAAACAGGGTAGAGAAGGGCCTGGCAGCCCCCCACCCCACCTCTCAGGCCCTCAAGATGACTCCAAACTCAGTTCTGCAAATCCTGCCTAAGCTTTGATTCAGAAAGCCTAGCAACTCCCCACCAATCCTGGAAGCACCCACACTAGACTGTTTCAGAATGCCATAGACCTCAGCCCCAGAAACTAGTTGCAGGACAAGGCCAAGAAAAGCTCAAACTACCAAATGCAACCTTTCTTACACATGCAAGCTCTTTTACTTCTTCAGCATCAAGCTCACACGGGGCCTAAGCATGGTTTTAACTGAAGGGCCATCCACCCATCCTGAGCAAGGAGGCATTTTCCGGGATACTTTGGGATTCCAGTTATGAGTCTAGGCTTGCTTCTCTGTCCAACAAGAGCTGGGTGGGCAGGTCATGTCCTTCCACACACATCACTAGCCCCCCCCTCCAACATACAAAACATCATCTGTGCAATAATTACTGCCTCGGAGCCCCTCATCAGGACCAGGCCTGAGCAATGCACTGCAGGATTCCTTGCAAAGAACACGGCCAGGACACGATGCCCAGATGTCACGCCCAGCTCCAGGTGAAATCGACAGCAGGTGGGATGGGGGAGTAAATCCCCTACCTGGTCCACCAAGACAATCCCTGTGGGACTGGGAGCCATGCCAAGGCCATGCTGGGGAGCAGTGGGCAGGAGCCCCAAGCCACTCCGGCCAGGCCTCTTTTGTTCTCGCAAATGATAAAGGATGTCCTTAAAAGGAGGAAATCCACAGTGGTGACTCGACTCCGTTGTGCCAGTGTGAGAAGGCAGCAGCTGAGCTGGCTGTGGTGGGGGTGGGGAGGCACTCCAAGGGGCTTTGGGGGTCCAGTTACAGGCCTGTTTCCATACTTAGCCACTCCACAGCAGCAGGGAATACAGAGCCCGCCAGGGCAGCCAGCAAGACCAAATTAACTCAAGGGCAAGCAAGGGGAATGCTGGCAGGCACACTCCCGGATGGAGGGGAGTTAGCTGAAAGCGCTAGGCAGAGACTGGGCCCCTGTCCGCCAAGGTGCAGTACAGCATCTGGAAAAGGGGCCTCAGGTGGCCCACTTTCTGCACTGCAGAGAATTCCAACAGCCCTCCCCTAGCACGGACTACATACAGATGCTCTCAGTTCAGTGTTTCTGGCTACCAGGTCTGATCCTGTGCTCGCAGATGCCGTACAGCCATTTTATAAAATTGTGCAGAAGTGGTGGCTGTTCCCCAGGACCTCCCCCCTCCCTCCTGGCACCCGAGTGGAGAAAGCCTACCAGTCTCACCCTTCCCCTAATGCCACCATTACCTCAAGACCAGTACCTCCTTCAGGACTGGGCTCTCCGCCTAACACATGCCTGTAAGAGGGCTGAAAGGCTCCCACTCCTTCTCCAGCACCTGTCCAGTTCCTTCGACAAATGATGCCCACCCATCAGTGCTACTCCCCACTGCTGACAAAGAAGTGGGCAGCAGCTAAGGAGTCTAAGCCTCAAAAAAGCTTACACGTCACGTGGGGTAAGCAGAAGCCACGGTGCAGTTGCTCCAGATGATGCGGCAAGTGGCCCCAGAAGAAAGCCCAGGGAGGGGACTAGGGAATCGGCACGAGCCTCATACCTGCAGTTCCAAGGAGCAGGAGTGGAGCCACACAGCAACAGAATAGTTGCAGTCCCTTCATAGTGGCTGCCAGGAGGTCTCTTCTCTTCCCCTCTGCTATTTATACCACAGTAGGTTTGAAGAGGCTCTGGAGCAGGCAGCCGGCTGGCTTGGCTGCAGGGCCCTGAACAAATGGTGCCAGCTGCCAGACCGCCTGAGGCCCCTCCCTGCCCCTCCAACCCAAGCGTCACTCACCGAAACATAGCAGGCCCCCAAATAGGGAGAGAGGAGGAGGGAGCCTGTGACAGCAGGCACCTTCGCAGAACTGAAGGGGGAAATCCTTAGTGGAAAGGCTCGTTGCCATTCAAGGTGCTAGTCCTCCTGGATACACTCCAGCGTTATCTGACAAAGTGAGCTTGGACTCATGGAAACTTATACCATTGAAAATATTGTTGGTCTTTTGGGTGCTATTACTGGACTTAAATTTTGTAGTAGTCCCAACACACATCCCAACGAGGAAGTGGAGGCTTCCCCGTGTCAGTGCAGAAAGAAAAAGGGCCAATCGGACTTCTAGGGCTTGGCAGGAATAAAAGCTCTAAGTTAGGAGAGTTTTGGTGGCAACTGTAAGCCACAGGAAGAAATGCTTTCTCACACTCCATAGCAGCAAATTCATTGCTGGCACTGAGTGGACTCAAGACAGAGAGGGGCAAGCCAATCTCACCTACTGGCACATTGCCAAATGCTTGTTAATTGCTTTCATTTACGATTCTTTTGCAGTTTACATATTAAAAAACGTGGGGAACGGGGCTTACAAGGACTTAAGAGTTCCCACTATGACTGAAGGGCAGCACTGCAGGTGATGGCCCAGTTCCCCTCCCTGCTCCAGGTTAATTTGGGAGGGTTGGCTCAGTGGTTGAGCCTCTGCTTAGCATGCAAAAGGTCACAGGTTCAATCTTCAGCACACCCAGTTAAATAGGATAAGGTCATAGGTGATGTAAAAGACCTCTACCCAGACTGCTGCCAGTCTTAAGTGGATGGACTGACCTTGACAGGTCGATGGTCACATTGTATAAAACAGCTTTGTGTGTCCATTCAACTGAATGCAAACCACCCCTCCCTGGGCTTCTTTAGCAGCATGCAGGAGAAAAATGGCTGCGCAGCCCCAACACTCAGCACAAAATGAGAGAACAGCACCCCCTGGTGGACTAAGACACTGCACAGTCTCTCCCCCCCCCCCCCGCCCCTTTGTGCTCCTCAGTGGACAAGTTGGCTGTCTTCATTGAGCCACTTCAAGCAACCAAGGAGACCCAAGATCTTCTCTATGTGAAATTAACTGCAACAACTGTGCTTATACACCACTCTTCTAGACAGATTAGTGTCCCACCTAGAGCAGTGAACAAAGCCAGCGTTACTATTATCCCCGCAATACAGCTGGGGCTGAGAGGAGGGCTTACCCAAGGCCACCTGCTGAGCTCATGGCAATAGTGGGATGCGAACCAGCAGAGTGCTGATTTTCAACCCAACCTCTTAACCACTACGCTACAGCAGACCAACTCAGCTGTGCCAGAAAGTTGTCTTTGGGGACTCCAATGAAGCAGTGTCTGCGCAGAGAGGTACACCCCAACAGCTTCCTTTGCAGCTCTGCCAAAGATCCACAACCTGAAGTCCTTCACAGCTATGATATTGCAACCTCTGGAGATGATAAAGTGGTGTGGCTCTGCCCTGCTTCTCTTCCCTCCCACCTGACTAAAAGGGTCCTTGCAATGTGTTTGGAAATCCGTTTAAACCCCCAGAAAACACTTCACAGTCACCCAAAATTCATCCTGAAAGAAATTAAAAGTTTAGAAAGTTACTGAATAATCAGATCTGATATAGGTAAAACAGGACGGGTTTTAAAGGTGGTTGCTTTAAAAGGTGGTCATTCTGGAAGCTACAAGGCAGGTATTGTTCAGGGTGAAATGCACATCTGGAAGGTGGGCCAGAAGAGATACATTCCTGGAAGAGAACAGCCTTTCTTCAAGCTGCATCTTCTGCTGTCCTTAAGGTCTCCGAACCTGCCTTCAGACACTTCTGGGGTGCCGTTATGTAGATGTCTGCTGCTGGAAGCAATCACAGGCAAATCAGCTTCCACCACCCGGAATCAGTCTGGCCCCACAAAAGGGGAGCAGCCTCCCCACCAGCATAACCTGCCACGGCCTAGGAAGAAAAGCCTGTGCCGATTCCTGTTCCACCCACAGAGGCCGTCTGCCCAAAGACTTCACAACCCAGCCAGGGAGCTTAAAAAACAAAGTACAAACTTTATTTTGTTTCTTTACAAAGGCACAAGCCTCTTTTTCCCACTTTCTTAACAAAATATAATAGCATCTCAATGAACACGAAGACCTGAAAATTGTAAAAAAAACCCAAAGAACAAAACAACCCCCCCCCAAAAAACAAAACAAACAAAAGTACTGAGAAACAGCTGAGGCTGGGGAGGAACCTATCAAATACCACCAGGCTCTAAATAACACTGGCCTAGATCTATAGCCAAAATGGGGGGGGGAGGGCTGGAGGGAATCGGGACACAACAAAACGCAGCGCTCACAGAACAGAAATGCTCACATGACCCGTCGGACCCACGGAACGGATTAAGTGCTTCAAAAGGAGGAAATAATCCATGGGGGAGAAACGCAAGAGTGAGGCTGACCTTGGCCCACCCCCTAGGATGGTGTAACCTTAACGGGACACCCCCTCCCAGACTGTGGAAAAGGTCTGAAACCTGAACCGACCCCTGAGAACGGAGGGAAGTTCATCGTCCCACCATGATGCAGAGGCCACTGGGGTGCAAGAAAAAGGTCCACAAGGCCAGAGGAGAGCCACCAGAACCGCAACCCACTCCTTGTTTCCTTGTGGGGGGGGGTGCATAGCAGGACAGAACCCCCCACTAGCCTACCCCCAGCCTCTTGCCTCTACAAACGGACACTGAGGCAGGATTGCTACTTTGGTGGAACTCCAGAGTAGCTCAGAGCTCTTCAATGAGGGACCACCACCAGGCGGGCAATTTTCATGGAGCCTTTTCAAAATCCAACTATGGAGAGGGGATCAAGGCCCAGGAAGTACATCTCCAAGGGACACACCAGCTGGGGCTCAGAACCACATTGGAGTGCAAGGCCACAGGCAATTCACAGGAACCTGCAGGAAAAGTTCACAGCCTCAGAGTGTCGGGTTCCAGATTTGTCCCACCTCCACACGCAGAACAGGTCTTTGACGAATGTCACATTCCCCCACCCCACCCCCACCCCTTGGCTTGCTTTGAACTGAAGAGGTGAGCTTTTGGCTGTCCAGGTTCTAACGCTCCCATTTACAGTATTGAAGGGTCATAAAAGAGACCCAAATTTCATGGTATTTTGTAAAAATTTCAGCATATTCCTCTGAAGTCCCCTCTTAATCCCACACCTGCCCGCCCTCACCCCGTTGCCAGGCAGGTGTCAGGGCATCTCAGCCTTGCTGTGCTCCATGGTGTCGCTTTCTTCTGCCTCTGACTCAGAGGCTGTGTCCGAGTTGGATGGGTCGAGGCTCGCTCGGACGGGGGTCACAATGACGGCACGCCGTTGCTCCTCCTCCTGCGTCCCCTCAATGTGCTGGATGGCCTGGGGAGGGCAGGAGACCAAGGTGAGGGGGCTTGTCTGGGCCCTTATGCTGAGCAGCCACACGTGAACTGTCAACCAAGACTTTCCCTGGGGCCTGTAATCGGTTCGGCAGAGGTTGGCCTCGGGAGTTTCCAACAGGGCCTGCTCTGAAGTCCCCAATTCAGAACTCTCACCTAGGCCAGGAACTAGACCAAGGCAACAGCCCTCCAAGCAAATCACCCTCTCAACCCCAGGCACAACACAAGAACACCTCTGACCTCTTTTACTGTTGCAGAGGAGCGGTATACTGGAATAATACATTCAAAGGCTTTTCAAACAGAGTGAAGGCCTTTTCTCCACCCACCCACCCCTCTTTCTCTGTCCTGCCTACACCGGCAGCACTTTCCCTGCCCTACATGGCAGCCACTCTCCCACATAAACCACCTGAAGGCCATTATGATTTTTCAAAAAAACAGTAATAATAACAACATTTGATTTATGCACTGCCCTTCAGGACAACTTAACACCCACTCAGAGCGGTTTACAAAGTATGTTATTATTATCCCCACAACCACCACCCTATGAGGTGGGTGGGGCTGAGAGAACTCTGAAAGAGCTGTGACTGACCCAAGGTCAACCAGCCGGCTTCAAGTGGAAGAGTGGGGCATCAAACCCAGTTCTCCAGTCCTGCCGCTCTTAACCACTACACCAAACAGGCTCTCATCAATTGTGAATTACCCTCTCCAACCCCCAGTGGTATGTGTGTGCAAGGGGGGGCACTGCAACAGACCAAGGACAGAGAAACTGCAGACAAGCCTCCATTTCCACTGCATTCACAGCACACAAAAGATAGCATGCTGACAGCCACAGCATGGAAAAGAAAACCACAGAGATCTGTTGCTGTGTAGAAGTCCCTTCTCATGTGATTTTTCTTTCCCTTTCTTCCTGATTTGATAGGCAAATGAAAGGCTGTAACTTTCAGTCAAAAGCTGCTGAACCAAATCAGCCACTCACCTTCCACCCTGACTCTCCACTTATACCAAGATGGAGCTGGAGGTTGAAAGACACCCACCCTGTTATGAGAGGCAGCCTCCCACCCTTTACACAGGCCCCCCTCACCCCTAGGAGCTTCAAGGTTCTTCAGGCAAGTGGGGAGTGGGCTTCTCTCTGGGGCAGGCACCTTTCTAAAGCCTTCTACAGCCCAGCAAGCAACCAGGAACCATCGTCTGGAAGTTAGGCCTCCATGCAAAGACTGTCCAAAAACTTGGGTCTTGCTACACTTTACAGTTTTTACTGAATAAATATGTAAAGGATGATTCAAAACACATTTTTTCCAAAAGCTTATTCAGATGCAAATATACATAGAGGGGAGCTGCAATTGGCCGGAGCTCCCCATCAAATAGCTATTGCTTACCTGAACGATGGTATCCAGATTCTGCCTGGATGTAGAGATAGTGTTGATCACGGAGGATGGGCCCATGGTTACCACGGTGACATGGTGAGAGGGTGGTGGTGCTGGCACAATCACAGTTGGGTGGTGGGTGGGCGCTGGAGGACCATGCACAGGCAAGAGCTGTAAGAGAGAGGAAGTGGTAAACAGCCAGGACTCCTTTGCTCTTGCCACTGGGGCAGGGAAGGGGACTTGGCACCTGGCAAAGATGTATAACAAGTCAGTCAACCACACGCAATAGGCACAGGAGTGGCACTCAAGAAGCAAGCATCCTGACAGCAGCCAGCACAGGGTGGAGACAGGGTAGCCAGCTACTCTGAGTTGCCCTCCCCTTCCCTTCCAGCAGGGCTCTCTGTTGTCTGAAGCCCAGGGTCTCCCCAATTGATCTAGCAGAGGGCAGCCACATAGTCACACCTTTGGGCTCACGCTTCCGGCTGCCTAGGAGGATGACTTACAAGCCGCCGCCCCCGCCCAATGCTGGTTCCAGGAATGCCCAAGGAGGCCTGCTAATTCCCTGGAAACACCCCTCTGCACACAGGATCAAGACCACAAGAGAACAGAACTGGTGATTCTTTACTGGTGCTTCTGCAGATCTTAGCATAGGAAGAGGGAGAGGAAATCCCAAACCTTCTCTGACCTCAAGCACCCAGGGGGACACAACTAAAGTAAGCAGCAGCCCAAGCTTCCTATGGGCACCTCTCTGTTCTCATATCTGCTCCAGCCAGATCTAGAAACTGGAGCCTTAATGTCCCCCTACTCTGCTAGGACTGCCCAATGGCCTTCCCCCTCGTGGGGCACAGAGCCCCCCCAGTCCTCCTGGATCTCATACTTTGCAAGTCTGATGGGATGCGCCAGAGTGAGGAGGGAAGCTCCCTGCAGGGCAACATTGATAAAGGTGGGGAGGGCAGGGGAAGTGGGAGGGGGCCAAGCACTCACCTGGGTGTGGCTCTGCTGCTCCCTCACCTGCTCTTGCTGTTGCTGGATCTGCACCTGCTGAGCAATCACTTTCAACTTCTCGGGGTACATGTGAGCCTCCAGAGAGCGCACCTGGCGGCCAAGCACACAGCCTTGTCACAGGCATCCCCAGGATCTCCCCAAGAGAAGCCACAGGCTTGCCAGGTGACAAAGATGCTCCACCTCCAAGCAACCTGCCAGGAACTTTCCAGCCCGCCCCCCGTCTCTTTGCCCCCCTACAAAGAAAGGCAGAGAGCAGACTCCGCACCAAGCCCAGGCTGGCCTTCCTGCAAAGGCAGGCTGTGGCAGGGGAACCTCAGGGGGGGGGGGGGCTGGGGGGAGGCTTGGCTCCTTCTACACGTCAAAGTCTCTCCCTTTTTCCTCTCATGGGTGCAAAACAAACCTTAAAAGCAACTCCCCAAATACCTCTCCCCCTCCTTACAAGAACCACACAAAACTCCTGCCAAACAAACTCCTGAGGCCAAGGAAACAGTGTTTTGAATTTAGTTTCACCAAAGACAATCCAGCACAACATGCCCCATGCAAGCCCCCTAAACCAGCAGAGGCCAAGCCTGCCCCCTGCCCCAATGGCAATAACTCCCAGCCCTCCCCACCCTGCCTCACCTGCTCCTCCAGCATCATCCGGACCGAGCGCTCCTTGTCCAGTTGCTGGCGGAGCTCAATCATCTCCCGGCGCAGGTCTTCAGCCTTCTCATCCTCCCAGATATCTGGCGACCCGATGCCCTCATCCTTGTCTTCTGCTCTCCGCCGCTTAGGGGAGGAACCACTGAACTCCTGCCAAGCAGAGCAAGACTCAGCCAGGAACATTTGACAGCAGAGATGTCAAGAACCCAACTGTGGCCCTGGCAGCAAGAAGAGGAGTAGGGAACAGGAGCGCCCTGGAAAAGAGGAGCTCCCTGGATATACTCAGGAGTCACAAGGGCAGCAAAGGGGTACCTGGATGAACCGCCGGAGCTGTGCATTTTGCTGAAGCAAGCGGGTCTTCTCCTGCTCCAAAGAGAAGATGTATTCTGCTGTCTGCTGAAGAATAGCTGCCTGTAAGGAAGAAGAAGGGAGGTGGGACTGGCAGAGACGCCATCATTCCGCAACAGGAGTCCCACACCAGGCCCTGGCTCTCCCCACGGGCCTCACTGAGGTCCCACGGAGATGAGGCCTGTGCAAACCTAGGGCATCATTTAGCTGGGCCAATGCCAGGGTCAGATCCTGTTGATGCACAAGGCAAAACTGGGACCAAACTGCCCAAGTCTTTCTTCAGCCTCAGAAAGCCAAGTGGATGATTCTCTGCCCAGAATGGGCCCCCTGGCTCAGAAACCACCATTTCGGACAACCTGAGCTCCTTGTACAGACGAATCCACTTCCCTAAACAGCGGGCACAGCAACCACACAGCCCTGCCCCCACCTACAGCCAGCACTGAGGAAGGCATCTGACCAGAATCCTACACAGCACAGGAGGTTCACCACTGAAACACTTGCAGCTGCTGCCATTCTGTTCTCAGGGAGTCTTGAAGTTGAACGGGGGCAACCTGCCACCCATCTCTGCCTTACCTTGCTAAGCTTCTCCCCATCCGTGTGTGGGATGAGGGTTTTCAGCGACTGGAAGCCAGCATTAATGCTCTGCATGCGCCGTCGCTCGTTGCTGTTGGCAATCTCCCTGCGTATCCGCCGCTCCTGGTCCCGTTGGGTCTCTGGGGTCAGTGGGATGTTGGCCAGGCTGCAGAGGATGCTAGCAGGTTAGAAACTGGACCAGACCAGAACCATAATCCCCCTCTGGCTGGGACCTTCTTAAGAGCAGCTGCCCCCCAACTAACAGCAAGACTGGGCCCCCAAATATGGTCTGGGGTGGGCACTGGACAGGCAGAATAAGGGGGCAAAGAAGCCGCCTATGACCAGTGTTCAGCCAACTGGCAGTTTCTAAAGTAGAGAACGTCTCACTTGGGAGCTTGGTTTGGAAAGGGAATATTTATGACTGCACAAAGTGACTTCAGCTTCTGTTTGCTGTTGTAAACCAGTGTACACTCAAGTTCTGTCACGGTAAAGGCAACATTTGAAACAGTCCCCACCCAGTACCTTCCTTTGCTTGGGCCAGCCAAGTGCCTGCATCAGTGGACCTTAGCCCCAGCAGAGAGACCGTCGTGCCCATTCCCCTTACAGTATGACCCCCAGCAGCCCTGAAGCTTCTTGGCTGGACCCCAGAATACTATTACAAGAACTACAGCTCGTGAACTTATTTTATTTACTTAAAACATTTGCATGCTACCTCTTCAATACGGCTCCCCCTCCCACTATGAAAGAGAAAATAATGAAAACATAAGCATCACAAACATTTAAAAAACAGCCAATGAAAACAGTATAACGTTCCTTTCTCTCAGGGCCAGAAGTTAATCCAGCAATTCTTAACTTTTAACCCACTACTGCCCAAGTAATGCCACAGTATCACCGAATGCCCGTTCCTCATCCACAAGTAAAAAACTAGGACTAAAAAAAATACTGTATTTACTTGAAAGAAGTACAACCATGACCCCCCCCCCAAATGATATATACACAAAACAAAAAATTATCACAGGACGTGACTAACTTGTATGTGAATGTATGACAACCCCTGCTTTTTTTGCTGGCACTCCTGGGGGTGGGGGGCACGCCTCATCTTGCACTTGAGTAAATACTGAAGCCCTTTAGACAAAACAGCTTTACTTATACAGGCGTTTTCTATGTAATTTGTTTATTTAGGTCATTTTTAACCCATCTTTCTCCAACAAAAGATTCAGCTCTCAGCCATATTTCAATCGGCAGGAAGGTCATCAGCCAATCCCTTATCATGCCGTTTGATCCCTATTTGCCATGTGTCATTATTTAAAAGACCTAGGGAGCAAATCTCAGAGCGGCAATTTTATTCTCAGGGCAGGATGAGCAATATAAAACAACTCCCCACCACTGGATGATAGAAGCTGAGACAAGTGGAGACAAGTGGTTTCTGGAAGTCCCAAATGCCTCACACTAGAGGACTGGGTGCTACTTCTGTGTGGGCAGAACACTGGCAAAGGCCCACCTTGTCCAAAAGCACATCTATCTCAGGCTCCAGCACAAGCAAAAACAAATGTTGCTGTTTATCTGTACAGAACTGTGGAAGTTCCACTGGACCAGAGCTCAGATCAAAGGATGAGGCTGGCCTTGCTCTAGCCTACTGGGTCTTCTCTTCCTTGCCAAGGTTTTGTTTGCTAGCCCCTCAATTCTGGGGCAAACTGGACACTTGCCGTTGATATCCTGCCAGAACAACCAAAGAGACACAAAACAGTGTACAAGCTTTCAAGTTCTTCAGAACTTTTCATCAGGCAGGATGTTAAAAGACAGATACCATGCGCCAAAAGAGAGAGGGCGGGGAGGAGGAGAAACGATGTTCCAAGCCAGGCTTCCTAAGGCCTTTCTGTGATGACAGTAGATCTCAAAACTCACTCCACCCCCCCCAAAGTAATAAACAGAAAACACCTTCAGACCCTATACTACTACCAGCCTCTTCTCTTGCAAACCAGCACAGCGCTTTCCTAGAGTAGAGGTGCAAGAAAGGGGAATGAATGGCCTATCCCACCCACGTCTTTGCTTCAGTTGAAAGGCAAGTATCTGTACTTGCCCGCAACTCAAAGGTCTAAAATACCTGCTTCAGTGTTGGGATGAGTTAGATCAGGAAAGCAGCATGGGGGAGGTTCCCCCTCCATCAGTGCTGCTGCGACAAAGTATGGAGCACGGAAGAATCTAAGATGTTCACATGAGAAGAAGAGCCATTCGTGGCCTTCGGGCAATAAATGTGCTTTGGCCTTGGCAGAGGTGTGACTGCCAGAGAGGTGTGGCCAGGGCTACCAGGCAGCCCAAGGAAGCCTTCTGCAGCCATGGGAGCATGTGCAGTTGAATATCTAAGAGACAGGCAAGAGTTTCCAGGGAGCACAAGCAGGTCTGCCTCCCTCTTCACTTCACTTTCATTGGCCAGGCCATTTTCGAAACCTCCTAAAACCCTTCAAAACATGTTTGCCCAGAAGCAAACTCCACTGCCCCCAACCCCCCATCTCCCACCATCTGCTTGCATTTAGACTTGTCTAAATCCAGCACTTCTGTGGGTGACAGGAGAGAAAGCCCAGAACCAAGAGGGATTAGCGAGGCGCCCCTCCGCCACCACCGTCAGGTGCACAGAATGTTGTTGGCGAGAGCCCCAAATCCCACAACGCCTTGGTCCTTCCGCAGGGGTTGCAAAGTACAGTCAGTACCTTGTGGTGGATTAAAACCTGGGCTTGCTTTTCCCAGTCGTTTTAAAGCCCCCAAAGAAAACATGTGATTCCTCTGACAGACTGACTTGCAGAATTGGCTGGCTGTCGTTTTTGGGCTGCCTGCTGCTCCACTGGATCTTTTGCAGTCAGCTGCAGCACTGCATTAAAAAAAAAACTATTATCACGCTTCTGCTGCTTGATTAACTGTCAGCATTGTGATAACTCTGGGGACACGTGATCTTAGAAGCCTTCTGGCTACTGGATGGTGCTTGATGCTTCAGCCCATGAAGTCTGCCTAAGTAGAGAGCAGAAGCAAAGGAACAGCCACCAGCAGGGCCAGGAAGCAGCACAGGCACATCCAGGAGAGGAAGAGGAACAATCCAGAGCAGCAACCAGGGAGGGCTTGAAAGACCTCAGGTGACCGGGGCATCTTCAGTTTGAGGTGGTGAGGTTTTAAATAGCAAGACAAGTGACATATGAATGCAGGAAATAATCATCATGGGGGAAGAAGATTGCCTCCCAAGGTTTTCCAGCATCCTGAGGGGCAGCACATAGCAGGCCCAAGGTGAGAGCACAGGTGTTTCCCAGGATTCTGCTCCCAGGAAGCCTGCTAAAGGTCTTGCCTATCAGAAATGTTACCTGCACCCACCCCAGCGACTGCCTGCAACTTCCGGATACACACCTTCCTATCAGAGGTCCCCCACGTTGCTCCAGCAGAGCAGCACAGGCCTTTCCTTCAGGCACCAAACACCTGAAAGGCTTCCCTTCTACTCAAAGAGGTGCTGGAGCTCAAGCCAGAGCCTGATGTCTACTCTGGGGTGTGGGTAACAGGCAAGGATGGAGCACGCAATGTGCACGCTCAACAGCATGCAACGCACTCCGTTGCTCCAGCACATGACCACGGCCGGGGCGTGGGGACGGGGCGCAGCTGCGGCCACAGGCGGAGACGTGCCCGAGTGGCTGGCCAGGCAGCCTCCGTCGGCCTTTTCCCGCGGCCTTCGCGGGCTTGCGTGGGATTCTCCTCGGCCAGTGCACGGAAACGGGCTGCAGAGGACTCGGCCAGCTGGCCAGGCCCCATTCGGCAGCAGAGCCATGTGCGCGGGAGCGAGGCTGCCCGGGGCTGGGCGCAGGCGGCGGCCTTTGTGCGGAGCAGCAGCAGCAGCGTGGCCCGGCCGCGCCGAGCACTACATGTCCCGGCAGCCCGCGGCGGAAAGGCCCGCCCCTTCGGAGGCTGCACAGTCACGGCCAGGCCCGGCCGCAGCAGTAAACACGCGGCCGGGGAGCCGAAGGGGGGGACGCGGTAGGTCCTCGGCCCCACCAAGGGGAGTTCCGTGGACAGCCCGCCGGCCGGCCGGCCGACTAGTGGGAGCACAGGCCAGGCCAGGCTAGGCAGCTCGGCTGCATTGTGCCTGCGCTCGCCGCCCGCCCTGGCGCCCGCCGCGCCTCGCCTCCCCGAGCAGCCCCAACCCCCTCGGCCTCTCCAGCCCCCTCCTCTGCGCCCCGCGATAACGGCGGCGTGGAGAGGTCGGGCGCGCGGCGGCATGGCCGGGGCGCTCGCTCTCCCTTGCCTTGCCTGCAAACAGACCCACGTGCTCCCGCTGCCGCCCGGCCCTCTCTGGCGCCCGTGAGGCCGCCGCCGCCCCCGGGGAGCGCGGAAGGGAGCGGGGCGCGCTGATCACTGACTCCCCCGCCTCGGGGAGCGGCCGGGAGCGGCAGCGAGCGCGCGGGGCCCATTGCCGTGCAGCCGGTCTGCAAACGGCTGGGCGCACACCCACCTGCAGAGCCCGCCGATCACCTCCTTCTCGGATTTCCTGAAGTGCTGCAGCGACTGCACCTTCTGCGCGGGCACCATGAAGTACTCCATGCCCGGCCCGGGGATCGGGGCCGGGAGCGTGCGGCGGCACGGGAGGCGGCGGCGGCGGGGCGCGTGCGGGCGGCGAGGGAGTGAGTGTGTGCGCGCAAGCGAGTGTGCCTGCCTGCGTGCGCGAGTGTGTGTGTGTGTGTGTGTCTCGCTCTCTCTCAAGGCGGGAAACAGCTGGTGCGAGCGCAGCGCTCCCTCCCCGCCGGCGCCGCCTCCGCCAGCCACCGGCCCATGTAAACAAAGGACTATTTGCCGCAGCTCCGGAACCCTGCCGGCTGGGCCAGGAGACCCCCCGCCCGCCGGCCGCCCCTCCGCTTTTCCCCTCGCGCCTTGCACCTCCTTCCGCAGCGCCCCCAGCAGCGCCCCGGCCCGCCCGGCCCGCCGGCTTCCTGCGCCACTACGGGGTGATGCGGCCCATCAGCTGACGGCTTGGCGCGGCAGACAGAGCGCACCCACGGGCAGCCGCCGGGTTTGTCCAAGAGCCTAGCGGTTCTGCGCGCTGCTGGCCAGCTGGCCGCTTCGAAGAAAGAGGTGTAGCGGTCCCTGCCCCGAGGAGCTTGCAGCCCGGCAAAGAAAATCCCTGAGCCGGGCCCCTGACTAAGAAGTCACCCCGCCTAACTCCCCTGGGAATTCCCGCGAGTGCAGCCTGGCAGAACCAGCGCAGTGTGCCCGGCTCCTGGCCCCAAGCAGCAGGCGAGCATGGGCAGGATGCTCTTGAGATGGGGCGCTGCCAGATCCACCCCGTGGGGAATGAGTGTGCCAGGACGCCATCTGTCTAGGACATTTGAATCCGCTTTCCCTTCAAGTCAACAGCTAGGACATTCAATGAACAAATGCAATAGGGTATGGAGTTATAGAAAGTTGAACACAAGCATAAATTCGAACACAGAGATGAAATATTGCTAAAACAAAGCCCAAGCAATTAAACTAATCTAAAAAGGTTCTGTGTATTTGTAGCTAGAAAGGTGGGCAAATAAATAATTTTTAAAAATAAACTCAAAACCAGCAGGCCCATCCCAGCTGTCCGCCTGGCAGAGTTCAAAGTCATAGTCATCCAAACAAGCCCCTTGGCCATAAATACCCATTTCCAGCAAGTTCTGAGGTGGCCTACAATTATACTGAAAACTAAAATTATTTTCCTGGGTCACCTGCAGCATCTCTCTCCCATTTGTCCGTCCAGCATGAAGTTTCTTCAGGTAGCAACCTTAGGTGCTGGGTGGCGCTCACCTGGCTTAGTCTGCCTGCTGTCCTGAACTCTTCAAACCAACCAATTATGCCCATGGGAGGGGGAAAGGGAGGGACCTGCCCACCTTTGGCAGGGTGATCTTCAGAGCCTGCTAGCTTTGGCAGATGTTCCAGGCCTACCAGCCAGTTGCTTTTCTTCTATGCAGTAGCTCTGAGTCCCTAGCCAGAGGGCCCAGTTGCAGCTTTCCCCTTCTGCACATGCATAGCTAGACCCCAGATTCCAACCACCACCACTGTTTTGGTCAGAGAAAGTCCAAACCCAGAGGGCTGACCAGAGGGTCGTATTGCTGGCACTGCTAAGGGCCTGGAAACAGGGTCTAGAAGGTTGCCAGCATGTATACCTGGAGAGTCTTTCCCCACAACAGCTATGACCAGCAAGGCTCTAGTTTTGCCCTACAGGAGGCAAGAGCAGGGAAAGAGGGGGGAGTGTCTTGAAGAGGCCAGTGAAGAAGCAGAACAGTTTTTCAGCACATCATAGCTCCCAGCTCAGAGCCAACACACACAACTGTGATGTGCTCAAAGGCCATGTCTTTAACTATGTCATGTACAAATGGTCTCTCAGTTGCTCACTTTCATTTGCCATCTTCTGGTCAGGCCCGGCAGTTAGGTCAAATTCTGGTGGAGCAAATTTCCATATTGCGATGCTGGTGAACATAAAAAGTTGCCTCATATTGACTCAGACCTTTGATCCATCAAAGTCAGGCTTACCTACTCAAACGGGCAGCAGCCCTCTATAGTCTCAGGTTATGGACTTTCATAACTAGACTTGCCAAGAATTGAACATGGGACTTTCTGCATGCAAAACAGATGCTCTACCATGGAGCCACAGCACATTTATCACAAGAAGATTCCTATCGTACAAGGTGTTCTGGGTGACTCAGAGGTTTTTCTATTTGTCATTCTTTGAAGGCCCTAACAGTCAGCGACCATTTCTCAGATAAAGTGATGCTGATGTCTCACTGATGCTCCTCCCTACTGCACACCAAGGTAGGCCAAATGGCTGCCACTATTGCCAGTGATTTCACTCCACTGCTTTGTGGCCATTCCATTCCCCCCCCACCCCCACAATTTCTAGCTGGGGTTACCTATACTTCTCTGAAAGTGAGCCCAAGACTCCAGTCCTCCACAACACTGCAATTATATGGCATGCATTTCTCAAAGTAGGAATCTGTTTTATCATACAGGATGAAGTTATATATTAATAGTTTCTGCTTTAGGTCAAATATCTTTTGACAACTTTCCCCTTTGCCAGTTTTTGCATCTTGCAAATGTATCATTTTTATGAAAGATAACTCAAATAAGATGCAGAGGAGTTAGCCGTGCTAGTCTGTGGTAGCAAAATCAAAAAGAGTCCAGTAGCACCTTTAAGACTAACCAATTTTATTGTAGCATAAGCTTTCGAGAATCAAGTTCTCTTCATCAGATGCATGGTACAGAAACTGGTCAAATATAGAAGAGGAGGGGAGAGGAGGGGAGGAGAGAGAAGATGCAATTAGGGGGGGAGAGGGAGGATGCAACCAAAACATTCCTTTGCTAGTAAATGTAAACATCTCCTTTTGGTATGGAGATTAATTGGCTTGTGTGAGGCTTCAGAGGAGTTTGCCGTGTTGGTTTGTAGCAGCAAAACAACCAGACCATCCAATTCCAATGTAGTATAAGCCTTCGATAACCACAGCTCTCCCTGCCAGATGCATCTGACAAAGAGAACTGTGGTCCCCGGAAGCCCACGCCAGGTGCCACGGCTCCCCCAGACTCCGCCTCTGTAAAGGAAATTTGTTACCTGTGATAATGTGATAACCATTCATAGTCCCTATTCAGTCCCAGCTTGACAGAGTCAAATTTGCATATGAATTCCAATTCAGCAGCCTCCCGTTGGATTTTGTTTTTGAAAGGTTTCTGTTGAACCACAGCGACCTTAAAGTCTTTGGTGGAATGTCCTGGTAGATTGAAGTGTTCTCCCACTGGTTTCTGGATGTTTCCATTTCTAATGTCAGATTTGTGTCCATTTATTCTTTTGCGTAGAGGTTGGCTGGTTTGTCCAATGTACAGAGCAGAAGGACATTGTTGGCACATGAGGACATATATCAGATTGGAGGATGAGCAGCTGTAAGAGCCAGAGACAGTGTAGTTGATGCCATTGGGTCCTGTAATTGTATTACCTGGGTAGATATAGGGGCAGAGCTGGCATATGGGTCTGTTGCAGGGCCTGGTACCTGTGCTGGTGACTCTGCTGGCCAATTCATGATTGTGAGTGAGAAGTCATTTAAGGTTGGGGGGCTGTCTGTAGGCAAGGAAAGGTCTTCCACCCAGGGCTTCTGAGAGAGAGGTATCATTTTCCAGGATGGGTTGTAGCTCACTGATGATACGTTGGATGGGTTTGAGCTGGGAGCTATAGGTGACAACCAGTGGTGTTCTGTTGTTAGTTCCTTTAGGTTTGTCCTGGAGCAGACTGTTTCTGGGTACTAGTCTGGCCCTGTTGATTTGTTTCTTCACTTCATTTGGTGGGTACTGTAGTCCCAAAAATGCTTGTTGTAAATCTCTTAAGTGTGAGTCTCGGTCGAGAGCATTGGAGCAGATACGGTTGTAACGTAAGGCTTGGCTGTAGACAATAGACCGAGTGGTATGTTTAGGGTGGAAGCTGGAGGCATGTAAATATGAGTATCAGTCTGTTGGTTTCCGGTATGTGGCATTTATTCATCCATTATGTAGTTGTACAGTGGTGTCCAGGAAGTGTACCTGTTGTGTAGAGTGGTCCAGGCTTAGGTTGATAGTAGGGTGAAAGTTATTGAAGTCCTGATGAAATCTCTCAAGGGCTTCCTTCCCATGGGTCCAAATGATGAAGATGTCATGCAGGAATCTTAAGTATAATAGTGGTTCCAGTGGATGGAAGCTGAGGAAGCATTGCTCCAAGTCCGCCATGAATATGTTAGCATATTGTGGTGCCATGCGTGTGCCCATGGCTGTGCCATTCACCTGTAGATAACAGATTAATGTACAAACCAACACGGCAAACTCCTTTGAAGCCTCACACAAGCTACTTAATCTCCATACCAAAAGGAGATGTTTACATTTACTAGCAAAGGAATGTTTTGGTTGCATCCTCCCTCTCCCCCCCTAATTGCATCTTCTCTCTCCTCCCCCCCTCCCCCCTCCTCTTCTATATTTGACCAGTTTCTGTACCATGCATCTGACGAAGAGAACTTGATTCTCGAAAGCTTATGCTACAATAAAATTGGTTAGTCTTAAAGGTGCTACTGGACTCTTTTTGATTCAAATAAGATGCTGTATTTCCATTTGCTGGCACCAACCTGTGAAGAAAGTTTGGGAGATGTAAGAGCTTATGATTCTCTAAGTATTTTTCTTGTGCAAATGAAAGAAGAACGGCAAATTTTTCAAAGAAGAGGAAGCGTAGCATCTCTGAGAAGCAAGTGTTCTCAGATTGGAGTCTAGTCTCCAATGCAGTTTTTCAAAGTACCTTACTGAAATGCTGTGCCTGTAGGTTTTGGAAAAGTAGCTCTGGGCTTCACTGCTTTGATTAGAACTCATAATGAAGCCACATTTTGACATCGAAGTGCAGCCTTCTCAGTTGGTGCCTTCAGAGTGGTGTGACCCCCCCCCCCTTCCCTGCGACTGCAGGGAACTGATAGGATACAGCTAATGCCAAGACAAGCTCTTGATGCCCACTGAGCGAATCCACGGTATAAAGAGGCAGGTCACTTACATGGCTTGTCAACTGTATTAAGATGTCTTGGGATTGCAGAAGCATTTAATTTTTAAAAATGATGCCGTGTTTTTATTAAAAAAAAGGGGGGTCTGCTGGATTTCAATTATCAGTACTTTATCTTCCAGAAGTTCCCAACTATAAACCTGGAGTCTTCACTTTATTCTGCTAACAGTGCAATCCCAAACATACTTGTTTCGGTGTAACTTGAACTCAGTGTAACTTACTTCTGAGGAAGCATACCAAGGATCAGGCTTTTACACACATGATTAACTAAAGGTTCTTCAGCCAACTGTAACAACTTTTGCATTTCTAATAAAAAACCTACGTGGCCTTACAGCAAATGGTTGCCATTCCAGAAAACATGTTCTATTCCTATAAAGCTTTAAACTATTTGTCTGATTTCAGTACCGCAGCAGAACAGAGTCTGCCCTGCCTGAGCAGCCCATCTCCTCCGCCTTCCTTTTTCCTTTCTTTGTCAACACCATCACATTTCAAGCTAATCACTTGAAATCTTAGAATTGCAAGGGCTTGCTCAGTCTGTACAATGATTGGAAGAAGGTGCAGACCATTTTTTTTTAAAAGCAAGAGAGAGGAGAGAGGGGGACAGAGAAAAATTCAGGTTCTTCCTGGCTCTCCTCCGTCTGCCTTTGGTTTCAGCCTGGAATCCCAGGCCAGCAATGATGAGCATTCTCCAGCTGGCTACTCTTCCTGTATCTCCACATCTTTTGAATCTGACCAAGCAGCTAAAGTGTAAAACATGGGTGAGCACCATTTTCATCATCCCATTCACTCAAGGCCAAGAGGACAGGACGAAGGCCTCACAAAGCCATCTTTTAACACACAGCCTCCCCGTCCATTAACAACCACATCGGCACTGGTCTCTAATTTCATGTAAAGTAGTAAGACAAGGCAGTTTCCTTGCAGCTCCCAAATCTCTGGAGGAGTTAATGTGGTGTGGTGGCTAAAGTGTCAGAACAGGATCTGGGAGACCCAGGTTTGAATCCCCACTCTGCCATGGAAGTTTGCTCGTTGACCTTGCGCCCGTCCTACACTCAGCCAGCTTCACAGGGTTGTTGTGAGGATAAAAGGAGGATAGATCCCTATTGGAGGGATCTAGATCCCTATTGGAGGGAAACATCATGTAATCAAATAAATCAATAAAACTCTAAGGTTTTATTACAGCCCGGAAAACCCACAACAGCCATCGTTCTCCGGCCGTGAAAGCCTTCGACAATACATAAAACTCTAAGCCCCTGGATATCCTAGAGAGATCAATTCATGGTGAATTATGGGTGCTTGGAGAATGAATATCCTGCCTTACCTTGGTGGTGGGGAGAGGAGGAGAGTCCAAACATTACCAGATTTCCCTACTTCCATCAGGTTGCCCAGGTCAAAAAAGAACTTTCTTGAACAATATTAAAGTAAAATGTATGCAGATGTCTTTATATATGACTGCAGAACATTTTCTTAAGCACAGAAATTGATTATTCCAACACAGAATAAAGGTGTCTCAACTACAATAAGAGATTTGATCGTGTTCTAATAAAGTAACAAGGGAAACTCTCTTGATGGGTCTACTTGCCACAAAATTACAGCTTGGATCTGCTCTTTGCCACTCTAGCTGACAATTCCCAAGCATTGGACCCCTAACTGGCAGCCAGGTGCCTACAGGAACGGAAAAGGGAGAGGGTGATGTCATGAGCGGAATGAAAGACACGATACAGCTGCTGGAGAGTTCCAGTGCAACCTGGCCCAGATCCTTGATCGAGAAAGCATGCACAAGCGCCATGGAGAGGCAGACAACAGTTCCTGTTGTTGTAACAGGTTTATTGGCAGTTTCCAATCTGTAAAACTCTCTTGCTTAGAGAAGATGAACATCTGACCAGCTCTAAGAGGACCAATCTGCCCCTCTTCCCAGGATCCAAAGCCCACGCAGAAGGCACCAGGGTCAAAAAGAGGCACTAAGGTTTCCAGACCAGCAGTGATGGAGCTCTCTGTTTTCAGCCTGCCCAGCAGCTCCTGGCTTAGGCTTCCCTATGCATCAGCATCTCAATGTACATCTGAAGGAATTCGGAATGGAGTCTTTGGAGATGAAACTGACAAAGTTCTGGACCCCAGAGTCCCAGTGCTTCAACAAGCACCCCATAACCACTTTCCACATCACAGACTTGGTGATGTCACAGGCAGGGTCTAGACAGTGAAGAGAGGAAGCCGGGTGGATCAAACTGCTGGTTTCTATCACTCTGAGCAGTGGGTGGGGAAGGGTGCCCCCCAGCTCCTGCATCCACTTCACCCACCATGTAGGATCCCAGCTGGCAATTAAAAGAGGGGAGTAACATCTCTCAACAGGGCTAGGCTTGGCCCAGTAGCCTCAAGTTGCCAATTGCTGAAGTAACCCTTGGTAATGCCTCTCAGCTGGATTCATAGCCTTTCAGCACATAAAGCGCTAATCTGGGTCTTCTCTGCCCTTGTTCCAGGGATTTAAGCTAACTGGACTCAACACCTCCATGCCGTACTCTCCATCCCTTTCATTCCCTCCTCTGCAGCTTGGAATGGCTGCTCTACTAGCCTCCATCTGCAGCTGCCATGGATGCTTTTTGAAAGAAGCCAGATCCCCTGTTTGGGTTGTGGAGAACACAAGGGGGGTGCAAGTGAATCACTCTCCTGAACACCCTTTAGGGAGAAAACACTTCAAGATCTGCTTTCTTGGCACCCCCATAAGACACTCTAGGACAGCAAAGAAACTTCAAGGCAGAGCTCCTCCACCAGCTTTCCCTGATGCCCCCCTCCAAGAGTAGGTTTTTACTTTGCTCCCCAACAGAGCCCTCTCTCAACTGCCCCTATTTGCCCTGGAACCAGCCACTCCTGCATCCTCCAGCCCTAGTATTTTTAGATTGTCTCGTGTAATCTTATTCTTGGGGTTCATAAACATTAGTGGGGGATGATTGCTCCCGCTTTCTCACCTGGAGTGGCCAACCCCTCAGCCATCTCTTGAGTGGCCATGTTCTGGATCTTCTCTTTGGACATTAATTGATCCACCAGGCAGACCTTGAGGGCATCAGGCACAGGATACAGGAGCCCAAGCTGGAGCAATCACTCTGTGGCCATCTCACTCCAATGTCATACAACCAAAAGCCCAACAGGCCGTTCAGTGCAAACCTGGAGGAAGGCAAGATATGCTAGCATTCCTCCCTCCCTCTCAAAAAACCCTGTATCATTCGCAAAGCTCACACAAACCATTAAGTGGGGTGAGGAGGGGGAGAGACCACCTTTGCCTGTAAAGCAAGGGCTACACTTCCTTAAATCATGGCAAAACACAGAACCCAACAGGACTGCTGGGAACACATTGTGTCAAAAATCCCTTCCTGCACCAAAGGGTGGCCCTGATTCTTGAAACAAGATCTGGCTGTTCAGCCTCCCTCCTCTGCTTCTCAACATGGCAATCATGTCAATGCTTACCATCATGGGGAGAATGTGGAACAATGGTGGTGATGCTGGAGGATCTGCCAGGAGTCCACAGCTAAGGTGACCGACAGACACCTAAAAGATGCGAACATTTTTTGCCTGCCATTCTCTTTACATCTAAGTGTCCCACTATCTCTGAATGTTTCAGGAGAAAGGCGCAGTATACAAATATTCCAAATAAATTGCTGTATTTGATTTTGTATGGAGCCACAGCCACATGCTGCAGATGACCCGTTTAGCTAGTATATCACCTAAAATTAACATTGAGTTGTGTTATCCTAAGAATTGTCATGTTTTTCTTCTGTTCCTTGTCTTATAAAAGACCTGTGTATTTCAATTAGGGCCATGTTGGATTTTCTAATCTCAAGGCTCTTTTTTTGCTTCATCCCAGCTGCCTCCAGAGCTTCTTGCTGATCAGCGCTGCTGCCTCTTCCTGAAGTGTTCTCTCTTGCCCACAGGTGGAGGAGAAAGGTTTGATGTCTCAAGAGTAACATCCTTTCATCCAGCATAAGCTTTCCTGAACTAGACAGAGCATGCTTTTTAAAGATGCAAATAAATCTTATTCACACAGATCCTAGTGGCACCCTTAAAGACGCACAAGATTTTGTTCCTATACAAGCTGCCATGGACTAGAGCCTCTTCCCCAGATGCTTGAGTAAAATGAACATATAAGTGAATTCCTAAAATGCACAGAGTGAGGATTCACTCAGAACGTCTGAAAAAGTGGTCTCTAGCTGTTAAAAGCTGATATTGAAATACAGTTTTGTCTTTCTCTAAAGTACCACTAGACTCAGTCACATCTGAAGATATAGGCTATACCTGCAAGTACTAATGCTACAGTAAAGTCTTGTTTGTCTGAAGAAGCAGCTGGAGCTACTGTGGTGTACTGGTTAGAGTGTCAAACCCGGATCTGTCAAGGAAGATCACTGGGTGACCTTAGACGAGCCACATTCTCACAGCCAAACCTGTGTCACAGGGTTGCTGTTGTGATGATGAAATGGGGGTGGGGCGGAGACAAACACTATGTTGCAAGCTGCTTTTGCTCCCAATTGGGGAGAAAAGGAAAGTATAAACATAAATAAATACCCCAGTCTCTAGCCCATAGAAGCCAATAAGATCTTGTTCAGCTTCAAGACTCCATAAAACTCCTGTTAATTAACTCCTCCCCTCAATTTACTCTCAGCCCCAACACCCCCAGCAAGTACCAGAAACCCCACAAAATCTCCTTCATGTACAGGTCCCCCTCTTGGATACATACCTTAATGCAGTGAGGGGGCTTGAGTGTGTCAGTGGAGCTGAAAGCAACACTGTCAGGATCACAGGCTTGGTCAAGAGTCTAAACTCCTGGAAGATTCACTCAAGGCAGAATGGTCAAAGTTGAGACATCAGACTAGGATGCATCCACCCCCTTCAGGAATCAATGGTCACATCAGCAGAAGAAAATGGAATGTTCCAATGGTGATGGGAGCAGAGGAATTCTTGAAAGTTAGCTACTGGGCAGCAACAGTAGTGGAGGGTGAGACTGGTGGAGGATCTTTCACAGACAACGGCAGTGTTACTTCATCTAACCCTGGTTAATACTGCGAAGCAGAAGAAGGCAATGAAGAAGGCAAGAAGAAGGCACTTCTGCTAACCTCTTACCCTGAAAACCCTTTGATGAGACAAGCCAAAATGAAAAAGATATAGTGCTGGAAAGTGGACCCCCAGGTCAGATGGCACTCTGTTGGCTACTGAGGAAGAGTTGAGGACAAGAACAAATAGCGCTATTCTTAATGATGGGATTGGATTAAAGCCAAAAGGATGTCCATTTGCGGATGTGAATAGATGCAAAAGGAACATCCAAAGCTGTGCAACACACGCAATAGGAACATGGAACGTGAGAAGTATGAAGCCAGGTAAGTTAGAAATCATAAAAGAAGAAATGGAACATTAAAACATTGCAGTCCTGGGTGAGAGTGAACTAATGTGGACCGACTCAGGACATTTTCAGTCAGAAAACCACACAGTGTTTTACTGTGGAAATGAACTCAAAAGAAATGGTGCTGCTCTAATATTGAGGCAAGACATAGCACAAGCAGTCAACAGCTACAATGGAAAGTCTAACCAAGTAATATCAATCAGACTTCAGGGAAAGCCTGTTAACATAACCATCATTCAAGTTTATGCCCCAACTACTGTTGCTGAGGAGGAAGAAACTGAAAACTTTTACACAAGTGTCCAAGAAGAAATTGATTGTACACCTAAAGAAGATGTGCTGATAATTATAGGTAACTGGAATGCAAAAATAGGAGATAAAGCAGAATCAAACATAGTTGAAAAATTTGGACGAGGATCACGAAATGAAGCAGGAGAGCGGCTCATAGAATTTTGAGAAGCCAACAACCTGTTCATTGCTAATACATGCTTCAGGCAACCAAAAAGATGATTTTATATGTGGAAATCACCGGGTGACCAATACAGGAACCAAATAGATTACATAATTGGAAGCAGAGGATGGAGAAGCTCTATTCTCTCTGCTAAAACAAGACCAGGAGATGATTGCAATACAGATCATGGGTTGCTAATATTAAAAAATAGAATAAAGCTGAAAAGAAACCCTAAAAGAATCATAGTGCCAAAATACAATCTAAATAATATTCCTGAAGAATTTAAAGACCAGGTAAGGAACAGATTTGCAATACTAAGTTTAATTGATTGTGAACCAGAAGAACTATGGGGTAAAACCAGAAGTATTATCAAGAAAGAATGTACAAAGACTATTCCTCCTGTAACCAAAAGAAAGGAGAAGCCTAAATGTATGACTGAGGAAACTCTTAAAATTGCTAAAGATAGATGAGAAGCAAAAGCAAAAGGTGATAGAAATAGGGTCAAAATTCTAAATGCAGCTTTTCAGTGACTTCTACACAGAGACAAAGAAATCTATTATAATAACCAGTGCAAGGAACAGAAGACAACAAAAAAAAAGAACAAGAGATCTGTTCCAAAAGATCTGAGAAATCAAAGGGAAATTCAAGCCAAGGCTTGAGATGCTGAAAGATCAACACGGAAATACAGTATCTGATCAGGACAAAATAAAGGAAAGATGGAAACAATACACTGAAGAACTATACAAAATAAATGGAAGGATGACAGATACTTTCAATGAAGAATCTTTTGATGAAGAACCAGAAATCCTAGAAAGTCAAAGCTGCAGACAAAGCAATTGGGAGAAACAAAGCACTTGGGGTAGATGGAATACCAATAGAGCTATTTCAAACTACAGAATGGAGTCCATCAGAATCCTAACAAGAATCTATCAACAAATATGGAAAACAAAACAATGGTCCACAGACTGGAAATGCTCAGTCTACATTCCAGTTCCAAAAAAAGGGGATGCCAAAGAGTGCAGCAACTATCGGACTATCACATTAATTTCCCATGCTCAAAATTCTACAGCAAAACTCTTACCATATATGGAATGAGAAATGCCAGATGTTCAAGAAAAATTCAGAATTGCAATAGAGATATAATGATGGAATTGTGGGAATACTTGTGGAAAAATACATTGAAGATTTCAACTTGTACCAATATTAGAGAGAATGTATATATGATGATATACAGGTGGTACTTAACGCCAAAAAAATAGCATATGGGAATTCTAAAATGTCAGATAAATGTTGGAAGTGTAATAACTATGAAGGATCACTGTATCATATGTGGTGGACCTGTGAGGTAGCTAAGCAGTTCTGGGGAGTTATTTTAGAAGTTATAAATGAAATTTTACAATTTTCAATAAAAAAGAACCCAGAACTGTTGCTGCTGAACTTGAATATGGAAGAAATCCCTATGCAATATAGAACATTATTATTTTATATGACAACAGCGGCAAGAATTTTGTATGCACAGAAGTGGAAAACACAAGAAGTACCATCGCTTGAAAATTGGATACAAAAATTGCTACACATGGCAGAAATGGACAAAATGATGAGAAGGTTGAGAGATCAGAATCCAGAAGAATTTTTCAATGCCTGGGGAAGACTAAAACAGTACTTAGAGAAAAAGTGGGACGTAAAGGGGGAATTATGGTTGTTAGAAAATTATTAATTTTGTAGATTGGAAGAGATATGGATCTTTACTAGAGAAGAAGAAAGATATATTATAATTGTTATTATTAGATTGAGATTAAGCTATACTGAAATTATTAACATATTAATCAGTATAACAATATATTAGGATATGCAATAAAATAATAGAGAAGTAGGTAATAGATTTTAACAGAGGGTTGGAAAACTGTTGGAAGTCCTAGATAAAGGGGGGGAGGGAAAGGGTGGGGGTATTAGAAATAAGGGTATTGATGGAAAATGTGTAATTGCAATTTATACTCACCCAATAAAATTTTTTTTAATAAAAAAAAAGAAAAATTCAGAAAAGGAAGAGGCACTAGAGATCACATTGCAAATTTACAATGGCGAATGGGGCATGCCAGGGAATTTCAGAAGAAAACCAGCCTGTGTTTTATAGATTACAGCAAATCTTTTGACTGTGTGGATCTTGAAAAGCTATGGTGAGTCTTAAAAAAAATGGGGGTGCCACAACATCTGATTGTTTTGATGCGCAACCTCAGGACTTTTTTTCAGCTGGAACGTGGTGGAACAGAGTTCCGGAACCTCTTGAAAATGGTCACATTGCTGGTGGCCCCGCCCCCTGATCTCCAGACAGAGGGGAGTTTAGATTGCCCTCTGTGCTGGGCAATCTAAACTCCCCTCTGTCTGGAGATCAGGGGGCGGGGTCACCAGCCATGTGACCATTTTCGCCAAGGGTAATTTAAACTTTCAAAAACTCCTCCCTTGTTCCAGCTGACCCAAAGTGATATAATTGGCCCTGGGAGCATGCATGCACTTTTCGCGCACACATGTGGTACCAGGGGCACCACCTCCCGCCAAGAGTTGCCCCCTGCGCTGGCAACCTGCTGAGTTCCACCACCTCTTTTCCCAGAAAAAAAGCCCTGCGCAACCTGTACTCTGGACAAGAGGATACTGTCAGGACAGAATATGGGGAAACAGAAAGGTTTTCAATTGGCAAGGGTGTCAGACAAGGATGTATATCTCCCTACCTGTTCAATGTATATGCAGAACACATCATAAGGAAAGCTGGATTAGATATAGAAGAAGGTAGAGTGAAAATTGGTGGAAGGAATATTAACAATTTAAGATATGCAGATGACACCACATTACTGGCAGAAAATAGTGAAGACTTGAAATGACTACTGATTAAGGTTAAAGGAGAAAGCACCAAAACAGGATTACAGCTGAATATCAAGAAAACAAAAGCAATGACTATTGAGGAATTACACAATTTTAAAGTTGACAATGAGGAAATTGAAATTGATCAAGATTTTCTATTCCTTGGCTCAGTCATCAACCAAAAGGGAGACTGCAATGAAGCAATCAGAAGAAGATGGAGACTTGGAAGAGCAGCTGTGAGGGAGCTAGATAAGATCCTTAAAGATAAAAGATGTCTCTCTGGGAACCAAGATCAAGATAATCCAAATTATGGTATTCTCCATTACTATGTATGGATGTGAAAGTTGGACAGTGAAGAAAGCTGACAGGAAGACAACTGATTCATTTGAAATGTGGTGTTGGAGGAGAGTTTTGCTGATACCATGGACGCCAAAAAGACAAATAAGTGGGTTGCTAGATCAAATCAAGCCTGAATTCTCCCCAGAAGCTAAAATGACAAAACGAAGGCTATCATTCTTTGGTCACATCATGAGAAGACAAGATTCTCTGGAAAAGTCAAAAATGCTAGGAAAAGTGGAAGGCAGTAGGAAAAGACGACGACCTTAAAATGAGATGGCTTGACTCAGTAAAAGAAGCCACGTCCTCCAGTTTTCAGGATCTGAGCAAGTCTGTTAATGATAGGATGTTTTGGAGGTCTTTCCTTCATAGAGTCTTGACGGCACATAACACACACACATACAGGTGCTGTACATTTTATTGACCTGAATACCTATATTCTGTGATAACTAAGGACAACTTGTGCACACATGATCATGATACCTGATCATGGTAAGGGAAGGGCCAGGATGAGGGGGGTAGATCCTCCACTCACCCCCCCACTCCAACTTTGTCACAGCCTCAGGTTATCTCTCTCTTTACATTCAAGCCCCCCACTCAGCCAAGAATCAAGGGGGAGGTAGGAGAAAGGAGGAAAAGTTTGCCCCTCCCCATTCTTTTCCTGCCAGGCCCAACACCACAAACACTAACCCCCCCACCCCCATAGCTAACGGAAAAACCGAAGTGGGCGTTTCCCCTTTTATCCCCTCAACACACGTTTCTTTCGCGATAGGCCCCAATGCGAAGCAACTGAAACGGGGGGAAGGGGCAGACGAGACACCTCCCCTCCCCCATCATTACTCTTGGGAGCAACCCTTATGCGCTTAGCAACTCCCTGCCCCTGCCCCCTCCCCCAAACACCCCCATCATAACCCCTCCCCCGTCGTGGCCCACCTGGGTGGCCGCCTGTCCTTCCAGCTCCGCGGGCGACGGTAGTGCCTATCGCCGGAGGGCGGGCAGGAGGAGGCGGCGCCACTCAGCCGGACCCCGGCGCTCTCTCTGCAGCTTCTTCCTTCGCCCGAAAGGAGGGGAGCGGGGGTTGGAGCTGGTGGACAGGCCAGGCGAGAGGGAGGAAGGCCGCGGGGCCACGCTGGGAAGAAAGGAGGCAGAGTCCTGTCTCAGGGAAGAGCCGGCCGCCTTGAACTGGGTGGGAAGGGGAGACTCCAGGCAAAGAGCCAGCGCGGACGCCGCGAACCCTCGGCAGTTGGAAAAGACCGGGGGGGAGGAGGGGAGGGTTGCTGCGGCTCGCTGAGAAATACAGGCCCGCCACTTCTGTTGGCGTGTTTGAACTGTCAGGGAAGGAAGAGGTCTGAAGGGAAACCATTCAAAAAGGGCGGCTGCAGCTTGCCCGCCATGGACGCTGAGAAGGGTCGCCCCCGCCGCTTTAGAAGGCGTGATACGGCAAATGCGGGACATCTCCACAAAATCAGTCTAAGCAACTGCCCCTCCCTCGGCTAAGGTTGGAAAGGCGGGGGAACTGACCAAGGCGGACGCCTCTCCCTCAGGAAAACTTTCTCTCGGGGAACGAAGCGAGCTGGGAGGGAAATGTGGGTGGAGAATTTCCCCCTCAGCGGGAGTGGCTCCCGTCTAATTCATCCAGCCGGGCAAGTCAGCCCCGAAGGGAGCGGCCGTTAGGGCGCACAGGCAGGCTTTTTCAAAGATGTGCAGATATCGACCGTCGCGTGGCAACTCCCGGTAACCGAGCCGAACAGCCGCCGAAAAGAGCGAGCGAGCGGTCAAGTCTTTAATCTGACCGAAACACCAATTAGCAAACGACAGAAAAGAGGAAAAACAGAGCCTACCCGTAAGGCTCGACACCGTCTAATACCATCCAGGATTTATGCGACATGAGCCTGAAATATGAACTTTCAAAGCCAGTAAGAACACATCCTCATCAACAGACCGTACCCAATAGTATAGTGTACAGTCCCTATCCATTTCCCAAAACATCTCTCTGAGCCATTTCCCTATAACACAGACCTGTTTTCTGTGTAAAAAAGCTCTCCTAAATAATTCATGTCAAATTACTTACGATTTGTTTCAGCTGTTTCATTCCTGTATTTGGATTTATGCTTGTTTTCAGATTTCTGCAATCCTTTTTTAAAAATTGAATGCATTGTTTATTGAATGTCCCTGCTGTGGATCGTATTGATTTTTGAGTCTCAGTGAGAAAGACGAACTAACAAAATAAATAACTGCATTAAACGCCCACCAAAATTCATTAAAAAGATGCTGACTGCGGTGGGTATGAAGAACCACATCCAGGGCCAAGAGCAGCTTAATTTTGTTCTGATGAATCAAATGGGATACTCCAACAATGTCCAGAACGTGGCAAGAGGGAGGTCAAGGGGGAAATGAAGTGACTGCATTCTCAGGCCAGAGGAAATAAATGACCCAAGAGTATAAGAGTGGAGGCAAGCAAGGACCTCTCACCCAGACACAAGCACATTTCCTGCAAAGGTTGGGATCCCTTTGGGATCCCAACTGAAAGCCAAGCTACAAGTGACGCCTTACACAGGTTGGACACTTGTCAGCTTCCGTCAAGTTTGATGGGAAATGTAGGCATCCCGTTTTTACAGCTTGGCTCTCCATTACAGCTGCAAGACCAAGATGCCTACATTTCCCATCAAAACTTGACGGAAGCTGACAAGTGTCCAACCTGTGTAAGGCATCACTTGTAGCTTGGCTCTGACTTTTCCCAGTTTCTCCCTATACCTCTGCTCCAGCCCCATGGCTGAAGAAGCCTTCAAGAGTATCCTGAGATGAGCTAAGCAGAAGCCTTGAGTGCCCACTAGTGGCTGAGGCAGTCCACTGCAATCGCCCTTAAGCCATCCTCCAGAACCACCTAGGCACAGGGAAAATGGTGCTGGTGACAGGGATGGCAAGTCCTTTTGTTGAGCCCTACATTTCAAAATAATTTATGCAAAAGAATTTGCCACCAGACTGTACCACACGTGCTAAGTGTGTGTCTCCTGCTTCATGCTGCCTTCTTTGATCCAGTAGGTAGGAGGGCTATTTCCAGCCTTCAGTTAGCGTGCAAGTGCTCACTTTCGTTCTCAGGACTGGCTGAAGATCTTCTGTCTGCAAGGAGGCAGCAGCCACCAGTCAGATCCAAGCCAAGCTCCTGAAGAGCCTCTGGAGGGGCTGGAGGGGATTGCTTGATAGTGGTGCCCTCCAGAATGGGCTGTCCAAAGCAGGAGCTTGGCTGAAGACCCTGTGTGTTCCTCCTGCCCTGCCAAGACCCGTCATTGTGGTACTGTACTTCAGGTGTCAGATTCAAGGAGAGGGAGGCCCACTGCAAAACTCTCTCTCTGAGAGCTGGGGGTGAAATGAGGTCACCCTGCAGATGCTGCTTTGAATCTCACTGGCAAAATGGAAGCATAACAATGTAACCAGGTGGAAATGGGACTAAATAAGAGCTTAATTTGTAGCTTAATTTGTAGCTTAATTTGTAGCTTATACCTGTTAATTACAAAGGCCCAGAGCACAAACATATTTTAAAATAGCTTCTCTTTAGAATGACCATGCACACATGACAATACTAGGCAAACCAAATCCAGCACTTGGGGCCAGACTTTGCTTGAGGCAGTGAAGTTCTCAGGACCAGTCTCATTCAAGAAATTTATTGGCGGAGGGGAGTGCTGTTTTCATAGGCAACAATGAAACAGAGCAGTGTGCCAAGAACCCCTGTGGGAGATGCAGAGGTGGTGCTGAATCATAGACCTGCTCCTAAGGAGGATAACCTCTTTGACCATATGGGTTTCCTTGGTTGTAG
This sequence comes from Eublepharis macularius, assembly GCF_028583425.1. Classification (NCBI taxonomy): domain Eukaryota; kingdom Metazoa; phylum Chordata; class Lepidosauria; order Squamata; family Eublepharidae; genus Eublepharis; species Eublepharis macularius. The sequence goes on along the minus strand of NC_072801.1, from coordinate 29,700,691 downwards.
GGCCAGGCCACTCCATGCCCACTCTCTCCTGACTGGGCACAGAGAAGGAGGGAACATTTAGAACAGCCTTTGGTACCATGCCCTCAAATGGCAATCATTCAGGCTGATGAATAGTTCAAAGGAACTTTAAAAAATGCATGTAATATTTTGGTTGGTAGTGTGCAGATTTTGTTTTTGAAATTTATCTGTGGGCCATCGCAATTTCTTGTGCTTGGTTTTTTGGAAGGAAGGGGGGCTTTAGGTTGGTGGCTGAGCAACTACTTTTGACACAAACTGTTCCCAGCTGAATTTTTGCTGTTAAAAGATCTCCAGTTGCAGATGCATGCTAGCAAAGATGCTTCCAGCCAAGACCATGGAGAGCTACCGCCTGGTAAAGTATATATTAGCATGCTACAGGGGCTGCTGATCTGGCTCTAGATAAAGCAACTTGGAGGGAAAATGCTAAACTGAACCATTCAAGTAAGGGATATTTAACTGCAGCATTTTCAAAGTAGGTAATATTACCCAGTTTGGCTTCTGTTGACCTTTACCCAGTGTGGAATCTTAAATTATTCTCTAACTTTGTTACTTACTATAAGGACTCTTGAGTTTTTTCTTTGTCTTACAAGGGGATTTTGTGTTTCATTGAGAGCCAGAGAGGCAATTGACTGATTCTGACTAAAAGGAAAAGGAAATTTTCCTTGTGTTTCAATTTAAAAACCAATCCTATGAGGTCCACACCACACTCTGCATTCAGTTCTAAAACTACCCTGGAAGACTCAGGCTTTTGCCACCATGGGACCACTTATTTTCTCCCACCTCTTTTTTCCGGGCTCTGAACATCCAGCCTAGTTAAGACTTCTAAAGAACTCAAAGTCTTGGTCTCTTTGTGATTTTTCATTGGCCCTAATACAACGGATTATATGAATTTTGTTTAATTTTAAATTAGCCTTCCAGATCACCATGGGTGGACCGCGGGATCACAGGCCTCGCAGCCTGCAAGGATAGGCAGAGGGATCCTTTCTGCCCCTTGAGATGCTACAGTAAGCGACCCCAGACCGGGCCCCCTCCGCAGGCAGGATAAGGGGAACTTGCCTGCATGCCAAAGGGGATCGGGCCGCTCCGGGGCAGGAAAGCTCCCGAGCCAGAATTCGGAGGAGCCCTCAGGCAGCCTGCAGGAAGGCGGAGGCAGACCAGCTAACCCAGCGGGAGACCGGAGGAAAGGCAAGCGGTCCCGGGACTGCAGAACCCTGCTGGATGGAGAGCCAGGCCCCGGCGCCTCCGGCTTGCGGCGTCTCCCAGGTGCCAAACTGCCCCGCCGGCGCGGCGTCGGAAGGGCCAAAGCGTCCTTCGTTGCGCCTTCGCCCGTCCCAGGGACGATCCGGCCCCCCCTCTGAATCAAGCCAAGCTTGTCTCTGAAGTGCCGCCCAGGCGAGAAGCGCCTCCCGCCGCAGGCTCTTCCTCGATCCGGGGTTCTGGCAGGCTGGTCAGCGCTCAGGCCCGCACGCCCGCCTCGCTCCAGCCCTGACCGGCCTCCTTCCCACCCCTGCGCTCCGCTTTGCTGGGCTGCGAGGGCGGCTCCCACTTGGGCCCGGTTCAGGAATGCGTCTCCTCCCCGGCCCTCCCGCGGGGCTCTGCGCTCTCCCCTCCCCGGCTCCTCAGCATCCTGCCTCCGGAAGGAGCCGCTGCCCACGCAGGGACCGCCGGCCACCCGGGCCGACTGCAGCGCCCTCGCCGCCCAGGCGCAGAGCCCGGCCCCCGCTCTGCCCCCTACTGAAGGCCAGCTGCCGCCGAGGCGCGCAGCAGTGCCCCCGAGGCTCACTCCATCCCTTGCAGCCTCCCCATCTACTGCGGGAGGCGCCCTCTCTGCCAACCACGGGCAAGGAGAACGACGGGCTCCCCGCCAGGCAGCGCCAGCTCCTGCGGGTCGGACCGCTCGGCCCACCTACTCGGGGTCTCCCGGGAGGTTCCGGCCGGATAATGACGGCGGCTGCCTGAGCGCCCCCCCCGGACAAAAGCCCTCCGGCTTCCCGGCGGATGCGCGCGCGCGCGCGCGCCACCGTAGAAATCTGGAGCGAGCTTAGCCCTTCCCGAGTGCAGCCTCGACTCCGCTGGGGATTTGCGCTTCCCACGGCCACGGGGAGGCGTTGCGTCCAACTGGCCGCTCTCGCTCCCACCCCGGAACCGCAGCATGTCCTCGGCGCTGCAGCAGGCCCAGTCGCTGGCTGCGAAGCCTGGCGCCCCCATGGAGTGGAGCCTCTGACCGCTCTCTCTCCATCTCCCGGAGGACCAAGGGCTCCTGCTCTGGCTCAGCCCACCGGGTCCCAGGCCGCCGGGGGAGCCTCTCGGGCACTTATCGAGCCCGGCAAGGAGGGGAGCGGAGGAGGAGGAGGAGCGGGCGCTTGGCCGCAGGCGCCTGGGCTGCCCGCCTCCCCTCCAGCCCACCCCGGCCCGGCCCAGGAAGGGGGCGGTCACGAGTTGAGCCCCGCCCTTCCCGGCCGGCACGGGTGGGGGCAGACGTGGGCGCAGCCCTCCCTCGCCATGGAGAACGGCTCGGGTTGAGGCCGCCCGCGGTGGTCGCTCTCCCGCGGAGCCGCAACCGGGCGGCCGCAAGTCACGCACGCCGAGAAGGGCGCCGCCCTCTGCTGCTCCGCCTCCTTCCCTGCCACACGGCCGCGCCTCCGCCCGCCCGCCCGCCTTTCCCAAACAGGCGGTCGCCTCGATCCGCAGCCAGCTCCTCTCCGGCGCCTCCTCGCCTCAGGGAGTCCCGCTCGCCCCGAGCTCCGGAGGCGCAGATGTGGCGCTGCGGCGGTGCGCCCCGTCGGTGCCGGTGGGGCTGGCCGAGGCGGACGGGGGCATCGCCGCCCAGAGGTCGCTGGCCGCTGTGAGATCGCGCTCGGGGGCACAACCAGGGGAGAAGAGAAGTCAGTGGGCTCCGCCCGGGCCACATCGCCACCGGGCGCGCGCACAAAGCCGCGCCGAGACGCCTCCCCTCCGCCCCCAGCCAGCGCCAAGGTAAGGGGGTGGTGGTGGCCGGGGGTGGGGGGCGTGCGGGGCCTTGCTAGCGAAGCTGTCCCTTGAGATGCAGATACGGAGGTCGATTGTGTGTTGCGGGGGGGGGGGCTGACTGGCCGAGCGGGTGCTGTTCGCTGCCTGCTAGCCCCCCCCCTTTCCCCGAATAGGCTTCCCTTCTCTTCCCGCCTCCTTCCGCTCGGTTTGGAGTTCGGGTGGCTCTGGCGAAGGGGACAGGGAGCGGTTCTCGGAATGCCGGCGGGACTCTGGAGGGGGGGGATTCCGATTTCCTTTCGCCAGCAAACCTGCCCTGCGTGGGTCTGCTTTTCCTGCAGCCCGGGGGAGGGGGCTGGCCCTTTCATATAGGCAGTGCGGAGGAAGGGCGCTGCAATTTGCAGTGCAAGGAGACTGGCGCTTGCTTGCAGGAGACAGGCAGCGTGCCTCTGAGGATGTGCAGAGCGACTTCTGCTCATCCGCCCAGATCCAGAGGCGGGGTTTCCAAGGCAGGCTTGAACCTCCTGCGGAGAGCGAAACCTTCCCGTGTCTGCTTTTGGCTGTGTGCCTGGCTTCACGTTTGAACTTGTAGGGCTCTTTTGCCCCCCTCCCAGCTGAGGTGCTCAAGAGGGGGTGGCTGAGCTGAGGCCTCCTCTGGCGCTTCCAGAGGCCGCTTTCTTAGGCCACCCACCGGGCGACTAATCCCTAGGTTCAGGCCAGATGGGGCTTCGGTCCCAGCATCTTGTTCCTCCGCTTTCAGACCGTTTCACAGTTACACTGAACGGCACATCATTCCAGATTGACTAGCGCTAATGGCCCCGCAGGAGGCAAGTCCTTCAAACACCTGCCTGTTGCCCGTGCCCTTTCCATGTTGAGAATTAACGTGTGAAGGGGCCTTTCAGGGACAAGCATCTCCCCTCAGGCAGCCGGCAAGCTCAGCTTTAAGGCGCTGCCCCGCTTCCACTGCCAGAGGGCGCTGTGGCATTCTCCTGGCATTGTGTGTGTGTGTGTGTGTGTGTAGGGGGAGCTTCCTGTGAAATGCAGCCCCCCCATCTGCTCTGGAGCAGGCTTGTTCAAGAGAAGACCCTGATCTCCAACTGAACTCTGGATGTCTGAACTTTTCCGGAGCTGGGCTTACTCGACCTGCTAGAAGGGAGAAGAGAAATGTGCCTTCCCCAGGATCCTCTTTCCGGCTGTGACCTTTGAGCCTCCCCCACCCCCATGGTGCAGCAGCCCAGAAGCCACCCTGGCCATTCATCCAGCCTGCCCTTGGTGCAGTGCCACCCCCAACCCCCCAGCTGGAACCTCCTGCCCACTTGGCTATTCACAGTGGCCTGTAGGCAGAACTGCAGGATTAGCTATGCCAACGGGTGAGGGCTGGCCAGGCAGGAAGGGGTGGGACCACAACAGGCCAGGGAGTCCTTCGATCAGGGGTGTGGGTGTGGGTGTGTGGGCCCCCACCCTGCCCCAGGCAGGGGTTGGTCTTCCCCCAAAGGTTCAGAGGTTGCTCTACCACTGAATGCAGACTCCATTTATCCATCATTGTTGATGGATAGGACTCTCTTCTTTAATAAGTGTGTGCAATTCCTCTTTGAAGCCCCCTAAGCCAGTGGCAATCGCCACATTTTGAGGCTGTGAATCCCACCAGTTAACTGAGGAGTTCCTGAACATCCCGCAAATCAACTTCTTTGGTTAGTCCCGAGTTCTAGTGCTATTGGAGGTGAAGGGACCCCCCATCATAATTTTACAAGCCCAGGGCCTTGTCTGCTGTGTTACCCCGGTCAGTGACTGGGGGCGGGGGTAGATGTATTTGTAGTTTGCCGAATTCTGCCTGTTTGTGGTGTTGCCTGCCTGCTGAGAATGGGTGTAGGTAAGGCTACTCCACTGCCATGGAAAGAAAAGTTGCCATGGGTCCTGGTGCCTTCGGACATGGGCAAGGTGGGGATGCCAATGCCATCTTTCACAGGGAATCTGGTCCCAGCTGTGGAGGCCCAAGTGTGCTCCAGCTATACTAGCGGTAAGCTGGCCATGTTTTTGGTCAGCTGTGAGGCCGGGACTTCGTGTGACTTTAGGGCTGCTGTGGCACTCTGCCAGTTGCTGCCGTCCTAGTGCAGAATCCAGCTCCTTGTTGAGAGTCTTCTGAAGGGAGGATGTCTATTCCTATAATATAGAGAAAAACAAATATACAAATGACAGCCCATGGCTGACTTCCAGGACTGTGTGGCATTTGGGGTGGAGGGGGATGGGATTTCCTACCCTCCCTGCCTTCTTTCCCGGGCAGTAGGCTGCTTCCTGTTGCTCCAGTGTGTGGGGCTCTGCTTTCTGGGCTGAGCAGAATTTGGCAGAATACTCCCCTAGCAGTCTGCCTTCTGCATCAGAGACCCATCAGACGCTCCCCTCCAGCCCCTGTTCTCCAAAAGATAATAAATATTCACAATAAGCTTAGTTCTCCAAAAGATGGCTGTTGGGACTGATGTCCCTTGAGTGTAGCGTTTTGGTTTTTGCCTCCAGAGGCAGCTCAAAATATTTGGAGGGCTAAGGCAGCATTGGAAGGAGGGGTATGTATCAAGGTCCCTTCTGCTTTCTTGCCAACCCTGCCCTGGCTGCCATATGCAGGTGGGTCTGGCTACTGGGCAGGGGGGCTGAGACTTGGGCAGCTGGCAGGCCTGGTGCTTCTCCAGACAGCTGTCCTAGCCTGCCCTCTGCAGGCCTTCCTGGTGCCACCCCTTCCTTGCTAGCCCAGGACAAACAATCAGCCCTATGCCTTCAGCTCTCCCCCCCCCCGCTATTTCTGGCTGGCTTTGCCTCACAGCTGCGCCTCAGCAGACAGCTTGGGGCCTGGCAGGCTCCCCTTGGCGGCTGCCCAGGTGGAATGCTTGGGATACCGCTGGCTCCTGGTGTCCAGAGGCGGAGCTCAGTGGGTGAGCAAGACGAGGAAGAGGGGCCGCCAGTGCAGGTGTCATGGAGGGCAAGGCATTTCTCCTGGGCAGCCTAGCAAGACCCTTGGCATCGAGCGCAGTGCAACTGTTCTATTGCCCTCTTCAATGCTGTTTCTTCCCAGAACTGCTGGCTGCCTCTGGAAGGTCGCTGAACTAGCCCTTCGCTCTGGCTTGTCCCTGGAGGTTTGGAGACTGCCCAGCATGTTCCTTTTGCTCTCCTGACCCCGGAATCCCCTTGGTCTCTGGAGGAGCTGCTTCAGCATATGCAAGGGTGGGGCTGTGCTTGCAAGGAATTCCCCCCTCCCCTGTCAGCAGTACCCCAACGGCCTGGCTGTGGAAAGCGGTTGCCACAGCAGAACAAAGCTGTCCTGGAAGGGTGTGGTTGGTCTTCTGAGCGCTGCCAGTGAGGCTGTGCTGGGTTGACCCCCAGGTATGCTAGCCAGCCTGCCATGTAAGGAGGGTGAGGCATAGTGGCCAAGTGTGGGCAGAAGTGAGAATGACGGGGATGGAGGACAAACTGCAGGCAACACAGGCACGGAAGGAAGGAAGAACTCTGGGCCCTCCTGACCCTCCTCTTGAGGAAAGTGGGGGAGATGAGGCCAGGGACTGTAGAACTGATGGGGTGCATCCCCCAGATGACTTCTGCAGAGCATCACTATCCATTCAACCTCTTCTACATCTAGTTGAGGTCTGCCAAAAGAGGCTTCTTCCCCTGCCCCTGAAGCAGGCTAATTTGGCAGCGGCTGGATTTTCTGGATGTATTTACTGTGGGAGCTGAAGGTGTGCCTATGAGCTGGTCTGCCTGTCCAAAAGCCCCCCCCCCCCGCTGGCTTTTGGGTCTGGAATGCCTCCTTGCCCCTTGAGTGGCTTCCTTTTCTTGACCCAAACACTGTTTGCTCTAAGTGGTGAGAAGACCACCTGTTTTGGAAAGGAGCAAGTCTTCTGGAATAGAGTCAGGCATGGCATTTATGCCCAGAGCTATATTGCCCATCCTTGGCTGCCCCCCTCCCAGGAGGTATCTTCCTGGGACTGCCCTCCTTTGCTGAGCCACTGCTATCTGTCCACCTGTTACAGAAGAAGCCCATCAGGGCTGTCTAGATCTCAGCCTGGCTCTTCATGCCAGTGTCAAGTAACAGTGCCCCAGATAGATGCCACAGTGCCCATGTGTAGGTGGCAGGGCCTGGCATGAGTGACCTCCTTAAGTTGCCTGCAGGACTGTTGGGGGATGGAGAGGAGCCCCTTGAGCTGGACAGGAACAAATGCTCTTCCACCACTGGCTGCGGAGTTGCAGGGCCACCGAACCAGAGAGATCCCCCCGCCCCCACAGCCTTGTCAAGGAGCTGGTGATGCACTCCTTTGGAAGATTCTTGCATAGCAAGAAGGCTTAGAGGAGACTGAGCAACCAGGAATACAGGCGGTTGGCCTGGGGGGTGGGTGGGTTTGGCAAGCTGGCTTATCATCACATGACCTGAATGCAGCTTCCCCTCCTTGCCTGGTTGGGATCAGCGAGAGTCGATAGAGGAGGAAAGGCACATGGCAAGAGGGTTGAGAAATGAGGGATGGAGTTCTCTGGCCCTTGGGCAGCTGTGGCGTAGCTCCACCACAAAGCCCTGTTCAGCTTGCTCTTTCTAGGATCCTATTGGCTTGTTTCAAGGGGAAGCCCCCCCTCAGCTGGACCCCAGGAAGGGGGAAATGCCCAGCCCCCCTCCGCCGAGGCCCCTTGATACACAGCTGCTGGCTGCGTCCCTTTTCCGCAGGCCTGAAGCCTCTTTCTTCCACCCCCGCCCACCCCCCCTCCTGAAGCTGGGCGAGGTGGCTCTCGCTCTTCCGGTTCCTCTGGATTCTAGGGAGGCTTGTTCCCAGGAATGTTGTGCTTGGGGGCCAGTTTGGTTTGGCAGCCGCAGCCGAGTCAAAGCTGCTTCCCAGCCAGCGTGCCCCACCCAGGCTGGCTCCCCGGAGAAGCTCAGGAATCCAGCATGAGGCCGCTGGCTCTGGGCTTCTGCAGAGGGCGGTCAGAAGGCTGCCCTCCAGCTGGGGGGGGGCACCCTGTCTCCCACTTTTTGGGGGGCTGGGATTTGCAGATAGCTGCAGACCTAAGGGCTGCAGGGCACAGCTGCAGGGCACAGCTGCTTTTTGCCCTGGCCTCCAGCTTCTTGGGGGCAAGCAACTGGGCAGATATGTAGACACTACAGGAGAGTGGTCTTGGTGTCCAAGCTGCAGACCCCCACCTGTATCCACTGGCATTGGGGGAAACTGCCCCATTTGGCTGCACTCTTGCATGTTGTGGTGGGAAGGCTCCACCTGGGGCAGGGCAGGAAGAGAGAAGTGGCTGGGAGCAGCTGGCAGCTGCTGTGTAGCAACAGGGCAGTCAACCAAGTTGCCGGCCGCTTCGCCCCCTCTGTGATCTGCTCAAAGTCTGCTGCCAGAGACTCCCTGCTGGGGAGATGGGAGGGGGTGTGAGCAGAGGGTGGGGGAAGGCTGGGGGTTAGCATTCACCCTGAGGGAAGGGAGGGAGGAGTGAGAGCCCTTAGCCAGGATGGGCAGGGCCCAGGATTGATGGGCAAGCGCTGCTTTTGTGTCTTCTGAGAATAGACGAAGTAGATTTGTTGGGAAGCGCTTTTTATTTGGCCGGTTTTGCTAGCATGAGCTCTTCTGTGCGCGGTTTGAATAAAATTCGTAGGTTCCGCCCTAAGCGCCTGCCCGGTGCCTGGGGATGCAACCCCTACCGGGCCCAGTCGAGGCAGTCTGCCCCCCCGCCCCCATCTGTGCTGGCTGGTCCGAGCCCAGCGCCTTGCTGAAGTTCCTATTGCCGGAAGGCAACCCCTGTGTCCTGTGATGCTCAAACCGGTACCAGGGACTCCTGCCGTCAGTCAAGCGCAGGCTTCGAAGAGCAAGCCGGCCCGCCTAATCACGGGCACGCAACGGGGCGACCTTCGGGAGGGGCACCTGAAGGACGCCCCTCCCCCTGGCCTGTAAGGCGTGAATGCGGCGCAGGCTTTGGGAAGAGTCTCCGGCCTCGCTGCTGCAGCCCACGTCGCTTCCGCTGCGCCTAATGGATTCCTGGTGCAGCGGCGCCCACCCCCCGACGGGCTTCCGACCACCTTGCGTGCCTGCCTGCCTGCCTGCCTGGGAGCTGACACATGGCGGGGCCCGCCCGCTTCTCCGCTTGAGCCAGGAAAAGCTTCCATTCCCAACCCACCAATGTCTGAGAACCGCACAAGCCGCCCCCTCCCTCCGGTTCCCAGGCGCTTTCCCTCCCCCAGTGAGTCAGGGGCAAAAGACTGCGCTTCGAGTGCGCCCCAGCAAAGGCTGGGGCGTGTGTGTGTGTGTGGGGGGGGGGAGTCCTAGCCCTGCGGAATTTGCGATTGGTGTCGAAGCAGCAATTCTGGGGACGCCGCACCGTCCAGCGCTGGGTGCCCCCCACCCCCCGCTGCGTGGGCAGCGCGCCAGCCCGAAGGCGCCCCCCGCCCTGCGCGCGTTGCTGCCTGCGCCGGGCCTCGCCCCCCACACAGCGCTCCGAGGCTCTTCTGCATTCCAGCGCGTCTGAGCCGCCCGCCCTGGCCCGCTGCCAAGTGTGTGTGTGTGTGTGGGGGGGTATAGGGAAGCAGGAGCCGGCCTGCTGCATCCGGGCTGGGCGAGTTAGCAGGTGCCGCCCGGAGCAAGGGTTTGCGGGAGGGCGCGGGGCCTGCCTTGGGGAAGTCCTCGCTTCCTGCTTGCTGGTCCGCGCTCCCTCCATTCATGAGCCAAGCCGCTTTTGGGAGGCAGCTGCAGACGGGGCGGGCGCTGGCCGGCTCGGGGAGTGCAGGCGGGGTCAGAGCCGAAGGAAAACAAACAGAGCCGCAGCCGGGCGGCCCCCGGGTCCTGGACGGAGAACCTGGCCGGCCGCCCAGGCCTCCACTCGGGAAGACGCCACGTAGCCTCTGAGCGTAGGCAGAGTGCTTTTCCGCTGCAAGTAGCTTCCCTCCACTGCAGCTGCCCTGCCGGGAACTAGAGAGCGAAATTCCCTCCGAAGCACCAGGCCTGGTTTCCAGGCGCTCGGCAACTGACGGGGTAGGGGCGCTTAAGGCTGAGCGGCTGCAACTCAAACCACTAAGGGCGGCTGGCGGCGAGCCATTTGTTAACCCTGTCATAACCTGGGAGGGGGCATTATCCTGGCGAACTCGTGCCACGCTAGCAAGGAACAGGTGCTGCTCCTACTGCCCGGTGCTGCGCCCAGCTTCTCCTCCGCGTCCCCGTCTGGAAAAGAAACGGGTGTACGGGGCGCGGAGGCAAGGGTTCTCACGCCATGTTGCCTGTGCTTTGGTGGAAAGGCTCAACCTGTGTGTGTACATCCGTGCACGTGTTTGTAGGAGGCCTCCTTTGCCTCTTGTTAGGGCAGAGGGCCGACAATCCTTCCTCCCTATCCGGAAGCTTCATATCCGACCCCCCCCCAGCTTCCTAATAAGGCGCATAGACCTCCCCAAAAGCTGGGGGATCCAGTGGACGACTCTCTTTTTCTATTTCATTCTAGTGGAAATGGAGGCCCTTTCGTGAAAAGTTCCATGCCCAGCAAACCTTTTAAAAAGGATTAAAGTAGAGAATTGCTTCTGGTTTATTCCCTCCCCATTTCAGAAGATTGCAGTGGAGGGGACTGAGGGGAACAGTCAGTTGCATTATAAGGGAAGCCAGCAAGAAAATAAGACAACCCCCCCCCCCCTTTTTCTGCTGGGCTCTGCTAGGATGGCTGCTGCTCCCTGCTGGCCGGTTTGGGTAGGCTGCAAAGCTGCTGCAAGAGGAGAAGCAGATTGAAGGCGCTTTGAGGAGCAGATAGGATGCCCAAAGGGCGATTTTTCCTACTTGCCAGAGTGCAAATGCAGCTCCTCTGCCCCCTCCCCATCCTTTCAGGATTTGACATTATTTCCAGCATCCCTTCCTAGTTTGAGCCTTGGCGATAATCTCTCAGTTGCACTTACTGGTGTCCTGCAATAGGGCTCTGTCCCTCACTCTCCCACCCCCGCTGCTCCTTTCCTTGGGTCTGGAGGTGGTTCCCTGCCACTCCCGTTCCCAGCTCTCGTGGTAACTTGCTCGTTATTAAGTGAGAGCCTGTCTTGGTTTTGCATGCATTGCTATGGCAATATTATTCCCTATGTGCCCAGTCTGAAAACGCTAATAATTTTTGGACCTGTTGTGGGATGTCCTTAATTGGTTTAAAAGATTGATTGGCCTGCCATTCTCTCCCAACATTTGGGATTCAAGATGGGTAACAGCAAAAGATAAAAACAGCAGCAATAATATACTGAAATCATGACTCTCGAAAGCTGATGCCCTGATATCTTGTTAGTCTCTAAGGTGCCACTCAACTCAATGTGCTGTTCTACTGCAGCCCAACACAAATGCCCACCTGAAAGTAGTGAGAATCAAAAAATCAAGACAGAAGCCAGCAAAACCCAAAGCTGTTTCTTTTAGCCCTCAGACCACCTCTGTATCAAGAACCCCCAACCCACTCTTGGCGCCTCTTCTGGAAGGCTTCCTAGTGGGGGCTGTCCATATCTCACAAGGAAGAAGCTGGGGAGCCACAACCAAAAAAGCCCATGATCTGCCAGATGGCAGAATGCCCGCCTGAGCCCTCAGCCTCCAGGGGCAAACCTTGCCCTGAGCCTGGAGACCAGGTGGCTATGAGTAGGCAGCTCCATCCTGTTCGCGCCAAACTTATCTTGCAGGAAACCAGGCTGGGAAGGCGGGCAATCTCCCCACAATTTGTGGCTCTCTGGTTTGTCACTGGGTGCAGGCACATTTTGAAGTCTTTGTCACATCCCCCTGCCCCACATGCATCAGCAAGCATGCCTGCTCAGGAAGAAGGCGGAGATGCTTGCAATTTCCAACCCTTCCGGTGGGGTGGGAGCTGCTAGCCACAGAGCAAGAAGGACAGTTTAAATTTCTGAAGTTGTCAGCAGGGCTTGGCTGCCTGCCTCTGCAAACTCCCCCACTCGACAGTCCCTGGGGTGCTAGCCGGGATGTAGGGGGTAGAACCACACCAGTCCCTGGGGAGCCCAGCCCCTGACAGGGTCTGCCCCAGGGCTCTGCTGGCCATCCAGCCAGTTTACATTGGAGTGGGAAGGGTGCCCAGTTGGGCAAAGTGGAGTTTTTGGGGCTTGGTGTGGCCAAATAGCCTGAGCAACTTCACACATATGCCTTACTCTAGTCTGCTTTCTTGAGAACTGGGCTGGGCAAAGCAAAGCTCACTACTTTGGATGAAGAGCCCAGTAACTCCCCCCCCAATCCACCCTCCTGTGTGTCCTAAGACCTGGCCATGACTTGGAAAAGTGGCAGACCACTGCCCAGGAAGAGGGGAGGGGGCCACAAGTGGGGCTGGGCTTTCCTTCATGATGCCCAGTGCTGCAGGGGGCACTATGGGAGAGGGTGCAGGGTGGAGCAGCTGCCTCACCCCCCTCTGTTTCTGTTCCTCCCTCAGGTGAGGAACCCTACTTACCCCATTCACCACAGACTGACCAGAGCGGCCTGTTTCCCGCTGGCCATCATGCACTCCCTGGATGAACCACTTGACCTCAAGCTGAGCATCTCCAAGCTCCGAGCCACCAGGGAGAAGGGCGACAAAGGCCTAGGCAGCACCAAGCGCCGAGGCCTGCACCAGGAGTTCAGGGTCCTGGAGGATGGGACCACTGCGCCGAGCCCCGGCTCACCACCTGACAGTAAGTATTTGGCCCAGGCAAAAAGGAGGTGGGGCACTAAGGCAGGCACAACACTGGCTCTTGTGGGATGGGATGCCTTGCGGGGTAGGCCGGGGCATTTCCCAGGAGAGGGGGCTGCTGCCCATTGTTTAATTGTTCCCCCTATGGCTGCCTCTGTCCCCCTGCAGGCCTCCAGGCACCCTCCAAAGGGCACGACCGCTTCTCCTCGCTCCCCACCGTCGACCTGAGCCTCTCCCCTCCTTCCGGCCGGGATTCTCCCAGTGGCAGCACCTCGCTCTCCCCGGACAGGCCAAGCAGTGGGGAGCTAGTGAACTCCTCGACCCTCCGAGTGAGTTGTGGGGCCCAGAGCTCTGTGTGTGTGTGCTTGCATGTGGCCAATGGGGGAGGGCAGGAGCAGGCTGAAGGGCCCTCATGAAAGCCAAGTGAGTAGAGGCCTGTTCCAAGCCCGGGAGAGAGGGGAGGCTGCCAAGGAACGGCCCTCCTCCGCAATCCCTGGCGGAAGGAAGACTGGTGACCAAGCCCCTCTTTTTCTGTCAGGGAAGGGTTTGTTTTATTCTGTGTATTTATGCTTATTTCATTTATGCCCTGCCTGTCTCCTCAATGGGGATGGGCTCACATTGCTCTCCTCTGTTCGTTTCCTCACATCAAGAACCCTGTCAAGTGCCTTTTACTGACCCAAGGTCACTCAGTGAGTGGGGGTTTGAACCTGAGTCTCCAAGATCCCGTACTCTTTAATTACTATGCCCCACTCTCTGGTTGGCTCCAGGGCTGGCTGGCTGGTTGGCCTGCTTGCCCCCACCCCCTTCCTGGAGATGTAGCATGTTAAGAGTGCAAAGTACTGTAAAATTGCTGCTGGACTTTTCTGTACAACGCATGTGTGAGGTAGGGCAGCAGTAAGCACATCGTGTTTCCCCTTCTCAGGAGCTCCAATCCCTGCGCTACATTGAAGGCCTCCACCGTTCCTTCCAGTTCTTCCTGCCCTTGAGCTCAGGGGGCGCCTTGCACCTGCCTGCCTCAGCTTTCCTCACCTCTCCCAAGGAGAAGCGGCTCTCTCCCACCCTCCCCCTGCAGAAGCAGCTGGTGTGTCGATGGTCCAAGGTGAGTGAGGGCCAGGTGCATGCCCGTGCTGGCACTGGGCGGGCAAAGCCAGGCTTGGGGCGCTCCTCATGCTTTCTGCATGTCCCAAAACGACCCCTTCTTCCTCCTGCCACAGTGCAACCAGCTGTTCGACCTACTACAAGATCTTGTGGATCACGTCAATGACTTCCATGTGAAGCCGGAGAAGGATGCTGGCTACTGTTGCCACTGGGAAGGCTGCGCTCGCCACGGCCGGGGCTTTAATGCCAGGTAGCCTGCGGAAGGAGGGGGCCACGGAGGAAGCAAGAGCTCCCGGGTGGTGGTGGTGGGATGCTGTGCCAAGAGCAGACCAGAGCACCTCCTCTTGTTTCCAAAAACAGGCTGCTTGTGGGCCCCCTGGAACAGAAGTCGCTGCCTGTTTGTGCGGTGATTGGGCTAGAGAGTACAAAAAGCCACTCAAGTGCCAAAAGTTTTTAAACAAACCATTTCCCATCTGCTTGGCACTGCAGTATTGCTTGGAGCCCCATGCTCCTGCTGCTCCCCCAGAGGTCCTGCCTTGGCAGGTACTGGCCTCCCCCAGGGGTGCAACTGAGTTACTGTAGACTCTGGCCTTGGGGGTCTTGTGTCCCTTCCCCATGGATGGTCCTGTACGTTCCTTCACGAACTCCAAACGCAAGGGACACTCTGGACACGCCACAATCACTCCTTCCTCCTAGTGGAAGCCCAGCTTCAACGCTTCTCAAATGGACAGCGTGAGATTAATAATCTGGGTTGGAGCAGGAAGCAGTGGCACCAAACCCAATTTAGTACTAGTTGAGAGAACTTTCAAATTCCACAGAATTCTTCCTCAGGCTTGATGTTAAAACCCATAGACATTGCACTGCCTTCAAGACCAAGTCAGTTCAGCAAACAACAGCTTTTCCGATTCAGCATAGCCAACATTTTGCCAGAGAGACATAGAATACTGAGTTTAAATCCGAAGGGTGAATCCACAGATTTCTACTGTTGCCCCAGTTAATACCCAAGATACATGACCAAGGTGTTTGTTATATATCCCCCTGGGACAATTTAACATTTATTTAAAGTAACAATTCATTTATTTACTTCATTTATACTCTGCCTTGTAATGGATTTTTAAATCTGTGTCTAACTAAGGCTTCCACTGTCTCTGACTAAAGATTTATCTTTACTCTTGGGCAGCGTTTAGCACTTAGTTAAGACCTGCAAAACAGAACTTGATTTTTAAACAAGGCTGCTTATCAGTACAAATTATTTATTGGGTTCTTCTTGCAAAACTTTTCCCCATCAAGACACACACAGTCCTTCTAGAGTTCAATTATTTCTTTTATTGAAATTCTAATATTTTTAAAGAAGCACGATATCAAAACATAAATGATTATTAATATAAATCCTACAAAGATGGAACATTGAAAAGCTATAAGAATTAGGTTTGCTAACATTTCCGAATTAACTCTTAAGTTTAAAACAAAGTTTCTATGAAATGCATTGATTCCCATAGCAGTGATAAAATTCTCACCTAGGTCCTCATGAGATTTCTTCCAGTTGAGACTCTGACATACTATCTGAGTTGGCACTTTTATAGGTTATCTTATGCAAAAATCGAAGATGTTTTTTATGCGATAGCATGGATAAATTATGATTGGTTTAATGCTTAAATATTCATATTTTCTCTTTTATAACGTTCTAATGAGCCAAAAAGTGACGTTATGTCCAACTTGCAAAATAAAACTATAAATCAGTAAATATGACAGGAAGAGTTCAGTGAGTAGATCAGCATTGGTCCATTCTATAATTAGAGAACATTAATTTATATACTGTCTACTATTTTTAATTAGCTGTCAAAGATGAAAGAACATGTGTGTTTATTCAACAAGTTAGAAATAACTACAACAGAGTTCAAGCAGAGTTCAGAAAGTTCTCTAGGATACACACGTATTACTTAGTATAAGGTGCTATAATACTTGTATCTGTGACAGCCTTTCTCCCCAGTGGGGGACCCAAAGTGGCTTACATCCTTCTCTCCCCCATTTTATCTTCACAAGAACCTTGTGAGGTAAGTCAGGCTGAGTGTTTGTGACTGGCCCAAGGTCCCCCAGCAAGCTTCCGTGGCAGAGCAAGGACTCAAACCTGGGCTCCCAAATCCTAGAGCTGCTGTGGCACAGTGGTTAAGAAGTTCAGCTATGAATCAGTACTCTACTGGTTCAAATCCCATTACTGTCATGAGCTCAGTAGATGGCCTTGGGTAATTCACACCTCTCAGCCCCAGCTCCCCAGCTGTATTGGGATAATAACAACACTAACTTGTTCATCGCTCTGGGTGGGGCACTAATCTATCTAGAAGCGGTATATAAGCATAGTTGTCGTTGTTGTTAGTAGTAGTAGTCCAACACTACTGGCTCTTAAACAGTGATTGACTGGGCTGTGCTCCCCACATCCAGTGGCTGTCATGGCAGAGTGATGCTTTGAATTCAAATCTCCCTACACGCCTTCTTAACAGTCTAAGCACTTCCGCTATGCTCAGTCAATCCACTGGGGGCTGATAGCCATGTTACTGCATGGGTGTGCTGGAAGGGCGGCATGGGGGTCATGTCAATTGCCAATGCTATGGCTATCTGTTGGACTGATGTGGCATTTGGCTAGATTAGTGAATTTAGCAGGGGACAGCCAGGGTCACATTCCACTCCACCGTAGAGCCACATCTCCTGACAGGATTGTAGTAAAAATAAAGTGGAGAGTGGGGCACCAAGCACATTGCCATTCAGGTTTCCCCTAGATCCACACTCATTCCTTCCCATACCCGCCTCCCTTATCCCCCCAAGTTTAAGGCATCCTATAGCAGGACATTCTCAAAGAACAGTTGAGGTCTCACAGGTTTCCCTAGTTTTATTCTTCCCTCTTTTCCCACCCTTACCCACCATTCCCCCAATTCACAGCCACAGCTGTCCCCCTTCCTGTCCAGTGGAGACATCCTGTGCCTGGCACAGCTGCATTGTTTGGGAAGCCTCAAGAGGGTGTGTGGTGCTGTGTGCCAGCTTTTTACTTAAACAGAATTAACATCAAGCTTGTGAAGAGTTCTGCATAACTCAAAAGCTCACCTACCAACTTAGGACAGTGCCAGACGTAGCTGTGAGTGGGTAAGGAGGCTGAAAGATGGTTTTTAACCCAAGGAATTGGTCAGACTTTTCTCTCTCTTTGTTGCTCAGAGACTGCTCTTGGGCTGCGTTCTGGGTGAAGGAATGCTAGCATGACCTGATGTCTCCTTGCAAGGATAATGGTGCTGGCTGGGAGGGGAAGGGAAGCAGCATGTCACTGTCCCCCTACCCCTCTGCAGGTACAAGATGCTGATCCATATCCGGACTCACACCAACGAGAAGCCGCATCGCTGCCCAACTTGCAACAAGAGCTTCTCCCGGTTGGAAAACCTCAAGATTCACAACCGCTCCCACACAGGTAAGTGACTGGGGAAAAAAGATCCTAGAATCTCTTCGCAGTTCTAGAACCTTCTTTGTACACCATTGTCCTGCAGACAGTATGGCCCTTCCACACAGTTCAGGCATTTGACTTCTCCCCGCCCTCAACACACTTCTCTTAGGACTGCAAGAGAGGAGTGTTCCCATAGACTTGCCAGCAGCCGTGGTTGCATCCCTCTGGTGCTACCTGATGCCAAAGATCCACTCCCAACTCTGGCTGCCATCAACCAAAAGGTGGCATGCATGTTGGGGGTGGTAGAATCTGTCTCCAGTGTTACCAGTTGCTGAGTCCACCTGTTGTGCTAGTTGGCATCTCTCCCAATTAGGTCCCCCACATTTTTGCTATCCTGGTTGCCCCCTGCCTTTCTCTGCTGGTTACAGTGGCTACAAGAGCCCTGTCTTTGTGCATTTAAGAGGGCAGGTTGGCAGCCAAGCCCAGCATCTGAGATATGAACCAGTCAGTAGATCCCAGAGTGGCACAGCCCACCCCATGTCCCCACAGGAGGAAGCAGGGCTGTGATCTTGCTTGCGTGCTCCTCCCACAGCCCTCCATGTCTCTGTATTGCTGTCTGTAGGTGAGAAACCCTATGTCTGCCCCTACGAAGGATGCAACAAGCGCTACTCCAATTCGAGCGACCGCTTCAAGCACACCCGCACCCACTATGTGGACAAGCCCTACTGCTGCAAGATGCCTGGCTGCCACAAGCGCTACACGGACCCCAGCTCTCTCCGCAAGCACATCAAGGCCCACGGTCACTTCATCTCCCAGGAGCAGCAGGAGCTGCTGAAGCTTCAGGCCCCCACCAAGCCCCGACCTGCTCCAGCCGACCTGCCCTACATCAGCGGGGCACAGCTGGTCATTCCCAACCCTGCTGCCTTCTTTGGGAACCACGGCTTGCCCCTGCCTCTCACGCCCGCCCCACTTGACCTCAGCTTCACCTGCGGGGGGATTGGCCTGCCTGGGCCCATGGTGGCACCCCTGAACTTGGCCAAGAATCCACTCCTGTCCTCTCCTTTCACAGCTAGCAGCCTGGGGCTGCCCGTCGTATCTCTGCTTGCTGGGGCTTCTGCCAAGACCGGCGCTGAGAGAAGCCACCTGGGCTGCAGCCCTAGGCTGCCGAAAGGCTCTGAGAGCTGCAAGGAAGCCAACGAGCGGGCAGAGCTGGCCAGGCGGCGGTCTCCCTCAGAGGGCCTCTCGCTGCTTCCAGGGGGAGTCCTGGACCTGTCAACAGGTGTGAACTCTGGGGGGAGCGCCGATGTCCTGCCGCCGGGCTGGGTAGTGATCCCAGCGGGCTCTGTTTTACCGAAGCAAGCTGTGGTAAACTGAGGAGGGTGGGAGTGCCTTTGGGTTGCCCTGGAGAAACCGGCAAGTGGCCCGGGTGACAGAGCAGGGGGCTGTTGTTGCCTCACTGGCCACTTTCTGCCTCATGATGGTGCTGGGTGCGGGGGAGGAATAGGGGCTACAGCTCTTCTGTAGAGCATCTCTGTGCCTTGAAGCTTGGAAGAAAAAGAGCGCCATTTTGGGCCAGAAGGGTGCCTCTCTGCCCTCTTGCCTTGCGCTGTGCTTTTGCCGTTGGCCCCGGGGCATTCTTACCTTTGGTTTCTAACTCACGAGGGAAGAGCCCGGCTCTTCCGATAGAAGCAATAAAGGCAGCAGCCAAGAGCGGCAGCCCAGAGATTCAGCCACGCTCTCGACTAGCCCTGTACCCAAACCCTGCCCTCCCCCGCAGAAGCTGAGAGCCGTGCTAAGGCCCCACAGAGGACGGTTGTTCCTTGGAGAGCCTCTGGCCAGCTCCACCCCCTCTCGACTCCTTCCTGGTGCTGGTCTCTGCTCACTTCCTGCTGTAGGCTGCCCGTTTCTGGGTGGGTGGGATTTCTCTACAAATATCTCTGGCAGAAATGCTTCAGTAGCCAAGACTTCCCTGCCCTCCACTTTGGGGCTGAAGCCATCTCTCTCTGTGTTCATTCTTCACTAGACAGGTGAAAATGGCAGGCCCAGGATCCATGCTGTCCCCCAGCTTAGGGGGCATATGACCAGCCCCAGAGACTGCTCGACCTATGCCTGAGAGCCAGCAGCTGCAGGGCCTGTATGGGGGCAATTGATGGCATGCCTCTGTTTGCACAGATAAGAGACCTACTTTGGGTTGTGCTTGCTCTCCATCATCCCCCACCCTGGCTTGCAAGCAGCCCCCTCCCTGGCTGCCTCTTCCCTCTCCTTCCTGACAAGGCATGCCAAGGAGGTATGCTGCTTCCTGGACCCCTTTCACTGACGTGGAGGAAGTGAAATATTCACTTCCCCCTATTAGCAGGTTTTTTTACATTAAAGCTGCAAAGTAACAGGCAGAACTGTGGGTGGCAGGGGCAGCCCACATGCTGGCATCCTCCTTCCATCCCCTCCCAGCAGGCAGGGCTATGTGCTCCAGAACAGCTTGTATAGGTGGCAGGTCTGAACTGCTGGGAAGCACCTGTCTGTGGAACTGCTCTTCCTAAGATCAACTGGTGATTGGGACAAGGTTTGGGTGAAAGATGGCCCCTCCCCTCTTGGGAAGTTCCAAGCAAGTTCACTTCCATTCGGCCAGAAGGGATTGGGGCATCCCCACCCCCACAGCTGAAGAAAGAGAATGTGCCCAAGAGCTAGTGAGTGTGTCTGACATTTCCCTCAACCAGTGAACATGCTAAAGGGCCTTGGCTCAGGCATATTGAGAGATCTCTTGGTAGGCTTAGAGAGAGAACAGACTTGTGCTGCTTGGAACCCATCAAATGCTGGGCCACCCTTTTGCACAGCAATACATGGTGGTATCTCGAGAAGGAAGTCCCAGGAATACACTTTGAGTCAGGTGAGCCAGAGCCCAAAAGGGGGCTGTGTTCTTGGGCCTTCAGTGCTTGCCTCCTGGCCTGACCTCTGGGAGAAGAAGCTGCTATCCCAACCTCCTAGCATTGGCTGGTTCTTTCCTCCCACTGGCAGTGACGCCAGCCCCCCGCCATGCCCCCCTTTGACTTAGCCGTTCCATGCTGGAGGAGCCCACATAGCTCTTGACTGCCCCCCACTTTGGTGGGGTCACTCTGTGTCTTGGTTTCTGTACAAGGGGGTCCCCCATGTACCTCTCCCCATTCTTGCAGTGGGATCCCTGCTGTGGGCTTCCATCCTGGTGGGCTTCAACCTCACCTTCTGCCAGTTCCTCTCTGCTGCATCTGCTGGGCAAAGAGGACCTCGTGACAATGCTCCTGCCACACAAAGTTGTCTGGGTGCTGCGGGGGGATGCGCTACACCCAGCCAGGGAGCTGGCCTCCCGGCCGTGAGCTGCATCTTGTGGGACTGGCAACAGAGCAGAGCTCCCAGGGGCAATTCTGGCCCCACGTGTTTTGTCCGGATGACCGACCAGCCTCCCCGGCTGGTGGACTTTTCCCTTTTGTTTGCTGTCTGTCCCCTCCGAGATCTCTGGCCATCAGTATTTTAACACTTCCTAAGTGCCTTTTGATTGTAGTTTGTTGTTTTGTTCTCTCTCCTTTCTTCCGTCATTGTTAGCATAGTTTAAAACAGAAAGAGATAAGCTATGACCTCACCCTCTGCTCCCCCAAGAGAGAGGATGTTTATCAAGGAAACAATAAAGTGAATCCAAAAGCTTTCCAAGGCTCTGCTGTTCCCTGTAATGGGAGGAGAAAAGGCTGCTTTCTGTCCTGCTTCTGGGTGTGGGGTGGGGATAAAGCCACGCTGTCTGGCTGCTGAGATTGCAGCAAACAGTCCCGCAGGCTTCCTTAAGACAGGGAAACTGGCTTTTTACTGTTTAAAAAAACACCAGGGAAGTTGATCTCTTGGGGTCCTGAGTTCCACAATCCAATTTCCTATATCTGGGGCCCACTTTAGAGCCAGAGGAGGCAGCAAGTCCTGGCTGCAGATTTGGTTACGGTTGCTGGTGTGTGTGTGTGGCATCAAGTTGCAGCAGGGAGGTCCATACCCTACCCACCCACCCCTTGGGTGCATACTGAATTCCACCCCCCCCGTTCACCCCCTGAATGCTATACCCACAGGAGTGAGCTATGACAGAAGGATAAATTTATTGGATGGTTATAACTTAAATGGTGGAGGGGAGTGCTACGTGTCTGGCTTGTGCTCTGAGTCTTCCCGCTGGGACTGGATCCGCAGTTCATCATCGAGTCGCTCCTTGGCTCTCACCACCTGTAGGTCAGAGCAGAGATTTGGCATGTGGCAGCGATGCCAGAGGCTCAGCTAGCATACGGCACTGTGTGCCTGTGAGGAGCAGCCAACTCAGACCCCCGCCCCAGACTAGAGAAGAAACTTGTGGATGGGGGCACCCCAGTGAAATAGGGTCCCGGCTCTGCCAAGACTTTGCCTATACGGAATACATGAAGCAGTGATTTCTCAGACAAGATTCAACAGCTCCACTTTATTTCGTTTTGATGCTTCAGAATTGATCTTGGTGTAAGCTGGGTTTAGGTAGCCATCTCAAGGTTGACTTGATCCTAGTCCAACACTAACCACTACACTGCACTGGATAACTTCCATCTGAGGGTCTGCTGGCCTCCAAAGATTGCACCTGGCCTAAGAGCCCCCAGAGCCACCGCTCCTGCCCCTTTTGGTCCAAGGTAGTGCAACGCCCCTCCACTCACCTTTGACTGCAAGTAGAAGGAGCCCCCCACGGATTTGTCATTCACCTTAAATAAATGCTCATAGTTCTGCAGGGAAAAGCCAGAGACAGAAGCTTGAGTGAACCTCTCAAGCTCTGGATTAATCACACAATGAGATCTGCATTATTTGCACATAGTGTCCCCTGCCCCCATTGCCCTGCACTTGTGTGCTCTCCTCAGCAGCAGGAGGATAAGGGAGCAGCAGCTTCATTATGGGAACAGCTGCTACCAGCCCCCCCCCAACACACACACACAAGCTTTACCTTCTGAATTTCTTCTGGGTTGAGTTTGGAGATGTTGAGGATCTGCTGGGCCTCCTGGAGGCTGATCCCAGAGATGCTGGAGGCTGCTGCAGTCTGAGGTCCTGAGTGCTGTCGGGCACCTGCTGCAGCTTGGCTGGCTGCATGGTGAAAAGGTGTGGGTTAAACGGGCCTGGGCTGCAGGGAGCTTCAGAATGGTTGTGGGAGCTGTGTGGAGTTACTCATCCCAGACCGAACAGACTACAGGACCAGGCAAAGGTGCCCTTGCCACCCTATGCAAGCCAACATAGATCTCTGGAGCCCAGATCCAGGCGTTGTCCCCAAGGAATCCATCTAAGCCACTGCCCCTTGTGGCTGCAATGCAGCAGAGGGCAAAATCCCTGCCAATTATCCTAGGCATGGCAAGAGACACCCCTGGTTCTTACCTGCAAACTCCTGCCGTAGAGCCCGGGCAAAGGCCCTGCCCACCACCTGGACACCCACCAGGATAATCTGTGCCAAGTACTTGGCCTGCAAGTGAAGAGCTGCACTCAATACATGGCCAGTCCATAAGGAGAAAACAGAGGTGTCCCTCCTTGCCACAGCTGTGCTAGCCCCCCTCCTCGCCAGCAGACCCCCGGCTGCCTTCAGAGACCCAAGAAGGCCCAGCGTGGCTGGCATTGGCTCTGCTCCCTACCCCAGACCACAGCTCCTTTTGTGGAGAGGGGGAGCTTCCTGCCAGGGTGGGAGGATGGGGCGGAAGGGAGCGTGAGGTTTAACTCATCCTACACTGCCTCAAGGGCATCCACTGGCTGGGACAAAACCCTTGAGCAGAGGAGCTGTAGGGTACTCAAGACGCGAGGGGGCCACAGCAGATCCTAGGAGCCTGGGTCCCCTTTCCAGGAGAGGATATAGACCAGATGCCTGGGTCCCTTTTCCTGGGGGAGGCGCAAGATAGGGGGACATACTGGAAGCCTTGGTCCCTTTTCCTCGGGGAAGATATTGCCCTGACGCCTGGGTCCCTTTTCCTAGGGAGGATATACCCCAGCTACCTGGGCCCATTTTCTTAGGTCAGGGGTAAGACACGGGGAGATCCTGGACGCCTGGCTCCCTTTTCCTGGGGTGGATATTGCCCGGACGCCTGGGTCCCTTTTCTTGGGGAGGCTCTAACCCGGACGCCTGGGTCCGTTTTCTTGAGGCAGGGGCAAGACAGGGGGAGATCCTGGACGCCTGGGTCCCTTTTCCTGCGGAACATATTGCCCGGACGCCTGGGTCCCTTTTCCTGCGGAAGATATTGCCCGGACGCCTGGGTCCCTTTTCCTAGAGAGGATATAGCCCGGACGTCTGCGTCCTTTTCTTGGGGCAGGGCCAAGACAGGGGAAGATCCTGGACGCCTGGGTTCGAGCCTGGCTCTGAGCTTCTGGCAATGTGGCTAATACGGCCGGAAATCCCGGACGCCTGGGTCCCCCTCCCTGGGGAGGGTCCAGTTGCTTCCCTGCCCCCCGCCCGGACTCTCACCATATCTTCAGCCAGCCAGCGAGTGATGGGGCCCGAGGAGGCACGCGTAGCAGCCGGGTACGGAGGACACCATGGAGGCGGCGCAGAGCGGAGGGGCCGGAAGTAGCCCGGGAGCGACGCGAAGCCGAGTAGCACCCCCTGGCTGCCGGGAAGCAGTTCTGTGGCGGCGGCGCTCCCACACAGGGCCGGGTCGCCGTCTGCGGAGCCGCTTTGGGCAGCCGCCGCGCCCCCTTCCTTCCGTGGCGGCGCCGACCTCTCCGCAGCCTCGCTCGAAACCGTCGCGGAGTGGGCGAGCCAGTCTTCGGTAGAGATCGGAAGGTTCCCGGCGGTGGGAAAGGTAGCCTCTCACGGTGGAGCAAGACCACCTCCCAGTACAACCGAACGGGGTTTGTCCCTGGACAACAGGCAGAGCGGGGTGGAGACGGCACCCCCAGTCCGATGGGGCTGGTCTGCTCCGACGGATGGCTGCTCTGGGCAAGCGTGACACTAATCCTATTAACTCACGTCAGTGCCGCTAATGGGGCCGTTGCTCCCCATAAAGAGCCCCCCCCCCCAAGTGGACCAGATTGCGGACACACCACAACGGCACCTGCAAAGCCAGACCCCTCCCGGCCCAGCTGGCTCTATCTGGCTGCAGGAGCCAAGGGGGTAGTGGTGCTGGTGACTCTTGCCTGCCTTCTATGTACATGGCTCATGTGTGTTGTCAGCCCCCACTGCCTGGGCAGAGTTCATCCCTCCCCCCACCGCACCGAACTAGGGCCACATCACCTTCCAGAGAGTGCCTTGGCTCTGCTCTCCAGAGGGCCAGGTTGCACCCCAGGGCGGCTTTGGAGCTTGTAAGCAGGATGATGTGCTTTCCCACCCTGGGCAGCGCTACCAGTGGACAAGCCGGTGGTGCTCCAAAGCTCCCTCAGTGGACAGATCCTGGGGGCCCTGTTCCATGATGGAGGAGCATCTTATGAAGCCCTTGGCAAACTGCAATTAAGCATGTGAAGCTTTTCCTGGCGTGGAGCAGCAGTGATGGGGAAAGTTTTGCAGCAATGGACAGAGGCAGGGCGGAAGCTGGCAAGCCGGCCCCAGGCAGTGTGCTCTGGGGGGGCTCCTCAAGGCATGGAAGGGGGCAATGTGGGCATGGTGGGCAAGGCACCTCTGGGGTCCTGGAGGAGGGTGGCAGGGTGGGCTTTGTGAGGCAGGGGTCACGAGAGGGGCTTTCTGTGCTGCTGGTCAAGCCAGAGGAAGCTTCCCTTGACCAAAGATTGTGCTTGAAACAAAAGAGACACAAGAGAGCTGAGAGAGCCTGGGAGCAGTTTGTTCATGTTGTTGCCAGATACAGAGTTATGCTGAAACAGCCAAAAAGGAGGCAGCAAGACACGAGCCCTTTCCCAGGCTGGCTGCCCCGTGAGAGCCCTGTGGACCAGAAAGGAGCTGCTTCTGCTGCTGAATGAGCAAAGCAGGGCAGCAGGCTTCCCAGGGCCCAAGGCATGGTTGGGGGAGGCAGCCCTGCAGGCATAAGGAGACAGGCCCAGGGGCACATGCAGCCAGAGCATGGTAGCAAACAGAGAGGGAGCGAGCAGGGGGCATCAGGCCCAAGAAGCCCAGCCTTCCAGCCATGTGCTCAGCCTTCCAACAGACCCACTCTGGGTTGGTACAAGAGAAGTGACCACACACAGCCCCACAGTTCCTCAGCATAGTGCTGGGGGGAGGGGCAGGCCAGCTGCAGCCTCGCTAAGGCTAGCCCTACATGTAAACCTGTGACCCAAGACAGAAGCAAGGTACCCAAGCAGCTGTCCTGGTGGTGAGCAGGCTGGATCCCTGCCCAGCATGGCAGCAAAGCAGAGCCTGGAGGGGCAGGAACTTGGCATCACTGAAGGCAGCACGTAGTCCCTAGGGACGGTGGTGGGGAAGCCAGGCCTCTAGCTTTCCTGCTGAAAGAGCGACTGAGCAGAGACGAGGTCCAGTTCATCAGCGGCAGCTGGGTCAGTCTCCAGCTGCAAGGCCAGTGTGGGGGATGGGAGTAGGGGGTTTTCCAGGCGGAAAGGCAGTTTGTGGTTTCCATTGCAGCTTGCCTGGTTAGTCCTGTTGAGTAATAGAGAGGTGGTGCCAAAATAAACGGGGGCAAGATCCTTGGACTCCTTGGAAGTGGGCTAAAAACAGACTTCTGTGCCACCACCCCACCCCGCTCTCAGGCCTGCAAAGACTTGGCAGCAAAAGCACCTGCCTCCAAAAGGCCATGGCTGCCAAGGACTGTCCCCATGTTCACCAGTAGTTGTGTTAGAAGGACCTACCCACTCCTCTTCATCCACGCCTTCAAAGGAGTCTTGTGGGAGGGGGTCCTCTCGGTTGCCCAGCTTGGCCACCATAGCATTGAGCAACTGGAATAGAAGCAAGCCATCCATCATAGGGGATCCCCCAACATGGTTTGGTTGAATTATGACAGGTGCTTCCCAAGCACTCTGTAGGTGGCCCTGGGAGGGGGGGGGGCTTGCCAGAAAGGGCCAGCTAGACCCAGCCAGGGAAAAGCCCTCACCTCCTCTTTCTTCTGCTCATCAGACTTTTCTTCCAGGTAGACAGAGGATGGGATGTATTTTCTGCTGGGAATGTCCTTTGGGGCTTTGCTCACTGCAAAAGACACAGATAGGAAACCAGGCCACCTAGGCCCACCCTGCCAGTTCTCTTAGGTTCCCTCTTTCCCCCCTGGAGATTTCAGGGACTGAACTCAGACTTCCTGAGTCCAGAACACCACAGAGTAATTCTCCATCAGCCAACAATCCAAGGACCAGCCCTTTTTAGCCTGCCTTGTCAGTATCAAGGGAAGTCTGCCAGAAGAAACATGTGCATGGAAAATGCTATGCCAAGGCATGCCATGATTGCCCCCAACCACAGGGCAGGGTGGGACCTTTCTGAGTCCTGACCTCCTCAATGACCCCAAGAGAGCACCCCCTACTGGCCACTGCTGCTGCTTACCCGGGATCATAGCTTTGGGTTGAAGGCTGATCTTGCGGTGTTGCCCATCGGAGCCCCCCAGCCAGGCAGTGGCAGATAAGGCAGGTTCCCACCATACCTCTGTGGCTGGGTAAAGGTCATCCTGGAAGAATTCTTTCTGAAGGGAGAAGAGCAAGTGGGGAAGGGCTGTTGTATGTCTCTTACAAAGTTGTGAGTCATTTGTCCATTGTGTGTCTTCATGCACAACTGACCTGCATGGCCTTATTTTATTTATGTCATTTATAGTCCTCCTTTCTCACTGAGACTCAAGGTGGATTAAACAGTACAAGATTAGTACAATCAGTATCAAGTACATTTCATAAACAATACCACAGGATAAATAGATACAAGCTTAAAAGACATAGTATTAGCAAGAATCCAATACAGAGTAGAAAAAATACTGAAGCAGAACATAATCAATTCTAGGACTAACATCAGACAACATGGAGCACTGGTGGTACATAGGAGTACATATTTAAAGCAGCAGATAATATGTAAGGCAATATAGTGATCAAGTCTATGGTCCCTAATTCATTAGCAAAATATCTGAGACCCCTTCCCTACAATACAGCCCTCCCATTTGAGTAAAAAGCCTTTTTTAATAGTTCGGTTTTGCATCGTTTACAAAAAGCCAGGAGAGTGGGGGCTCTTTTGACTTCCTCAGGCAGGTCATTCCACAAAGAAAGCCCACGTACGGGCTGCTGCTGACTTCACCTGTGTGCAGCCTGACACCTGCAGGAGACCGTTCAGATGAGCGAAGCTGCCATGGAGGAACATAGGGAGCAAGGTGGTCCCGTAGGTATGCTGGACCAAAGCCGTGAAGAACTTTGTATGTAATAACTAATACCTTGAACTGAGCACGGTAACTGATGGGTAGCCAATGGAGTGACTGTAGGATGGGAGTGATGTTCGTGCTCCTGCTCGCTCCTGATAACAGTCGAGCTGCAGCATTTTGCACTAATTGGAGCCTCCTAGTTAACTTAGATGGGAGACCAATGTATAGAGCATTACAAGAGTCAAGCCTTGATGTTACCATAGCATGGATCCAAGTTGCCAAGTCAGCCGTGTCAAGAAGCCATCTTCCAGGCCAGAGTGAGGTTGTAGTAGGCATTTTTAGCCATGGCCTTAACTTGTTTTTCTAGTAATAACGCTGGATCCAGTATAACCCCTAGGCTCTTAACTGAGTCTGCAAGGGTCAGACGAACTCCATCAAAAGTGGAGGGTACAATGTTCTTCAAGATCTTTGCTTTCCCAACAAGCATCACTTCGGTCTTTTCTGGGTTCAATTTCAATGTGTTGTTTTTCAGCCATTTCACCACAGCTGTCAGGCAGCTATCTAAGATTTCTACTGCATCCTATGGGTACCTGGTAGTGAGATATAGAGTTGGGTGTCATCTGCATATTGATGACATCCAACTCCATAGCTGCAAATGAGTTCTCCTAAAGGTTTGACCTTATGTACTGCGAGCCAATGGAGATGCCACAAATCTGCACAGAGATCAGTGCCAGTCCTAGAGCCACTGATGTGCTTGAGGTTGGAAGCAGTGCGTGGCTGCTGGATCCAGATCTGGAACTCCTCTGCTACTGTTAGTGTGCAGACAGCCTGAGGTCTGGGCTAACGCAAACATCTCTCAAGAGGTTCCTGAGAAAACTCCCAGCCGAACCAAACATGACATTGCTCTTGCATACACTTACGTTAGGTTTGTGTCTTTCTGTTTGCAGTGCAAACTAGCAGGGGCTGGAGCCCTGCAAAGACCCTCATTTTCCCAGCCGTGACTGGGCCACAGGACATAAACCCTTCCTTCTTTGGGCAACTGCTGAGCCTCTGCCAGTGACATGGGGGGCAGGATTCAGCAGAAGCCCCACTGGCTCATCGAGATAAGTGAGCTGAACATGGTGATGGAGGGGCATCTTTCCAAAGGAGCAGCTGTTTAGGATGGAAAGAATGCCCTGCAAGGTAATGAAATGTAATTTTCTCAGATGTTAGATGAATCACAAATCTTAACCTCTGAAAGGTTATATGCAGGTTTATTCCGATGGGTACCTGTGAGTATACACATGGAAAGTGTCCTTTCTGGTTAGGCTCTGGGATAAGATTAATGGTATTCTTAAGGACAAGTAACCAGGTAACATAGATCAGACTAACCCATGTTAGTCTGTTGTAGCAGTAGAAAAGAGCAAGAGTCCACTAGCAAGAGCAAGAGTCCACTAAGACTAACAAACTTTGTGGCAGGGTATGAGCTTTCGTGAGCCACAGCTCACTTCTTCAGCTACAGCTAGAACGTGAGTCCATCTGTCCTTATATCTTGGAGAGTGGAGCAATGGCAGAAGCTGAAAGATAATAGCTGGTGAATGCCAATGGTAGGTGTGATTGAATAGGGTGGGGTATGCAGAGGGGTAGTGGATGTTGAGAATGCCATTACCTGCTGATCATTTATAATCTGGTCATAAACACTGCTGACCTCTGATCAGCAGGGGTCAGCAGTGATGTGGCCAAGTTGGCAGAGACCTCCAGATTATTCAAGATGGTGAAAATCCAAGTGGACCGTGAATAGCTCTGAAAGGACCTCTCCAAAGTGGGCAACGAAATAGCAAGTCACTCCAGTGCCCAAGTTGGGGCAATAAAGACATTCTGAGGGGTTCCTTCTCAATTGACCATGACTGTCCTAACAAGAGGTCATGTTGGAAAGTTTGCTGGGCATGTATGGCGGGGCAGGGGAGGAGAGAAGCTCCACTCTCAAAAATAGTTCCAAATACTCAGAAGCGTGATTGGATAAAGATACATGAAGAGATGCAGAAGATTTTCACATTCTGATTTGAGCTAAATCCAAAAAACATGCTGTTAAACATTTTACCAATTGATTTTAGAAAAGAATAAGGAAACCTTTTCCGTTACATGGTGACAGCAGCAACAGTGCTATTTGCAGCAAAATGGAAAAGAGATATATGCCCTCATGTGTCAGAGTGGCTAGATAAGATTTATGAATATGCATCAATGGCAAAACTAACTACTTAAGTACATAATCGACCAATAGCTGAATTTTGGGGGAAATGGAAGGATTTCTTTGACTACTTAAGCAAAATTAACATTAATTAAGGTAACAGTATAAAGATAAGAAGATAAAATACAGGGAAATGACTAACCAAAAAAGTTGATATTATAGTTTATATAAGTATAGGTAACCAAGGAGAGGGAAGGAGAGCCATCACACAATTAAGTTCAGTTATGATAAATTCTCAATGTATTTCTCTATTAGTTTAGTTTAATTCTAAATGTATTGCTTGTATAAGTTTCAAACTAATTTCAAATGTAGTGTTTATAAGTCTCAATCTCAGTTGTAGTTTTTGTATTTTTATGCACTTTCTCTTGCTATATCTTTTCTTTTAAAATAAAATTTCTACCAAAAAACCCCTCTCAGAAGTGCTCTGTCACAGCTAGCAATACTCAGGCCCAAGAGGGGGTCCCACCCAGCTCTGCACAGCACACATGCGCTCACATACCTTAATCCTGGGTACGCGGAAGGCTATTGGCTCAAGGGAGCTCTGCCTGAGACGCAGGGCCCGGGCAATCTCGACCTCATGCACATCACACTCCGATTTGGGCAGGAACTGGAAGCCCTGGAGAGGTGCAGAAGTCAGGACCTTGTGCAGTCATGGCTGCAAGCACATGGCTCACGCTCTGTCTCTCATGCAGAAAACTAGACATGTCATATCTGTCTACGTCTGTCCGCACTGCTCCGATCATACAGCTGCTCTGCCAGTAGCATGCCACTAGGGGGCAAGCTATCAATATGGTTTATAGACTACAGAAACTGGATAGAAAAGGGTAGGCTCTAAGGGGACGAGTTACTGGGAGAGGTGGTGGAAATCAAGCCCCCTTGCTGGTGGGAGCATTTTCCACAGAAGGCAATGAGTCACTTAGGACATCACTACCCTAAGGGATACAACTGTGGTCTGTTACAGGCGCTTATACCCTTCCCTAATCACCACTTCCCTGCTGAATCAGACCTTTTCCTTTGGCACCGTTTCCAGCCAGAAGCAACCCACAAAGACCAAAGCTTGACACTGTTGCTCGTCCCCCACCAACTAGTATTTTTAGGGAACATGGAGGTTCCATGTAGCTCTTAACACTCACAGATATCCCCTTTGGGGGACATTGTCCTCTCAATGCCCAGCTGCTTTCCTGTTCAGCACTCTTCTCTTATTTTTAGAGGAAAAACAAAACCATTGTGGAAAAGGTGGAAGGCATGGATCATCTCAGCAGAAGCCTCCACTACCAAAGGGGCTTTGGGTTGTGGTGGGAGATGGGGAGCTCAACTCCTCTTCCTTTCGGGCTGCCCTTCTGATTTCCCAGCTACTCTGCTTCGCTAGCCCCACCTGGCATCTCACCTTGTGGGGCTCATTGGAGAAGAAGCTGTTGCATTCCAGAAAGTAGGGTGCCTCTGGGATGATTTCGTACATGAATACTCGCGTGTCACCCTAAACACATGGCAGAAAGGAGAGGCTGGGGGCAGGCAAACAAGAGCAGCCCTGCCCAGGCTGTGGCTCCACTGGGCAAAAGCTGGCTGGAGACTTTTGTGCCAACTGTAATCAGCAAGAGACCAAGACACCTCAAGAGCAGGGACTCTTGGGGAAGAAAGCAGTCCCTGGAGAAGGATCTCTCTCTGCTCTCACTCGCCCTCAAGCAAGGTGCACACCTTTCTTCATCATCCCTGGCAGTGCTCCACATTGAATCAAACCCGAGTGGCCAAGCAGGGGGCCCTGGTGTGGGGAAGTGCGGTGACTGGAGGCCGGGGATCCACACCCAGTGCTGGCCTCCAGCCTCTTGGTGGCACTTCCTTATGAAAACCCCTCCAGTAACCTGCTTGGCTTCAGTTGGCCTAAGAAGATGCACACAGGAGTGCCAAACCCCTTCCCAACTGCCAGTATGGACCAGAGGATGCTGGGACTGGGACATGCAACCTGGGTTATGAAGGCGGGCCACAGACTCACCTTGCCTGTGAGGAAGACCAAACCCGTATCCACATCATAAAAGGGGATGAGGGTGGAGGGAGAGACATCAAGGCTGACAACAGCCACAGGCCCATCTGCCAGGAGCTCCGCCTGGTACAGAGACAGCTGGCGCTCGCTGTGGCTGAGGAGGGAGGAGGAAGAGCAGCTGAGCCTAACCAGGCCTGGCCTGCTAATGTAGGGCATTTGGGGCAGTAGGGAGAGCCTTACCCATCAAAGCCTGACACAAGCAGGTATTTTCCTCCGCACACCCAGATGATGCGGGCCCCCCGACCTCCCTCAGGGCCTGGGCCTTCCTGTTGCGGGAGAAGGAAAAGGGGAGGCCTCATAAAAAAATACTGCCTTGCCAGAGCGCTACCCTCCAACTTCCTCTTCCTGGCTGGAAGAGGACTCTCAACCTAGGAACAGCAACCAGCCTCTGCCACATCCTGCCCACTCACACCTTGCCCCCTTGATCTCCCTTCTCCCATCCACACTCATTGAGGTCCAGACATTCAGTTCTTCAAGACTTCAGCTCGAAAACCTAGAAAGAAGAGACAGAGCAGGTGGCCTCTTCCCCCACTTCTCTCTGTCTCTTTCTGAAGCACCCTTATCTCCACACAGAGATGCACGACTTCCATGCCAATCAAGGCTCACTCACCTGCAGCGGCTGTGAAGCTTGCCGGGGCTCATAGACCCGCACTTTGCCATCCTTGCAGGCTGTGGCCAGGAAGCGTCCATTTGGGCTCCAGGCCAGGCTGAAGATCTGCAAGGCACCCACCCAGTCCTCAGAAGAGGTAAGCCTTCTGGCCTAAGGCCCAGGCCTAGAGGGGGCTTCCTCCAGCCACTCTCACCCAGCCCAGCAGAAGGAATGTCTACAGGGATGCCGGTGAGCTAGTAGGCCATATGGTCACCTCGGTGCCTGGTGGCCCATCTCCCACTCCTGGCAGGATGCGGAGACTTTCGGTCCTTGGATCAATGGGGAGAACCGAGAATCTTCACCAAGGTCTTCTGAATCCCAAGGGAGCTCCCCGAAGCCACCAAGTGGTTGACCTGCTTCCTTCCTACCTGGTCTCTGTGTCCATTCAGAAGTAGTGCCTGTCTTCCGGAGTGCACATCCCAGATCCGAACACTCAGGTCATAGGAGGAAGAGGCCAAGATGTCTGTGGCAAGGGGGTGGAACTTGATGGAGTAAATCTTCTCTGTGTGACCTTGGAGCGGAGGAAGAAAACATGCAGTCAACACTGGAAGACACACTTAGGGCAGGGTCCCTGGAGTACTCTCTACTTCTGCTGCTTTTGGAGGACAAGCAGTCTGGGTCCCAGATCGCACAGGTGAGCAGAGCGGGGTGGAGGGAAACTCCTTTTGACCCCCACCCAGGGCAGCTACTTACCTCGCAGCACAGTCTCAGGCTCTAGCAAGCTCTTCTGCAATCCCTCTGGCTTGACCCTCCATAGGCGGATCTTGGCATCTTCGCCAGCTGCACCAAGAAAGCAAAGTGGTGTTAATCCAGCAAAGGCACCCAGAAAGATGCTGGAACTGGACCTGAGCCCTAACAGCACCTGAGGACCCACTAGGAAGACCCAGCGGGACCTCCTGCCCCATCCCACTGAACTGTGACAGCTTTTGGTTTCTGCATCTGGGCTAAAAGGTTCAAGGGAAGAGTCACCTACCAATGGCCAAGCGCTCCAGATCAAAGGGGTCCCAGGACAGATCTGAGACTGGGGCCCCGTTCTCAATGGCGGGCAAGGAAGCATCAGGCAGGCGGCCTGGCTTGGACAGCTGAGGACGAATCTTGGAGTTAGCAATGGAGAAAGGTACTACTGTTCAACTTGGGGGAGCTATGCTCCCCCACCTCATGACCCAAGCCCCCGACCTCTGAGACACAGAACAAGCTTCCAGGAAGGATGGAGGGCAGGAAGCCCCTGGTGTTTTGGACCTGAGAGCCAGGAGCCAACACTGACCCAGCTGCTTTGTTGCTTGCAGAGGGTGTGGATTGGGGCAGCTACTGGGTAAGAGAGGGGACTGGCTGCTTCTGGAGACTCTGCTCTTTCAAAGCCTCTCTGCCCACCTCTGCCTGCCTTTACCTCCAAGATGGCCACCTGCCCTCCTGCGGACAGCAACGGGACGGCAACGTGTCGTCGGTTAGCACAGAAGCCATCACATTCGCCCGGTGTGGTGAGGTTCAGCCCCTTGAGGTTGGTGATGTGGGTGCTGCGGTGCAAGACGGTGCCCTGGATGTGGCGGAAGCTGGAGCTGGGGCCTGAAGCCAAAGGCACAGAGGATGAGAGGAGGGCTTCCCAAGGAGCAAATTCACACCCCACCTGCTGGGCAGGCAGTGAACAGTGAGCCTCACAAGAAAATTGCATCAGTGTCCTTGTGCCTGCACTCCTCCAAGGAAAGGCCTGTCCCCTCACTCCATGTGGAAGAAAAGCATCAGAGGGGAGGGGCCTGCTTACCCAAAATGCTCTGCAGCGACCTCTGACTGGGACTCGAGGCAAAGCCACTGGTGGCAGAGAGGGACGCCGCCGCACTTGAGGGGGACGTCAGGGAGCTGGTGGGAGAGGACAAGCTGCTGCCCGCCTGGAAGGAGGACAGAAATATCACTTGCATGTTGAAGCAGCTGCAGTTGTGTGTGTGCAGAGGGGAGAATGGGCCTGGCCAGCCATGGCTCCTAATGCTGGGCTAAAGCCCCAGGAAACATGCAGCAGGGGGAGAGATTTGCGGCAGGAAGGTCAGGGGAGGGCACTCAGGCCATGGGTTTTATTTCCAAAGAACACTGGCCAAGCACCCAACACTCTCCCTCCAGGGAGGACCCAAGAACTTCCCAGCTCTGCTGCTGGGTCCACCCCCTCCCAGGTTGTGTCCAGTGGGAGCACCAGGGCCTCTCCCCCCTGCACTTGGAGGCAAAGACCCTAGCAGGGAGCCTTTCCCACTTGGCCTCCCATCTCCCAAGCAGCCCCTCCCCTTCTGGAGCATGGAGATCCCTACTTGAAGGCTGGAGGCACTTGCCTGCAAGCCAGCCTTCTGGCTAGATGCAGAGTCTAAAGGGCGAGGAAGCAAGGGAGAGACGCCAGCCACGGCCGGGCAGGGGAGGGGAGGAGCTGAACTCACACTGATTTCCAGATCCTCGGTTTGCTCCTCCAGCTGGGTGGTGTCTGGGGCCTCACCTTCTGGGCGGAAGCTCAGGATACAGGTGGAGGTAAAGGCTTGGCTGGGTTTGTGGGCAGGGTGGAGGCTGATCCTCTGAACCTGGGGGAAGAGGAAGAGCATCCAAATAGAGGAAAGGACCAGAGGGCACAGG
This sequence comes from Eublepharis macularius, assembly GCF_028583425.1. Taxonomy (NCBI): domain Eukaryota; kingdom Metazoa; phylum Chordata; class Lepidosauria; order Squamata; family Eublepharidae; genus Eublepharis; species Eublepharis macularius. Next base: position 29,665,831 of record NC_072801.1, on the reverse strand, counting down.
TGGAGTCTCCAAAGTAGGCTAGTGCCAGCAACAAGCCTGGCCTCCTTGCTGGTGGGAGCTGCCAGAATGGCTGCACAACTGGGCTTCGGAATCAGCTGCTGGACATGTCCGGCTTCAGCTGGTGTCCTCAGCCTGAGTCAGAAGGCCGAGATGGGGCAGGGGGTGCCCATAAGAATGACTGCACTCTCTGAGGGGGTGACATTCACGTGGGGGGGTGCCATCTGTCTGCCCACCCTTCCTTGCTTTGAAGTGCTCGATGGCACCAGGCAGTCTCTGTTCAGGCTCTCACCTGGCTGTTGTCTCCTGCCCACCAGGCTCGAGCAGACGCCGCAGGGATGATTCCAGGGCAACTGGGGAACAAGTCTTCATGGAACTCCTGTGTGGACTGCAAAGCACGTGCTCTGTCCATATGCGGCACCACAGCTACATTGCTGTGCCATGTTGCAGCCGCTCCCACCCACCCCACCTGCCTCTTTACCTTCCGAGGCACCGTGTAGCTGATGGGCACAATGGCATTGTCTGTGAGCTGCAGGACCCGCATCACTTCACACGCCAGGACATCCAGGGCTGGCTTGGGCACCTGGGCGATCCCATGGGCCTTGCTCCCAGTCCGACACTGGTTGACTAGACAAGAGCACAATGAATGGGACAAGGGTTTCCACTGGGGGCAGAGGGGCATGGGCTGTCCAGGATAAGAGCACCCAAACTGCCAGCCCCTCCAAGCATCCAACTGGAGTTTTTCTCTTTCCCAGATGATCCTCCCCTAAGGCCTGCATGAAGCATGCCAGCAAACAGCAAGGAGGCAGCCAGAGCTCAGCAGGGGACCCTCTTTGCATGGAGATGTCATGCACAGTACAGGCAAATGACCCTCCCCTGCTCCCTCCCTTAGCAGCACATTCAGCTGGGACTGGTGATCCTGCACAGCTGGGTGGGTGGGTGAGTCTGGTCTGCACGGAGGGTCCCTCTCTCAAGTGTGCATTCCCAGGCTGGGCAGGTGCAATGCCAGGGGCTGCATCAAATGGAGAACTCTCTCCGGGCCCAGGAAGCCACGTGCTGGTGCAAGCAAAGCTCGGGGGATCCTTCGGTGCCAGATGACCAAGACCCACCTTCCGTCAGCGCTGGCTGGCTGGGCTGCACCTCATAGCAGAAAAGCACATCCTCTCCCTGAAAGGCAAGACGCAATCTGAGCCACTTGCACTGGAGGCTCCCCCCATGGAATGGCCTCCCAGGCTTGTGAGCAGATGTGAAAAGCTTAGGGGCGGGGTGGTGGTGGTGGAAACATGCAGACAAGTGGCACTCACTTTCCCCATCAGCACCAGAAGACCAGTGTCGAGATCACAGAGTGGGATCAAGGCCCTGAAACAAGAAAGGGGGCCACATCTGGAGAAACAATGGCAGTCATTCGCTGGCCCTAATAGTGGATGCCCCTGTGTGCACACACATGTGCATGCACCCCCCTCACAGACACACCTTTGCCCCTCCCTTCTGATCCTCTTTGGCATTTCTCTCTCTTCCCAACCATTCCCAAGACCATCCACTCCAGGTGAAGCATTGGCTAGCATGCCATGGAAAGCATCACCTGCTGAATATCCAGAGCTTTGTACATTTATTTCTTAGACAACTTGCCCCCCCCCCCCGTTCAATGCACAAAAATCAACACTTGTAACAGAGCTACCAGGATCCTATCCTGGGGGGTGGGGGGGTGGGGGAGGAGGCAAGAACAGTGGTGAGAAATTAACTACCCAAGCCAGAGGTCTGTAGAACTGGGAAGGCTGCACTCTCTCTTACCAACACAAGCCGCTCTAATGGAGAGGACCACCTGTCTAAATCTGAATTCCATTCAATTAACTTAGCCAGGAAAAGAGTGAACAGTGCTCAGCATAAACAGATCTCCTAAAAGATCCTGGGAAGCCTCTGCCAGTTGGACCAGATGAAATGGTCTGACTTGGTACAGGGCAGCTCTGCCAAGGCTGCTGGGCACAGGAGCCAATAGCCCTGCTTTCTCTTTCTTTGTCCTGGCTGTACCTCTCCACATCTGGGTTCTATATGTAGGACAGAGTATGGCTTGGGCCTTTGCTGGACACACCCCAGAAAGGGTGCTTTGTTCCCTCCCTTGGCATATGCTGCATGTGAGTGGCAGCCCGCCGCCCCCCCCCCCCCCGCCCAGTGCTGTGTGGACACACCAGCATGTGCCAGTAAGCTGTCCCCATCTGCCTCTCTTGAGTGCATCAGTGGCACGCTGCTCCATGATTGGTATCAGTGCAGTCACTATGCTTACAAGGACTGTTCCTGGTTTTTGTTTCCTCTCTGTGTAGCGAGCTGTAGGATGCCAGCCAGTAGCACTGGAGTCAGGGGCTTAGGATGAGGTTGCAAGCATGTAGCAGCAGTGAAAGAGGCAAATTCTATGCAGAGGATTGTTTGGAAAGGGACTAAAATCCAGACAGCCAGTATGTTGTGTCCTTGTCCAGATCAATGGCGCGCTCACATTTGAAAAACCGTATGCCAGTCTGGTCAACGTATCTCTAAAAGGGCATTGTAGCATTATGAGGAAAGGCTAGTTTGGGTGTAGCAACAGGGAAGGGCTGGCTCTTTGTAGGTCTTTGTAGAGTATCTGTTTGGCCAGTGTGTACCTTCTTGTGTTCTTTTGTAGCCCCTGCATGAGCAACTGAAAGGCAGGAGGCTCAGCCCCAGCTGTGTCATTCGGGATCAGGGCCAGAGCCCTCATCCCTCAAGTGGGGAAACCAGTTTCGGTTCTGCCTCCTCCCTGAACAGGCCCAGCTGGTCCTTCCTTGGCTGTCTGCCATCCTCTGGCGGCAGCGTGCCTGACTGGCTGTCAGATCATCCCGGCACGAGGCCTGGGTGTGGTGCTGGTGCCAGGGCACATCTATGCTCAAATCTATCCGGATATCAAAGGAGTGTTGTAAATGTACCAGAGCTTGCAATACAGTGTGGAGTGGAGGCTGATCCCTTGATACAAAAAGGGGACAGGGTTCCAGGGGAGGGGGTGCTCTGAAAAGGACAGGGACATTTTTCAGTGCCAGCAGTGAGAAGGAAACTGGTGGGGGCCTGGCCAAGAAAGGACACTGCTGCGTGGCATGTTCGAGAATATGGTCTCACCTGACATCCTCCACAGACAAGTGTTGCTAAAGATGGGAAGAAGAGCCTGAGGCTAGGCTGGCTCCTGAAGGTATTGAGGCCATCAGACCCCTCCCCCTTCATAGCACCACTGTTCCTACCTAGGAAGCTCAGGGAATTGTTGGTCTTTTCCATGCCAATGGGACCAGCTAAGGGAGCATTTTCAAAGGTCTGGCAAAAGCTTGGAGCTGCCACAGGCTGGGGGCCCACAGCCCAGGATGAGTAGTGGCTCTAGGACCACACATACATGATAGGTGAGAGGGGGCCTGCATTCGGCTTCACACATTGGCCAGCCAGTTGCCCTGAAGGGCCAACAAACAGGGCTCAGAGGCCGAGGCTTTCCCCTCAGGTTGCCTCCTGACTCTGGGATTTATAGGTTGACTGCCTCTGGATATGGAGGTTCTCTTTACTAGCCATGGCCTCTCCTCCCTGCCTCTCCGAGAGGAAGGCCTGCGCAACCATCAGTCCTGCCAAGGATGAAGGGATGCCAAATCGCATCCCATGCCCGCTTGGCACCCTCAGTGCTCAGTCACCTTGATCTGGGGACCGACGAAGGTAAATTCCGTTAGCAAGGGAGCTGTGCCTCTGCTGCTAGAGTGCGCGTGCACACGCATGCATGTGTGGCTGAAAACCATCCAGAAGAAAATGTTTAACTTCCTAAGTAATGGAGGAGCTTGATGCAGCACAAAGGAAAGAGGGGGCATGTATCTACCCCTTGCAAGAGCAGGCACCATCTCCAACGGAGGCCCAAAGAAGCCTGTCCAAAGGGAAACAAGCAGCTTGGCAGAAGGAAAGGCCTGCTTTGCAGCCAGTCAACAAGCACCTGCCCTTCCTTTTCTCTCAGCTGGAGTCTGAGGAAAGCGCCTCTTTCCCCAGTTCTACAGTGTATATGACTTGTGCATAAACCCAAGCTAGAGAGGCGGGCCCTACTTGTCCCCCCCACAGCCCGTCCTGCAGAAGGGCCTGCTAAACCAGAGCTGCAGCTCCAATCCCTCTCCTCTCTGCAAGCAGCCAGCACGGAGCTGAACAGGAGCGTGGGCCAGAGAGCAAAGGGCACCCTGTCCCTGGCAGCGTGGCGACGTGGCACGGATGTCCCACGTTCAGCTCTGCACCAACAGCCTTGCCTTCAGATCAGGAGCAACCTGAGCACTGGGGATGCAAAGAGGGGTGGCGGGCGAAGGCTCCAGCCCTGGCCAGCTTCACCGTCCGAGCCGCCCCTGCCCCGCAGATGTCCTGTCCCCGGAAGATACCAAGGAAGCACCAGGCAAGAGCGCGCAAGAGGCAGAGGGGGCAACAGAGGTCGGGACGGGGGCAGAACCGGTCATGAAGCGGCGAGCCAGGGACTGTGGAGGAGCCGCCTGGGACGGGGCCTGCGGGGGAGAGGCAGCCCCTTCCCCTGTCGCTTCTCCCGACCCTTGGCAGCGCGGGCGCGGCGCCCCAGCAAACCCTGCTCCGGGAGTCCCGGAGTCCGCTTGACCAGGGGCTGCGGCAGCGAGAGGCCCTCTGTTCGCGCGGCGCCCCGCCTGCTGGCAAAGGCTCCGGCCAATCGCGAAGCCTGCGGGCCCGGCCCCTCCCGCCGGTCGCCGCACGAGCTGGGGGCGGGCTGAGGGCAGGCAGAGCCGAGGCGGGCACGGAGAAGGACGCGCCGTCGGCGCCGGTGTTGGCCCTGCGCTTGGGGGCCGGCGCGATGCAGCGGCCGAGGGAGCCGGGCGCCTGCCGCGCCGCGCACTAGAGAGCCACCCGGACGAGCGCATCAGCGGCAGCAGCTCCTTTTCAGTCACCGCGGTAAGTCTGGCGCGGACAATCGCGGCGGCTGGCGCAGTCCTGGGTTCCGGAGCGGCGGATCGCGCCGGCGGCTTCCTGGTTCTCGCTGCGCGGAGCCAACTCGCATCTCTTTAGCAAAGGCACGGAGAAGGATGGAGGGAGAGGGAGGGAGGCGGTTCCGTCCATCTCCCCTTCTCCCCCTAAAGCCAGGTGCCCAAGCAGGGCAGCCCCGCCAGCGCTCGACGTGGCGGGTCTGGAAAGAAGACCTCCGCCCGGGGTCAACCCAAGAGGTGCATTCACACAGACACGCCCCCCCCCCCCCAGCCCGGCCTGGAAGATTTCCCTCTGAGGCAGGCCCGGGCTCGCGTCGGTGTTAAATGCCACGGGTGAACTCTAGAACGGAAAGAGGAAGTGATCCTGAGCATGTGCAAAGTGCACCCTGCAGTCAGCACCTGGGATTGAGGGTCCCAAGCGCCCCAGGACATCCTGGCGTTAGAGGCAAAGAAGCCCACTGCTCCTCCTGGAGCCCTGAGACAGCACCCTGGAAATAGACGGTGGTGCCTTCTGTACCACCTCCCCTTTCAGTCTGGTCAGGAGTAGGTGGCTCCTTTCCAAGCTGAAGTGATGTAAAGCCACTCTGAGGTGGGATTTAGACAGCCAGAAGGAACAGGGTGTGTGGGTGGACCTGGAAATGAGCTGCAGTCCCCGGGATCAACACCAGGCCCTTCCCTGCCGGTGCTGATTTGCTTCCCTACTTGTTCTGTAAAGGCTGTCAGATACAGAAAGGGGTTGTATGAATGGGGAGAAGAGCTGGCCTCCACCCTCGGGTTCATTTGAGGGCCAGTCTCCCCCAGTAGTGGAGGTGGATAGGCTTGGAAGTAGTGCAGCCTTCTTCCTCAGACACCCCTGGAGGCAGAAGGGGATGAAAAGTTTGATGGCAAAGGCTCTAGGTATGCTCTCTGACATTTCCAAGAGATCCACCATATGCATCTCGTGAAAGGCTGGCACTGGCTCTGGATTGGTGGGTCTGGGATGGGATCTTATGAATGACAGCACAGTGTGAATAAGAGTACCAGCTACCTGGCATCCTCTGGCCTATGTAAGTATGTGTGCCCCCCTAATGCTGGGAAGTCCCCAGAGGTCCATTCCCCCTCCCTGTGGACTGTGGCCTCTGCTCTATGCCTATTTCAGAATGCTGAAATAGTAGTAGTTGGGAAGCAGTAAAACAAGAAATGCCTTGGGTGGGGTCACACCACCACAAACTCCTCAAACTACCTTAATAGTCATTCCAAACATGAGGTTGCTTCGTGGAATATCTAGTAAACAAGTTACTTCCAAGTGCCTTGGCTGTCAAGCCAATGGAGGTGAGAAGATCCAAGTGGATCGGGGGGGGGCTGTGCTACAGGAGAAACGGAGAAAGAGTTGGCGGTAGTTTTGTGGCATACCTAGAGCATCACCTATGCTATATATTATTACGTTGTCTATTTAAAGTGTGCACGCGCCTCCTCCCTTTCACACAGCCTTTCATGCTGCTTACAGTAATTTTACAATCAAAAATAAAATCCAGTAAACCATCTAGTTTAGTGGAAAGGTGATTGAGAAATGCACTAAATAAATACAATAAAAAGAAATAACTTAAAACAATGACCACAGCAGGAACAACACATTAGCCACCAAGGGCTCTGGCAAACAGAAGTGTCTTTGCTTAGCATCACAAATGACTTTGCCTAACATCCCTGTGTCAGCAGTGGAGCACCACTGCGGAAAAGGCCCTGCCCAGTTGTTTCACCCCTAACCTTGCAAGGCAGGGGCACCTGCAGCAACCTGTTGGCAGCTGAGCTCAAGGAATAGGTAGCAAGTCTCTGGGGAGGTTACAGATGTTGCACAATACCTCGCTCATGCCTACAGAGCCTGATACCAACATCTCTGCTGCTCAAGTGGGGCATGGGGCATGCTTGCTGTAGAGGTAGTAGCAAATGCATGGACAGTTGTAGCCAGGAGCATCCAGAACCCAAAAGTTCTGATAGCGGCAGAGCCAGCCCACATACAAAAAGAACCTGAAAGCTTGTTTGAGGCAGCGACACTCTTAGTCACCCCTTATCTACCTGCTAGTCACCACCAGGAGTCTTAGGGTGATAAAAAGGAATAGTTCTTTCAGTGCATCTGTGCAGAAGGACAGTTCTTGTGCCTGCTTTTCGTGATTATTAGTACAGAGTACAGAAAGAGAGCCTCGCTGGGCCAAACCGTGGTGGGTCCCTCTAGCCAGCAGTGAGGGCCAGCCTCTGGAGAGAGCTCACAAGGGAGGCCTGGAGGAGGTGGTGGCCTTTCTCCACCGTTTGTCACCACCTTCAAAGCTACTGAACACGGATGTTCCACTTAGCTAGCATAGTTTTGAGAGACTTCTATAAGAAGAGGCTTGTTGGATCAGATCCAGGATCCATGGCTCAGTGGCAGAGCCTCTGCTTGGCATGCACAAGGTCCCATCCCAGGTTCAATCCCCGGTACCATCTCCAATTAAAAAGATCAGGTTGTTATTGACATGAAAGAGCTCTGCCAGAGACACTGGAGAGCTGTTGCCAGTCTGAGTAGACAACACTGACTTTGATGGACCAAGGATCTGATTCAGGATAAGGCAGCTTCCTGTATCCACTCAGTCCAACATATTTCATAGAATCATAGGGTTGGAAGGGACCTCTAGGGTCATCTAATCCAACCCCTGTGCAAATACCTACCCTCCACACACCCAGTGACCCTTACTCCATGCTCAGAAGGAAGCCCTTGAAAACAGTTTCGAGTGGCTTTCCTTGGCACAAGGCATTTAGAGGTAGGTTGCTTCAGAACATTGCCAGTCCATTTAGTATCAAGGGTGACAGGTTAATCTGCATTAATTTACCTGGCACACAGATGAGATCATGTGTACTGCAAAGACCATTTAACCACCAAGGTAGTTCCTCCAGAGCAAAGCCTCTATCTGTTTCCAAACCACTCCCCCAGTTGAAAGGCTTCATGGAGCCTCAGGGAGTTACCAGCTCAAGTTTCTTCTCACCTGGGGAGTTCTTTCTCCCTCCTCCTGTCCAGTGGGAGCTGTGCCAAAGCGTGGCAAAACCAGAAAGGTGGCTGCCTGCCGTCATGGTGTTGGAATTCTCATTAGATGTTAGTTTGGGAGTAGCATTCCTGGCCTCTGTGTGTGTGTCAGACAGGGTGCCGGGCAGGAGGGTGTTGAGGTGCAAGAGTCAGTCCTCCCACGCAACTGGCTCCAGAATGGTCGGGCGGCTGGAATTAGTTTCATTTTGGAAGGCAGCCGCTCTGGTTGTTCTCCTCCTAAGCACCTGGGGAGGGGCCTGACAAGCGGGGGTGGGGGCGCCTGGAATACTTCAGCTGAGGAGAGAAACAGTCTGCTGAGGAAGGTTCTGGAATGAGGGCAAATCTATTAAAAAACTGAGGAGGGGCAGAGGCGGCCAGGGAGAGAGGGAGTTTGCGGCCTTGGTGGGGAAAGGGGGCAGAAGGGGCACCCAAGAAACTGCTCTGGGACTGGCACAAAAGAATTACGGGAAAACGTCAACCATGGATGCTGGGTCATGCCACATAAAAATTCCGTCCGTAAACAAACAGAAATAGTCATTTTCTGAGGGGTAACTGACCAGGCTTTGCACGCAAGCATTCAATGAGACGATGCTAGTATCCTGTAGGCACTCTTGCCCCATTTCTGCAGCCAAGCACACATCCAGCAAAATGGTCCTTGCTGCTTGGCAAATCCAAACTACCGAGGAGAAAGGGGTTGAGATGGAACAGCTGAAACCTGAAGGGGATGCCCCACTTGTGGCCTCCTCCAGGACATTCCAAGAGGGGCTCTGGATTTGCTTAGCAAAGAAAGGGCACCAATCCTTGTCTTCCTCCTCCTCTGAGGTGGATACGTGTAGGAGTGTTGAACCCCCCCCCCACCCCAGCTATGCGCATTCTGGATGCTGCTGGCAGCAACCGCCTACCTCCAGGAGAGCCAGAGTCGAGGCACACGGCCAGCTCCTGCACTGGACAATGGCTGCCTTGTTCATCCTGCCCAGGCACTGGTGAGAAAAAACAACCAGAAAGGTAAACTGGCAGAAAAGCATATTCACACACCCAAGGTGGATGGAGAAGTAAGGCAGGGGAAGAGGCTGCAGGCATCTCCGAGCAAAGAAGCCTGCAATGCAGGAGGCGTCTGAGTGTAACTTCAGACGTGTCGCTTAAAGCACTCTGGAGCCCTTTCCTACTGCTGCTGTGCATGTGTGAAAGGCAATTTTCAGTGTGCCCATGTCTCATTTTTAAACAGACTGAAGGCTGCACTGGAAGATGGATGTATAATCCTGGTTGAACTTTTGGCAACTCTGGTGTAGATTGGGAACAGAGGCTCACAGTTTGCCATTCACCATTTTCCTCCCCATACTGATTTGGGAACATCATTTTCATGGTGGCATAACAAACAGCAAGACAGTCTAAGTGCCTGCTTGTGTTTCACTCCCAAATGTGCAAGACAGTGAAATAGTGTGAATGACTGAGAACTTGCAGGGTGTGTGTGTGGATGGCAGATCAGGAAAGGGTCAAAGTACCAGGGAAGCAGGAGATCCTTCATGAGTTTTGAGAGCTCACAGCTTGCTTGTCAGGCACACAAGGGAGAGGAATCATCCGAAGCTGCCTGAGAACAGATAAGGGGAGACTTCCATAGTGGCCAGCAGCTGGGGCAAGCAGTAGGGAGCGTCTTCTCTCTTCCTGGCTGGATTCTTTTGCAGAGTCCAATGTTTGAGCTGCTCCTTTTTCCTGTGTTAGGGGTTGTCTGGCACTAGGAGCTTCTGTTCAGGCAAGAGCAGCATCTTTCAATGAACCAAAAAAAGCACCCAGCACCAAAGAAAAGTGCTAGACAGGAGAGGCCCCTCTGCCGTGGCTGAATTCGGCCTCACCAGCCTGTGACCACATCTTCAAAGCTGGTTGTTCCCTTAGGGCTAGTTTTAGATTTTGAGGGGAGCACTTTACTTTCTCCCCTCTCCTGAAGCCCCCACACTCTACATATGACACAGCACAAGCATTGGCATAAACAAAGTGGAAAGTAGTTCCATTGGCCTCCAGCTGCTGCAGCTGGATCCTTTGACATCCTGGCCACAGGAAGGCGGGAAGGAATGCATGTTGGGCAGCTCCTCCCAGACTAATGAGGGGTTAGATCTGTGCGTGTGCTAATGATAGTCTCCTGCTCAGGCAGCTGTGGTCAAGGGGCCCCACCCAAGGTACGCATGATGCCCCATGGATCACCTTCTGTGTCCTGCAGCAGGGAAGTGGGCGGCCACACAGGAGGCTGCACAGGGACATGAAGTTTGTTGACTAGAAGGCCCAGCAGGAGCCTCAGAAGGGAAGGTAGCAGCTGGGTTTGGCCAATGGCAAGAGACCTGAGTGTGGCCTGGCCGACAGCATGCTGGTAGCTCCGCAGAGAGAAGCCCACAGCTCTGTAAAGCCGAGAGGTATCAAAAGCAAGAACAGTAATCTAGGAGGTGGAGGAAGGGGGCAGGGAAGGTTATGTTGGCCCCTCCAAGGAAGAGATGGGACAGGCAGATGGGTGGGACTGCCCACTGCCTTGGATGTGACCTTTTCCGCGCAGCCTGCACGTCCGTTGCTGGGCTTCTGTTGCTGTGGGAGATGGTTGGGGCTGGCTGGATCCAAATTAGCTCCTTTATTGATACGTGGTGCAGTCTGGTAGGGCAGTGATGGGTCTGCAAGCCAAGTCCTCAGGCTTGCCAAGAAGGCAAGCCAGGCTTGGTATTGGCCCTGCCTGCCCCTCGCCTGCCCCTGTCAAGGCTGTTACTGCGGGAGAGCTAATTAAAGGGGCAGCGAATGCTGCTCAGCAAGCTGGTGGAACTGGAACCGCGAAACCTGAACTTGCCCTTGCCAAGCAGCATTCCAGCTGGGCGAGGCTGGCGCTGGGCACTCCCTCCAGTTGGTGGCCATCCAGAAACAATGGCCACATACTCTGTGGCCAGGCTGTGAGCCAGGGTGCTAGACTTGCCTGTTGGTCAGGGTGCAACAGCACCATCAAGTAATCCTGGGGAAAAAGCCAAATTCATTCTGGCCTGCGGGCTCAGCCAGGAGCAGAGGGAAGGGGGCTACACCCCATAACTGGCCAGAGAGCCCCAGATTGAATAGCTGTGTCCAGCAGCTTTGCAATGCAATCCTGCCTCAGTCTTCAGTTCCCTTTTGCTCAAAACTGGCTGGAATGGATCTCGTTGCTCCCTTCTTATCACCCTCAACTTCTCCGGCCAGCCCTCTGAGTTGTCACAGTCGCCCAGCACAGGGGTCTTTGGCCTTTCCAGTCTCTGAGCTTCTAGCATGTGACAGGAAGAGGGGGCAGAGTTGTGACCTCACTGATATTGACCAAAAGTGCAGGGTATGGGAAACACAAACCAACCAGGAAGCCAATGGTCAGAGCAAAACAAGAGTCTGAGCAACCTTGCCTGCTGCCACCCCTCTCTGTACACATGCCTGCAAAGAGAAGCTAGAGACATAGCTCAGAAGCAGCAGCAGGTGCTTCCAAAATACAGACCCCTCAAAAAAAAAACCCAGGGTCTGCAGGGGCTCATCACCCAGCATATGGGACTCTGCATCCTATGGGGCTTCCTCAACCATTGCCCTAGCAAGTTTCCATCACTCTGAGTTCTATCGATGCACCCACATCAAACCAAGACAGTCTGGTGCTTAGAAAGAGTTGGTGCTGCAACTCCATGTAGGATTGCTGCAGGGTTCTAGGCAGCTGCAGGGGGAAAGAAAACTAAGAGGGACTCTACATAGTCTGTTGTGGATTTTTCGGGCTGTATAGCCGTGGTCTTGGCATTGTAGTTCCTGATGTTTCGCCAGCAGCTGTGGCTGGCATCTTCAGAGGTGTAGCACCAAAAGACAGAGATCTCTCAGTGTCACAGTGTGGAGAAGATGTTGGCAGGTAATTTATATCTACTCAGGAAAGTGGGTTTGGGCTGAGTCATCCTGTAGGAGTTTCCCAGGGTGTGGAATGCTAATGGATGGAGGCGTCACTGTATCCTGAGGAGGTTCTTTTGCATATGGATTGGTGCTACAGTGCCAAGACCACGGCTATACAGCCTGGAAAATCCACAACAACCATCGTTCTCTGGCCGTGAAAGCCTTCGACAATATATCTACATAGTCTATTTCAGTAACTGTCATTGATGATTTCCATGGGACATCCCTGTAATATGGTTATGAACAGGATGTGAGTGTACCCACCGAAGCACTCCTGAAGCACGCTTCCTATAACAAGGTTTGCGCCTATTTGTTATCTCTTCAGTGAGAACATTTTATTCTGCACTTCCTCCAAGGGGCTCTGGGCAGCAGCAATTTGATCCTCAATGAGCCTGGCAGGGGGGTTAGGCCAAGAGGGAGTGACTGGCCCCAGATCTCCCAGACAGTGTAAGGGCAAGTGGGTATTTGAACTCGGGTCTCTCCCCACCCCACTTCTAACCACCACGCCCCACTGGCTCTGCAAAACACCTATTTTGCATTACTGCTTGTCGGCAGCCAGCACTCTCCAGGCTGACTGCACGGAGCTGGTTTAACACGATGATGCAGAATCCAGAACAGATTTCACTGAAAGGGAGAGGGAAAGCGGGGAGGGAGGGCAAAGGAGCATCATTTCTCCCTCACCCCCACCCTAGCACGTGCAGAGCAGTCCCCCCTGCCCCGCAGCTGTGGAGAGCCCAGGTGTTTCTAATACCATTTGTGCTTCCGACAGCCCAAGTGTGGTGTCGTCTCCCCCAGTCTGGCAATTTAAAAGGGGGTTGGTTGTAGGGAAGGAATGCGGCAGGGTGGGGGAAGCGGGTCTCTGATGTGCTGCCAATCACTGAGCCAGCACCCTGCTCGGGTTTTTTTTTAGCAGAAGCAGGAGGGAGAGTGTGTCAGGAGACGCCTCTGGTTCAGTTGCCACATCTTGGGAGCAGATGCCTTCCTGCAGAGGAGCTGGCTCTGCATTCCAGCAGGATGAAGCCCTGCAGCCACAGCTGGGCCATGGGAGGGGGGCAGGGAAAATAAGTGGGCTTCGCTGAGCCAGCACGCACCGAAGGCCACAAGTCCAGCATAGTTCCTAACAACTCTACCCAATAATCTAGATCTCCTGGAGGGAAAATATGCTGCACAGCCATATTGGTCCACCCAAGTTCTAAAAACAAGAATGAAATTCATGCATTACCTTTTATTAGGACCAACCAAGTTGATATGAGACATTGTGCAAACTTTCCAGCTCAGCAGAACTCTTCATCAGGCTGGATGTTAACATCACAGCCTAAAGAATATGCCTTCTATCTTTCTACATTTTTTAATATCCAGGCTAATGAAGGGTTCTGTTGAGCTGGAAAGCTTGCACAATGTTTCTTGCTTCTGGAGACAGTCATAGCTCCATACTGATCAGAAATAAACTGAGGTGGGCAGAGGGCCTGCAGAGGTATGGAGCCTGGCTGGATGGGTGAAGGGGAGAATCTTGGAGGGGTTGTAGATTTACCTTTCCAAGGACTAGCTAGTGAACTGCTTCTGGCCCTTCTTCTTTCCATTAGGAAGACTGGCCCAGACCAAAGGAAGATGCTTAATTGTTCACTGAGCCTCCTAATCAAGGCTATTTAGGAGAAGCCCCAAAACTCTGCTTCCTTGCAGATTAATAAGCATGGGCAAGAGGCACGTTGCAAAAGCCCTTGTGCCTCTTGGTGCTTTCAAAAACTGCTCAGTTTGACTGTTTTTCCACCACTTTCATCACCTTCTCAAGCAGCTCTGCAAGTCTGGGAGCAGCTGGCCCCTTCCACATATTGGCAGTGGCAATAGGAAGAGTGTGGCAAGGGGTCTAGGGGGGAGTAGACTGGGGCTAGAGTTGAGGCTGCCCTGGCAAAGCTGCAAAGAGTAAAGGAAGCCAGTTGGATCCAGCAGCCTCCTGCTCTGAGCTCATTCACAAAGCCAGCAGTTCCCGCCTCTTGTCATCTGGCTCCAGCCTGGGCAGGGCACTGACCCTTCCAGCCCTTCACTTTCACACTCTGGAGGACTGGCAAACAGCCCCCTGCCCCCTCTCCTCCCAGTCAAAAAAGGATCTTTTAATCAGCCTGTTCCAAGTCATTTAGGGGGCCCCTAGAGCATCATCTGTGTCCTGGCTGTTGGCTTGTGTTCAGCTAGGGGGTGAGGAGCAGCCACCAGAATCAAGCTCTGTCAAAGGGGGGGGGCATTTGAGATTGTGCTTTGGTTTCAGATGGGCTCAAGGCATGATTGCCTAGTGTTTGAGTTTGGGGAGTGGTGCTGATACGGTGGTAATCTTTTTTTGGAGCGGGGGTGATACAATGGTTGTATGTGGGCTCTTCAGTTTGTGCTACTGGGAGCACCGTGAAGCTGTTGAGTACTTGGTACCAGGTCACCCCAGGTGGCAGCTTTGGCCACTAGGAAAGGCAGTAACTTTAATTTACTGTTCTGTTACGTCTTGGTCTGTCACTGGAGAAGTCCTTCTAGAAAAGAGGCTGGCCCACTTGTTTGGAGGCAATGCTTGCACTGATGAAATTTGTGTACCTAGTATTTATTTGGTTAGAGGGAAGGGTGGCTAGAAACAGAAACCACAACTCTGTAGAAAGATGACATGGCTATTTAATCCCCATTCTGCCCCCTGCCTAATAATGCAGAGTGTGCCAGGGGATGCTCAGGAAAGAGATGGACTCTCTGGTCATGTTCAGGAGCACTCTCTTCAGAACTGAGCCTTTGTGGTTGAAGTCGGTGATGGGACAGAAGCCTGAGTCCTCCCTGGGATCCCACAAGCCTGAGCATCTTCTATGCAGTGAGGAAGCTGCACCCCAAATGAGTCTGGGGGATTGCAGAGGCTGCAGCAGCCCCCAAAGGGAAACCTGGGGGCTTCTTTGGCAGCTCCTCATTCCAATAGCAGCAGTCCAAGAGGCAGTGCTAGCCCCCCCCCCCCCACAAACACTGATTGATGGAGCAGAGGCAAATAGACTTAATGGCAGCCCCCAGGAAGGCAGGCGGGAGGAAGGGAGGGTCCATTCCTTCCCCAAAGCCAGATGTCAGCAAGAAACCAGATCCTCCGGCCAACCATTGCACACAGACTGCCTGGCAAGGAAACACACTAGGCCCTTCAACATCCAAGCCAACCTTTCAGCACCCCCCTCGTCACAGCTGGCTCCCATTATCTAGAGTGCTCTAGGCGAAACCCTTAGCTCCATGGAGGAGCTTGTAAAGGTCTTTCACCTGAGAAGTTAAGGGATGGTGCCAGCACCACGGCAGCCAAGTAGGACGAGCAAGAACTGTTTTTCCAAAGGCAGGCTAGGATAGGGTGCATTGAAGAGAGGGCCTCACAACCCCTGCCTGCCCTAGACAACTGTGGAAAGGGAAGGCAGAAGTGAGAGCCGCTTGCCCCCCTGTACATTTATTTATTTCATTTGTACCGAGCCTTTTTCCCCAAAGGGGATCCAGAGCAGCTTATTTCGTTCTCCTCTCCTTCATTTTATCCTCACAACAACCCTGTGAGGAAGGTTAGACTGAAAGACAATGTGACTTGACCAAGGTCACCCAGCAAGCTTCCATGGCAGAGTGTAGATGTAAACCTGGACCTCCCAGATCCTAGCCTGACACTCTTAACCATCACACCTGCTGGAGCTGTGGGTAATTCTGATAAGGGTTTGCTTTCTGCCAGAGAGTGACTCTTTCTAGCTACCATGGTCACAGAGGAAAATGGGATACCCACTAAGACAACACAGGAGATCAAATTGGGCCTTTCCTTGATTGCAGGATTTATTTAATTCCTTCATTTACATACAGTGAAAAAAACAAAGCAAACAGCCCAAAGGCCCAGCATGCTTCCTTTTCCAACCGTGTGTGAAGGTGAAGGCCTGCTCTACATCCCAATCATCTGGAATTCACAGGCAGACTTCCTCTAACCATGCATCGGACAAAGAGAGCTGTGGCTCTCGAAAGCTTATGCTACAATAAAGTTGGTTAGTCTTAAAGATGCTACTGGACTCTAACCATGCAGGTTTCCCTTAGCGACCAAGTAGGCAGACTGAGATGCCTGATCTTTTCTGACTAAAGCCTGCCTGCTGCTCACCATGGTGAATTCACAATCTGAAGCAGAAGTCCTTTCGGTCTGTCCCCCCCCCCCCATTCAGTTAGGAAAGGGTAAAGAGGTTTCCATCTTAGAGGTCACATTCTTCCTCCCCTCTCCTCCCCGAGAAGGAGGCGTCCCCCCTCCCTTTGTCCAGCTGCACATTCCAGAGTTTATTACCTGTCTGTGTAATGCCAACTTTGAGCCCCCCTACATGGCCCTCTCCTTGGCTAATATTCTCTCACTTATTCAAAGAGCTGACAGACAAGCAAGCGGCCCCTAATTCCATCATGCTGGAAGCTGGCTGGGACCCACCTTCCCCACACAGCCCTCTCAGGCTTTCCTCGGTCCAACCACCATTTCCGTCCTCCCCAGAAACACAAGTAGGGCCCCTGCCTGGCTGCTTTTAATTGTGCCAAGAATGCCAGAAAGTGGAGCAGGCCCCAAGGAAACCCTTGGAAACACCCTCACAGGACCCAGACCCAACTCTTTAAAGTGTACTTTGGCCCTGAGTGGAATATTGACTGCACCATCAAGAAATGGCGGCCATCCTGTGAGGGCATTTCAAAGGGCAGAAACCTGCACCCAGCTTGGAAATCCTGCAGTCAAGGAAACCCAGACCCAACTCAGGTTCCCCACAGCTAAAAAACAGCAGTACGGAATGGCTTTTTAAATGTAAAGAGACCTCAAGCAGGCTTGGAGTGCTGCTGTTTCCTTCCCCTCAAGCCATTTTCCGATGTAGAAACTGTTCTGGGGGGAGTTATTTCCCTGTTTTTGCACAGAATACTCTGTGTAGAGCAGCAGCAACAAGGAAATAGCTTCCCTCCCAGCACTGTTTCAGCATGGGAAAATGGCTGGCGGGGGGAGAGCATGTCCTCCCCACACTGTAGTATTCTGAACCTGTTTAGGCTTTTTAAAAAAAAATCCCCACAGCTGCTGTGTGGCTGCAGGGAAACAGAGTTGGGTCTGGGTTCCCTCTTTAAAAAGGTGTAGTTTGGCCCCCAGGTTGCATGTACATAGGTGCATTAAAATGCACCCTCTGCCATGGCCAAGGGCGACAGGAATGGGCAGAAGCAGCATCCACACACCCCTTTAGAGAGCCAGGACCCACAACACATCTATGCATCTGACAAAATATACAACCAATATGAAAGTCTCTCAGGTGTCACAGGAGTCTTGTTTTGGCTGCCGGGACCTTAAAAAGGTGACTGCCCAGGAACAAGTCACTGTGTACCATAGGCGTTCTTTTTTGCATTATTCCCCAGGAAAGCAGCACCTGGAAAACATTCCATCAGAACTGTGAAAGCCCATATTAATTTCTCAGAGTTCACAAACTGAATACTTGACTCTCACCGGCTGAAAAAAAATCCATGTGGATTTTTGAGGTAATTCTTCTGTCGAAGAGCAAGATTCAGGTCCAGTAGCACCTTAGAGACCAGCTCAGTTTCCAGGCTGTGAGCTTTCAAGAATCAGAGAGCGTTCACACCCTGGAAATCTAAGACCAACATGGCTACCCACCTGAAACTATCTTCCGTGGAAGGAATGCATTTGGACCTAGTTATTATTAAAATGTCAGACTAGGATCTGAGAAACCCAGGTTCAAATGCCCGCTATGCTATGGAAGCTCGCTGAGTGACCTTGGGCCATTCACATACTCTCAGCCTAGCCTACCTCACAAGATTGTTGTGAAGATAAAATGGAGGAGAGGAGAATGATGTAAGCTCCTTTGGATCCCCATTTGGAAGAAAGGCAGGGGTAGAAATGAAGTAAATAAATAAACAATTTCCCTTCCTTTCATGGAGGAAACCTCATAGGAACAGATCCGCAATATGAAATTAGGAGAGGAAGGGTGGAGAAGGATACAGGGCTGTGGGGGCACTTCTGCCCTCTTCTTTGAAGGACAGGTTTTCAGGGGAATGGAAATCTGACCTTCCTATAGTGTGAGTGGTAAAGGTTCAGGAACCCATGTAAAAAGGGGAAGGAATGCATCACAGTACCAGAACCCCAAGGCAGGCGAAGAAACCAGTTCACCAAAGGAGTGGGATGCCAAGATTGGGAAAGGGTGGCGCTCCTCCTATGCCTGAAATAGGGAGAAGGTTTTCAGCCAGTTGAAGCTTCCATCTATGACCATGGCAGGCAGGGCAGGGGACTGCCCCCTCCCAAGATACAGGTGTAGGAGCCCTGCCATCTTTCCACAGAACCAGCATATCAAGTTTAAAAGCAGGAAGTGGTGGCAGGCAGAGTTAAATCCACAACCTGCTTGATTCAGCCTTTGTTGGTGACCTCAAGGGGTGGCGGCTGTTGACAAAATGTTAGGGGAGGCACCATGGAGAAGGAGGCTTTGCAAAGGCGGAGAGAAGATTGATTCATTCTGTGTCATTTCCCCAGATGAACTCATCGACCAAGGAAACAGAAATGGAATGAAATTCAGCAGCACGATACTCAGGGATCCAAGACGATTTTTGTTGTCAGGGCTCCCTAGGGAATTGTCAGATGGAAATGACGGAGGAGGGAAACAGAGCCAGGGGTGGTGGCTGGCCACTGCATGGTTCAGCCATCTGTGAAGGGGATGCAAAACAAGACCAGCCCCAATTCTGCTAAGCACAGCACATGCTTCTCACTTGGCAGCCTTGGAGACCCCTCCCAATGTACTGACAGAAGGGGAGGGGAGGCTTCTTTGGTGGGCAGGGAGTTCCCGCATGGATCTGAGCAAGAAGTGTCCCTCTCCGCTGAGTGAGGAGAGACACTTCTGAGAGACAGCGGTCAGTCCTGCTCTCTGAGGCCTGGCAAGGCCCAACAGTCTTGGGGTGAGGGCAGAAGGAGTCTGGTGGGCCCTTCTCTGACCCAGCCCAGCAGACCTGCAGCTGCTTTGGTGGCCACTTGGAACTGGGCAGGGAGAAGGAGGGAAATGCACTCCAGGAGGGGGTTGGGTGGGGCTTGCCTGGCTCGGGCTGCCTTTGTCTGTCTCAGACGATAAGTATTTGGGGGGGGGGCAGCCAAGGTTCAATAGCCTTGCGGTATTCTTGGGCAGAAATCCCTGCACAGGGCCTGTTTGGAGAGTGTGTTGTGTTAGGGTGGGTGTATTTCTCCAAAGCAAAGGGAAGGAGGAGAGCAGTCCACTCTGTGTGTGTATAAGCGTGTGCATGTGTGCGCGCATCCTCATGCTTGGTGTGAACACATGGCAGAACGTAACTACAGTAGTCCCTAGCAACACCAGGGATTCCAAGAGACTGGGGGGACATGGCTGGCGGCAGCATTTTACCCCTTGCTTCTCATTCCTACAATCCACCATTTGGTGCTCTGTCACAAGACCCTCAAGTAGCCCTGACTCCTGAGAGTCACCATCTCTTGCTGGCGTCAACCGAAATGCTTTGAATTAAGCCCCCCAAATGCACTTCATTGGCCCCGAAGTGTCAGGGGAGGTCTGCCTGCAGAACGTGGGAGCAGGAACCACCCGACTGTGATGACTCTGCAGAGCTGCCTCCGGCACGGCCGAACCAAAAAACAAACACTCGGGAGCCTCCAGTGCTCTCTCTGCAGCCAGGAGGGCTTCAGTAGTCCACACTCAGACAGGACGGCCTAGCCTCCTCCTCTCTTTATGCACCCGAGGACCAAAGCCAAGGAGGGACTCAGACTGGAAGCAGGCGTATGTTAAAGGAAGGGGGGGAGGCACAGCCTGCTTGCTTGCTTGCTTGCTCAGAGGAGGCCTTCTTGTTTTTACTCCCACATCCTGGGAGGGGAAGCCCATGGAGGCAGACTAAGGAAAAAGTGAATATCTGCTCCGGGAGAGGGTAGGAAATGGCCTTATTCCTCTGTGCCCCCCATTATCACAAGCCACCTACATGCCCCCCTAAGGCAGAAGCTGTTGACTCCCCCAGTGAAACTGTAGGAATCCTGCCTTGCTGTTAGAGAGGGCTGCCCTACAGAAATGGCTTTTGAAAGGAGTCCGGAACATCTGGGAGCTGGCTTCCCTCACATTGAGCCTGGAACAGATTTGAGAGGGATTACTGGCAGAGGAGGGAGTAGGGGGTCCACGAGCTGGCCTTTGCTGAGGGTCTCAGCTCCTGCCTAGCCACCCAAGCCCCACTTTCAGCAGGCACAAGCCAAAGCCCTCATTCCACACTGCCTTCTTGCCGAACAAACCTTTACTTGCACAAAAGCTCCCGGGCAGAGTTGTGGAAAAAGAGTGCAGCCAGCTAGAAGGTCACGTGGCTCCCTGAATGCATTGCCAGAGTCTGGTTTCGTCCTTTCCTCCTGTTCAAAGTCCACAACATACCCAGCCAGTGCCAGGTTACAGCCCTCTCTGTTGCAAACTGCAGTGCCCAAATTCCTGGCCCCTCTCGCTGGCCGAGAAGGGAGGGGGAATGTGGAACTGTGGGCTGGAGGTAGGACTGGCCCTGCCTTCTGCGGGGCTCAGAGCAGCCTTTGCTAGCAGGCACACCTTTTTTCCGCTAGGAAGAAAGACCAGGTTGGATTTCCAGCCTGACCTGTGATGGAGTGATTGGCGGGGGTGGGTGGGGGGAGGCTCATGGCAGAAGCTGCCTCCTTTCAAGTCCTTTGGTTTTCCTTCTGCAGGGTCTGCGCCATGAGGTCGCCCATATTCTGGGCCCTGCTGCTCTTCCCTGCAGGGATCCTTGCCCAGGGCTGCCCAACCGACTGCCAGTGCAGCCAGCCCCGGACAGTCTTCTGCATCTCTCGGAGAAGCCACACAGTTCCCCAAGGACTGCCACAGGACACAGCTAACTTGTACGTGTTTGAGAATGGCATCCACTCCCTGCATGAGAACAGCTTTACAGGCCTGCCAGCCCTCCAGCTCCTGGACCTCTCCCAGAACCAGATCTCCAGCCTGCCCAGAAATGTCTTCCAGCCACTGACCAGCCTTTCCAATCTCGACCTGTCCTCCAACCAGCTGCATGAGATCAGCAATGAGAGCTTCCATGGACTGCGCTTTCTGGAGCGCCTCTACCTGGACCGCAACAAGATCCGGCTGATTCACCCACAGGCCTTTGATTCCCTGGAGAGCCTGTTGGAGCTGAAGCTCCAAGACAACCAGCTTCACGTGGTGCCACCACTCCACCTGCCCACGCTCCTCCTCCTCGACATCAGCCGGAACAGGATCACCACCCTTGAGCCAGGCACCTTCCACATCAATAAGCTTGAGTCTCTGAAAATTGCTGGGCTCAATCTGGATCACTTAGATGAGGAGCTTTTGCAAAAACTCCACAACCTGCATGAGTTAGACGTTTCTGACAACCTGTTGAGCAGGGTGCCGGGGGTCCTGAAGCAGCTGCGTGGCCTAACAAAACTCAGCCTGGCCGGGAATGCCCAGATCTCTCAGCTGCACTTGGAAGATTTCCAAGAGCTACCCAACCTCCAAGAACTGGACATCAGTAACCTCAATCTCAACCATCTCCCCAAGGACTTCTTCAGTGCCTTTCCCAGGCTCAAGGCAGTCACTGCTGCAGAGAACCCTTTCAACTGCATTTGTCAGATGAGCTGGTTTGTCAACTGGTTGAGCACCAGCAAAGCTTCGCTCCAGAAGCCTGAGGAGACCCGGTGCCATTTCCCTCCCAAGAATGCTGGTAGGCTGCTCCAGCACCTGGAGTACACAGATTTTGGGTGTCCAACCACTACCACCACCACCACCGCTTTGAAAACCACCAGCCCGAGGCTTGCTACACCTGTTCCTAGCAGTGGACACATCCCACCAGAGCCCAGCACAGCCAGCCCCACACCCAGGCCAGACAGCTCCACACTGACTCTCGTCACCACTCAAGAGGGCCAACCCAGTCCCGAGACACGTCTCTGCCCACCCTACACCTGTCTCAATGGTGGTGCATGCCAAGTAGATGCCCACAATCACTTGGAATGTATTTGCCCCATAGGCTTCTTGGGCTTGCGCTGTGAGATCAAAGCCCCAGTGGCAACTTTGCCAGCGGTCACCCTGGCACCAACTCAGCCCAAACAAATTGCCATAAAGCACATTGGCAGCACCTCCCTTAAAGTGGATCTGCAGAATTACATCCAGTCCAAGAGCCAGCTGAAAGGAATACGGCTCACTTACAGTAATCTCTCTGGGCCCGACAAGCGGCCAGTCACCCTCAACCTGCCGGCCACCTTGGCAGAATACACAGTGCGGGAGCTGAGACCCAACTCCTCATATCACATCTGCATTGGGCCACTTGGGGACAAAGATCACGAGGAGGACTTCTGTGTGGAGGCCCACACCCTGCACCTCACCCACCAGCAGCATGCCCCCGTGACCCAAAGTAGGCACATGAATCTGACACTCATGGTTGTGCCTGCCGTAACTGCTGTGCTGCTCATTGTGGCAGCCATCACCAGCATCTTCTACTATGTGCGGAGACGGAGGCGGCAGGGGAAAACACGAGCCACGCTGGGGGCCAGCTCCAGTCCACTGGAGCTGGAGGGAGTGAAGGCTTGCCTTGAGAATGGAGACCTGGTTGGACAGGGCCCGAAACTGCCAGGGAAAACAGTGGCCCCAAATGGCTTGGAGTATGAAGTGCCCCTCATGGAGCCGCAGTGCACAAGTACCTCCATGCCCAGGGGACTGAAGCCTTCCTACTTTTAGGACCAAGAATGGCATCATGATTCAAGAGCTGGCTCTAGGACCAATGGCATGACAGGGAGCTGCCTCTTTGACTGCTGGAGGCTAACCTTCCAATGTGTGAGGAATGACATCCAAAGAGGGGCACACTTAGGAAGCAGACAGCTCCCACTGGACTATGGGCCTTACTTACCACCAGGGCCCCAGGAACCTGGATCCACAGACAGCCCTTCTTGCCAGTTGCATCTCTCCTAAGGCAAGGGGCCCTGCATTTTTGCAGCGAAGAAGCCTTTTGCCAACTACAGCCGGGCCCCACCAGAGGTCATCTAAATGTGATGAAGGAATGAAGAACCAGGCATCACATGGCTAGGTGGTTGGGGAGGGGGACAAAGAGAGAAAGGAGGGCATGACGGAGCTCCCTGGCTGAGCTCCTAGGGAAGAAAGCTTTATGGACCTTTAGAGAGTATTTATAATGCCAGATTATTTTCCCATTTCTTCTGGGAAATCTCTTTTCTAACACAGATTGAGGTACTTTTGTAAAACCAGATTATAAATGCTTTTGTACAAAAAATAAAACAGTGTTTGTACAGTGTGTGTTTGAGGCAGCAACCTCAAAGGGAGAACTCTGAGTGGAGGGCCCAACCTTCAGATCTCTCATAGAAAGCAAAGGGCCTGGGAGACAAGACACAGGCAGGGAGAAGGTAGACCTGTTGTGAAGCTGCCTCATGCCAAGTCCATTGCTCCCTCAGATTCTTGTAAGAGGAGATGGCAGAAAAGAAAATCCAGAATCTTCTGCGTGCCAGGCACTGGCTTTAGCAGTGAGCTGTGGCCCTCCCCTATTTGAGAGCCTGTATGGTGTTGTGGCTAGAGTGTTGGACTAGAATCTGGGAGAACCAGGTTCAAATACCTGCTGTGCCATGGGAGCTTGGTGGGTGACCTCAGACCAGTCATAAACTCTCAGCCTAACCTACCTCACAGGGTTGTTGTGAGGATAATATGGGTGAATTATGTAAACCAACTTGGGTTCCCTCTGGGGAGAAAGTTTGGATATAAATGAAGTAAATACATACATATACCAACCTGATGATCTAAGGAAACCTGAGTTAGACCTCAGTTAACCCAAGGGATCAGAGAGAGATCTTTGCATGTGATCTTCCTACCGGAGATACCAGGAAAAGACTGAACCTCTGGGCCTTGTGCATTCAACGCAGTTGCCCTGCCAGATACTAAAGGGCAGCCTCTGGCCAGTGAGACAGGTTGAGTGGGTTCCACAGCTCTGTGGCACGAGCCCCTTTAGGCGCAGAGTCCCTCTTTCGCCTCTTTCAGAGGGGCAGAAGAATGGCCACAGTTCCCAACTACCAGACCTTCTGGCCATTGTGAGGGCAGAAAGCCACTGTTGATGGTCGTACTAGGACATCCATCCTCGCAAAAGCCCACAAATAAAATCCTGATCTCAAAACGAAACCTTTACATTGAGCTCATTTGGGGTCAAAATAAATAAATAGACCTAAGCCTGCCAAAACCTTCCAATCCAGTTTCTCCATCAGATTAATTTGCGTAACATCGATCCAGTACATACAATTGTAGGCTACTTGGAAGGCTAGCCAAACTAGTCTCCTAAGAAACAGGCAGCTGAATTGGAGCCGTTCATCTCCAGTCCCAGCTGAGTTTCCACAAATCCTCTTTGCACAAGTTCCGCATTAGATGCAGAAGGAATCGGCAGCTTCCAGGACACCGCCACAGGTCATGTCAACTTTTAGAATACCTCTGCACCCAAGTATCACCATGACCCAGTTTCCCTCTCCAATTTGTTCTCCTCCTGCCCCACCCCCATCCAGCTACCCCTAAACGCTCTGGGCCAGACGGATCTCTCTTTCTGTGAAGGAAGGAGGTCCCAGTGGTTACCTAGCAATCCTTTACCTCTCCTGAAAGGAAGTGTCTGAAGAAGGGAGCTCTGACTCTGGAAAGCTTACATCCTGAAAATCTTCTTGGTCTCAGATGTGCCACTGGACTCAAATCCTGCTTTACCTCCCCTATCACTTTTGGGTTCAGATCCAGCTAGCAAAAGGGTAGAAAACTGGCCCCAACTGCAGCAACAGAGAGTCCAGTGCTCTCTGGCAATGCCAGGCCTTGCCCCAACACCCTGACAGAGACAGAGCATTCTCTGAGGTCAATCCAAGGCCTACAAGTGGTAGGCAGAGAGGGTAGGGATTTGTGTGGGACTCAGCCAGACTGTCCTGGCAAAAAGGGCAGTATGAAAATCCCTGTTGGGGAGGAAGGGGGAGACAGTATGATTGGGAAGCTTTCAGTGCCTGCAGTAGGCCATTTCCACTGGCTCCTGAGAAGAGCAATCCCTTCTGTCATGAGAGCTCTGGTCATCGGTCGGGGAGCCAAAGAGACGCTTGCTGAGCTCTCCTGGTCTTGGCCTGCTGCTCTTTGTGGCAGGAGGTGGGAGAAGGAAGACCCGCTGCTGTCCCCAATTCAAGAACACGTTCTTCCTGGCACATTCCCCTTTCAGCGGATCAAAAGGCAAGAGCAAGGCCATCCCTTTGCAGAAGGGGTGGGTGGGGTGTCCTTCATCAGTGATCCACATTTTACTTCATTTATACCCCACCTTTCTCCTCAAGGGGGACCCAAAGCAGCTTACATCGTTCTCAACTATTTTATCTTCCCAACAGCCCTGTGAGGTAGGGTTAGGCTGATAGTATGTGACTGGCCCAAGGCCACTCAGCAAGCTTCCATGGCAGAATAGGGAATCAAACTTGGGTCACCCAGATCCTAGTCCATCCCTCTAGCCACTACACCATGCTGGCTCTCCTCTTCCAGCTAAGGAAGAAGTAGTTTGGTTTCTACAAAGGAAAGTCCTGCCTCACCAACATTTGGGAGCTCGTTGAAAAGTTTAGCAAGCATGTGAATAAGGGCAGTCTGGGGGACATCATCTACTTGTACTTCCCAAAGGTTCTTGATAAGATACCTCACCAAAGACTTCTGAGTAAGCTCAGGAGTCATGGGATAAGAGGACATGTCCTCTTTGGATTAAAAGTTGGTTAAACCCCAGGAAGCAGAGAGCAGGAATAACTTGACAGTTCTCTCACTGGAGGGAAGTGAGCAGTGGGGTCCCCACAAGGATCGGTATTGGGTCTGGTGCTATTTGTTTGTAAATGATTTAGAATTGGGAGTGAGCAGTATAGCGGTCAAGTTTGCAGATGATACCAGATTATTCAGGATAGTGAGAACCAAGATGGATTGTGATGAGTTCCAGGAGGATTTCTCTAAATTGGCTCAGTGGGCCACAACATGACTGTTCAATGTAGATAAGTGTGCACATTGGAACAAAAAATCCCAACTTTAAATATATGCTGATGGGGTCTGAACTGACCAAAACTGAGAATGAAAGAGATTGTCAGGTTATGGGTGGACAGCTTGATACAAATACAGTCACCTCAGGGTGCAGTAGTGGTGAAAAAAATCAAACCCAATGTTAGGGTATGTTTCCGGGTTTCTAAATAAAGAGATTATTTAGAGGGTTGGATTAATTGTCACCAATATGCAGATGATACATGGCTCTCTCTCTTCCTCTGTTTCAAGAGAGGCAGAAGAGGAACGGATGACAGGGAATAAAAGAAGCTTAATCCAGACAAAACAGAAGCGGTGTGAATGGGGTGCAACAGTAGTACTGCAGGAATAGGTATATGGTCTACTCTGGAAGGGCTGTCCTCGCTTCCTAAAAGAGCAGGTTCACCATCTGGCAATGTTCCCAGATTCGTCTTTTTCTGAATAAGCAGCGGCAGAGACAGCAGTGATATCTTAGCAGCTTGAACGAGTGCAGTGGCTGTGGCTTCTCTTGGAGAAAGCTGACACAGCCTCTGTCCAGCATGAATGGCCATAACATGCATCGCATGGGATTCACTTTGGAAGCCTCTCTGGAAACTTCAAATGTCTCAGAATGTTAATTACAATATACATGGGTCACAGGCGCGATATAAAAATCAAACTGGTTTTCAGCTCCTTGGGTCTACACTTCCTTGAGGACTGTCTATTCCTGTCTCTGCTCTGAGGTTAGCGAAGGGGTCTGTTTGGGAACTCACTTTATCCCAGTTTGCCAGGGGTTCATGCAAAGGCCATCTTAGCAGCCATCCTTGTGCTGTGGACCTCTATTCTGCAGGAATTTCATCTAGCCCCCTCAATACCAACTTCCTGGAGCCTTTTTACTTGTTCCAAAAGGCCCGGATAATCTTTTTTTTTTTAAATCACTGGCTTCTAGCAGTTGGTTTTGTGTTGCTAGCTTGTTCAGTGGTGTCCATTTTATTTTCTGTTTTATTGGGATTTTAATTCCTTTTTACTTAGGCACATCTACTATGAAATATACATAGCCCTTAGGCATATATGAATAGGTATCCTACAAGTGGGCTAAATAAATACAGCAAGAGACCAGCGGCACCTTAAAGACTAACAGCATTTATTTGTATATTAGCCTTTGTGAGCCACATGCATTTCTTCCAAGTGAGCGTGACTCATGAAAGTTCATATACGAATAAAAGTTTTCAGTATTTAGGTGCAACTGGACTTTAGCTTTATCTTGCTACCACAGACTTAACACAGCTACCCTTTTGCAACTAAATACAGGCCACCTGGCTATTCCAGTGCCCAGCCTGGATCCAACTGTGTAGAGTAACAATGGTTATTCTGAGCAAGAAGCACTCTGTGCATGTTCGAAAGCACTGTTATTTCACAAGGGAGAGCTTTCACCAAAATGAGCAATGCTTCCTGTCCCTAATGAGCTTCAGGGTGACTCCAGATGCCAAAGGGGCAAGTAGGAAGTGAGAGGTGAAAGAGACACGTAGCCAAGGTGGAGACACGTTGTGTTCTGATTCTTCAAACCCTTTGTCTATGAGCAAACTTAGAATCTACACTTCTTTGAAAACACACACCAAGGTAAAGCTGATTTTCTACCAACAAATCCAGATTTTATATCCTCAGTGTGTTACAAAAAAAACCCAGGAATTATTTCTCTATCTTTTGCACAATTAATTCTACTCCTGCTGGGCTGGGGGCACAAGAGAGGCATGTGGTTCTGGGCATATTGGCCAGAATCCCTTGCACCCACATAAGAATTAAAAGACTAGCCTTTTTTCCCCCATCTGAGGACACTGAATTCTGCATGCGGCACAAGCACAGAAAACACCAAGCCCTGGACTGAGCTACACTAAAATTTCTGTCCCAAGAGTTTCAGAACATGAAATGAATGGAACCTCCTCAGACAGGGACATTCCATCAACAACCACCCCCCCCCCACCCCAAATCTGGCCACACGTCAGGAGCAGACTGCTTGCTGAGAGGGGACACTGAAGCTATAGTCAGTGCTGCAGAACTGTCCATCTCACTTTGGAGCAAGTCACTGGAAGAGGGGTTGGGCCACATCCGGGGCAGCTACTGAACCCAAGCACCCCCCCCCCCAATGGCGGCCAGGGCAAGAGAGACACGGGCAGGGTGAGGAGTGCTCACATTTGAAGCTCTTTTGCTTTCCTGGAGCCCAATTCAAGTACTGTTTACACAGCTGCCTCCATTTGCGGCCTCCGCCCTACTGGCCTCAGGTCCAGAGCTGCCTCCCCTCCTCCCCCAGCTGCACACGGATCAAGTGAGCACCACATGCATTTGATTAGCAGGGGCTTTTTGGATGTTGGATTACAGAGCCACGGCTCCACCTAGCTAGTAATACGATTCTTTCCTTTTGCTGTGATTCAGGGGGGCGTCTGCGCCAGGCCAGGCAGGAGTCTCTCCTTCCTCTGCAGCTCAGCAAGTTTTCAGGAAAAGCTGTGAGGGTTTCTCTGGGGCTTCAGCCAAAACCAGCACATGAACTGCATGCAGCACTTGGCCCCATCCACCCTGCTCTGTCTTCCCGAGCAATGCCCTAAGGGCTTATGCCTCTCAGCATCCAGCACACACACGCTGCCTAAACAGGGCTCTCACCTCATGGGCCACTTAGACCAAAGATTCACTCACAGACATGCTTAGCTCTGGGGGGTTAATAAGCTCATCTGATCCTGCAAGAACATCAGTGCTTCATGGAAGCAGGTGTGGATCTTGACTGGTCCTACCTCGTTCCATGGGAGAGCAGAGATGGCCACAGAGGTGTCTCACAGGCTGTGGAGGGGGGGTGGGGTGAGCAGATGGATCAGCAGGGTGGAAAAGTTCCCACAGGAAGCACACCTGGCAAATCAAGACCCTGTACCTTCCACAGAGAAAAGGCCCAGAGGGGCACGGGGAAGCTGCAATTCCACCCTCCTCCCCGCGATGCAAAGACTTCCTCACACCGCCACAGCCACTAAAGCCCCACATCCAGCTGTGGACTGTCCAAGTGTTGTTCCTATCAAATTTGTGTACTAGGGCAAGGCAAATACATTTCAGCAAACTGACAGAGGGCGGGGAGAAGAGGAAACGAAAAGGTACGGAATGCCCTGGGTGAAAAGCGGCAGGTGAACTTCCCCCTACCACATTCCAAAGGGCTGAGAGGACAGGATGGCTCTGCTGAAGAGTGGCCTATTACAGTTTTTAGGATTGTCGGCCTTAACCTTGGGCAGGCCAAGGAAGGACCACAGCTCTGTGGTAGACACAGGGGTGGTGACTCCAGAGACACTCCCAGGGCAAGTGTTGCCCCTCCCCCCACCACAGGCCTCCTCAGTGACTGGTCCCCTCAGTCTCAGCCCCTAGCTTGCGGCACCAAGGCCAAAGGGTGGCCTCTCTGCTGTCAGCTTGCCCACCCGCTGAAGCAAAGTGGACTGGACTGCTGCATAGCCATGAAACGGCTGGGCTGGAGGGCAGACCCGACTCCCCTCCTAAGGACTTGCTGACCTGTTGAAAGGGTCCATTGTGAGCCTCCCAGCAGATTTTTCAAATTAGCATCCCAAATTCCTGTGAAAATCACTGCTGAGCAAATATTTTCCTTACGAGCCACGTGGATTTTCCAACCTCCAACCGCACTAGGGAGGGAGCGGAAAGCAATGCCACGAGCAAGCCAAAGAAGGGCGGAGGAGGAGGGCCAGGCTGCAGCCCTCTGGCCAGGCCTGTGCAAAGAAACTTGCTCAGGGGTTCACTGGCAGCTGCTGGGGAGACTTCCCACTGGATCTTGCAGCACCACTGTTTGCCACAGACTTTGGTAAAGGATCTGTACAAGGCACACAAGAGGATAACGGTTAGAACTGAAGCCCTATGGCTAATGACCAAATGCAAGCACCGAGACAGTCCTCAATAGCAGCTCAAAGCACCAAGAGGAGAGAAAAAAGGACAAAGCAACCCCTCCCTCCACACTCATCAGAAGCTGTGCGCAGGCAGCAAAGCACGCTAGCGGCTGACTCCGCAATGCTGACTCAGCGCCAGGGAAGGATTTCAGAAACCTCCCAAAGGAAACCAAGATCCAAGCCTGCCCCAGCTCCAGCTGAGCACAGATGCAGTAGAGAACACCGCTGCTGGTGAGGAGAAGGGCCAGTGTGCCTTCTGGAGGAGTCTGCCAAACCTTGCCTGACCAAGACGTTTTCCTGTCAGGGATGGAAGCTGCCAGGCTTGGCTCAAAGCATCTGAGCTGCCAAATGGAGCATCTTTTCCCCAAGAGGAGAGAGCCAGCAGTGAGCAAAGGGAGCGCCTGTGTTTGCAGGCCCACTGTAGGAGAACTTGGGCCCCTGCGTTCTTTAATGCTGGTTATCACAACACAGGCCTTTGCCAGTAGCTATCCACTCTCAGCTGCTACAGGCCAGCTATGCCACGGGCAGTTCCTTGCTAGCAGGGGCCTTCCAGGCAATCACTTGTTAATACTCCTTGCGGCAGGTCAGACTGTGCCTCCCCCCAGCTTGCAATAATCTCTGCCAGGATCTCAATTCAAAATATTCGACTGTTGAGGAGAGTTGCAATTTGAGCTGTAACCCCACCTTCCACTGGTACCTTGGCAGTGGCAAATGCCATAGGCACCTCTTGACCACAGCAGCATCATTGACAACGGAAGCACAACACACACACACACACACACACACACACACACACACACACACACACAAATCTTCACTTGGATTTCTCATGCAATTTCCTTTTCGTTCTTCCACCCTCTGATTTGCAGTTCTGGTTGGCCCATTTGCTCTCCAGAACAGAATGGGGGTTCAGCAACACAAACCTTGTAAGCAGGGTGCCACCCCCCACCATCCTCAGCAGGCCAGAAATGCAACCAGTCTTCATAATTGGTGGGGGGGATGGGGCTCCTCAATTTTCAAAACAGACTTCTAATCAACAGATGGGGAAGTCAGTCCTTCCCTTCTAACCCATGGACAAATCCGTCATTGGTTGACTAGCCCCTGAATAGGTATGCATCTTTTGGTGTCTTGGGGCATTCGAATCACAGTTTGACTCCAAAATTTTTGCCTGTCATGAACACCTTCCTTAAATCAGTAAGGACTCCCTTGGCTTCATTCTGGCTTCCTTTAACCACCCTGCCATGCTCACACACTTAGAGCCAAGCTACAAGTGACACCTGACACAGGCTGGACACTTGTCAGCTTACCTCAAGTTTTGATGGGAAATGTAGGCATCCTGGTTTTACAGCTTGGCTCTCCATTACAGCTGCAAGACCAGAATGCCTACATTTCCCATCAAAACTTGAGGGAAGCTGACAAGTGTCCAACCTGTGTCAGGCGTCACTTGTAGCTTGGCTCTTAGTTGCTGAAGGGAGAGGGGGGCGGGGTTGTGGATAATATGAGCATGAGAAGGACAAACGCAGCCAGTGGAACTGGGGATGGGTGGAGGAGAATGCTCTCAGTCCTATCAAGTATTCTATTAATTAGAATACTTCATTCTCAAAAAACAAATTAGTGCCACAGATTTAACAGCCTAGATTCCCTGCATCTGTTTTTGTTCTCAGCAAACCAGGATGGGGGGCTCCGCTGTATCCCCCCCCCACTCTATTTGTTACAGCGGCAGGTAAAGCCAGAACCAGATTTTCAAGCCCAGGCTTCACAGATAGCGATCAGGGACATGTGTGCAAATGGCCTGTAGATGATTAACAGCCATTATGATCAAAGCAACGGGGGTGGGGGGAGGCGGGGAGAGGTTCAGGCACAAAGAGACCAGGATTTTGCCTGCACCCCAAGGGCCCCTCTACTTCTGAACAGTAACTTGGTTCATTTCCTCTCTGGGCAAGAGCCACAGAATTGCTCGGGGCCCCTGGCTCTGAGACAACCGTCTTGTGGCTCAGTAACTTACTGGATGGATCCTTTAGGGGCTGTTTGCATTAAAATCAAGGACTCCCTGGAGCTCCTACACTAGGGATCTGTGATCCGTCAGGAGCTTAAGCCCTTCTGCCGGACGGGATGACAAAGATCAGGGCCCCTCCTTTGGCTTCAGGACTGGTGCAGCGGCAGGTGCTTGCCCCCCCCCCCGAAGAGCACAGGGTGTCAGACCTTGACAGCACCTTGCCTGAGAAACCACTTAGCCACCTCAGCAATGGCAACGACGTCTCTGTGCTTGCACCACATGGAGAAGGTCTTCCACACAGACACAGCTAGGACAGGGATGGTGGCCAGGGATGGTGGTCAGTAGAGTGGCATCTCCCGCTTAAGATTATACTTGGGAAGTTCCCCTCACGATTCGAGGGACAAGGTGGAGGCAGGCGGGCTGCGAGTGAAGGACAGATTATTCTGTTTCATCCTGAGGATCTCAGGGATGGACGCCAACATCTCTAGTAGATCAAAAAAGCACATTATTCTGGGCCCAGTCAGACTAGAAAGTATTATGTCTGCTCCTGTGACACTTTTTTTTTCACTTCTCTGAGTCTGAGAACCCTCAGTAGGAACACATGGGGTAATCCATCTGGTTACTGCACAGTCAATGAGCTGAAGTCTTCCACCAGGCAGGAAATGAATCTGTGAACATCCAAGTTCTTGCCCCCGGAGAAGGGCATGAATGCCAGGTTACTTTTGAATGTGCCATGCGCTTGCCAGAAATTCAGTTGCAGTTGGTGTCAGGCAGCTCGGGAGGCCACAACTCTACGTGGAAACTGTAAGGATTAGGAGCTGGCATGGCCACAAAGGCTGCTTAAGGTGTTTATGGCTTGGAGGGACTTCTGCCAAGTGACCCCTAGCCCAGAGGACTGAAGCCTGGGCAAAAACAGAAGAGCCAGGTGATGCTCCAGTAGCTAGGTGGAAGCCTTATGGGGCTTGTGCAGAGCTGCCTTCTTTTTTCTGTCCTGGGTAGGGGTCCCTTGGGAAGGACTATGCCTAAGACTGGGGCTGCCTCAGGGGCATCTGTTACAGGAACCTTAAGCATTCCCATTGTATCTCTGGGGAGGATGTAATACTTTTAATGAAGTTGTGAACTCAGCTGAGGGGGTTGTCAGATCAGAGAACTCAAGAAGGAAAACCGTAGGAAAACCTCTAAGCAACTCCTCGACCAAAAGGGGTTTGCACAGCTGTTGAGGCCTTTGGTCACTCTCTGTTAAGTCAGAGTACATTGAATAGCTGGACACTTGAATAGCCCTTCCTAAGCAGTGGGATGTGGTGGACAAGGAAATCCCACTGACTGGCAAAAGCCCCTTCTGGAAGTGGAAACTATCACTGGATCCAACCTCCTCTTCCCAATAAGTGGTTGGACTGCAAATCAGCACTCTGGTGGTTCCGATCCCTCCACTTCCATGAGCTCAGCAGGTGGCCTTGAGTAAACCTCTCCTTTTAGCCCCAGCTCCCTGCCGGACTGTGGGGATAATAACAGTGACTTTGTTCACTGCTCTGAGTGGGGCACGAATCTGTCTAGAAGAGCAGTATATAAGTGCAGTTATTATTAATTATTATTATCGAACCTTCCACTTGTTTACTATAATGCTACTTTCTAGTTTAAAGTTTTATTTTCAGAACCGGCAAAATCTAGATTATGGAGTTAAAATATCAATCCTTCCACTTTATTGAAATACTAGAAGTGTGCCTCGTCTTACATATGGGGCTACAGAAGTTACATATCCAATACTCTGAACGGTCACCTTGCATGTATTAAGCTGCATACAAGGGGCTCGATTCCATCAAAGCAAAGCACTCAAGTCCAGCCCTGAGAAAGTTCAGACTATGCAGATGACTAGCTAAATGAGTCCCAAACCATTTCATATTCTTAAAGTAACCAAGTATTGCACATATATCAATTTCCCCATCAAGCATTGCACATATATTAAACTTCCATTTTAAAAAACCCTGAGAAAATCCTCACTCTTTCTCCTCGCCTCCAAAATTCCCAGTAATGTTATGTTGGCAGGGCTGCCTTTCTCATCTCCAAGCTCCTTCACGGAGAGCTTATAAATCTGTCCAGCACCATTGTCTGCTGCTCCTGTCGAGCCATGTTCAGAGCCCTGGGGAGGCCCAGTGCAGTCAGCGCCAGGTCCAGCAAGGGCCTCCCCCACTGCTTAGCAGAGGGACTCCTGAAAGGCAGACTGTAGGCGATTAGCAAGATCCATATCCACCTCTGACACACACTCCTCCTGGTCAGACAGCCCAGGGAAACAAAGTCCTGCTGCTGAAGCTGTATGCATATGCTAGTTAAGGACAACATATTGCCAGAAACTCCTAACTTTCATTTTTAAAGGCTAGGATGCCTCTCATCCTTATTGCTCCTAAGAAACCATCATCAATAGCCAGAAAACGGACTGTGCTTGGGGCATTATTTTCCAGTGTACATAAGAATATAAGAATAGCCGTAGTGAGAATATAAGAGTAGCTGTAGTGGATCCAAACAATGGTCCATCTGGTCAGCATCCTGTTTCCAACAGCAGTTAGTCCAGTGCCCCCAGAAGCCCACAGGTAGGGCCTATTGGAGACAATCTCCATCTGCAGCCTTCTCCCTAGCACCAGATAGCTGACAGTATTCTGCCTCTGAACCCGGAGGGAGGCCCCTTCAGAAACCACAGGTAGCCTAATACACTGAAAAAAACCTATCCTCCATTATTTTGCCCAGCCCCTTTTTAAATCCATCTAAACTAGTTGCTATCACCGCATCTAGTGGCAGTGAGGTACTGGGTAAAGCATTACTTTCTTTCCTGAATCTACTATCAATCAGTTTCATACAGTGACACTGAGTCACCTTACGGGAGAGAAAAGGTTATTTCCATCCACTTTCTGAGCACCAGGCATAGTTTTGTAGACCTCTCTCGTGTCCACTGCCTTTTTCCTAACCTTGCCTCCTAGGGCATCAACTGCAAGCAATCTAGATGAACACTGAAGGCATAGAACCCCATGGGCCAGCTGGGGAGGGAACAGGGTGCCCCTTGTACACTCTTTTGCCATTTGCCTCTGCCATGCTCTCCCTCCCACCCCCAGTGCATCTGGATCAGCAGCCACTGCCTTCCAAACCTCTCGGCTGCTCATCTTTGGCCCCCTCTTACTATCTCAGATCCCAAATGTCTGCTACAAATTAGCCTAGGGGAAATGGTCAGCGTTTGCTTCTGTTGGGGGGAGGGAGACAGACACATGGCTGCTTTTACATGTATGCCTTGAGCCAGGCCTTCCAAGAGAGCCATGTCACTCCCTTTCAGTTCAGAGGAGCTCAAGTAGGAGCAGAAAGAGGCCCTGCAGGGCCAGGAGACCAGCGCTTGCACATCTTCCACAGGCCCCTCCTGCTTGGCCAGAAAAGGTCTTGCCTGCAGCTCCAAACGTCACCTGCTGAGCTCCCTTCTCCACACTGCCACTCATGTGAGAGAGCATCAGTGTGTCTTGAACTCCAAAGGAGTCTGGCCAGGATCCTTCTGAGCCAGCGCTGTGCGCCTTGCAAGCTAAGAAGGGAGTCAGGGAGAGGACTCACAGCAAATTGTAACATCATACCTGCTTGGTGGTTTGGCAATTTTGCTGACTCCTGGCAGGACAACTGACCCAATTAAAGGCCCTTTCTTTGCTTCCTGCTCCCCATTTTGTTCTCCAGCAATCCCAAGGGGCTCAACACACTTTGGCATTGGGCTGAGAAGCCAGGAAGAGGGGAGAGTGCTGGTTGTTGCAAGGAACTGGCTTGGCAGTTCATGGGGCAGAGAAAGAGAGAGCATGCACATGCGCGCACATGCACACACACACACACACACGCGCAAGTGTGTATTGAACAGAACTCTGGCTGCTAAGCCTGGGCAACTTTTGCTACTGACAATTGCCTGCTGCTCTCTCTCCAGCCTTCGTGAAAGATTAGATGCATCCAAGGAGCCAGAAACTCCATCCTCAGCTTAAGCAAGGGGATAGGACAACTATTTTCCCTGCAGTGCTCAAACTGAATTTGTGATGTGCTAATTTTCTCCAGCCTTCTCTTTCAGAAGCTAGAGATCTGCAGCATTTGTTAAAAAACCTCCAAGTTTCTAGTCCTTATGGCTAATCCCAAAATGTAGCTAGGCTTAAAAACTGGAGCAGATTTTTGGACAGGATTCAGCCGGGTTTATAATTTTCCTATCCTTCCCACTTCCACACAACTCAGTTCCACTCCACAATCCTATTCTTGCCAAACCTGATAGAAACACAAAAGTGACTATTGGGACAAGGCTGAATTTGCAGAATTAGCATTCTGGCTGCAGGTAATTGAAGAGGACAGAGAGGAAGGATAATCAGTTCTGCCCATTGGGACTGAAATTCGGCAACTGCCACACATTTGTACAGGAGGCCAGAGGAAGGATCAAACTTGGATGTAGCTTCCCAGGGAGCACCTGAAACAGGGCTGCAAGCTTGGCTGGGAAAAATGGGGAGAAGACAGCCAGCAACAGGGAAGGCACATGCTGCCCATCCCCAACTCCCCAGCACCTGCCTGGAGCTTGTGGGAGTGGAATCTCTCCTATAATGCAGTCCCAACATACAATATGAACCACACAAAACACCTTCTGTCCAAACCAGTTCCCAGACCAATCAGAACAGGCTAAACTCATTTTTGTTTAGTGAGGATTCCCACCCTCAGAGTGTAGGGGGGCAGGGGTGGGGTCTGGGCCACAGGAAACCCACCTTGCAAGTTTCCCAGTACCTCCCCTTGCATGCACAATGTTCTGTAGCTGCTGCCCACTTTGTGCATACATCACCACTCCCGAGCTTCCTGGGGTCTCCCAAGCAACATGGCCTTTCCCACTGGTTTGGTTTGCAGACAGGCAACCACCCTCCCATCCACAAAACCAACATGCACTTTATTAAATGCCTTTCCATTCCCAGAAAGTTGCCCTGGGAACAAACCTGCAGATCCTGGCTCTTGTCCAAAGGTTGAACCAAGCACACCATATTGTTTCAATGAGCACCGCAGTGAAAACGGGCATTTGTGCCACCTCAGTCAATGGCAAGTTCCACAGGACCACGGACACACCAGAAACTAGGGGTGTGTGTGGAATCTGAATGTAGAGCAGCACCCCTGCCTGGATTATGTTGCATGCTCTGTGCAGAGGATCATGTTGTCCAGGAGGGATGGTGCTGCTCTCAATGGCACCCACCCCTCCATGCCGCCTGCCTTAGCTGCCCAGTTGCCCCCCAATACACCCAGCCCCCTTCCTCTGCTTATCAGGTCCAACTCTAAGGCAACTGCAACCTTGCAAAGTCCCAGAGTAACATGCAGATAAGTAAAGCACACATCATGCCACATTCCTCGGTGCAGATAAGGGCCCCACAGCCAAAATAAGCCAGCCGGCTGGAATCAATTTACTCCCTTGCTCTGTATTCTTTTTTCAAGAGCAGGGAGCCAACCCAAATCCAGCAGCCGCCTCCTGGCAATTACGCAAACTTGGCTACAACCAGGAAAGGGGGGGGGGGATCCTGCTTCCTCACTTCCCCTCCCCCACCAGTGCTTTTAGGAAGATTTAAGAGGCTGCCTATCCAGATATAGCTATATGGAAGCATTTGTGGCACACGCCTGACTGGAAGGAGGCACAAGGGAAAAACGCTGCCCCAGCCGGGTCACCTGGAGGCCATTCTCATTGAGGCACCCCACCAAATAACCTAAGGCTGCTGGCCTTTGATGCAGAGCGAGTTGATCTCCCTCTCGATACACCACCCTAAGGCAAGCATTTTGGTGGGCTTGCTTCCCCCCCCCCCACATTCAAAGGAAGAAGGGCAACTTGAGCTGGGGCTCTGACAGCCACCACAAGCAGCAGAGAAAGGCAGGGTGGGGGAGTTGGGGATGGGCCAATCCGTGGGACCAAGACAGTCTGCAGACTGAACGCCACCCCACCCTTTTCTCCTGGCCTTGCTCCTGAGCAAGTGGAATCATTTCAAGGGCTGAAGCAGCCATAACACCAGCACAGAGGAACCCAATTAAAGAACAAAACCATCTCTCACGCAAACGCGTGCACATGCACAAAGGGGGCTGTTCACACAGGTCTGCGGGCCAAAACATCACAACACTCCTTTCTCCTTCTCCCTCACAACCCCAAAGGAGGTTGAAGCACACTGGAAAGCTGCACCCCAGGCCCTGCCTGGACTCTCTGGGATCCTACCTGGGGGATGCGTCTAGGGTGATAGAAGCCAGAGAGCATGTGAAGGCCCGCGTGTCCCAAAGCCGCAGCTCACGTTCTCGCACCTGGAAAAAGAGTCAGGAGGTTATGATGTCATCGGCATTCCTGTAGCATTCCCAATGGGTGTGATATTTAGAAAGTAACAGAAGGAAGAGGGCTTACTGCCCAACAGAACCTGCTCCCGAAGATTCCAAAGCCCTGGTGCAGGATGCGGCCCTCTCCCCTTGCCACAGCCTGCCACAAGAGGGGAGACAGCCTGCATGGT
This sequence comes from Eublepharis macularius, assembly GCF_028583425.1. Lineage (NCBI taxonomy): Eukaryota > Metazoa > Chordata > Lepidosauria > Squamata > Eublepharidae > Eublepharis > Eublepharis macularius. The sequence continues at coordinate 29,627,523 of NC_072801.1, read as the reverse complement.
GTAGTAATTACAGTGTTCAGGCTGGGCGACTCAGGTCAAATCCCCACTCTGCCATGGAAGCTCACTGGCTGACCTTGGATCACACACACTCAGCCTAACCTACTTTGCAAGGTTGTTGCAAGGATAAAATGGAGAACAATGTAAGCCAGCTTTAGGTCCCACACTGGGGAGACAGGCAGCATATAAACAAATGACTGAATGGAGCTGTGTACCATACCTGGTTGAACCCAACAGAGAGGAGGCAGCCTCTAGAGTTCACCCAGATCAGCCTGGAGTCTCTGCCGTTCTCGTGAGCCAGGACACTCTGTGAGGCAGAAGGAGGAGAGTTGTGAATCTCAGCAACTGGGAAAGCTCAGTGCCCCAATCAACCAACCCCCTGCCATCTTTCCCTCACTTCTCTATGGTGGCCTAGATTCTGGGAACAGAAAGATGCATTCCCCTGGTGCCCCTCCTGGGAGGAATTCACTGACACACAGGTGATGGTGGGGAGATGACAACAACTAAAATCAGCTTAAAGCGGCAAAGAGCTACCAAGACAGAACCTCAAGTGATCAAGATAAAGAAAAAATCACTGGGGGAAGGAATCAGGTAGTCACCATCCATCAGGCTGCTCCACCTGCTGGCACCCTAAAGACAAACACACACCTCAGATCGTGAAGGGACAGCAGGCGCAGATCTCAGCAGGGACACCCACAACCGTCCCTCCAAATGGTTCAAACTAGGAAACCAAGTTATGACAGAAGGCACAAAATCCTCTGAGGTCACTCACTGGCCACTTTTTCCAGGAGACCACTTCTGAACCAAAAATAACAAAATCCGCTGGATCACAAAGACTGGATTGTTTCTGGAAGAATGCTCACTGGCCTTTTCAGAGGCACCAGCAAGCAGATGGACCCTGAAGCACAGCCTGATACCAGCTCAGACCGATAGCTCATCCCTCCCCTCTATAACCCCCCATCCTGTGATTTCCCATTATACACCTGTTTCTATTCCTGACTTTCCAGGAAAGTCAGGTTATGAGCAAAGAGGGAAAAAATGCAGGAGTGTGGGTTTGGGGGCTGTTGTGGATCCAGTTCCTGCTCTCAATGGATAAAGGAGGAGTGGGCCACGGGGCTGATAAGTTTTAAATTTCCTCCAGTTACCAAGACTGGGCTGCCATTTGGACAGACTAGGAGGCAGCAGTACTTGGAACGAGGAATACAGTGGCACGCTCCAGGGAGGGAACAGAATGAACTCTGGCCAATTTCTGCCCGTCCCCCACCTCTGCAGCAAAGTTCTAGTGGGCAAAGAGCAGCAGATACGGAAGGGCGGGGAAGAAGTGCACAGCAGTGCAGATGGCCACGAGTCCCAGGAGCGGTCAGAAGCTTCAAAGAACAGGAAAGATTTGAGGGAGGCTTCACCTTCACAGGGTGCCAGCTGCTTCCATAGCCAGTGGGGCAGGAACAGTCACTGCTGCCCCTGCCCCTGCTTCATTTCTCCCCTGCATGGAGAGGGAATCAACATGGTGATTTTTTTTTTGAGCATTTACATGTATGTGTGTGCATGCACGCACATGCGTACACACATGTGTGCCTGGAAAGCCTGGACTCTCCCTTTCTTCTCTTTTTTCCTACCCCTGCTGAGAAAAGGAGGAAATGGCCTTCAAAGAGCTGAAAATGGTGGTGGGGGGATGCAGAGCTTAGCTCTGCCCCTTTAACAGCGGCAGGTGGAGAATCCCACTGGATGCTCCAGTCAGTTCCTTTAACCAGATTAAAGTAAGCTTAAAGTGTAACCTGATTTAAAGGGGGGGGGGACATGGAACCAGACCAGCCATGCCCAGATTGGGCCAGATGCCATGTGAATGCTCCCAGTCTTCTGTGTGGAAGCAGCCTTTGATTTCCCCACTGCTGTCTCCAATCAAGCAGGTTTTTTAAACACCATGAAAGCCTACAAAACCTGTTTCAACAAAGGCAAAAATGGGATGCGCTGGCAAAGAGCTGCACCCCTCCCCCAACTGTGTAGAAAAGCCACTGCCTGGTTTTAGCTGTGCGTGAAACACAAGCAGCAAGCATGATCTTCCCAAAACTGTCAGGGCATGGGGGAGAGCAACTTCTGAAAGACGATGCCTCCCACTTCAGAAGCAGAGCACCAGACCTCCCCCCCCCCACACACACACATTTCATCTCTAGCCCCTCTTCAATAACAACAGGATACAGTAGCTAGATCGGCCTGCAGATGCCCACTGGGACAAGGAAGAAAGTATTCCCCAGCAGGAGTCCAATGCTGGCCATGCACAGGACAGCAATGGACTCTCTCTCTCTCTCTCTCTCTCATGCACTCCACACTTGGAGGGGCTTTGGGCTCCATGTAGTTGTACCAATGGGAAGGGAGTATCTGCTGCAAACAGGACCACGTGCAGCAGCCCCTGATGGTGAGTCATGAAGGAGTTCCTGCCCTTAGGGCCCCCCCCCCACACTGCAACTTTCCAGGGGGGGGCGGTACTGAAGCAACATCACCCTCTGCCCTCGACATGGGTGACTGGCAGGGCACAAACAGCTTTGGCGGTGGAAGGGGTGGGATGTTAGTTGTCAATATGGCAATCCCGAGACTGAATACAGAATTGTTTTTGCAACTGCTGAGTGGGACTAGAGAAGCGCTATACCCCACCATACCATACTCAGCAGAGGCAGAAGTAGGATGAGTGCCCATCCAGGGCAGCCTGTGCCTCTTGTCAAACACATCCCAGGGGCTAGAGTACATCACCACCACCCCATTCAAGAAGGGGGAGGCTTGCTCCCGCTCCCGCTCAAGGGTCCCTTAATCTGTGGGTGTCTCTACTGGGGGGAATGGAGGAGAGGAAGTGTTAAAGCAAAAAAAAGTGCTGGCAGCATATTGGGTTGCCTCAGCAAAAATGTATGGGGACATGATGGCCCCAATGAAGGAAAACCTCTAGCCAGCTCTGGCCTGCTCCCCCCTCCCCATACTCCTCTGCGCCAGCAAACAGACAAAAGAGACAAGGCAGGTATGCCAGAAATTGGAGTTGGGGGGAGTGGGAGGAAGAACTGGAGCAAGACTGGGGGAGGGGGCAGGGGGGAGACTAAAACTAGCACAAGGGAGGAGGGCAGGGAGTTCCCCTCCCTTGCATTTTTCCTCTTGCCTTCATTATTTTACAACTTCCCACACTAGGATAACTTTTCATACTGGAGCTCTCCTTTTGCACTTTGGGTCTTAATCCAGAAGTAATGTTGGGTGCAAAAATAAAAACTAACAACACCCAAACTAGCTCTTATGCATGTGAAGTGACAGGTGGGCTGCACCACATTTAAGGCAGGTCACTGGTTATGACAGGTGCAGATTCAGCGCATAGTCAGGGAGCCCCAAAAGCAGACATGTAAACTCTGCTTCTGTTTAGTTATTTATCCTGCTTAAATGCCACACATGCAACCTGAAGCCCCCACCCCCCACCTTTAAATATTCGAAACTTTGACTCTTGGAGTTTCCTTTTTCAGAACATAGAGGGCCTGTCCCCCCACACACACACATTCCAGGAGTGGAAGAGCAACATCCTTAGGGCAAAAGGAATAGAATGGGGTCAGGCAAGGAGGTGCTGCCTATCAGCTGCAGCTGTTGCTAACAGAACCCCTGGCAGGCAGGCTGTTGCAGTGGCCAGCTGTTACCAGCTCAGGGCATTTGACTGGGAGGAAAGAACAAAGGCAGACCTGCTTTGCACTCCCCCCTCCCCCGCACTGAGCCATTGCTACTGAGCCAAGGGAGGCAAGCAGCACTTTCTCACCTGAAGAAGCCACAGGCTGGCCACACACACTGCAGGAGTAGCCAGGCACCACCCTGCAAGCTCCCATGCTCATAGCAGCAATGAACGCTTCCCTGCTAATCCACCTTCCCCTCACCCTTCCTCAAGGCAGGAAGTTTTCCTCTGGAACTCTATTCAGTACTGTGTGCAATGAAAAAGAAAACTCTACAGCCCCAGGGGTTGAGAGAAAAGCCACTGAAACCATGGCTTGTGCAGTATCTGAATTCAGCTGAGAGGTAAAGGAGCCAGCATGGTGTTGTGGTTAAAGCGTAGGACTAGGATCTGGGAGGCCCACATTCAAATCCCAAATCAGCCATGGAAGCTCACCTGGTGGCCTGGGGCTAGTCACCCACTCCCATCCCAGCCTGTTGTTTGCGGGAGGGCAGAATGAAGGAGGGAAGAGTGACATTGCAAGTCAGGTTGGATCCCCGTTGACGAAAAAAGCAGGATATAAATGAAGCAAACTCTATGCTGGGGATTATTAGGAAAGGGATTGAAAATAAAACAGCTGATATTATAAGTAAAGATGTATGGTATTGTAAGTATAGATGTATGGTATAACCTCATTTGGAATAACTATGAGCAGTTAATGGTCGCTCACAGAAAGGGTATCACAGAGATGGGAAAAATACATGATCGAGTATATGATAGAAGTTCCTAAAATTATGCGTGGGGTAGAAATACTAGAAGTCTAGGGCATCCAATCAAATTGATGGGCAGTAGATTCAAGACAGACAAAAGGAAATAGTTCTTTACTCAACAAGTGATTAAGATGTGGAATTCTCTGCCAGAGGCAGTCACCGGTACAGACAGCTTTAAAAGGGAATTAGACAGATTTCTACCAGTGGTACTAGCCACTGTGACTGAAGAGAACCTCCACATTCAGAGGCTGTAAACCTCTGAATACCAGTGACAGGAGACAACTTCAGGGGCAGGCCTCGGCCTATATGCCCTGTTGTTGGGCCTTCAGAGTTAACTGGTTGGCAACACAGGATGCTGGAGTAAATGGACTACCGGCTGATTCGGCAGGGCTCTTCTAATGTTTAAATAAAAAAAAATGTTTTTCAAGGCCTAGGAGAGCCAAACTGAGGAGTGCAGAGAAGAAATGTGTGGCTAATTTCCATCAGCAGAAACTGAGAGAAGAGACTAGGTGTTGAGGTGGCCCCCTTCTAGGAAGGGGAGGGCTGACACAGTCAGCACAGCAGCCAGAAGAAAGGGGGGACTGAACTCCCCCCCTCCATTTCCCCCCTCCCATCTGCTGCTTGGTCTCAGAGAGCTTCAAACGCAATCGGCTCCAGATGCTTTGCCAGAATCTCCTTCCCAGCTTTCTTACTCATTTCCGCTGCCTGGTTGCTGCAACACCCTCCCTCCTACGTGTGCCCTCCCCTAAGAGGGCTGGGACAACTCCAAGTGCACATCACTCCCCCTCCTCTCAGATACCCACCCCAAACAAACACACACATGGCTAGTTGCCTGCCTACCTGCCCAGCTTTCAGATGTGGAGACCAAAGCTTTGGGACCCCCTGCAGGAGTCCCTGCTCCCTATAGCCTCTTTTGCTTGCTGTACCAACAGCCTGGCACTGTCTGGGACAGCCTGGAAGGAGACTGGGGTGGGGAGGGCTGCATGCTCCTTTTCCAGCATCACAGTCTAACAGTTTAGTTTGCCTGGAACAGCCCCCCTACTGCTATGGTGGGACTCGCCTCCCTCAGAAAGGGCATTTTCAACTACAAAAGTTCTTCAGAAGGGCTGAGCTCAGAACCCAAGGGGGATACAGCAAGGGAAAAGCAGGCCCTCCCGCCTTCAGAACCGGAGGCTCCTCCAAGTACAAGACCAGTAAGTAATCATTACCTCAGACTGATTAATATGGAACTGAAGAACTTTAGGTTCATATATTAGGCCTGCCTTGGGACACTTTGCCCATCCTTGCCAGCCACAAGCCCTATCAACTCCACTTCCTTTCCCTCAGCCTCTCTGTGTATTCCTTATCCACACAGTATTTCTGGATGGAGTGTGCTTCTGGGGGTGGGGTGGGGGGAGACCGGAAGTATAAAGCCTCTCATCCTGCTCTGCTGAGGAGCAGAAGCCGGAGAGCACAACTTGCATGGAGCTATAAATAGGTTTCCCAAACGCAGGCCAACTTTCCCCCAACTTCCCACGGCCTGCTTGGGAACGGGGAATGTTGCGAGCGGCTGTGGAGGGTGGGAGCCAGGTACCCCCAGGGTGACCTCGGCGGGAAAAAGGGAGTTCAAGCCACTTTTTCCCTTGCCCTGAATGCTCTCACCACTAGAACATGGGGCTGAGATATTTGACATGGGGAAGAGCTGGGTAGGATAAAGGCCCTGCCTCAAGCACACCGCTACCTCCCTGGCATGCTCCACAGGCTCTCACCTGACCAAAGTAAAGAGGACAGGTGCATGCTCTAGTGAGTAGCCTTCAGTTCAAGAGTGTGCCCTCTGGCAGCTGCCCAAGGGAAATAACTGCAGAATATGGAACTTGAGACACACATACAACCAGTCCAAGGCTCTGCAGCATTGCACTCACTTGGCACCCAGAAAGCCCTAGTTCAGTCCCCATCATTCCACTTCAAGGATTGCAGAAGGCCTTTGTGCCAGGCAACATTGAGCAAGATGATCCAAAGGTATGGCATTTATGTTAAGCAAAACAACATGATAGATCACTTCCTTGACAGAATCACCTCAGCTTATTGTTCTCTCTCTCTCTCTGTGTGTGTGTGTGTGTGTGTGTGTGTAAAATCAATTCTCCCTTCACATAAATAAATAGCCTGTCAAACGAGATCAAATCTTCCTTGTTATTGTTGTTATTTTCTAGAGGAAATATTATTTTTAAAGACAAAAAAAATTGAACAAGGGAGCAGTGAAGGGACTTTTTTCTCAGAATCAAGGTGACATGAGCATCCCACAATGCTATATTCCCCTCCCACACACACACAGGGGCACTAGGGAAGAGCTTTTTCAACAGGCTTGTGCCCCCAGATGCCCCTCGTGGCACCCCCTTTCTCAGTAGCTCAGGGCTGGCAGGGATACATCAATAAAGCTGATCCAAGGTCAGGCAAGGCATCTCCTAACTTTGCTATTCTCTTGAGCTAACACAATCACTGCCTACACTGACAGTACTCAAGAGACCACCACTTAGCAGACAATGAGATCAATCCTAAATAGGTCTCCTCAGATTCCTAGTCAAGTCTATTCAATGGGGCTTACTCCCAAGAAAGGGTTCGCAGGATTGTAATGTAACAGAGCAAGAGGGGATCAGGGCTCCGGACACTCAAAGAAGCAGAGTGACTGTTTTACACAGGGTGGAAAGTGACATGATCCACCCACCGCAACAAGGGTCAGCCCTGAAGTCTACACCGTGTTGCCACCCCCCAGCAAATACCTGACAGGCTGCACGCTGAGCTCGAGGGTCAAAGATCCGCAGCTTTTTATCCTGAAGAGACACAAGGCAAAATTAGAAGCACTTTGTGACAGCAAGAGTAGAGTAACGGCCCCCACTCCTCTGGATGGGCCCACCCTGGGCTGGGCCCTTCTGGAACTTCCCCACAAATACTAGTTCAGGCACCACCAAAAATATCCTCAAAGCCAGTTTCTGTCTCTATACATAATTTGGTGAGCTAATACATTTGACTTGGAGCTGAATGGGGCACTGTGCGAATCCCAGAATTCCTCTGAGCTGGCAAGAGACCCCTCGTGCAGAGACATTTGCCCCATTCCTCCCTTTCACACTTATGGTCTTCTCTCCCCATAACATTCACAAAGGACCCAATCCACAGACTTGGGGGGGGTCTTTTTAAGGAGCAGAGAATTTATTATCTACTCTAGCAACATTCAGTTATTGTATTTTATTTTTCAACATGATAAAAAGTTAACGTGCAAAAGTTACACCAACACTGTATTTTGGATTCATCTAAAAGCAGCAAATACTGCTCCATGTTGTCCTTAAAGATTAACCATTAGCCAGTCTGCTTGGACACTTAACAGGCATGCGCAGGCATGCACACATACACACTTTCAGTGAGCCCCCTCCGCTTGCCTGCAGTGCTAGCCAGTTGTCCCAGCTGATCACAGCTGAGACCTCACACCTTTCAGGTCACTGTTGCCCAGAAACTATCCCAACGGAGAGCCAATCAATTTGGGCCACTAAGGGCAGAAGTGGACTTCTTGCAAACAAATGTTGCATTGGAAGAGAGTACTTGGCCTGGGGGGGAAAGCCTCTGGAGCCACCTCACATTAGCCCTATAGAACACAAGGGCAAGTAAGATTCCCTCTTCCTAGCCTCACCTTTCAGGAGAGGTGTTCTTGAACATGCCATGAGAGATTGTGCAGTTATTAAGAGCGTATTAAGGTGTATCCTGCAGTGGGATACACCTCATCAGATGCACAGTACACACATACCCAGTGCCGGATCTAGGCACGCGGGCGCCCGGGGCAAACCTTGCCTGAGAGCTCCGTGCGCGCGCGCCCGCCCGGCGCTGCGTGATGACATCACTTGTGACATCATCACGTGGGCAGGAGCCATGCGCAGCAAGCCAGCCACTCCAGCGCCCGGTGAGTCATGGAGCTGGTGGCAGCGCAGGCAGGCGGTGGGGCGGCTGGCTGCCTTGCCGCGCACGCGGCTCCCAGCCCTGCGCTCAGCAACCCGCGCGGCAAGCCAGCTGCCCCAGCGCATGCTCTCGCTGCCAACGGCTCCGCGGCTCACCAGGCGCTGGGGTGGCCGGCTGGTTGCGCGGCCAGCTGAGCGCAGGGCTAGGAGGCCCTCCGCACAGTTAGTGTGCCCCACTGCCCTGTGCCGCCCGTGCGGCAAGCCAGCCGCTCCAGCCCACGGTGAGCCGCGGAGCTGGCAGCAGCGAGGGCGTGAGCTGGGGCAGCTGGCTTGCTGGGCAGCTGGCTGCACGCGCGGCAAGCCAGCCAGCCGCCCCATCGGCAGGGCTGGCGAGGGTTTCCCAACCCTGTGCTCAGCCTCCCAGGCAGCTGGCAGCCACGCCCGGCGCCCCCTCTTTAGCGGCGCCGGAGGCAGGCTACCCCCTTGCCCCCCCCTGGATCCGGCCCTGCACATACCTCCCAACCTAACAGGGTTTTTGAGATGATAAAATTGGGTAAAAAGACCCCAAGCTCCTTCAAAAAAGGAGTGGGATATAACATACATGGCAAGGGAAGCTAGGAGTATCCCTCGAACTCAGGGCATACAGAAAGCAGCTGTTGCAGCAGAAAGATACTGGGTGCCACCATGCCAAGGGCTCCAAGTGCAGATATGGGACTTAAGAGCCATTTGCACAGCTGTGAAGTCAGAGAAGTGGATTGCATGAACACAGAGCACCACCTAGTGTTTACTTGAAGTACAAGCCCACTGGCACCATGGCCGGGGAGGGGGAACAGGGCAGGAAACAACAGAGAGCTAAACAGAACCCTAAATCCAAGCAGAGGGATTACTGGTGAGTGGGAGCAAGGAGGAGCAAGGGGCTTTCCATGGCACCAGCTTGCAAAGCAGATCAGGTAGTGGGCAGGCTCCCATCTCAAGCACAACTTGCTTTGACTGGTCCTTCCTGCAAACAGCCAATTCCCAGCAAGAACAAAGCTTGTTCCTTGGCAGGCTCTTCCTTAGAGGCACACTTGGATGTCATCACTTGATAGGTGATCCTTGAAGAGGGGCTCACAGGCTAATCCCCAGCCCCCCGCCCCCCAGCCCAGCCCAGCCTGCCCACCTTGCAGGAACTTCCCAAGAGACCACCATCCGGACTCCAAGCCAGGCTCTGGAGCAGGTCATCGTGAGGCTCCAGCTCTGGGAGAAAGCAGAGAAGGACCCATCAGCTTCCTGGCACCAAACCCCCAGTAGTGCCAGCCAAGCCACCAACAGGCAACATCATTCTGTGTATCAACAACCTCAAGCCCCTGCTATCCTGAAAGCAGGGCTGGCAGGCAAGAGATAACACCTTTTAAATTACAGTTTTAAACATGAATATGCATCAAGACGGCCCAGAAGATTAAAAGCCACCTAAAAAAGCAGGTTACAAAACATAATCCATTTGGTCACCTAACTAGTGAGTGTCATGGCCTCAACAGTGTATTTGAACTCCAGGTCTCTCCAAGCCTATACATCAAATTCAAACCCTAAATTCTACTCCGCACTGACACTCTACACAGCTGGGAAAGGCCCACAGCCAAATTCATTTAGATCATCAGAATTATGGCCACTGTGGATTGCCATCCTTCCAACAGTCCAATCAAAGGCACCACTGAGACCATTACACTTGAACCCATGAAACTGCCTTATATTGAATCAGAACCTTGGTCCATTAAGGACAGTGTTGTCTACTCAGACTGACAGTGTCTCTCCGGGCTCTCAGGCAGAGGTCTTTCACATCTCTTACTACCAGGATCCTTTTAACTGAATATGCTGGGGATTGAACCTGGGAGCCTCTGCATGCCAAGCAGATGCTCTACCACTGAGCCATGTCTCCTTCCCAAATTCCAACAGTCTTATCTGAAATATCGCTGCAACCAGGGCTTTTTTTCAGCTGGAATGCGGTGGAACAGAGTTCTGGAACCTCCAGGCAAGCTAAACTCCCCTCTGTCTGAAGATCAGGGGGCGGGGCCACCAGCCATGTGACATTTTTGCTGAGGGTGATTTAAATTTTTAAAAACTCCCCCCTTGTTGCAACTGACCCAAAGTGACATCATTGGCCCTGGGAGCATGCATGCACTTTGCGCGCGCACATGTGGTACCAGGGGCACCACCTCCCGCCAAGAGTTGCCCCCTGTGCTGGCAACCCACTGAGTTCCACCACCTCTTTCCCCCCCCCCCCAAAAGCCTTGGCTGCAACCCATTTTCTAGAACGCATACAGGACATGGGAACATGAGAGCTCCCCAGCCACCTGGCTGCCTCATTTTCTACCCATGCAACATGTCTGGCACATCCCTCCAGAGCACTCCATTATAGTATTTCTTCAGAGCCTCTCTATCATTTTCATTTGCATCCGATGACCCATTTTCCCCTCTCCTCCTCTCATCATTAACTCAACTATTTTCACATTCGCAGGGAGCACAAGAGTTACTTAATACGTCCCAGAGCTGTCAAGCTCAACATAAATGCCAACAGACTGGCCAGAAAAACAAAGTAAGTCTCTAGAAAACATGGCAAAGATAGTTTTGGTGAGTAGCTAGATTTTTCTTAATAGAAGAAAAAGAGGATTGAATTTAAAAAACCTAGTTTACAGAATCGTATACATTTGGGTTTAGCCACCTGCCATCTTGGAAATTGGCTGCCATTTTTCAGAAAGTGCTATGGGAGTTGATACTGGGTGGGGAAAGTCTTTGGCAACCAGGTGTGTTTTTTTAAATGAAAAAAACTCACTGCATTTGAAAATCTAAGTGGCCACATTTTACACTGCATGGTTTATTGCCATTCACGTCCCCAGTAAGGGATATTTTGTTTTTGAAACAGCTTAATATTTAATGCTTACCTAGTGGGAAAATTTATTTTTATACAAAATTGCTTAGTTGAGAGTTTCTATGACAGCAAAGTAACAGTTAAACATTTGGGGACTGTTTCTCTTTCAAATGAAAGCACACCATGTGTCATTTCAAAAGGGCTCCAACAGAGCTACCTGTAAACATGACAATGATAATCTAAAACACAAAGAGTCCAATCCTGTTATACCTTGCCACAAAAGGCACTTACAGACCTGTCCCCAGCAGCTACCTCTGGGGGCTGAAAAGGCACTATGGTGGGGAAGGAGGTTCTGGACTGCTTCCACATGGGGGAATGAAATGGCAGAGCCCCAATGAAGATCAAGCAGTCAGTGGGGGTGGAGGCAGGCAGAGCCAGCATGCTCCCTTTCCACACTACTCCTGGCTGTCTCCAGTGTGATGGTGAAGACTGTCACACTGGGCTCTCCTAGTAACACCCCCCCTTCCTTCAAAGCACCATGGCTCAGCTATGGACTACAAAATAAAGCCCATTAAAGGGGTGTGTGTATGTGTGGAATTGACCACAGTCGTTTTGAAAGCGGAGCTCGGCTCCAGTCTCCCTCCCCTCTCATTCTTGGAGTTGCTGCAGTCAAGAGCGGCCACTCAGAAGTCGCTTCAAGATTACTCCCTTTCAGTTGACACAGAAGAGGTTTTCCTTTTGCTTTGGCTTCAGGAGAAAAGCCCTGCAAGCACCACAAGTCAGGAACATGGCGTCAGGCTGAAGCTCCCCTCAAAAGCAGGAGCACCCAGCTGGCCACATGGGGCAAACCATGCATTGTTGACCCCGCATAACTGAGAAGCCGCCCAAAATGAGTGGCGGCTTTGAGGAAGTGGAAGAGGAAGTGGTTGCAAGCGCCTCTTCTTCTCTTGCATCAGCAGAGCCTCCCCTGCCAGAAGGCAGCTTCCTACTCCAGTGGAAGAGAGACAGAGGATTCCTCCCAGAACATCTCACCCACCAGGCCACAGGCACACCAACTATTCAAATAAACACAAGCTTTTTTTCTGTGACAGCAAGAGTTTAAGAAGTACTGTGGGGCATGTGCCAGTTATCCTGCCATGTTTCAAGGTGCCTGAAGAATAAGGAGGGGGGGGGGATATTCAGGCTGCTGGATTGGAGAGGGGTGGGCAGAGATCTCTGGCATCACCCTTCCCCCCAAGTTGATTTGTCATCTCTTGCCCTTACCTCTGGTGGGTCAGCAGCATTTACACCCTTATAAATTGGTGGCACTGCAGTTAGCTCAGTAGCCAGTCAGTGATCAGTATATTTATTATGGTCAGAGACCAAAAGTAATAACATACAACTTACAATCAAGGTAATTCATGTTATTTACAGAGCTGTCCAATAAAATTCCAGAGTTTGGATTCTTAAATATTTAAAACCTTAAGACCCGAGTTCCCTAAAACCAAATTGTTAAATACCTAAATCCCTGAAGTTATAAAATATTTAAATATTTCCCTCTATAAAATACTTCCTGATCTGTATGGCCTGCACAGCGAATTTTGCCACCTTTAGAGTAATTTCTTGATCCTTGTCGGCTAAAAGTTTTTCTAGATAAAATCTATCATTTCATCCCGGGAAGCGATTGCAGATTGGAGTTATGAAGGTTGCTCTAATATTTTGATAAAGCTCACGCTCAAAAAGTACATGTCCCCTTGTTTCTATCTTCCTGGGCCCACAGACACATACTCTTTTTTCGAGTGGTTGTTCTGTGTATTTACCCTCTATGACTGCTGACGGTAACATATCCATTCTAAGGATGGTAACTATTCTCCTATAGTCAGCTTTATCCAAATTTTGTAAGTAAGGCATCATTATCACTTGGTTTAAATTTCCTATTCCCAGGAGATAACCTTTAATTTGACTCAAGTCATACTGCCTTTCAATATCTAGAATTCTTTGTTTCATGAAGGGTTTGACCAAGCCATATTCCATATTCACCAGGAACTGTTTAGAGAAACCATAATAACCCAGTTTGCACTCCATTTCTTTAAACCAGTGTGATTCTCTAGAGTCTTGTGCTATTAGGCCAGTTAAACCAGAGGGTTTAGTCATTAGCTTGAACCATTAAAGAACGGTAGCAATCCACAAGCGTGCTTTTACATAGCTCAGTAGCCAAAACAATTTGCTAGTTCTGCCTTGTTCTCCAGTAAACTTCTTTCACTTTGGGGGGAAAGAAGCCCTGCTTGATCTGACTTTTCACCCAGTGGCCAACCAGTTGCCCTGGAGGGACAACAAACAAGGCACGAGTCAAGAAGGAGAGCTCCGTGGCGCAGCCTGTCACTCGGATGATGCGTTCTTCAGTGCTGTCTGGTTGTACTGAACAAGAATCTTGTCCTTTTTTCTGTTTGTGTGTCCACAGTGGAGAGCTGATTAACTAAATGCCTGGGCAAGGTTTCCAAATGTCTTTGCACCCAAAGAAACTTGAAGGCATTCTTCAAGAGCTTGCCCACTGGTTCTTAGACATGTTTCCTTGGTGGTCAGAACCCGTTTTTTTCCAGAGGGCAAACAACTCTGATGTTAAAGAATCTACCAAGCAAAATGTGTGTCCTATTATTAACACACTGTTTCCTAGGCAAGCAACACTACACTGGCAATCAGTTTCGGGTAGGTAGCTGTGTTGATCTGCAGTAGAACAAGATTTGAGTCCAGTGGCACTTTAAAGACCAACAAGATTTTCAGGGTATAAGATTTTGAAAGCCAGGCTCCCAGCAGAAACGCATGTCTTAGCACCTTGACAGGTCCACCCAATACTTGGTCTCAGAAGCTAGACCAAGATGCTGAACTCTCTCTCCACCTGCTTCACAAATAAATTCCTTTCTGCCAATAAGCTTCACAACCTAGCACAAACAGAAACTGCTTCTAAGTATTTCGCAAGGAGGCCCTTTCTTCTCATGATGAAGCCGCTCATCCAAAATTGTTATTAGCATGCTCTGCATCATACATATTGCAAGAGAAGTTGAAACAGGCTGAGCAGCAACTAATCTTCAGCTTTGATATCACACTGTTTCTGTAAACTCATCATTATTTGTTTACTTCATTTATATGCCACTTTTCTCCCCAACAGGGACCCAACACGGCTTACGTTGTTCTCCACCATTTTATCCTCACAACAATCCTGTGAGGTAGGTTAGACTGAGAGTGTGTGACTGGCACAAGGTTACCCAACACGCTTTCATGGCACAGTGGAGCTTTTAACCTGGGTTGCCCAGATCCTTTACTCTACCCACTGCACCACATTGGGTCTCATGTCTCCACCATGTATATACAATGCACAAAGGTGTCCTTGGTTAATAGAGAGGTTTATGTAAAATGTACTCATTGACTCCTAGTTGCAAACACGTCAGATGAGAAGATGATTCTCCTCTTCCATTCAGCCACACTGGAGCATGGTCACTGTCAGCCTCACTCACCTCTCAATGACTACGCTTCCAGTGTGGAATTCTGTAAGGATTTCTGCTGGCAACTGTGGCATTTCTGCGAGGTAGAGAGTGCCCTACTTGGAATTGTTGTAGCAATCGTAACGCAAGAAGAAAGGTGTCATGTAAGCACAGTCCTCAAGACTGTACTCAAGGGAACAGGAGCAGCATGTCAGTTTTTTCCATGTATCCTCCCCACAAGGAAGAAAAGAGAGAACAAATTATCTTCTGCACAGAATTATTTTCTGTGCGGAATGATCTTCTGCACAGAGTGTTCAGTTTCATGGAACACTGAGCGGCGAAGCAGATGGCTTCCAAGACAGTAACTAAACTACCGGGTATAAAAGTTGGCCAACTAGTTTTTTTTAGCTCAGCACATTTGGGTGCCACTAATTGCTTCCCAGATATCACAACCATCCACAGCAATTTCTGAAAAATGGCAACCGTTTCCAAAGACAGCAGCCAACCTGCAGCACTGAAAATTTGGTCTTTTTTTTTAAATTCGGCACATTTCCCTACCCCCCCCCCACTGAGAAACAGTCAGTTGCCACTAATTCCCATAGAACACCTTGATACTTGACATGTTATCCAGAACATCAACCCATTTGCCACCATCTTACACTTTCTGCTTGTGCTTGTCTCAGGTGTTCTGTGTTGTCCCAAGTTTTATCCAATTGAGAACAAGGTGAAGCTGATTGTCAACTTGTGGCAAGAGAAGACAACCCCTGACGCCACTCTGATATGGTCATGAGCCCCTAGAACCTCACAAAAGCCACTATGAGCTCTTTCCAATACCCCTAATGAAACAGGACCAGTGCCAGACATACCTGTCAGAGGTTGTTGCTGCTCCACGTCCCAAACTTTCACTGTCCTCTGAGCCCCACTGGCTAGGATAGCATCTGCTGTGGGGTGGAAGAGGACCGTGCCCACCTGGCTGCCCTCTGGTCCTAGGGTCACACTGGGGGAAGAGGAGAGATCTCGACTGGAATCAAGGAGACGCCAAACTTTTACCTGTGGCAAAGAGAGGTGAAGGTTGTGAGAAGATTCCTGTGCCTGAACTTCTTCCAATTCAAGCCCCCAGAGCAAGGGCCCATGAAAGTGCCATATCATTGAGTTCTGGGAGGACCTGTGCCATCCCCTTTATGAGATCTGCTGCCTCTGATGTAGGGAAAAGGTTTGTGGACTCTTGTGACTCCAGTGAGCTTGCACATTTTTCTGATGCTCAAAGGCATGCTATTTTGTGCCCAGGAAAATCCATTCCTGCCCCCTTCTGCTGTCCACAATAGTCAGGCTGCCCTGTGGAACATAGTCTGACAAGCGACACCAACTGAATATTCTGTGACATTAAACACAAACCCCCTTCCCCCCCCCCCCAACAAGCTTCACTATTCTCACAAAAACTAAAAGTGCGGCTGCAGAGGAGCTTCTACCGACTGCCCACAATGGCCCTTGACGGGGACTTTATTCTCCCTGACCCCGCCCCCCCAGCTGCTCCAGCCCCACTGCATCATATTTATTTATTTTATTCAATTTATATTCCGCCCTCCCTGCCTCAGCAGGCTCAGGGCGGATTACAATTTGTACAATAATATAAAATACACGTACCTTTAAAAACCAATAAAACTCCTTAAATATTTAAAACGCACAACAAAGCAATACAGCAGCAGTTTCTCCAGCGACCACCACCAGATTTTACTGCTCCTTCTGCACCCCAGCCACAGCAGTACTCCCACCCACTCAGGCCATCCCCCTTCCCCATCAACAAATGAAGCCAGAGCAGGGACCTCAGCAGCCTGACTTTGCACTCACAACTTCCTCGGTGGAGCACGTGGCCAACACCTGCTCATCAAAGGGAGAGAAGTCAAAATCTGTCACGACACCTGGTTGAAGGGGGGAGAAAGAGAGAGAGTTTAGTTATTACATTGATAACCCATCTTACTTTCAACATGAACGCAAATGCAGGACATGGAGGGTCCACTGACTCAACCCAACCCTGCTTGGCAACTGGGCTGTAGCAGAGGCCCTCCAACTACACCAGATTTCTGCAATCCTAATCCTATTCCTTAGCAATGACTTTCATCACGTAATCTGCCTTGAGTCCCAACATGAAAGGAGGACTATAAACGACATATATAATATTTGCACTCTTATTCAGAGATCTGAGTTTCTGGAGTCTCCAGTCTTGCTGCATGTGGGCTGGGACCTTCTGGTACACAAGGGGATGGGAGGGGGGGCGGGAATCCACCTCGCAGCTCCCAGGAAGTCTGCTTTTCAGAATACTGATCAGTATTTGGGGCGAGAGCAGGCCAAACCCAGAACCCTTGCCAAGGTTCTCTACCCAGATTCAGCAGGAGAAATAAAAGTGGGGGAGGGAAAATGAGGCACCATCTAATTTCTTTTTCTGACTTAGAGGTTCAGCTGAAGCTCACATCTGTAAGACACCAGCAATGCCAAGCAATGTGGTCAGCCAGCCAAGCACCCAGGAACTTCTGACTTGGGACTAACCACCCTCTTCATGTCACCCTGACTTGGCATACAAGTCCACATGGAACTGCATGAATCACCATCTAGAAGGCAACCTAGCACAGCAATTAGCAGCCACACAAAGGCATCTGGCATCGCCTGAGAAAGTAGGTCGCAGCACTGTTTTGCTTTTATGCAGGACTGCAACAGATGCAAACCCACGTGGCGGCAGGATGCTTTTTCTGGCTGGCACCAGCAGGGGTGGCTCTAAGCCCATGTGCCAGGCGGTGGTTACCCCAGCAACATGTCCTCTGACTTCCTGCCTCTCTTCCTTCAGTCTCATAAACAGACAGACCACTATGAGAACGTGGCCTGCCTGTGGTCTGTTCCTGCAAGGTGGTTCTAATCTGCAATGAGGCCATACAGGAAGTGTTGGCAGCTCTTTTTCTAGCCCCTTCCCACCCAAAATGAAGAGTACCATGAATTAAGCGCTCCTTTTTGTGGCTGGGTCTACGGCAGAGAGAGGACCGTAAGACAAGGATGGTGAGATCTGACCCTCTTTGAGCTGCTCAAGGACCCACTACAGGACTCTGGAGCCTTTGCAGAGAGCCAGCCACCTGATGGCACACACCTGGTTTGCAACCACAACTGTTGGCAGTGGGAGACCTGGGTCTCCATACCAGGAGGGCATTTTTATGAAGGGAACAGGGCTGTAGTTAATGCCAGTGAAATTCTAGGCAGTTTTCAGTGCATTGTTCATTGCTTATATTACATGGGTTTATTGCAGTGTTCTCTAATTTTATAATAAGCCATTACTAATGTTTTTGTTGCATGCATTGTTTTGTGATATTGTTCTCCGGTCTTGTATCCCTGCTTTATCTCCAGCATCATACTTAGTTTTCAGTGCATTCTCTATTTTCACAGTCTAGTTTTAATGCATTGTGTGTATTTTGCTATTCTTACTTCTTTCTTCATTGTTTCATTTGTTTAGTTTGCCTTCAATCTCACTCAAAAGGCAGGCCACAAATGAATTAAATAAATAAGCTCAGAGATCTCCCTTGGGCATGTCACACCCTCTCAACCTGTTCTTCTTCACAGGGTTATTGAGAGGATAAAACAGGCCCTGGCTTGGCCCCTGTAAGCCTCCCTTTGTTCCCTGGAGATAAGGCAAGACAATAACAAGTCAGGCAGATTAAGGCATCCTGGACTCCCAGACTCACCTGAGTGACAACGCAGCTGAGAAACAGCCCTCTCGCCCCCATCCTGGCTCACCAGTGGCACAATGCCCAGTACACCTGGAAGAGAAAGGAATTGGGCATGGTATCACAGGCCACTGAGCTCCCAGGGTGTTAACTCCACCCAGGCAGATGCATGCAAACAAGAGGTTGGATCCAGAATAAAATTTTCAATGGCAGAAGGGAACTTTCCTGCCTCCCTTCACCCTTACTGCAGCCTGCTAAGCTCCATGAAAAGCTTCTCCTGGGAGACAGGGAAACAACATGGGGAGGAGCTGTGGCAGGAAGAGGGAATCCACGAAAATTGCCAGTTGATTCTGGATCCAAAATGGGAATTGCAGTGCTGGCTGCTGCTAAACAGTCTGAGGAAACCACTGAGCCCAGAACTGCGCCCAGGATACAGGATACAGCAAGGCACCCCAGAATGTCACATGGTGGCACCCAAACAAGTAGTCCCTACAGCAAGTGTGCTGCAAGTACTTCAGGGTCAAAGTGCATAGGGCAGGTGTGCCCCACACCCTTCTCTCCCAGAGCCAGGCCTAGCCAACTGCTCACCTGCAGAGTCTGTGTTGAATGCAATCCAGCGGCAGTTGGTCTTGATGTGGTTGCTGGAAGTGGCAGGAGAGCTACCACAGATGCCTCTGATCCAGGCCTGCAACCCACAAACGAAAGAGAATGGGAGGGAGGGAACCACATGCTTTAGGGGAGCTGTCCTACTGTGTACCTTGAAAATTCCCCAGAAAAACCCACCCACCGTTTTGTGGAAAATAAAGGAGAGGAAACCACCTCCTCCTTTTCACCGCCTCCTTCCCAAAATCAGAGTGCACAAGGGCACACGCTGTGGAGGCACAAACAATTTTATCACTGCTGTTCCACACACCCCACCCTCTTTCATTCTCCAGACTGTCAGGAAGGAAGTCAAACAGCCATCAGGACAAACAGAACTCACAAATCTGTTTTTGAGAAGCTCTCTCTCCTGCTGGAACGGCTAAATCCTGAGCAGGGAGTCACTGGACAGCATTAGAGTTTTGGACGTGCCTTCACTTGCCAAAAAATAACCTAGTCTTTGGGGATGAGTTTCAGCAAATGCAGCTGAACAGTCATGCCTCCCAGAAGTCTCCCTTGAGTAGCTCCTTTCTCCTGCATGATGGTGCCATGAAACCTCAAGGCCAGCCATGCCAGAGGCAGGAAGCCTGTGGACACTGGGGGGGGGGGGGGAGCTCCCAATCATAGATCCAGAGGAGTTAGCCGTGTTAGTCTGTAGTAGCAAAATAGAAAAGAGTCCAGTAGCACCTTTAAGACTAACCAACTTTACTGTAGCATAAGCTTTCGAGAACCACAGTTCTCTTCATCAGATGCATCTCGCTCCATTTTTTCCTTGCAACAATCCTGTGAAGTAGGATAGGCTGAGAGTGTGTCACAGCCCCAAGGTTGCCCAGCAAGCTTCCATATCAGAGTGGGGAACTGAATATGGGTCATCCAGATCCTAGTCTGACAATATAGCCACTACACCACACTGGCTCTCACAAACATAAGCCAGTCCCTGGGGATTCTCTGTACATACCAGCTCCACCCGTCTGACTTTTTGCACATGACTACATGGCACCAAGGTGAGAGAGACAGCTTTTAAAAAGCCACGCCCTTTTAAGCCATAGAGGCGTTTGCAACAGCAAAAGAGTAAAACATTCATCCCGTTCTCACATTTAAACACAGGAAAGATCGCCCAGACAACAGCAGCTTTGGCATTGCCTTGGCTTTCCAGCCTCATTTCGATACGCACCTTGAAATTTTAACACACAGATCCGGTTTTAGCATTTAGGTAGGAAAATCACCAATGCAACTTGGCACAGCCACACTTAGATCCTTGTGAGCCACAAGCAGCTGATGCTTGGCCTCAAAGCAGGTGTGAGAAGCCCCACTGAGGCCCCATGCTGCAGCAGGGCCAGCCCCATCAAGCCCTAAAGTGCAGGCGTAGGCAACACATGACCTCCCTGCCAGGCAAGCTGTGATGCTCCTTGCACAGAAAAGCTTTTACTTGGCAGCTACCCTGACCTGGATGGCCCAGGCTAGAAAGGTCTCCTCAACTCTCAGAAACTAAACAGGGTCAGCCCTGATTAGTACTTGGATGGGAGACCACCCAAGAAGTCCAGCTGTGCAGAGGCAAGCAATGGCAAACCACCTTTGAATGTCTCTTGCCTTGAAAACCCTGAGGGGTAGCAATAAGTGGCTCTTTACACACATACACAAGCAGCTGCCAGCCCACTCGCATACTGCTTCTAATTCTTATGCAAAATGTCAGGACGGGGGAGGCTGAAAGGCATCCGCAGGCTCCCACACTAGACCAACGAAGGGCTAGGCGCAGTGCCAGCTCAAGGCATTTTGTTAACCCAAGTGCTTCAACTATTTTGCCACTCCTACCCACCCCAAAAGCTAAGTAGCAGTCTGGGACGTGCCCCCTCTCTCCCATACCACCACTCGGGCAGCAGGGGAAGCGGTCTGAAAATCATGCCCTCCGCTCCTCTGTCGCCCATTCTGCCGTTGGCAGGTGCGCGGCAAAGAAGTGAGGAGGGGGCATCTGCGGAGAGATCCAGTCCTAGCGCCCCGACCGCGGCTGCTTCGGGACCGGACTGGTCCTGGGCGCCAACCCAGGCGCCCCCACAGCACACGGGGGTCGGTCGACCCCCTCCCTCGTAATCCGAGTTCCTGCTTGCTTGTTGGAGAATGCCCTCAGCACCACGCGGGCCGCCTCGAATGCCCCCTCGGAATAAGGGGCGCTGCACGGGCACGCGGCAGCC
Organism: Eublepharis macularius; assembly: GCF_028583425.1. NCBI lineage: Eukaryota > Metazoa > Chordata > Lepidosauria > Squamata > Eublepharidae > Eublepharis > Eublepharis macularius. The sequence continues at coordinate 29,606,337 of NC_072801.1, read as the reverse complement.
GGAGCGCCCCAGGATCCCCACAAACGGCGCCCCGCCCCAGGCAGCCTCCTTCCTCGTCCACATCCGCCCAACGGAAACCGAGCCAAGCTCGGGCAAGTAGGAGGCAGCGAAGAAGAAAGAGGCGGCGGAAGAGCCTCGGGACAACTCCAGCCCGGACGTGGCGAGCAGCCGCCCGGGCGTGGGGAAGGGGGCAAACCGGGGACCAGGAGCCCCGAGCGGAAGGGAGCGGTTCGCCTCCGCCAAGCGCGGCACGAGGAGCCCCGGAGGCAGGTGCGGCCGCGCCAATCCACCCACCTCCTTGCGGGCCGCTTTGGCCTCGGCGCGCCGGAACTTGGACACTTTGAACCGGTTCATGCTCAACCCGCCGCTCGCTGTGGCCGCCTCAGAGCCGAAGCCGCTGCCGCCGCTGCCGGAAGGAAAGCCCCGCCTCTCCGGGGCCACGCCCCCCGTGCCCTGCCTGCGAGCGCGTGAGGCGCTGTCCAGATCCTTGGAGGGCTCCCGACCGAGGGCTCGTGTGGCCAGCGGGGATCGCCGGAGCTCCTGGCAGGGCCGAAGCTCTCGGGGCCGGTCGCCTTTGGATTCGGCGCGCCTGACTTGCGCGGAAGGGCTGCGCTTTGCCGCTGCCTTCATGGGCGATTCCCCGCCCAATCCTGGAAGAGGTGAGAAGCAGCCCCGAGTCACCGTCCGCACATGCACGCTGGGAACGACGCCGGTCCTCCTCCGGTCCGAATATCAGAAGCGCCTTGCTGGGTCAGTCAGACCGGCGGTACTTTGAAGCCACCCTCCTGCTGCACACAGCACCCAACCAGTTGCCCCGAAGGGCCAATAAACAGGGCATAGAGGCCGAGGCCTTCCCCCGATGCCGCCTCCCAGCACTGGGATTCAGAGGTCTACTGTCTCTGGTTGGGGAGGTTCTCTTTACTCACCAAAACTAGTCGCCCATCCATGAATCTGTCTCAGCCCCCTTTGCGCAAGCCCCTATGCTCAAGGCTATTACTGCGTCCCCTGTCAGTAAATGTCACAATTTAATCATTCCTTGGGTTAAGTGTTTCTGCCCTGAATCAGTTGTGATCATAACTCTGTGCACAGCTCACCCCAAAATAAGGCCTGAAAGCTAATCTGTAAACTGCTTAAGGCATTTATTGAACCCTCGGCTGGTGTAACTCAGTTGCATAGGGTCAGAAATGTATACCGTCAATCGTTAGGGATGACTGAAACGGTTCCACTGAACTCAATGGGAATTTAAAAAATGTGTGCCTCCATTTTGGGGAGGCTTGGGCCAGACCATCCTTTAGACCAGGACTGTCAAGTTCACATGTGTTAGGGAACTTGTATTTGTTTATCTTCACTCTATTAGAAGGATGGTTTCTTCTGGACTTTTTAAACGTTTCTATTTTAAATGTAATCCGTTAATAAAAGTGCTTCAACACTTACTGGTTTTATGTCCATCTCATGCCTGGTGGCTGAACAAGGCTATTGCCTCCTGCAATAAAAAGGGGCTCTGCCAAGGGAATCAAAGGGAATGGGTTACTTGTTCCCCCTTCAGTAAGGCAAACTTTCCCCATCCAGACTGGTGGGCGTGGCCTACCCTGCTCGGACAGTGGTTAAGCAGGAGTGGAGAGGAAGCAGAAAAGGGGAGCAGGGCATTTGACAGGTCAGGGAAGGGGGTCTGAGGCTGAATCCTTCCTCTTCAGGAGCCCCCACTTCTCTGGCCAGTCACAGCCTAACCTACTTCACAGGGTTGTGAAGACAAAATTGAGGAGAGGAGAATGATGTGAGCTGTCTTGGGAAGAAAGGCTGAGTATAAATTAAAGAAATAAACAAGCAGATGTTAACAATGCCTTCTACATTGGAGGAGGGACCTGACTGAAGGCAAGGTTCACAGTGGGTTGCGTTGGCATGACATGATGAAGGGAGCTTTTAACACACATGGGGGGGAGGGGCCAAGCTCATGAGATACCTCCTTTCAGTCCCACACGTTACACTGAGGAGTCCTAGCCAGTAATGTAGGGGCCCTGTGTGCAACAGCCCTGGCTTAGCACTTCTGATGTCACAAGGTGGTCTCTGACTGGCCGCCATCCCAAGGGCAAGGGGCTGGAAATAGATAAACCCACCTGAGAGTGAAGTTGAGAGCTGGAGCAAGTGACACAGAGATGGAGCGATCCTTACAAGGACCCTTTCACTGGATCCAGTCACACCTCCCATTTTATTTGCCTACCTTTCCTTCCAGAGAGTTTGTGGTGGGGTTCCTCAATGAGAGGCAAGACTCCCTGGAAGACTGCTTCCCCACCCCTGCAGGCCTCTCCGTATTAGGGTGGTATTCTGGGATCCAGTCTTGACTCTTCTGGATTGACAATGAGACCTGGGCAGGGCCAGCTGTGAGCTAAGTGTGAACATCAGAAGAGGCCTGCTGGACCTACCAGTGGTCCATCTAGTCCAATATCCTGTTTCCTATAGCAGCCAATCAGCTGCTCTGGAGAGCCAACCAACAGAGCACAGAAGCCAAGGCCTTCCTCTGATGTTGCCTCCCAGTGCTGGTATTTAAAGGTTTACTGCTTCTGAATATAGAGGTTCCCTCTATTCACCATATGCACATTTGAACATATGCGCCAGAATGCTTAGCAGATTTGCTGGTGACCCTCAACATACAAGTAAACATAGAATGGGTATGTTTGCAAAACAGCAGGGAAAAGGAAGGGAAACCATGGTTTATTATGTCAAGAGACTTAGCACTGATTCCAGGCATGTGATCCATTGAAGTTGTGCTTATGCTTATGAATTTCAATGGCTTCCCTGTGCAATCTGACAAAGTAGTTGGAAGTGTTGTCCAGTATTTTAGTGTCCTGGAATAAGATACCATGTCCTGTTTGAGTTCAACAGGAAAGAAGAATGAATAGAGCATGGTTTCCAGTCCTGAAAAACACCAGGCTAACAAAATACATCTTACAATAGCCCTGCAGATAAGATTAACATATCAAGCACCAATCCATATGCAAAAGAACCTCTTCAGGATACAGTGAAGCATTAGCATTCCACACCCTGGGAAATTCTTACAGGATGACGGCAACCCTACCCACCTTCCTGAGTAGATATAAATTACCTGCTAACATCTTCTCCACAGTTTGACACTGAGAGATCTCTGTCTTTCAGTGCTACACCACTGAAGATGCCAGTCACAGCTGCTGGCAAAACATCAGGAACCACAATGCCAAGACCACAGCGATACAGCCCAGAAAATCCACAACAACCATCGAACAAACAGTTGCCATGCAAGTTTCCGCATCTAGCCTGCCTCTCCTGAAGAATGGTTAATTGGTCCCAACACTGGTCCAAGGAACAGCATTATGCTCAGAGCTCTAGAAATCGGAACAGCTGTGATTCCTCCTGCACTGGATTAAGTGGCCTCTGGCTGACAAAAGCTTCCCCATGAAAGTATTTCTTATTTTGTCTGGGCAGACTAACAGGGCCGCCCCTATGGAATTTGTGGCTGCACTGTAGAGCATAAAATTCAGCATCCAACTCCAGTCGTCTATTTTGAAAAAAATAAACTCAAGTTTAGATCTCATACCTGCAAGGAAAATTGTTGGCAATGTTTGCTGGACGCAGAAAAACACACAGGCAGAAGTTGGCATTTTTTATTGCATGGTGTGTACGAAGGGTGATTGGTTGACACTCCCAACACTTTAAAACAAAGCAAAGAAACTTCTTCACCCTCAGCACTGTAAAGAATAACCAATAAGGCAGCGTGGAGCTTTTCCTTGGGATGCTCTACCTTTTGCAGAATGGTGGAATAGCTCTGCGTTAGGACCCAAGAGCACGCAGGGTGGATTGACCGCAGGAAAAGGTCTGGAGGCTGAGGTGGAGAACGGCATCTGTTGAGCGCACGCGCATTAGTATTTTTTTCTGGTTAGGACGCATGCGCCCATGGCGCATTCGTGCTTGCCGGCGCCGGTTGCGGAGGATGCGCGTGCGCCGTGAGCTCGGGCCCCCAAGATGGCAGCCGTGTGCTCCTCACGTTGGCTGAGGGTGGCGGTGGCCGTCGGTGGGGCGCGGCGGTGGCCGCTGGCGCTGCGTCTGGCTCGGGGCCTGAACGTGGGGATCGGCGCCCTCCTACCCTGCTCGGTCCTGGCACCGCGTCCCGGGAGCCGTTCTGGTGAGTTCTCTGTGAGAGTGAGGCCGGGCAACGCAAGTGCGCCTCTGGGCGCGTGCAGAGTGCAGCCCTGGGACGGCGGAGGGGAAGCTCGTTTTGGCTCCAGACAAGAGCTCCGCTGGACTGCCAAAAAGAGCTGCCAAAGGACTGGTACCGGAGGGGCCTCAGCAAGCTGCATTTCTGGGGAGGGTTGCCCCGCTCGGCCTCTCCGGTGGGTACCTGGCAGACCGCTTGGGGTCTGTCCGTCCGAGATGAGGCTCCTGGGCTTGGCGGGGTCTGCTGCTTCACACAGTTTTTGTCCTGCATGCAGTCTTCCTTGCATTGGCCTATTTGAGGTAAAAGTCAAGGTCTAAATCAGTCTTTTAAACAAGTAGCAAAGTTATTTGAGACGGCCTTTATATCAGTTTACCTAGAAGTGTTTTAATCACTTATGAAAAGCAGATGTGTGTTTATTTTCACACACAGCTTGCCAGGTAAGGATGTTTTGTGGACCTAGGCTATGAGATCACTTACACAGTTTTTCATAATGTGCAGTGTGCACTCAGACTGTATGGAACAATTGTTTTAAATACAGCATCAGTTGCTTGACTTGCATGTGAACATAACATACATAGGGGTAGGCCACCCAAATTGGTCAGTGGGTATGGGCAGATCACTTGGATGCTTGCAGCTGCCCTGCACCTAGAGTTTGAAGGCCCTAGCTATGGAAAGGACCACTTGTGCTTTTGGTGTGCAAATCTTGTAAGGCTTTCTTATACTTTTTTGTTTTATTTTTTGCAGGATTTAGACCTTATATTCTTGGACACATTGCCTCATTTCACACCAGCTCTGTAGCCTCTGCCAAAGAGGATTATTACCAGATTTTGGGAGTGCCTCGAACTGCCAGCCAGAAGGAGATCAAGAAGGCCTATTACCAGGCATGTTTGCTGAAGAGAATTGGGGCAGATTTTATTTCTTAAAATAGGGAAGTCAGCCTTGGGAGTGGAGGTGCTGGGGCACAATATGACTAATGTTGTGTCTAGTTTGTGTGTGTGTTACTTAGTGATGTGGCTAACAGAATGAGTTGTGATCTGGGGAGGTCCCAGTTCAAATCATGCCTTTGCCTTGAACTCACCATGTGACCTTGGACAGATTTCTCTTTTTCAGCCTTGGCCCCTTTTTATAATATGGGGTGCTAATACTGGCCCATTTTACATGGATGTTTTAAGGATTACAAGATAGCATGCATGAAGCATTTTGAACACTGAAAACATCATATCTGTACTAAGTATTATTACTGTAGGGGTATGCCCTCATTTTGAGAACACCCTCCTTTGTTGCTGTTAAAGGCATTCCCACTAGTCTAGGATTGGGTCATCTAAAGATACTGTATTTGGGGAAGTAATCCAGCATTGCAGCATGGGGGAGAAGATGTCGCTGGCCCCATTTGGGGGATCAAACTCATTAATAGTCACCTGGAAACTCCTTCCAGGTTTGTTGCTTCCTAAGCATTTCATATAAGAAACCCTTTCATCAGGCTTTTCCTTTCATCCCCACAAAATGGAATGGGCTTTACCATGAGTCTGCCATTGACCCACTCCTCAATCTTTTTCTGTCCTTTGGCCCTGCAGTGGGCTGACTGCTGCCTTTGTGTGCTTTCAGCCTGTTGCACTAGGATCTTCATTTCCTTCCCTTCCCAAGCTGCTTGAGAAAGCCCATATGAAAGAATCTTTACACTAAGGGGATGAGAAAAAGCTGTCTGCTTCTGAGGATTATGCTGTGTTAAGCTACTTGGGAAATTGATTCCAAGGAAAGACTGTGGCTGCTATGGACAGCAGCTCCTGGTTTTTATTCTTTTCTTTAAAATCTATCCTCTGAAAGAGGGGGGAAGTATGAGCAGAAGTTCCAAATATGGGAGACCAGTGTAAAAAAGAGCTTTTTCTCATGCCATTGCCAAGGTTTGTTTGGCTGTGTGTGGGGCAGGCGTGAAGTGAGGCTTATACTTTCTTGACCTTGTTGTAAGCTATCTCAAATATTGTTCTGGAAGGGGTGGCTAGAGATGTGATGGCTTGGAAAAAATCAGGATTTCCCCCCCTGTTCCCCCCCCTTGAATTTTAGAGTATAGTAAAGTCCATTGAAAGCATTACGTGACCTCTTTCTTAGTAAATTTGTTGCTGTTGAATGTAGATCATTATATGTGGTCAGGATATGATTAGAAACACAATTCTTATTACTTGGGATATTTCTGGAATCTTTTGACCTTTTTAGTTGGTTGCATAAGATATTATCCAAAACAGACAGAAATTGCCAGTAGCCATGTTGGTTCATATAAAAAAAATGTCAAAGCTGCAGCAAATAGCATTATTAGGACCAATTAAAATGGCATCTCAGAACTCTTAATCAGGCTGCTCCACACCAAGCCCATGAATAGAGCCAAACATAACGCAGTCTGCCCTGTGCTACCTTGGCATCATTTTAAAATGATCCTATTCTGCAGATTTTGACTTCCATCATGCCCAACTTTTTACCTCTCCCTCCCTGTTTAATATCCAGCCTGAAGAATAGTTATGTGGAAGCCAAAAGTTTGTTCATAATGTTGTGATATTTCTCTAGGTCCTAAAACAGGTGTCCCCTATTGTTGCTTTTGGATAAAATAATGAGTAGACAAAGACCATCAAGAACTGATTAGCAATTGAATTGTTATGGAAGGGACAGAACTTGCACAGCATAGAATGGGGACTGTTAAGTGTGGTTAAGATGTCTCATCTGATTGGATTGCAGGGAGAGAACAAATAAGTGAAAGATTTTGGGTGGTTGGGATTAATGTTTGTTATCCTGGTATTTCTTTTGGTTCCTTTTTGAAATTGCTGTTTTTGTGAACATTATTTTGCTTTGATTTTTTGCTCTTATTTAAAGATTTGTTACCTTAAAAAGTGGTGATGTTACTGATGTAAAGAATTGTATAAGAGAGCCAGTTTGGTGTAGTGGTTAAGAGTGTGGAACTCTAATCTTGAGAACTGGGCTTGATTCCCCACTCCTCCACTTGAAGCCAGCTGGGTGACCTTGGGTCAGTCACAGCTTCTACGTGCTCTCTCAGCCCCACCCGACAGGGTGTTTTGTTGTGGGGATAATAACATACTTTGTAAACCACTCTGAGTCGGTGTTAAGTCATCCTGAAGGGCGGTATATAAATTGAATGTTATTATTATTATTAACTTAAGTAATATTTTACCTTTGTATTGTAATCTGAATTGCATGTTTGTACAGTTCGCTTAAAGTAGAATAAAACAGTGACACAAACACAAAAGCAGCAGTGCTAGTGAGTGTCTCTTTGCTTAGCTTGCCAAGAAGTACCACCCAGATACCAATAAAGAAGATCCAAAGGCGAAGGAGAAGTTCTCCCAGCTAGCTGAAGCCTATGAGGTGAGGTGCCTAGCCTTGGCATGGTAGAGTTGGGTGGGGTAATGTGCTGGTGATGGGCTTGTTCTGGAACAGGCCTGTTGGCTGGGCTGCTTCGCAGTGAAGATGTTTAGAAAGAGCACCTGACAATGTTGCCTTCCTCATAGGTCTTGAGCGATGAGATTAAGCGGAAGCAATACGATACCTACGGGACTGCTGGCTTTGACCCAGGCTCAGCAGGTTCTGGACAACAATACTGGAGTAGAGGGCCAACTGTGGACCCCGAAGAATTGTTCAGGAAGATCTTTGGGGAGTTTTCTGGGTCCTCTTTTGGCGACTTCCACACTGTCTTTGACCAGCCCCAGGAGGTGAGCATTGAACGTTTCAGAACCCTTATCTCTGTGGAGTGTGTTTCAAGGGCAGGGCAGCAGGTTGCAGCCTACCCATGGGATTCCTCAGAATGCAGAGGCTGGGAAGTAGGGCCTTTACCAAGGGGACTTGGGGGCTAGGGACCCACTGACTTTTTCCCCTTGAAAATCTTTTCCACCTTTGCTGTTTTTAATGTAAGTAAATGTTTTGCTTGCCTGCCTCTGAAATGAGAAGCAAGCCACGGTAGGAAGGGGGACAGTCTTTAGAGGAGGAGCTTGTTTGCAGGGTAGAACAGACCAGCATAAAATGAGCTAAGGACAGTTCCAGCCCTGACATTCTCACAGAAACTTGGGCTTGGGAGCCAACACCTGCTAAGAGGTAATTAATAAATCTCCCTCCCTCAGTTAGTTGACAGTGCTTTAACTCACAGGCAGATTTTTCTGCTTGTGCATTAACTTTAAGTGCAAAATTTAGTTCCAGTGATCCTGGAGAAGAGAGAAAAGCAGAAGAAAAAGCCAGGTTTTTGTGTATTTGGATGCTGCAGCTCACTGCCTTTCCCTTCTGGCAAAGTGTATGCTGAACCTCTGTTAATGTGGCAAAGTGTGGCTCTGCAAATTTGGTGTATCCCACTTCCTCCTTCCCTGCGTGTAAACTGATGGGTTGGCATGAAGAGTCCTCCTGATCTCAGCATGGTGTGACAATTGGCCATGTTCTCTTCCTTCCCCCCCCAGTACATAATGGAGCTGACATTCACACAGGCTGCCAAGGGTGTGAATAAAGAGATTGTGGTGAACATCAATGATGCCTGCCAGCGCTGTGATGGCCGAGGCCATGAGCCAGGCACCAAAGTGCAACACTGCCACTATTGTAATGGCACCGGCATGGTAAGTACATTGCCTGATGGAGAGAGGCAGTCCTGCCACAGCCCCTGTTCCATTCCTTAGCTTCTGCCAGGAGGAGAACATCTTTTCTGTTGCAGCATTTACGCATCTGCTTGGGGAATGAGATTGCCATGTTCAGCAAATGTGGAAGAAATCATCTGCAGTTACAAAAAAAGTGTCCTGAAGATGCTGAATCCATCCCTGTTTATTTCCTCCATAGGAGACTATTAATACAGGCCCCTTTGTGATGCGCTCAACATGTCGGAGGTGTGGTGGTCGGGGCTCCGTCATGACAACTCCCTGTGTGCTGTGTCGAGGCACTGGCCAAACCAAGCAGAGAAAGACAGTGATGGTCCCTGTTCCAGCAGGTCAGTGTGGGTCAGCTTGTTCCATAGAGCAGTAGTGGCTACTGTGCTAGTGAGTGGTTTTGTTTGGTGAAAGCAAGGAAAGAACAGCTGGCAAATTCATCTGGGAGGAAAACCTGCCTTTGGTTATCAAGCAGGTCATTTCAAAAAGCATGTCCTCTGATTCTGGAGCACTTCTTTCCCTTTGGGAGGACGCTTTATGTGTTGTGCACCAGCTTCAGTAAGCAGGAATCTGCACAATAGGACCTACCACTGCAAGCAGCAAAGTAGTGTACTTCTCTACAAAGTACTGTACTGTCAGTATTGAGAGAGGAGCAATCCTCCTCTTCCTCCTCCTGTCAGGGAGGGATGCTGTGTAGTCTGGTGTTCTAGTGCTGAACAGCAAGAGCCTCTTAAACATAACACTTTTCCAACAGCTAGCCCTCCTTGAATGAACAAATGAATGGAAATAGTCTTGTGGTTTAAGATGGCTGCCAGTATATATTTATTTACTGACTAAAACTTCTACAGTCCTACCTTCGCCCATGGCTCAAAGTGGCTTAGACTATTAAGCAAAAAGAAAACCCCCAATTTTCCTCTCTGCCTAAGAAAGTCTATCTATTTGCTGCTGCTGCTGCTTTGAGCAGAGCCTCCATGCCCCGAACAAGAGCCTGTCTTGAGTGTGGTTGTGCTGAAGTTGCTGGGTTGATGCTGGTCTGCAAAATAGGGAACTGTCAAGTATTGTTTTGGGTGAATGACTTGACCTCTGTGGTCTTGTTTGGCTTCAGGTGTGGAGGAAGGACAGACTGTCCGAATGCCCGTGGGGAAGAAGGAAATCTTCATTACCTTCAAGGTATGTGTCTCTTGGGCCTGCTGCCAGATTGCGCTCAGTTTCAAAACTGGCGCATCTTGTGCCTTTCTGTCAAAGAACCGCATCTGCTCTTTGTTCTCAGGTTCAGAAAAGTCCTATATTCAGGAGAGATGGTGCAGATATCCATTCGGAGCTCTTTATCTCGGTGGCACAAGCGGTCCTCGGAGGAACAGCCAGGGCTCCTGGGTTGTATGAGACCATCACTATCACAGTAGGTAGCAGCAGCCTAAGCAGAACTAGAAACTGTTTTGTCTGACTAAGCAAAGTGGGGACTGGCTGGTCCAGACATAAGTAGCTGGAGAAATGCTGTGTTCTGCTTGATCAGTTTGGAACTCATCCCCAACCATCTGGGAGCAAGGAGAAAACACTGCCTTGGGGGCAGGCTTGTTTCCCTTGGCACATCCTTTACTGCTTGCCTCTTTGCTGTAGTTCTTCTACCTTGTGTTAGTCTGGGTTTCTGTGTTGCTTGTTTGGCCTTTATCCTGAATTGTTGGGGATTGTTCTCTGTACAGATGTTGATGAGCCAGAAGCTGTACGGGGATCAGCCAAAGAAAAGCAGAGTAGCGGTCTCGTCTCTTTCCTCCATCCTAATACTTCTGGTGGCATTGCTATTCTTTTTTTCTCTTTTAAAAAGGTTTTTATAATTCTCTTTAGTGGGTCAGCTCCCAGGAGAAGTCAGCCTAAGGATATGAAGTGGGTGTGCATGCATATGTTTAAAAGAGTTCTTGCTGTTCCACTCACAGATTCCTCCTGGTATCCAGTCAGATCAGAGGATCCGAATGAGTGGGAAAGGCATTCCGAGGGTCAACAGTTATGGTTACGGAGACCACTACATTCATATAAAGATTAAAATTCCCAAGTAAGTCAGGGCTGTGGTGGTGGTGATATTCTCTGAGCACATGTTAAGAGAAACATTTATAGAGCATGCCAAGAGATCCTCATATGAGGATATGCTAGAAATTCTGGAATTTCTGACACGATCAACAGGCCTTTCTCTGTTGCTTGTGCCTTGGGGAATTGCAGCCACCTGGTTTTTGCTTGTAATATGTAGGCTTGCTTCCAGGTGTTCTTCAGCATGTATCATTGTAACAACTGGGGAAGGGGCCCCTTGATTTCTACCAAAGTGACTCTTTTAGAAACCTGGGAAATGTGTTCTTCTTGTCCTGAAGACTCTTTTTTAGCTTATGTGTCTCAAGCCCCTCCAATTCAGGACCCTTTTTTTCTCCACCATGCAGGAGACTGACAGATCGCCAGCGAGCCTTAATGCTGAGCTATGCTGAGGATGAAACAGAGGTGGAAGGGACTGTGAATGGCATTACAAATACCACCACTGGTAAGCAGAATCCAGTGCTGCAGTGAGGGGGTATGCAGATGGGATAGGGCATCTTGCCTGCCTGTTGTAAAGTGTAGTGCTGACTATGGTTTCAAGTTGGGCAACGTGGCATTGTGTGCCATTGTTATAACAGTGACCAGCTGTGTGTGGACTATACCAGATGTGTGTGGACTGTACCATTGCCTGGTGGCCCAGGTATGGAGTCTGTCCCACTAGGACTGGAGCTAGTGCATTACTCCAGTAGAAAATTTATTATTTGTGCGTGGAGTAAACTTGATCGCACTCCCATCACAGACTCTTTGCATGACCCCTCTCTGCCTCAGTGAGTTTCTTCTGCAGCCTTAACATATAAAGGGGGTCAAGTAGGATTAGCACTGCAAGGCCTTCCTTGTAGACACTAAAGTTGAGGCAGCATCTGACGTTCTCCTTTAAACAGGCATAGGCTAGCTTGGGGACCAAACAAGATAGTAAATAGTAAAAGGCATTTTTATTTTATTCACTTCCACCTTTCTCACTGAGATTCAGGGCAAGCTACAGAAGATAGAAAACAGTTCAAGCAAACAGCAGAGATCACCAATAAACAGTGCAGTAGAACAGAGCTACAGAATTGGAAAATAAGGCAAACAAGAAAACTGTCTGAGGCATGAGATCCCATAATGGAGAGAATGGACTACAAGGGTTGAGGACCTTGCAGTTAAAAAAGAGAGAGAGGTGATAACATGCAATAAATATTGCAATAGACTGCAGTACTACTCCTTATAGAGGTGCCCTCCTGAGCTGCTCCATTATGACAGTTAGCAGAGTCATCCGGGCTTCTTCTTGGGATTCAGCTGCCTCACAGTGGCCCCAACACGTGGCCCATTGCTTGTGCCTGGCCCACTTTGAGTTGCTTTCCAACTTGTCCCCTACCTGTGGGTAAGTTTGGACTTTTAAAGGGGAGGGAAGTAGTGTATGCTATCACAAAATGGTCAGTTTATTTTTTTGTTTGCCTGAGAGGGTTTAGTGCTCATTACGATATGCGAAATTGACTAAAAACACTACAATTTAAATGTATTCGGTTGGGGGAAGAATATGTATCCGTTTTCCCCCAGCTCCCTCCATCAAGTTTCCATCAAGGGGGAAATGGAGGATTTGTTTTTGTAAGAGGCCACAACATTTTTCAGGTAATAGTGCAATTGCCTGAGTTTACTGATACTAATCCAGTTAAAATAAATCGTGGTGGGGCGTTAATTGCCAGCTGCAAGTCTAGTGGGATTGGGGCCTGATACAAGTCTGTACTGGGGGGTCCCAAAGGCTGTACAGTGGAACTTATTTACAAGGTGTGTGTAAGGGTGTTTTTGAGGTGGGGAAGAGTTTTCCAATCTGTGGGTAGTATAAATACTCCTTCTCATTCCCTTTGGCTCTTCTTGTGTTTAAGTTGTCATAGTCAGGATTCCAGGCCCCCACCTGCCCGCCCCACCACACTGTGCTAGCAGTGAAGCTGCTGTAGCAGTGAAATGGTTTTAGCCAAGCCATGAGCTCAGATACCCAGTGCTGCAGCTGACTTGACTGGGGGCGCAGTTGGAGCTTGGCCATCACCACCTTTCTCCTCCCCCCCCCCCAGCTCCAGCCAATCTCATCACCACGACGTAAGCATCCTCTCAACCCATTCATTGCATTGATCACACTTGAAGCCAGCTGGGGGAAAGCAGAGAGACAAGAGAAGGGAGGAATGTGGAAGGTGAGAGAGTGCAGAAAGGAGGAGAGGAGGAGGGAGCTGGAAAAGGGATCAGGAAATAATGTGGCAGGTGTCTGGCAATGGGAGACTCCTCAGGGGGGTGTATTCCCATATCTCCTCCTGATGCCTTTGGCGGGCAGCGGATTGTTTTCCATATTGACAGTATTTTTGAGCTGCCAGGTCCATCACAGCTCCTCAGTGGGGCTCAGGTGAAGTGTTATTAGCTGAACAGAACAGAATTTGAGCCCATCATCTGTGACAGAAATAAGATTGCATTCAGTGGTGTCAGCTGAATGTGGCTTTCCATGCGCTCAGGTCACTGAGCGGCAGGGGGGGCAGAAATGGCAGTGTAATCACATGGGAAAGCGTAGAGTGCTCAGTGCTAGGCCAGGCTTACCACAGAGATGCTTTGAAACCCTGGGCCTCGTTTCACAAAGGGGCTTGTGACCTCCACCACCTTGTATGTCAAGCGTGAGGTTTCCTGAAGAGGAGTGACGGTCAAGATGCACTTCTCTCCTTAGCAGGTGGATGGGCAGTGGTCCAAGGGGGTGGCAGCACTGTGTGGCAATGTGTACCCTGATGCAGCTCTTTGCTGTTTGTGTCCAGGTGGCAGGGGTGCGACTAGAGCGGGGGCAGGCAAGGACGGGCCGGAGGCAGGGGACGGCAAAGAGGGGTTCCTAGCTAAACTTAAGAAAATGTTTAGCTCCTGACTCACCTTGAGGTAGGAAGCCTCTTCTGTTTTTTTTCATGCTCAGGCCTGTGTGTCTAGCCACAGAAATGTTGGCAGGCAGACAGGGGCAGCCTCAGTTGGGACAGTGTGAAGCTGTCAGGGAGACCCTATAAAGTACACAAGGCCCTGGCTTTCTGTGCTGGAGTTCCTTGGGAGGCAGCTGCTCTTTCTGCATCAGCACCACTCTCTGCATGTACTCTGGCTGCTTCTGCTCACAAGGGCTGCCAGCACTCCCGTTCAAAGGCCATGCTTCCTTAGGCCACTGGCACATGAAGTGGGTGAGGGCAGATGGTGCTAGGTGCAGGCAGCTCATGCAAAGCATGGTGTGGAAGATGAGCAAATACCTCCTTGAAGACTCAGGGTAGATAAGGACAGTAGCGGCAGAATACAGCCAGCACACAAGGTGCTTCTGCACAACTCCCAAAAGCATACCCGAGGCTTGCAATCTTGACATAGGCTGCTACTTGATACAGACACTCCCTCCCCGGCCCTGGGCCAGGCAGATTCATTCTACAGATGGTGACATGCAGGATAAGAACTTGGTGCAATCATTTTGTGGGGCGGTGGCAGGGGGAGACACCAGAGTTCTGCACACCTTGAACAAATTGCCTCTTTCACAAGCATACCATTTAAAGAGTTCCTGGCTAACCTGGTAGCTTTTTCCAGCAGGTGAGTTTGTGGAGTGTTGATGAACGTTCCTTTTTGGTTTTGGCTCCAGGAAAACGTTCTACTGGAAACTAGGCAGGAATGGCAGCAATCTGGGGGCTGGAGGAGACGGGAGCCCAGTCCCTGGCCACAAATCATAGCCAGATGTGAGGAGCCCAGCCGGCTGTGCTACAGGAGGATCATGGAGCGGCCATCTTTACACTGTCAACCATGGAAGTGATGAAGGGCTGCCAGAGAACTGGGCTCCTCCTGCTGTTCTGGACAGATGGGAATCTGAATAGGCCTAGTTTTTTTGTGATGTCTTGATATTCCAAGGTTTTGACAAGCCTCCTGGAGAACTGACAGCAGCCCCCTGCTGAGCCGTGGGGGAGAATGGCCTGTTGGCTTTGCAAAAAGCAGATCTAGCAGCCAGGCTGATTTTAGCTCAGGAGTGTCTGGCAGACCCTTCCCCTCCTACGACTTAAGAGGGAAGCATCACTGCTAACTGGGAGTGGTTCTGGAGATTTTTCACTTGACTGCATCGCCATGGTTAGAACTCTACCTCTGAGTGAGTTGCACCCTTTGCTCTAAAGCTTAGCTGGAGGGAGTGAGGGCCAGGCTTCAGGGGTAGCTTTAAACGATTCCTTCTTGTGCAGGCATTGCTGTCTTGTAAATGATAATGGCATATAGGCTGCTTCATCCGTGGCCACTGTACCCAAGAAGGGAAGCTCCGGTAAGTTGCTACCATATGCACCCATAGCAAAATAGACACTTGTGTACTTGTCATGTGTGACTATCACAGAAGTGTAGAATCTGTGGAGGAGGGGAAGAGCTGGCCTCTCCCTTTGCAATGTGTTGCACTCCTGGCTCGGGGAGCGGGGGACCATGGCCAGAGACAGCAGGGCCTGAGCAAGCAGTCTCTGAATCGTGGCCAGATCTGCCTGCAAATGCGAACATGGTCACTGCATCCCATTGTTTCCCATTGACACCCCTCCCCCACAATTCTGCCCCTCCTGGCATTCAATCCTCCTCCCCCCAACTTGTTAACTGAATAGCATGCACAGCCTTCGGACTAAGTTGGTCTATTGGATGATTCAATGTTAATGTAAATAATAAATTTGCTCTATAAAGATGGTTTATCTGTGTAATTTTGCTTTTCAAACCTGTGAAATTTGGGGAGAGGCAAGCGGAAGAATACTCCCAGATTGTCTTACACGCGTAGCTGGGAATGGCCTGGGCTCTCCAGATTGAGAGAGAAGAGTAATAACCACATTACTGTTCAAGTTTCTTTCCTCTGCTTGCTGTGATTGAAAAGCATTTTCAGGGCTGGAGCTGGCTCTCATGAAGGAATTGCAGCTCTCTCTCCTCCCACCCTGCACACACTTAAGGGGCCAGTGCTCTGGCTGGATTGGTCGCCTGTAACCCAAATCAGAGTCCCAACTAGAGCCCACCTGGCAGATGCAAGCAAACTGCTTTATGTCTCCCCTTCATAAGCATGGCTGTCACCTCCTGTAGTAGCTTTATGGGTGGTAGGATCTAAACCATGGTAGCCACTGGTAGGCTACAGCTTTGTGGGTCTGCCTTTGGTGAAGGTTCTGAGTCCAGTGGTTTCCTCAGGCTCTGCTGCTCTATGTGTTGCCTCTTCCTATACTGGGCAGCTGCAGTGGTGGCAGTGAAGTGAAAGCTGAGACTGGCCCGAACCTGCTCTTTTTATTTAAAACAGGAGAACAAAGCCGCTGAGAGCTCTTCCCTCTCTTACAAGTTCTTGAAAGCAGTTCTTTGCTCTGTTATCCACTCCTCAAATGTTCTTGCCTGGGGATTGAGCTTCTGGGTCAAGGAGACATCCCGGTCTGGCTTCATGTGGTAGAAACGGAACATGTTGGCTAGCTCCTCAGCACCAGGAAAGCCCAGCATCTTGTAGGATTCAAGTGATATCTGTACCAAGAAAGTTCACTAATCAGCCAAGAACTATATGTGTTGCAGTGGCTGCAGGCAAGTGTGTTCTGCATTGGATGCCAGAGCCTAAGCTGCTACCCTCTGAAGGGTCCTCTGGGCAACAGAGGATGTAGAAAGCCAGTCCCACCCTATAAGACTTCTGCATAATCACAATTCCAATGTGAAGTAACCATCTTATCAACCTTCTCGTAGCCTGTCCCACCCTGCTCAATGAAGATCCCATTGCAAGAGTTCATTCTACAAACCAGGTGCCAGACTGGAAGCGCTGCCCTGTGGCTGACTGCTGGCATTCCTGAGTAAGCAAAAGTCCTGATGGAACTCTAGGAGGGGGCACCTTCACCTCTGAGACAACTGGAAGGGAGAGGAAGTCTTAGGGAGGCCTTCAGAATGTCAGGGCTGCTCTAAAAAGAGAAGAAAGGAAAGGTCTTGTGCATCAGGCAGCACAAGTGAGATGAAGTTGTCCTGCTCACTTAGCATAGGTGTGGCTCTTTCAATAGCAACACTGCCAAAGATGAATGCTGACAAAGAGGAGCTAGGTCATCCTTGCAGCGTGCAGACAAAAAGGACCACATCAATGCAGAGTCCAGGAAAAAAGAAAAAACATGCAGTGGGAGAAATATTTTTAATTATAGATGCCAGTGCATTTTGCATGTGTCATCAGGGGATCCAGTAAAACTAATCCCCTGATGAAGCTATGTCCAAAATGTGTTGGGATCTGTAATTCCAAATAAAACATTTGTTTTTTCTCTCTCCCTATCCTTGCAGCATGCCCCTCCTATGCCTGGAGAGATGATTTTGGCCTCAACCAGATTGAACCAGCTAATGGAGGGGAAGCATGCCTTTCAAAGAGACATACCAGCAAGGTATCTGGGCTAGAGTGTTGGACTAGGATCTGGGAGACCAAGGTGTGAATCCCCACACTGGCATTGAAGCTTACAGGGTGACCTTAGGCCAGTCAAACGCTCTCAACCCAGACTCCCTTTCAGGATACAGTGGAATAGAGAACGATGCTATAAGCCACTTTGGACCTATATTGGGTAGAAAGGTGAGGTGTAAATGAATGATTGCAGGACTAAGCCCACTAGGGATGCTAATTATAGTAAGCCACAAATTTGAGAGAGTTGCAGGAAATGCTGGCAAATATGTTTATAGCAAGGAAGATCTTTTGGAAAGGGACCGCCAAGAAGCTTTACAGCCCTGTTATGACCAGTCTCCCTTTAAACCATCTATCAGGGGTGTCACACAAATGGAAGAGGGAACATACATACAGAAACTGCTATTATGAGAGGCTGTTGGGCTTTGTGCCTGTTTAGGAAAAGGCAGCTGAAGGAGACACACATTTGTTGACTGTGAGAAGCCCAAAGATTTCTAGCTACTGGAATTCTCTTTGCTGTCACGGGGGGGGGGGGGGGAGACATGTTGGTCTGTAGAAGAAGAGCAAGATTCGGGTCCAGTAGCACCTTAAAGACCAACTAGATTTTCAGGGTATGAGCTTTTGAGAGGGGTGAAATATCCAGTGAGCAGCAGCTGACTTGCAGAAATATTTTGAAATACCAGATGATGCTCATGCAGCCAATTTTCTCCTCTTGTGCATTTCAAAACTATGGGACAGCGAGCCCAAATAACAATGCACATTTAAACTCGTTCACTTAATAGCATATTTTATCATCAAGGCTTTCCATGTCTTCTGTGCCCACTTGGGTGCAAAAGGATTTATATGCATGCACACACCCCTTTACAACAGGCATAGTTGTGAAGACCTTCCTCTGTGGCCTCTTACCTTAGCATCTCTGATGGTTTTCCCAGTATGTTTGGATATTAATACAGCGTACTCTGCTACAGTGAGCTTGTCCATGCTCAGACCAATGGTCTTGCCTTTGTACTTCTCTGGCTCCTTCATCAGTGTGACCACAACTGGCCCAAGGTCAGCTACTGCCATGCCATCCATTGGCACATTTCCCATTGGAAGAGCTACACAGGACAAGAAGCAGGAAGAAATGGGTCTCTCCTGTAGCCCACCATTTCAGAATGTGTCATGCTAGATACAGCCATATTGCCCTCCTGACATCTCGGTGGCTTAAGTGTACTGGCAAAAGCAGAATAGGGACAGGCCATCAACCAGAAGAAAGGGAAGATGTTTAACTCAAGTACCTGGCCACTTGTCTCTCTGCTTAGGCATCAAGCATTGCCTAGGGATTGAGTGGCCATGGCAGTGGCGAGAAAAAGCCTCTAGGCATGGTCTTAAGCATTGCCGTCAGGTCCTCTGCTATAATGCAGGTGTCGCTTCCTCACTAGGAAGGGCTGCCTGCTTGCTCAGTCAGGGCTGGAATGGCTCCTTGTCACCCCTACAACAGTGGTGAGACAGCCAAGGAAGCCTGAGCTCTGGCTAAGCAGGAGGGGGTGGTCTGAGGGAACTCTTACCCAGCTCATAGTCATCTCGATCAGAGGCCTTCCTAGGCCGGAAGACAGTCAGGAAGTTCTCAAAATAGGAGGGCACCCTGATGCAGGTCACAGGCACACCAAGGGCCTGGAAGTACTCTTCCACTCGGCCTTTGCCATCAAAGTGTGGCACTGCCAACTGGCCCCCCGTCAACTGCTTTATGTTTTCCAGGCCGCTGTACACCATGTAGCTCAAGGCCAGCTGCTTTGCCAAATCAGCCACACGCCTCCCCTGAGGACAAACCAGACCCAGAAAGCTGAGGTTCCCATCTCAGTCCTGCCCCAGGAGCCGAGTGGCTGTCTGTGGTACATTGCTGGGACGAGCGTGGGGCAAACAGCCAGCTGGGATAGTACTGAGACTGTTCCCGACTCCAACCCCAGAAGGACAGGCCAAGTAGCTCTGGGCTGTGACAGACAAAGGAAGTGCTTGATGGCCTCTCTGGCTGTGATTCCCGGGGTGACTGCATCCCTCACAACACTCTGGCCCTCCTGCCCTGCCAGTGTCCAGCCCCCCCACAGGAGCTGATGTCTGCCAAGCCTCTTCTGCCCTGCTTCAACCAGTCTGATCAGCAGCTGAAACATCTTGCCTTATGGTGCAAAGCATGAGCTGCCAATATCTGCAATTGGGCTCCCAAGGCCCAGCCCACAGGGGCTAGCTGGAAAGCTGCCCCCGCCCCAAACTGTGGTGGTTCTGCCTGGTTCCCACCTGGGCCACTTCCTGCTCTTCACTGAGGTGTTCCCAAAAATCTGTCACGAGGAAGGCTCCATCCGCCCCCCGCAGGGCCACCTCCAGGCTCTGGGCGTCCTCTAGGTCTGCCTTCACCACTTCTGCTCCCATCTTCTTCAGCTTCTGGGCTGCCTTCTGCTGTGGGTTGCGGGTGATGCCTCGCACCAGAAAGGTTGCATCTGCAAGCAGAGCCCTAGCCACAGCACCTCCCTGGGCACCTGCAGAAGTATATGCTCAATTCGCAGCTGCTTGAAGGACAGGCGAGTGCCTGTGAAGAAGGGCCTCCCTTCTGCTGAAGTGCAGAGGCACACTCTGCTTTTCCAATCTGCTTTTGGGAGTCAAAAGAGAAGGACTTTGTGCTGTCCCCTAATCTCAGGTTACAGCTACATAGTTAGGGAGCTAGATGGGTCATGACCTTTCCATTTTCTCTCTGGTCTGGAACTATCATTGCAGACTGAGATTGTTAGGAACTTCCTTCTTGCATTACACCTTCCTCTCCTTGCTCTCTTCTCGCTCCTGCCACACATGAGACTTGGACAGCCATCCTGCATCTCTGGCTGCCTAGACTAGACAAATAGAATGCTATCTCTACTCCTTTCCTGTGCTCAGAGTTGTTGTAATAGTGATGAAGTGGTTGGGCTGCAAATCAGCACTCTGCTGGTTCAGATCCCATTACTGCCATGAGCTCAATAGGTGGCCTTAGGTAAGCCACTTCTCTCAGCCCAGCTCCCCAGTTATATTATGGGGATAATAATACACTGACTTTGTTCACTGATGAGTGGGGCACTAATCTGTCTAGAAGAGCGGTATATAAGCACAGTTGTTAATAACATTCAGTTTCAATTTATAACATTCAGTTTATTGTAGTTGTTGCAATAAAGAACTCCTGTTTCTTTTCTGAAGCTTAAACCAGGCTCCATGTGCAAGTTTGTTTCTCAGCATGCACTCTGCACTCAGAGACCCACATGCTTGGCTGAATCTATTCTGCTACTCTGCTAACAAGGGGTTCCTTACCTGTCACACCAAATACCACAATCACTTTTTTGTCTGCCATCTGTAGGGATCAAAAGGAAGCAGCTCCTTTGGAAAAAAAAGGGGGAAGAGAATGAAGATTAACTAGATGTTGTTAGATCCTCAAAGAGATTCAAAGATACGTACTCAAATCACAGACCTTCATGTGGGTTAACTAGTTGGGAGTAACCACCTCCGCTCCTTTCCCTATTTGCCCTTCTCCTCTGGATCCCCACTTTATACACAAACCCAGGCTGGGCAAAATGTAGCCACTTACCACACTCATAGGAGTTAAGGGAAATGAATAGATAAAGAAATAGGGAACAAAAGCCACACAATACCTTTGATTAAGACCAACCAAATGACACATAAGAGAGCGTGAACATTTGCGTTTGTTAGAACTCTTCTTCAGGTTGGATGTTTCAAAAAGAAGATAGCCTTCCCACAACTAGCAGCCATGATGGTTTTTCTGGACAAAATTGAATGGAACAATTTCAAATGTGCAAATCAGAACATGATCTGGTTGACCATGTTCAAGTTGATTTATATTTTGCAAACAATATTTTTAGAAGTGTCCCAAGCAACAAATACTTGGACTGAAATATTTTATTGGTGGGGGGAATCAAGTCTGACTTAAATATTACAAACAAACAGCTTAATGTGGTTAATGTGGAATAAAACTTGTACAAAATGTAAAAACAGTATAGCAGATGCTTAACTTGCACTGCTTATATTTAAGGGGGGGGGGGAGAATCCAAATTTATTTAAATTCATTGACACATGTATTTTAGCACACTCAAAGAACTGTGCATGATATGCCATGGATGAGTTTACTCAAGAATCTTTTTTTATAGAATTTAATTCTCTTCCATGGAGGTCACTAGAGCACCTTCTTCACTGTCTCTCCGTTTCTCTGTGGCATCACTTGCACTGATAATTTCATATTCAATTGGGGAGTGCAGTATTTTTTCCACGATGTGAAAAGAGGCATCTATTTATTCATATTAAACATTTATACGCTCCTTTTCTTCCTTATGAAGACCCAAACCAGCTTACAGCATTGTTCTCCTCTCCTCCATTTTATTTTCACAACTACCACCCTGTGAAGTAGGTGAGGCTGAGACAGAGTAACCTAAGCACATGGACTCGCCAGCCCTCCTGATCACGGTCACAAACAAGCCGCAGCGACGGGAAGCCCGGGCTTGGCCTGACGCCTGACCTGCAAGATCAGCTGCCGTGGAAAGAACTCTTGGCGGGCGCGGGAAGGAGTCTGGTTTGGCTGGGCCACCGCAGGAGGAGTCGAGGGCCCCACCTCGGTCTGCTCTAGCACAGCTCGTCCCAGCAAGAGCGGTCGCACGGCGGTGATGGTGGGATAACGAGCCAGGTATCCGGTCGACGATCTTTCCCAGAAGGAGCGGAAGCACCCCTCCCCTTCAGCACGCCGCAACTGACGTCGCACGCACGCAACCCTCATGCATATTCAATAAGCGATGGAAGCGTCACAGAGGCGGGGGCGGGGCTTTCCCGGCGTGGATCTCGTACTGCTAGTTGGGTCCGGCCAAGGAGCTGACCGGAAGTACCGCTGGGAGGGCCCAAAGAAGACGCGGGAGCGGAAGTGGAAGAGGCAGGTGAGCGGGGGGCGCCCCCTTGCGCCAGAGGGGGGCAGGGGAGGTAGAATGCCCCTACGGATGGAGGCTCCATTCCCGGTCTCTTTCGAGGAGGTGTTGGCCGGCGGGCGCGAAACGCCCCCGCGCCCCGGTCCCTGTGTGGTGGAGCGTCGCTCGCTCGGAGCCCTTGCGGAGCGTGGGCTGCCTGCCTGCTGGGGGCCCTACAGCCAGGCCAGCGTGGGGGCTTGTTTTGGGCGGGGGCTTCGAGGCTGGCGGGCTGACTCACGTGGCGAGAGGTGCCGCAAGCGCTGGCCTCGGCGCTGCTTGGCTTTGCGCCCCGTTAGGCTTAGCGGGAATCTCCGGAGCTTGTCCGGCCCTTGGACGCCTACTGCTGGTTTCAGGCACGCTGTTGAGGCCAAGCACAGGCTGTCCCGGGCCCTGAGGATTGCGGCGGCCCGGGAGGGGATGGCGGCCGGTGCCGAGCCGCTCCTGCGCTGCGTCGGCGGCGCCCTGGTGACTTGGCAGGAGCGGCGGCGTAGGCTGCCCTGAGCAGAGAGGGCAGCGCTTCCGCTG
The DNA here is from genome assembly GCF_028583425.1 of Eublepharis macularius. Classification (NCBI taxonomy): domain Eukaryota; kingdom Metazoa; phylum Chordata; class Lepidosauria; order Squamata; family Eublepharidae; genus Eublepharis; species Eublepharis macularius. The sequence goes on along the minus strand of NC_072801.1, from coordinate 29,583,606 downwards.
GGTGAGCGCCTGCCTGGCTGCGATGCTGCCTGGATGGGCTTTGGAGGGGGGAGGGGGGCTGGCGTCGCACTGCGCGTTCGACTTCCAACTGCCCCCAAAGGCATGCTGTGAGTGTGCGAAACACAGCATCCTTGTTCCGGGCTGTCCGAGTGGCTGGCATCACCGAGCTGGTCTCAAAGGGGCTTTGTCCTCCTCTGCTCATTTAATCTGACGCGCTCGTCATGCCCCAAGTTGGCTGTCCGACAGCCAACCGCATCACCCTGGCATCTCCCCTGCTTGTTGCTGGCCTCTCCCCCCCATGGAAGACGGCTGTGATGCATGGCTGCAGAGCAAACTGCTGGAATGGCCGGGATCCTCGCTGTGCTAGTAGGCCCCATCCTGGCAGGGAATTTGCTCCTTCAGCATCAGGATGTGCACCTGGCCTTGCTCTGTGCAGAGGCTTTACTTTCTCTTTTGTAGGTGGGTTTGATTACTATCAGGTAAGGGCCTGGCCACTGAATGCTGCATGGCGCTTGTCCAGGTCTGGCCTTTTATATGCTGGTCTTTTAATGCCTTTTACATGTGCTTGGCATGGTTGCAAGGAGCCCCTCTGAAAGCCAAGACAGCTAGTTTTATGGCCCTGGGTTGGTTTTAATGGCTGGGTCTTGTCATGATAATTTCATTATTCATATTGTAAGCAGGAATCTGAAGAGGCAGCAAAGAAACCTCCTCCTACTTAAATAAATAAATAAGGCCGACTTCTGCATCTGTGTGGCTGGCCTGACCTCTTTCTGATCAGGACCCAAAAAGAAGCTGAGAGAGACCTGTAGGGGACCAGCAAGAGCACAATGCCATCGGAGGTGACAGAAGGGTTGGAAGAGACTGAGAGCCTCTCTTATGAGGAACTGGAAGAGGATGGCAGCGTCAGGTGAGTGCTCCTTGAATCTGTGCTTGGGAGGGGATGTGGACCTCGAGGCTGGTAGTGATAGTCTTATGCCAGGGTGTACCTAGGTGACAGAATTGCTCAAATTAGATCCTGTGGTTTGAGGCAAGTTGAAGGCTTCTGCCCCAACCATAGAAACCTTTGAAAATGGCACTTTTACCAAGCCCAGAAGCAATGGTCTGCTTCAAGCAGGATGCTGAGACTGCTGGTGCTTGTTCTGGGATTGAATTCTCGCACTCTTTTCCAAGGAAGGATTCTTACCCGAACCCTTCTCACTTAGCCATAGGTATAGGCAGGCATAAACTGGCTCCACCTCAAGGTGGTTGTCGAGGGGCAAAGGGAGCCCAGTTCATGTATTTGTTCTTATGAAAGACATTAACTAGCCAACTTGAGCAGGCATGTTGGGCACTCTTACCGAGTTCTGTTGCCTGGGAAGGTGGTCATAGTAAGGTGATCTCTAAGTTTTGGAGCGCTTGGCTGCTCCTCACAAGCTCTCATGGCCCTGATCCTCTGTGGAAAGCTCATCGGGAGTACTTCCTATACTCTTACCCAGCAGGTTTCCTTTCTGGAACAGGCATCGGTCAAGACTATCTTGGGATGCAGGCCCTCTCCTTTAGGGGGGATTGGATAAGAGGACTGACTGGGCTCCTTAATTGCCTCAAGGGCAGTTTCTGGCCCTGCCCTCTTGGGTGGTGAATGGTTTCCTGTTGCTTTCCAGCATCCTGTTCCTCCACAGCATCCTTCAAGAATCTCTTATGGGGTGCCAGGCTTCGTCTGCCTGCATAGCTCTTTGTGAGTGCATCATGGGGCTTACCGATGGGGCAACTTCTTCCTCTCTCCTTATGTGGTGCTTTTAATAGGGAGTTTGTAGCCTGAGTTTGGAATGAGGGCAGGAGAGAGTGTTGCCATGTGGTGCCTTCCATCTTGGCAGTCCTCTTAAGGGCTTCTGGCAGGGCCTGGTTGATGCTGGTGCAGAACCAAGAGGCACATGAACCTATGGTTTGAGGCCAGTTGAAGGCTTCTGCCCCAACTGCAGAAACCTTTGGAAATGGCTCTTTTGCCAAGACCAGAGGCAATGTTCTGCTGTCAAGCAGGACACTGGGAGGGCTGGCGCTTATGCTGTGCTAGAAAACAAAAACCTGTTATGTCAGAAAACAATCACACAGAATTAGGACTGACAAGGCTCACAACCTAGCATGTCTGCTTTTGGGCCTGGTATTAATACATTTCTGATGATGCTTATTCATGGGAACCCTGTTGGAAGGGAAAACCAAACCCCAAATCACTGATAGAGTTGATGTGTCTGCTGTCAAGCTGTTGAAAGTGAGTAGCAAAATATATATGCATGCACACAACGACTGCATATATCATCCTTATAGATGGCCATGATGCATGAACCAGTTAAATCCAGCTGCTTCTCTTCTGTCACTTCTCAATACTAGCTCTCACCCCGCTTTTAACACACGTTTTTGTCTCTCTCCACAGCCCCTCAGACCTATCAGAACTGCTCAAGGAAGGGACCAAGGAGTCACATGATCAGGCAGAGAACACTCAGTTTGTCAAAGACTTCCTGAAAGGAAAAATCAAGAGGGAGCTTTTCAAGGTGCGTCTTGTTCCATTTGCACGATCCTCCAGCTGCGCAGGATAGCTAGTATGTCAGGGGCGTCAGCCACATTTTATAATTAAAGCCGAACTCAAGAGTGGCAGAAGAGCTTAACAAAGAGCCAGTATTAGAAAGAATGTGTACAACTGAAAATATGGAGCTTAATATGACTCATAATTGACAGGTTAATAATCTGTAAAATTTCTGCAACCCTGATTATGGTATTAGAAAGTGACTCCTACCAGGTCCCACAATGCGTCATATACAATGGGTGAGATTGTTTTCGTGCATGGGAATAAAACTGTGCATGGTTTTGCCTTTGGGATTACTGGCAGCCACTCATGTTCTGTGATATCCATTTCTGTAAAGCGTCTCCAAGAAATCTTTTAGTCCCATTTAAAAAATCTTTGCCTGCCATTCCCTTTGCATGCAAAACAGAAATGTTCAGGTTGTCTGTACAGAGACCCGAACTGAAGCGGAGGATGCTTTTATAATGGAAATAATGTCTAAGAGGGTGATTTTATAGTAGAAATATTACAATGCTAATTGTATGTCTTGTCTTGTTTCTACTGCACTGTTTTGTACCCTGCCAATCTACCCTCAGTATTGCTTATGGTCTATCGTGCCTTCGGCAGTTTTCTACCTTCATTATTTTCTAATTTTTGCAATTGGAGTGATATTGCATTGTTTATTGGATATTTTATGCTATTGGAAATGTTTTCTACATTTCATAATCTGCCTTAAGTCTTGGTGAGAAAGGCAGGCTATAACTGAAGCAAACAAATAAATATTCTAAACATCCCCCCCTCCCCAGGCTTTACCTTCATTTCATGTGTAACTTTCATGTTCTGTTAAAAAGGATTCAGTTTGTATTTGGTTCTGTAGAGTGCCGGTCTTGGGTTTCCTCTCTAGCAAGGACCTCTGCAAAATCCTGGTTCTGCCAGCTGAGCAGCTTCATCTATGGCTGCTCTGGAAAGTCTGGGGCAATGAAGAGTGGCTGAGTCCAGAGAAGTGCTAGCCAGGCAGAGGCCAGGAATCCAGACTGTAGCAGGTTGGCAGCCTGCTGGGCCAGGGACTGCCCAGCTTCAAAATCCTCCAGCAAAATTCTTTGAGGGCATTCTGAAGCAGGCTCTAATCTGCTACTGCTGGGCAGGCAGGGGATTAGGGGTGGGAGGGCATATGCGCCTAGCTGATCCCAAGCAAAAAAGACTAGGGGGAGGGGCTTTCAGCAGGACTGGGTAAAGGCGGGGAGGGCAAAGTATGGGAATGAGGACTGAGCCTTCTGGCTGTGCTAGAGGGGCATGAGGGCGCTTTCCTTGGTTGTTGGTTTGGACTGTAATCCCGTTAAACGGTTTCTTCAGGGAAGAGTCCTTGGCAGGGCAGGGGGCAAGGGCCAGTGTGCAGGCTCAGCCCCTCACAATGCTTCGGCTTCATTGCAGCTCGGCACAGTGGCACTGTTCTTCACGTACTCTGCTCTAGAGGAGGAAATGGAACGCAACAAGGACCACCCGGCATTTATGCCTCTCTATTTCCCACTCGAGCTACACCGGAAGGAGGCCCTGGAGAAAGACCTGGAGTATTTCTACGGAGAAGGCTGGCAGGGGAAAATCCAGTGCTCAGAGGCAGCCCAGCGCTATGTGGACCGGATCCATCATATCGGGCAGCATGAGCCAGAGCTGCTAGTGGCTCATGCCTATACCCGCTACATGGGGGACCTCTCTGGGGGGCAGGTGCTTAAGAAAGTGGCCCAGCGGGCACTGAAGCTGCCCAGCACCGGAGAAGGGGTCCAGTTTTATGTCTTTGAGAACATTTCCAATCCCCAGCAGTTCAAACAGTTCTACAGAGCCCGACTGAATGCCCTGGACTTGGACAAGGGGACCAAGGAGCGGATTGTCGAGGAGGCCAACAAGGCCTTTGAGTTCAACATGCAGGTATGGAGCAGGGCCATAGTGGCTGGAGCCCATGTGCGCAATATTCATTGCAGAGAAGTCCCCACCTCTGTCGGGTTGGTGGTGGTGCTGCATCTTCTGGGTATTTCTTGGGGCCGGAATTACTACTATGAATTTGAGGGGGAGAGGATAGTGGTGCCATTGTGGGACCTGGGCCAGCATTCCTCTCCCCCCCCCCCCCAGTACAATTTCAGCTTCATGTGTCCCAGGGAGGCTGGCTGCAAGGCTGGATCCGTCAGCCTCGTGCAATCAGGATATTTATTAAAACATTTCTCCACTTTCCTCACCACCTAGAGCAATGCAAGGCATATGTTGCAAAACTGGGGAATCTCTAGCCCCCAGAAGTGCTAGCCTAGTGCCCAGGGTGAAATGGGCCCACTTTCCACCTCTCCTTTGCCTTCCTTGGCTCACTTCCAAGGCATAGGGAGCAACATGAGCCTCAGCACTTTACAAAAATTAGAGGGCAGTGGCACTTGCTGCTAGGGCACTGTCATTTCTTGTGCAAAGTTCCCACTCCATTTATGATTGATCTTTTCAAGTTCTGGGTTTTATGCTTTATGCCTGGGCGTCTCAGGCCCAGTGGTCCACAGTTTCAGAGTAGTTTTGCTGCAACAATACCCCACAGTCCACCTAGCTTGATCATTTGGGGTGTGTTGGAGACTGCTGAAGTCTGCTGTGATGGCTCCCCCAAACTTGCTGGCTGATGGTAGCTGGAGCTCATCTGGGTTGGAAGGCGAAGGGAAAAAAGTAGGGTCCCTAGAGGGCAGAAAATAAAATGCCATGCATGGCTCCTCCTTGGTCCTCTGGCTCATGGGGCCTTTAACCTTTTCTGCAGGTTTTTGACGAACTGGACAAGATTGGGGCTTTGCTAACAGAAGAAGTCCAAGATGGTGGCCTCCGACTGCATGACGGACAAGGAGACCTGCGCAAATGCCCCTATTACGCTGCTAAGCTTGGTGGGTTTCCTCCTCCTGCGCCTCCCCCCCAGCTTGTTGGCTTCTGCCACTTTTGGTGGCTAACGGTGCTTTCCTTCTTTTCTCCCTACCCACAGCTGGCAGCAGCGAGGGCACTGGCTGCCCCTACCATCTTGCTCTGGCCCTGCTGAAGCAGCCCCCTGTGCAGCTGGCTCTGGCTGCCTGCCTGGCTGTAGCAGCAGGGGTGGCCGCCTGGTACGTGATGTGAGGTGCTCTGGAGCAGTGGCTCTGCTGCCCTCCCCAGCCATGGAAGGAGATGCCTGCATTTGTTTGGCAGGACTGCTACTTCTTCCCACACGGTTGAGCTACAGAATTAAAACCCAAATGCACAATGAACTGACTCTTGCCTCTGAGGAAGGTATGCAATAACAACCTAGTGATGGTATCCCCCCCCTCCCCCAGCTGCTATGCATAGATCACAGCTCTTCCCAGGTGGGAAATGCTGAGGGGGATTATGTGTATGCGTGCACGTGCACCTTGGGTGGAGGGGGTGTTTAGTCTTGTGCTGCTCTCTGCCAGGGGGAAGTAGGGAGACAGCCCCCTACAGCCACTTGTCATGTGCTGCTGTGGAATTCAAGGCACGGAAAATACCGAGCAGCAAGCTTTAGAACAAGGTGGGGTAACTTGCATGTATACAGAGGGGGAGAGAATAACCACTTAGTGTTCATTTAATTTATGGATTATGACAGGGCTTCTGCCACAATAAAATTTATAATTTGGTGTCTTCAAAATTATTGATTTGGGGGGGGAGTAGTCCAGTTGTTGTAATTGGCACCTATTTGGCTGTTGCCCATGAGCTAGGAAAGCAGTGTCTATCTCTGAAGTTGCTGGTGTACTAGGAGGGCACGGGCAGCCAACCAATGAGAATCGTATGTAGCCAACTGGAACAAGCTGAGCCCCGGAAGTGCTGCCTATGCATTAAGGCTCACCCTTATGGTGGAGAACTAGCCCTGTGCTCTGAGCAACATGGTTTAGGTGAGAACTGGCCAGGCTCTGCCCCTGCTCTCCCCAAGGAAGGGGACAGATAGGAACTCAAATAAGTTTCCCCTCTCTGCAGCTATTTGTTTTGAGGTGTAACGGCATGAAATGTAAAAGACCATAGACCATATCCTAACACACTATTGTAATACCATGGGCTTCTCTTGCAGCCTGTGTGGCTGTGTACCTTTGTTCCTGCTCTAAGTAGTCCACAGCTTCATTTTTAGTAAGAGCCAAACTAACTGGGTAATGTTTCCATGACGGCATTCCCTCTCCTCATTTCTTGATTCAAAAGGATTCCTACCTTTAGCAAACCAACAGTTGGTTGGGGGGACACTGGACATTATGTGGCCTCCATGCACAACTACTGCCTCCCATTACTAGCTTGAAATGTTTCCAGGGAAGCTGGAGGGGTGGGGGGCACTTTCTGGCAATTTTAGCCCACGAAGGACACAGTAGCAGAACAGCACTTGGGCCTTCCTAAAGGGATCTGAAAGAGAAGGTGATGCTTCTGCGGCATGGCTGGGAAAGGTTCCTCTTCAAAAAGGGCTGCACATCAGCTTCCTGACAGGTACAGGCACACGGGAGAGCAAATTGGTCTATCTGAACCCTCCACAACATATCCATCTCTGCAGCTACCCTCCTGGCACAGAAAGGGGCCCAGTAGTATTAGGGAGGGGGCTTCCAGCAGCTGTTCAACCCCACCTCTGGACAGGAACCAAAGGATGTCATCTCTCAATCTTCACTCCTCCTCTTTCTGTCCTAGAAATCAGTCACACACAGCCTGGTGGAATCTGTCTTTAATTTATATACAAACATGGAAAAGCCCAGCTGGTTATTTCTCTGAGCAGTCAAAGGCTGAAAGCAGAAACTTTGCCCACCCCATGAAAGCCTTGGGGAGTGGGCCCTTCCTGCCCACACAAACCTATCCAGTGGGTGGGGTAGCCTCAGGCCCTGTTGTGCATCCATGCAAAGATGCGGGGGGGGGGGCTTTCCCAGAGGAATTAGTGCAAAATCAAGTGGGGAAAACACAATTTTCACATTTCTAATAATTCACAGTTAAAAGAACAAAAAACAAAACTCTAGGCAAGCACATTCCTTTGCAGGTTGCCCAAGCTATTTACATGCATGGGACGGGACAGAGCCCAAGGTGGCTTATGTCATTTGCAGCCTCCTTGCAACCTGGATAAACACTAAAGGAGTAGAAACCGGGTCTGGAAGGTATTGAAAGAGGAGCCACGGAGGCAGAGGCCAGGCCTGCAAAATCACCTCTGCTCTGTTCTGGCCACAAGCCTTACGGTTGCCTCTCCTCCCTGCCCCAGCAGGCTGGACATGGGAACAGGCCTGCAAGACAGATTGCAAAAGGAAAGAGGCCCTGGCACCCAATGGCTGGAAAGATGTCTCCTAGGCTTCTGCCCCATGCAAGAGGCACAGGAAACTGTATGTGTCCCAGGGGGAAAAAATCAGAGGATCCTGGATCCACTCCCAAATCACAAAAACAAACAAACAGAAGACGAAGATTCACATCCTCCCCCTCAATTCTTTGGATGCTTCCTTTTGTATTGCATCTCCCAAAAGTGAGGCAGGAAAGCCAACACAACCGAGCAGCCAGGGCTCCCCAGAGCTCTCTTGGAGGGGAAACAGCTTTGCTTCCAAGCACACACCAAGGGGGAGAAGTGAAGGCTAGGAGAAGCCTGGGGGCAGGCTGTGCAACCACCAGATATAGGGCTGTCCTACCACCTCTAGGCCTCCAACAGCTAAGGGGCATTCCAAAGAATGAGGTGCCTGATGTAAAGAGCCCTCCCCATTTCCTTGAAAACAAGAAAGCTACAGAGGACACAAGCAAGCCCATGAGGCCTCCCCCCTGCATCCAATCATGGTGCCCATCCCACAGCTGACCCAGCAGCTCCAGATGCCTTCAGAGCTCTCTGCAGCAGAGGGAGAATGGGAAGGCAAACAAGGGAGCATTCAAGTGGTAGATAAGCCAGACTAGTGGCGCAAGGAGAAGGAAGAGGCCGAGGTGATGGCCCAGACCAGTGGGTGCTGCTAGCACATGCGCTTGTATGTGTAGATGTAGGCCTTGCAGTTGGGACAGGTGTGAGTCACATCCTTGAAGTCATCAAGAAGGCACGGGATCAAGCAGCAGCCCAGGTCACACCTGAGGGAGGTGGGGAGAAAGTGTGACTCCATGAGGGCAGTGCCAAGACTGCTGGCTACAGCTCTCTTGGGGGGAAGTATCTGAAGTCCCCCACAGTTTACCATGCGGGGGAGGAGAGTGAGGTAGGGTTGGCAAATCCCTAACAGGAAAAAAGAGCAGGAACCAGTGGCCAATTAATCCGCCCCCGCCAACCTCAGCAGCAGAGGGTGGGAAGAAATGCAGGGAAGAGTGGCTGTCGGGCACAGCTACAGCCAGCGAAGCCAGATACTCTCTGCCTCCTTTGCAAGAACAGCCCAATGCCTGCTGTCCTTTTGGGCCAGGGAAGTGCCCCCACCTCCCGAGGCAGAGACTGGTTTCTTGCTTCACACCAAGACAAGTATAGTAGCAGTGGCAGTCTGGCTATGCACCACCCCTCCCCTGCAGCAAGACAGTACCACCTGGTTTCCGGCCGCGACTGCAAGGGTTTCCTCTTGCCCCCTCACCTACCCTACAAAGCAGCAGAAGAAGCCCAACAGGAAACTCATGAAACCAATTTCATGGGAGATCTTGGTCGTGATGGCCTGCTGGCAGTGTGGGCACACAGTGGTGACAGGGGCCGCTTGGAATATCTCTCCCTGCAGCACTGTCACTGTTGTTGCTGCTCCCGAGGGTACCAGCACGGTCGCCGTTTGACTCCCTGGAGGGGGGTAGGGGCCTGTTGGAGGGTAGTAGCCCATGGCAGGATGTGGTCCTGGAGGCAGGTAGTAGCCACCTAGAGAGAAAGAACAGACAGGTCCTCAATCTGGAGCCAGAATGAGGGACGACTTGCGACCCATCACTCCCTACAGTCCTGGTAGCCAGTTAGCGAGTGTGGTGTCTGTCCTGCTTCGCCCACTAACTGGATGTTCCTTGCCCCAAAGGGAGAATTTGCAAGATGATATCACAGTACCAGGAGTTGGCCTCCCCAAAATCTCCCTTCTCCCCAATGGAACCCAGTCACTTCCTTGCCCACCAAGGGGAATTCAGGGAGTTGTCTCACCCAACGTTCAAACAACCTTTCATCTTGCCAAGCCCCTAGCTGTCCGCAACTCTCTATAGTGCTCTTCCTGGCCTTGTGGCCCCCTGCTCTGATCTTGGGCAATCCTAGCAAGGCTCAGCTACCCCCAAGGACAAGTCCAGCGGTGCCTGTTCCTTCTGTGTCGTGCCTGTGTCCATTCCGGACCTATAAACAGATGGTTCCACTGGAAGGAGTTGCTGCAGGTTGCAATCAGTGCCTTTTCTATCTGGTTGCACACAGTAGAGTCAATATCTGCAGAATCCCTTACAGAGAGCAGAACTAGTCCAGCCCCGAAAAAGCGTGAGAATGAGTCCTCCGCCCTATGCCTACTCACCCTTCCCCCACAGCCCTCCAACTCACCAGGTGGCATGTAGGGCATGGATCCATCAGTGGCCACGGGTAGAGGGATGAAGCCCGGCTGGGATGGTGGTTCATATGGAGGAGGCCCAAACTCTGAAGGTGGCTGCGGGGCCCCTTGTGGCTGCACCATGGCAGGCGAGACTCTGCCTGTATAAGGAAGGAAAAGGGGATGAAAAGAATAGCTCATTTCCTATCACAATGCTGGATCTGGGAGGGGGCCCCAAGAAGTAAGCTGGGGTTTGCTTGCTGCATGCTTGACAGGGAGAAGCACATGGCTAGACCATGCATCCATCTGAGGGAGAGGGACCCTGTGAGAGTTGGGGATGGTTTCATCACTACTGAGTGACAGCCTCTGCCTGGAACCCCCTCTGTTAATGCAAGTCTCCAGGCTCCTGTCCCTTTCCTCTTAGGAACATCAGGAACATGGGAAAGGAACAACCTGCAAGCAAGACCTCCTCAGACTCAGCACCTTACCTGCAGGGAAAGGTGGGCCATCCTTCTCTTCTAAGAGGGGGGCCGATGGCCCCCCTGGGTAAGGTGGTGGAGGGTCACTGGACATGCTTTCTGCTGGCCTGAAAGAGAAATCAAGATGCAGGGTTATTGCAGCTGCGGAAATGAAGTTTGCAAGCAGGACAGGATTACAGTAATTGTCAAATGGCCATTTTCCACACCCAGAATTGGGCAGGATGGAAGGGTTCTGTTAGGCGGCCTGAGAGGGTCTTCTGGTAAACTGGGGGGGACTTCAGTTCAGACACTCCCCCCCCTCCAGAGACCTGTAGCCAGCTGTCTTGACACTGCACTCAGCTGCAGGTGATAATGCATCTAATCGAGAGGGCTTGTTTAAAGCTGTTATGGGGTGCTTGCACACACACCCCATCCAAATATTCTCCAAGAAAGAATTCACTCCAAAATAACAGGAATGGCTTCCTAGACAGGCAAGGACTCACTGCATAGTCCAAAACCACCCACTCATCTAGTGCTTTTTTAGCCCAAACTTCTTCCACAATGCTCAGGAAAGCATACATGGTTGTCTCTTCTCCACTTTGGCATTGTATCGATCCTGTAAGGGAGCTTATGCCAAGAGAGAAACCATCCTCAAGTCACCAAGACAGCTTCACAACAGTGTAGGGATCAGTGTCTGGATTTCCAAGATCCTTACTGGACGCTTGACCCACAATACCCTGGCCAGCAACTGTGTCAAACACAACTTTGAATCTCCAGTCCCTGAATGGGATGGTCCCATTAACCCTGCACCCAAATGCACAGCCCCCCCCCCCCCCAATTACCATTTGCCATGAAAATCTCTGGGAAAAGGAAGCTAAATGTGGAAAATGTCTGATGACAGTTTCCAATCCGCTCAAAATGCTGTTGTGGGTTGCATCCATGGCCAGCCACACATTTCCAGCCCCAAGCCAGGTGCAGCAAGCACCATTCCTGTCCCCCCTCAGTCCTCCCTGCAGAGGATCCAAACATAGCTTTCGCTTGCAGTCTGCTTTTGGCTGTGGAGCTGCTTCTCTTGGAGGACTCTGCTGGCAGAGCACACTAGAACTGCAGTCTCAAGGGGAAAAGCAAACTGATCTCCCTGCTAGAGCCACGTGGCCTGAGCGACACAGAGGGGCCTGCTGAAATTCGATCAACAAAAGTCTGCTCCCCCCACCCATGATTTCAACCAGGCCACATGATGCTGCCGGAAAACCAGGCCAGCTGAAAACCAGATGCCAGGGGACCAAGGTGGGCCTGACATGGATCCTCCTCCATGTTCTGCTTCCGCACCAAAGCTTTGGGAATCAGCACAATGCATCCAAGAGAATCCCTAGAGAGGTAACAGTAGGGGAGTTCTCTCCAGCAACTCTGGATGAGCTGCCTCAGTCTGCTCCTGCCTTGACGTGAACGCACAAACCACACACAAAAGACCCCATCGTTGGGGGCTCTGCTTGGCTTCTAGAAACAAAGACGCCTTACTGAAAAACTCCTCGCCTTTCCACAGCTAGCAGAAACGCACTCAGCACAGCCTAGCTCTGAGCTGCTCCAGGCCAGTTCCAGCTTTTCTGGCAGTGCCCTTGCCAAGTGACAGGAAGACGCTTCTGCAGCAAACAGGCTCTGAATCCCAGCAATTCTGCACTGCATGACAATCACCAAACACTTTGGGCAGCTGGATTAAGCCACTATAAATATGGAGGGGGGCTTGCAGTAATCCACCCCCAGTCTTCTGAATGGTGCAAGCCAAAGCCATCCAGTACAAAGAAGAAAAAAGGACCACGAGTCACCTGACTTCTGGGCACTACTGTTCCCAGAAGAGAAGAGCTGAAGGAAAGCAGCCCTCGCTGCTAGTCCCATGGACTGAATGGGGCCAGCTGAATATTTTCCCTATTCTGCAAGGAACCAGACACAACACAATACTTTAGGATGGCTGTGCTTGGTTTATAATGCAAAGGAAAAAAACCATGGCCTCCTGGCTTTCTTTGGAAATGCTCATTCAGCGCCTGCAGGAGGCTCTGGGGCCAAGAGGCCTGCTCTGCAATGATGTTTCACTTGCCTGGCACTTCATCTTGCATTCAGAGCTACAATTTTTGCTGTAGTTGGCTTTGTGAACATCCTACATGCACAGCAGAAGCCCACAGGAATATGCACTGAACATGTGGCGTAAACAGCCCATTCCTCCAGGGCTCGCAGGTGGCGCACAGTGTCTGGAGCTGCCCCCACTGCCACCAGCTCCCAAAATACATGTTTACATTTTAAATGTCTGTCCACTTTGTGACTTCACAGCATCATGCTTGTATGAACGCTGACTTTAAAAACCACAAATGAGGCAGGAGAGCAAATTCCCAGAATTTTACTGACAGATTGAAGTACAGGTGGAGGAGATTCTCTAGCACAACCTTGGATAACGTGGCCATTCTCCGTATTAATATAAAACCAGAGCCCTCCTCAGATGTGAGGGAGCTCAATACTGACCACTTCCACATTGCTGCCTAGAAGCCACTCAGAGCTCAATCCTATGCACCTCCAGTCCCATTGAATTCAATTCAACTTATTTCCGAGAATACTCACACAGATTGCAGTCCTTATCTACTCATCCTTTTCCCTCTAGACAAACCTACAACTCAGTCTTATGTATGGACAATTTCTTGTGTTGAACGTCCCTCCTCCCCTCCCCAATTTCAGTCCACTGATTGAGTGCTCTTTAAAAATAAAGTCTTAGGACTGTCTAGAGGCTGGATATCAATAGAAATCTCATCTGTGGGAAGGATACCCTGGTTGGTAAGTGGCAGAGCCCAGACTTCCTTCCCCTGGTTCAAAGGGCCCTACAAAGCAGCTCCCCGCTGGCAAGAGTGTGAGATGGGGAACGGGACCTTGTGATCCATCTCAATCAGGGCTGTCTCCTCTGACCAGCAGTAATTCTCCAGGGCCTCTGGCACAGAATGCTCCTCTGTACCACCTGCTACCTGCCAGGGCTGGAACAAGTCTGCATGCACAGCACAGCCTCTGAGCCTCGGCCCCTCCCCACTCTGCCACTCAAACAAGTCCATTCAGATAAGTTCCTCTGCCAACATTGCTAAATGAACCTATAAGAGCATCTCCCCTCCATGTAGACAAAACCTGGGATATACAGACCAGCCTCAACGGGACACTGACTCTGTTATGTCCTCCCCTTCCCTTCAAGGGTGATTCAGGTTGCTGGACCCCTGTCTCTGCTGTTCTTTTTCCTAAAAGGGAAGCTCCCAACCCCTCCTTCCTGGCCAAAAGCTCTGTGTGGGCCACCAAGGAGAAACACCAGCAATCAGCAACTTGTACACAGCCAATCCTCTTGATGCTAGCCAGCCTGTAGTAATTTCACAAATTCTGACCCGCCTTTGATTCCCCTTCCCTTTGCATCAGCCACAAGCAGGTGGCAGAACTAGCAGGGCTAGAAAAACAATACTGTCCCTCGATCTTCTGCGTAACTCTCCAGCCTCATAACCCACAAAGGTAGTTCAATCATCTTCCCATGAAGCTCTTCAATAAAAGCACCATGTCCATGATTAAGAACCACGAGACACACACACAATGGCCCCCATCTCTTCCCTTGGGACCGGCAGGCATTGGCTCAGTCTCTGCAGGGCTCACAAGAGATTTGTGAAAACAACTTGCAGCTCCATATCATGGGATTAATTTCATTTTAAGAACAAGTTCAAAAACCAGCAGGCAGAATGTAAAGGCAGCTGACTGTTGGGAGCATGCTTTATGATTATGTAATTGTCACTGAAGGCCAAATGACAGGGTTTAAGCCAGAAGACATAGATTGAAATGTATACCATAATATGCATACCATAATAACATATAACCATGTCAATCTGTGTTCCCCACCTGTAAAATGGGAGCAATTGTGCAAAGGACTGAAAGAATTTGAAGCTCAGTAGGAATGCTAAAGAATATCAGCAAGCTACATCTCTCTCTTTCCATAAGAAGCAAACACTTGCCCAAACCTGCCAAGAGATCTGTGCACCTGGCATAGCTATTTCGCACAGGATAAGGAGGGCCAGCGAAATGAGTCAGTCACTGTATTTCCTGAGCACATTTTGCATACAGTTTTATACAACAATCCTCACTTGAGAGATGGGCTATGCTTTAGCTGTGAAGACATCACATTCACACAAACTGAGAGTTGCCAACCCTGGACAGCAGGAGCACACAATCTTCATGATACATGATATACCCAATACACACAATCACCATATTATTCTGTGGATTGGACAACACACAGATTTTCCATGAGTTCATGTAACACCTGCAGGTCTGGCATCTGTGGCCAAGTATCTATGGAATCACCCAAGGGGGAATGTTGGCAGAATGCTCTGCTCCTACTCTGAGGCATTCCCTTCAGGGTTTTACAGAGTTTCCAGTACTAACGCTGACAACAGAAGACCCTTGGCTAATGATTTGTCAGTCACATATGCACCTTGTGAGGAAAACTAGGCTGAGAGAGATTTTCAGAGGTAGGTGCCTAGTTGCTGTTGGAAAAGACCCCTCTACTACATGAACTCTGGGTCTGACACCCTTCTTGAGAAGGATCAGAGACATCAACAGAGGACAGGTCGACCAACACCACCTGTTAGCCCCGAGAACTAAAAGGAACCTCCAGGCTTAGAAGCAGTACGACTCATAACATGACCTCCTTTGAAAACAGGATGGGTGCTTTTTACATTTGTTGCAGCAAGTTCTTTTGATCTAGCACAGAGCAATCAAATGTGATACTTAAAATGAGAGACAGAAATGGTCAAATCCCACAGAGTGCCGCACCATCACATTGGGGGGCATGGATCAGCTGCAGAGCCTCTACTTGGCACTAGAAGGTCCCAAGTTCAATCCCCGCTAGGACCTCCAGTTAAACATCAAGTCACAGGTGACGTGAAAGACTTCCACCCG
The DNA here is from genome assembly GCF_028583425.1 of Eublepharis macularius. Taxonomy (NCBI): domain Eukaryota; kingdom Metazoa; phylum Chordata; class Lepidosauria; order Squamata; family Eublepharidae; genus Eublepharis; species Eublepharis macularius. Next base: position 29,568,220 of record NC_072801.1, on the reverse strand, counting down.
AGACCCTGGAGAGCCGCTGCCAGCCTGAGTAGACAAGACAGACCTTGGTGGACTGCTGGTCTGACTCAGCATGAGATAGCTTCCTATGTACATAAACGCCATTGAGCTCCCCGTTCCCTTGCAGGGGCTGATCGCTTCTGGAAACAGACGGTTAGCCTCGATAGACCCACCTTGGCTCAACCCAGCAGCCCTCTTCTCACGTGCAGTTTTGCCCTGAATTAGGCGCGTATCTGGGTACCCGGCCATTCTGAACGGCTAGAACCCCACCCTTCGTTACGTCACGACGCCTTGCGGTGGGCAGCTGCTCCTGCGCCCACTCTCCCGAGCTAGTCTTTGCGCCGGGACTCCGACGCAGGGGCTTCTGGGAGTGGTAGTTCTGCGGCTTAGAGCGGCCGCCAAAGACCACATCCCCCAGCATGCATCGTGGGTCAGAGAGCTCGCTTGGCCGCTCTTGGGGAGCCGCAGGGGGCGTCAAGGCCAGGGAGAGGCGACAGGGAGGGAGGAATGCGCACCCCACCACTCCCGCCTTGCCCCGGCGCCGCTGCGGTCGGCAGTCGCCTTGCCTCACCTCACCGCCTCGGCTGGCCGCAAAGCTGAAGAGAAGCAGCCGCCACCGCCGGCTGTCTGAGGCACCCTCAGAGCGGAGCGAAGCTGGGGGGCGTGGCCTGGCTGCGGCGGGGCGTAACCAACTAGTAGTGACGTCACCTTGCACGGCCTCGTCGCCCGTCGCGGGAAGGGGGGGGCCGAGGCAGAGTCAGTTTCCCGAACTTCCAAGTTCACACGTTCACACGTGCAATGGGATGCAGCTGCGGGTCTGTCGTTGAGATGTAGTGATTCGAGTGTCGGAATGGATGCTGGGAGACCCCAGGTTCCAGTGGCCCCTCGGCTATGAATCTTACTGTTTCCCCTTGGGCTCACCCCCCCCTCCCTAATCTACTTCACAGGGCTGTTGTGTAAGCTGTCCGGAGAGATTTTTGGAGGTAGGGGGTAGAACGATTTTTAGTTTTTTGATAAAAATATTTTTAATTTTGTGTTGTTTTCTTCGTTTATAGCCTGCCTCAATAAAGACATTACTTTATTTCTGGAGAGAAGCCCGGCGGCTATGAGTTGGGGGGAGGGGGTCCTGAAATGGCTAATCAGGTTCCTCAAGCTGCTATAAAGGTAATAGGGTTACATCATAACAAAATGGTTCAAGAAAGTATTTTTAAAAGAGAATGGGACCGTGAACTGCACCACTGTGTATAGGATATATTGGTGGTGGAGAGTGTTGTCAAGTCATAGCTGATTTATGAAGATCCCTGGTGGAGTTTTCATGGCAAGAGACTAACGGAGATGGTTTGCTATTGCTTGCCTCTGCAACCTTGGTCTTCGTTGGAGGTCTCCCATCCAATTACTAAACCATGGCCAACTCTGTTTAGATTTTGATCAGATCAGGGCTATTCAGGTAAGGGCATGGGACATTTTATTTATTTATTTATTTACTTCATTTCTCCCCAACGGGGACCCAAAGTGGCTTACATAGTTGTTCTCTCCATTTTTTCCTCACAAAAATCCTGTGAGGTAGGTTAGGCTGAGAGAGTGTGACTAGCCCGAGGTCACCCAGCAAGTGGCAGAGCATAGATTCAAACCTGGGTCTCCCAGATTCTACTCCAACACTCTAACTGCTTCACCACACTGGTTATCTGTTCCCTGTATTTGTTGTCCTGATCTCACTGCTTTGTTTACATACCATTTTCCATGTTGTTTAACACAGCATGCTTAATAGTCTATGTTTTCTTTATGACTGCTGCAGTCCTATCGCATTGCTTATTAAATGTCTCATCCTATTGATTGCATTGATTCATACCATGTAGTGGACCTTGAATCTCAGTGAGAAAGACAGACTATAAATAAAGTATATAAAATATTTTTTTAAAAAACTTTGGCTTGCTAACCATCCACACTTTTTTTTGGCAGTGCTCACCTCTGCCAAAACCAGTGACTTTTGCCAGCAGTTCTGGAAATGGAGAGCCAGTGTGGTGTAGTGGCTAGAGTATCAGACTAGGATCTGGACCACCCAGATTTGATTCCGAGTTCTGCCATGGATACTTGCTAGGTGACCTTGGGCCAGTCACAGACTGTCAGCCTAACTTACCTCTCAGGGTTGTTGTGAAGAAAAAATGGAGGAGAAGAATGATGTAAGCCTCTTTGGGTCCCCACTGGAGAAAAAGGTAGGGTATAAACAAAGTTTTAAAAACTTTGGAATGGCTTCACTCAAACATCCCCCCACCCCTGCACAAAGCTCTGAAGGCGGCCATCCCCAGGGCACTCCAGCTCCCAGCAGAAGAGCAGTCCCCAGCCCTCACCTTCGTCGTCTTTGGTCTGGAATGGCACCTGTCCAAAGAACACCATCTATGACTCACTCTATTCACAGAGTCCTCACCCCATCCATCTTCCAGATCTCCCCATGTTCCAGGGTCTCCTGGCAACCAGCAGAAACTTTCCATGCCAGGCAGAACTCGGAGCTGTAGGCTGCTGTCCTCAGACCGTGGTGGTGACTGTGGCTTTGAACATATTAGGGTGTGTTTCAGTTCTCTCTCTAAGGCAACGGTCTGTGGTTAGCCTCCCAGGGACAGGACTCTCATTTTACCAAGCCAGCAGCTGAAAGGAAGATGAGCCAGACTCTCACCTTTGCTGAGCTGGTCAACCTGGCTATTGGGACACCAGAACTGGGCAATGTCAATTTCAATGCCCTCCATTTCTTACTACACAGCATGCTGGAACGTTTAAATCTGCAAGATGTGAAGAAAGAAATTTCTGAGGATGAGCAAGACTTTCTCAAGCCACCTTCAAGTATCATTGGTTCTAGAGCAACTTCTGAATCAGACCCACCAGTGAGGAGGTCCAGTTCGATCTTCCACCAGATGCATGACAGAATTGTCCTGATAGAGAAGCAGCTCCAGTTCTTGAATGGTTCACCCTCCACTGAGGAACTGCTGGTCCGTTCTCAGGATGGCATATTTGCCAATCCTGCCCAGGACATGTGGCAGCTGATACAGCTGAAGAAGAAGATGGAAATGAATGAGGAAGGAATGTCCAAGGTAGGTGAGGCACCCTCTTTTTGAAGCAAGGAAGTCAGCCTCCTTCCCTTCAAGTCCATGCCATGTTTCACCTGCACCTCCTCCCTGCCACCTCCCCCTTCCCCACTTGAGTGTGCAGAACAAACATGTAGTAGCCAGGATGATAACTGTAGAGACTGAACTTGTCCACATGGAATTTCCACAAGGACCCAGAAATACACACTCTACTTCTATGCTTGTGGGATTAAAGTACTGATGGGATTGGCTCAAATGGAAAACATGCAAAGACGTTGACATCAACAGCAGAGTAGCTACATAGTAGTTTCCTTGCCTCATCCTCCTGTGGCTGCTAGCCCACCACCCCAGAGGGCTTTAAAAAATATTGGCAGTTAGCATTTTGGATGTTATTAGGTAGATAAGTGATGTGGGACAGTGGACTTTTAGGAGCCAGAGGGATCCCCCCCGATCACAACACACTTTTTGGTCCTACCACTGTGTTCTTAGACTGCCCCCACCTTTTCTTCCACGTCCCCAGCACAGAACAAAACTCCTTTGCTTTGCAACAGCAACCCCTTCTTTCCATCCACTGCAGTCATTTTTATATATTGCATTCATACGTATCTGATCCATTTTGATTGACTCATCTTCTGTTTGGAAAATATCAGTTTTTTGAGATGACATTCTAGATTTCTCCATCCCCAAGTCCACAGCAGTCTGTTGTGTGTCCCTGAGCCAAGACAAGAAACTGGAATGTACTTTTTTTATCTACACCCTATTTCCAAACTTACCCCCATCTGCATCAGGATAATAGAAGTTGTTGGATCAGCTACAGCAGAAGAAGGCTTTTCTGCTAGCTTACCTTTGCAGAACAATAATATGGGCGGAAGGGTCAAGCACACTCTCCATCCCTGCCCAGAAAGCCTCTAATGGTGCCATTTGGAATCTCGGTCTCTGGTACCACAACTGGGCCTTTCCTTCCACTTGGCTGGGGCCAGTTGCTAGACCCCCTGGTTCTGAGTAAGACTTCAGCCACCATTTTCTCTTGCCCTGCCCCATTTAGGCCATGAACACTCTGCAGGATTTGCTGAACAACATCTGTGCTCTGAAAGCCAGCACCCACAACTTCAAGGAAGAGCTGAGGCATCTGAAAGTCGACTTACAGAAAGTGAGTAGCCCCCAGACAGCTCCAAGAAAAATGGACACATTCATTTCACATGTTGTCCTCAGAGGAGAACCTTGTACTGTACAACTCATAATTATGTATATCAATGAAGAAAATATTTTGTCTTGCCTGCTGATTTAGAATTGTGGTTTTTTATATTGTCCAACCCATTCTTCTTGTACCAATATAAGATACCTACATTTCAAACTTTGTAACATGATGATATTTAACCCTAGATGATGTGCAGCATATTCACAAACACTAAAAACAGGCACTTTTTACTACACTTACAGTGAAATCCTAAGCAATCTAAGCCCATTTAGACTGCAGTAATTCTGCTTAGGATTTCACTCATAGTGTAGTAGTTAGAGTGATGGCTAGACTGCTGTGTTAGGATCTGGAGACCTGGGTTCAAATCCCTATTTTGCCATGGAAGCTTACAGGGTAACCCTGGGCGAATAACAGATTCTCATATTGTATCCATTGTGAGGGTACAATGGAGAAAGGGAGAAGATTATGAGCCACTTTAGGTTCCCATTGGGGAGAAAAGTGGGTTATAAATGTGGTGTATATAAGTGGAATATAAAAGTGGGGTATAAAGTAAGCAAATAAAGCTCGATGTTTGTGGAATTTAATTAAATACCATATTCAACAGACCACAGGCTGCTGCTCCATTCCCTTCCAAGCCAAAACAATGTTATTGGGATTTTTAACTGATAAACAGATACTTCCAGTTAGGAAAGAACTTAATAAACTTACTCATAGTAGCAGCCAAATTAGAAATAGTTGGAAGATTGGGGCAGGGAGAATCTCCCCTTGATTTCTGCTTGGTGCAACAAAATTTGAGAAATCATAATAATGGATAAAATACATCACAAATTGTTCCCTTTTCTGTTATATACTGAAGCTAGAAATAATGTGATAAAGAAAAAAACTGAATTGAGCCCCAGTTATGTATTCTAAGCAACAATTGAAGCAACACATAATTTCTCAGACATATAGTTTATTAACAAAAAATTGCACAACAAAGCTTTTTATGTGGTATTGCAGCTGTTATAATAGCTCTTTTTCTTTCATCTTTCTTTCATATAAACTCCGTCTAAAAGTTGACCAGCCCCTGTTTGTAACCCTGCAGGCCTTTGCTGTACACATCACTTGGGGTGAACCAGTTTTCAGAATCCAAAAACAGTCTCAAAGAGAGCCGGCTAGGGCTAATGCCTGCCTGCCTCTTCCACATCAGACAAGTTAGGTCTGACTGTAGATGTTCAGAAGGCACTATGCACGTGTATATGCACACACGCACAGTCTCTTTCTTCACTTTATTATATACTGATATATCATCTCTTCATTATCAGCTTAATATCGACAAAATACAGGAACAACTTGCACAGCTGGATAATCAGGCCAAAGCGTTGGAGGAAATCAGGCAGCAAATGGTGAGTTAGCCCCCAAACAGGCACATGTGCTGGGCTCCTTGGCCTCAGCTTAGCCCCTGCCTTGGAGCCAGGGAAGGCCAGTCCAGAAGAAGGCTTTAAGGTTGCCCACCTCCCTTTTCCAAGTGTCTGTGATCTGTCAAGTGCTGACCCACTGACAGTTCACCCTGGCCATTTGGACCCCCCCTCCCCAGATCCCCTGCTATCCTTCTGCCCCTTCCGTCTTCTCTCCTAGTGCCTGCAGTTTGCAGCCCTGCCTTCTTTCAGAAATATTCTAATCTTAATTACATATTTCTTATTTGGCACACTCCATAATGACTCAAGAAAAGGAGCGAATCTCCTCCATACCTTAAAAATCATTTCTTGGCGATTACCCTGCCTGTGTGAACAGTGCTGGGGGTGGCCATGATTTCAGAGGAATTCCTTTGGAATGTGCCTCATCTGGGGGTGATCGAAAAGCTGCAACAGCAGCGGGAGTGCAGGGGGGCAGAGAATGAAGCAGGGAGTTATTGGGGCAGAGTTGGTGAGGAGGGAAACTCCTTGTGGAAGGGGCGTAAGAGAGAGGAGAAGGAGGATGGCAGACAAGCGTGCTGGAAGCAGCTGGTGTGGCCAGTGGGAGGACATGCCGTGAAGCCCAGTGGAGTCTTAGAGCCAGCACAGAACCCAAAAGAGTGGAAACAAACATCAAACATTGTTGACAGCTGGCTGGCCAAATCGTCTTCCTCCTAAAACGCTTATCTTCTTTCCTCCTTTCTGGTTGCAGGGCCACGTGAAGACAACGACCAGCTCATTGTCAGACTTCTCGGACTTGGTGCAGTGGAGTTCTCTTTGTGAAATGCTTCTGGGCAAGGTGGGTGGGCGGTGCAGGGTTGGGGGGGCAGGGCAGGCCTACAGAAAGGTAGCTGTCTCCTTTTGTGGGGAGGGGGGCTGGTGCGTGCGCAGTGAGGAACTGGCTTTGAACGTTGTGACCTTTTTGTTCACACTATGCAAGTTTTTGGAAGTATTTTGTTTAAGAAAACAGGAGTTATTCCTGCCCTGGCAAAAGTGATAGGGTGCCAGATGCAGTCTGTCTGGACTGCCCAGGTGGGCCCATCAGAATCCCACTCCCCCTACATAATTTAATGATATCACCCCTTGACATGTTGGCTGTCACTGCCCCACATTTTTCTCTGCTGCTCATGGGCACTGGCTATCTCATTCCCAGACTGACCTTATTTCCTTTTTGTGCTGTGCAAAGTATTGTTAGGAACTGGAGAAGCTAAAGTAGGAACAGCTCTTGTGCTCAGTGCTGCATAGAACAGGTGCCAGATTAAGTACTCATCGTGCCCTAGCTGTGCCCCCATGACAAGAAATCCCACTTGTGTTTTTGAGAGATTTTCCATGTTTTCTAGCCTGAGGGGCTAGAAAATAAAACATTGCTTTGTCTTGAATGAGTGGTGATCTAACGGAATCTTAAATCCAGAGCACAACAAAGTTGACAAATGTACACACGACGGGCAGGGGCTGGGAAAACTGAGCCTGTTTAATCATGACAAACTGAAGCCATGATTAAACTCAGGCTTTGAACTCACAGCTTCCATAACCAAAAGAGTTATCTACTCGGTTATACTGAAAATGTGCAGGAACGAGTTTGCAGCATCCAGACAGTATTGAGGTAATCACTTGGAGCAAGGAAAATTGGGTGAATCGGTAGCTGAGTGCCTCTCCTTCCCTCAAGTGTGGAAAGATAGCTGGGAGGCTAATTTTTTACTCTGCCTGACAGCCTGGTTCGTTCTTTCTCGAGAAACTCTGAAGACAGTAGGCAGTAGGGCACAGTGGGGGTCCTTTTCAGAGCACACTGCATGCAGATCTCAACAGATACCCTTCCTCAGACCCTCTATAAGTGTGTATATAACTGTGTTGCAGAGTTTTCCAGATGTGGAGAGAGAGGCCAGAGACAGATCATCCAAGGAGATGCTCGGTTCTTTGGGGCAGCTGCCTGTGAAACACAAGGAGCTCACAGCCAAAGTTACTCAGTTGGAAGAGCAGCTTAAGCGCCAAGCAGAGCTGCTAGGTGAGATGGTAGGACTCAGGGCAGAGGATGGGGAGGAGCAGTGGGAGGGTGCAGGGACAGAGATAATGCCCAATGAAGCTTGCCCCCTTCAGATCCACCCAGAGCAGCCAGCAGGGAGTAGCAGAGAATATGGGATTCCCCTGCCCCCCCAACTCCAAGATCTTGGAAGAAGGGCTAGTCTGGAGTGGACCCAGGTGGCAAAAAGCCAAGTCCCTTCCCCTTAGTCACCCCAGAGGAAACGCTTTTAGTGCATGCTCCGAGTTGCTCTTATTGCTGCTTCACATGATGCAGTGTCCTCATGACCTCCAGGAAGACTTTGGATCCAACGTGTGCCAGGAAATTTGTGTTACCCAGACGCAAAGGGGTCCACGTTTGAATGAGACCGCAGCATGTCTGGAGAAGGGGCTTCGGCTGGCCTCTCCCTGCACGCCTTTTTCCTGACCTGAAACTGTCCTGGGGAAGCCAGTATTTGCTCCCCCTGCAGCAGTCCATACATGCAGATTTCCCAGTGGAGAAAATAGCAGTTCCCCATGCCTCTCAGGCTTGGAAAATAGTGTGGGAAGAAGGAAGTCCCCTTTCCTCTTGGTCTGGTCCTATTAAGAATTGGATAACTGTGTGCCTGTGACTCCATGGAACTCCTGATCCTTGTGTGAATTGTCTCTGATTTTCTCACCTTTGGCTCCTTTGTGAGCCTCTTCTCCACTTCCAGAACATTATGAAACCCCAGCTGACCATGGTGAAGAACTGATGTCGCTGCTGAAGCGCATGAATGCCCTGGAGACTCAGGATCAGCAGGTGACTTGGGAAACACAGACCTGAGGATAGGCTGGGGATCTGATGCTGTCCAGATCACAAAGGGCCACTCTAGCAAAGAATGGGAACAAATCAACACACCACCCCCTGCTGGCTCCAGGTGGCTCGAGCAAGCGATCCAAGCTACAATCTATGGGAGAAAACCAGAACAGTTTTTTTAAAAAAAATTAAAGTAATGATCATCTAAAGCAGGAGAATATTCTTGCTGAGCTCCAAATACAGCAAACCCATTGGGAGTAAATAAAACTCGTCCACTGGAGGAAGATCTAGGCCGATTCCAGATGGCCAGAAATTGCGGTTTTTCTGCGGAAATAATCGCTTACCGGCCACACGTTCAGTTTCGTCTCCATCCGCTTTGTCTCGCAGCGTGCCGTGCCATCCCACTTCCGGATGTTCGCACGGCCAACTGAGGTACCCGGGATTGGTTGTTTCCTCCCCGTCACAGTTGACATCGGCGGCCTTCATTGGTTCGCATTTCAGTTTTTTTTTTAAAAAAAAATTACGTGTTTTGCGCAAATGCGCAAATGCGCAATTGTGCAGGTATGCGAATATGCAGCGTCAACTTTTGTGCATTTGTGCATTTGCGTGCATTTGCACAGTTCGATGTGCGCAAACGTGCAACTGCGCAAATGGTGCCCGGTTTAAAAAAAAAACTAAGGGAATATTGTTGCCGGCCAGCCGGCAAAGGAAAGAGGTAAAGGGGAGGGCCTCTCCATGGCGACGAAGCATCCAGAAGTGTGCAAACCCGCAATACGGCGTTCACACCGTCCGCTTCTGGAGCGCAACACTGCGCCATGAACTGGAGGTAAGCAGGGACGGGACATTACGTGTTTTAACGAGTGAGGTCGCTGGAAAAGCGAAAGCACTCGCTTTATTTGTGCCCGTCTGGAATCGGCCCTTGAGTGGAGTGATGCATAGCCGTGCCCATGCTGGAGTGTCACACACCATGGGAGGTTCTCAATTGCTATCGGTCATTTCTCACCCCAATTTGTGCTCAGCAAGGGAAATGAGATCTGGAGGTGGGAGAAGGGTTCAGGGACTGATACGGTTGCCCTCTGGCTGGGCGTGGAGCATGGTGGAGGCACTCAGCAGCTGCGCTTGCTTCCCTCAGGGGAAGGAGTCTCTAAGAGGCATCCTGGATCAGTTGCCAAAGCTGAAACAACGGTGCGAGAAACTGGAGGATGCGGTGGACAAGCTGAAGAGGAACGCGGCCAACATCCAGGTGAGTGTCTGGGTCAAGCCAGGGGTGATGTTGCGGGAGTCCTATGAATGTGTTCCCAAGTACAGGCCCATTTTTAGTGGAGGGGAGCCCTCTGGCTTGACCAAAGTCTGACACTGCTGTCAAGGAACTTGAGTCCCTGTGAAAAAGGCAGACTGTGGACGAAGTCAATAAGGGAGCAGAGAGATCAATCAATAGCTCTCAGCCATGATGTCTAAATGGAACCTCCATGTTCAGGGGCAGTCCAACTCTCCAGTCCAGTTGCTGTGGTGGTGCCAGCAACAGGGGGAGGGGTGGCGGTGGCTTTTGCCTTTTTTGCCCTGCGGATGGGCTTCCTGTTGGTGTCTGGCTAGCCACTGTTGGCAACGGGGTACTAAATTAGGCAGACCTCTTGGTCTGATCCAGCAGAACTCATCTTACATGCTTGTTGTTGAGCAGCTTGAAGTGGGCTCAGAACAGCCGCACTCTGTGGTGACATTTGGCATTCTTCAAGACTCAGAGGAATTGGGTTGGCCGGAAAGGTGCTGCTTTTAGAATTTCAAGAAAAATAGGGTGCAGAATAAGAATGTTGCCTTAATTTTAGGAAAAAATGTACCTCATTTTGAAATTGGGATTCAAATGTTTGTTTTCAGAATTTGAGGGAAAAAATTGCCAAATTTTGAATACGTATAAACTATTACTTCCAATTAGGAAGGTGAGAGTTGCAGTTTGTATGTCTGCAGTTGGTGTGATAGGGTGAGAGGGTCTCCATCTCTCTTCAAGTACATATGGGTGTTTGCACACCCAGACACACACATGTGCAACAGATCTGTGGATAGTGGGTGAACACCCAAAGGTCCTGGGAAGGGGCGGCCTAGTAGGCCTTTGAAACTCCCCCTCTCGAAGGGGCTTGGTGCTGCGTGGGGCTCTTGCCCTGACACTGGAGCTGAAGGGGAGAAATCTGCCAAAGGGCAGACGAGCTGGTGTGAAGCCTGGGTTTTGCACCTGTCCACAGAACATAGAAAATATGTTGGAGCAACTGGACGTCACAAAAGCTGACAAAGCCTTAATCCAGGAGGAGATGAATGTGGTGAGTGGAGCAAGCAACACGGGATGGGGTGGGGGCTCCCTGAGAACCAGCAGGGCTTCCTGCAGGGCAGCTCTGTGGGTGTCTTTTGCTCTTACTGACTTAACAGCTTCAGTGGCTGTGAAGAAAATGAGCGCTCTGGGACCATGTGCTTTCTGAACTGGAAGCAATGTCGGACTGAGAGGGCAGGAGATAGACTTCTGTGTCTTCAGCAACTGTTTGATCAAGAGTCCATTGGATGAAAGATTCCTCATCTCGTTACCTGCATGCCAGGAACAGTCCTGGCAGATGGTCTCACTTCAGCTTGCTGATGATGATGCAGAGTCCTGGGGAGGCCTGATGAGGGGCTTTGTCCCTAGGGCCACTGGGCAGCCCTGGCTTGACCACTCCCCACCCCCCACCCCCAGAAAGCTGACAAGAGTGCACTGGAGGCCAAGGTGAACCACATGGAGCTGACGCTGGCCACTGCCCAGCTAAGTGAAATGATGCAGGAGCTGCTGCAGAAGATGTCCCTCCAGGACAAGGACTGGCAAAAGGTCTTGGAGAAGCTCTTCGCTGATATGGATGGCAAGGTAACTCTTTTGTAAGCCCCAGCAGCTCTGAGTGTTGTTGGTTGCTCTGCGGAGCTGCTAAGCACCTGCTGTCCCCGGACTGGCTCTTCTTTGCCTCCCCCAGCTAGACCGGATGGCCCTGGACCCCGTGAGCAGGCAGCTGGAGGAAGTGTGGCAGTTCATCAAGAAGTACCTGAGTGAGGGCCCTCGCTTTGATGCAGATAGTGCGGCTGGCTTTCGGAAGTGAGTGGGGGGTGAGGCAGGGCCATGCCTCAGAGAGACAGCTGTGCCTGGCCCAAGGCAGATTGGCAGGCTCGCCTGCTGCAGCTAGATCTTCTGTGCCCTTCCTGGAGCTTGGGAGACAGCAGGCATGTGCTGGGCATCTATCCTCTTGCCCTGGGAGGGAAGGGTCAGCGTGCTCTGCCTCCTGGCCAAGACCTTCAGCGGTCATGGGGAAAGGAAGCCACAAAGTGAAGGTGACTGTCTCAGCTCTCCTGCAATGCATTACAGCTGGGAGGGAGATGGCAAAAGGCCCATGAGCTCAATTGGTGTTTGTGTTGCAGGCAACTCTTTGAGAGAGTGAAGTGCATCTCCTGTGACCGGCCAGTGACCATGATGACCGGCCCGTGAGTACCAAACTTTTTTGGCTGCTGAGAGAGGTGAGGCTGCAGTAGGGAACTTCTGTGGGGCAGCAGACCCTGCTGGCCACCTCCCACCCATTTCCTGTTTTACAGGCATCTGGTGACGGTCCGCAAGGCCACGCTGAGGCCTCGGCCTGCCAGTGCGAATGGTTATGAGTACCTGGCACGGAAGCAAAAAAGGTGAGCTGCCTGGCCTGACAGAAGCTAAACATCCCCAGGAATGAGGGCTAGAACTGGACTAGCCATGTGCTGCTTCTTTGGTTCTGTTTTCACCCTGCCCGTCCCATTCCCCGGGCTTCTTTAGATAGCTCCTCTCTTCCATTCTCTGCTCCTTCCCCGCCCCCCCCCCCCATCCACGGGTGCTGTTTTGTCCCTCTGGCTTCTTTGGTTGCCCTTTAGGACAAAATGTCCCAGTGCTGAGCAATCTATTAATGGCTTCCTTTTTCAGGGACCCGGAGACAAATGAAGCAACCAGCAATCAGCCTCCCCAGACTTGCTGGCAGTGCCAAGCTCACCATCAGACGTGCACTATCAAGCGACTGTCCAAGTCGCAGGACTTTGCTACCCTTTACCCCTACGGAGACCCTACCGTCCTTACTTATGACAATGTGAGCTGCCCATGAGCTCTGTCAAGTGCCTGCAGGATCCCAGAGTCTGAGGGGGAAGTAGCTGGGCAGGTGCTGTGGCTGCTTGCTAGACTTCAGAATTGGTTTGTTGAGTCAGGCCCATGGATAGCACCCTCTCACCTTCTAACTATAGCCAGGCAGTGGCCTACTAGATCTTTGCAAAGGGGACATGAAGGTGATGGCCTTTTACTGTAGCTTGTCTCCAGGTGCACTTCTTCTGGAACTGGAGGTTCTGTTGAGATATCCTAATAGACTTCTGATCCATCCTTGTGAAAGACATGTCCACGGGTGGTTGGGCATGGGTCTTTATGGGCAGCCATCAGATAGCTGTCATTATCTCCTGCACTTCTAACCTCTTTTTAGGCCGAGGTGGACATTCTGGGTGTAAATGGCGTTCTCTACAAAGGCCGTGTGAATGCGCAAACTGCAGAGCGGACTCTTGCTGTGCAGAAGGAATTCTTAGGTGAGGGTCAGAACACAGGCTGATGTGTCTCCCCATGGGCCTTGCCTGCGGATCCAGGCAGCAGCCGTAGGCCATAATGCTTTCTTCCTGCAATGGCTGCAAGGGGAGGTAGTCCTTGTTGCCAGTGAGCCAAAGGTAGCACTTCTGAAAAGTGGAACTGTCCCTAAACTCCTCCGTAGAGTTGGAAGTGGTGAGTGGTGTGCATCTGTTCCTGTGACTAGAAGCCCCCAAGAAAGGAAAAGTCGTTGGAGGGAGGTGGCTCCGACTGCCCCTGTGAGCATGGCAAAGGAGGCCAGATACGGGGTCTGGGCAAGCTGGCTGGCTACTTTCTGCAGACCTGGTGGTCCCAGGCAACAGGATCTTTGAGCTCTTCGGGGCATGTTGCTGGGGTGGGCTTCCTTTCTACTACCCTTTCCCCTCCAGGTCGCTTTCAGAGAGTTTTGTGTGGCCATCTCATGCATTGTGTCAACGTGGCACAGTTGGGTCATTCCAGAGGGAGAAAATAAAGTGTGAAATGGGGTCCCCTAGTGGAGCAATGCCTGGGGGACTTCAAGGCCCTACTGCTAAAAGGGCAGTTCCTTGGCACCTGCTCAGGTACAATGTGGGGAGAGAGTGCTGTTGTTTGGGTATACCTGGCAGTCCTCAGAATCACCACTGGGTTGCTGGAAGGAAGTGAGTTCTCAGGCCTCCTTAGAAGCAGCTGCCAAACAGAGCTGTGCACAGACAGGGAATGCCATGTGATGAGAGAACGAGCTGGGATCCAGGAAGACCCCAGTTCAAATCTTGCCTCTGTCAGAGTTACAGGGTGGCCTTAAGTCAGTTGCTCTCAATCCTCTGTCTGTGATATGGAGATAATCTGACCAGCCCCCCTTGCTGGGCTGTTATAAGGAAGTGTCAAGCACTTTGATCCCTGACAAGGAGGCCAAGTATGTACTCCCTCCATATGACCACCCCAGACTCACTCCTAGCTCTGATTTCTTTTCAGGCGAGGTCTTGGCAGAGCAGGCAAAGGGACTGGCTGGGAGACCCTGTTCAGAGCTCCTGTTCAGCTCCTGGAAGCTCCTGTTCAGAGTTGATAAAAAGATGACAGTAGCACCTTTAAGACTAACCAATTTTATTGTAGCATAAGCTTTCGAGAATCAAGTTCTCTTCGTCAGATGGATGATATCATGCATCTGACGAAGAGAACTTGATTCTCAAAAGCTTATGCTACAATAAAATTGGTTAGTCTTAAAGGTGCTACTGGACTCGTTTTGATTTTGCTACTACAGACTAACACGGCTAACTCCTCTGGATCTTTGATAAAAAGATGTTGACTGGACCAATAGTCTGATTCAGCATGAGGCAGCTTTGTGTGTTCCTTTCCTCCCCCTACAGGTATAAAGCCTCCCCGGCCCCCTTCTGGCCTCCGGATGGAGAGGGCCCGCTCAGCCATAGCACATGTCAGTTACGTGTCACCCTATGCCTGTAAGTCCCCCCTCCCCCGCCACTGACACTTCCTTGGTGGTCTCCACCTAGACAAAAGAGGGAGCACTTGGGCCCCCAGAAGCGATGGGTGCTGACGTGGCAATAGGGCAGAGCGTGCACAGCTCCCCGCTCCCCCCATCTGCAGACCAGAAAGGGTTCTCTAGCCAATTGCAGTAAATGGTTGGCCCCACTGCTGGATTTCTTGAGCTGCTGTTTAGATGTGGCTGGGTGAGGAGAGTGCAGAGCCTCAGCCTCCTAACAGCAGGTGGCCCAGTCCAGCACAGTGCAGGATGCAAGAGACAAGTCAGTCTTCTGCCAGAGACAGATCGCGTTACCTTCATTTCTGGTTCAGCCCTTCAGCAGCCCTTTTGCTTCCACCACCCCTGCCAAGAGTTTTGACACTAGACCCCACTGAGGCTGTTAAATACTGGTCAGATTAGTGGAACAGCAGGAGCCCTCAGAATCCTTGTTTTCCCCTGCAGCCTCCACCATCCGTCGGATTGGATCTGCAATAGGAACCCACCGCCAGCCACCGACCCCAGAGACCATGGATGGTGTGGTCCGTGGGAACACCAGCCTCAGCCAGCACAGCTTCCGGAGCGGTGGGGGGGTTACAGGCATGTGAACTGCCAGTGATCTCAGCGGCAGCTCCCCGACCTTTTGTCCCTCCCTCTAGCCCCCTCTCACCCTTTCCTATTAAATCTCCGGTGCCCCCTGCAAGCAGGGCCATGACAGGAAGCAGCTCCAGGGCGTTCCCTCTAGGCTCCTACAAGGTATGTCTCAGCAGTGGCAGTGGGGCAAGACTCAAACCCCACACTTAGCAGGGTGTCTTCTGGCAGTCAGCCTTGCTTTTGACCTCAGCTAATGGAGGTGGGGGCTGGCAAAGGGTGGTGTTGGCTGGTCAGGAAGAGACTGCCCTCATCAACTGCCAGGAGGGTCCATGGAAAGCACCTGGTGGGATTTTGGCCCTGAGGAGAAGCTGGCAGCAGCATGATGGGCACTTGGACTGAATGGCTACTCTCCCCCTGGACAAACTGGACTCTGCAACTGCTCCTGGTTCCACATCCCCCACCCCTGCAAGCAGCTGGGACTTGAGCAAGATTTTGTGGAGGAAGGAAATCTCTATAAAGATCATTTTCTTTGCTAAGTGGCTGGAGGTGGATCCTGCTACAGACATTTTTGGGGGGGGGGGGGAAACAGTGCAACCTCCGACCTCCATGCCTGCTGTCCAGGCCCCGTTGGCGTTTGCTGGGTATGGCATGCTCAGACAGGTCAGAGCTGGAAGACAGAGAGCAGGGCAGTTGATTGGTGGGGCTGGCCCTCTGGGGTCAAGCTGCTGACATGAAGCCCCAAGCAAACTCCAGCCACCTGTAGATTGTGGCTGGGCCTTGCTCCTGCTCCCCCCACCAACAGCCAACTGACCAGCAAAGGTCCATGGGCTTTCCCCTCTTCCACAGACCGCCCCCCAAGAAAAAATAATTCACAATTCTCATGCCAGAGGGACTTTGATGAAATTTTAATTTTTGTAATAAGGGTAGGGGGCATGACAGGTATTCTTTGGGCTATGTATCTTCTCCTGCAACTAAAGAATTCTCTTGTTTCCTGCACAACCGAGGACGCTGAACCCCCCCCCCTTTGTTCTCAAAGTCTCAGTGGCCCTCAAAAACTCATTGCTGGTCTGCACTGGAGACACAAACTTCTTGGGTATTTCAAGGCCTGCTTTCTGTGCCTTGCATGTGGCAAGAAAATACCTCCAACTAGCACTGGGTGTTTCCCACTCTGCCTCCCATGATCTTGGCCTTTGTAGGGCAGCCAAGCCAGGGATCAGCCAGCAGCGTTCCTCTCCCATCAGAAAGTGGGGGTGGAGGCTGCTTGACACATTCCCTCCCCCTCTCTGCAAGGCAAAAGGCAATTGGAGCTCTTTTCAGCTGCAGCCAGGCCAGAGTAGGCACCCCCAGACCACTCGGGGAGGTCCAACAACCTGTCTCTGTGAGTTCTTGGGACCACCTGCTTTGGAGTCACTGTGGACACAGAAAAATACTACCACAAATGGACTAACAGAGAAGAGAAGGAGTGTGCTGAGCAGGTGGAAATCTAGATCTTGGGACCTCCCTGCCGCAGCCCCTCTGTGGAAGGACTGGCTCAGCAGCTCGAGCCTTCCCGCCCCCCCAGTAGCCCCTTGACATGAGGTCTGCTTAGGCACCACCTGCCTGCTGCCCCTCCCAAGATGTCACACAATGTCAGAAAGAATTTAATCCACAAAAAAGAAACATCATTAAGGAAAAATCTTTTTTTTTAAAAAAATCACGTGTCTGAGGGATGTTGAAAAGATTGCATGCAAATTGGTCCAAGGCCTTCCCAAGAGTAGGCAATAAAGCTTTTCCTGTAGACCCCTAGGAAAAGGGTTGGGGTGGCGGGAGAGAAAACTGCCCTTGGACTACCTTCCTCTCCCCCAACCTCAGGCAGCCTTTGCCCAGCCAAGGCAATTTCTTCCTCTTTGCTACACAAGATGTCCTCTTGCACAAGGCCCTAGACAAGGAAGCCAGGAAGACCACCTCCCAAAAGAGCCTTGCTGCATGTGTAGGGAAGGGGGGGGTGTCTACTTAAAAGGCACAACCAGAAGCAATGCTGCCGACTTCCCAAACCAGATCTCCAGGCTTCTATCCAGCAGTATTTTTGCATCTGAAGGGTTCTGCAGTACCCACCAGGGTGGGGATGGGGGCATGAGCGTAGGGTGCTGCTGCCTCATCTTTCTGCCTCCAGGGCTGCACTGGCCCTGGAGCTCAGAGTAGCTTTGTTGGGATATGCTGCCTGGCCAGCCCGTGGGGTGGGGGTGGGGGTGGCGCAGGAGACCAAGGGCTCAGTCTTTGAGGAAGGGAGCCAGTGGGCCAGGCTGAATTGAAGGCCTCAGGCTGGGGGAATGGTGGGGGCGGAGGAGAGGGGCCATTCATGCTGCCAGGCCTTGACACACACAAAACGGGCAGAAGCAAGTAAGGAAAAGCCCTGGAGATGCAACAGGTGGATGCACAGAGGAAGGGCTGCCCTGCTAAGGCACAGAAAGGCCCAAAGGCAAGAGTGTGCTGACAGAGGCTCTTCACTCTTGCCTTTTAAAAGGGCTATTCCCAGGTTCTCGGGTTGCTTTCCAGGCCTTGTTTCCCCGGATTGATGGACTTGCCTGGCATCTGCCAGTTTTGTTCTTTGTGCGTTCACATTTCTTGCCAAGTGGGCACAGCAATTCATCCTTCCTCGCTTAGCATCGGGAAAGGCTGGTTACGATGTACAGTTGGGGTGCTCCCAAAGGCCAGCCCTCCCACCTGCCTGACTGGGCCAGTTCTGAACATCTCTGCTTTTGGTCATGCATGAACATAACCCTGTGCCTGCCTGGTGAACTGGCCAAATGGAGTTTGTCTTCTTAAACGTGGGCCTGGATTCAAAGGGAATTTGGAAATTAAATAAAAACAGGGCTATTAGCAGCCTACTTCACAGGGAAGGTATATTCTTAAAGGATTTGGCAACTAAATGTATTTTCCCAGCTGTGAGATCTGATCCTTTCTTGCAGGGTTGAGTTGTGTTTCCGGCTAGCAGAGTTCAACAGATGCAGGTGATACTTTTCTTTTTTCCCACTTGTCCTCACTGCCATCACAGTCATCTTTTTTCCCAGCTGCCATCACAGTCATACACGCACATCTCCAACACTGGGAATATGTGCTCCACCCTGATCTATTCCAGCAGTACTCCATGGAGGAAATGTAGGCACTGGCAGACCACTCATCACCTGATGCTGGCGGGGCAGGGGGTGAACAGGATGCTGGTTTCCTGGAAGAACATGCTGCATATCACCTGGAAGACAGAAGAGTGACAGGAAGATCCTGCTGCACACCTGTAGGCAGGGCATGTCTCAATGTTTAGGCACAAGGCTGCAAGGAACTCTGAGCCAGGCTGCTAGCAGGGAGGAGCTCCCAAACAGGGGAGAACCCTGGGGGCCACAGTGGGTGAAGGAGAACCCACGTCCTGGGACAGCTGGCTTGTGCAAAGGGCAAGAATGCCCGGCCTGGGTCCAGGAATCAAGACTCAAGAGCTTGGGGCGATTTCCCGCTAAAATATCTCATTTACCTTTAACTGTGCCTGCAAATCTAAGACTTGATATCCTATCTCTCGCCCTTCTGATGCTGGGATAAAGTGACACTTTGGGGGAAGAAACCCAAATAAAATAAAAGTGATTGCAGATCCCTAGAAGTTCTTCTAGGAGCCATAGGGAAGCTCTGCTGGTCAGATTACTGCCGCCTCTGCAGCTTTTCAAGGCAGAGAAGGGGGAAGAGGACAGAGCCACAGATGGATCCTTAAAAAAAAAAAAAAAAAGCACGGCCTGCCTGTAGATGATCAGCAGGGAATGGCCTGCCCTTGGCATGTGCTCAGAGGAAACTGCAGCCCAAGTTTCTGAAAACGTGCAGTTGGAGTTGGGAGGGGAAGATCACAGTAAAGGGGGGGGGGCAGCTAGTCCGGTGCTGAATTTGAGGTAGGAAAAAGTGAACTGACAGGAACAAAGCCCCAGGTTATGTACAGAATGCAGGAAAAGGTTACAAAATGAATTTACACGGCTCCTTGTGGATAGTCTGGGTATTTTTTAAATAACAGCACACCCTCAAATCTAACATCAAATCACATATCACAGCCAGGGCCATGCCACAATGGAGCAATTCATGAATCTGAGGCATGGAACCTCAGGAATTCATACGTTTTTTTTCCACTGAAGCCAAACCCAAACCACTGTAATACTGCGGCTCATATCATGATCCATAGGAAGCACCACCACAAAGATCAAAGATCCACCCACTTTGTAACACTGCCATGGCACAAAAACATGGATCCTCAGGATCTCTACATGGGGTCACCCAAAATTCACTATCAAATCACATACTGTGTCCAGAGTTGCGGATTGCACTACAAAAAGTATGCACCTGTCACTTTGGGGCACTGCCACAGTGAAAAGATGTGGCTCTAAAGCATGGAGCCTCATGGATTGTCAGGACTTACATGAGTTTTACGTGTGATTTGAAGTTGGATTTGGGTGCATTTTGTTTTTTTTAAAAAAAGGACCATGAGGATCCATGTAGATATGTCTTACTGCCCTCTCACTTGGTCATTCCAGATCATTTATGGGGGGAGGGGGTGAGCAACAGCCCATCCTTGGCTCAGTCTTTGGAGGAGCTTGAGCCCCGGTGGAGTCCCTGCATGGAATGCTTGAGTCACAATGACCAGGAAGATTCTGTTGCAAGATCCCTATGGGAATGGCAGTTGAAGGATGCCCTGTTATTATTGACCATCTCTGATCATGGAGGAGGTAAGGACTCCTGGCTCAAGCTCTCCCAAGGACTGAGCTGGAGGTGGGGGTGGGTGGTCTGAGAGCCCTCCCCTGCCCCCAGGCAGAATTATGTAGAAAATAAATGAAAGCAGAAATCATGAGGTGGGGCTAGGGTGGAAAGGATGAGTTTAAAGCAAGAGAGTCAGAAGAATGGCCTAGAGGCTACCAGCAGCCCCCTTTTCCTTTGGCTCACCCACACCCACTACCCCCAGCCTCATTCCTTCTCCTTTCTGGGGTTTTGGCTCCCCCCAAGAGCCTCCTTTTGCGCTGTGCTGATCCCAGCAGGCCCTTTGAATGGAGAGGGTGAGCAACCGGCTCCAATCTTCCCTGCTCACTTTGGAGCAGTTGTGGAGAGAAATGGGGCAGACTTGGCCCCAACCTACCATGTCCTTTCTCAATGTGGCTCTCAGAACAAAATGTTGGGGTGCCCTCTGAGTTGCAGGGACACCAGGATATGTTTCCCAAATACGGTTCCTAGAGAAAATTCAGGGCAGTCCAGAATATAAGGAAGAGACAGGTGGATCTTCATGGAAGGGATTAGGGTGGCTACAAATGAAAACTCCATTCCCTGTGCTATTGAGCAAGGAAACCCTTTGTTCTGTGCCCAATGAAAATGCTGCAGGTATTGTGGGCATTTTCCAGCCATTGGGGCCCTGGCAAAGAGCCTTTAGAACGAACTTCAATTGCATCATATTTTCCACTATGCAATTCTGAAAGCAATGCTGAGCTTCTGCTCTGAAATCCTGCCAGGAAGTAAGAAGAGGCTGTCCCGATGGCAAAGGTTACAGAATTGGTTCACCAACAAGAACAAAAAAGTGTCTGCAGGTATATGGGATGAAATATGCTGGGCATCACCTCCAGCCTGACGTTGGAGTCCTTCACATTCTGATTTAAGCAAGTCCATACATTTTTGAATCCAGATCTCAAGATCACCAACGGCTTTTACTTTCCATTCAGTTTTAAGAGTCTTCTGTTTAATCTGATGAATCAAAACCGTTTGAAATTGTTTTCCATCAACAAAAAAACATAAAATGTGTTCACAGCAGTGAAAATAAGCAGTGATACCAGATTAAGTTCTTTCAGTTTCTGTCCAAACTTGCTGCTCCAATGGGTAAACAGCTTTGAGCTTCCTCAATTAAATTAACTAGCTGTTCATTTTTCAGAAAAACATTCAACCTGAATACTGGACCCATCAAATATTTGGAGCAATTTCCATGTGACAATGTCCTCATGTATTCTGCAAGTTTCCCCCCAACACACATGAATAAAACAGGCATGCTTCTTGTGGGTGATACCTCATGCCACTTATGTAGGTGTTAAATCATAAATCATATCCATTTGAAATTATAAACACTCTCCACACAGGTTGTAAGCTTGTAGTATATGGCTCATTCAGTCTTCATTTTCTTTCTGTTCCTAAGCATGGTGCAATTGGCTTATGTAATGTAACTCTCTGACAAAAGATGCTGCAACTTTCACACTTCCTGAGATGGATTTAAAAAGAAGTGAGAGAAATTCATGGCAGACCAGTGCATTATTCTGTATTGTCCTCAGTGGCTCAGTGGCCCCTCCAAGTTCAGAGTAGGTATATCTCCAAGCACCAGTTAAGAACATAAGAACATTAGAAGAGGCCTGTTGGATCAGAGCCGTGGTCCATCTAGTCTAGCATCTCATCTCACAGAGTGGCCAACCAGTTACTGTGCAGGGCCAATAACAGGGAACAGAGGCTGAAGTCTTCCCCTGAAGTTGCCTCCTGGCACTGGTTTTTGAAAGTCTTCTGCTTCTGACATTAAAAATCACAAAACCACCAGTAGAATAACATTTTAATCTTCCAGGACATTCCATTGCTGATGTTGAAGTGGCTGTCCTCAACCAAAGAAGCTTCAAGCTTCAATGTGAGATTGCAGAACCTGTTCATTCAACAGTTCAGAACAACTAACCCCTTCCAAGCTCAACAGCGATATAGGATTCTTATCTCACTACAGGTGATAATTTCTGCCCTAATCAAGCTGCATTGTACCTTCACATCCTGGCGCCCTTCCTTGCTTCATTCCTTCTACCTCCTGACTGGGATATAAAGGCTCAGGGATCTCCACTCCTACTTATATCTGATGAAGGGAGCTTTGACTCTTGAAAGCTTATACCCTGAAAATCTTGTTGGTGTCTAAAGTGCCATTCAAATCCTGCTGTTCTCCTGCAGACTAACATGGCTACCTACCTGAAACAATTGGTGATTCCGCACACATTGGATAATGCACTTCCAATCCTCTTTATAGATCATTTGGAATGGATTTTTTGTGTGTGCGGAACAAAAAATCCACTTTAAACGATTACTTTAAACTTTAAACGATTGATAAAGTGCATTGAAAGTGCATTATCCAACGTGTGTGGAATCAGCCAATATTTCACAGTACATTTCACCTTTCTTTGAAGTCTCTTTGAGGTGGCAATCCTGAGCACACTTACTGTGCTCCAGTGACCTTCCAAGTGTGCCCACAAGAAGCACACATTTCAAAACATCTGGCTCCCCCATAAAATGATGCTTGGTTTGTAGTCTCCTATAATTTGGGGACCAGCCCCAATACGCATGCCAGCCATTTTGTGGTGGCACCCACTCCCCATGCCCCAAACTCTCTAAGTAACCACAGGATCAGCAAGACGGAGGCTCCCTTATTAAGCCAAAGTTGTCCACGCTGACCAGGCATCAATCTGAAGCAAGAGAATGCTTTAGAGTTTTCAAAACTCAAAGTACCTCGCCTAGAGGATCCTGTAATCTTTACAATCATCCTGAGAGGTTGGCATGGTGTAGCTGTTGGACTACAATCTTGGAAATCAGGATTTTATTCTGCACAATACCTTGAAGCTTGTCAGTTGACCTTGGACCAGTCATTCACAGCCCACCTCACAGGGCTGTTGATGGACAATATGGAGGAGGACAGAAGGGCAGGAGAAAAATGGACTAAATTGGTCATAGGGCTCCATACAGGTGAAACGGGTAATGGTTAGCTGAGGGCTGAAGTGGAGCTGCAACAGGAGGCTTCTTGTTCTGCCTCTTTGCCATTCAGCACTTGAACAACAGTGGCTTATTTTGTAAATTGTTTTATTTGCACATCAAAGTATAAGCTCCTTTATTTATCACTATTTTTACCTCAACCTTCCTCCAAGGAACTCAGGGCAGGGCACATTGAGATTCGGCCATTGTTTTCTTACAACAACCCTGAAAAGTAGGTTGGGTCCAGAAAGAGAATGACTGGCCCAGTGTCAGGGGTGTTGACAACTACCATGCACATACACCCCCTTGCAAAATTGCTGTTAACCTCGCCACACCACCCAGACCTTCCCCAAACTTTTTATGATACCAAATCACCTGTCAGGCCCAACTCATTGGACCCAAAGGGTGATCAGGGGCTTTAGAAATTTGTCTCCCTAGCGTCCCCTCCCCAAATGTGAGACATCAGATTCTGCAGCTGAAAAAAATTCTAAAACACAAGCATTGATGGATTTATTTTTGCTCTTTCCTTTGCATGGTTCAGCTAGCTTTCAAGCCATCACAACCTCTTTCTTTATTGACATAAGGGATAAAAACCATTCTTTTAAAAAATGCCAGAAGCTGGTACATTCAGAAATGTGTACACATAGAATCACTCACATCTGCCCCGGGGCTGCATATTTCTCTCTTGCAGGTCTGTGTTACCAAATAGCCTCTACTTATGGATGTATACCAAGGGTCTGCATGGCACCCACCGACATCTTTCCTGGTGTCCACCGTTTTTTAGAAAGTGGGTGGGACCAGGTGGAGCTTTTGCCCAGCTGGGCATTTGATTGGCTATTAGAGATCTAATTGGCTGGGCAGATTTTTAAAAAAATCTTTGGTGGCAGTTGCTACCATGGCACAAGGATTTTTACTTCATTACAGAGGTAAGCTGTGTGTCTGCAAGAAAATATGTTTGAATAACACGTTCATTTCGAAAGGCATCCTGTTAAACAGAACATCTGCCTGAAATGTTGAAGAGTTATTATTGGAGTAATGCATAACCTCGCTCCTCCACATTTTGTGGTTGGCCCTGCCTCCTGCAGTAGCCATTTTGTCACTGCGCCCATCACCCCCATAAGCAATTCTGAGACTGACATATTAACACAGAAACTACCTAGTGTTACTTACAGCAACAGACAGTACATCCCTTTACTAATGCATCTCTTTTGAGTCCCGGATACGTTGGCTTCAATAAGCTCCCTCTGTGTTTATGCTCCAGAATTTGTGTCACACCAATGAGGACTCTCTCCACAATTTTTCTTTTTTTTAGTGCATGCTTTTTAATGAAACATTTTGAAATGTTGCCTGGTTTCAGAATCAGATGGCTGATCTGGGCAACTTCCCCTTGCAACCAAAGTGGTACTGCCAGGGGCACTGAAGAAAGAAGGAGGTAAGTTATATACTCTAGAGTAATCACTATTCTCTTCTTGTTCCTTCAGAGTCCAAGAAAACAAAAAAGAAGACATCTGTCTTGCGAATGCTGTTTTGTTGCAGCTGTAGTAGACACAGGCCCTAAAACTGCATTTCAGTACGAATCAATGGACAAGAAATAACTGAGACATTCCTTGGTGAACTGCGGAGCGGTCAGGATACCAAACATGGTGGAGTTCACCAACAGCTAGAGACCCCACCAACAGCCAGTAATCATGGTTCAGTGTGCTGCATGAGTCACCAGACCTCCTTTTCTGTTATTGTCCCTGCTGTGGTGCTGGAGCCACAAGGTTGCATCCTAGAGCAGAGTGACACAGATAAGTTGTGGGCAGCCTAGCAAATGAGGCAGAGTCTGCTGCAACCCTGCCTACGGCCAGAAATCATGGCTTATTGGGCTGACGGTGGCCATGTGATTGGCAGAAACAAACACAGCCAACCACTGCAGACGCGGCCACAACCCTCTAATGTCAACGAGCCTGGAACCACACGGAGAGCTCTAGAATGCAAGCAGGAAACAGAGAGAAGGCCCATTTACTCCCAGGGGGACTGATGGGATAAGCAGCAATAACCTCCAGCCACCTTCCTACTTGCCTAGGGTCATGGGCGCCCTGGTCAAAGGTTATGTAGGGTGTCCGGGGAACTGATTGGACATGGGGAAGGGAGCTTGGCCACCATGGGGGCACAAGTGGATTGGTCTCCACAGTAGTCGGCATCCTATGCTCCACCAGGCTACTTTGGCAGGGCCAGGCGAGGGGGGAAGCGATCAACTTGTACAATGGGCACCTATGGGCTATGCTGTCGTTTTTCATGGTGTCACTTTCTGCAGCTGCTGGGGGCGTTCCCATGCCCGAAATGGCTTAGGGAACTGACTAAGTTGCACCCTGCCCCACTGGTGCAGCAACTTACGCCCTGATTATGCCTGTGCCAAACCGCCGTGGCCAGCACCAGTGAGAGAACCAAGAAAGAGCAGCACTGGGCCAGTGTGGGGGGATTAAGCCGGCATAACTCCTAGTTTGCTCTCAGGGTGCTTTCAATTCCCATCTTAGAATTGCACTGTAAGGCCTCTAGTTTGCTTTCCTATATCAAGTCATTAATCTCCTAGCAAGATATACACGTCAGCAACACTTTTGACTCATTGCAGGTATTGTATTAAATGAAAATATTACTAAAAAATCTTTGGTTCCATTTTATGTTTTATTAAAATGTAATGTTAAAGATGTAAATGATTAACTAACTCAAGAGAATATAATACCATCTTTTTATTTTACAGAGACAATTAAAAAAGAACAATTACTTGAGTCTACTAAATACATTTTACCAGCAGCAAAAAATTCTACAAAGCATGGAACATCCTCTATGAAAAGGAAGCTCCGGATAAATTTAGAACACTCCTATTTATACAAGACTGTCTTCTAACAATGGCTTGCTGTTCCACCTAATAGGCTTCATAATCTTTTCTCACAGTTTTGGAATAATGTACAAGATCATCCATGCACATCTATCTGATGAAACAATACATGTGCTTTGCTAATGCTTTGTTACTTTCAATCATAACTATGAACACCAGAACTAGTGATTCCAACTTTCTCGTAATTATCTATTGGCCCCTAATCAGTACCTTTCATCTTATATTATCCCTTTGTCCCTGGCTTGTTCTTGTCACATTCAAGCACTTTTTGCTTCAGGGCTTGAGTTCCCTGTTGACGTATTTATAAATCTATTGACGTATACCCCATTCTTTTCAAACCACTCAAAGTGACCTTCTTCTGAAACCCCATTCTTTATTCAACCTCGAAACCACCTTAACTCAGGACTCTATTCTTTGTGCAACAAAGAAAAATATCTTCTGGACCCAGGTGCACTCTGATCCTGGCTTGCAATAGCATCCTGCATGATTTTTCCAGTCAAGACCAGCATCCATTCTCCTGTATTTCTGGCCATATCAGCAACAATGTGTCACTCTTAAAATTAAGGAAGACTTCCCGCCCCTCTGGGTCTGATGAAGGAAAATGGGGTTCTCAGTGGCACAGAAACAGTAGCCTCATTCTCTGCCAGAATTCTCCAAACATTCTTGTGGGCAGCCAGAAGTAGGTACCTGTTAGTACCCCATACCTGCAGCATGACTAATTTACAACTCTATTGTAGATAGCAAAATATGGCATTGTATTCATATCCATTTTTTTTGCCTTCAAGCGGCAACCAATGTATTGTAATGGTCTTTTACGGGTGTCTAACTAAAGCTTTCACTGACTCAGATTAAATATCTTTACTCTTGGACAGTTTTTATCACTTAGATAAGAACTGCAAAACAGAACTTGCTTTTTAAACAAGGCTGCTTATTAGTACAAAATTATTTATAGGGTTCTTCTTGCAAAACTTTCCCCCATCAAGACACACAGAGTCCTTCTAGAGTTTCTTTCTATTGAAATACATTCTAGTCTTTTTAAAGAAGCAAGATATCAAAACATATATGATTTATTAATATAAACCCTATAAAGATGGAAAACAGAAAAGCAATAAAAATTAGGTTTGCTAACATTTCCTAATTAACTCTAAGTTTAAAACAATCAAAGTTTCCATGAAATGTGTTAAGATTCCCATAGTAATGGTAAAATTCTCACATAGGTCCTCATGAGATTTCTTCCAGTCAAAATTCTGACATACTATCTGAGTTGGCATTTTATAGGTTATCTTATGCAAAAATCTATGATCTTTTTAATGAAAGATTGGTTTAATGCTTAATTAAATATTTATATTTTCTATTGTATAACATTCAAATTAGCCAAAAAGTGATGTTATATCCAACTTCCAAAAAAACCCTATAAATCAATGAAAAATTACAGGAAAGTTAAATGAATAGCTCACCATTGGTCCATTTTATGATTAGAGAGCATTAATCTAGATACTAAAATTGAAAAGAGTCCAGTAGCACCTTTAAGACTAACCAACTTTACTGTAGCATAAGCTTTTGAGAATCACAGTTCTCTTTGTCAGACGCATCTGACGAAGAGAACTGTGATTCTCGAAAGCTTATGCTACAGTAAAGTTGGTTAGTCTTAAAGGTGCTACTGGACTCTTTTCGATTTTGCTACTACAGACTAACACGGCTAACTCCTCTGAATCTAGATACTGTCCACTATTTTTAATTAGCTTTCAAAGATGAAAATACACCTGTGTTGGTTATACAAGTGAGAAAAAAAACACAATGTACTTCAGAAAGTTCACTAGAATACATGTGTACTGCTTTAGTATAATGTGCTCTAATCTGTATTACTGTAACTGTATGTTGACTCTATCCAGTTTTCAAGGAAAAAGATGTTTGCGGTGGTTTGCCCTTGCCTGCTTCTGCATCGCAATCCTACACTTCCTCGTGGTCTCCCATCCAAGTACTAACTGGGGCTGACTCTGTTTAGCTTCCAAGATCTACTGAGATCAGGCTAGTTTGATCCAGGTCAAGGATACATCATTATAGATGCTAATATTCTGAATTTCCTACCAGTTTGCATACCTCCTAACTTTAATAAAGCTGATTACATTTTGTATTATACCTCTGTATCCTCCACTAGCCCTTCTTTGAATCATGAAACCCATAACATAGAAAAATTTGCTGTTTTTTAAGGTGTTGCTGAATATGAATTATGGCATCTATGGGAGAGATTAGGGATCTGGAATGAGGTGCTGATAATAACGTACTTTGTAAACCGCTCTGTGTGGGTGGTAAGTTGTCCTGAAGAGTGGTATATAAATGGAATGCTATTATTATTATTAATAGGAGCCTGGAAAAGGTAACGGTACAGATGAGAGTCAATAAACTGAAGCTGTTGGTTAGAGACAAAGCCGCTTGATTGCTGAGGAGTCACCTTCCCTGGAGGAGGTTACATTCCCCCAAAGGAACTGGTTGGTACCTTGGGGTGCAGCTGGGTTCCACGGCCCAGTTGGCACATAGCGCCTTCTATCAGCATCAGCTGATATGCCAGTAAAGAACAGAAAAGGAATCTGGAGTGGACACCGAGGTCTATACTCTGATCACATCCAGGTTAGATTACTGGCATGCCCTCTCTGCGGAGCTGCCTTTGAAGACTGCCTGGAAACGTCCCACGTGCAGCAGTGTGCGCTGAAAGATGTGAACAGGTTGCTCGTCTGTTTCTCGGCCAAGTTCAACGTAGTTTTAGGCGGGTAGCCTATTGGTTTGCAGCAGTCCAAAGTTCTGGCTCTTACCTTTACAGCTGTGGGCGGCTTGGGTGCTCGCCCCTCTCCTTGCGTTTCCCCTTTCCGGTCGATTCCGCCTCGCTGGCATCCACTCCTCTGAAAGGAGGGCCGTACAGACTTCCGCTTCCGACTCCTCCTCCCCCAGCAGCGTCAGCTGTTGTGCCTGGAAGTCGACTTTCCTCCCCTCGGCTTGTTTTCATCGTCCGAGCGCAGCGCTTTCTGGGTTTTGTAGTTCTTGGCAGGGGCTCTGCCGCTCTCGGCGGGAGAATCGGTACTCACTTTCCCGTGATGCTCCGCGCAGGAGCGGCCTGGGCTAAGAGACGGGGCTTGTCAGCCCGACTCTTTCCCGTCCCGTCGCTCCTGTCCGCTCAGCTGCCGCCGTCGCCATGGGCTCTCTGCTCAGCCGCCGCATCGCCGGCGTGGAGGATATCGATATCCAGGCCAACTCGGCCTACCGCTACCCGCCCAAGTCCGGTCAGCTCCCTCGCAACTTCCTCCCTCCCACCTGTCACTGCGTCTCCCTCAGTTGCCTTCTCCATCGGAGGCTGAGGGGCGCCAAGCTCTTGGGCAGCGGGCCTTGCGCAGGGAGGGAAATCTTCCACAGGGGATGCGCGTTTGCCCCAAGATCAGCAGACTATGGTCTGGGGGGTGGCAGACTTGTCTTCTTTGCTGTGGCTTGGTTGGGGTAGGTTCTCTCTCGCGGCGCCTGTGGAACTCCCTTCTTGCGCAGGGATCGCGAGGCTGCTTCTGCTCCCCCTTCCTCTCGGGTTTCTTATTGCCCTGCTCAGCTGGGTGCCTGGTCTGCACCAGGGGCGCTGGTGGCCGGGGTGTTGTTCCCCTTCTTATTTATTTACTTATTTCATTCATTCATACCCGCCTCTCTCCTCAATGGAAATTAAAGCAGCTGACATCCTTCTCTGTTTTATTCTCACAACAACCCTGTGAGGTAGGTTAGGCTGGGAGTGTGTGCTTGACCCAAGGTCATCCAGCCAACTTCCAAGATAGAGCAGGAAATCGAAGCTGGATTTCGAGGAATTGGGTCTGAAACGCTTAACTTCTGCACCATACTGCCTCTCTGGGGTCAGTTTGCCCAGGGAATGGGACCAGGAAATTTCAGCCTTCTTTTTTACATAGCTTGTGCAGTTGCAGCCCCTTGAAGACCTCTGGGGTCAGATGGCTAGCCTAGGTCTTTGTAATGGGCTTTGCAGCTGCCCACCTCTGCTTGCCTTGAGGCTGCATTTCAATCTGGTTTGCCTCCTCCTTTCTTGCAGAGGAAGAATCTTCCTAAGGGAGAGGCAGCTACTCCTGTGGTTGCCACTCCGCAGTCCTGTGCTCCATATGCTACCACCCTACCCATAGGTTTGCCACTGGTTACTTGCCCCGCAATACCATGCTAGTTACTGCAGATCTCAAACACACTATGGATTTGAAATCTTCTTACTTGTGGCTGCTGGCCTCACAGTGTCTTTCCCTCAACCTAATCTTTGTGACTTTTGCTGTGTTGTTGTATAGGTGCATTCCAAGATATTTTCAACTCTTTTTTCCTCTTTCTAGGGAACTACTTTGCAAGCCATTTTTTCATGGGAGGAGAGAAGTTTGACACACCACATCCAGAGGGGTACCTTTTTGGGGAAAATATGGACTTGAATTTCCTTGGCAACCGACCAGTCCAGGTAAGTGCCCTCCATTTGGAAAGTAGGGGCGTTAATTGGCACCAGAAGGATAGGAGGGCAGCAGTTTCCAGTGAGTTCTTTTAATTTGATTTCATCCTTACAAAAAAAAGCTATGCCATGTAGCTTTGAGTGCAGCTCCTTTTTTAACGAGAAGGCTTCCCAGTCACACATGTAACTAGGATTTATGTTTTTCAGAAACACAGAGTAAAAAATATAGAATTTCTTCCAAACACCCACATTTTAAAGAAGTGCCCCTCTAAATGAAAATAGGGAACGTTAAGATGTTGGGCTTCGCTTTTGAAAATGCACTGATTTCTGCTTGTGTGCAGCCTTTGGCTCTTGCCTGAATGCCCATGTTGATGGAAAGCATCCTTGCCTTAGTTTAGAGATGACTCATTGGTTGCTCTTCAGCTGGGCATTGTCAGCCAGGCAGCCCATCTCCCTTGATATGTCTTTTATTCCTGGTCTTTCATTCCAGTTTCCCTATGTAACCCCAGCACCTCATGAGCCAGTGAAGACACTGCGAAGCCTGGTGAATATCCGCAAAGACTCCCTTCGCCTGGTCAGGTACTGCAGACACACAGTTCTGATTATTCTGGGCCCCATGGAGAGTCGCATCTTAGGGCATGTAGTGGTCAGGATTTCCCTTATGACGTATGTGCTGCTGCAGTCAAGGGGCCTTTTATGTTGTTCATTTATATATCACCATTGGGGAGCATGGCACTAGTCCAAGGAGTCAGGCTGTGTCCTGAGGAGTTTTGACATAATGGAAGGTGGAGAAACAGCTAAGACCCTGTGTGGAAACTTACTAGAGCTATCAGATATGAGTGTAAGCAGCTACTGTGTATAAAAAAGGTAATATTAAGGAACTGTACAGTTCATATGGGAGTTCAAATGCATCACTTCACACTGGTTATGAGTGGTCAGTCAGTGGACACTGTAACCACTTTCATTGGCCTTTAGCTTGGAATAAGTGAGATGAAAGCCTGAGGCACAGTGAGTTTAACTGGCCTGGCAACAGGGAATAAAATGCCAGCCACAAACCAATAAGATGCTGACAGAAGAAGCCCACGAGCCAGCGGGAACCAAGGAAGTGACAGAGGCTAGAGGGTCAGTGGAGGAAGAGCCAGAGCTTTCCGAGTCCCTATTCCAGTGAGCAATTATGAAGTAGACCAGGGGAAATCATCAGCTTAGTATGTGTGAAAGTGTCTTCAAGAAGCCCCGTGAATGAGGCTGTGCGAATGCTAGCCTGGAATGGAGGCTAGAGGAAGGGGAAAGGATTGCTGCCTCCTTATAGTTACAGGGACTTTAAGGAAAACTGTCAGCAGGTGTACCTGCATAACAAATAGCATCCTTTCAAATACGTCCTTCTTTAATAGGCATTTTTACAGGCAATTCTTGATCCTGTTTGGTCTCAGCATCAGTCTGTTCTATGCCTGGTAGAACCCAAGCTTGGCCAAATATAAATCAATAAAGTATGGTTTACCATGAAAGATAAATGGTGATATAACCTCTTTCTGTGTGTGTTCAATAGGGCTAATTCAGAAACAGAACAGAACAGAAATTTATTTAACTCAACCTTTCCACCATACAGAGCAATGCAAAAAATTGTGATTTAGCTAACACATTTAACAGGAAATACAACAGATGGTCTCTCTCTGCATTTAGTTAAGTAATTGGTTCTTGCTTGCAGCACTTTGTGATGAGTTAAGTCCCACTTCTCAAGTCCACTGAGGTGCAGGATGCTTCTCATCCACTTCTCTTCCAAAGGGATTCAGGTCCAACAAACTGGAGAACACATTAACCAGACTGCTACCTGCAGCTTGAAGGGTATACCTCTGCAATAACAATAGGATTGTTTATAAAAAGTGATAAGAGCCCAGAAAATTTTACCAAGCAACCAACCCCTTCCTCTGCTAGCAAGCTGCATGCGCTGACTCTGCCCCTACTGGGCTAAGCCAGGTAGTTTTTGGAAGTTACAGTGGCAGCAGGAAACAAGACAATATATATAAAAGCTGCAAAAGATCTCCCTTCTCATAACGGAGTGTGGCTGAGGGGTGGGGCAAGCCCCCCATCCTCCCCTTGGTCTCCACCACACAAGCAGTGGTGATGGAAGAAGGAGAAATGGGGAAGATTCTGTTCATCTCAGTTGCACCTGTTTAGACTTCATTTAAAGGGGGAAGGGAAGGGGACCAGATGCCAAAGGTGGCTTTTGAGGAAGGAAGGAAGAGGTATCAGATCAAGTCTTCTTGCAGGTGAGTTGAAGCCAAAGGGGCAGTCATGCTCAACTAGCAGAGTCATTTGAGGGAGCAGAGGAAACCCTTGGACAGCTGTGGGCAAGCTAGAGGAACAACGGGGATCACGGGGGGATATGAGAGCAGAAACATCAAGGGGGCTTCGGAGGTATGAGGGTTCCTAGATTTAAGGAAGGGCATTTTGTGGCTAGAATGATGAAGGAGAAGAATGATCTTGGCAGCAGAATGCTGGATAGAGGGGAAAGGAGGAGGTCATGGTGTGCAATGGAAGGCCAGAGGATGTAATGGCTGCAGGAGTGTGAGGAAGGGCTTGCCAGAGTTTTTATTGAGATGGTGGTAAAAGAAGAAGATCGTGTTCTTGTGGTGTTGGGCATGACGTGGCTCAGCAGGCAGATGGACAGGGCAGTTCTGTCCTTGCTGCCTGTGGCATTCAGTGGTCTTTCACAAACTCTTCATTATTTGGATTGGAGACCCTGGCTCCTTAGTCTGCCTAGATTCCTTACACTACTGGAAAAAGAGTTTGAGGCATCTGGGCAGGTGAATATGTGCCAGTAGTGGGGATGAGTGATCACCTCTCAAGGCCCAGATTTTTTCTCTTTTGAAGACTAGAGGACCCTTCACCAAAGTGACCATAACTTATCAAGTGAGAGTTAGAAACCTGCTTTTTGTGAAATGGGGGGCGGGGGGGAAGAAAGAGAATACAATGGCTCAGGAACTCAAGTTTTGCCCAACCGAGAGGGACCACTCATGCCTATGCTGACTCCAGCTTCATCTTCCTCTGTGTAGGTACAAAGAAGATGCAGACAGCCCCACAGAAGAGAGTGGGAAGCAGAGAGCCTTGTACAGCCTGGAATTCACCTTTGATGCTGATGCACGGGTCGCAATCACCATCTTTTGCCAGGCGACTGAGGAGTTTGTGAGCGGAATGGCAGTGTAAGTGCTGGGAAACCCCCTGTGGAGCCCTGGGGCCTCCTTGATCAAGGTATTCTCTCCAATTGGGGCATTGTCTTAGCTCAGCCATTCTTGGAATATGTGGTCCTAGCCTCCAAGATCACCAAGCAGGGTGACTATTTGCTGCCTGCCTTGTGAACCTGTCTGTCAGTGGTCCTGCAGTGCATCTCTCAGATTGTTCCACTTCCTTACATACAGCCTTGCAGGGCTGAGTCTGGTAACTGTCTTGATGGGTCACCTCCAGGGAATCTTGCATAAAGTAGACAAGTAGTCTACTCAATGAGCCATTAAATTTTGGAACTCACTGCCACTAGATGTAATGATGGCTGTGATCAGAGATGACTTTAAAAGGGGGCAAGACAGAGTCATGAAGGAGAGGTCCATCGATGGCTACTAGCCATAATGGCTTAAGGGAGCCTCCATATCTAGAGGCAGCACACCGCTGAGCCCCACCGCTGAGCTGGGAGGTCCAACAGGGGAGGTCCTTGGCCATTACACCCTGCTTGGTCCTCCAGGGCAACTGCTTGGCCACTGTGAGACAGGATACTGGCCTGGATAGAACACTGGTCAGATCCAGCAGGGCTATAGACTGGCTTGTCAGCAGGTGGCTGCAAGAGGCAGTTTGGCACCCGTGGGCTTTGGCTTGTGCTTGGCTAATGACTGGTGCTGGGCAGCTGCTGGTTGCAGGCTGGCCAACCAGAGCACTGTCCAGCAGAGCCTTTTCCTGCCCTTTCTGCAGCTACAGCACCAAGAACCCCTCTCTGCAATCCGAGACAGTTCACTACAAGCGAGGGGTGAGCCAGCAGTTCTCCCTGCCCTCCTTCAAGATTGACTTCTCTGACTGGAAGGAGGACGAGGTAACTCAGCTGCTTTTCTGAGACCAGGCCTCTGACCCCCTTGAACTTGCTTTGCTGCTCCATCAGCTCCGGTCTCTTGTGGTTGGAGCCTGGATCCTTAGTGGGCTTGTGGCTTTTGAGGTTTTTTCTTGGGAGTGGAAAGAAAGCCGCTCTGGCATGGAGCTAGAGAATTGCCTTGCCCCAGCAGGAGCCCTGGCAAAAGATAAGGGAGAGCCATTACTGGGTTGCCCTTTGGATTCAGCTTCCCTGCCAGAAGCAGGGACTGCCCCTCAGCCGTGCTGCTGTGGCCACGGTTGGAAAGGCCTAGTCCCTCTGGCCTTTTTCTCCATGACTAACCTGCTGTTCCTTTCCAGCTGAACTTTGACCTGGACCGAGGCGTGTTCCCTGTAGTCATTCAGGCTGTGGTGGATGAAGGCGATGGTAAGGTGCGGGTGGGGGTGGGGGGAGTCCTTGTTCATGATTCTGTCTCAGAAGGTGCGAGAGATGGGGCGGTGGTGGAGCTGCCCCTTTCTGTACTTGGTTGGCCTTAGCTCCAAGGTCATGTATTCCTGTGTTAAGAACAGCAGCCAACTAGATAGGATTTGTGCAAAAGTGTTTGACACTGGAGTGCCAATGAAGGTGCACTGAAAGTGCCTCTGCATGGAGGGCACTTGGTGGTGGTGGTGGGAGCATTGCAGAAGATGCTGGAGGAGGAGCTGTTGTGCTCCCAGGCCCATGGAGGAAAGGCCATGAGCAAACACGTGAGCACATGAAGGGATGAATAAAGGAATGTCTGGGTGAGGCAACCTGCTGGGGCATCTTTGTCCTTGGGGGGTGGGGGTGGGGCTATCTGAATCAGGAGCACCTAAAGATGTTTTATGGAGTGCTATTCATCCCATGATCCTTTGCAGCTCCATAGAGGGTGCTTGAGTGCAGTTGTAAATGATCCCCAAACTGCCTTCTCCATGAGAAATCCCAGAATCTCTTTCAGTATGTCGTGATATAAGAGATTTTAGTATGAACTGAATGGAAATGCAGATATAGCTGCTTATCTATAGGAGAGTAAAGAGCACAACATACCCTGGATCCTCCTGTGCCATAAACTCTGATCTCCCTCCTCTCTCAGCTTGCCTGGGCTGCTGTG
The DNA here is from genome assembly GCF_028583425.1 of Eublepharis macularius. NCBI lineage: Eukaryota > Metazoa > Chordata > Lepidosauria > Squamata > Eublepharidae > Eublepharis > Eublepharis macularius. The sequence continues at coordinate 29,532,772 of NC_072801.1, read as the reverse complement.
GATGTGCTTGTACAAGTCCCATGGCCTAGGACTCCTGGGTGCCAGCCCAGGGTGGAGGGGGTCAGTTGGGGAGGGGGTCACTGGTCAGCCTGCATGTGCCCTTCCTGCTCCACATTTATGATGGGAACCATTTGGGTGGCTGTTGGCTTCTGCCAGTCTCATGGCACAGTTCTCATGGGCTTGGGATTTCTCTTCCAGTGGTTGTGGAAGTGACGGGTCACGCTCATATCCTACTGGCTGCCTTTGAAAAGGTAAGCAAGGCACCTGGGTGATATGTTTTGGGACAGCTGAACGACTCCTCTCAAGCTGAATTCAGGGCAGCTCTTGGCTGATGGTGTGTTGGCAGCAAGCACTGGCCTTGTCCCCAAGAGACTTAGGTCTAATTTGGGTCTTTGAGCAGGGCTGGGGTGCCGGGGCCAGAGGGGTAAAAATACCCAGCCTCAGTGAAGCCTCCTTATCTGGGACTCGGTTGCTGTTTGTGGCCTCTTTCTGCCTTCTCACATACCCACCTCATAATTTTGAAAAACCTGCAGAGTCTGAAATCTCTGATCTTGCAAACAGAATAAGTTGTCTTGCAAGTTATGTTAAGTGTATCTGTACAGTTGTTCTCAAAATCAGTGTTTTGGTTGTGGGCAAGTGGCTTGATGCCTGTTTCTGGTGTTTTGTGGAGCAGCACTGATCTCTCTGGTCGCTTTCTCCTGCAGCATGTAGATGGCAGTTTCTCAGTGAAGCCCTTGAAGCAGAAGCAAATCGTAAGTCCTCCTTCCTTTTGGTGTAAGCTCCAGGTTTGGTTGAAGTTCTGGGTGATGCTCCAGAAAGGCCTTGCCCCTGAATTTAGTTGGGCTCAGAGGTTCCTGCTGGAGAACTCAAGATAGTTAGGTGGTAGAGTGTTTTGGCTTCACAAGGGACCTTGTTGGAGACTGATAACATGTGAGTGGTGTGTGTGCCAGAGTGTGCAGACGGGTGCAAAACTGAGTTAAAGAAGCTTTTAAAAGGAGCTTCCATGAAGGGCAGGCAGCAGAGGAAAGCTTTAATTTGTCCAGATCTGTATTGGGGAAAGCAGGAAGGCTAAGTCATGTAACGTGTGGTCTGTGTCTTAGACAAGCATGAAATAAAATAGGGACTGCGGCAGCAGCTGAGTAAGGAATTCTGCCTCCAGTCGGCTGACCTTGGGTGTTGGAATCTGCAGCCCCTTTGCTTGCTGGCTGGTGGCTGCCTGTTTCCAGAACTTAACGCAGATGGAAGTTCCACAGGTGCTGCAAGTGTGAGGTGGCCAAGCTTCAGGTCCCTAGGGAATTTGCTTCGAAGGCAAAATGAGAAAACTTTTCCCCCAACACTCCCCTCCCCAGAGCTCTTCAAGTATGGCAGGAAGGAAAGCGGATTTGGTTACTTTTCTGTTTTTGCATAACTGTCCTCTCTCCTCTGCTCAGGTTGGCCCACTTGATGTGCATCATGTAGGCTAGCCTGCCCACACAAGGATGATGTTAACTTCCTCTTCTTCACTCCCCCTTCCCAGGTAGATCGGGTCAGCTACCTGCTTCAGGAGATCTATGGTATCGAGAACAAGAACAACCAGGAAACAAAGGTGAAAAGGCTGCTTGTGGCCCCCAAGATGGGGATTGGAAGATCGAGGGGGGATGCCCCTTTTATCCCTCACTAATTCAAAACTGGGAAGCCATCCACACATGCCCAAAATGCATCTTTGATCTCCTAGCTGTTTCCTTTCATACCCCACTGAGGAGAGGGTTCACAGAGCAGGCCGTTACCTCTCTTGCTGCTGTTCTGGGACTGCTGTGGGAGCCAGTGTGGTGCAGTGATTGGCATGTCTGTTTAAATCTTCCCTCAGCCATGAAACTGGCACTCTGCCTTTGAGCCTAAGTAAGCCTACCTTGCAGGGTGGTTGTGAGGATGAAATGTAGAGGGGACAGTTGCGTGTGTGGTGTTTCTGGGAAGAAGAGTAGCATAAACACAGCTGGACAGATCTGCTTGCTGGGAATATGGGCAGAAATGGAAGCCAGGAGCACAAACAGAGCCTCTTAAATTGCGAGAAAGAACAGATAGCTCAGAGGAGGGCTCTTCTTTTGGAGTGAGGTCTGCAGATGGCCCAAGTGGCTGAATTGCCCTAAAGAAATCCTAAGGAAGTTCCATTCTTGCAGCCCTGCGATGATGAGAACAGCGACAACAGCAACGAGTGTGTGGTGTGCCTCTCTGACCTGCGGGACACCCTCATCCTGCCCTGCAGGCACCTCTGCCTCTGCAACTCCTGCGCCGACACCCTGCGCTACCAGGCAAACAACTGCCCCATCTGCCGCTTACGTGAGTTGGGGATGAGGGTTGCTTTACATGCCGGGGGGGGGGGGGGTCCAGCTCGCCAGTCTGGAAAGGCAGCGGTTTCTCCAGTGCAGCCGCTTTTTGCTCAGTCTCTGCCACTCTTAGGTATCTCTGCTGCAGATGTAAGATTCTCTGTTCGGGGCCCACGTCATTTAATAAGCATGGCCAGCTTTATGTGGGGAAGAGGCATCCTAAAGTCCTTGGGTGGAGCAAAGCACAGGGCAGGGGTTTCTGGTACTTGTGCCTGTTTCAACTTCTGGGCTGGGAATCAGGCCAGCCCTGCCTGTTCATGCTGTTAGAAGCCAGTACTCCTCTTGACCATGGGACTTGGGTCTTTCCTGACCAACTTGGCCAGTGGGTGGTTTGGGGCTACTTGAACGTGGACTGCAGTGTGTAGCAGGCAAAGCAGGTTGTCTTGGCCAGGTGCCCCCTGATGCCAAAGGTCACAGAGGTGTCGCTTGTGTCCCCTTGCAGCCTTCCGAGCCCTACTGCAGATCCGCGCTGTGAGGAAGAAGCCAGGGGCTCTGTCTCCCATCTCCTTCAGCCCTGTCTTGGCACAGACCCTGGACCATGATGAGCACTCAGTGAGGCACTGCTCCCGTCCAGCATTGCACAGCTACTGCCCAGCCACACTCAGCCCACATACTGCAACTGAGCCAGATGGTGGCTCAGCAAGGGGAGGGGGTGCTGCTTTCTGCAGGCTGGCTGGTCTGAGCTCCTCTGGAGTAGGGCTGCTGGCTAGACTGGATTCATGTCCTGCCTGGCAGAGGCCTGGTGGTTATCTCAAAGGCAAGGGCTCACTTGCAGGTTCTGGCAGGGTGGCCTCTAGTGCTGCTGGAGCATAGTCAGCAGGTGCCTCTGCAGCATGAGGCCCTCCCTGATCCCACAAGTCCTTCTGATTCCCTGGCCTTGGCTCCTCTAGCTCTTCCTCTCAGCCTTCCAAGTCAGAGTCACTGGGCTAGTCAGGGGGTATCTGCTTGGGATGCAGAGAGTCCCAGGTTCAGTCCCAAGCACCTTCCCGTAAAGGATCTTTGCAGGTGTTGGGGAAAGCCCTGAAGGGGAACAGTTTTCAATCAGGGTGGACAGGACTGAGTGAGAGGAGCTGAGAGACCGACTCTGTCGAAGGCAGCTTCATGGGCTCAGCATAATGAGCCAGTGTATGTGCTGAGGGGCAGTGCTTTTCTAGTGGACAGCCAGTTGGCCTGGACGTGACTGGGGAGACTCACATTCACCTTATACCATTTCTAGGTTTTGGGCAAGTGGCCCCCTCCACCATTAAAACAAAAGTTGTCAACATACTAGGAAGAATTGTTGCAAAGGAAAGACACTATAGAGATGGTAAAGCAGTAAGTGAAAGGGCCCATGTGTAATAAGGAGTAGCCGTTTAATCCTGAAAGCCCCCAAGTTTGTCAAGTCAGGTAATGGAAAATGTGAGATTCCTTTGGCAGTGCTGAAGCCTTGCCAGGCACGTCCTCCTTGCTGTGAATGAGAGGCTGGTGGTGCTGGGGATGAGAAGGATCGAATCAGGGGAGAGTCTGGAAAGAAACCCCGCAGTGAGGGTGGCATCCTGTCCTTGTTTCCCCTGCAGTGCTCAGACAACATCCCTCCCGGCTATGAGCCCATTTCCCTGCTGGAAGCCCTGAACGGCCTGCGCTCCGTCTCACCCTCCATCCCTTCGGCTCCCCTCTACGATGAGATCACCTACACTGGGGTGCTGGATGGGCTTCCCCCACCCAGTAGGCCCCTTGTGGGGCTTGACCGAGCCATGGAGAGCAGTCATCAAAAGAGCAAACGCAGCAAGTCCCCAGACAGGTGAGCTTCTAGGCCAGGTAAAGATGGTTCCGGGGAGGACAGCCTTGGATCGTTCCCTCCTCTCCCCACAACCTGGCATAGTCTACCCATTGATGTGGCTGAACTTTAGTTTTCCCCTTATCTTGGGCAGTTCTTGCAGGCTTTTCTTTGTCCTTGTCGCCCTCCTATGTGGAATGGGGGTGGGGGCTAGCCTCTGCCAGGCAAGGCCTGTGGGTTCCTGAGCCCATCTCAGCCCTGGAATGGGGGCTGGGTGGGAAGCGAGGGACTTGCAGCATGAGCAGTCCAAGGAGTAGCTCTGCTGTGGGGTGCTGTGTCTTGGCTGCGATAGTACAAAGTTGAGTCCTAACTCCTCTCCTCCTTCAAAAGGAGCTTCTCAAGAATGGAGCAAGTGTGCCCTTGTAGGGGCAGCAGCCAACCTTCTTTCATTCTTTGCAGCACTCTCCGGTCACCCTCTTCCCCAATCCACGAAGAAGACGAGGAGAAGCTCTCAGAAGACTCTGAGTTGCAGCCACCACTCAGTGGGACAGAGCTTATTTTGCGTGAGAACAACTCGCCAGAGGTGAATCTCGCTTGCATACTCATGCCCCTTTGCCTCTTGCCATCTTCTTTCCAACAGCATTCCACATGCCCAGACTAGCTGCCCCATAAAGGTACAACAGCTAGTTGCCTGCCATTGGGAAACTCACAAGAGGTTCACCTCAGAATAAGAAGGCCAGTGTGGGTATGGCTGTGTTCAAACCTGCAGACAGAGATCCTTGATTCCTGCCAAGCCCAGCTCTGGTCTGCCAGACCCTGCTGAAGTCTTGCCATGTGCGCAGTTGGAAGCAAGGATCTGGCATGGTCCTTGCTCTTTTATCTGAATCCAGGCCTCTAAACCTGGTTGGGGGAGAAGAGCCACCGTGCTGTTGGCTAAAAAGGACAAAGAGTGCCCCCCTTGGGCTGGCTTCCATATCTGAAAATGTTGGCCTTTGAGGTGCCACAGGTGCCTTTTGCTCCTTAGAAATGTACAGCAGAGACCTCCCCTCTTCCCCTCCCCCTCCTTTCACCATCCTACCTGTGGGCCACCCCTGTTCGTTAGGTGCTTTTCAGGGGTCAACATATTCATGTTCTGCTTCTTGTTGCCAGTGATTATGCTCCCCTCTGTAGCTGAGCACCGTTCGTTCTTTTTTTAAGCTTTACAGCTGGAGCACAGTGCAGCCAACACTCTGTGGTCTTGTGTGTATGCTTTTAAGTTCTGTGCTATCACTAGGCCCTCTCTCTGCTGCTACCAGAACCACACACAGGTGAAACTTTAGTGGGCTTTTAGAGAACTTTCTTCCTTGGGAAGCCGCTGTTTAAAAATGACCTTTAATTAAAGCAATATGATAGGCGAGAGTCAATGCTACTGCAAAAATAATTCTCATTTAAATGAATAAAATCAGGATGATGATTCCAGTATTTGCTGAATGTTGTTGTTGTTCCTGTTTTCTCCCGCCCCAACCATGGAAGGAAAACCATTCCTGAAAGGAAGTCCATTCAGAAATTTGCTCACTTGTTCAGAAATGACATGGCCCAAGTCTTTTTCAGCAGACTGAAGTGATCTGTTTTAGTGTTATAATGTAGCCAAGATTGAGTCAGTGGAGGGGGCTCTCTGTTCCTTAGGTGGTTCAGAATCAAGGCATCCCACTCAGAGCATAGCTGCAAACAGAAACTGAGCACCTGATCCTGTGAATGCAATGTTTTGGAGCTATGCTGCACGAATAGTCGCTTTCCTCCCTCCATTGTCCCACTGGCCCCTCTCTACCCCCTGAAATTATTCCCCTGTGGGAGTTGGGGTTGCACTGAGGGGTGCTCTACAAGAAATGCTCTTGACCTTTTCCACAAACCAAAGTGCTGTCTGAACAGAAAGACAGCTTAGTATCTACACCCGATCCATCTTTTTGTCCTCTCCCAAATTTCTGCTACATCAAGAACCTTTGCCGTATTTCATAGCTCCTAATCATAGTAATCCCCAGCATTGTTTATATTAGACCTCACAATTCTCAAAACGGATTGGAGTAGGGAGGAGGGCTTATTCCAGCAGCTGTTTCACACAGAAGGAATCGGCTGTTGCTCACAGCCTTCTTCGGACTCTCCATGTAGCCAGATTGTATGTGCTCGAATGGTACATGAGTGTGCAACACTAATTTCTTTGGCCCTTTGTGGTAACCATTCACTCAGCCAGCACCACTGAGAACCCTCCTAACAGCAGTTTAAATGAAAGGTGCCAAGACCCCCGTACCTCTCCCACAATCTGTGTGATAGGTTTTATTAGGATCCACCTAATAACACACAACCGACCACTGCCTAGTTTAGGCTGGTCTGAACCTTTGACTACCCCAACAAAGCCTGTTACCATTTTGTGCCAACTCTACTGTTCCCAGGAGTCACTTGGTAAATGCAGGCAGATGCACAGGAAGAGGAACCTGGGGAGAACTAACATTTTAAAGGGAGTGATTTAATCAAACCAAAAAGCTTTCTGAAGTAGAAGGCAGTTAATTTTTGCCCTTTGCGCCAAGTGTGATGTTAACATATCTATTCGGAGCTGGTTTATTATTGTTATGATAAATCCATACTGTGATGTGAAACGAGTTGTTTCTGTTCACCTCAAATTCAGCAACAGAGCCAAAATTTCTAAGTACTGTAAAGGTCGAAAGCTAAATGGTTGTTCCAGTGGAAGCAGCATGTCCACTGCATTCAGCACAGTTTTTGCCGGATCTGGATTACTAATAAGCGGATCCTGCAACTTTGATCCAAATGATCTAACCCCAGTAGCCTGCAGTTCGATAGCAAGTGCAGACCGCAACCATGATGGGAGGTCAGCTGCCTGGTATTTCTTTTCAAAATGAAAGAATCTGTCAGGAGTTGAGTAAAAGCCTAGCTGACCAGAGAGATCAGGTTTTGAGCCCCAAACATGGGTGGAGAACCTTCAGTGCAATCCTGCTTGGGAGTCTTACTGGCTTTGGGGCAGGGGTGTCTCCTCTGTCTGCCTAGGAAAGTTCCCTTTGCCTTTCTCCTCTCCTCTCAGTGAATTGGAAGGATGACTCCCTCCCCCCCACCCCCCCACACACACTTCAGTATTGGCTCGCAAGGATCCTGGCTGGGCATTCCTCACCACTGAGCCTGCAAGCCCATGCTGGTTCGAAGAGGGAGAATATCCTCACTCTCTTGGCTTCTGATGGCTGTTCCCAGCCCCGTGCTTCCCCCACTACAGCTCTACTTTGCTCGCATGGCTGAATCCCATCCAGGGTTTCCTTTGGGGGCTTGCAAGCTCCCCCACCCAAAGATGATTCCAGTTGCCAAAGCATAAGACAATTTTGCCACCAGCCTTGGGCTTCTGGTGCTGGAGGCTCAGAGCACAGTCCTTGTCGCCATCACTGCCCCTTCCTTGTGGTTGCTGCCTGGGGCCGGCCTCTGAAAGAGTCCAAAGTTTGGCTGCTGGATTCTGTGAAACTCAGCACAAACCTCTGGGCAGCAGAGGCGTGCAGCCCCAAAGTCTTCTCCGTGTGGTACTGTTCCTCCTAGATCCTCCCAGAAACTGGACTGATGTCAGCAGGGGTGAGGGATGGGTGCTCTGCTGGATCTTGACGCAAAGCTAGTCCTGTGGAGTATTGTGAACTCTTTCTCTTCTGTTTTCAAGAGCCTGGCAGTGGAAGAAGCAGAGGAGGTGGACACACTGCAGCAAGGTAAGTGCTGAGGAAAGAGGCAGGAGCTGTGACAGTTGCCCTTTCTGGCCACCCCTGCCCCAAGCCTCACTTCTCTTCGGTGGGTCTGGCTGGGTGGAAGCATTCTTAGCACAGTAGAATCTGTGCAGGGAGGTAGCAAAAGGCAGAAAGGGGGTGGAAGAGTTGGTGTGGGGCTGCGTGGAGTGGGGACAGAGCTGAGAACCTGGAGCTGGGTTGGAGGAGGAGCAAAGGGAGGCTCAGGAAGCCCAGAGTGAAGCTGGTTACAGGACGCAGAAGCAAAGCTCAGCGTGTGAATAGTGGTCACTAAGGGGAGGGAACAACCTGGCATGGGGGGCTCAGGCTGTCCTCAAAGGCCTGATCATGAGGGACACTGAGTCTTCCCTTTGGCCTGTCTCAGGTGGCCCACCTCCCTCCAGCGAGGGCATCCTCCAAGAGAGCCCCGGAGCCTGCGAGTCCAGCAACCTGCCGAAATTGGAGAGTGAGTTGCCGGCCGATGTGTATCTGCCAGGTAATGGCCCAGAGGAGAGAGCGAGGCATCCCTGGAGTCTGTCTTGGGATTGAGTGTGGAGGCCACCTGGCTCGAGAGAGAGAGAGAGAAGCTGGGGCAGCTGTTACCCCCTCCAGCTAGAAAGGAGCCTGGCTTGACCCACTTTCAACAGCAGCGTTCTCTCTGGCTCACCCCTGCAGCTAATCCTCATGCTGTTCCCCCTCTGATTTCGTGCACTGGTGATGAGTGCGGGGAGGGGTGAGGAAGCACCACCCAGTACTGACCAATGCACGCACACACACCCCGGTCGTGTTGGAGGCATCTGGTGTCCATCCACCTTGCTTGTCCTTCCTGTTGCTCCTGGTGTGTGCGCTCGGATGCAGTATTGCAAGGAAGAGAAGCAGTAGAGGGAATGGAGGGAGGGCTGTAAGCCTGATTGAATGGTGAGGCTGCTTTTTGAAAAGGGTTGGGGGCGGCGGTTGAGAGAGCCAAGGAAAAGAAAGTATAGAATGCTGAAAAGAGCTAAGTTAGAAAGGGCTGGTGGGGCCTGTGATGTTGGTGCACAGAGCCACGTGCTGCTGTGCGACTGAGCTGGAAGGGCCCATCTGTTCCAAACGCTTCTCTAATGTCTCCCTCTCTGTCTGCCCCACCCACTCCACTCCCCTCCCCCACCCTGCCTGGGCAGCACTCGGCCCCGATTCCTGCTCTATTGGGATAGAGGAGTAAGCTGGTATGTCCTCTCTTTCTGTCATACACACTGGCAGGTGTCATTAATGAGGGGAGGGGGTGGGGTGGGGAAAGGCAGGCAGAACGGGGAGGTGGGGAGGACACAGGGAGAAGAGCCCTGTCCTGGGGCTTGGCTTGGTGCAGCTTCTGGCAAAAGGGGAAGAGAGCCTTTGCTGACCTAATCTTGCTGGTTCCAGGCACCCTGCATCCGAACATTGCATGGGGACCACCTTGGTGGTCTGGGCTCCCCACTGGGATCTGGTGTGCTGATTCTGCCTGATCTCTCCAGAAGCAGGGACAGCCAAAGTTCTGACCCTGCATGCCTCTTCTCCCTTCTAGGATCTTCGGACTTCACCAGCATCCTCCAGAGCTGTGGGCCCAGCGATGCCGGGCAGCCCCTCACCCTCTTCAGCCACCCTCACCTTTGCGTTACCAGTGAGCAGAGCCCAGCCTGAGTCTGACTGCCTGCGAGACTGGGGCCCCCTTGTCCACCCAGGACACTTTGTGCGCTCACCACCTGTTCTCTTCTGCTGTTGGCCCTGTGATTGGCCTTTGCCTTCCCTCTCTGAAGGACTTGTGTCTTTGTACAAACGTGCATGGTTCAGCCTCTCTCCTACGGATCCTTCCCTCACCTGGCAGCGCCTCCCTCTATTGCATCTCAGGCAGTTAAGGCAGAAAGACCTTCCTTTCTCACTGCCACTCTGCTGGTACTGCCCACCCCCCTGTAAATATCGGCCAGGGCTGTGGCCTTTTAAAATGCTCTGCCTAGCTACAGCGCTGCCAGTGAGCCTTCCCTCACTCTCCTGCTCTGCCACTTGCTGAAGAGAAAGAGGAGGGTGGGTGCTTCCTTCCTTTCTGCCTGTGCTTTGCCAAGGTGCTCATTGTGACCGGAGGAGCATCTCGGTGCGTAGTTGGGGATTTCCTTCTAAAGCTGCCTCCATGTGAAAAGGCCAGACTGGGACATATCCAAGTGCTGTTCTCTGGGCTGAGCAGGAATCCCAGCTGGCGGGGGAGAGGGCAGCTGCTCCTGCTGCTTGAGGGGGCATCGTATTCTCCTCCACCCTGACCTTAAGTTCAAGCTCCACCTTTGAGCATTCAGCTGCCTGGACACAGATGAGCCAACAGTCTCGCTCTGGGCCAAGGAAAGATGTGCTGCTCTGGCCAGAGGCCTTTGTCCCACATCTGCCCTCTCCCATTTGATCTCCAGCTACTTCTGCTACTGCCACCACCATTACCCTGTGCCTGTGTGAGGTCACCTATTCAGTTGTGGGGAGGGGCGGAGGGCAGGCTCCATCTTAGAAGGATGTCTTGTTGCCTCAAGTAGGAAGCCAGCCTGGCCTCTGCCTTTTTGCTAGAGAGCAGTACTGGCCAGTGATGTGGAGGAGGAAGAAGTTTGGGCAGTGGGTAGCCATTGTGGTTCCCTGACTTGGGCAAGCCAGGAAGGGAGAGGCTCCTGCACTTCCCCCCTCATGAGGGGGGGGGGCCATGATGTGCCTTTGGCCCCACTACCATTAGGCTTGCCAGCTGGCTGACCATCCCATGGGGGGGCCTCTTTCCCTTGGTCCTTCCTGCTGTTAGCAGCTTCCTCCTTCCCACTCTTGGTGGTTCCAGCCTTTTCTTTCCACACCAACTGAAGGGCGATGCAGAACTCTTGCCCCTGAGGCTTGGTGTGTTTGTACATTTATAGGAATAAACTCCTTCTGTGTCCTGCCTGTGCTCCTGTCTCTGGCTGCTGGGTGGGAGGGAAGGGATACCCTGAGCCCTTGACTATGATTGTTCTGGAGGGACCTGGTTGCCTGTTTAGAATGAGAGGCAGAAAGCCCACCCTCAAGGCAAAGTTTGTCTCCTTAGTTTCTCCCTGCCTTCTGTGGGGCTGAGATGAGCTTACCATCACATGAACATGAGTGAAATGCTAATTTCAGCCCCTTCTCTCCAGCCCCAGGCTGAGGGTGGAGCCTGTAGCAGCCTCTTGCTGAATGTGGGGCAGGCTCTGTGGGACCACAGCTGAGCCACACCATTTGTCTTTGGGGGGCAGCACTGGCATGGCCATGCCTCCAACTGGCTCTTGCAGTTCTCCTCAGTTGAAGATGGGAGCAGGCCTGGGCTGCCTGTCTTTCATCTCTGCCCTGGGGAACGAGACTGCTGACTTGGTAGGGTAACACGCATGCTTTGTTTCGCCTAGGTATGTAAGCAGAGCAAGGAACCTTGCCATTAACCTACTGCCCCCACCTGCCTTCTTCAACTCTTGTCTGTGGCTAGCTGACCTGTGAGGCCTTTCCCACTGCCTAGGGGTTGTGTTACTTTTGAGTGCTTTTTTGTTAGTGGCAGATTTTCTTGTGGAAACGCAAGGACTGACATCTCAGAAAAGCAAGCAAACAGCTAGTCAAAAGGGCTGCCCCCCAGCACTGTCAGACTAAAGCCAGCAGGGTTACCTGGGGTGGTAGAGAACAGGTATTTGGTGTCCCACACCCAAGATATCAGCGGGCACCCCTAGGCCCAGTTGTTTCTGCTGGCAGGTCCTACATGCTCATGCCTGCCCCTTTGTCGTCGTTTTCCCTCCATCCTGGGGAGGTAGAGAGGAGATTTGGATTGTGAAGGCCAATCGTTGGGAATTGTGCCTGAGTCCTGAGGTTGTTCAGGCTGCTCCTCTTTGGCAGTGCAGGGTGGGTTTGCATAGCCAGAAAAGGCACAGGCAGCCAACCCCTGAGCCATTCAGCAAAGGAATAGGGGCTGCTGTCCAGAACCCCAACAGGAGAGTTTACCCTGCTGCAAAGCAGAAGTCCCAGGCTCTAATGTTTGTGGAGTGATAGCTCAGAAAAGACACTGGATTCCACACATGGGGATACTTCAGCCCCACTCTTCTCCTGCAGCGCTGTGCTTCGTGCTGCAGCTTTACCTGTTGGGCTTGCCTGGAATGGGACAGCAGGAGAGGCATAAGCAGGATCTCACAGCTGGTGATGGGCATGGAGCTGTGAAATTCTGCTTAGTGTTTACAAGGGAGAAGAGGACCTGTATCAATCCTGTACAAGAAACTGGTGACATTAAATGCAGAGAAAAGTGCTTTCCAAGCCTTGACGAAAAATTCATGTTGAGACAGTCCAGGCTGCTTCTGAAGGCAAAACAGCGTCTGCCCCAGCTTCCTCATCTGCATCAAATGGGAAAGTGAAGCAGAATCCCTATTCCCAAGGCAGGGGCTTGTGCACAAAAACTCCAAACTTTGGCTTTGTTACTCAGCTATTTTTATTTAAATTCTGCTGCCAGGATAGATTTTTTTTTTAACAAAAATTGGAAAGGGAGGAAAGCAAGGGGTTGGGGCCTCAGAAAATTGGGAGGGAGCAATACCAGGGGACTTGACCCTCTCTGCTTTAGCAGCTGTGCCTCTGGCAGAAATAGTTTGTACCTGCTTGTATCTGGAACATAACAGCCACAGCACCAGCAGAAACGGCTGCGCATCCTGTTGCTGAGGTATCCGAGTTCTGGGGCCGGGAAACTTACACTTCCCATGGCTGCATCTCAACTAGGAAGCTCTCGGTGAAGCAGGGGTCTTCCTCAAAGACCCAGCTGGGTCCCAGCATCGGCTCTGCTGCAGCTTCCTCCCAGGGCTCAGTAAGAGGCTCTGAGCACAGCACCACATCTTCATCTGCTGGGGGTGTTGTTGGAGGACAGGAACGAGCCTTGAGTGGCTGTGGCGGGGAGAGGGAGGCCAGGTCCTCTGCTGGGGCCAGAGCGCCAAGGGCTGTGGAAAGCTCCAAGTCCTCACTGGCAGCAGCAAAGGTCTCCAGCCCCGAAGCCCAGCTGAGGCGGCCTGGCAGGACAGCTGTCTCCTTGCCGGTCTGTGTCACAGGAGGAGCGGCCCTCCCACTGGCTTTGCTGGGCAGCAGAAGTGGCGGCTGCTTGCCTTTCGCACCCCGCAGGGTAGTTCTCTGATCCTGCTGCCAGAGACTGCCTCTTCTCCCCCGGTGGGCAGGAAGGGCTGGCATTCGTTTCCGTGGGAACACCCCATTGGTGAGCCTGTCTGCATACTGGGGGTCCATCTGCCAGAAGCCCCCCTTGCCAGGCTCCTCCTTTCCCCGAGGCACTTTCTGGAAACACTTATTCAGAGACAGATTGTGCCGGATGGAGTTCTACAACAAAACACAGTGTTAGGGTGGGAAGGGCTGTGATGGAAGAAGAATAGGTCGAGGGCAACTAAGCCAGGCCAGTTTAGGACCACTGTGCTGACGCTGGCCAAACATGAGCAAAAGCTGCCAGCTGAGATGCTCCAAGGGATTTTAGAGACATTAACATGGCACCCCTGTGCACCTAATTGTAGGCAGCAAGAGATCCCAAAAGCCAATGGGCCCAAATGTTTATACTAGAGAAAAGCTACATCCTGCCCTCCCCGCCTTGGCCCTTTGCCACAAAAGCACTGTTCATTATGCAGATTATGGCTTACCTGCCAGCTGGGCTCCGCATGGCGGTAGTAGCAGAAGTTCTCCATGATCCAGGCATAGATGGCTGAAAGGGTGAGTTTGGCCTCCTTGCTGGCACGCATGGCCATGCAGATGAGCGTGGCATAGGAGTATGGGGGCTTCACCTGAGTATTGGTCTTGTAGTCGATTGCTTCGGCAGCAGGGGCAAGGGGCTGCCAGAACCTGGTGCTGGAGGAGGTGGGCTTGCCCATGCTTGGAGACATCCCTTTGGCTGCCGTGTCTCCGGCTGGGGGGCTGGCAGGAGCATAGGAGCTGTGCAGGACCCTCGAGGGCCCAAGCTGGCTGGCAGCAGATTGTGCCTCTGGGTCAGCAGGGAGGAAGGAGAACTCTTGGAGCCACTGCAGATTGGTGAGGCTGTCATCCAGAACTCCGGACACATTGTTGTCCTTCCATGCTCTCCTCTCTGTATGCTCCTCCTTCAGCTGAACCATGGGCAAGCTGTGGCTGGCCATGGGCTGTAGTCACGAGCCCCACTGGGCCTTGCTTTCACCCACTGTGAAGCAAAGAAGTGATGGGTGGGAGAAAAGGAGGAGACTGGGTTTGGGAAGGGCTCCTGCAGGGCCCGAGACAAAAGGGATGCTGTTGCTTGCCTCCCCCAGGGCCGGATTGAGTTACCTGCGTTCCATTTGCCAGGGCCTCACAGCCTGCCTGCGTCTTTGGGAAGTGGCTCCCTGGGGACAAGCGATCCTGTTTCCGAGGGTGTCCAGGTGGCCGCAGTTGAGTGAGGGTTCATGTTCACTTTCATTACAGGCGTAGTGCAGCTAAGCTGATGGGGCTGTAACCTGAGAAGGCCTGGGGGGGAAGTCACAGCTAGCAACAGCCCCCAGAGGTCTCTCCATCAGGGGGATCTTTTAGCCTCTCTTGTGCCCCTGTGCAAAAGAGCCATGGGGAACCTACAGGTTTCAAAGCATTTTAATCATTCATGTGTTTTTGATTCACCTGGAGGGATGTGCCCAACCTAATGCACAACTCTGTCCTGCCTTTCACCCTCCTCAGTGTGAGCTGTGTAGTTTCTGGACTAGACAACAGAAAGAGCATCCTGGAGGGAAGTGTGATCCCCGGAGAAGTCCCACTTGGGAAAGGGGCTGGTATGAAAAATCAAGGGCTATTTATTTATGCATTTATGTATATTCTGCATTTATGTATATTCTGCCTTTCTGACTGAGACTCAGGGCAGATTACACTGTGTAAGTCAATGACATCAGCTGGGACGTTCAATTAGTCTCAGTCTTGCTTGTGTTAGGAATTTTTATTTAAAGTCCCTTTGATTTCAGTGGGAAAGTTAAGTATGTGTTCAATATCCCCCACTTCCTGCACTCCTTTAGAAACCAAGTGGCTAACTTGGAAGCAAACAAGACAAAAATGTTTCTTGTTTTGTTTGATAATGCAAAGATATCACACACTATTTATATAAGCAGGTTTAATTGCATGGAAGTTTTTTTAAAATCTGTCATTATTATTTCTATGTAACTTATTCAGGTTTCAACTCCTTTTGAAATAATTTGCTCATTTCTGAAAGTTGACACTTCTCATCATTCCTCCCAACAAATGAACACTCCAGCACAAAGCCTAACAGAACTAATGCTATGGGCCAGTATTCTCACACAATGTGGAGGGCATTCGCCATAAATATGGGTGTGGTAGATGCTGTGTAGAAATGTACAGTGGCTGTCAAGGCCTAGACGTGGAACCTCAACCCATGCAGATCAACCACATTCAAGTCCCTGGTCTTGAGGATGAGAATGAAGCAGGATTATATTGGGGGCAGGCCTGTATGCAGAATTTTTTTGTTGTATGTGTGTGTGTGGGGGGGGATGAACACAGTGAGAAGGCAGCCCATCGTGCCTGTACATGCTTATTTTTTCTAAATGCATGCATGAATGCATAAAGTCACCCAACTGCCTTTGCAAAGGCCCCTCTAGGTACTATTGCCCCCATCCCAGCCTAGGTGCGGACAGTGGGGCTCACGCATTCCTGGCAGCAGAGATCAATTCTGGGCAGCGGGAGAGAAAGAACGCACATTCGGACGAACTCTGGCAGATCCATGTCCAGAGTATCCAGCGATAGACAGTACAAACACTGGTCAGAGCAATGTTTGTATTGTCCAGGCTGTCAAAGGACTGTCGGAGCGGGTCTGGTTCGGAGAAGGCAGGTAGAACTGAGAGAGCTCACAAAGGAGGGCATGGGTGAAAGTTGGAATGGACATGAAATAGTGGTACTGGAAAAAAAAATAGGATGTGTTAAAGACATTGGGGGACAGTATTTTAGTAATGAAAACAGCAGGCTTTTATTAACCCTTTCCCTGTCAAAATGCTCCCAGAACACCATGGAACAAGCTGAAATAGGTACTAAATAAATGCTACTACCTCAAGGAACAGGTGTAAACATTACAGGCACTGGAGACTAATATTTTAGAAATGAAAGAATGGACATATGATTTTATTAACCCCTTCCCTGCCAAAATGCATTTTGGCTAGGAAAGGGTTAATATAAGGGTGCCAGTTGAGTTTTCATTTATAAAATCTTGTTCTGCTGTGTCTTTAATGCTTTCCACCAGGGCTCATTTTGAGGGGGAACATGCAGGAATGCAATTCTGGCAGTCCCCCAAAGTGGTCACGTCAGGTGGCCCTGCCCACCTGACTCTCAGCCATTTGGGCCCATTTTGGCCTGGATTGGGGCCAAAACGGCCAGGATCAGGCCTCTGACGATGGTGGGTCTCTCTCCCGCTCAGCAGTGGCCCGATCCTGACGATTTTGGGCCTGATTTCGGCCTTGAATGGCCAGGATTTGGTCCAAAACAGCCAGGATAGGTGATGTCAAGGGCTGCGGCATATGCAAATCAGTTATGCTAATGACAAATTTCTGGTGATGCCAAGGGGCGTGGCATATGCGAATGAGCTATGCTAATAAGTTCCTCCAGCTCTTTTTCTACGAAATGACCCCTGCTTCCCAGTTTTTTATGGTACTAGCTTTTCTTTAGTGCCTGTTCCCGCCTGTTTTGTGCTATTCCAGGACCATTTTGGCAGGGAAAGGGTTAATAAAAACATATTTCCATGTTTTCATTTCTAAAATATTGGTCTCGTGTCTTTAACACATCCCAATGTTTTTGCAGTCCCACTATTTGTTTAATGCCCATTCCGTTCCGATCTGTTCCGTCTTTTACCCTGTTCCACAAAGGAGCCTCGCGGGGTTTGCTACCTCTGCGTGGCAGAAACACGCTTAAGAGGCAGTCTCCCCACGACGTGTTCCTTTCATGTCCAATGCAGACGCGTGTCGTGTATACACGTTGGAACGCTCTAGGCCTGGTATAGGCGCCTATTGAGGTCTGCACTCTTCACGGGAGCCCTGCGGTTTACTGCTCTACGTAGAGCCAGGCGGCGCCCTCTCCCCTCCAACCTGAAATCTCGGCAGGCTAAGAGGCTCTCTGCACACGACCAGATTCACCTTCCTCAGTCCTTAGCATTGAGGAATCAAAAGCACCGCCGTTGATCGGGAATGGCGCTGTGCATTTCCCGAAATGGAAAAACACCTCGCCTTCCCGCTACCGTAGGTGAGCCAGATTCCGAGTCGTGTGCGTGCTTTGAGCGACGGAATAACCCTATTGGTCCACCGGTCTGCATAGTCGCAAGCCAGGGCTATTGGTCGGGCCTCTCGCAGTCTGCACGCCCATTGGCTACCGCGCGCACACACACACACACACACACACCACTCCAGAGTGCCGAGAGCCTTCGGCGCCTGCTGAGGCAGTGGTCAAGAGGAAACTGCTGCAGCAGTTGACCTGTCTGCTGACTGCCATTATAGTCCTCTCCCCTGATCCAATGTAAATTGGAGGCTGCTTGGGAAGTTCAATCCACAGTGTTGGGGCAAGAGAGTTGTCTTCCATTGCTCAGTGATGGGGTACAGGGGGCTGAACAGGTTTTCCAAGGATCCTGTCCCTTCCTGCCCATGACAAAAAATTCAAGATTCCACCAACTGTGGTTTGGAAGAAGATTGCTCCAGCATATCTGCAGGACTGCCTCTCCCCATATGTACCCCAGAGGATGCTTCCTTCAACAAATAAACAACTGTTGGTGGTCCCTGGCCCAAGGGAGGCCCGCCCGGCCTCGACCAGAGCCAGGGCCTTTTCATTCCTAGCATCGACCTGGTGGAACTCTGAGGAAACCAGGGCCTGGTGGGATTTGTTATCTTTCCGCCGGGCCTGTAAGACAGAGATGTTCCGCCAGGCATGTGGTGGAGGCTAGGTTGGGCCCCCACCAGCCACACTAAAGATCTGTCCACCACTCTATATATGAGCCTATATATGAACTAGGCCCTAAAATGCAGTATTTTATCATCGCCATCTGAAAAGCTGTATTTATTGTATAAAGTTTTAATTTTATTGGTATAATGTTTTATCTGTTTTTAACTGTTATGTAAATTGAAATGTTGTACTCCACCCTGAGGCCGCCTGGCAGGGAGGGCGGACTAAAAATCTAAATAAATAAATAAAGTCAGCAAGTCTTCAAGTTCCCAGCCACGATCAAGCAGCTGTGTGCCAGTGGTGGGAGTCAGTGACTAAAAATCCTCTGAGCCTTGGAATAGAAACCTAGAGATTTCCCCGGTCATCAGTTTTTTTACAAAGTGCACAGCAAATCCGGATCCACCAGGCAGCAAAGCTGTTTGGGAGAACGTTACTGCCAGCAGCTATCATTCAGGGGGCTTAACATATGCATTGCAGGGCAGGTTTGTTTCTAACCATAAACATTTACTTGAGGGTGTTATGTGACAGATGGAACAGATGGGAACTGGAAGAATGATTGTGCTCTTGTGAGTCCTGTGACTTTGTTTCTGTGCAAGTGTTAAAGCAAACTAGCAGGGATCTGTTGTTTGTACCTGTACGCTTTGATATATAGGCGAGCATCAAGACAACACCAAGACACTGCCCTCTGGCCTAGTACAGTTTGAAGAAAGACAGCTGAGATCTACCTGAACATGCTGGCCTGATTCTACCTACAGCATCCACCTTGGCACTACTAATAAATTATTTTAAAATCATAAAATAGAAGAGACCAAACCCTTATGAAATTGCAGCAGAGGAGCTAAAACAGGGAGAAGCCAAAACAAGTCTGTGTATCGATGTATTGTCGAAGGCTTTCACGGCCGGAGAACGATGGTTGTTGTGGGTTTTCCGGGCTGTATTGCCATGGTCTTGGCATTGTAGTTCCTGACGTTTCACCAGCAGCTGTGGCTGGCATCTTGAGAGGTGTAGCACCAAAAGACAGAGATCACAGAGACAGGGTCACTGTGACACTGAGAGATCTCTGTCTTTTGGTGCTACACCTCTGAAGATGCCAGCCACAGCTGCTGGCGAAACGTCAGGAACTACAATGCCAAGACCACGGCAATACAGCCCGGAAAACCCACAGCAACCATCATAAGTCTGTGTATCCTTTCCTGCCAACTAAAGCAAAGGGGTCAAGAACACATCAAGGAGAGGCCATTCACTTCTGGGGCTTTCTGGCATAGGTGGGCTAAGAGAACAGGCCCAGATTACAGACTTACCAAGATCCACACAGCAGAACAAAAGAATAAAGCATGTCCTGGACTTTTCCTACTTGGGGACACTTAGGTGGAGGAGTAGGAATTCTCCCCCTGCCGGCACTGGCATGTACACTACTAGAACGTCAGAAGATGGTGCAGCCAAAGCCCTCCTCCCGCTGCTCCAGTGAGAGAGAATGAATCCTTTGACCTGCCTGTAAAAATGTCTGGTAGCTCTGAGCTAGTCCCCGCCTCCCACCAGTCAAATACTCTCTTCGACTTCAAAATTGTTACAATTTTGCTCACAGTGGCACTGCAAGGTACAGCCAGGAGACCAGTTGCACTCAGTAGATATCATCTGTGACATTTTACCCCACCCCTTCTGCGGAACTCAGTGCAGTGTCTGTAGTTCCCCCCACCCCCCAACATTCCTGTGGTATATATTCAATGTGAGAAAGTCAACCTGCTACCTGCATGGGCTGAGGCAGTGGGGGAGGTTTGGACCCAAGTCTGTCAAGCCCTAGCCCAGCATACACCACGCTAGTTCTCAGAAAAAGAAGCCAGCTCTAAGATGGAGCAGGTCTCACCTGCCACCTTCCTTGGCACAGAAGCAACATCTGTATTATCCTCTTACTTGGACCTTTGGTGTATGGTAAAACACAAGTTAACTGTAATAAATACATAGCTGCAGCATACTGAAAAATCATCAGATAAAAAGGTAACCAAGATAATTACGAAATTGCATCACCTATCTAATGAGGAAAGGTTGGATGGGGCTTTTTGTTCCGGGGGGGAAACACTAAGGGGAAGTATGATAGAGGTTTATAAAATTATGCATGAGGTGGAAAAACTGGACAGAGCAAGCTTCTTTCCCCCTCTCCCGTGATACTAGAATTCAGGGCACCCAATAACATAGTTGGGAAACAGGTTCAGGACATGCAAAAGGAAGTACTTCTTTACTCAGTGAGTAATTATTCCTTGCCAGTGGTAGTAGTGAGATCACAAGCACAGAGAGTATTAAAAGGGGGTTAGACAGAGAGGTCCCATCATAGCGACTGAAGGGAGCCTCCACACATGGAAGACAGTAAACCTCTGAATACCAGTGCTATGAGGCAACATCAGGGGAAGGCCAGAATAACTGAAAGGACACTGTGTGACAGAATATGTTGGACTGGCTGGCACGCTTGTCTAATATTCTCTGGGCAATTTCTTAGAACTTTTGCTTCCCAGTGAGCTTGTCCTCCAGCAGTCCATTTCCACCCACCACAAGTGGCGAGAGAAAGAAGGGCTACACCATACAGTAAGCAACAAGACAACCAAAGAATCACAAACAAAACTTTTTAATCAGACGTTTAAACATATGCTCTTAATAAATAAGGGTACAGCAGGCAAGTGGGCAGTCCCATAACCTTTCCTGGGGAGGGGGTGGCAGCTGTGGAGGGGGTATCACAGCTAAGACAGAGGTCTCTTTTTTCCTGAAGCCATCTGCAATGGGTAGTTTACGCTTGTAAGTGCACTGAATTCAGATATGGAAAAGTGTATGTAAAACCATAAAAGAAAACCAGAATGTACAAACTAGAACTCAAGACATTCTCAAGCAAAAAGAAAGATACAATTAGAGAAAATCACAGACTATGATTTATATTAAAATGACTCTTCACAATTCAACATTTGGAGGCCCCCCTCCCCACCCCCGAAAACCAGATGGATCTTTGACACACAGACCTTCTCTGTCTTGAGAGGGAGTGAGTCTCTGCAATATCACCTAGCTGCCTGGAGAGTGTCTGCCAACTTGAGAGCTTGGCCTCTGCAGTGAAACCAGGACCTTTCTTCTAGGCCAGCTTCTGGGGTCCACTAGCTCTTTCAACTCTGTTGGTTCTCTTTAATTCCGGGAATGCAACTGTTCCCACAGGAGTAAGGGCTACTGAAGATTCATCAACCAGACTAGTATTGTCCCACAGGGACAAGCTCTATTTGGAGGAGGCAGGGCCTGCTCAGGCCCCAACACCTCAGTCTTTCCACTGCCAGTCTGAAGATGATCTCAAGTCATGCATTTTGGACATGAGAGAGAGCCTTGCCAATTGTGGATAGAAGGGGCTTCTACTACTGTGTGGCTGTGGAGGGAAGTCAGAGCATCCTTCCCTATTTCCTAGCACACCCTGCCACAAATGCAGGAAAATCTTCACTGCTTCAGGCCTGCCACTTCTCAACTCATCCTGGCTAGTGGGCAGCCCCGTAAGGGAGGTGTTCCCAGGCATGAAAGAAGAGCCTGTTGCCTCCTGGCTCATGCAGAAACATGGCTATGAGGGGAAGGTGCCTGGAAACAATTTCAGTGTTCCTGAAAGGGGTCACTGTTCAGAAGACAGACCAGTCACCCCATACCCACCAAGTGGATCCTCTTCAGGCAAAGCTCCAGGACAAAAAGGCCCCCATGCTGCCGTGCACTATGGAGCACTCCTTCCTTCTCAACAGCACCTTGTTCTGCTTGCACTTGCAGGCCAATCACACTTGCCAGCTCCAGCCTGATGATACAGGCACAGCAAAGTGCTTTTGATGCCCCCCGCCCATACTGTACGTTTGCAGAGATGGGGCAATGCATTTCTACTCTACTTGAGGATCAGCGATTCCTTTGCAGGCTTGGGCCTTCCCCCCCCCCCAGAAATGTGCGCCTTTGTCAGCTAAATATTAGAGGAAGAGGAGTGTCTTGTGCAAAACAAGCAAATATTGGCTGAGGAAGTGAGCCAAGTCTCCATTGAAGGGCTCAAGGGCACCTTGACGAGCACTGGGAACCAGAGATGAAACTCCTGCACCAGAGCACAGCAGACTTTCCCCCTGTACTGGTGTGGGGAGACAGTTTCAGAACTGTTCTTCGGAACATCAGGAACACCGATAGTCACTCTCTGTCCTAAACCTGGAGAGGGGTGCTTACAAGTGGCCTCCTCCAATGGAAGATACTGCCAGGGATGGCACATGCCAGGATTCCTGATATCTAAAGGCTAGGCTCTGAATTCAGATAGTCCCTGGAACTCTGTTCTTGAGTTCTAGCTCAGACTAGAAGCAATATACACTGTGTATACTGTGTTATATACACACACATTTCACTATGAAACAGCAAATTCATTCCCTGTGTCTTGTGGAGTCTCAATCAGGCAAGCAAGTCCTGTGCTGCAGGACAGAGGAGTGTTAAAATGCTGGGCTTCTCAGGAGGAAGTATCAGAGCAGGCTACCGAGCTTCCACACCCCAACCATCCCTCCTTGACTTCTGCACCATCGCCTGCCTTTTGCCTGCCTCCAGGAACATTGCCAGAGCACACAGTATGCTCCCATGTGGCTTTGGAGAAACAAGCTTGGGTACAAACAGCTGCTCACCTGCAGCACAGGAACAAGTCCCTCCAAGAGAACAGTGACTACCACCTTGGACCATCTTCTTAAAGCTCCAAGCCCAGGAAGACAGGAAGGTCTACCAAATGTCACCTGATCTGCAGAAGAGCATCCTGGCCTGGAGTGTCAGTTCATGCATGGAGCCGCCATCTGCTTCATCACTACAGAGGTGGCCAACTCCAGCAATGATGAGAAGGCCCTGCAAGGACAAGCAGAAGGATCTTTCCAGCATGCACCTCAAACCTCCATGTTGTAGTCTTTGCTTCACGACAGACCTCCCCGGTCTCAGTCCCAGAGAAGACAAGCAAAGTCTGAAACAACAACTTAAGGGAAATTCTGCTTAATGTGAGTGCTGACCAACTGCTTAACAATGGCTAAGACTGACGGGGAGGGGTGGGGGTGAGCTGAGTTCCAAGCTCTTGGCCATAGTGAATAGGGAGCCAGCCTTGTGTCTGAATAAACTCTTGATCACTTTAGATCCTGTTCCTCTGCAGTCTTATTTTATTGAACAATGTACCTTTTTTGTTCCCCACTGAAAGAGAGTGATGCTTTTAAATGGCAGAAGCAGGGAGGAGGTGATGATCGAACAGGCTGTTTTCAAGATTCCTGCCTCGGAGTCTTCCCCACCACACAGCACTGCAACCTTTCCCTTGCTCCAAACTACATCTGCAGGAGGAGGAGGACCAAGAGGACAGCATGACCAGGCTGCAGCCTACCTTTGAATCACATGGTCCGGCTGTATTCTATGCCGCTCTTGGCTGAAATGCTTGACCACGGCAATAGACTGCAGAGAAGGCTCTGGGCTTGGCGGTAAATTCGCTGTGGAATTGTACAGGGGCTCAGATTGGCCAAGGCTGACCCAATGTGCTGAAGATAATCAGTGCACTGTTGATAAGGAAGAAAACTTGGAAGACTGAGACGGATGTAACACAGGCAAGATGCCAAACTGCAGGGGTTACTCTACTACTATCCTCCAGGCAGTTACTGCTGCTGTGCCTCATGGAAGGAAGGCTCAGCATCCTTAGCAGGAGAGAAAGCAAGCAAGTCATCAGTCCTCCTGTAGGAAAACACTCTGGACATCCTGCTGGCTTGACATCCCAACAAACCCAAGCCCACCCACCTCCTCCCAAGAATGGCTCAGCTGAATACACAAACTGCAGTTCCACAATGAAGTGATCCATTCTGCTTCTGGTGTCCTGAACAATTTGGAAATCTTGGCCTCAACAGCCACATCCCATCCGGCTGTTTATGCTAGTTGTGCTTTGGCTTGTGTGCAACTAGAAAGACTTAAATAACCTATAAAGGAATGTTCATTAGGTGCCTCAGTCCATGGAACTGACTCACCCTCCATTAAAATGTGAGCTTAAGTGCATTTGGCAAGTGCTGCAAAGTCTTCATCCTCAATTTTTTTGAAATGGGACCCACTTCTAAAGTTATTGTAGTTTTCAGCCCCCACTTGCAAAGTAATTCCACGTACTTTCCCCAGCATAAATGCAAGAATCTCACTTCAACGAACACTGAACAAGTTAATGTTTTTCAGGTGCTGCTGAAGCCTCTCCATTTCTCCTACTTCCTGGTCTTGTGGTCCCACCCCACTCCGCAAAGACCACCGCAACCCTATCAGGCTCCCAAGCAAACAGCTGGGCAAGCACTAGCCTGACCTCTGCTCATGAAACTCGACATGCTGCTTCTTAGAACTCCACTGCCCCATGCACGGCTCATCAGATCACCAACAAAGGATATAAGATTGTCCAGGGAGGGTGCCCACCATTGATGTACAGAACGTAAGTGAAGCCATCTTTGAGTACGCCCCTGATGGAATAATAATAGGGTAGGTAGTGGTGCTGCTTAAAGTCTCTGTTTTCGTAGAAATGGATTGCAGTGTGGTTAGTAGTGAGGACATGCAGATAGATGGCTTTGCAGTGGTCCTGGGCAGTGGTGGAGATGTGGTCTTTCAAGCTCTCCAGCAAGAGTGACCCTGCCATGGAAGAAGGAATGTGAGCAACAAGCAGGAGCCAAACACACAACCGAACCTTGGCCTGGACAGCAAGTGCCATCACTTGGCCGGGCCTGCAATTTAGGCTGCCTTAAGGAGAGGCTGTCCTGTGCTGAGCATCCCGCTCCCCACGGCTGGACCAAGAAGGTCTCCTGGCTACACATCTCGCCAAGAGGATCCTGGCAGCTCAGGGGATGCTGAATGGCAGCTTGAAAATCTGCATGGTTGAACCCAAACCTTTGGCCAACTTGCAAATTTGTGGCTATTTTAAAACTACGACACATCTTATGGAGCAAGCCAAAAGCTGTGCTCCAGTTAAGAGACTTGCCAAGAGTTGACCTCCTTCCTCCTGCCAAGGACTGCAGGGTAAGCTTCTAACAATATTTTCTTGTAATGCAGCACAGTGAACTCCACACTCAAAGGCCATCAAGTCTGGCTGTGCATATTCTGTCTTTGCACAGCGAAAGTTTCCCAGGGATCCTACTTTTATTAAAGGAAATAAAAACCAAGTTTGAGTAGCAGAGAGGCCTGAAAAGATGTGGGCAAAATCTGGCAGAACCTGAGAAGTACAGGGCATGCCCTATCAGCTGGACTTCCAGGGCACATAAGAGCAGCCATGCTGGGACACATGAACAGCACCTTATTTCCAACAGCAGTCAGTCAGAGGCCACAGGGAAGCCCTTGTCTGCTGACAGCTGCCAAGACTGAGAAGCCTAGTTTGGGAAAGGGAGAAGAATTTCTCTCTATCCCGTTTCTCCACTATCATTCTGTAGACTGCTATCACTTTACCCCCTCTTAAATAATACTTTTCACCAATTTATCTGGGACAGATGTTAAACTAACCAGTATGTAGTTTCCCAGGACTTCAGGAAACCTTTTTTTAAAATCAGCATGACATTTAAGATCTTCTTGTCTTCTGGCACAGAGATTGAGGTTCATGACAAATGTTATATAGTTAATTATGTGGAAAACTGAGGCAGAATAAAACAACATTCTTAACACAGAAACGTGACTGTGCAAATAAGACGCACATGCTAGTGCTAATGACGTGATTACACCTCCAGTTTGCATTGCCAACGGTTATTTGAACAAAAGAAAAGGTCCCCTTACCAATGCCATGCTTCCTGAATTCTTTTACCACTCCTAGGCTTAAAATGTAGGCAACTTGAGTATCCACAGGAAAGCTGGAAGCTAAGATGTCACCATCCTAGAGGGGTGGGAGAGAAACATGTTAAAGGCAATGCATAAGCACACAACAGCCCCTTCTGCCAAAGGGCTTCTTCTAAAATCCAGTTTCCTTCATTTGAGAAGGGGGAGATGTTAGCTGGCAAAAGAAATGTACAAACTGGAGTACCTCAGAGCTATTCTCATCTGCTCAGTGGATAAAGACTTTATTATACATTTTTCTAATGATATTATATTTGGACAGATTTTGTTATGATGTTATGACTAATTTTTTTAATTAGTGTGGAAAATCTACTGACTGGGTTAGAAGGCAGGTGCTGGTTTGCGGTGTAACATTATTCCAAATAACCCCGGTGTAAGAGGCAACCTACGGCAGAAGGCAATCAAGGATGCACACCACCACCACCAGCGGGGCCCTCTGCCTACCTCTTTGTGCACTTTTGTTCGACTCTTGATCTCTGCTACTATCATTCCTACAATGATGCCTCGATAAGTGGCTGCCAAAGAAAAAAACTTCTTGTTGGATGTGATGTCTCGATACCATGAGTCAGGGTACCTGGGAAGAAAGCATACAATACTAAGGGAAAAAACCATCACTCCAGAGGGAATTCTGTTGACAAGCCCATACTGACTAATAAAACAGCCCACCAGACTGTTTGGACACTTTACGATGGCAACTAGGAGGGAAAATGTTCTGATGGTCAAGGAAATTGGGACCTTCTTTCCAAGTACTGTGGCTCTCTTGACTCTGGATGACTCAGATGTGTCCTCTGCAGATATCCTGCCATTCTCTGCTTGTGGCAAACTGGACATGATTACACATGTGGTAATCTGTTTTGGGGCATGGGATTAAGTCTAATGATCCTAGGCTCTTATTTCCCCCAGTGATCCTAGAACTGAACCTTATGATTAGCTCCACACTTCACTCTGCACAGTACATGGTGTCTTATGCTATTCTTCCTCCCCTCCCTACCCAAAGCCAAGACTGTGACATACTCTATTGGGAACCAATCACCGCAGAGGTGCTTGACCGTGTCTATGTCATCATGGCACAAAAGGCGAAGGTTTATCTCACTAACTGCAGTCGGAGGCACTTCCTCTGTCATTCACGCCTGTAAGAGAGGGACAAGACAAAGTTCAGTAGGATGAAGGTCACCCACACAAAGAGCAGGGGAGAACAGAGCAAGAAGCCAGTTTACAGAAGAGAAGAGAAACACAGTCTGCCCAGCCTGCCCAGACCCTGCCACACTTCCCAGCCCAAAGGGCAGAAGCCCTTTCCGGGGTTGGGGGAGGTCGTTTGGAAAAGAATGCTGGCTGCGTTCTTTTCCAAAGGACCTCCCCCAACCCCAGAAATTAAATTCAAGCCACCAATCTCCCTCTGAAATGAGCCCAAGGATTACCAGAAGGCTAAACAGCAATGAAGGTGCTGTAGGCTAAAGCAGTGTAAAGTATCCTGTGCCCTAAAAGCATTACAGAAGTGATCAACTGCCAGTAATGCTGTACAAGGGCAGCCAGGAGACCTCTCTGTCATGTGCACACCTCCACAGCCAGCTGCACAAGGAGGGACAGTTCAGCACTACTTTGCTTCTTTGCAGGGACATCTCTGGAGTTGTTCATCTCCTGGACCAACTAGAGTTGATTAACCTAATGCTCTGTGGCTGCAATCTTAACAACACTTCCCTGGGAGTAAAGCTGACCCACTGAAATTGGTGGAGCTTACTACTGAAGAGGTTGACCCTGGTGCTGGATGGCTCAGCGTTAACTCTGCCTGACCAGCACATAGGCAACCCCAACTCAATGTTGTATGTATGAAGGAAAGAGAGGTGGAGCTAAGGCAGCTGTGTTCATCTATAACAGCAAAGTTGAATAGGAGCCCAGATGCATCTTCAAAACTAACAAAGCCTTCTTCGTGAGTCAGAGCTGCTTTCTGCAGATACATTAAAGTTACCCACTGGGTGACTACTTAACTTCCAATAAGGTTAATGACCAGAAGTAAAGCAACCAGCAGAATCTTCCTCCCATGTCCAGATTAGTCCTTCCAATATGACCTCTTTTGTGGCACAGGGCATCTTTACTAAGATCACTAGTAGGAACCCAGCACCTTCAAGACACATTAACCTACTGGGAGAGATGGCCAGTACTCCTCAGGAACAATCACATCCCTTTGCCCTGTGATAGGAAGCACTCAAGGCAGTATCTGACTAACGCTGGTAATCTGTCAAGCTAAAGCTGTATGTGTGCTTTGCAAGGTCTAACACAGCACAGGGATTTTTTCTTGAAAGCCTAAGGCTTCAACACATCAGCACATGTAGCCAGACCACTGATCTATCCAAGTCTACTCTGTACTGTCTTCTCTGACTGCTCTCCAGGGTCTCAGGAAGAGGTCTTCCACATCACCAGATGCTGATCCACCAGCCACAGCCCTTCTTGTTTTTGATTCTAGTTCTCAAAGATATTAGAGACAAAGAAAGAAAATTACTGCTTGGACAATTTCTTGATAATATTGCCAGCTGTTTGGATACAGATTGTATTTCTTCATGTGGAATGGGGGTAGCAATTATATAGGAATAGGATTCTGGTCAGACTTTAAATTCCCACTCACTCGAGCCAGTCACTCTCTCTGTCTTGGCCTATCATACCCCTCTCAGGGTTGTTGCGAGGATAAAATCCCTGAGAAAACTGCTTCCTCCTTGGAGGAGGGATGGAATAAAAATGTATAGATAGGAATTCCAGTTTAGCATGACGGAATATGTACCAACTCCTACACTTTCAGACAGGTTCAGAGCTCAGCCCTGTGTCTGGATGCAAACAGTCTTCTTGCTGCTCACTCTCCCTGTTTCTACAACAACCTCTAGTACTGACCTTTCTAAACCTTGCTGAACCCTTAAAGAAACATTTCCATAAATTTTCACATTTTGGCTTCTTACCTAGTTTTAGAAGAAATGAAGCTTTCCAACTTTTAAAAGAGGCAGAAACATACAGTGGGAATCTGATTTTCTTTTTTAAGGCTTTATTCTCCTTTTTTCCCAATTAGTAGAATTTAAAAGTTATGAGTACATCTTGCTCCTTCCAACCACGAAATATGCTTTTCAGGACATGGAAAATCACTAAGTTGAACAATTCAGATATGGTCTCTTGACGGTCCCATTCCAAATTGTACCATATCACATCTAATTCCTTGACATTTACAAGTGCCTGCATTCCCCATTCATTCCTACCAAGCCATTTCACATCCTTTTAATCATATGCCCTCCCATCCTTACCCCGTTTTCTCCCCACCAAATAAGGGTCCTTCTAAATTGGCAGCTGAGGCAAGGGTTATGAAATCTCTCTTGGTATCAGCACACATTAACCATATGAAAAATGTCCGACACCTGACACCAGATGGCTGTTTTAAACGACAGACATGTGGAAATCCATTATTCAAGGTTCAAACTGGAAATAAGAACTCTGGTTTTCAATTATTTATATTGAATGACATTTAGCGGTGGATAGAATTTCAAGAGATGTATCAAATCTACCACCACATTAGCAGCTCCCCTCTTCAAACTTGATTCTTTCCATGAGAGGCAGAAACCACAAGTCAGCAAATCAAAAGAGAAGCAGCATAAACCCAAGAAAATAAAAAAGACAAGCACTACAGTAAGGGAGCAGGAACAAGAGAGGAGATTCCATTAATAGGCCTGTGCATCAGACAGAGCAACCAAGGTCTCTTCCAGTTCCTGCCACCCATTAAAGAGGCACCAAATGTAGCTGCTCTTGACCTAGTCCTCCAGTGCCTGCGGTTAATGGGACTCTTAGGTTTGCCTTACAGAAGGTGACCACAGACAAAAGTCCCAGAAAGGCACAGGAGATAGAAATGCTGCTGAAACCACAAAAGGTTGGGCCTGGTCAGCTCATCGATGGGAGACTTATTTGGACAACCTCCCCAACTCTATTGTACCTTGAGTTCCCCGATGGAAGGAAAGGAGAAATGAAAGAAAAATGAAATACATACAGGACCAGGGGAGGGAGAGGGCCTGGCAACTTAGCTACCACCCGACTTTGCCACTGCTCAGAAGATCAGGATCTCCTTTCATTGTGTTTATTCAATACTGTAACATTAAACAGGCACTTATATAATGACCGAACATTTACAAAGTTAATGCAATACAAGCAGTAAGAGGTAAGAAATGTTCCTTTCACTTAAAGAGAGCCAGTTTGGTGTAGTGGTTAAGAGCGTGGGACTCTAATCTGGAGAGCCGGGATTCCCCATTCCTCCACTTGAAGCCAGCTGGGTGACCTTGGGCTAGTCACAGTTCTCTGGAGCTCTCTCAGCCCCACCCACCTCACAGGGTGTTCTGTTGTGGGGATAATAATAGCATACTTTGTAAACTGCTCTGAGTGGGCATTGTCCTGAAGGGCGATATATAAAACAAATGTTATTATGTTATGTTAAAGATATAAACCATTCGAGCTTCCAAAAAAGCCCCTGAGAACTGGAAAATTTACTTTACGAGTCTCTCATAAAGAATTCTCAGCATCATTGCACACTCCTATTCCCAGCATTCTTTGAGAGAAGCCATGGCAATTAGATGGAATTAAGGTTTTTAGGGCAGTCATGCCCTTGGCATTAACTGCTTTGATGTCTACACCCTAGACTGTGGCTTTTACTAAGATTAAAGCAGTGGTAAGGCAGAGTACAATTACATCCTGTTAACAGAAAGGAAGTTACTACAAAAGCAGGAAACAAATAACACTGGATGTAATAACAAGTGTATGTACTCAGGGTCAGAGATATAACTTTGTGGGTCCTTAATACAGCATCTCACCCTCTAATGGTAATGACAAGCTTCATATTTTCAGCTGGGTACAGCCAGGATTTGGTATTTGCCCTTGCTTCAATTACTCAAGTACATTTATTACTTTTTAAATTTATACCCCTGCCCCCAGCCTCTGCATTCCCTAGCCAGGTAAGGAGGAGCAGATCCAGTTCTGTTTAATTTCAGCTTTCAAACCATGTCCAGGGACACTCTCAAAACAAGCACTCTTGACACAACTCCCACAAAGCAACGACTCTCCTTGCATACATATTCCGGAGAAAACGATTTCCCATGTGCTCCAGTTTCTTCCTTCCCACACACTTCACATAAGATACAACCATTCATGATCCCTCCCCACTCTTCCTCGGAAGCGAAGGCCTTGCTACTCCAGCCAATGTGTCTCTGCAGAAATACGGATAAATACCATTTCTCGAAAAACCTTTTCCCACATGTGCTATCGGGAAAGGCGGTGGAGGCGTCTTAAATGTGTACACAAGCTACAGTTCCTTTACAGCAATACAAATCCTTTCGTGCGTACCTTAACTTTGGGGGATCAACTCACCCTCGTGGATGTCCTCTTTCCAAGTAAACCCAGTAGTTACTAAAGGAAGTGGATCTGAGTCCAGCGGTACATTTGAGACCAACAAGATTTCCAGGGTAGAAGCTTTCAAGAATTAAAGCTCCCTTCTTCAGACACAGAAAGGGGGAAGGCCTGCCGCCTCTTCCAGCTGAGTATGAGAGCCGTCTCCCACGACCCCAAAAGGCCCGGCCGCCCGCCCGCTCGGCAGACAGACGATCCCGGTGGCTATTTTCAGAACCTCCCCACGGAGAGGGACCAAGGCCCCAGGGGATAGGGCTGCTGGGGCTGCGCTCACCGACCCCCCAGCCTTCTGCCCAGGCCAAGCTTCGCCTTTCCAGACAGAACAAATCAACCCCTCGGTCCGGAAATGGCAACAAGACCAGCCTACTTTGCGGGGCTGTCGTACAAGGGCTGCTGGCATCCGTGTCCTCGTACAGTGGCGAAGGGAGCACCCAGCAGACGGGAGAACGATACAGAAGCACCAAATCCTCCCGGCCGGGGCAGCCTTCCTCTACAAAAAGGTTACTTAAGGCGGGACCCCCGAGGAGCGGCTTCGCGCTGAAAGCGTCGTGGGTGGGGGCTCATTCCACCTCCGCCCCCCGCCCAGAAAACTCCTCTGCAGCCGCCCGGTGGCAGCCCAGCCGTGGCCCCGGGGGCGAACTTCCCTCTCCAACTCACCTGAGGGGTACGGCGGCTGCCCCAGCTCGAGGCAGCGGCGGCTGGACGTGGCTCGCTTGAGGGACAGGGTGGCACAGGCAGGTCGGGGCCGGGGTGGGAGCGCGTTCGGCGGCCACTGCGCGACAAGGCCCGGCGAGTCCTCACAGCGGCGGCCGGCAGCGACGACCCACCCCGCAACAAGGCACCGCCCCATTGGCCGTCCCCGCGGGAGCAGCTCACGTGACTCCGGCCGGCCACGACGCCGCCATCTTGGAAAGGGAAAGCGGCTCCTCTCTACGCATGCTCAGGACTCCGCTCTATGTACACACACCCCGCCCTTACCACTACTGAAATCCAGAATGAGTCTCAT
Source organism: Eublepharis macularius (assembly GCF_028583425.1). Taxonomy (NCBI): domain Eukaryota; kingdom Metazoa; phylum Chordata; class Lepidosauria; order Squamata; family Eublepharidae; genus Eublepharis; species Eublepharis macularius. The sequence goes on along the minus strand of NC_072801.1, from coordinate 29,500,753 downwards.
TTTTAAAAAAGAATTAGGAGCGTCTCCGCGAAAGCAACTTGCTTTGTCCCCTTTAAAGCACCAGTTCAAACTGCCTGTAGTAATTATCGGCGCTGGGAAAGGTTGAGGCTGCCCCCCAAGGGTGAGAGGCACATACAGAAAGTGAGCAGCCCCACTCAGTAGGAATAACCTTTGCTTGACATTTGCTTGCAAGACGAGATTTGTGCGAGAATGCACCTGCACCCTCCCCTCTATCAAAACCTAGGCCTGCCCCAGAACGACCAACCTTTTCCCCCCAAACTCTGAAACTATTAACTGAGAGAGATGTGAGATGGCACTTGTACATAGGGATTGATCACTATCACAGAACAAAATTGGCAAAAGTTCTTCTGGAGCGATCCAACAGAGGTCTCAGTAAAGCTTACCCACTGGGAGACTTCTGGAATGCAATTTCATTATAACTCTGGCACTTTATGCCATGTCAGGGAAGCCAAAAGCAGTAGACTACCACATTGGGACTCTCTCCCTCTTCATTTTCACTTGTGGACTGTGGCCTAAAATTGTTGTCATATATATCCCCCTCACCATCAGCACTACACTTCGGCATGTCAATACGTTCAGGTTTAGAGGCGTTCTCTCCTGCTGTCATACTCTGACATACAAACTTTACCAGTTGCATTGCACTACAAAAGTCTGCAAGTTACAATCTGTGAAAGCTCATACTCTGGAAATCTAGTTAGTCTTTAAGTTGCTATTGGACTTGGATCTTGCTCTTTGACTGCAGATCAACATGGCTACCCACCTGAAACAATCTGTAAAGTCACCTTAGTTTGTCAAAAAGAACTACCTTGAGGTGTATGAATGTTTTCTAATGTCAGTTTCTGAAAATAAAATGAAAGATAAGTGTTTTCTTTGCTTTTTAACTGAAAATGCTAGACTGCTACTTTTGAAGCAAAAAAATCTGCAGGATTTTTTTTAAAAGATCAAATTTTCATACATACATTCACAGAGAATGACCAAGACAGGAACTAGAAGCTCTTCTGATTCTCGCACAAACAGCATCCTAATTTTTACTAAGTAAGTGGTGTGTGTGTGTGATAAGATTCCTTGCATGCCCATAGTAACGCAGGCATACCAGTTGCACAGCAACAAAAAGCCATCTACATTCATGGGAGGCTTCTTATATATACAATAGGATTTATTTTAAAAAGGCTGTCCTGTTTCAGTATCTAGCGCCACTGGTTCACTCTTGGTAAAGAAGAACTCTCTCAAGATACCATGCGGCGGCATTAAAGGCAGAGAAAAAATATTTTCCAAGGGCATTTGGTCCTCTGTGTATGGGCTCCCAGTGGAAGGAGAAGAGCTTCGCTGGTCAGAGCCTCGAAGAAGTTCTTTTAGTGGATGGGCCGGTAGGGAAATGCCATGCCTGGTATGAAAGTCTGTACGGGGTGGGCCGGAAGAGCCGGATGTGCTGGGATTGCAGGGTGTGCTGCATGAGTTGGATATCCCAGTGGAGGCGTATGGATGGGGGAATAGAACCCTGGCGGCAGGGCAGCATGTGCTGGCTGCTGGACTGGACCAGAGATCACCAGCTGGAGCAGGCTGTAAGCAAAAAAGAAAAGGAAGGAATTTGGAGTGGCACACAGAAGACCATTAAGAAGAGTGCCTGAGGCATGAGAGAACTGTGATGCTGGCTGCTGATTCATCAGTGGCCACTCACGAGCTGAGCAACTAAGGGCCAACTTTAGACACAAAAGGCTATGTCCGCCTGTTCCAAAGCATTTTGGACATTGATGAATATATTTAAGGCTCTGCAGGACTTTCTGGACTGTCTAAAGAATACCGCTTTGGAACTCTTTGTGGATTATACTAACCGCACTATCCGTATACTGATTTGCCAATTTGAACTTTATACTTGTTTACATTACTCACTTTATGGGGGCTGGAATTGGAATTGCTAATTATAATACTACTTTTGAAAAATTTTCTTTGAAGAATTGTTAAATCTGAATAGTAAGTTGGCTTGTGGTGCGGGGTTTCCCTGTATAATTGCGGTTTGCTACCGCACCTCTGTTTTTCATTGGTCGTTGTTCCAAAGCATCAACATGTGCAAAATGCCAACAGGATGCCATCTGATCATAGCTGTAGCCACAACATACCAGTCAGAAGCTAGTGCGAATGGACATTTGGCATCGTAGCATTACTATTCAAACTGGAGGGGGGGCACTTTGCTTTCCCATGCCTCTTTTCTTGCCCTCTGAGATAGAGAGGTATGGTGGTATGAACTCTCAGGGAGTGCATGGCACAATTTATATTTTTTTTGTTTCCAACAGAAGGGCAGCTTCCTTACTTGTTGTGTGGTAGTCTGGAGCAGACTGTCCTTAGGTCCTCTGAAAGAGAGCAAAAAAAGTGAGTATTCAGCAAAGAAGAAACAGAGCGATTCCCTTAGGGGCTTCTAAGCAGAGGTATCCTGCGGAGAACTGCTTTCTCATCCAAGATCGTGCCATGTGGCCTCCTGGGACACATTCTTAGGGAGGTCAGTACTAGCAGTTTTGGAAACAATATTCAAGTCAGAAGCCTAAAAAGACACAAACTTCTCTTGGGCTTGAGCTATGCAGATGAGGGGAAGAGGGAAGGGAACACGCTGTAATGCCTGGGATTGCTTTTGGGCATTATGAGGACACTGGGTGGCAGGAGGGCTAAGCAAGCAGGTGGTCAAGTGTGCACACATACACACCCTTACCTCTCAAAGTCAGTCTCACACCCTGAGGCCCAGAGCTGTAAAGCAGCTATCACACAGCTGTTGCAGACTTCCAGTACTGCAAACAGCGTCACTTGTACACAAGGGTGCTTGCTTGTTCACCTCTGACACTGCTCATGAAGAACCCTGCAACAAGCTCCCACCTCCCTCCACACACACACACCCAACCTTAGCTGGCTGTCGGTATGTGCTAGCTACCCTCAGCACCAACCTCTCGTGCACAGAAATGTTCCAGCTGCCATGGCCACCTGCAGGGCTTGAGCCAGCCGGTCGAGAGCCAGCTCCACCTCTTGGGAGGCATTCAACGGATTGAGTTCGTCAGAGAGCCTGCTAATTTCATCCACGAGAGACACCACATGGTCAAAGGGCACCAGTCCCAGGCGGCCATATAGATTCTTCTCCGTTAAGTGCCCCTGCAGCAGCATCAAGACCTGAAGGACGCTCAGGTGCAGTTTGGAGTACAAGGGCTGACAGTCTTGATCAGAGGCTGGAGCTGAGCTCTTGGCAAGCTTGCCGTTGGGGTGGCCGTTTGCCAGGGCAGGCTTTTTCCGCTTGTAAGCCAGGGGGGCTTTCACACACCAGCGGATCAAGCCACTAAGAGGGGTGAGCTCCAAAAATCCTATTGGCAGGCTAGCTGCAATGGGCGTATTTAAGAAGGTGATTAGGATCAAACGTGGGTCTTCAAAGATCCAAGAAACAACCATTTCTAGCAAGTCCGGAGGGGGGATGAGGTCATCTGAAAACAAGGGAAACACAGCTCTAAAGCAGCCATTGTGAACCCCACTGGTTGTATCATCCCTCGTGGATTGCTAGCCCCCTAGACAGCCACTCGTTTTTGCTAATGCACATGTTCAGAGAGCAAGAGTCCCGCTTCCACATGCAGAAAGAGCAGCAGCAAGGTGGCAAGCTAAGCTCACTCAGTGGGAGCAGATTCCCTTTCGGCCCTGGCAGGTTCAGACACCTCCCCCCTCCCTGGACAAGCCCTCCCTTCTCTTTCTTCCCTCCAGCCCAGCCCCCTCCTCTGCTAGTTGATCTTCCCACACTCTGTTTCCTTGCAGTATGGAGCCCTCATGGGAAAGATCACAACTTTGGCTCCTCTTTTTCCTCTCAGGGGACTGATATATATAACATAACTTTGCGATGCATGCCCTCAGCTCAGTGAGGTCTCAGGCTGCAACTGAGGAGCAAACAGTGGAGCGCATGTCCAAAAAGGCTGAAGTGCACTCCTTTTGCAGCTTCAGCAACAGAAAAGTTGGGACCTCCACTTCAGCTGCAGCTTGTGGAGGCTCAGCCCTAATAAATAGGAATTAGCTGTAGGCTGTGCAGACAGAACAACTCAAATTCCCAGGCTTGGATCCTTTTTGGTGTATCATGAACTGACAAGAGCTAGCTTAGCTCCTGCTTTGTTGGGGAATTCCAGATTGGAGTATAGAGGCTTTGAGGTCCAACATCTACACTTTCACAAAAGCATTTCCCCAGCTCTATTGGTTTTCACTCAAGGAAAGGCCTGGGTGTGGTTTCCCTGTTGCTGGTGCAGCTGCTGGTAGAGCACAGCTGCAACGGGGCTTCCGCATAGCAAGTTTCCCTGCAGTTTCCTTCCCCCCAGCAGTGGTCATCCCCCTTCCTCAGGGCCACTAGGACTTTTTCAATTTTTTTTTTTAAAAAAACAGCAATTGAATATTGTTATAGCAATACACCATTATAAAAACATGTAACAGGTTCTCTGTATTTCTAGACTTTGTGAAAATAAGTCTTTTGCCCCTATTGTTGCAAAGATATGTCTTTCCCCTTATAGTTCTGCAATGGAAGGAAATAGCAATTGACTTTTTAAAAATGAAAGCTGGGAACGTGAAGAACCCATTACACATACTATTATACCATTATATCAACATAGCAATATTCAATTGCTTTTTCTTTTCTTTTTTAACACAAAAAGCATCACGGTGGCAGGGGGATGAAATGGATGCCACAGGGACAGGGTCAAGGAAAATGGATGCACATGGACAGAAAAACCTAATCTTTCCCCCCTACATGGCAGCCATCTAGGCTTTACTGCCATCTTTCCCAAAAGAAGAGAATGATTGGCTGACCAAGAGCAACTTGCTGGGTGACCTGGGGCCAGTCACACACTGCCTAGCCTACCTCACAGGGTTGATGTGAAGGTAAAATGAGGAGGGGAGAATGCTGTAAGCCACTTTGGGCCCCCAGTAGGGAGAAAAGTGGAGTATGAAGGAATTAAACAAATAAATATTGTGGAACTTGATCACTCTCACATGGAAGGCATTTCCACGCATGATGTGCACAGTGGAAATGGAGAATTACCTGAGGACATGTCATAAAGCATGGTGACCGAAGTGATGAACTGGCAGCAGAAGCGAGGGCTGGCACTGAATATTTGCTTCAGGGTTTGAATGGAACCTGGCACCAAACTGCAGTAGTCGTCCACTAAGGCCTGGGCCAGCCTCACGCAGTAGACTGTTGGGGTTCGCTGGAAGAGATTTGTAAACGGTCACAATGACAGACAGGGAGGGCAGGAGCCAAGCATGCCACACATCTCAACCTCCTGCAAAGGCATTAAATGGAAGCCAAATTGGACTTCTAATTCAGCTGGGTCACCAGACACCATGCAGTGTTTCTCTTGTCTCTTGCAAACCCCCAAATGTAAGTGAAGCAAGATGAGCTCAGAAGGACATGAGTTTCATTCTGGAGTTTTTTGGCATGCTGTAAGCTGCCTGGAAGAGATCTTCAGGATGCACATTACAAAATAAAACAGCTCACAAATACCTAAGTTTTGCCAAGAGCAAAAAAGGTGACTACTGAACACAATAACTCGTTCACGGGGGCAACAGCAGTGGATTGTGCAGGTGTTGGCTGAACTTATCTTTGCATTGGGACTTGAGCTGAAGGTACGCAACAGCCAAGGATCCTACAGGAAGGAGGAGCCCTAGCATGCTTCTGCTCCCCCCACCACTTGTTTCCACACAGCCACTTCTGCCCTGCCCTGCCCTGCTCAAGCCTCACCTGCAGCCATGAAGCTGCACATTCCAGGACAGGCACTCGGCACACGGCTACTGCCATTGAGACAAGCTTGCCCAGCAAAGTCATTCTGCAGTCATCGGCTTTGTTCCCTTGAGGGCTGAAGAGGGAGGAGAAAATGATCTGCCGGACAGAGTCCTTGCTCTGCTCCTGGAAATAATTGCACATGATCTCCAGCAGCTGAAGCTCTTGAAGCGAGTTCAGTCTCTGCAAGCACAAAGAGAAGCGGTCCTTTGCTGTTAGCCAACCCTCAAAAGGATACCTTTTCCCCAAATTCTTCCCCCGAACCCTCAACCCTGCTCTAAGGATAAAATCCCTGCTCTGAGAATTCTCCCCCAGATCCTTTAAAAAAATGGCACATGGCAAACTGGGATTAAACCCCAAAGGAAGGAGTCAGCTGGTAGCTCTCAGGTACAAGGGTTGCACTGAAGGTGAGCCTAAGATGATCTGCGTGTCCTATGCAGTGCACTTATTGTCAATTATATTTTTTACTTGCTTACTTCACTTCTACCCTGCCTTTCTCTTCAACGTGGTCCCTAAGCAGCTCTCCTCCATTTTATCCTGCCAATAGCCCTGGGAGGCAAGATAGGCTGATAGCCTGCGACTGGCCCAAGATCACCTAGCCCAGTGAGCTTCTGTGGAAGAGTGGGGAATTGAACTGGGTCTCCCAGATCCTAGTCTGGCACTCTAACCACTACACAGCACTAGCTCTACAATAATAAATTAACATTAATAATAATAAAGTAATCAAAGAAACATTAGTAAGAAATTAATGAAAATAAATCTGCGTTGTCAGAGAAAGGTTTTTACTAAGCAGTTTTTCACTTTTTTGTTGTTTGGAGAGGCGGCATGTTACGTTCTGCCGGGAGGCGACTGCGGGGGATTCTCACACCGGAGCCTCTGCCCGTCAAGAGGCCAAAAGTTGCGAGCACCGCCTGCCCTTCTCCCAAGAGGCTGGCAGAGGGTAAGGCCGAAGGACGGGCGCAGACCTGTGAACCTTCGAACGAGCAGCCTGCTGGACCCTAGGAGTTTTCGGGATAGACATGTGTCCTAGGGCCACGGATCATCCCGACGTACTCGCGGTTACCGGCGATAAGTCCAGCCGTACCTTAGCAGGGGAGCCGCGTTCCTTGGGCACCTGAAAGACGAACTCCTCCAGCAGCTCGACGGGGCCCTTGTCCACGATGGGCAGCGGCACGCTTTGCAGCTGGCTGCTGAAGAAGATGTCCAGGTGATAGAGCACTTCCTTCGCGGCACTCAAGGCGTCGCGGCGCAACAAAGAAAGGCGAATGTCACTCATTGTTCACACGTGCTCCCAGACGCGTGTCTAAATCCCGCCGCTCCACGCTCACTGCCCAGCTCCAGCCTCCATGGCCGCAGAAGGGGTCTCAGACGGCGGCCGCCGAGGACCAAACAGCACCCCTCACCCCACCCCACGTTTGCCACGCAGCGCCATCTGCCGGCAGCTCCGAGAGGGGGCGGGGCCTGGAACCTCTACCGTGACTTCCTGGAGGCGAGGCCTAGAGTTATGTCCAAACCAATCAGGGACGCTTGCCTTTTCCGCCCGGTCTTGAAGGGTAGAAGGAAGGAGCGTTGCTGGCATAAACAGGGCGCTCTGGCCCGGCTTATGGTCATGTGAGGGCGGCGGCGGCGGCGGATTCCTTGCCCGAGGGAGGGGTCCAGGCGGTAGAGAGCTGCCTTCCGGGGGAGGGGAGATGCTGGGGGTGCCTTGGCAGGCCTCAAAGCTGGACGGGACACGGCAAGCAGGCGCAGGCGGAGGGAAGAAGGAGGGTTGCCAGCCTCCAGGTGGGGCCTGGAGATCTCCCGGAATTACCACTGATCTGCAGAAGACGGTGGTCAATTCCTCCAGAGAAAACGGCTGCTTTGGAGGGTGGGCTCTATGGAATTATTCCCGGCTGATCTCCTTCCCCTCCACAAACCCCACCCTCCCCATTCCCAAATCTCCAGGAATTTCTCAATATGGAGTTGGTGCCCTAGAAGGAGGCACCAAATCAGAAGGAGCCGCAGCGCCCGTCCACTCCCTCCCACGGTGGACATGGTGTCCATTTATCTATGTGCTTCAGTGTCCTGCCTTTCTCGCCAGTGGGGACTCAAAGCAACTTGAAGCAGTGGCCAATGATCTCTATCTGCGAAATACTGCATTTTCCAAGAAAGGAATTCCACAGCTGGAAGAAGATGATCCTCTTTCCAGAGGATGTAATGAGTTGCTTGCCGTCTGCCTATTAAGTAACTCTACCCCCTGAGGCTTTTATTAAGCCTTTGTGGGATCAGCTGCATTTTATGATTAAAGAGGCAAACTGAAGAGTGGAAATTCAAAGGAGGAGATCAACAAAGACCCCAAATCGGAAAGCCTCATTGCTGCAATGAAAATATACACACACCTTACTGAACACTGGCACTTGCAAGCACATGATTAGAAAGTGGCACACGCACATGAGGTCTCCCAAGAAGTCATAAACACACAGGACCATGGGGCACCATTCCTGTAGTGCACTGGCATAAATCTGTTTGCATTTGAGATTGGCAACTGTTCATCTCAATCATTTCCCTTTCTGGAAAGCATCTTTTTAAAAAAGCCCTTTAGACCCATAAAAAAATCTTGGCCTGCCATTCCTTTTATCTACTGGTTACTTTAAGTATCCCGCCTACCCCTCCACTATATCTTAACAGAAAGATTGCATTTTCTCTTTTAAACCACTGTATTTGGTTGTGTACAGAGCCACATTTGGCTCCACCGCTGTATGCTGCAGGTGCCCTCTTTAATACATCAGCCAAATGCCCATTTGTGTTAACCTAAGAATTGCCATGCTTTTCTTTTGCTCCCTGACTTAGAAAAGACCTGTGTGTTTCAATTAGGGACCCAAAGGCTCTTAATTGCTGGCTTCTCTAGTCTCAGGGTCTGTTTATTTGTGTTTCTTTTTCTTTCTTTCTTCATCCCGGTGGCCTCCAGGACATCTTGTCAGTCAGTGCTGCTGCCCCTGCCTGAGCTGTTCTCTGTTGCCAGCAGATACAGGAGAGAAGCTTAACAGGGACAGAATAGACTCCAGTCTCAAGGAAAAAACACTCCATGATGAAGCAAGATGTGAGGCTGGCCCACTGGCATTTATTCACACTGAGTGTTATTCACGACATGAGGCACTCGCAGGAACAGGAAAAGTAGTTGAATTAATCATATTTTGCAAGAGACCATGCTGACTGCCTAAGAAACAGAAAGGTTTGCTTCAAATAAGGCCTGCGGTTCACCCAAAATACAACCCGACCTTCGAATCCACTGAAGGGAGGTGGGGCCGTATGGCAGCTTGATTGAGTGGACAGAACGTTCCCCGGTTGGAAAAGCGAGTGGAAGAATGGTGTCCTTCTCCGCCCTCTCTTAATTTCCATTGGTGCGGAGTCTTGGTTTAATTGAAGAAGCCCATCACCTTGTCATGGCTGCCAGGGAAAGGACCAGTGGCTGGCTCCAGGCTGGCTTGGGTCTAGGAGGGGAGGGGTATACTTGCTCAGGGCAACCTTGAACTGGCCCTATGACTCTAGGCAGCAAGTGTATCAGAAAACATACCTCTTGACAGAGTCACCTAGTCTGATGCTGCCCAATCGCAGAAGCTGCCTTGTACTGAGTCAGACCTTTGGTCCATGAAGGTCAGTATTGTCTACTCAGACTGGCAGCAGCTCTCTATGGTCTCAGGTCTTTCACTTCTCTTATGACCTGGTCCTTTTTTAACAGGATTTGCTGGGGATTAAATATGAAACCTTCTGCATGCCAAATAGATGCTTTACCACGAAGCCCAAATTTGGATCTTTACAGGCCAGGACCCAAATCACTAACCCTTGTGACGATTGGCTCTTCAAATGGACACAAAAATGTGGATCAAGATCCTCTAGATTCTATTTCCAAATAATTACAGACAGCCAAAGAATGCAAAACTGTGACTACCAGCTGGGGTCACTTGTGATTGGGAGAAGCTGGTTGCTTGCTTGCCTTTCAACCCTCAGGGATCCCCTTGCAATTGCTCTGATCAGTGTCCAGCTGGGGCTCTTCCACTCCAGATGTCTCCCAAAGCTGCTATTAAAAGAAGTTTAAAGAGATGGACTGCAGTCAAGGATCATAAGGCATCTGATCCCTCAGAGTGACCCTTGAGATAACTCAAACTGCTCCCCTGCAGTTCCCAAGTCTGCATGCCATACGTGAGAATGGCTTGTAGCCAGGGCTTTTTTTCAGCTGGAACGCTGTGGAAAGGAGTTCTGGAAGCTCTTGAAAATGGTCACATGGCTGGTGGCCCCGCCCCTTGATCTCCAGACAGAGGGGAGTTTAGATCACCCTCTGCGCTGCAGTGTGGAGGACAATCTAAACTCCCCTCTGTCTGATCAGGGGGCGGGCCACCAGCCATGTGACCATTTTCACTGAGGGCGATTTAAACTTTTAAAAACTCCCCCCTTGTTCCAGCTGACCCAAAGTGACATTGGCCCTAGGAGCATGCATGCACTTTGCGCATACACATGTGGTACCAGGGGCACCACCTCCCGCCAAGGGTTGCCCCCTGTGCTGGCAACCCACTGAGTTCCACCACATCTTTTCCCAGAAAAAAGCCCTGTTTGTAGCCTATGGTCCCGAGGGTCCATGGCTAGAAGGAAATCCATGCTACAGATAGTTTAAAATGGTTGGCAGTTCCAGTCTTGACTCTGGCCCGTGCTCCGATTCTTCACAGCCTCTTGATCTGGCTTACAGTTTGTTTCATGCATTACTCCTCCTTACTTGTCAACAGGTGCTACTACAAACACAGTCATCAAGCTGAAAAGCAAACAAGAGCAGGGGCTTATCTCTGCAACCCTGGCTACCAGCAGCTGAGCAGACCCACAGAACAGGTGTCTCGTCCTCACCTATTTTATGAATATTCTTCTCATCTTCAAGATGGGAATGGGCAGAGAGAACTTGCAAAAGACTTTGGGAAAGACTTTTCAAAATATAAGACTTTGGATAAAGGAAGAGAATGGGAAAATTCTCCCAAGAACAGTCTAGTTTGATGACGATCTTAGTGAGGAAATGTGTCCTGCATGGAGAGAGTGCCACCTAGGGGCCAGCAACAATATAGCAGTCGGCCTAGGTGTCAAAACCCGTGGTTGGTGGTGGAAAGTGCCCTCATAATCGCTGCTGGCTCATGGAGGCTCCTTGTGGGGTTTTCAAGGCAAGAGGCAAACAGTGGTGGTTTGTCATTGCCTGCCTATGTGTAGGGACCCCATACTTGCTTGGTGGTCTCCCTTCCAAGTACTAACCAGGGCTGATCCTGCTTAGCTTTCAAAAGGTAACAACAGCAGGCTAGTTTGGGCTATCCAGGTCAGGGATAGAAGTCTAAGCCTGTAGTTAACCAGAACTTCATAGATATGAACTACATTTGCTTTGTGTGTTTTTGGGGCTCTGCAACCCCACCACCACTCTGAAGACACACACACACCCTTGCAGGAACTGGCTGTGGCTCATCAGTAGCCCCAGAGCTTTCCTTCACACATTGCAAACATCAGAGTTTTTTCCGGGTACATCTACGGTGAAAAAGCAGATTGGACATTCTTTGGCAAGGCTGGTATGTCCATTGTATGTCTGCTTGCTACTTCCTTCTTCAGCTCTTCTAGTAATTGGACAAGCCAAGAAGAAGCAAAATAGTGAAGGCAGCACACACAGTGTAGCAGGGGGTGAGGGGGGAGAGGTCTGGTTCCAGCTATCCCCTGGAACATATACAAAAATCTATAGTTTATAGTACAATATGTTTCTATTTCTGGGGTTAGATGAGATGCTAGAAAGCTAGAAACATATGATTGGAAACTGCGAAGTTGCAGATTGAAACATATTGATGTTTGGAGGCAAATTATGAATCAGATGGATAACTAATTTTGGTTTACATAAAATACTTGCAGGAAGTGATTATTTACACTCTACTTGTCCCACTAAATTGTGAGTTAACATTACAGCATGCTTGTCTCGCGGAATTATCATTAAAACTTTCTGTTGGATATGTTTTTCTGTGTATTAAATAAAAACAATTTTTAAAAAGGAAACTTCAGGGTCACTCTTATCTCCTCTGACAGGAAGGACTTTTTAAAAAGCCATCAAAATCCCAGAAGAGTCCCATAGGGAACCCATTCACCTGTACAAATAACTGAACACCTGGCAAGGTCAGCTCCAGGCTATGAAACGTTTTAAGCAAGTTGCGCAGATGGACTTTCTTCACAGGAGCAGGAGCAAGAAAGGTAAAAAGCAGTGAAATCCCTCCAAAGAGCTGCAGATTTCATTTGCCCAGGATGGCCATCTTCTCTTTTTCTGCTGCCGCAGTCTAGAAAGTTGGGGGACAACATGGCTCTTTGCTGTGTAGTTTCAGCCTTACCACCTGTAGATCCTGCCTAGGCAAGGCCAACAGAAGTTAGGGCTTCAGTAGCTTCTCATCTCCCCATTTACTTGTGCGGTCCATCCAAATCTTGAGCAGGAATTCCTGCCAGTTTGTATGCTGGGCATGAGGAAGGAAGGATTTCTATGAACTTGACTGGGCATGCTGCCAGGAATGACCCTAGCCCAGGAATGACCCTAGCCCAGGGAATGGTGGGGATGGGTGACCCAGAAGGAAGGAACGGAACGATCATGAACCTTTTCCTTACCCTCCCCACCCCGGCACACCCCAGATACAATCGTGTCTTTCATTACAGAAAGGTGACCTTTAAAGAGGTAGGCCTGCAAGAAAATCCCTGCCAAAGAAGTCATCTGCTGCTGCGTCTTCCCCTGCGCGCAGGTAAGGCTGGCTGGTGAAGAAGGGCTTTCACCTTGGAGGGGGGAGTGTGCAGAGTGCAGAGCTGGATATCAGACCGAGGCATCAGACCCCGGGATATCTGAGGGCTGGGCTGCGATAAAACCAGAGGGAAAGGAGATCAGAGGTCAGGACATGCCTGGGACACGGGAGCAGAAGGCTCCAGGGAGACAGAAAGGCACTCCCTCCTCGGCATCTGTACCTGCTTAATCAGTTGAGCTCTTTTTTCTCCTGGGTCTGTCTTCTGATATCACAACTCACCTGCCAATAGGAGCCGTTCAGCTACCCAGGATATGCCTTCTTCACTAGTGTGAACTTGAGTCTGAACTTCTTGAATAGTTAAGTGCTAACAAAGGGATCAAAATGCAGAGCCATGCATTTCCAAAACACTCAAGGATTTGTCCTTGCCTTCCTATCTTGAACCGGCTGACCTGGCCATGTGAATCCTTGCCATGGCTACCTCACGGCTAGACTACTTGTAACGCACTCTACATGGGTCCTCCCGCAATGCCCAAATGGAAATTGCAGCTGGCGCAGAATGCCACCAATCATTTACTATCAAGAGCTAGGCAGAGTAGGAATACTCCATATTCTGCAATTGGTTACCTATAAATTTCAGGATTCAGTTCAAGGTGTTGGTTCTTACTCTCAAAGCCCTTTGTGGTCTAGGCCCCACATGCCTCCAGGACAGCCTCTCTCAATTTGCTCATCTGAATGAAATCTTCTGCAGAGCCCACCCTGCAAATGGGTAAGATCAAATGCTGCCCCTACAGGTGCATTCTCTGCCCCCCACCTGAGAAATGGCCCCTGCAAATGTCAGGAAGGCACCGGTGTTCCTATCAATTTGCAGGTGTAAAACAGAAATGTTCAAGATGCCGTTTTTATTTTTAAAGATAGGGTTGTGGTTTTAATCCTCTGAAAAATATTAGTTTCAAGTGGGAACCATGTTAGCCTGAAGTAGAATGGCAAGATTCAAGTCCAATAGCACCTTATGGACCAATAAGATTATCAGGATAGATGGTTTCAAGAGTCAAAGCTCCCTTTTTCAGATATTTTTGTTGGGGAGATTGACTCTCCAAAGCTTATATCTTGAAAATCTTGTTGGTCTTTAAGATGCTACTAGACTCAGTCTTGCTGGGGGGAAAAAGACTTTTTGTCTCCATTCTTCCCACAGTACTGCATTGTTCTTTGTATGCATGTCTTTGTGTCCTTATTCTCCAACTGTGTGCTACAGTTTCAGTGCATTGTTTATTGTATGTACTAAGCTGGTCTTTATTATAATGTTTAATATTGTTATCTACCTTGATGTGAGGTGACTAATCAGTGAAGTTAAATAAATCAGTGCATAGTCCCTAAGGAAAGTGGTGCAGTGCTGAACTTTTTATTCCAAGGAAACTCCCCTATTTTTTTCTGGGATGGGGGTGGGGGAACAGCCTAATTCCACCTCTCCCTGCAGGACCACGGCCATGAAGCCCGCACTACTGCTGGCTTTTCTCTGTGCGGCTCAGCTGCTGCCAGACTCTGCCCTCTCCTTGCGCCTGAGCGCTTTCAACATCAAGACCTTTGGAGACAGCAAAATGTCTAATGAGACCATCAATGACATCATTGTCCAAGTGAGTTGAACTGGCCAGGGAGCGTCTTTTCTGGGAAAAGGAGCTGATTCATTGAGGGGCTCAAAGTGCCTTCAGGACAAATGTGCCCTGCTGGTTAAAAAGTGACGAAAAGGCAAGAGGTAGAAATGTGTGGCACCTCTGCATAAAAGTTCAAATTATACAAGATAAGAGTGGCCGTTGTACTTGGGATGACCTGATAAGACTGCACTGGATTGTCGGTCAGGTCGTCTGGAAATAAAAACTTAAAAGTCTTAGGCTGAACTTTAAAAAGTTAAACAATTGCTGATCAAAGGTATATGCCACTGTGTCCCTCATGAGGTTGTAGCATTCTCAGGGCTCCTCCACCCAAGTGAGGCAGGGTGAGATAATATCCTGACTCGCCTAGCAGACTCCTGCAGATTCTTCACAGTCTTCCCTCTGGTCCTGTTGAGGCATTCTTCCATTCTCTTTGGGCACACACAGCCACCGATCTTTGGGCCTTTTTTTGATTTTAAGAATTTTTATTTCCATTAATAAACTCAGATGCATAAAACATAAGGCTACAATCACACAATCATCTAAATCATACCTCTACAATCATCCACTACTGCAGTCATCGATATCAGCTAAATCACACAAAGCTAAACATCATCTACCAGATCACAGAAGAAGAAAAAATAAACTACTATCATTTAAATCACGTTGTCATCAATTGAATCATATATCTATATAAAACGTGCTTACTTGTGTTGTTAATTTTTCACTTCTCTATCGTCATATCTCATAATTGTTCTTAATTATTCTTAATTTTCAACTATATAATCAAATAATATTTCCCATTTTTCTTGAAATTCTGAAATTGGCCTGTTGTGCATATAAGATGTTAATTCGGCCATTGATGCATATCCATATAGCTAGCTTATTCTTCCATTCCATCCGATCTGAACATCTTCATGCCTTCCAGTCTGATGCAAATACTGCTCTTGCCACCGTCAGATCTTTGGGTCTTTTCCTGGCCTCTCTTGTGCTCATTCGTCTGCCTTTTCCTCGACGGCGAATCCTCCTTGTCTTCAGCCCCTTCACCCATCCAGCGCTTGCAAGGGATTGGGGGCTGGCTGCTTTTTTCATTTCTTCCTCCTGAAGATCTTCTGCCTCCTGAGTGCTTTCCACCTTTCTCTGCTGCTCTCAGCTCCACCTTCTGTACCCTCCCAGGAAAGTTCCGTCCAATCAATTGCTGATACTTGGTCAAGCCTTATCCTGATTGGTTCTGGAATTCAGGACTTAAGGAACGCCCCCCTAAAGCATCCCTTCTCATTGAAAATCTATTCTGAGCTTGAAAGCTCCTTTTTAGATACCTTTCAGCCTCCTCTTAGGATCATTTACTTGCTTCACCAACTGAAAATATATTGAAACCCTCCTGGCTATCCCTCTGCAAAATTCCTACACATGCACAAAATACAGATAACCATGGCCTATATTCTGAAATGGTTACAAACGGTATTTGTTTTCCTTGTTAAGAAACCTCCTTTCTCCATAGCATTTGCCTTGTGTACTTAAAAGAGTTTCACATGGAAATATTACACACCGCATTTCATGGCCTTACTTGTTTCGACCTAGTGCAATTTTATTGTGTCCTTTCTCCAAGGAAAAGCATATGGGTTTCTCCCTTGCCTGTTTTATCCTTACAACAACACACGGAGGTACGTTGAACAGAAAAAAAAGAATGCCTGGCCTGAGTCAGCCACTGAGCTTAGAGGCAGAGGGAGGCTTTGAACTGAAACTCTCAGATTCTAGTCAAATGCTTTAGCCACTGCACCACACCGGCCACTGCACTTTAATTTTAGCTCCCCTGCTCACAATCCCTCCCTTTATGTCTGTGCGTATATCTCTATCTGCTAACTAAGGATTCACTTCATATATCCCAGGAAGTGGGCTTCTGGCCCAATCTGCCTTAAGGTGCGACGAGGCTCAGCCTTCTTGTCCGCAATTCTTCTTCATCTGAGTTTGGTGCTCAAAGCTTGTGAGGGTCTCTCTGCTTGATATCCTTCCAGATTTTGTCCACGTATGACCTCACCCTGGTCCAGGAGGTTCGAGACGCTGATCTGAGCGCAGTCAAGAAGTTGATGAGCCTACTCAACCGGTGTGTGGCTGGCAATGGAGTGAATTTTGGGGTAAACAAATGCCTGTACCAAAGGCATGCCACCACAAGACCCTCTTTCTCCAGGAAGAGGCGGGGTTTTGCTCCGAGGGAACATGGTCCCAGACAGATCATTTTCTCCTTCATTCCTTTGTGTTTAAAATCAGTGCCTTTCACTGCATTACTGATGGCTCCTTCCTCCCTAGAGCATCAGCAGAGCGGTACGGCTATGTGGTCAGCCCGCCCTTGGGGCGCAGCACCTACAAGGAGCAGTATCTCTTCATTTACAGGTGAGCATGGGGGCAGAAGAAAGATCCTGACTGTATGTGGGGGGGCACCTCCCCACGGCAGGCTCTTTCCATGAGCATAATGGACACCTTTGCCCCTGAAACGTGGCACATGCAGAGCACACACACATTCCTGATCTGGTTTCTCAGCCCCTCACTACTTCCCTGGCCTTTTCTCTAGCCTACCCATCCAGAGGAGAGCCCCTCCCTCTCCTGTCCTTAGGATGCCCCTGGTGGAGGCATTTCTCCAGCCTCTCTGCCATTCTTTACTGCCCTGTGCCATGGGCCTCTCTCTGGCACCCCCCATCCTTCCCTCCAACCCTTCTCCCTATCGTGCCATTCTTCTGGCTTGTGGCACAAGAGCCCAAGAGGTGGCACACAGCTGCTGCTGCTTTTCTTGCTACAGGGAGGACCAGGTCTCAGTTATAAGCAGTTATGCATATGATGACGGGTGTGAACCATGTGGCAATGACTCCTTCAGCAGGGAGCCTTTCATTGTGAAGTTTGCTGTCCCTTATACTGGTAAGGAGCCCCCGCCAACACCTCTGGACCTCCTAAGGTACCTGGGAACTACCTGCCCTGGCTGATGGAGCATCCTGGGCGGGTGGAGGGCATAACAGCAGAGGCCATCTGCCTGGATGCCTTCAGGAAGGGGGGGGGCACTCACTCAGTGAGCTGTTGGATAGCCAAACATTGCTTCTTTGTCACAGAAGTGAAGGAGCTGGTTCTGGTGCCCTTGCATGCTGCTCCCTCGGAAGCCGTGGCAGAGATCAATGCCCTTTACGATGTCTACCTGGATGTGATAAGCAAGTGGGGCACCCATGTAAGCTGCTCCAGTACCTGCTGCAGCTCTGCCGCTCCCTGCCCTGATTCCCTGTGCATTCAGAGGAACAGAGGAATCCCCCACCCTCCATGTGCCTGGCAAGCAGCCTGAATGCTGGGCAGTTTGGAAGTCCACTGGCAGTTCAAAACCTCGTTTCTTGGCAGGATATGCTCTTCCTGGGAGACTTCAATGCTGACTGTTCCTTTGTCCGCTCTGAAGACTGGCCCAATATCCGCTTGCGCACCAGTGCTGAATTCCAGTGGCTCATTCCAGACACCGCAGACACCACTGTGACAAACACAGATTGTGCTTATGACAGGTGAGCAGAGCACTGGGCCCCCAAAAGTCTGTGCAGCACCTCCCAGCATAGTTGCCTCCTTTGGTGAGGCAACAGTGGAGCTGGAGTTGGGGGGAGTGAATTGCCCCTTTTGTGCTGGAAACTCCCTGGGCTGTGAAAAGTGAGGCCCACTGCTACTGTCACTGACTCCATTCTGAGAACCGTGGTGCTGTGCAGCCAGGCATGCCGTAGCCTGCCCTCCTTCCTTTCCTGGAGGCAGTCTTGATGGAACTCACCTGACCCTCCAGCTACCCACAGGCCCTCTCCCAAATATTTCAGATTGCTCCCTGATCCCCCAGAGCTTCTGGAACTTTCTCATTCCTTCTGGACTTTCACTCCTCTCTTTCTCCATGGTATATTGTAGGATTGTGGTGGCAGGCCCAAAGCTGAGGGGCAGCACTGTGCCTGGAACAGCCCGAGTGAACAACTTTCAGAAGACCTTCGGCCTGACCTACAAGGATGTGAGCAGCTCTTTGAGGCACTTCTTGTGGGTCACCAAAGCCCTGGCATTTAAGGATGCTGTTCTTGGGGCTGCCAGGTTGGGGCCGAGGGCTCGGCCTGGCCCAACAAACCCATGGGCACACTTTCCCCCTTGCAGACATGAATATTGTCCTTGGTGCATTCTGAGACATTAGCTCTTTAAAATCTTGTCTTCCAGATTCAGCCTGTCTGCTGCTTAACTCAATCCTTCCTCCTCTTCTTTTTAGGCCTTGGCTGTCAGTGACCATTTTCCTGTGGAAGTGATACTGAAGACCCTCTAGATGCCTTCCTTTACCCACACAGCCAGTAACCTAGAGACTGCAGACATGCCCCACAGGGGTGCTGGATACAGCCCCATCTCCCTTCAGTGTGTTCAAAGGCCAGGTTCTAAGCTGGGTGAAACGTAGGCCTCGTGTGAAGTGAACCAATTTCTGAAGCAGTCGGCATCGTCTCTTGCAGGCTCTTTGCAACATATGATTAATTCTATTCAATTATTTTTCCTGTTCTTGTCTGTCTCATGTTGCGGATAGGTTTCAAATAAATACCTGAGGGCTGGTCTCAATTCTTGCTTAGTCATGGAGTGCTTTAAAAATTCAGCTTGTGCAATAGATAGTGCAACAATTACTGATTATTTTAAAAACCCAAAAGGAAGCCCTCTCACGGCATGTGGCAGAGGGAAATAGCAGGGAGTTAACAGTAACTAGGCATCAGCTGTACTGGTGGCCAAGCTGTTTAAAGCCTAAATCACCACACAAAGTATAAAGAATTAGCTTTTAAAGTACCGTTATTATTTATGTCACACATAGACATCTCATGTATGTGTGTGTGGGGGGAGGGGTCTTGTTTCTTCTGTGTCCCTCTTTGTAACGTTTTAGCTGTTTTCCCATAGCCATCTTTATGTTAAATTTAAAAGCACATACAAATTTGTGAATGTACCCAAGATTGGGGAAGGGGTGACAGCAAATTGCTGCACTCTTATGCTTTCTTAGCGTATGTTTGTTGCCAACTGAGAGGAAGGAAAAGGAAATATTGAAAAAAGAAAAAAAATTGTAAACAAAATAAAGTATATTATTTGGACAAAAGAGAGAGACAACTAAGAGGGACCATGGTAAGAGGTTTATAAAATGATGCAGAGTGAACTTTTTCTCCTTCTCTCGAAATACTAGAACTCAAGGGCATCCTATTAAACTGATCAGCAGTAAATTTAGGACAAAAGAAAGGAAATCTTTACTCAATGAGTGATTAAAACGTGGAATTCACTGCAGGAGAATGCAGGGATGCCCACAGGCATAGGCAGCTTTAAAGGGGTTCAGACAAATCCCTAGAGGAGAGATCTATCAACAGCTAGTAGCTCCACATTCAGAGGCAGTAAACCTCTGAATGCCTAGAGGAAACATCAGGGGAAGGCCTCAGCTTCTTTGACCTGTGGGGTTGCCCTCCGAATCAACGGGTTGGCTACTACGTAAGACAGGATTGTTGGACTAGATGGACCATTGGTTTGATACGTAAGGGCTCTTCTTATATTCTTAAATATAATCATGTCAGAAACATTCAATTTTTAAAAATGTATTCAAAGCTACTGAAAGGTTAGGCTTAAAGATGCCACAGGACACTCTGGCCTAGTTCTCACCGATATAGTAAAACTGGTTCTGGACTGTACCATGTTCAGATTTGAAACAGAACACTCAGATTAAAAAACAACAACAAATATAGAGCCACAAGTGTGGTGTAGTGGTTAAGAGTATAGGACTAGGAGACCCAGATTCAAATGCCCACTCTGCCATGGAAGCTCACTGGGTGACCTTGGGCCAGCCACATGCTCTCAATTTAACCTTCTTCACAGGGATGTTGTGAAGATAAAATGGAGGGGTAGAGAATGATGTAAGCTGCTTTGAGTCCCCGTTGGAGCGAAATGTGGCATATAAATGAAGTACATAAATACAATAAAACAAACAAACCCTTCTGCACATGGAAGACTAGTAGCAGGGAGAAGAGCTCCAACTTAGTCCTTTCCTTGTGGCTGCCATGTTATGCCCCCCTGAAGGCTGAAGAAAGCTGGTGGCAGAGGCAAGAGTTTGAGAGAACCTGACTTGAACCAGCAGCTATGGCAAAACATGTGCAATACTTAAATGTTACATTTTAGTACTTGCCCTCTGGAGAACATATGATCAGTAACTGATTTTGCTTTTCAGGAAATATAAAATAGCAGTATAAAGAAAACTTAACCTATTATCAGCATTTTCTGTTGAATTTCTACATTTAAACCCCCAAATCCCTGTATGGGTATGTGGGTGTGTCTGTGGTAAAGCAACACGAGATCTGGACTGGTTAGATCCTGGTTAGGGTTGCCGACTGCCTAGAGGAAAACATCTTGCCCCTTTAATAACATCAACATTTGATTTATATACAAAGAAAGTTATTAATAGATGCTTAATGGCATTTTATTTACTTCTATGAGTTTTTTTTATTTTTAGTCGAGTATGTGTGTGTATATGTATGTGTGTAGGTCAACACATTTTTATCAAGTGTGTCCAGTATTTCAGTCGAAGCCAACTGGCAACCCTGCTTATAACCCACCTTTCTCACCGAGACTCAAGGTTGATTACATGGTATTAGTCAATGCAATCAACAGGATCAGTAGGACATCCAGTGAACAACATAACTGGACTGGGATGGCAGGAATTGAAACCCAGCATTAAGTATTACCATGACATGTTAAATCATGCAAAATTAAATAGTAGGTTAATACATACAGCAACAGAGAGTACAGACTAGACATGGTAATATAGTCCAGTCCCTTTTCATTTATTAAATCATTCTTCCTGAATCAATTTTATTACAATAGAACGCTATTACTTTTGTTACAACAATAGTTCTGCATAGTTTGCACAATGCCAGGAGAGCAGGAGCCTTCCTGATCTCCTAGACAGACCCTTCCCTACTAAGGCGAGGTGAAGCTTTCGACCTCTGGGCCCTGCTTGTGGCCTTCCAGGGAATGTGGCTAGCCACAGTGGACAACAGGGTCCTTGAAAGGCCCAGTGTGGTCTGACTGAGCAGCATTCTTGTGTTGATAGGCCAGGCAGTACTAGTAATCTTGATAACCAAGAATGGAACCCCCATATCTCAGAATGCCCACTGGTGGCAGGTAAGCAGCAGGGGAGAACTATCACATCCTGCTCGTGGGCTTTCAACCTCAAGGTATCTCAGCCATGAGAAACAGGATTTCATTTTCAGCCTGGGAAGCCTCCCTTTCACTTGGCCTTGACTGACAGGAATAATGAATGCACACAAACTGCTGCAGGCTAGTAAGTTTTGTCTGTCTCAGACCTGGTTTTTACTGCATAAAAGACCAAGTTAACTCTACATCTGTTCACCTAACATGAGACTGTGTGTGTGTCTTGGATATTAGCATTTGTTGCTGCAGAAGGGAAATTTTTAAGTGTACAAGTCTTAACCTATTTTCACTCCCCCACACATTAACAGCACAAGTCCAGCTTTTGCTTAACTCATTTTAAATGCACAGGAAAAAAAGGTGTGGGGGAAAGAATGTCACCAAGCCCTGCAACATCACTGGTCAAATACATTTGTGTGCCAGTTTCTAGTCTTCATTACATCTACAGTGGAAGAGAAGGGGGCAGCTGCACTAGAGGTTGTTTCTACTGAGTGAACTGGGTATCCGACTCTGTTGCTAATAAGCCTCCCCTCGAAGTTACAAATCCTGCATTCCATTCTTTTGACTCATACATCTACTCAGGCACAATTGGCACAGGTTCTAAAAAAGCTGACTGCTGGTGAGCTACCCTAAAGGGAAGTCGCCGGGAGCCAGCGAGATAGAGTGGTCAGAGTGTCAGACAACAGTCTAGGAGACTCGGGTTCAAAATCCCCACTCTGCCATGGAGCATCGTTGGGCAACTTTGGACCAGAGTCACACAAGCTTAGCCTAACTTACCCCACAGGGTGGTGGGTGTGAGGACAACACTAATCAGGCCTCTGGCTCCCTAGAAGAGCGTGTGGACTCCAAGACGAGCGCAAGCATTTGGAATCCTGGAGAACTCTGAAGCCGTATTTGTAGGAAAAGGTTTTATGTAAAGTTATTTTTTATTACAGGCAATATTGGTCCGTACAATACACAATACTGACATACAAGTGGAATCTTTCAAAATCATCATTTAAACAGCAAAGACCAAGAAACAGAATTTTAACTACTTGATTTTCAAAAAAGTAATACATGTCTTTCTTCCAAGATCCTTTTCAGTAAATTATATGGAAACATACAAATAGAGAAAAATACCCCATTCAACATATATTGTCATTAAATGGTTATTTTGCTTAAAATCTTTAATAAGAAAATCCTTTTTTTATTAAGCAACCTACATAGAGATAAATAGCAAACTTGTTTTAAACAAATCCTCTCCGTTAAAACATCTGAAGAATTTTTATCCATCATTTTCTTTTGAGCCCCAGACATCTGGTATTTGTTTATAAGCTTACCTTAAAGGTTTTTCAGTTGAAGGCCCAACACTGGGAGCTTTCTAGCCCTGACAACTCCACCCTCCTGGGATTTTCCAACTTTCTTCCACCCAACAGAAGGTGAATAAGCACGTAAGACTTCAGACTTTGCTTTATTGTTAGTTCACCATCCTGTTTCATGAGAGCACAGACAGAGACCCACTGACTTCCCCCTACACATCTACTACATTTTGTTCTTCAGGAGGGACAATACAGGCCAAGAAAAGCAGAAAATCTGCAGCTTCTGTCTCATGCTTTTGATTATTGTCAAATTCTGATTTATGCTTCCATCTGGTAACGCAAATGCATCGTTATAGTGTTAGTTTAAATCTTTAAACAAAAAACTATATTTTCCAAAGTCATTATCATTCGGAGCAATCAAGTGGTCTTTTCTGGCTTTGCTGAGCTTCATTCTTAGAACGTGCCTCCGCTCTTCCCATTCACAGAGCTCTGCAGGCCCATGGGCAAATTTACAATTGTTTCCCTCCACACAAGTGCCAGACATATAGCTGTTTTTCAAAAAGGAACAAAGAATAAAATAAGTCACACATCTTGCAAATGTATAATGAGACTGACGAAGTGCATGCGTTTGTGTCATGGTGGGGGGTTGTAGGCCAAAACTCTCGGAATCTCAAGATTTAGTGGGATGCATGAAACCTCTGTTCTCCACTCACCAGTTTATTGGAGGCAAAAGAGCATGCAACCTCTACTGAGATCTCATAACTAGGCTTAGCCATTTTTCACCTAATAGATCAGGGAGTGGGAAGGCGAGAAGTCCAATTTGCCCCTTTTCAGAGATCTGGGTTGAGATTTGTTGCAGCATTTTAAATGGCTTTAACTTGTTTTAAAGTTGTCATGACTGGTCTTTGTGGCCCCACACAGGCTGAAGAGCAGTGTACAAATTAGCTAAATAATATAGGACCAGAGAGAATTAAACAGCCTAAGATTTTTTTAAAAAGCTATTAAAACAAAGTAAAATGTTGGCAAACTGTCTGGGAAAGGGAGCATCCTTGCTGGTTCTAGCCTTTATTTTGAAAAAAAACCCAAAACAGATAACTTGTTGTATACTCAGATGTAGCCACAGGGAAGTGCTTGGATTAAAAAAAGATCCCCAGATTAGAGAAGTGTGTATCAATCACCATTCGCCACTCAAGCATCCCATAAATGTTCACAGCACTCAAGTCAAACACACTCCAACTGCAGTTTCCCCCACTAAAACTGCCTGTATTTATGAGAAATGAGATCTTTCCACACAGCAGATGCTCAGTCTCAAAGAAAAAGTCTAGAGTGTGGGTGAACGGGCTAATACAGTTGTATACCTATTGGACTAAAAACTGGATGCTGAACATCTACAGCAACCCTGACAGCAGGCAATCTAATCCCGAGGAGCCAAAGACACTCACCTATCACAAAGACTGAAATAGCCTGTAGGAAAGCGATGTTGCCAGCAGTTTTGGTCATCCTCTGTATGGAATACTTTCTCCTTATGCTTTTCGGAGGAGATGTGGCCCTGCCACTGTTTCTCGCTGTTACAGTTCTTCCCACACATCCAGCAGTGGAAATCCACCTGGGTTTACAAAACACTGGGAATAACAACTGCAGAAGGGCAGTAACTCATGCAAGTCCCATTAGCTAGAACAATGGATGTGTTACAAATTCAGCTTTCCCTTAAGCAAGTTTGGGGTACCTTGGCACAGCATGGATTATGGTGGATAAAGCCCACTTCATAAGCATGAAGAGTGTGCTCTCCACTGGCAAAGAAAAAACACAGTGGGGGCAAAAGACAATGTAGATAGGTACGGACGGATCTCTCAATACACATGTCACAGGATTTGTGCCCAGTGTGTTTGCAATTTTTCTGAAACCAAAACAACAGCATGGCCTGGGCTTGCTGGCTCTCCAGGACTTACCGTAACTTCAGCATAATCAGTTGGCATGTGAATTTGCTTCCCATTTTCCTTGTTTGCTTGAGCAGTCAGATCCTCCCCCTTTTCTGGCTTTTGGCTCTTTAGCCACATTTCATACAGCTGCTCCATATCTTGAACTAATAAGAACAGAGGCTAAATAAGTTGGCAGCAATCGAGTCAGAAGTAAGTACTACGATATCACAAAGGAACAAAGTCGACAACTTTACTAAATCCAACAGAACTGCTGGCAAGCTAACACCTGTTCAAAAGCAATTCTTTTATTTCGTAGCCGGACCGCAGAAACCCTGGGCCTTAGGAAGACTTAACAATTTATCTAAGCCATACCTGCACAAGCAAGGAATGGAGAACGCATGGCATAGACATCCAAGAATGGAAGGGGCCAGGGACCACTATCTCTGTTCCTTTCATAGAGAATTAACTTTAAACTCTCCTTAATATCAAAACAGAGGAAAAATTGCCAACAGAAGTTTCTTAGGAATATTGTGAGTCATGGTATTACTGCAGTAGTACCATACAGTGATCTTTTATTTTCTAGACATGGCACAGAGCCATCCTCAGCTGGCAGCTTTCCCGCAGGTTTGCAATGTATTTGCAAGCACCTTAAGACATTCTTTACTTACTACCAGTTTCCTTCATATAGGTCCACATTTCTCTTTCTTCGGGACTGTGAGCAAAGGAGCAGTTCCCGACATACTGACATTTCTTGCCCGATGCAATATGATTGCACAGCTAGACCAGAAAGAAAAATGCAAACAGATCAGACAAAAAACTGCATTCTGAAAAAGAAATCTGAAGGCTTGCCCCTCTCCCATCAACATAAAACGACTTGCAAGAGAAGATACTGGGCACAGTGAGATGTAATGGAAATGTGCTAATTTTTTTTCAGCCATTTATCCCCGGTCACCTGAGGCCAATCTCATAGTCTCAGCCTCACCCCACTTCACAAGTTTGTTGTGAGGATAAAGTGACAACCCCCTAGCTGTCCCCCACTTATATCATCCAGAGCTCTCCGGACAAAAGGAAGCATGCAATTGTAATAATTCCTGACAGTATTATCTGCTGTATGATTTCACTAATTTTAAAATATTGAATGATTTGGGAGGGGTGTGTGTGTGTGTTAATTTTACATTTAATACTGGAAACTGCCTTGAGGGCTTTATGGTGAAAAAGGAAAATATACATTTTCTAAAATAAAATAAATACTCCCCCACCAAGGTAAACAATCAGCATACCTTCCAATCTGCACTCCAGCAGCCGATTTTTAAAACTCTTCATAAATATTATAGTTGATGGTGGATAAGTAACAAATTTCACTTCATATGTTCTCTGTCCCTGAGAAGGAGCACCACCACCTGACCAAAAGACCCTCCTGCCCAAAGAAGCCTCCCTGAGTTTAGAGACATGCTTACATCAAACTGCAAAGGCACTTGCTTCTTTGTGGGAAGGGGGCGAATCGTCATCCACTTCTTGCGCTCATTTGACATCACTAGCACCACCCGGCGATCTTTGGTCCACCTGATGGAGCCAAAGGCAAAGACATAACATTGTTGAAGCTGCATGGCACAGCTGGATCAGAAGGAAGCTCAAACCAAAAGAAACCCAAAGTCGCTCCTCTAACATCTATTCTGTGAGGGTCCAACCTAGGAGGCAGGAATGGTCATGGCACAGACCAGCCAGCCCTCAGGGACTAACACCATGTCACTTTTGCTTAACTTATTTTAAATGCACAGGAAAAAAGAGGTGTTCTTCCCAACAAAAACACATCTGTTTCAGTACACCTGTTGCAGGTGTGGTTGTGGGGGCGGGGGGACCTGCTGAGGCAACCGCATAAAGAACTGCCATTTCCAGGTAAGCAAGTTATTCTTCATTGTGGTCTCTGTGCAAGCAACACTATAAGCAAGGGATGAACACGTCAGCTTTACCTGGAGATGGGAACAGGAGGAGCCTGGGTGGAGGGGAAGAGTACAAGGAATGGATCTTCCAAAAGCCCTCTGTTCAAGCCCCCGTGTTGAAGGCATCAAGCTCCATGAAAAAGGAGGGCTGAAACCACGGCAGCTGCTCTGCACAGTTCTAGGAGAGGCATGCCTCCACTAAAAATGCAGGCACAGCTGCTGCCCATAGCAAATAGTTTATAACCGAAGCCCGAAGAGGCTTGCATGCAAGCTCCTAACAGAGTCTGATTAACCACTGTGACCCTTTGAGTGCCACACAGAGGATACTTTTTGGCCCCTATCCAACAGTCAGCATGGCATAGTGGTTATTTATATATTTAGAACATTTGTATGCTGCATTTCCAGACCTGCTCAAGGAAGCTCACAGATAAAACAGTAAAAGCAATTAAAAAAAACCAAATGATATCAATAAGAAAAACAAAATCAACCAAGTCAATATTAATTAAAATATTACCCATAAAAGCAGGACAGAGTACAGAAGCACTCAACACAAAGCAGTCTAAAATGAGGTTGATAAAACAGATCACAGGATAGTAGTGGACCACAAGACGGCTGAAAAAGATAGAACCTCATAGTCAGAAGCCTGGAGAAGAAGAAATGTTTTGGTCTGTCACCTAACAGAGAGTAAGATGGGAACCAGGTAAACCTCAAGGGGCGGGGGGGGGGGGGAGCATTCCAAGGACAAGCAAAACTAGGAGACCCAGGTTCAAATCCCCACTGTCACCGGAGACCCAGAGACTTATCACAGAAGCTTGCTGGCTGACCTCAGGCCTCTGTCAACTTAATTTATCTCACAGAGGGTTTGTTCTGAAGATAACATAGAGGAGGGGGGAAATGCTGTAAGCCATTCACTGTTGTTACTAGGAAGAAAAGGCCAGAAGAAGTGGCCACATGAACCAGCTACTCAGCACATGGTCTGAGGTCTTTAGCAGCAGATGAGGACTTCAGAACCTATCACCAAGAGCCCTGGGGAAGAATCTAGCACTTCATTCTGAGTCCAAAGAAGAGGCGGCTTCCCCCTCCCCTTTGGAAAAGGAGGATGTTGTTTTACCCAACAACAGCTGGGAGCCAATTCATCACCAGTCCAAAGGGAACGGAGCCACAGGTGGCTTCTTTGAAGCAAGCATTAAACCCAGAACACAGAGTTTCACTGAGAGGAATGAGCTATTGGATTTCAAAGATGCTTGTGTCTCCGAACAGCAGCTGCCAGTTCCAGACAGAGGCTCCGTGATGTGCATGGTCTAGGCACTGGTGACGGATCAAGGTCTGGTTGGGGGCTCATGCCCCAGAACCACTCTCAGTCACAAGGTGCATCACTCACAGGGAGAGTGGGAAGCAGTGGTCCCATGGTTATGCATCCTGCCTCTGGTATCAAAACATGTGAACAAGATCAAGCCCAGTCTTGGAGAAGCAGATACACTACATGCGCCTCCCAGAAAGTGTCCTCCAGATGATCTTTAGAGAAGGAACCTGCTACCCGTACATCCAGGGATTGATCCCTGTCTGCAGAGGGCATTCCTGATATCAGGACTATGCATCAAATCTTTTCCAGGACTGTTTGTAAGGTTGGATTCCAGTAACCAAGGAGATAACTGCTGCATCGCACGAGTCAAAGATTTTGTCAGAAGAATCTTGGGTTGCTCTGCAGACACACCTTCAGCTGTTTTATCCCTTTTTTTCTTTGGTGCTGAAGGTGAACACATTCAAGATTTCAGTTCTGAAGGTCTAGATTCCTGGACCAAAAGCTGCTTCAGAGCCAAATACACAGGGCCCAAAAGGTCAGGCGTTGACAGCAGAAATGCTAACACCAAGCAGATCTGGTAGCAGCTTAAGGAAACGAGGACAGATCCCTCATGACTGATACTGGCAATCTCCAAAGGATCTCCCAGAGGTAAGTAAACCAGTATGCCTGCCTAGTGACTGCCTGCACCAAGGCCCATACAGCAACCATAGCCATCTTTGGAAGGACGGTTGCCCACACAGTCCAAACACTTTTTGAACGGTGGCCTACCACATCAAATCACAAGCAAAATACTATGGCCCATTACCATCAGGAGCGAGGACAGCAGGCAACCCTATTTTGCAGTCACTCCACTGGTTTCCAATTAGTTCCCAAGTTCAATTTAAAGGTCAGGCCCTTCATGGCTAAGTCTCACTTATCTAAAGGACTGCCTGTCTCAACATGTTTCACTGAGACATCTGAGCTAAGTCTCCTGATGGTGCCACTCAGTCCCATACCCAAGCTTTCTTTGCTGTGGCCTTCACCTGGTGCAACGGCATGCCTGACAAAGCAAGATGGACTCCCACATGTCTAGCATTTTGCAGAATGCATCATGTGCTACTGTTTAGGAGGACATTTGCACAGAGGACTGAAGTAAACCATAATTCTGCAAGAGGGCAACTTCTATACAGGTAATAATTTTGCAGGCAACTGAAAGTTTGTTAGGCAGCCTTCCTTTCCTCCCCCTTCATACAGCACTGCTTACTGGATTGATTATACTGTCTAATTCAGTGTCCTCTAGTAGTGAAATCCAGTTGGTGCAATGTATCACATGGTTTCTATTTCCCTGTTTAATTGGTGTAATCAAGTTATATTACATTGTTCTGTGTATGCACTGTACTGCTTTATTGTATTATCAATCAATCAAGGAGCATTTAACAGAGAATCGAGTATAAATATTGCAAAGGTTGACGCAGCTTAAGAGCACCAACACACGTCAGAGAAACAAATCCTCAGTGACTCCAAAATGAAATCCTGAAATTAACGAGGGTGCGTTACACAGGGGTGACAACTGAACCTATCCCTATTCTTTCTGCACCGCAGCTACTAGCCCAGAAGGTAAAGCAGAACTGCAAATGTACAGTATTTTCAGAGCACAGTGTGGTCCACTTTCAAACATTTGGGATAAGCAGCTGGACTGGAGAATTCTCATCTTGCCAGGAGCTTTCACACAAGCTTCCTAACCTAGTGGTCCACAGCACTTTGAAAGAGCCGAGAGTGATCTAATTGTGCCCACAAAAGCCATCTTGGAGACAGACTAGAAACACATTACTTACGGATGCCTTGCTTTCGCGCTACAGTATTTCTTGTTCTTGTCTGGCTCGCTAACTTGCCCATTTCTCCAGCACTGGGCACACACAAACTTCATTTTCAAATTAAGGGAGCCATGCTTCGCTTGGTTGCTGATAATCTTGGAAGTCAGAAGAGAGAGAAGACATTTTAGGTCCGCAAACCTGTTCCACACATCAAGAGTATCTAAGAGAAGAGACCCAACTTTTCTAGCAGTGAGAAGAAATTTCAGGCAGCTGGTTTAGTTTAACACGGCTAATTCAACTAATTTACTTATGTCCAGTTGAGAGTGCTGAACTCTTTTTATCTGAAGGCTTTTTTAGCCGTTGGCGTAAATTCCATTCTCTAACTTGAAATGATCCAGCATCTGCACCACTTGCCCTGTACAATGACAGGAGTTTGTCTCCCACCTGGCAGGTTCGTATGCCACATGGCAACAAAGAGGCATGTTGGATGTTTCCAGAAACACAGCAGGAACATAGCTGTTCAAGTTAAGACACCTCACTGTTTATCTGATTAGCAAAGAATAAAGTTATCATTCCACCAAGGTGTGACAACAGAAGCTACATTTGGGGTCAGAATGCCACGCTTCCAAATGCTGTACCCCGTTTCTCCTTTCACCCACAACCCACCTGTTATTTCAGTGCAAAAAGACCCTAAAATTGCCTCACAGGTTATCACAGCCATCCTAAGCAGGGCTACCCCCTTCTAAGTCCAATGAAGTCAATAGACTGAGAAGGGTGCCACTTTGCTTAGGAATGCACTGTATATGGCACCTTAGCTAGTCAGCAGCACTGGTAGCCTGAAGACTCCTAGTGGTTCAAGAGGTATGGTGGGGAGCAGAGAGTAAGTTGATGTGGACTCCAGAAATGCCAATATATTTTTGTTCTATTCAAACTTCAGAAGTAGAAAATGGTTCCACAGCAAAAGTACCATGTTTGATGGCAGCAGGTCAAAGCCAGAGCCTCAGATATTCTTGGGAAGCATTAACTTTCCTTTTTAAAAAAGGGCTCCAGAGTCCAAGGAAATTTTGTTTACTTACTTCATTTATACCCAGCCTTTTCTCCCTAATGGAGAACCACAGCAGCTTACTGTATCAGTTCTCCTCTCCTCCATTTCATCCTCACAACCACTCTGTGAGGTAGGTTAGGCTGAGAGTGCGAGAGACTGGATCAAAGTCACCCAGCTAGCCTCCATGGCACAGAGGAGAGTCAGATCTGAGCCTGGCATTCTAACCACTGCACCACACTTAGGGTCAACATAGCTCTGCCTCATAAAGCACATAATTCCAGAAGACTGTTGGGTAAGAAAAATACCTGGGCGCCAAGTGCGTTAGACTCCATATTCTGCCAATATTTTTTTGATTCTTGCACAATAGCCTCATGAGAAATACCTGTGGTGAGGGAGACGCAAGTCTTAGGAAAGCGGTGATATTTCTAATCCTCACGTAAGTGCTACCGAGCCCCTGCAATACTTTCATTTCTTGAAATAATGTCCAAAATTGGTGACTAACATTTAAACATGCCTTATAATGAACTTGCTAAACTATACAGAGAATTCTTTCACAGACGGGGATGTGTACAAGCAGCTCACAGATATTGCAAAGAAGTTGATCCCTTTAAAAAAATGTACTCAGTAAGGGCTGCATCTTGGGTTAGAGTCTTTCAAGTGCATCTGAAAGTGGGCTAATATCTTTTGCAAAGAGACCTGGTGTCAAGAGTTCCAACACTTTGTCAGGGCAAATTACTCCTTTGATGCAGCCTGTGTCCTGGAACACTCATAAATCACAAAGATGTGATAAGGACACATCTCTAAAGCAAGACTGCTAAGAATTCAGGGGAAGACTGAACTTGCCCATATGGCATCATTCAAGATCAACTACTTTCCAAAGGGTTTAGCTGTTGCAGGGAATCTGAGCCAGAAGCCCTCTCCCCAGTTCCAAAGATGATCAAAAAAATGCGCTCTGCACATGTGTAGAGGCATTTTAGTACACTTTGTGCTAGACCTACCTGTCTCATTCTGCATTATCCACACTTTGAGCTCTACAAGACTGTGAGCATAGAAACATTCATCGTCTCGTGAACAACCATACCGAACTTCATGCCTGCACAGGTCTAGCTGACACTGAATGTGAAAAGGTCGTATCTTGGAGTACTTTACTGTAGTTTCTCGCAAAATGTGGACAAGGCACCTAGTTTTTCAGAAAGGTCAAACATGAGTAAAGGAGACTTTGAAATGCTGCTTCAAAATCTGTGCTTCATTTAGGATTTCAGGCTGAGTAGACAGTTTGTACTATCCACATTTGTGCCTTCTACTGTAAAACACTGACTGCAAGTCAAACTATTAAAATGTATGTACCACACTGCTAAAAATGGCTTTAGAAGTTCCATATTAACAAGCAGAAAAATGAAACAGCAGAATCCTGATTACACATGAAGCTAAAGCAGTTACTTCCACACTGTTCCCCCAACTACAATGTTACAGCACCATGACAGCAAAGCTACATAGCTAATATTTCACATGAACATCGCTGTCCAATAATTTACATGCCCTTTAAAATAAATCTTTAGTGTTTATACTGTGCATTCTATTGTTCCAAACTCAGTATGTGCACACTCCTGCTATAATATATACAGCACCTCAAAAGGGTTAATAGCAGTATTCCCAAACTGCAGATTTAGAGGACAGCTTATCTAATTGATTTGAACAACAGATTCCCCGATGTACTGCTCAGTTTCTTCAACCCCATGCTAAACCAGCTCGACAATTCTGTTTTACTATATTTGGCTGATGATTATTTTCTGTCTGCTGTCACGGTAGTTTCCTGCTGGTTTTATGATTTTGCCCATTTATATTTTAAGATTCATATGCTGCCTTTACTATCTCACATATGCTGGGGAGGTGGGGAAAGGTTTACTAAAGGAACCTTCTCTTACTAGATCGCATCATGCAGTAAAGTCATTCTACAAGATTTAGTTTCTCACACTTCTGACTGGCAAGTGTGTTAAGTGGTTGGTAATGAAGTCAAGTTTTTCTGAAGGAGGAGGGTGTCTGCAAGCCAAACACTGTTTCAGAATTAAACTTCCATCAAAGTAACTGAACTTAGCACGCATGTTAAGCAGCAACACATGGTGGTATACCCTAAATATGGAAATGCAGTAGATCAGTAAAACCATTTGAGCTCCTAGATTCCCCTGTTCAAATGACAATTCAGCGCAGAAGAACTGAAAGGGCTTGTTTGTTCCTAAAGGACATTTGCATTGTTACTAGATCTAGAACAATTTACTAGTAAACAGGTACAAAGATTATAGCTAGAACATGTGTATGTATAATTGCTGCTACTTTTAAAAGCTAAGGGACATAACAGATTTCAGACATACTTGTTATCTTCGAAGTCATGCATAGCAGGATGTGAACAAGAAGCAGAGTTATCTTTATTCCTTTTGCTGATTATCCTAGGTTTATGTTCAAAACATTTCTGAAATACGAAACAGATGTTTTAGAACAAAAAAAGCCCTTCTCTACATTTGATACAGAAATGTTTTAGTACAAAAAAAACCCAACTAGTGAGCTATTCACAAGTGAATAGAAGAAATACACAAAAGAATGATACAAGAAATGGGATGAAACTGCTTGATGATGTTATGTGGCAAGAGCAGATTAAGAAACAGTATTTCAGATAAGCACCTCACAAAGAAACATGAATAATCCATGATGCTCCTGAAGGAGGCGGGACACAGTCAAGTTGATCTTCCCACTGCCGCCGAAGAGAGCCTCGCGACTGAAGGCCCCTTTGCGCTCCAAAGTCCACACATCTATCTCCTCTTGGCAATATGCAAAGGTGCAGTGGCCAGGATATCTACACTCCTCTTCAGCAGCAACATCTAAACATAAAAAGGTTGGAAGGTTAATTTGAGACACAGCCCATCACAACCAGCTGGCTGAAAGGCTCAGCTCTTGGGAGAACATCTTTAATACATTTTGTGGACTCAGGCCATTCATTGGTTTTGCGTGGCCTGCATCCACCCAGTATCACATCACACAATCCCGTCTTTCCTACCAATTTGGGGGAGGGTATTAAGTTCAGCTCATCAAGGGCTGAATGTAGCACATGACCTCACCACCACTATATTGTAACATCTCCCCACCCACCCTACCAATATGTTAAGCTTTTATCAGCTCTGAGATGTAAATACAAAGGTTTGTTCCCATGGGTTCTGTGATCCCAAGAATAATCTTGCCAAGGTTTGAAAGAGGAGAGGCAAGGAAAAAGGATATGATCCAATGTATATAAAAACCTGAGAACCTATAGGCCATTTGCTAATTCACATCCTTGTCTCTGAACACTTCAGAGAAGCTGCTGAAAGAACATATAAGGAAATACAGCACTCCACCCCTAGGAAGAGGGGGTCACACAACTCAATGCAACTGAGTGTCTTATGTTTTCCTCTGAGCAAGCAACTGGCATTCATCCCAAAACTGGCTCCTTACCTTTACAGATATAATAGGGGCCGACATACTGTGTCTTTGTAGGCCTTGGTCTTATTTTTTTCCAGGATTTATCTTCAGAGTTCTTTATTCTACCAATAAGGATGTCCTTCTTGCATTTGTGCTCTAGATTGGGATGGTACGTATAATCTAGTAATTTAGGGCCTAAAAGAAAATGGGATAAGAGATCACCTGTCACCAAACTGCATTCTAAAGACAAGCAGAGGTCCACCGAAGACCTTTCTCTTGTGTTCACACATCTGAAAAACTAAACCAACAGCTTCACTTTCACACAGCTTCCAATTTGCAAAGCTGACATTCAGTCATCACAGCCATTATCTTTCCAAATATTTTATGTTATTTATAGGCTGCCTTTCTCATGGAGACTCAAGGCAAATTACACAGTGCAAATCAATACAATCAACAGCTGGGACATTCAGTAAACAAAAACAGGGCATGCATTGCTGAAATTTGAATACAGAGATGAAACACTGCTCCAGCAAAATTTGTTGTAATTTATTAAACAATGCAGAAACTAACCAATAGAAGCATATCTACATCAACAGGTGACCATATACGGAACAAGAAATGCCAGATTTGCAAGTTGGATTAAGAAAAGGAAGAGGCACAAGAGAACATACTGCAACTTTACAGTGGTTACTGGAGCGTACACCAAAGAATTTCAGAAGAAAATCAGTTTGTGTTTTACAGATTACAGCAAAGCCTTCGACTATGTGAATCATGAATGGGTTAAAAAGAAATAGGTGTGCCACACCATTTGATTGTTTTGATACACAACCTGTACTCTGGACAAGAGGCTGTTAGGACAGAATATGGGAAAACAGAATGGTTTCCAGTTGGAAAAAGTGTCAGACAAGAATGTATTCTATCTCCCTATTTGTTCAACCTATATGCAGAACATATCATCAGGAAAGCAGGAGTAGATTTAGAAGATGGTGGAGTGAAAACTGGTGGAAAGTACATTAACAACTTGAGATATGCAGATGACACCACAATACTGGCAGAAAACAGGGAAGACTTCGAAATGTTTACTGACGGTTAAAGGACAAAGTGCAAAAGGAGGATTACAGCTGAACTTCAAGAAGACAGAAGTAATGATTATTGAGCAATTATACAAATTTAAGGTTGACAATGAAGAAACTGAAGTTATTCAAGATTTCTATTCCTTGGCTCAATCATCAATAAAAGGGAGACTGCAACCAAAAAATTAGAAGGAGAAGGGCAGCCATGAAGCAACTAGAAAAGACCCTTAGGATAACGATATCAACAACATTCAGGACAACTTAATGCCCACTCAGAGCGGTTTACAACGTGTGTTATCCTCACAACAATCACCCTGTGAGGTGAGTGGGGCTGAGAAAGCTCTGAGAAACTGTAACTGACCAGTTGGCTTCAAGTGGAGGAGTGGGGAATCAAACTCAGTTCTCCAGATTAGAGTCCTGCCGCTCTGAACCACTACAACCAAACTGGTGGATGTGTTGCTGGGGACCAAGATGAAGATCATTCTTACTGGCGTATTCCCCATTACTATGTATGGATGTGAAAGTTGGACAATGAAGAAAGCTGACAGGAAGACAATTGATTCATTTGAAATGTGATGTTGGAGGAGAGTTTTGCAGATACTATGGATAGCACAAATAAGGGGGTTCTGGATCAAATGAAGTCTGGACTGAATTCTCCCTAATAGCTAAGACGATAGAACTGAGGCAATTGTATTTTGATCACATCAGGAGAAGACAAGATTCACTGGAAAAGACATGAATGCTAGGAAAAGTTGAAGGCAGAAGGAAAAGAGGAAGATGCAACACATGATGGATTGACTCAATAAAGGAAGCCACAACCATCTCTCTCAGCAAGTCTGACATAAATTCATAGGGTCACCATAAGTCGAAAGTGACTTGATGGCATATGAAATACACAGACCCAGTAGTAATAGTCTACAGATTGTGCTCCTTCACCAAAATACCTCTCTGAACCATTTCCTCTTGAGTAAAAAGCATCTAAGTAAAACGCCCTCCTGAATAATTCAGTTTTACAGTTTGCTGAAGGCCAAGAGAGAGGGAG
This sequence comes from Eublepharis macularius, assembly GCF_028583425.1. Lineage (NCBI taxonomy): Eukaryota > Metazoa > Chordata > Lepidosauria > Squamata > Eublepharidae > Eublepharis > Eublepharis macularius. Next base: position 29,464,483 of record NC_072801.1, on the reverse strand, counting down.
CTTCCCTCGCCGCTTCAGGCAGGCCATTCCAAAAGGGGGGGGGGGGCTATCATCACAAAGAATGTGCCTATGTGGGCAGCTGTTGATCTTGCTCATTTCCAGGGTGGTATCTGTAGATGAGCGAAGCTGCTGTGGCAGAGACTGCAGGAAGGAAATAATATGCATGCTCCACCTAGCTCCCGAAAATAATCGAGCTGTGGCGTTCTGCACCAGCTGGAGTCTCCAAGCTGTCTTTGAAGGGAGGCTTATGTAGACTGCATTACAGTAGTCTCAATATTACTGTGGTATGAATCCAGGTGGCCACATCAGCCATATCAAGGTAGCTGGAAATCTTCCAGCCTAGTAAGACTTGGGAGAAAACCTTTTTGGCAACTGCATTTACTTGCAGTTGCATTTACTAGCAGCAGTGCTGGATTCAGTATAATCTCATGTTTCTTAACTAAGTCAGCAAGGGTCAACTGAATCTCATCGAAGCACAATGTCCTTCAATACTTCCACTTTCCCAACCAGCATCACTTCCATCTTCTCTGGACTGAGTTTTTTTTGCTTTTAGCCATTTGACCACAGCTGTCAGACAGCAACTCAGGACCTTTACTGCATTTGGACAGCAAACTATGGGGTATTATCTGCATATTAATGACATTCGATTCCATAGCTATGAACCACTTCTCCTAAAGGCTTTACAAAGAATCAGAATAACACAGGGGATAAGATTGAACCTTATGGGACCCTGCAAGGTAATTCCCACACTGAGGACAGCTGGTCACCAACAGCAAACCTTTGTGTCCATTCCATGAGGAACAATTTAAAACAGCCCAAGGCACGTTCCCAATACCCACTTCAGCCTCCAAATATCTCAACAGGATGGCATGGTCTACTGTATCAAAGGCTGCAGATAGATCCAGGAGGAGCAACAAGAAAGCATGGCCATTGTCTATCTTCAGGTGGAGGTCATCAAGTAAGGCCATCAGAATCATCTCAGTCCCATAGCCCAGCCTGAAATCAGACTGAAAAGGGTCTAGAGCACACATTTCTCCGAGAAGCATCCAAGGTCAAATTCTATTTCCTAAGAACCTACAGTGCATTAATTCGGCACCAAACTGCTTTTTGGGAAACCCAGATTTAGCCACTCATTCTACTGTCTTAATTTTTCAAGACCTTATGTCCTGCGGTGTTCTAAAACTGAATTTCCCAATTCTCCTCAGCACACTGAGAGAATAGAAAAGGAGTCTGTTTTAAACAGAGAAAGCCCCGCAACCCCTACCAGGAAAGCAATATACACACTGTGGTCTGTGACTGCTATCTAGAATGAAAAGGCAGTTTGCTTCAGGAATTAAGCCTGATGAGTCCATCTTAGAAGCATCTATTTTCAACTTCTACACACCAAATTCTGAAGAACTTGTCAAGTTCACATACGTTGCACGCTGAACACAGAGAAGGGAACTCAGAATCCACAGGCATTAACAAACATTTGGTCAGCAACAGGTATTTTCCCAAGCTGATATGATCCATGTCAAACCTCTGATTATTGCTACAGGGCTGAATTTTACGCCACGGTGGCAGAGGGGGCTGGAAATGAATGTTTCCTGCCCTTGCCATTCAATACCTTCGCAACTGTGAGAGCCTCAAAAAGAAGATGCAGAGAACTAGGAGACTGCAGAAGACGGAGACTGTGGCTCGCTTCCACCCAACCCTCAGTATCATCTACAAGGCAGCTGCCGGGGGAAAGAGAGGCAGGGAAAGACTGCTTCTGCCAGACTCTTAACATTGGTGTGGCACAGAGTTCCCTTGCCAATGCAGTAACTGGACTTCAGTGGAGAAAGCAACATTATTCAGCACATTTAGTGAACTGAAGTGCTGTATTCTTATGTCTGCTCGCCCTGTCCTTCAAGGACACTTTGAGAGGCCACATGAGCAATAAGATAAAGGGAAGGGAAGGAAGGCAGAAGTGGCAGCAGCTTCTGTGGCTCCTGTAGCTCCTTACCCGTTTTGACAAAGCACAACTGGCAGGCCTGCCTGAGCTCGTGTGTGCCTTCCAGGGGATTCCTTGCAACTAAGGAGGATGCAGACACGGGCACGTTAACAGGGCCACTGCTAAATACACTTGAGTAGTCATTCCGAGCCGGACCGGAAATCCCAATGTAGTTCTCAGACCCAAACAAACTAGTTGGCCCATTCATCTGTTGGAAGAAACAAAGTTCTTTTTATTCTGGTTTGTAAACTGACGTGTAGGAATGTTACTAATATTAAAGCAGTACTTTAAAAAAAAGTTCAGTCTCATGTTTCCTATATATTTCTGCCTCCAAGATCATGTTTCGGTCAGAATTTGGAAGAATGAACAAACTAAATTTGAATAGCCAAAATCTATTGAAAGTCTGCACAGATACTTACACGTAAAAGAGGAGAATTGCTGTTTAATGCTGATGTGCTATCTCTACAAGTAGAGTTGGGTAAATCTGAAGGGTTACAAGAAAAAAAAACTGAGTTAGGTTGTATACACTTCTCATGCAGGCAAACTGAAAAGAGCATTGTCTTTATTAATCTTTGCACTAGGCCACTGCCAAGTACTTGGCACAGCAATTCTCAAACATGCTGTAAGAGGAGCAGAAATTGCACCTGCAACAGCCAAACCACCATATTGGATTCACTCATTACTCTCTAAATCCTGGAGTGGAAAAATCCAATCCAACAGGGCTCTAAAGTGTGGGAAACACTGATCTGACATCAGCCACGTATGAAAATGTTCAGTGATTTTAATTGGCAGGCCATCCTTACCAAAAAGTGGCCTACCTTGTAAGACTGTAGCTTTCTTCAAGAGAGTTCATTCTATGGCCCTCTAGTTCAGTGAGCTTTCCTCAGCTGTTTGCTACATTTCTTAATTGGGCAAGGTTGCTTTTATGCAACTTCCCCTTTCTGTTAGGTTTTTAAAATTAAGACTGACATCTTACCTCTTTTAGAATCACTGATTGAAAAAGTACTTAAAGAACGAAAGTTGTCCAGGGAGGAAACCAAGGGCTGGGAATACATTTCAGAGAAGGCAGCAGCAGGAACAAAGCCAGCCCCAACCGGCAAAGTCCCAAGCAAAGGGGTAGAGAAAGGGATGCTGGGGGCGATGGTGGCCACGGGAACAGCTCCTCTGACAACAGTGCTTGGCTAGAAAAGAAGGAAAATGTTTCTGTTTAATGCAAGCAAGATGATCCCAGACTTTCAGGAAACAGTCTTCTGTGCTAGAGTTGTATTAGAGCTTTCCTATACATTGCCTTAGCCATTGGAAATTCACATCTGTTGCTGATACAATGCTGAACTGATGCTAACTTTAAAATGGGACTTTACTTTTATATTGGTTTTATTGGCTTAACTGGTTTTATAATTGCTGCTAATTGCAATGGGCAGGGGATTTAGGATGTAGTCTGGAGGTAAAAAACTCAAGATTCCAGATTTCTTGCAGAATCACCATGGCTACACAGGATCCTATCTTTGCAAAGACTTACTCATGTGTGTTACTAGGACTCTGCAGTGTCAACTTGCTCCTAAATGCAGCCAGATTACTTTCTAAAGGTGACTGCTTAAACTTTCTATAACAAACTGCATCAGCCCATGGAAATCTCTTACACTGCAAACACCCCTTCCTTCCATGGAAAACCAATTCTGGAGGAGAAATTATTGCAGAAGACTGAGGTGGCACAAAACAACATTCCTGGAAAAATCTATATGTGGATTATCTTCTCTAACTTAATTCCAAGGAAAAGGGAGGGCAGCTTACCAGGACACTTTCACCAGGGTCAGATACAGAGTCAAGCAACTCATCCAGTTCATCACCAATAATAATATCTCCATCGCCACAGTCTAAGCAGCTGTCAGGCATAGTAAAAACAGTGCCTCCATTTGTCAGTGAGGCACGAGGGAGAGAACTCTTCTCTGCTGGGGGCGCTACCAGAGACGCAACTGGTAATGGTGCCAGGTCACTTGACACTTCAGTCGTAAAACTGGAAGATGGGGATGAAAGAGTCTGTTCTTTCCAACTGGAAAAATCTGAAACATATTTTGGTTTGGAAAGACACCACCTCAGGATTCTCTAAGCATGAAGTAAACAGAGGTACAGACAATGGCAATGGAAAGTCTCAATCTTGCCTGCTGCTTAAAGCCCTTCAGAACCCTGGGCACCCAGCTCTGCTCCCAAAGACAGGATGCCATGTGCAAGTATCATTTATGCAAAGAATCAAACTTCTGCAGAAAGTAAAATTACAGAACTCCTCTCAAGGCCACCTCCTCATGAATTAGGAAGATTCCCTTCATACAGGGACTTTTGCCCATGCAACCTGGGGCACATGTGGTCCAAAATCTTTCAGCCAGGAACCAACCTAAGTTAGGCTGGAGAATCTGACACTAGTGGAGCGCCAGTCCCTGGTATGGGAGGAAACAAACGCAGGAGGAGGAAGATTCAATCACAGCAGAAGCACAAGCCATGGAAATATGTGGAAAGAAGCAAATGGGAAAAGAGGGGAGCCATTCTGACCTGACCTGTATAAAAATTAAACTGGTGATGAAGCAGAGAATTGCTCTTTATATACAACTTGCCACATTAAGGTAGTTCAAGAAGCCTCACCTGATTCAATATCTTCTACAGAGGAATTTGAACTCTGCAAGGAAGCAAAATATCTGTTACGAAGTTTGCCCAGCAAATGCTTCAGGCAGACATTTTTCTATTGACTTCATTTGTAGCTTGCCTTTCAAGGCAGAATACACAGCATAAGACAATGCAATCAAATAGCATAAGGCGTCCAAGAAACCATGTAATAGGAATAGGATCACAAAACATTAGAAAAATGCAAAAAAAGTATCAGACATGACATCAAAAGCCAAACTTCAGCCTATTTCAGAAATTCAAGCCTAGCAGGCCAACAAAAATGTGAAACCCAAAAATGCTACTGTGAGAACAAACCAATGCCGTTTTCAAAATGCTAAAGCACCCAATGTCCTTTCATGTTTTATTATAAACATTAAGCAAGTTGGAAAAGCAGAGGATACACTGCCTGAGCAGGAACTCTGCCAGCCTTCATGGGAAATGTCCTATATATTCTTGCCAATAAACATACTACTTCCTTCAAACAGTAAACTCCATCAAGCACATTATGTTTTATTTCTAATAGTAACTTCACAAACCTGGCTCATTATTCTGCTGTCAAAAGCTGGCACACAAACAGCGGAAAACATAAAGGCCACTTATTTATACTTCAAAACTGTTATTGGGCTTTGGAAATGTCCCAATATTTGAAGGTGATGGGAGTCTGGCATCTGTTAGGATTCCCATTTTCACTCTAAGAGGGAAATTGTGCCATCAATACGCAAAAGTTCCGTTCACATAAAGATAGCATGAATTCTTACCTTACTTGACAATTCTCCAGAAACAGGGTTGGAGGGAGGCTGCAATCAAACAGATGTTTGTGAGCAAATGATAGGGAAGATCCAGGTTTAAAAGCAATGTTGTAAAACAAAAAACACCCAACACCATGAACTTACTTTTGCCCGAATGTAAGCTTTTCTTATTTTTAATCCTAGCTTCTGAGCAAGTTCTTGAGTTAATTTTATTACACTTTCATCCTATTTAAAAACAAAAACAAGAATGTGAGAGATATTCCCAGCATATCCCATAAAGCAAGATGTGTGAGAGTTTCAGAGCACAAGAGAACAGAACCCATCCCTCATCACTAGCATCTTTTCAGAAGATTCTTGCCTATTTAAACTGGGCACAAAGGCTGAATGACAGAATTTTAAGTCCATGCCTCCAATATACCACCCCAGCCCACAGGATGAGGCTGCATTAACAGACCCTAAGCTTTCTTAGTATCATTCAGCAAGAACATTCTAACGCGCATTATTCCCCCAATGAAGAGGAGCAACAAGACTGATAACTGGCCAATAAGATTTTCTTACTTGTGGTACTGCAAGGGAACATTTTGCTACAGCATCATAAGCCTCCTTGTATCTCCCCAGCTCTTTCAATGCTTTGGATTTCCGGTAGAGTGCTCGGAAATTGTTTTCGTTCAGTTTTAAAACAATCCCGCAATCTTCTAGAATTTTATCATGCAAGCCCTGCACCAGTAAACAACAAAAGGAAATGGCTTAAACATTTGATGACTAAAATCAAGGGATGTAAGGCTCAGGCTCATTGAGCTATAGAATCTAGCTTCTAGACATTGTGTGTGTCAGACAATACGTGACCTTCTCTTAGCAAGGGGACCATGCAAACTTTTGAATTCCAGTCACCAACAAGCCGAAGAACTACTGCTGCTCCATACAATGAAACCAAAGCCAGGCTTTCTGTCTCTAAGAGCTTAGCACTCCTTCCCATCCATCCCCTGGGTCCCCCTGCCTGTTCAACCAGCTCTACAGCACTCCTTCAACTGTCACAGCCTCTTCCCAGCCCTTGCCTGCAACCCTCCCTTCCCTCCTACATTATCACAACCCCATTTCTTCAAATTCTCCTTTTCACTGCCTCTCATCCATCACTCTCTCTCTGCACTGCCAATGCCCCTCCTTTTCCACACACCCCTCCTGCTCACTGCAACAAGGGCTGTGGAGAATCTTTTCTGTGCCTAAACCTTAAGGGAACCCACAAAGCTGGAACGTGTCCCAACATTCCTTTGTTACTACCCAGTCAGAGCAGGAGAGAGGAAGGCAAAGGGCGCCCACCTACCCTCAGCCCAGTTATGCTGAAGCTCCATTCGCCACTTCCAGTGCAGCTGCCTTACTAACTACTGCAAACACTCAGCCCTCATCAACCTGCCAGGCATAGACCAGAGGAATCCCTTGCAGGGCACTCAATATTTCCTGGATACACAGAACCTTCTCTTGCCTCCATACCTGGCCCTATTTTATAACTTGCATTATTTGCTCAGGAGCCCAGAATTCAGACTTATAGTGAAATTTTGCTCATGCCAGAAAAAGGATGGGTGGGTGGGGGTTTCCTCTGCCAGCCTCACCCTCATATATTATGCCCACTTCAGAACGGACATTCTAGAATTCTGGGGCTGTTTTTTTTAGTATGTACTCCACCCAATTAGTTAAGAGAAAGTGTCTCTGGCCTCTGGAAGGCTTGAGAAGTGCTACTTGCCCTCTCCTCAGTTGCCAACTAGAGACACAAGAGATGCAACACATGGCTGGTATCCTACTTTCAAGGTCAAGGGACTGATCACCCACTTTTGAAGCAGAGCTCAAAGTACTCAAACAACAATTTATATATCACATACCTTCTTAGAATAACATGCTATACGGTTCACGTGCATTCTTTCTACTATTTCATCAGAAATGTGGATTCCTTCTGTATTGGCATAATCTGCTATGTTTAAAGCTTCTGAGTAGTGATTCAGTGATCCTTCCCAGTCACCTTCACGGTATGCATCGTTCCCTTCATTAAACAGATTTTTAACAAGTTCTCGAATGAATACCTGAAATACAAAGACTTGGTGAAGTGATTACAGGCTGATGTATACCTTTGAATTCTATTAGCAGTCTTTTTTCTAGTAATGATTGCTAGTGTCTCTTGAAGCAGCAACAGATAGGCTAGCCGATACCAGGTCCTAGGAACATAACTGCTGCCAATAGGACAGCAGTGAATAAATAAGGGATGGAGAAGGTATTCAAATGCCTTTCTCTGCCTGCCACAGTTTCACAGAATTAACTCATGGTTCTGGTACAAAGAAACAGCGATACGTCAAAGCTTTCAAAACTGAGGAGTGCCTCACTTTGCTATCCTTATCTGAAACACTCTTCATGTATATTCCTACTTTTCAGACCACTGTCTCCCAAAATGACTCCTTTCACAGGCCACACAAGGGAAGGGGAGAGGAAGGTGATCTGTCTGCCTAGGTCAGAAGGAAGTGAGCATGGATAGCCACCTAAGGCTAGGCCAGCGTGCCAGTTTTCCATGGTGTTCTACTTTGAAGGGAGAGGGCGCAATCTCACAGCGGCCAGACTACCCCTCCCCTACTGCCTCCGCGCAATGGCTAATGATGGGAAGGGACACTAAGTGGCCAAATAGCATACCATTACATAAAGTTTAGAAGCAAGCAAAGTTACCTCATATTGCTCTTGTGTCCCTGGGTAGGGCAATGTAGATCTAGGAGAAACCAAAAAAGAGACTTTAAAATAAAAGCAGGCCTTCCCCAAATGCTGTATACCTGGAAAACTGGGGAGAAAAAGGCACCGAAAGTTTTTTTTACTTGTGGTTGCTACAAGTAAAGGTAACGTATTTGGGGGAACCTCTTCTGTAAATCTGAATCCTTTCCAAGCTCAACATCATACAACCTGATGGCCTCTGGCCTTTGACCATTCCGGCCTAAAGTATACGTGTCAGGCTTTAAAACCTCCCTTAAAACTCTTTTTGATGCAACACAGATTAACTGGGCCATCCCTCTGGAGCGCCCTTCAGTCTACTTCACAATGCAGTTGTTAAGGCCCAAGTAAGTAATTAGCAATGCTTTGAACCCCGGAGCCCAACCAGTGCTACATAATTCAAACCTGCTCTAGAAGTTATTTGGCCAGATGCAGAGTATGACAGCTAACAGAATGAACCCAGAAAGCCACAGCCCAAAGCTGCATTCAGCAAGCAATTAGGGTCTTCACCTGAAGCTCGATGGTAATATTTATTCTGTTTCTGTCCTGTTTTTTGACCACAAAGCCCTCCAATAGAGGTATAAGAACAATGACCTACTCTAGAGGTAGGGTTTACTGAGCTGCCGAATTCCCACACTGGATTCCCGCTATCCTTGCTTTCTATTCGCCGACCCTTTGAAATTGTTTGTGCCTTTACATTCCCAAGTTTACCAGTGCAACCATATAGTCCATAATGTCTGCATTTAATAAGACAGTGGTAGCCAGTTCATGCCATTCAGATCCCACTCACCACACCAGAAAGGACTGGGGAGGGAACTGGCTGCCTGTTGTCCAAGACACTTGGCTCTTTCTCTTTTTCAGTCAAAGCAAATGTCATGGTCTGTCCCAGGCAATTCCTTTGCCAGAGATAAGGTAGCAGTTCAACTCAAGAACCATTCCTGAAGCCAATGTATGGTTGAAGGAGACTGGGCCTACGAACAAGGGTTAACAACCTCTGCAATCCTACCAGAATCATGGCCGATCTGCAGACTACAGAGAATGGTCTGCATGGAGGAAATGGCAGCTTTGCAGGGCAGACTCTACAGCATAATATCCCTGTGAAGATACCTCCCCAAACAACACCCTCTCCCATGTCTCAAAACATTTCATAAGGCAGAGTTGGGAGTTCAGCATTATCCATGCATGACTGACAGGAGCTCTTGACAGACTGAGGTGGAGAAGAGTCCAGCTCAACATCTACCACATGCAAGACTGAGGCTTTAATCCTGAGCCACAGTTCCTCCACAGAAGCAACTGTCTGGGAGGCTACTGGCATGGAAAATGAACTACCACCTGTATTAAAACAGAGAAGCTATGCAGTGCTGAGTCGGAGCCACAGAGAAAGGTGGAGCATGACAAATACTTCATGCTTTTGCATGGACAGGGCACTCACGAGACACAGAGTTCAACCCTTTGGGGGGAAGTTTCTCTGTATTCCTGAATGTTTAGGTAGCTTGTTTCTTATACCCATATCCTGCTTTGCCATTCTCAGAAACATTTATTCAGAACAAAAGCCTGTTGTCCACCCACATGACATGGCTGCTTCAGTACTGTTGTCAGTAGCACAGTCAAATAGAAGGCAGATCGTATGGAGTGAATCTGTGGTCATCTGCTTATGTTGAAAGGCCAAGCTGGCTAATCATTATATTGTACACAAACAACCATTTCTTAAACCAATTTTTTTTGAGGGAGGAGGGGGGAGACTGCATCATGTTTTAAACCAACACAAGTACAAATGTTAAAAAAACACCACCGTGTCCAACAATGTCAACGAATGAGGAGGCCTTACTGTATAAACTGCAGCCCTTTTTTAATATCTTGCTGTCTGATGCTTCTATCCACGGAAACATTGGACATGTTATCATGAACATCCACTTCTTCAGTATGCAGCTTCTAAAACAAAGAGAGCAGTTGGTCGGTCAATTAGGATATCAGAAATCATTTACAAAAAGAAAAGACTTATCTATGGAAAGGAAATGGTACATTTTTTTAACAGCCAGAAAACACCACATGGGAAAAAAAGTAGAAAATGTGCTTGTTTCATTAACTTCAGCTGTCCGAACAAAGCCTTAAAAGAGAATCTGGCTTCAGGATGGGCTACAGGAAGAGACAGCTTTGGTCGCTCAGTTTGAATGTAGCCAATGGTCATGAGTCTCTGTTGCTTCTCCTGGATCTATCTGCAGCCTTTGGCACAGTAAATCATGCCACCCTCTTGATGTGCTTGAAGGCAGAATTAGGTATCAAGGAATGTGCTTTGGACTGGTTTAAATCATTCCTCATGGATCAGACTCAAAGGATTGCTGTTGGAGATCAGCTATCCTTTAGGAGAAAAAATCCATAGCTACAGAATAGGATGTCATCAATATGTGGATGACACCCAGCTTTGAATCTCTATCCAAATCCCTCTGGTGATGTCAGGCAACGATTCGAGACAGCTACAGTCAATTGGCTGAAAGCAAACAAATTGAAACTGATCTCAGACAAAACAGAAGTGAGGCTGGTTGGGAAGGAGGCAACACTGAAAGACATTGTGCTCCCCACTTTCATTGGGGTTCAGCTGACCCTTGCAGACTGAGTTAAGAGCCATGGGGTTATACTGGATCCAGCACTGCTGCTAAAAAAAGCAAGTCAATGCAGTTGCAAAAACTGCCTTCTACAAACTTTGCCTAGCCCAGAAGATGGCCCCCTACTTTGACATGGCCAACCTGGCCACCTGGATCCATTGTCTGACTTGACTACTGTAATGCACTCTACATCAGTCTCCCTCAAAGTCAACTCAGAGACTCTAGCTGGTGCAGAATGACGCAGCTTGATTATTATCAGGAGACAGGCAGAACATGCGTATCACTCCCATTCTGATCACTCCCATTCTGCAGTTACTCTACTGGCTACCCATCAGTTACCTGGCTCAAATCAAACTTCTGGCTGTCACATACAAAACCCTTTATAGCCTTGGTTCCTCATACCTATGGAACCACCTCTGTTCCCTATGCTCTGCTACAGCAGCTTCGCTCATCTGAACAGGACCTTCTGCGGGTCCCACCTTACTAATGAGCAAAATCAGCAGCTGCTCGTACATGTTTATTCTCTGTGATGGCCCCCACCTTATGGAATGGCCTGCCTGAAGAAATCAGGAAAGTTCCCACTCTCCCAGTTTTCCAGAGTCTGCAAAACTGAATTGTTCAGGAGGGCTTTTTTGCACAGATGATGGGGCAAGTGCTGTAAGCCTTAGTGAGATGCTCTGATGAAGGGATGGGGACTGTAGACTATACCCATGCATACTGTGTGTTGCTGTTTGTTCCTACTGAGTGGTTTCCATATTGTTTAATAGCTCATGTCAAATTGCTTATGTTTTGTTTCAGTATTCTATCACCACTGTATTGGATTTTCTGCTTGTTTGCATTTTCTGTAACCTATACCCTATTGTATTGTCTATTTGAATGTCTCAACCATTTATACTGTGTAATCTACCTTGAGTCTCAGTGAGAAAGACAGAATAATACTAATAATATTATTAATAAGGTTCTTGGATAAAATCCAAGTCAACGAAGGACCAAAAAATTCCAGCCAAGACATCTGGTGGACTCAGATCACATAATAATTTTAACTGGCAGTCAACCCAAACCATATGCCAGATGCTCGATAAACTGAGCTTCAGAGACAAACCAAATAAATGAAACGGAAAATCACGTACAACTGAAAGCCTTTTCACTGTGCCCCAAGCACAGCAGTTCTGCTGAAACCAAATTCAGAGCTTCAAACAAGCAGCACAAATGTATTTGAGAAGGAGATACTGAAAGAATTCTAAAACAGAATGAACCTTCTACAAAAGCAAGAAACAAATCTGCAGTTCTGTATATCTGGCTGCAATATTAAGCTCTAACCAAGCTAAGAGTCACAGCTAACATGACAAGCAGAAGATACAAACAGCTCTGCAGCAATTCCAAATCATTCTCATTGACTTGACTTAGCATTCACTATTAAGCTGCACCAGACACTTAGAAACTTGCACCTGGCTTTCTGCTGCCACAGGAATTCTTTCAATTGCTTTGGAATTCCAGCAAAAACCAAAGGACACCTTATAAAAGGAAACGGACCACACTGAGCATTGCTGGGGGGGTGGGGGGCATAGCCAGGGCCAACACAAATCCCTGAATGGAATGCTAGAATACTTTGAGACTGAAACAATACAATTCTTGACAGATCAAAGAGTCCAGTAGCACCTTTAAGACTAACCAATTTTATTGTAGCATAAGCTTTCGAGAATCACCGTTCTCTTCGTCAGATGCATGGAGGGCAGAAAGAAACTGGTCAAATATAGAGGAGGAGAGGGGAGGGGAGGAGGGATGTAAACAACTCCTTTGATATGGTCTGCATGAACTCCATATCAAAGGAGGTGTTTACATCCCTCTTCTCCTCCTCTCCTCCCCTCTCCTCCTCTATATTTGACCAGTTTCTTTCTGCCCTCCATGCATCTGACAAAGAGAACTGTGATTCTCGAAAGCTTATGCTTCAATAAAATTGGTTAGTCTTAAAGGTGCTACTGGACTCTTTTTGATTTTGCTACTACAGACTAACACGGCTAACTTCTCTGGATCTATTCTTGACAGAATTACTACAGTCAATGTTCACTGATTTAAATGGGCTTAAACTGGGATAACTCTACATATGATTACACTATAAGACCTATATTATCCATAATTACACAGCTAGCAATTATAAAGGAGGTAGAAAAAGGGAAGCACAAGATGCATTGAAAACCTTCAACAGCTCAACAGGAACAAGAATTTTAAGAAAGGTTGCTTTACATTCCAGAGTCACAAACAATAATGAGATTCAGAGACTATGTTTGTTAAACGGGAAGAAACTACACTTTTCTGAGCAAATGTTTATACAGAACATGCCTGAGAGCAACAGGGGCACAGAAATTAAGCTCTACCACAAAAGGTACCCCCACATCCTATTTTATCCCTGTGAAGAAGGGTGGAAACAGAACCAGGATCACATCACAGCAGCAGGTGGGAAAGTGATGGATCCAGGTTATTGGGAAACACACGGATAATGGCTCCCCCTCCCAGTGCATCCTCACCTTGCCATCAAAATGCATCAACATGGAAGAGATAGACAGAGTTAAAACATGGTGATGGAGATAAACAAAACCACTTTGCTTGCTGTTTCTCCACTGACCTGGGGGGGGGGCACCGCCAAGAGAGCAATTTTAGATTTTAAAACATGGGCTTTTGACCACCAGTAAAAAGTATTCACCTGGAAGCCATAAAACCCTTTGTTGACAAGCTGAACGAAACTGATCAAAGGGTGGGCTTAATTGAAAGCGAGGTGAAAACCATTAAGGCAGCAGCGGGGGGGGGGGCAGAAAAGTCTGCTCTGGAAAGTGCGTCACTTGTGAAGGCTACAAAAAAGGAGCTGAAGTTGGTGGAGAACCAGCTGATCGGGCTACAGGTGGAACGAACGCAGACAATTTTGCGTCTCCAAAACGTGAAAGAGGAGGAAAATGAGGATCTGTGGGATTTGGTCTCGGAACTACTGGCGACACCCGCGAGGACAACTAAAGAAGAGGTTAAAAGCGCCATTTTGGAGGTCCGTCGGGCTTCTTCAAAATATGCAACAAAGCGACAGTTGCCTCGTGAGATCATTATTGACTTTTCATCTAAAAAGATTCGGGACACCATCCTATATAACTCATACAATGCGGATTTGGACTTTATGGGTTTGAAAGTCAAGATCTTGAAGGACGTTCCATTTCTAGTCCGGAAACGGCGTTTTAAATATAAAAAGTTTGCAGCTCTTCTGAGGGACCATGGAATAAAGTACAAATGGTTATTCCCGGAAGGAATATGGTTCAGATATAAAGATCAGGCCTATAAGATATTATCAGAAGATCAACTAAAGGATTTTGAGAATAAAAACCCAGAACTCTGCTGCACCGAGAACGAAGAAAAGGAGGAGCCGGAGGGGGGGGAGGAGGAGGAGGAGAGCAACGCAACAGCGGTTGCACAGAGAGAATTGCGTCCGGGACCTAGAAGGGGGAGGAAAGTTTAACCAGAATTTGAAATGTTTATTCTCTGTATGATTAACCACTCCATCATTATTCTATGGAGCTATTTTTGTATTATGACAGTATGAAGGGAAACATTGAAGTGTAGTGTTTAGTGTTTGTAGTTCATTCCCCCCCCCTTTTCTTTTTCCACCCCCATTTGTTCCTTCCCTCTCCCCTTTCCTTGTGATAGTCTGGTGTAGTGTTTTGTAGTTATGAAAATAAAAAAATTTATTAAAAAAAAAAAAGTAAAAAGTATTCACCTAATCACCATACTCTGCCATAACTGGACCATTCAGAAATGCACCTGAACTCTGGAACAATGGGTCTCAACAGGGATACATATACTACCAGTGGGTCACAGCAGTCTTGGTGGGTTTTATAATAACGAAGAATTTGCTCTCCTTCAATCTACATGTCCACCTGCAAGCATGATGTATCGTCTCCTGCCAACTCTACCTGCCATGGATTAACCATCATACCCTTTTGACATGCTAGTAGTAATAACAGAATACCTGTAATAGTATAACTGTCCTCAGAAAAATGTTTTGTTGTTGTATCTATAATGGTGGGACCATTTTTTTTATATGAAAAATTGGTGGGACTTAAGATACAAAAAGGTTGAGAACAAACTGCTCTAGAGGACTGTCTGCTCCTCCCAACTCTAGGACGCTGACTTGCTTGGTCGGGGGCAGCAGCTCTTTTGTCCAGCTGCAGCAGTTCACTAACCAGTCCCTTCCCCCCATTCCCAAGAAGCTCAAGAACACTGGTATCCTAACATTTTTTACTTCAGCTTCTCACGGGGAATAAGAGATTCCTAACTCACAAAAAAAATGGGATCAGCACTGGAAGAAGATAATTGCCAATAAGTTCAGCCTTTGCAGTTGTTCATCTTCTACATTTTCACATTTATTTGAAACTTGGTAAAAGTAGCAGTGCATCTTTTTACGTAGGCAGACAGATATAAAAGACTATCCAGCTCATAACACTGAAGCATCATTACTGGAAAGACATGAGAAATCACTGAAAACTCTTCATGCATGTATGTGCACCTTTTTTTTCAGAATTAATTAATTGCACAAGTGCAGTAACTTCAGATAGTCTTTTTTAAAAATATAATAAAACAAGTCCATCAGCAACTAGTAACATTTCTTCTAGCAAATATGAGTCATTCATCAAATGCTGGTGATTGTTGTGGGTATAATAATAACATACTTTGTAAACCGCTCTAAGTGGGTGTTGTTCTGAAAGGAGGTATATAAGTCGAATGTTGTTGTTGTTCTTATTATTAACACTGTTAGTCTTTTAAGGTGCTGCTGTTTTATTTTCCCGCTGCAGACTAACATGGCTCCTGTGGAATATATAAAAACATGACCTCTATTTAACTGCTTCAAAAACTCTTTGGAATGTTTCAGAGTTCACCAAAGGAAGCCACTAAATAAACTGTCCATTTCGGAACAGGAAATTAATCCCATGATCTACCCTTGCAAGTATTCCGGAAACAGCAAAAACTTACCCAAACTTTAAAAACTGAATGGAAAGAAAACTGAATGGAAAGAAAAGCTACCAAAGGGTCACCGAGAGCATAGTGCTGCCAGCCTTCTTGTGATGAAGCCACTTACAGAACAGTTTCTATTTCACTTTTGCTTCCTATTTTATTTTATTATCTATTCTTAGGCAATCCAGAGAACATGAAGTGACCAAAAAGCCCCACAGCCATTAGTGGGTCAGGCTTGCCTAACATGCAGGCTGCACTGCCTTTCATTTTATTTGACTTATGAGACTGAGCTTTGTACTTGGCTCAGGTTCTTTAAACAGGCAATGCAATACCACCACGGCATTTTAACAAAAAACTGCTCTCAAAGGCATTTACAGCACAAACAGAAAATCAAAACAACAACAAAAAAATCTGTGAGTAAAATCAAGAAAAATTACAATTTTTTTGGTACTTTTGTTTCCTGGCTTCCAGGTAAGGGCAACCAAAAGACCAATACAAACTTTTTCATTATTATCTGAGCATGTGTTTTTAATTTTCTTTAGCAAGTGTTTAAGTCACTGCTTGGGATCTTCACACATAATTTACAAAGACTGAATAAGGAGACAGGGGTCTGTGAGAAGTGTGCATCTATCATGGCTTCAGAAAAAAACAGGAAGGCTGAAAAATAAATGTAAACCCACCTTCTTGTGCAGCCAGATGCATTTATATGCAGTATTTAAATCAATTAAAATTGTTCTGTTCCCCCCACACATGCATAAAAAGATTCAAGAGGCAAAAAAAATTTTTTATGTTCATATTGGCTCTGCCGTGCATTTTACCACAAGCAGATGTAATTTGTATGTGGTACTTATTGAATGAATTTCCCAATGAATACATACAAAAGTTAGCAAAATTTATTTTAAAATGTACTGACGTTGTCTTTTGCACCTGTCTGCTTTTGGTTTCAAACATGCTCATTAGTAGAAGGAGAGACATCTATGAAAGTTACGTACATTAAGGATTTAAATCAACTGAAAATGAATTTCTGAAGTAGTGCTTCCCCGAACCTACTCTCTCTCTCTCTCTCTCTCTCTCTCTCTCACACACACACACACACACACACACACACACACACACAAATTCTACCTCACAGGGTTGTTGTGAAAATAAAACGGAGAAAAGGAGAACAAAGTAAGCCACTTTGGGTCCCCGCTGGGGAGGAAAACAGGTCATAAACAAAGTAAATAAATATATAACCTTTCACAGTTAGAGGAACCAAGGCAGGCTTAAGTGTTCAACAATTTAGGAGAATGTTAGACACAAATACATACTGAAATTTTCAGATCTGGGGAAACAACTATAAATGGTGGGCAAATGCCATGGTTAAAGACGCAAAAGTCACTATTAAACTCCAAACAAGCTTCATAAGTATATGTGTTATGTGCCATCAAGTTGCCTCCAACCTATGGCAACCGAATTAATGAAAGACCTCCAAAATGTCCTATCATTAACAGACTTGTTCAGATCCTGTAAAGTGGAGGACATGACTTCTTTTATTGAGTCAAGCCATCTTGTTTTAGGTCTTCCTCTTTTCATACTGCCTTCCACTTTTCCAAGCAATATTGACTTTTCCAGAGAATCTTGTCTTCTCATGATGTGACCAAAGTATGATAGCCTCAGTCTTGTCATTTTAGCTTCTAAGGAGAATAAGTATTTAACAGCTATCAAGAATTTGGGAGCACACATATGTATCAGCCAATGTTCAAACTGCAACAGCAAATGATTCAGCCAACCTAATTTGCTATCTTTTCTCAGGAGCTAGAAAGACTTAATTATAATCACATCCTGCTTTAAAATGAAATCTTTAAATTTAAATAGGGGCAAACCTCTCTAAATGTAACCCTACGGAAAGGAACTAATTTCAACTGAGGAGAAAAAGATGACAATTTTAGCCAGAATGAACCATAATCCTTTTCACGAGGCGACCTGCACCCTAACTTGGGCTGATTCCGCACACATTGGATAATGCACTTTCAATGCACATTATCAATTGTTTGAGGTGGATTTTTTGTTCCGCACACAAAAAAATCCATTCCAAATGATCTATAAAGAGGATTGGAAGTGCATTATCCAACGTGTGCGGAATCACTCTTGGATAGCCCAAGCAAGCTTGATTTTGCCAGATCTCAGAAGCTAAGCAGGGTCAGCCTTGGTTAGTAATTGGATAGGAGACCTCCAACAAAAGACCAGGGTTGCAAAAGCAGGCAATGACAATCCACCTCTGTTAGTCTCTTGCCATGAAAACCCCAACAGGGGTTGCCATAAGTCAGCTATGACTTGACAGCACTCTCCACCACCAGAGGACCTGCAAAGAACTGGGTGACCAGTTACCATTCACGCCTGCCTCTTCTAGTAAGGAGCACACTCATGGCTATGCCCACCATTGCTTGTGTATTTGGGCACACAAGAATTAGAAAACTAGTGTGCTGTAGCAGTTAGAGTGGCAGTCTAGGATCTGAATGACCCAGATTCGAATCCTCGCTTTGCCATGGAAGCTTGCTAGGTGATCGTCGACCAGTCACATCCTCTTAGACTAACCTACCTCAGAGGATTGTTGTGAGGATAAAACAGAGAGCGATATGAGCTGCTTTGGTTCTCCATTCGGGAGAACAAGGAGTATAAAGGAAGTAAATAAGCCACACAGAAAGCACTCGGGCGTTCATATCTTCCCTACTCCAGAACAGCTTTATAACGTAAAGCACCGCTGCCCCCTTAGACTACTAAAACCGCAACGCCCAGAAAATACGGGGGGGGGGGGTGGAGCGACACAGAAGAGCTGAGCGTTACCCCCATCCCATTCTCTGCGTCCATGCACACGATCACATATACACGCGTACAGAGTCCCAGCGCCCCAAGAGCATGGAGATGAGGGAACGCCCAACGAAACGAACCCTCCGCTTTGCCTGACACCGGCTGGCTTTCAAGAGAGAAGCCGCTCCGCTCCGCTCGGCTCAGCCCATCCCATCCCGGACGTCGGAAGTGCTAGACTGGGGCGGGCAGCCGAGCGAGGCGCTTTCAGGTGCCCCATTCTCGCCTCGGGGGCAGTGGGGGGAGCCCGGGGACGCTCCCTCCCTCAAGGAGGCACTCAGTCTCACCTCCCAAGCTTAACTCCCGCGCACGCAGAGCCCGCCTCCCCCCTCCCCCGAGGGCTGGCCTAGGCCCTCCCCCGCCGGCGAGACGAAGACGAGCCTGAGCGGGGGCGAAAGCCTCCTGCCTGCATTACGGGCCCCTCTTTAGGCGGCCGTCACCACACAAGGTCTCGCGGTAAAGGTCTGTATGTTCTCACCTGCCCCTTCGCTCTGGAGGCCGCGCAACTCGAGAGGTGGAGACGGCGTCCGAGGCCTCTCTGTCTCTCCTCCCTTACTCGTTCCCCCGCTTCCGTCCGGCCTTCTCGCCTCAACCGCTACAGCGCCGCCTGCCGCTCGGAGGCCGCCTCAAGCGCCGCTGCCACAGTGACGATAACCGGGCCGCCTAGTGGCTGCCTTCGGCGCGTGGGGGAAAGACAGCGCTTCCTCCAGATTGGCAGCGGTGCCTTCCCAGGGCGGTCCGTACTTGTCCTGGCCATCTCCTGATTGGCCGCCATGGGGAAAAACACCTTGCTCCATTGTGCGGGCGGAAGAGCTTCGCCGCTGCTGATAGGCTGATGCATTATTCTTCACCAGCCACCCTCTATAAATCCCGCCTCCATACCCGGAAGTAGCTTTTCCGAGCCTAGACGAACTCTAGAGAATAGTAAGGAATGTCGGCTGCTCTAGTAACTAGTCTCGCTCGCGTAATTCACACCGAAAGGGCTACGGGCGCGGGGCAAGCTATGCATGAGGCAGGGAACTCTTCCAATGGAATCGTAATGCGCATGTGCGATCTTCTAAACTGTGAGGGGAGCCCAATAATGTCCCAATAGAGGCGGTCGCCCCCACGTGATTCTTCCCTTCCACACCAATCAGACAGGACGAAGGAATGCGCTTGCGCAGGTCCATGAGATTGACTGGTGGTGGAGAGGCGGGTCTTTCTAGAAAGGGCGTGGCATGAGAGCCTTTTCCCTCCTTGTCTCTGTGGCGTCACCAAAGAAGCAGATGCAACGGTGACGTCATGCCCCTCTCATTGGTCGCCTCCAAAGTTGAAAACGCGAAAATTCAATATTCTTCAGGCTGGAATTTTTTGCTGTTTATCCCGAAACCGGGTTTTCGCCCCCAAATTAGTGGTTTGCTTTTGCGGCCTCCAGACAGCCGGTGAGCTCACCTTCTCAGCCTGATGCCTGTCGGAACCCAATTTAGGTTGCCAGCCTCCACGTGGGGCCTGGGGCTCTCCCGAAATTGCTTCCTATTCCCAAACTACAGGGGTCAGTTCCCCTGGGAGGAAATGGCAGCTTCGGAGGGTGGACCACGTAGCATCCTATTCCTCCTGGCCTTTCTACCTCCCTTAGGCTCCGCCTCCAAATCGCCAGGATCTTCCCAACCCCCAGTTGGAGCGGCGTGCAAGTTGCCCCCACCCCCGGCATGAGAGACTCGGGCGTAAAAGCGCTCATTGAAGAGTGCTTTTACACCCCACAGTTTTTTGGTGGATCTCGCCCGCCGCACCGCAAATAAAGCAAGGGAGGATCTTGAGCCAGCCAGTGCGGCTCTGAAGGTAGAAGAATGAGGAAGGGAGGGAAGAGCTGGTCAGAGCCCTCCCTTTCACTTTCCTTTGCAAGGAGGAAGAGCTGGCGCTGCTCAGGAAGGTCTTCGTCGTGCCCTATACAACCCGGGCCAGGCAGGTGTGCGACGGCGAGGCCTGTGTTCAAATCTCGCTTCAGCTGGGAACCGACGTCCGAATGCCTCTTTCGGGGCCAAATTCTGCCTGTTTAATTGGAACCATGAGAAAGAAGGGTTCCAAAGACCAAGAGGGCTCCCCTTTTGGCAGTGATGGTTTTCAGTCCAGATTGGTTGCAAAAGCTAAGCACTCTGCTGGTTTTTGTGACTGAGAAAAGATTTTTTTCTTTTTGTCACTAATAATGTTTTTTTTTCCAAAGAGGGATCACTGGAGCTTGTCGCCTTACTTTATGAAAAACAGCTGTGGGGCAAAAATGCCTGTAACTAAAGAGAGCTTACATAGTCAGAGGCAACAAACCTCTGAATCTTAGAGCCAGGAGGAGGCAGTGGGCCCTTGACTTCTAGCCCCTGTTTGTTGGCTCTCTAGGGCAACTGGTTTGGCTGATGGGTGAAATGGGATGCTGGACTAGATGGGCCACTGGTTGGATCCAGCAGGGCTCAGCTTCTGTTCTTTTGTAAGTGGTGTGTCACTCTGATCTTTGCAGGTGTACTGTCTAAGCCATGCTGCTCTTTCCCCTGATGCTTGCCTTTGGTCTGATGGCTGGCTCTTCCTCTCTGGACAACGGGCTGCTGAGGACTCCGCCGATGGGCTGGGTGCCGTGGGAACGTTTCCGATGTAACACAGACTGCAAAAAGGAGCCTGATAATTGTATCAGGTGGGACAAATGTGGGTCCTGAGTTGCTCTGAACTCCTTGCCTTGTATGAATGAATGATTTGGCTGCTTTTCTTAGTAAGGCTTATCTGCCAAGTGCCATCTGCAGGCACATGAAGTGCAAATGCTCACCTGTATTGCCTGTGCTTGGATTTCTCAGCCATTCCAATGTGATGTAATGGTTAGGGTGTTAGACTAGGATCTGGGAGACCTAGGTTTGAATCCCCTCTCTGCCATGGAAGCTCACTGAATGACCTTGGGCCAGTCACGCTGTCTCAGTCTAACCTACCTCACAGGGTTCTTATGAGGATAAAATGGAGGAGAAGAGAATGATATAATCTGCATTGGGTCCCCATTGGGGAGAAAGGCAAGCTGTAAATGAAGTAAATAAATAAATACCACATGAGAAATGACTCCAGGGGCTGGCACTCAGGGTGGTTTCTTGTGTGTTTCGAGCACCATGTCTGGATCTCTTTCTACAACCACTCCCCAACCAGCATCATAAGGACTCATTAGTGGCCAGCTTGCAAATCCACTTTCCCTTTGATTCACCTGCCCGAGCAGGTGCTTCCTAGCAGATCTTGCAGGCTTGAGTGATAGGTACACTTTCAGCGTGGTGCTCAAGGGCTCCTTTGGCTGCCACCACTGAAATGTGTACTGTGGTCCCACCACAACCATGAGGCTAACTTGATTCTTGCAGCTGCCCAACCCCTCCCACCAGTAGCTTCTTTGCTGAAAATCCTTCTCTTTCCTGGCTGGTTTTCTTGTGGGAAAGAGTCACCATCATCTTCCTCCTCTTCCTTACTGAGATCTAAACTTCCTCCCCTGCCCCCAGCTTCCAGTGCTGCCCTCCTCATGAGCCAAGCCCTGGGCTAGCCTGCCATCTTGAGGTGGTCGGTGAGCTGGGAAGGTATGCAGCAGACGTTGCCCTTCCATGGCCTTTATATGTGCCTACATGCATTACTCAGTTGCTGAATTAGATGACTACGTGGCCTTGATGTTGCATCCCCAGAGCTGTGGGTGGCCTCAGTGGTTACATGAGCAGACTCCAGAGGTATTCAGGATATGGCCTTGCCATTGGTTCAATGGATCTCTGCCTTAGTCCAAGTCTTGAGGTTTTTTTCATTCTCCTGTATATTTTAGCTGCCATGCTCTGGGCACACTGCAGCCTGTCTCCACACTTGCAGTTACACAGGCCCACAGGGCCATCAGGCTGTTAGTTACTGGTGGGTAAGCTCTGTAATTGCCTGATCCCCCCTTTTTCAGCTTGCTCCTGCCCCAGGGCAAAGGTGTGCTTGTAGCCTCTTTGGACCAGCTAGCTGGTGAACCTCTTGTGACCACCTGAGGACAACTGGTGCTGCAGACTCCCCTGGGCATCACTGATGAGCCATGCTTGTTTCACAGTCAGAATGGAATTAAGCTCTCCTACACTTGAGTCCTAAGTGGAGGCTCGAGACTCAGAAAAGATGGCTAGAGTCCACTTGGCTCTCCAGGCACGGAAGGAAAGATAGTGTAAGCTCCCTAGAAGCAAAGATGGAAATGGTCATGAGCAGCCTGGGACCACCTGCTGTGAATGTGCCACTGGTGTGATATTCCCTGAAGCCCAGCTGTGCTCTGGAATGTTGACCTAGATATTTTGTGCACAAAGGTTGCATTGCTTCTACATCCCACACCTGTGTTGGCACAGGGACAGCCCCACCAACCTGGAAATGCCTGTGCATGAGTTCTGACTTGACAAGGGGGCTGCAGATTTGCTTTCCCATCCTTCTAAATCATTCCTCTCTCCAAAGGGCCTGTCTCCACTACCCTTGCTGCCTTTAAAGATGCAAGCCTAGCTCAGCAGCAATATTAATCGGAAATGCTGCCAGAGTTTACTTGTGTGTGTAAAGTGCCATCAAGTCACAGCCGCCTTTCATGGGGCTTTCAAGGCAAGAGACTTTCAGAGATGTTTTGCTATTGCCTGTCTTTGAAAAACAACCCTGACCTTTCTTGGTGGTCTCCCATCTAAGTACTAACCGGTGCTGACTCTGCTTAGCTTCCACAACCTGACAAGATCAGACTACCCTGGGCCATCCGGGTAAGTACACTTGTTAATGATTTACATTTGAGCTTTCTGTAAAAATAAGAAAATTAAATAAAATATAATTACAAAAAAAAGAAAAGAAATGTTAACTCATCTAAAAGAGCAAGATACTGAACAGAGATACAATAAAGACAATCCCTGTCTTCAGGTTAGCTCTCTAACTCTCCCTTGTTCACAGTGAACGCTTGATCAAGGCAATGGCAGACCGGCTGGCTGAAGATGGCTGGAAGGAGCTTGGCTATGAATACATAAACCTGGATGACTGCTGGGAAGCTGAAGAAAGGGACTCTCAGGGCAGACTGCAAGCAGATGCCGAGAGATTTCCCAGTGGCATTAAAGCTCTTGTGGATTACGTAAGTTCAACAAGTGCCTCGTTCTGAAGACTCGCATTCTCTCTTTGGAAGCAGCAAGAAAAAGTGGGCCAGCTAGATTTTAAGGTGCCGCAGACCCTTGTTGTTTCTGCCGCAGTGGAATGACATGGCTAGAATTGTAAATAATTACAGGATGAGGGCCACATCACTGCAGGAAAGTATTTCTGTCCCATTTTGGTTTGGGTCATTCGTAAACAAAAGGAATAGAAGTAGCAATTCTCATAGGAGGAACCAGTTGGCTCTATGTTCAGTTGCACACAGGAGACAAATATGCATTTCTTCTGCAGGTGGGTGCAGGGTGCAAAGTTCACATGCAGGAGGCTTGCTAGTGTAACAGCCATGGTTCCGTAGGCCAGCATTTGTTGCTGAAATTCCAAATGCATGAAAAAAATCTTCCTGTGGGCCTCAGTCACAGCTGCTGTTTTCTCCGCACTTAACCAGAGCACAGGCCATGAAGGCTGTCATATGAAATGCATGTCTTGGTGTTAACCCAGGTGATGGGCCTCATTTTATTAACTTATGAGCTGTGAACTTTATAACAATCCAATTCTGACTGTAGTCTTAACAGTGCAATCCTAGACAGAGCTGGGCTTAGACTGGAGCAACTCTGCTTAAGCTTGCACTGTTAGCCAGGTTTATTAGACGGAATGTCCAATTTTAGAGCCTGGTCTTGGGCAAATTCACTCAGAAGTAACCTTGAAATCAGTGTTGCTGATTTCAGTGGGTTCCAATCTGCTACGTCACTACTTGGGAGAAAGCCTCGTTGGGCTTTGTTACGACCCTCTTTCTGTCCTTGGTTAGATTTTGCTTTTAACCCTTCTCTTACACCCTCTGCCCCCAGGTATTATATATTCCAAAATAATTCATTTAAATTTCCCCTTGAATCATATGCTCAAGTGTCAGGCTTCTTCGTGGGACTATGTGGCCCTGAGGATAGGAATGGGATATATAGGGATGGCAGATAACTCTGGGCTGAAATAAACAAAACAAAATAAACTTTTTTTACAAGTGTATCGGTTTCATACTGTTAATTAAGCTTGATGGTTTCAAAGATAGTTATGAGTTCTTAAAGTTTTTTTTTCTCATCGATTCAGTCATACAGATATACACAAACTTTCTTGTCAGTTCTTGCCAGATAAGCACTTCACTCCAGACACTCGTGTGCAAAAGTTAAAGTTGCTTTATTAGAGATATATCAGTATCAGGGTACTCAGACGGTCGTGACGCAAGGTGAGTGAGCAGTATTAATGATAGGGGAACATTCCTGCCCCTGGGAATGGGAGAACGTTAGGGGTTTGGCGTGAAAGGTCCAGGCCTGTGGGAGAAGGGAACGGGGAGGAATGAATTCACCACAATTCTCAGGGAGGACTGGTGCTAGCCGGCGTTCCAAGGCTACGTTCTCAAGCCAGCTGGGAAATTGAAAGTAAAACACCTGCAGATAAGTAGCTAACAGCCAAGTAGCAATTAAGTAGCCTTTACACGTTCTCAGGGGATCAAAGTATTATGCATCAAACCAACCATGATAGATATACAGGGGTGTATCTGAAATTTCTCTTTCAGGCTCACACACAATTTGCCTGCTTCAGATATCAATTTCTCACTCAAATACACATAGACGTTCACTCTCAGGCACGCACACAGTTTGCCTGCTTTAGACAGAATGTAATCTCACACACACAATTCAGGCTTCCACATGAGTTGCCTAACTGAACTAGAAAACTATCGGAAATGCATAGACACCCTCAGGCTGCACACAGCTTGCCTGCTTTGCCCAGACTCAATCTTTTCTCTCCCTCAGTAACTAAAATCTGCAGTTCTCTCCGCCCACACTCTCACTCATCAGCCAATCATCTCACTCACTCATCCCTCTCTTTCACCCCCACTCTTCATCTGTACCCCACCAAGCACTTAAAGACACACACATACTTAAAATCATCACAGGCTTTTTTCTAAGCAAACAAGTGTAGGGTGTTCCAAAGCAAGCAAAGACTGGTCAGATGATCTGACATTGCACAGAGATAAACAGATCCAGAGGAGTTAGCCGTGTTAGTCTGTAGTAGCAAAATCAAAAAGAGTCCAGTAGCACCTTTAAGACTAACCAATTTTATTTTATTGTAGCATAAGCTTTCGAGAATCAAGTTCTCTTCATCTGATGAAGAGAACTTGATTCTCGAAAGCTTATGCTACAATAAAAGAGATAAACAGAGGCATTCTAGGGTATGGATCTCCACGGATCAGTGCTGGAAACTCCTCTCCTTTGCACATTTGTGACGCCTCTTCTCAGAGGACTTGCCATATGCACAGAATTGCAACGTTTGTAAAATATTACGATGTTGTCTCACGACCTGGCCAGCTTGGGAGAAGTGCTCATGGCGGCAGTCTTACTTGGAAGTGAGGTTCACTGAATTTAGCATTGGAGCAGGGAGGTCTTGGCCTCTGGGTCTCTGTTGGTTAGCCCTTCAGGGTTGGCTGCTGCCTGAAGCAGGAGACTGGGCAAGATGGACCACCCAGCAGGGCTCTTAAGTTCTTAAGACTCACTTCTCTCCAAAAGGTAAAATGTGGATTGTGTTTTATCAGGACAGAAAGCAGGTAATAGGGAGTTTTTGCCAGGTGAAGTCGACCAGCAGCGCTAACAATGCAAATGCCTCACCAAGGAGCACGTGCGTGCATGCTCTCTCTGTTGCTCACTCTATGCCCTTGCCAAACCGGTTCCCGTACTGGCCTGTGAAATGCCGGGCAGGGGACAGCTATGATTTTCACATGTGAAGTGAGCCTTTCAAAGAGATGTCAGACCACAGAGGTTTGAGCAGGCTGCAAAGTTTAACATTGTCCTGGAGGCAAAAGCATTTAGCCCGGGGCCCTCAGTTTGTCTGCAGACCTGCTTTAGGAGGCCTTTCCTGCTAACTAGTATGGCCTGCCAGCCCTTCCAGTCTGTAACTCAATAGAGTTTTGCATCCTGTGAAGGCAGCCTACTGCATTTTCTAGTACAGGATGGCCTTCTCGGAACAGCTGCCCTCCAGGATCCAGCACAGAAGGCTCCTTCCCAGGCCAGCTTCCCAAGATCCTTTTTACTGGAGAGGCTGCAGAGCCAAGCGGTTCCCCTCCAGCATCTCGAACTTTCCTTTTCTGCCACAGGTTCATTCCAAGGGACTGAAGTTCGGCATCTACAGTGACATGGGCAACCTCACCTGTGAGGGCTACCCAGGGACAACACTAGACGCCATTGAGATGGATGCAAAGGTCTTTGCGGAGTGGGGAGTTGACATGCTGAAGCTGGACGGCTGCTTCTCCAATTCCTCTGTCAAGGCAGCTGGTTTGTGTCCTTGACGGTTGCTTAAAGGGGGTGGGGTTGCAATCTGGGTTGAAAATGGGAACTCATAAAGAAAACTGATGCATTGCAACTTATACTGGTGGGTGTCTGGAGAGAAGTTTGGGGACATGCACAACCCCTTGGTTTAATTGAGAGAGGCATTTCTTTGATGTGCTTTGGTGGATGCCTCCAAAGTTTTCCCCTTGGACATCAACTTGCAGTGATAGGCTTATACATGCTACACCAGGATGTTGCATTCTGTGAGTGTTGGACTAGGGTGTGGGAGACCTAGGTTTGAGTCCCCACTCTGCCATGAGAGGTCACTAGGTGACCTTGGGCCAGTCACATGCTGTCAGCTTAGCCGACCTCACAGGGTTGTTGGGAGGATAAAATGGAGGAGGGGAGAATGATGTTGCGAACTGTTTTGGGTCCCCATTGGAGAGGAAAGTGGGATATAAATATAAGAGCCAGCTGCTAGCTTTGCTTTTTGTCATTGCTTAGGCTACCCAAAGATGAGTGCAGCCTTGAACAAAACTGGACGGCCAATTGCTTTCTCGTGCAGCTGGCCTGCCTATGAAGGAGGCCTTCCACCAAAGGTAATCCGGCAAGCAATTTATGGAACAGCCAGCTCCAGGAGCTGGCTTTGTCTTGTGACTTGCCTCTGAGACCTTCTTTATCAGGTGCAGTTTACTCTGCAGCTTGTTTTGTTTCACAACTGTGTCCTGTTCAACAATGAATTTGGTCACTCAGCAGAAAGGACTGTGGGGCATTATTTATTTAGAAAATGCCTAAGCTTTAGACATTTCACTTGACAATCACATAGAGCTGTGCACAATAAAATCATGATGAAAAGCAGTTAAAAACAAAAACAAACCCAAGCAATAGGAAAGCAGTGAAACTCTGATTAAAATGCAGAAATCCACTAACCTTCATTAAAACAACAGAGACATAAATTAGTTTATTCCCAGAAAATCAAAAGTGTTTGACTTGGTGCCTTTAGTACCCCAAAACCTGTTTCGGGAGAGCTGTCCATCAATGGGTACTGCAAAGGCCCGGTCAGCCAAGCCCCCGTTTGCTTGATCTCTACTTAATGGGGGAATCTGAAGAAGGCTGTGATGCAGATCTTGAGGACCAGGCAGGTTCAGGGGAGGCAGAGGAGCAGTCCTTTGAACACCATGGTACCAAACCCTTTAGGACTTTAATGCTTATAATCAGCAAATTGAATTGTGCTCGGAAATGTCTGGGCAGATTTTTTTATTCTGGTGTAATACGATCGAATGAGCATGTTCTGGTTAGTAACCTAACTGCCATATTCTAGACCACTGATGCGTCCAAATTGTTTTCAGGAACAGCCTTACGTACACTGCATGGCAGTTCTCTAGCTAGGTTATTACAAGCGCAAGGATCAGGGGCCACAGTTGGGGAAGGATGCCATGTGCACAGAATCTTCCAAATCAGGGCCGGGCCCAATAGAACTCCCAGGCTGCAAGATTGCTCTTTAAGGGGGTAGGGTCTTGAATACGAGACGGCCAGATGGGACTCTACAATTGCCATCTGGTGGCCCTAGGGATAAACACATGACTTGTTCCTGTTATTTTTATCCAGGTGAATTATACTTTACTTGGTCAAATCTGCAACCTCTGGAGGAATTTCGGTGACATTGAAGACTCCTGGAATAGCCTTTCTCGCATCATTAAGTGGTACGGAGACCATCAAGACACACTGCAACCTGTTGCCGGTCCAGGAAGGTGGAATGATCCCGACATGGTAATGCCATCTTTTCCCACCGTGCCTTCCCCCACAGACATTGTCCGCATAGGGGCAGATTTTTGTGATTTCCCCCCATGGTACTGTGGCTGCCAGTACAGCACACCAGCAACGGGGCTTCCATATGACAGATTTTCCCACTATACACTCCCCCTACCCTATAGCACTGGGGTTTTCTTAAAAAAACAGTAATCAAAGATTCTTTTTAAAAAATGGCCATTGACTTTCAATGTAACAATCCATGCAGCAGGTTCTCTGAATTCTTAGATTTCATTTTTTTTAAATGCAAGTCTTTAGCCCATGTAGTTGCAGAGGATATGCCTTTCTCCTTATATCTCCACAATAAAAGCAACTAGAGTATTTTTTTAATGAAAGCTGAAGCGGAAAAATCTCAACTTTCCTGCCCACATGTCAGCCATCCAGATTTTGTTTTCATACTTTCTAAAATTGTGCAGCAAAGCAAATTTAGGAAAGATCACAGCAAGCTGGGGAAATCCAGGGAGGTACATGAATGCACCATAATATTATGAGGAAGCAGGAAAAAAACCTGCATCTTAAAAACATCAGCCTAGGGCAAATAACTTAGGTGGAAAAGGTCTTGGTCACACTTTTCCCAGTGACGCTGGTTGCAATAGCAGAACAAATAACATGAAGGAAATGTGCCAACCAGAGGCACGTAGGAACCCTTCTGCACTTTTCAGTCATTTCTTTGGAAATCCTGAATTGTCCTGAGAAAAGTACATAGAGGAATCTTTCTCTTGTTTTTCCCCTTGTAACTCTAACATTAGAATTGGTCTTCAAGTTTAACTGATTGGCAGACATAAATGAATCTGCAGCATTTATAGGTCTCTTGGAATGGCCACTAGCATTTAAAAAGGATGAGGGATATCAGAGGTGGATGAGAGGCCCATCAATACCATTGTGGAACCCCACATGCAAAAGCAAAAGATATCTGAATGCCCAGTGCTGAAAAGAACCTTAGGAATGAGTATCCCCTTTCGGGGAGATCTGATAGGCCACTACTAGAGACAGAGCAATTGTAGAGCTGGCATGGTATAGTTGTTACAGTTTCACACTAGGATCTGGGAGACCTGGGTTCGAATCCCCCCACACTGCCATGGTAGTTTGTTGGGTGACCTTGAGCCAGTCACTCTCCATCTGCCTAACCTACGTCACAGGGTTGCTGTGAGGATAAATTGGAGAGATGATGTATGCTGCTTTGAGTCCCCATTGCAGAGAAAGGCAGAGTATTAACAAAGTCAATAGAATGTTGGAGTACAAAGAGATCAGACTGACCTAGCAGAGCCATATCTCATCTAGGTCTGAAAGCCAATAGGCCATTTGACCAGAAAAAGACAGCAATATAACTAGAAGGTATTACTGTTCAACATTCATTAAAAACAAGCAATGTTTAATTGCAGCAGCTATGTATTTGCACACATCTAACGTTATATTAAAATCCAGACCTGGCAGAGCAATATTGATGCAGTTCAAATAACCTGGGGGCAATTTGGCACTCTGAGCAAAGAAAAGGTAGGTCTGATTTGGGAGCAGATTTAACCAGCAAAGGATGGAGAGAGACATCCACCCTGCTCCCCGGCCCTGCCCAGCTGGTTAACCTGCATGCCTGAGGGAGCCACTAGAGGGCACTTCCCTTCCAAGCTCCCACTTTCTCTGCGTCCTTTATGTTGGTCTCATCCTGGAGAAGAACCAGCGTGAACCTGGAAGGAATCCACCTGTTTGGCACAGATCCTAAGAAATTGATACTGGGGCCCATGTTGCTAAAAGACAACATCTAAAGTCACCTTCAAGTGTACTCTTCTGGGAGGCGGAAGATCAATATTTAAAATATACAAACTTAGCCACCATTACCCTCACTGTGGCCACCAGCCAGCATCCCTGTTGCCCCCAGCACAAGCACAGAACAAAAAGCAAAATGGCTTCTGGCAGATGGCGCAAAGGAGCTCCTCCTTGTGAGCAGCAGAGGATGATGTGGCCAGTGCCAAACCTGCCCCCTTGGAAGGAAGGCTCTTGATATGATGCTTGACTGAAGAGAAGCCCTGCCCTGAGGTGCCAGGGGACACAATTCTGTAGATACCGTTACTGTTCAGCTTTCAAGGGAGATGCTGGCCTCTTGAGCCCCCATAGGCCCCAAAGTGGACCTGGAGCTCCAGCATCCTCAGATGACCCTTGGGGGCTCATGACTCTGCAAGACCTTTGTCTCCCGGCCTTGCCCTTCCCTGAGGCCCCTCTTGTCTGCCTGGCTGCCTCTTTTCTCCTCATCCAGACAAAATCTAGTAAGATTTCCCTTCCCTTAGCAATTTCAGGACTGGCAAGTATCATGCTGTTGTGTCAGCCATGTTCTCCTCAGAAACAGTGTCCAGCTCCTCTGCCCCAGCACGGCTCTTGTCGAGGAGTTTTCTACGACGAAGAAGGATGATCGTTTGTTATCCAGCCTGTGGAGATCTGTGGGCAGCAGTTTCCACACTCAGGCTA
This sequence comes from Eublepharis macularius, assembly GCF_028583425.1. Taxonomy (NCBI): domain Eukaryota; kingdom Metazoa; phylum Chordata; class Lepidosauria; order Squamata; family Eublepharidae; genus Eublepharis; species Eublepharis macularius. Next base: position 29,433,249 of record NC_072801.1, on the reverse strand, counting down.
TCAAGTGATAATTACAGTTCTCATTCTAATAACCAGCCTCCCACGTCAGTGAGAGACTAAAACCAGCCCTTTGGGGGACTGGTGTGTTTGTGCAGCTCCCAACAGTTTCAGTCATGGGTTGAGCACTTCCTGGTGGATTGTGACCCCTTTGGACACATTTGTCTCCGCCTTGAATGGCACCCTAAATCGGCAGCCCCTTCTTATCTTGTGGTAGAGGATGCCTTTGATCACAGGGGGCTACCTTCTGAGGCCAGGGTTACAAGGACAGTGTCTATAAACTGCTAGAAACGATCTGACTGTACTGGCGGGCAAAGCAAGCGTGCCTGGCATTTCTGTTTCCAGAGTCCAACTTTGATTGATTGATTGATTTGCTCTTTCCACTCTCTTAGAAGCAGTGCAGAAACTTTCTTGTATTAAATGCCTTGCTGAGCAACCTGAACCGTCTGTTTTGCAGCTGATCGCTGGCAACTTTGGCCTGAGTTATGAGCAGTCAAAAGTCCAGGTGGCTCTGTGGGCTATCCTGGCAGCTCCCCTCTTCCTGTCCTGCAACTTGCAGTCCATCTCAGCGGAGGCCAAGGACATCTTGCAGAACCCGCTCTTGATCTACATCAACCAGGATCCGCTCGGAATTCAGGGCAGGCGTATTGCCAAGGTGCATTCGGGGAGCGGCAGAATAGTGGTCTTAAGATGTAACTTTGTGTGTCTGCAGGATGGTTGTGGGGAAACTGACACGTGTGGTGTTGGAATGGGTTGCCCGTGCATCAACATGTTACAGGAAGAACATGAAGTTGTGTTATTGGAAGGCACTCACAAGGCCTTGCCTCCATTGTCTGACAGGAGCTCTCCAGGGTCTTCCCAAGCAGAGGAAGGGGGTCCCAGCACCTGCTGCCCTGAGGTTCTCTAACTAGAGATGCTGGGGGCTCCACATGTAGAGCTTCTCCTCTGCAGCTAGATTCCTAGAGTCTCACGACCACATAGGTTAGCAGGGGAGAGGAACGAGATGCTGAGTCCAAATTTCTTCCCCAAAGTGAGAGAGCTTCTTGTCCAGGCTTCTCTTGCTGCCTCCAAGTAAAATGGGGATGGGGGTAGGATGTCTCCCTGATTCTTAAAACCTCTGGCTGAACTCAGTGGAAGTGAAACCTCAGTAGGGGCGCCTCTACTTGGCTCCCTCATTGCCTGGCCTCCCGGCTTTCACCATTTAGAGGGACAGCCCCTTGGGCAGGGGTCCAACTTTTGCTTACAGAAGTTGTAAAGTAAAGTGTCATGCATGATTTTTGGCATGACAGAAAGAGTGGGAGAGATGGTGGGAGCAGTGAGGGGCGCCCATTCATAAGAAAGGGTTTGAGGGCAGCATCTCAAGCAACCAGACAGGGAAGGCAGACCAGAAGCATTCTCTGCACAACCTGAAGAGAGGAAGACTCTTCCCGCCCCCCTACCACCGCCGTCGCAAGAAGCAGCAGCCCAGTTCATGCAAAAGGCCTCAGTGCCCAATTAGGGACTTTGCATGATGGGCGGGGGAAGTCAACCAAGTCCAATTTCCTGAAGATTTGAGGGTTAATTGTGCCCCAGCCTCCCCTGTTGGCTGTTCTGGTGCCAGCAACACCTTTCACATTCCTGGCACTGAGCTTGCACAACAACACTTGCTCCTGTTTGCATCTGTGACACCAAGCAGTATCACAACGGGAGCCTTGTGTCCCCAGAGAGGTGATGAACTTCCACCACCCCCTTCTCAGTCATTAATGCTGTTCCTGCTACACCCTTCTCCTCCCCCAGACGTCTGTCACTTCCGTACATCAGATGTCGAATCACTGGGAGCCCTGCCCCATTTTCTCATCAGGTCTCGGCCGTCTGCGATACTTGCGATGCTTTCTGCCCCAGTTGTTTGGCTTTGCTTTGCTTTGCTTTGCTTTGCTCCCCCGCCCCCAAAGGCAAGTCTAATTGCTGCCTGAGGAAGGTGATCCTTAGACAGGAGTTTTGGCCCTAACAACTTAGGTGTGTGAGTGTGTGTGAGAGAGAGCGAGAGTGAGTGAGTCACACTCAGATGTAGGTTTTAGGAACTGTCAGCTTAAGTGGTCGCAGCAAGGTCAGCTTCGGCTGTGGGAGAGGGCAGAAGCCCACCAAATCCTCTCTCCGTATTTCGTCCATGGATGCAACAAGGCTTGCATCAGATTTCAGTAAAGCTTTTGATAAGGTCCCCCATGACATTCTGATGGGCAAACTGGAAGACTGTGGAGTAAACTATAGGACAGTTCGGTGGATAGGGAACTGGTTGGAGGACTGCACTCAAAGAGTGGTGGTCAACGGCGTTTCATCAGATTGGAGGGAGGTGTCCAGTGGGGTGCCGCAGGGCTCAGTTTTGGGCCCAATACTTTTCAATATTTTTTATCAATGATCTGAAGGAGTGGAAGGGCTGCTCATTAAATTTGCTGATGATACCAAATTGGGAGGGGTAGCAAACACCCAAGAAGATAGAATTAAAATTCAACAAGACCTGAATACTCTGGAGAAGTGGGCAGCTGTGAATAGGATGCAATTCAACAAAGACAAGTGCACAATATTACATCTGGGCCACAAAAATGAGAAGCAAAAATACTGGATGGGGGATACACTTCTGGGCAGTAGTATATGTGAAAGGGATCTTGGGGTAAGAGTGGACTGTAAACTGAATATGAGCAGTCAGTGTGATGCGGTGGCAAAAAAGGCTAATTCAGTCCTGGGTTGTATCAAAGGGGCCATAGCATTGAAATCGCAGGAGGTCATAGCCCCTCTCTATACTGCCTTGGTCAGGCCATACCTGGAGTATTGTGTGCAGTTCTGGAGGCCTCACTTCAAAAAGGATGTGGACAAAATCGAGAGGGTGCAGAGGAGAGCGACAAGAATGATCAGGGGTCTGGAGACTGAGCCCTACGAGGAAAGGCTGAGGGCCTTCGGAATTTGGAGAAGAGGAGGTTGAGGGGGGACATGATTGCTCTCTTTAAATATTTGAAAGGCTGTCATTTGGAGGAGGGCAAAGAGCTGTTCCAGTTGGCAGCAGAGGGTAGGACGCGAAGCAATGGGCTAAAACACATGCACAAAGTTACTGACTGGATATTAGGAAAAACTTTTTCACGGTCAGAGTAGTTCAAAAGTGGAATCAGCTGCCTAGGGAGGTGGTGAGCTCCCCTTCACTGGCAGTTTTCAAGAAGAGGCTGGATGAATACTTGTCAGAGATGCTTTAGGCTGATCCTGCACTGGGCAGGGGGTTGGACTAGATGGTCTGTATGGCCCCTTCCAACTCTATGATTCTATGATTCTAAGGCAGCGCTGTCCCAGCTGCCGAGGAAAGAGCTCAGCCTGTTGGATTCAAATTTGTCAGGCATTCTCGGAGGCTTGATAAGGTGCATTTCTGAGTGGGTGATACCAGAGGCTGGTGTTCAGTGCTGGTTGCTTTGCACTTTGTCAGAAGCCCTGTTCACAAGTTACAGCGAGCACACATACCACCTGTGTACGCTTGAGTCTTTTAAAGATGTGCATTGGGAAATTCGCATCTTACCTTCAATGCATATACAGCTGAAACCCTGCATTTATACAAGTACTGGTCCCTGGTCCCAACTGCAAGGTGAACGCATGTCAGCTCTTTCTCACAAACAAATATGAGCATGTTCATGCTGGGTGTATGAACATTCTTTGTGAAAGAATGGTGTAGTGGTGTAGTAGTTAGAATGTCAGATTAGGGTCTCAGAGACCCAGGTTCGAATCCCTGCTTTGCCATGGATGCTTGCTGGGTGACCTTTGGACAGCCACATACACTGAACCAAACCTACCTCACAGGGCTGTTGTGAGGATTCTGTGGAGGAAAAGACAAGGATGTAAGGCATTTTGGGTCCCCATTAGGGAGAAAGGCAGGGTATAAATGATGTAAAATAAAATGGCTAGAAGGACAGCCGTTTTTCAATTGGTCAGGAACATGCTGGCCCTCCCTCACCCAGTTCAAATGAGGGACAGCCTGCCTTGCTGCCTGGGAGGGGCAGCTCCTGTTCCGGTCACCTGTTGTTGGGGGCGGGCAGAGATACAACACCCTTCACAGGCCGCCAAGTGTCTCATGCTTGTTCTCATGAGACATTTGCCTAAGAACCAGGCAGGCTTAACACAGCAACCCCCCAAAAAGCAACTCAATGTCCAAGCAGGGAAGTAAAAAGCCAAGATGGGGGCGGGGCAGCAAAATGCCAGCTGGGCAGCTACCTCAGAGGAGCAAGCTGGGGCTGGAGAGGTTGGGCTCTGAGGCCCATGCCCTGTGCAATGGGAAGCAGGAATCAGCTGGCGGTGGGTCACCTGATCCTTGGCGTGGCAGTTCCTGTGCTAGAGGATACAGGGCAGAACAGCTGCCGGTCCCACTCCCCAGTGTTGCAAGTTGTAACAAATAATCATATAAATATATGATTAATAAGTATTTTTTTCAAATTGGCTACCAAAGTCCATTGGGCAGGTGAAGAAGTAGGAGGTTAAAAACGGGATGGAGACGTCTGAGAAGATCTTGAAGAATACAGCAGTTGCCTGGCTGGATCAAACCAAGAGGAGGAGCCGCATCCTCTTCCCGGGGGTGTGAAGCTGCCTCCCCTTCCCCTCTGTGGCTTTCCAAGGTCACTATTGCCTCTGAATACAATTTGCTAGGAAAAGCATAGAGATTTGGGTGTGTGCTTAGAAACTGTTGGTGTTGCATGAGGAGGAAGGGGCTTCCAGTAGCATAGTGCTTCTCGAGGAAATGGGGTGGGTACAGGAACAGTCCTGGTTTCCAAGGGTTTCCAACAGTCCTGGTTTCCTGTGCCACTCACACACATCGCTCTCCCTGTGTCTGTCTTGCAGAGCGGCCAATTTGAAGTGTGGAAGAGACCTCTTACCAACCACCAGTATGGAGTTGCGGTCCTGAACAACGGCACTGATGGGATGCCCAAGCCTTTTGCGACCAGCTTGAGGCTTCTGGGCATTTTCGATTGCCAGTTGGGCCACAAGGTCTACAATGTACTGGACCGGACGTTCTTGGGGAACTACATGATCGATGACACCATCGCCTTCAAAGTGGCTCCGACAGGGGTGGTGTTCCTCTTCTTGAGGTCACTGTGCTAATTCTTTTTTCCCCCTCGCCCCAAGGAGTTCCTTCCTTGAGGGAAGTCTGGAATTGATGTCCAAGTAGAAACCAGACTTTCCAAGCTCCTGCCTGGGATGTTTTGGAGCAACTTAGAACTTCCCTCTGGGCAGTCTGGATTTGGGTACAGGGAGAGTTTACAAAACTCCACCCAAAGGAGCAAGCATCAGGAAACTGCCTTGTTGGGTTAAGAGAAGACCCCCAAAACAAAAACCATCCTAGGCTCAGTGGAAAAGCTGGGCAAAGCAGAGACAGCACAGTTCCTACCAAACTTAGCACTTACATCTGTGCAAGGAAGCAGCCAGTGTCCCATGTGCTCCTTTCCAAACACAAGCCGCTAAATGTGGGGCTTGGTTGTCATGTCGGAAGTAGCCCTTAAGAGAGTGGGACAAACCTACCGCCGATTTCTAAGCCACTCCAGGCAATCCTCTTCCTCATTAGGATTGCCTAGCCATTCACTGCTTTACCGTCCCCCTCCAGATGCTTCTAAATGTAAGCAATAGTACTGGTTTAAATTGTCCAGTTTGATCCTCCCCCTGCCTGGACCTCTTGCCCATTTTCTCATGCGAGGAGGAGGAGGAGGCTGAGTTCTGGTCCCTTGCTTCTGTGCTACACCAGCTCAGCTGTCAGCCTTCCTCTCCTGGTGTCCTATATCGGCCACTCAGCACCCCAGCTTATCTGCTCCTTCCAGTCCTCGGGCAGGGGAGCTGAAATAAATAGGCAAACCTGTCTGATTGGAAAATGGCTGCTCTGTACTTGCTTTCCAAAGTCTGCCCTTTTAAATTCAATCAAAGTTATCCATGCCTTGATTTTTCAGCTGGTTCTGCCAACGTCCTATTGCCCCCCGGGGAAATGTCTTCTTTCGTGGCAGGGTTTTAACCAGCACCACTTTTCTTGAAAAAACCAGCAGTGGCCATTTCAACACCCCTGGTCCTCTGCTGAGAATTGTGGCTGATGGGACTGGATGGGTTAACGCCGCCCAGTCCTGTGATTCCGTGATCAGGTTCTTAAAGCAATGGTCTCATATGCCTTTTATAATGTCCGAAGCAATCAATGGCGCATAAGCTATGCTGAATAAACTCTAGTTTTGTAATCAGAATCTGCGTACTGGTGTTGAAGTAAATTCAAAACTGAGTTTGGGAGCCAACTTTTTGGAAAGAGCACAGCCCAAGTGTAGAATACTGCACTGCTGTGAAGAAGCCAAGGCGTGTCGAAGCAGCCTGCTTGCTGAAGCAGGGAAAGAAGAGCATGCGCTAGCAGGGCACCCATTAGCGAGCATGGGGGTCGCTTGCTTCTGCTCTCCCTCGCCACCATCATGTTTCAGATCCACAAGGAACATCTCTCATTCTAGCTATCTAGAATAGCTACTGTACTGTTGCTACAAGCGGACATTGCTAAAGGCCCAAATCCCTTGCCTTCAAGAAAACAGGCGTGTCTCCATTCAGTTCAACAGGTTGCAGAATGCAGAACCTTGGAGTTGGCAACAGAGACCTGTGAGGTCTCAGAGATGGACCTAGGCTCCTATGCAATAGCCACAAGTTGAAAAAGTGAGGAGGATCTTTGCTTGTGGGGCAGAAATAGGGCTTGGCCTGCTCGTTTGCATAGATTCAGTATCCTATAGGAAGACAGGTGGCAGGGCAGCAAGGGACCCGCTTTCCTTTCCAACTAGTAAGTCCACCAATGTCTGATTCCTTTTGGCCCCTGCAGGCCAACCAACAAGCATTTCAGCCCATACTTAATCTCTGCGAGAGAAAGACCTCTAGGCCTAGCCATATAGATGGGTAGTAAAGAAAAACACAGGGTCAGGAAACTGCTAGGAAATGAACCCGTGCTTTGATGCCAGGAAAATTGGCACGTGGTTCTTCAGAAAGGGGCATTGCATTCTTACAAGAGGTTTAGTGTCCACGGGGCCTCTTTGAAAGAGAAGTGTGAACTGTTCCCCAAAACAGACTGGCGGCCCATCCTTTCCAGCATTGTCACACATACACAGCCTGAGTCTTTGCCTGCCAGCCATCATGTGGGCCTGCATTCTGAGGACTGGATCAGAAATTCCTTGTTCAGAGCTGCTAGTGTTAAGTGGTAGATCAAGATGGGTAGCCCTGTTAGTCTGTCTGTCTGTAGCAGTAGAAAAGAGCAAGAGTCCAGCAGCACCTATAAGAAGAACAAATTTTGTGGTAGGTTATGAGCTTTCATGAGGCACAGCTCACTTCAGAACCACTAATTTTGTTAGTCTTATGGGTGCTACTGGACTTTTGCTCCTTTCTGGTGTTAAGTGGGTAGGTGTACAGTTCAAATCAGGACTTTGAGGCCTTCTCTGCACCTAACAATCTGTGTGTGTGTGGACTCATTTTACAGCTCTGAAATCTGCCTTAAATCTCAAGGAGAAAGGTAGATGATAAATAAAATGTAAAATTTCAAGGAGCTCCGGACATTTTCAATCAACCGAACAGCTTTCGGATGCTGCCAGCTGAGTGTGGTCACCTCAGGGCGACAGGGTTGGGGGGCAGGCGCCCCACTGCGTTGCCGTGCTGCTGAAAGGCGCTTCCCCCACCCCTTCCGAGAGCCATCAGCACCCAAGGCCACCTCCTTGGGAACAAAACCGAGCCCAGCCGGATCACACCGCTGGTGGTCCATCTCGTCTGGCATCCTGCCGCACTCTGCGGCCTGAACCACAACCCTCCAGCCTCGCCCCCGCGCCACGCCTTGGCTGGGCTCTGGGGCCGCCAAGATTAGCGGCTCCGCCCCGTCAGGAGCGTGCAAGAGGGCAGCCGGCAGGCGGCAACGGCAGGAGTTGGAGAGGCGGACGCGGTGGCTGCCGCTCCTCCGCACCAGGCGCTCCGAGAAGCGCCTCGACGGGACGGACGTAGCGCTCCAGCCAGCCTCAGGCGCTGCTCCCGATGGGCCCGACGGGGCGGCTCCCGGCTATTCTGCTGCTGTTGCTGCTGCAGCTATTTCCGACGGGTGAGTGAGGCCAGCGGTGAGCGCCCGAGCCTTTAATCGCCGCCCTCGGTGGACCAGGCAGGGGTTTCTTGCGACGGGGCACGGCAGGAGATCAAGGTGGGATGGTCTCTGGGCTACGCGGCGCTTTCTCGGGCAACCCTCCTCCCCATCCCAGCCGGCCTCTGTGGAGGCCGTCGGCTGTGACTGCGGGGAGTCACACAGGAAGGAGCCCGAAGCCCCACGAAGGCTCGCATCCCTCCCGAATCTCACCGGGTCTGCCCAAATGTCTCACTAGCATGACAGGAAGGCAAAGGCCGGCTTGTACTGTATTCCCCTCTGCAGCTGGCATTCAGAGGTACACTGCCACTGAACATGGAGGTCTTGGTAGCTCTTCCCGGTTAGAGCAGCTGTTTGCCCCCCACAAGGTCACTTGGCTGTGTCCCTCGTGAAAAAGTCTCGGGGAAGAGATGTAGGGCAGAACCCTTCTGTACCTGAGACCCGAGAGAGCCACTGCCAGTCAGAGGGACCAGTGTCCCGATTCCATCCACAGCAGCTGGCCATGTATGTAGAGCCTTCTGAAATCCTTGCAACTCAAGGCCCACCACCATCTTTGAAGTCTTCTTGAGGGCTAGGATGGGCGTCATTTCTGGGTTGCTCCCGAGCTCTGGAAAAGAACAGAGCCCGGGGCACAGTAGGTCCCCAACCCCCCTCCCCCTGCAATTCTGGCAATTTTCTGAGTTGGAGTCCAGTTTGAGTCCCTCTTCTAGGTTTGGGGTCTCTCCCTGCAGAGCCTACCACATCCAGCACCTGGGTCAACATTCAAGTCTCAGGCTGTCTTGGGCATGGTGCAGCCAAACAGGCATACTCCGGGGTCCCCTCTCCTGGACTTCCTGAGGATAACAGATTAACTAAGTTCCATGGGATGTCAGAGCAATCTGTTTGGTATATATGGAGATCCAAAATAAAGTTCTACCAGTGTATCTGAAACTCTTTAAAAGCCGTGCTGTATGAGAGGGTCCCCCCTCCCCTTCTCTTTTTTTCTTCTCCTGTGGTTAACAACGGGGTTTGGGGCAGTTTCTATCAGGAAAATGGAAAGGTGTAATGTGGCTTCCTGTCTAGCATCTGTCCTGGGGCTAACAGCAGATTGGGTGTGTGTAAGGGGTGGAGGTTCTACTTGGAAAATGGGGCAGGTTTAACAAACACGCCTTCCCCAGCCCCATGACCTGGTGTCGGATCAGCCCCCCTGCCACAGTTGTCTTTTTGAGTTTAAAACTAATTTAAGGGATCCCTTCATAGATCTGATGCTGAAGCCACGGGGCTTGGAAGTGCTTCGAACGGTGCATTTTTCTTATCCTTTGGGCACTTAATTTTTATACCTGAACATGCAATAAATACCCATTCTGGGTGGCATGAAAGCACACATGCTGGTTCACAATGGTAGTAGTGCACCATCTCTGGAAGCAGCTTGCTGTGGCAGGCCTATTCCACTCGGGTTGTTTCCAGCCATGGTACAGCTGGGTTGGCACCTGTCATGCCTGTATCCGGAGGCCAAGTGAGTTGGCTGCCTCAGGCACAGCATTTTGGGAGGCTGTGAAACCTTTCGGCAGAGAGGAAACAGGCCTCTGATAACAGGTGCCATGGTGGCAATTCCAGACATTGGTTTCAGCCAGTGGTTCTGTAGCTGTGGGGCAGGGGCTGTATTCCACCCTGAATTCACAACTATGGTTTTAGAAAGCTTGAGGCCTGGAGGGAGGCATGTGGGGCAGAAGAGGAGAGAGAGTCATTTCCTCACTGGTTGGTCCTGTTCCCTTTGTCTGGGTCAGAGTATTGCAAGTGTGGCATCCCCAAAGAAAAAGCTGTGCCCGGAGATGAATGCTGAAGAGGGAGCTGAGAGAGGGCGTGGAACAGAGAGGGAGCCAGGAAGGACAGGCTTGATCCTGGTTGTGGCTTTTGCACTAGGGGCTGGTCTCAAGGCTGCTGCTTGCGCAGGATTCTTCCTGTTCTGCTTTCAGGAGAATGACAGGTGTAGCAGCCCTCTCCCAGGACAGGGAGAGGCATTTTGTGCTTTATCTGCCTGGCATCCCTTGGGGATTGATCACACAAATGGACTTTTGCAAGAATAGACTTTTGCTAAAAACTCACATCTGTACAATGGCCTCTCCTCCATTTGCCATCATGCTTAGCATTGACAAAGTGCTTTTTTGCAGATGTGCTTACAATGATCCTGCAAAGCAGGCCAGTGTGATTATTGCCTCCATGTTACAGCTTGGAAGGAGGCTGAGAGAATAGTGATTTTCCTGTATTCATGACAGAGCAAAGATCTGCAGTAGGGGCTTGTAGGACGGGATTTCTCTGTGATGGGTGGCTGTCTCACAGGGTACCCCCAGTCTCAAGTGCACCTTAGGGCCAAAAAATCCTATGCGAGATTAATTTTTGCCCAAGCCATCTGTGCATGCCCTGAAGCCCCTCCCCGCAAAGCAAGCCTGTTAACATATCTTAAAGGTCTGTTTGCTTGGCAGAGTGTCAGGGCAGAAGCACAGACCTGCTCTACAAGTCAAATGCCTTCATAATGGGTGCTCTCTCCTGGCAATGACTAGTCACTGGCAGTCAGGGCAGGCTGGAATCCACAAGACAGAATCACTAACAGGCGTCAATTTTCCAGACTTGCCCTTTAAACTATTGCGTGCCCAGGAGGATAAATAAAAGTTTTATGTATTTGCCCAGCTGGCTACAGCAAACAGAGGCAGAACAATCACTGAGAAAAAAAACAAAGGTGGCTAAGTGACAAGACAGAACATCACAAAAGGTACTTGTCTTAGAACCAGGCCTGTAGCTGCTGATTCACGCAGAATTTGATGAGGGCTACTGCCAGCAGGGGATCAAAGGCCTTTGGGTTTGCCCAGTGTGGGTCCTGGTTTCTTTTGTAGAACAGCAGACCCCCACCCCCCACCCCATGCTACACAATGCCATCTGCTGCCTCCAGTACATCTGCTCTTTCAGAAACACAAGTCCAAATCTTCCTTGGGGCATATAGAACCGGTTAGATAGGGGTTGTTCTGGAGGTTGGAAGGAAAATTCACGCAGAAGTAAGATTTCCCTGCCCTTCCTCATATGCTTGGTGTCTACTTAATGCCAACATTGCCAGGCTGTTTCCCTTTATTGGTCTGGAGTGGCACATTGGGTCACGTGACTCATGAAGTCTCACTTCACAGACGGAAGGACTTCCTGTTACCACCTTTCAGATAAGTCAGGGTTCAAAAGAAATATTATCTAGGAAAGCAAATAAAAAGTACCTCCTTGCACCAATAACTCTTAAGTGGCTGGAATCTGTGGGAAAGGAGAACTCCTTTCATAGAGAGTCTGTTTTGGGTTGGCCTGGGGTCATATCCTGGGTGCAGCTGCCCATTTCACCATGAGGAGGCAAGAACCACCCGTGCCATCCCATGCTCCTTGCAGGAAGGGAGAGAGAGAAATGTGATGGGTGGAATATTCAGGTTTTCTCTGAGCAGGTCATGAGTTCTGAAGCTGGTCTGAATTGTCGACCTGTGGGTTGGTTTGTGCATTCAACCCATGATGACTTCACTGCTGCATGAACATGAATTGACCCAACTGACAAGCATGAGAACAAGATAGACGGAAGTGGGAATGAAAAACCAGCAGGGAGACGGAATTAGCAGACAACGTTCTGGTTTCCTCACCATTACAAACCAATAGACTTCAGGAAGCTTGGGAGGATCCTGATATATTGTCAGAGACAGAATAGAAAGTATTTTACATACCGTTACCAGATGTAAAGATCAGCTGGGGGTGCATTAACGTGGCAAAGCCACACTTTAATGAATAAAGTTTAAAAATACAGCAAGCAGATGAGAATGCTCTAGACTCGCAAGAAAGAAAGTGAACTTGATAAGGCCATCTTTAAGGGAAAGATAAAGGCAGAGTTACAAAGATCCAGAACAAGCCAAAGAGAAAACACACATGCTCCAGTCAGGGCTATTTTTAAGACCTTTGCAGGGTCTAAGAGCTTTTACTTCTGGAGGCTCCTCTCCATATCATATCAAGCATATTAAAATTATTCATTTTGTTCTCGCGATTTAAACGTCATTATTTTTATATTTAACTATGTAAGAGTTGAGTTGCAGTTGACATGATGTTACATTTAATTAAATATTTATTTTTGATTTTGCGGTTTTCTTTTTGTATTTTGGAAGCAATAATTTTTTAAGGTGTCAGAACTTTTCATAGGCTCTTGAAAAGCTCATAGGCTTGAGGCATTGTGCCTATAAGGCCTAATGGATAAAATGGCCTTGGCTCCAGTATAGGGTGAGCAGGGCATGAAGAAAGAAATCACAGAATTGGAATGTTCCTGTTTAGAGTGCCAGGGCTTCCTCTGAATCCACAGGCATCTGGAGATGTGCCTAAGGGGCGTTCCGCCTTATGGGCTGCAAGACTGGCAGCATCTCCCCAGGAGGGAGAGCCCAGCACAACCAGCAGAGAGCAGAGATGTTAAGAACTGTAATGCTAACTCATATCTCCATTGTTCAGGTCACTTTGAGATCTTTTAAATTTGAAATGTGCTCACTAAAATGTATTACATGAATAAATACATCTGTTGCATCGGAGCTGGTGGGAATGGAAAGGAAGTTTTTGTCTGTAGCACAGGATCCGTGGTGGCTCGTTCACCAGGTGATGCCGTAAACAGCAAACAAGCATGCACGGCCCCTTGGTCAGATCAAAGATCAGCTCTCTCTGAGAGATTCCTATGATTTAACTTTGCTCATTTATTGGCAGAGATTGGGTGGGCTTTTCTCTTCAAATGTAGCTGGGGTTAGGAAGAACAATTCAAAATATTAACCATAGGAAGAGAGATTTTTTTCCCCTTTCTGATACTAGTGTTCAATAGTAGGTGCAAGACAGAAAAGTCGAGGTGGGCACAGAACGGGAAAAACCCACTGGCCATGGGTCCATGGTCCATGGCATTTCACAGACCACGGACCATGAACTTTTCATGGTCCAACACTGGTTCACGAACCGACCAGCTCGTCGGTCTGGGCCAGCACTGGGAGCGCTTTAACACACACACACACACACACACTCCAGATGACTGAAGCAAGAGACGGGATTCCCTTGTGCGGCAGGGAAACGGCCTTATAAACTCCAGCTGGCCCGTGGCACGGGGAGCACTCTAACCCCCTTGCTCCAGCTGCCTGCCGGCCACCAGTCAGCTGGAGCAAGGGGGGATTTAAATATTAAAGCGCTCCCTGCACTGCTTGCCAGTGGGGCAGGGAGGCTTTAACAGACCACCGGACTGGTGAAAAAGTCTGTGAAGTCCATGGAAAACAGGAGTCCCATGACCTGCTGGTTCGCAAATGCCAAACCAGCCCAGTCCATGTTAAATTTTGGTCCATTTTCCAGTCCGTGCCCACCTCTACAGACAAGTAATTAAATTGTGGCATTCACTGTCAGTGGCTATAGTGCTGACCATGAGTGAAGGTGACTTTAAAATGTTAGACAGATTCATGGAGGAGGAAGGAACTGTCTGGAAGCCAGACCTGTGACAGGCCAGTCAGCCAAGCAAGTCAGCAGGTGGCACTGCAGTCAATAAGGGCTGCACAGGCTTGCCCCAGTTCTGCTCAGGTCTTCGCTGAGCCAGGGCCAGTGGTGGAAAGTGGAGGATGGGGAAAAGAGAAGATGGAGGCCTATGCTCATATAAATGCACATGAGAATGTATACACCCATGGAGCTTGTGCCACACAGAGAATTAACTGCACTTCTGGGCAGTTTATTAGGCAACTTAAAACGGCCCGATAGCTCCCAAACAATGGTTGTCCTTCCAGGAGTGGGGGAAATGTTATTCTTCATAGAAAAGCTGTGCTAACACTGACCAAAATGCTTTCTCTCTCTCCACCCCATCCCACCCCAACCACAGAAGGCTCTCATTCTCGGAAGCGAAGAGGGCTCCTCCAACTGGCTGGGGCCATTCAGTGCACAACTGGGCGCACTCCTTTTGCCTACATGCGCTATGGGTGCTTCTGCGGTTTGGGGGGCAACGGCTGGCCCAACGACAAAGTAGACTGGTAAGCAAGGCAGCTGATGAGTGAGCCAAACGCTGCCTCATGTTTTACGTTTTCCATCTAACCAGGTATTCTCAGGTGTAGCAAAAGATGGCAACCCAGGATGCGTAGTGTAAAACGTTTGGGAGCCATGCAGGAGTCTGACCACCTCGTTTGCAGCAAGCTAGCCAGCTGAGGCTACAGAGGGCAAGCAAAGGCGAAGTTCCTCAGCATGGGTCCATGGAACAAGCCTGAAAAGAACCAATCACCTTTTTGGGCTGTGGAGTTTCAAATGTATTCTAATGCTAAGATATTTACAGAAAAAGAAATGTTGCTGATAGAACAGTGGAGATAGAAGGCAAAGAGGAAGGAAATTAAATGGGTGCTTGGGTGGCAAAGAGGAGAGAGATTAAATGGATGCCTAGGAGACAGAACAAGAACGAGATAGCAGAAGAGAACAGAAGACTTTATTCATTTATTTAGAACATTTATAGGTCACTTCTTCAGAGATCTCCTAAAGTAGATAGTCCAGCCTGAGGCTTTCCTCACCTTTAAAACATTTCTGTTCAGCTCTGACATCTAGTTATCTTTTTTTTAATTAAAAAAAAGTATACTGCAAAATGTTTTGAATCCTGTGTCCCTGAGCAAAGGGGACGGACAGCAGTTGGACTCCAGGTCTGCTGGGAATCTTGATGGGACCTTGCTGTGTCCCAGCCAGAATGGCAGAGTCTAGATCACTTAACAGGCCAGGCCATTCGGTGAAGAAAGATGGTCTAAAAGTGTCTTAAATAAGTTGTACCTCACATTTAGAAAACACAGGAACACTTGGCAGTGGATTGTGGGGAAATTTAGCTTTAAGAAGTAGGCCACACAAGCCTGAGATCTGCCTGCCACTACTCAGAACTGACATACATGGAGAAGAAACACAGTTCAGATGACATTCCTGGGGAAAGTTAAGAATATGCATCGGCAGCCCTACAAAGACACCACATCCTTAAACTGCTTTCTTTAGACTCTAAAAATATAGGCTTCCATATCACTTTATGACCATCTGGCTTTTGCTATTTTAAGCATTTATAAACCCAGCCTGAGACATAGTTTTGCAGACTGAGATTGCTACTCTAACTGCTAAACTAAGAGCACAGCGTGGCCTTTTATGTCCAAGGCTGGCTGCTTAATTTGCAATATAATCATGGACCAGGCCTGAGAATGCTTTGTCCAAAACCGAGATTGAGATCTGGGCTACCAGGGCAGTTTCCTGTTTTTAAGGTGTGGCATAGGCCAGATGGGAATGTCAACCTCCTCCAGTCAAGCCATTTGTGGCTGGCTATTCTGATAGAGAGTCGGAAAGAGTGCGACCTCTAATGCCTATATGGGAATTCTCTCTCTGTGCATGCCAGCTCAGCTGTCCTCGTTTAGTGCACTCATAACCTCCTATTACTCCCCTTTAATGCTTAAGAACAGAAATGCTTCACTTCAAATCAGAGTCGAGCAAAAAGAGGACTAAAGCTATCAAGTCTCAAGGAGTAGAGCACCATCATTCTTGTACTTTCCAAGCTTCAAAGCCAAAGAGCAGCATTCCTTAATATAATCTGGTGCTCAGGAGGGTTCAGTGTTTTACACAATTCTTTTCTTGTATAAGCCCTGTAAAAGGAGACAATTCCTATGCTGCAGACGGAGGCAGTAAATAGTGGCTTGCCCAAGGAAGTTGATAGCCAAAGGGAAATTTGAATCAAGGATTTTCCTCCCCTATTTCCCCTGATGTGTGTGTTACCTGCCCTCAAGTCACTTCTGACTTAAGGTAACCCTACAAATTAACAACCTCTAAAACGTTCTATTATTGACAGCGTTGCTCAGGTCTTGCAGACTGAAGGACAAAGCATCCTTTAGTCAAGCCATCTCATCTTGAGTTTTCCTCTTTTCCTATTGCCTTCAACTTTTCATTATCTTTTCCATTAAGTCTTGTCCGCTAATGAAGTGACCAAAGTACAATAGCCTCAGTTTCATCATTTTACCTTCTAGGGAGAATTAGTTCTTTTGGCAGCCCATGACATCCACAAAACTCTTCTCCAACACCATACGTCAAATTACTTGTCCTGTTATCTGCTCTCAAATCAAACTGGTTAATTTTCTAATCTCAACTCAGATTAGAGATAACTCTAGTTTGAAGTGGTCCTGCACAAGCTCCGCGCACAGCGAGAAGAGGTGCATCCATTTCATGGCTGTCCTTAACTTCCTGGGTTTCCTACAGGAACCTTGTAGGTAAATGCGCTTGGGGAAAATGTGCCTTGCCTCCACCAGGTGCAATTATAATACAGGTGTGTCAAGTAATGCTCTAAATGAGCTCTATAATAAAGTCATTTACTCCCCATGTGAAACTCCAGCCCAACTCACTGATCCCAGTGCAGCAGTCAGTGACATATACCACGTGCTCTTGGTCATCAAGTGCAGAAAAGAGTGGCAGGGCTGTGCACTGTAGTGGAGAAAGTGCTTCAGGTTATGTGCTGAGAACATTTAGGAATTGCCATGTAGATCAAAGAACGCCAGTGATCTAGTGAAGCAGGGCTTTACTGAGCAGCCTCTGCCATAGGCATTGAATAGGCTAAGCTGAAACTCAAACCCTTGCAACTAAAATTATAAGACACTAAAAATAGTTTGGCTTGGTCTCTCGTCTGGACTGCAGCATCTAAACATTTTTCAGAGGGCCTTGGGGCACAGCCTGCATTCCAGAAACACACTCAATTTCATTTGCCCAAAGAATTCAGGCACTTGGGGGATGCTGAGTTCTGGGCTGTCCAGAGCATTTGGAGATGTTCTTGTTTTGCTGCTGGCAGGTGCTGCTTTAAACATGACTGTTGTTATGGAAAAGCAGAGAAAGCCGGCTGCGCACCCAAAACAGAGAGCTACCTGTGGGAGTGCGAGGACAATGCTGCCAAATGTGGTAAGTAAATTCTCTGCTTTCTGGGAGGAACATGCCCTAGCAGGGTAGGTAAGCTCTGCCATAAGTTACTGTCCACTTCAATGCCTACTGTACCTTCGTTCAGACTAAGCATCGGGCAAAGATCATTTCCCAAACCTGACCAAGAGAACATTGTTGCAAGTCATGAATTCCAGAGATTGGGCTGTTGTGGGTGGCAGGGGACAAGAACTACATATAGAACAGGCCCTGAAGTGGAGAGTAGTCCATAAAAAAACCTTAAATACCACAATACGTTTGATAATTTGAATGGTGCCACAAAACACACTGGTCCTTCGAAGATGCCAAACATTCTGCAAGATATAGATTCCCTAATATACTTCTGTAAGATAGATCAAGATGGGTAGCTGTGTTTGTCTGTAGCAGTAGAAAAGAGCAAGAGTCCAGTAGCACCTATAAGACTAAAATTTGTGGTAGGGTATGAACTTTCGTGAGTCACAGCTCACTTCTTCAGCTCACTTCTGAAGTGAGCTGTGACTCACGAAAGCTCATACCCTACCACAAATTTTGTTAGTCTTACAGGAGCTACTGGACTCTTGCTTTCTTTTTAATACTTCTGTAAATAAATGTTCTAACTCCATGCATGACCATAAAATCAATCTAACAGCCAATTAGTAACAACCAACCTAACAATTAGCCTAATTTAACTGCTTCTTGCTTTGTTTTCTTTTGCAGATGATATCAAAGACAAATGCCAAAAAATGGCCTGCAAGTGTGACCGTGAGGCAGCCAAGTGTTTGGCGAAAGCACCCTACAATTCAACATACATTTTTTGGCCAGAGGCTCGGTGTGGAACATCCAGCCCTCCTTGTGAAGATGATTAAGACACATCATCACTCAAGCTTGCCGTGGAGGAGGGCAGGCAATGGGGCTGGATAAAGACTCATGTTTTTTTTTTTAAAAAGGACTAGCAGGACCTGTCAACTCCTGCTTTCCCAGCGAATTCAGCCATTGTGAAATTAACAAGGAACAGTTGGGTATAACATCGGAAGAGCCCTACTGAATCAGACCTGTGGTCCTTTTAGTCCAGCATCCTGTTTCACACAGCAGCCAACTAGCTGTACTGGAGGGCTAACAGATGGGACACAGAAGGCCTTCCCCTGATGCTGCTTCCTAGCACTGGATTCATAGGATTGCTGCCATTGGGTGGGGAAGTTCTCTTTAATAACTGTGGCTAATAGCCCTTGATGGACCCTCTCCTCCATGACTCTGTCTGTCTTTTAAAGCCATCCATGCTCATGGCCATCACTTTGTCCACTTGCAATGAATTCTACAATTTAATTGTTTGTTGAATAAAGTAGTATTTCTGTTTGCACCTATTGCCCATCAATTTCATTGGGTGTCCCTGTGCATTAGTATTATGGGAGAGGGAGAAAAATCTTGTCTACTTTCTCCACTCCATGCATTCTATAAACCTCTATACCATCCCTCGCCTAAGGCATCCTTTCTCTAAACTGAAAAAGCACTAGGCTCTTCTGACACACCTTGTAGGAAAGGTATGCCAATAATCATCCTGGTTTGTAGACCTGGAGTTGGCATGCCACACAGTCTGCATCAGCTCTTACATTTCTACATTCCTGATTCCTGGTCAGTTGGCACACCACACGGGAATCAGGGGTGTAGTGTCAATATGTTTCATCTGAGCACAATAAGTCTCTCATCCTTCTCAGAGCACAATATTCCCATACACTCTAAGTAATATTCTTACATGTCTTAAGGTCCACTGTGTTCCTCTCGCTATGCTTCATAGATAAGACAAAAGCATGATCACAGCATATCTGCTTAGCTAGCTGTGACTGGTTTAGAATGTGTAACTGTTGCTATAGACATATTTGGTCATTGCTCTTTTCCGGGACTTCCTGAAAAACTTTCCAATAAAGCCCTCACCTCCGAAAGGAGGGACAGACTTGGCATCTGGATCTCTGTCTCCTGTCTTCACTACACTGGTTGACCTTTCTGCACTTTTCCCAGCTCTGTAATATTTTTGAGGCATAACCACCAGAACTATATACAGTATTCCAAATGTGGCCACACCATAGATCTATATAAGGGCATCACAATACTGGTTATTTTCAAGTCCCTTCCTAATAATCATCAGCATGGTGTTAGTTTGCAGCCTCACACTGAACTAGCATTTTTATGGAATTATCTACTACAGTCCCATGATCTCTTTCCTTCACAGTGTACACCTGTTCAGACGCCATCAGAATATTCTAACATTAGGATTTTAGGTTCCAGTATACACCACCTTGCACTTATGTACGTTGAACATCATCAGAGCTTAAAGAGATCCTCCTGGAGCTCTTCACAGCCTTGGTTTTCACCATCCTGAATAATTTGGTATTATCTGCAAACTTGGCCTCTTCATTGTTCCCCCTCCATTCCAGATCATTTATAAACAAATTAAACAGCACTGATCCCAATATCGATCCTAGTGGGAACCGACTGCAGAAACTGTCCATTGATTCCTATGTTATGCTTCCCGTTTAACCAATTTTTAATCTGCTCCATGACTAAGCGTACTCAGGAGTCTTTGTCAAACACTTTTCTGGGAAGCATACAAAATCCACAGGATCACCTTTATCCACACGCTTGCTTCCTTCTACATGTAGCCTGGAAGACAGCTCTCTACCTTGACTCAGCCGATAGGGCCACATGGATCCATGCTATGGTTACCATGAGGCTATTGTAATGTACTCTACATGGCTCTTCCATTCAAGACAACTTGGAAACTCCAGCTGGTATAGAACACTACGGCTCAGTTGCATTCGAGCACTAGGAAGAGCATGCATGCCACAACCATTCTACAGTCACTCCACTGGTTGCCAATCAGTTACTGGGGGAAATTAGAAAGGCAACCCCAACGTTTACAATTTCACAGAACGTGCAAATTTGAAATGCTCAGGAGGGCATTTTTCTCAAGGGAATAGAACTGGTAATGGAATTGCTCCAGAAATCACTTTTAAAAGGGAGTAGGACTGTAGTCTATCACAACGTTTATTGTATGTATCCCTTTCTTTTCTCTGCATTGTCCTCTACCTTTGCAACCCACTTTCTGCATATGTTGTCATGCCTTAATTCTGTTTGCATTTTTCTCCAGTTCAGTGATCCCAATCTTGCATTGTTTACTGAAGTTACTGTTTACTGTTGTGCAATCTGACTGAATTTTTAAAAATATTTTGCAATGCACCTTGAGTCTCAACAAAAAAGGCAGGCTATATAAATGAAATAAACTCCCAATGTTTTTTGAGGCAGTACTTCCTTTGCTGAAGCCACGCTGATTCTCCGTCAGCAGGCTTTGTTTCTCAATATGCTTAATAATCCCATCTTTAACAACAGTTTCTGAAATCAGTAGCTCCTCATTTTCTACAGTGAAAACAAATACAAAGAATTCATTCAGTTTCTCTGCATTCTCCCTGGCATTCTTTAACCTTTCGCTCTGTTGTCAACAAACGGCCCAACCATCTCCCTGTCTGTTTCCTGCTTCTGATATACTTGAAGAAATTCACATTGTTTCTCTTAATATTTTTTAGCAATCTGTTCCTCAAGTTCTCTTTCTGCTTGTCTTTACTGTCCATTTACACGTGTTTTGCCCCAACAGAGGTGCTCCTTTCTGTCCATCTTTTTCCTCGGGGTTTCTGACCGCACAAATGACAGCAGGCTGCAGCCTAGCCCTTCTTCCTGGATTATGTGGTACCTCAGCCAAACTTGGGACATCTTGTTTCAGTTTGGCAAGAAAGCCTCCTCTTAACTTAATTCAAAGTGTGCTTACAGCCAGTTTTTCTTCAGAGCTAGTCTTGTGAAAAAGTGTTCTGTCCCTAAGTAAACTTTTGTCATGACATGTTTTCAGCCTACTATGATGCACAATCCATTGGGAACTTGAGGTACTGTTTAGGAGGAGTACAAGAAACTGGGCCCTATTAGATCAAGGGAAGCCACAAACAAAAATATAGAAGCAGCAAGAGGCATGTGAAAATGCCGAAGTATGCCTGTCCTTGTGTCCCAAAAGTTTATGGACAGAAATTTTAGAAAAAGAAACAACCTTGTTTAATTCTCAAAAAAGGTTCCTATGCAAATCTGAATATCATAGTAATACAAATGCATAATCTAGCTTTCATTTTTCAAGACCAAGCATTTAAACCAAAGTTAACTGTGGTTTGGTTTACATTTATACAAACAGCAACAGATGTGGCACTTATTATACAAAACCACCATTTCACAGTTGGCTATTTGCATGCAGGATACCATTTTGTTTTTGTTTTTTTAAAAAGTGATTGTAGTTGGCAAGTGGACTTAGAAAATTAATACAGCAACAGAAACATCAGATTTCTCCTTCAATTCATAAAAATGGTGAGGGGAGGGGGAGGAGGAAGTCAAAGTCAGGTTTGAAATATTTTTAAAAAGGGGTAAGTACCCATTTAGGTGATAAGTATTCCTTTAAAGTATACAAATGCCCAGAGTAGATACACAAAACTTTTTCAGAATACAGGAGGCTTTTGCCAGGTTTCCCAAACTACCCTTCCAGAGACTGAAAAAATCAGAGAGAGAGAGGGAGAGAGAGAAACAAGAGAATGCAGACACCCAAGAAAGCAAGACTGGATTCCCTGGGAAAGACAGTTCCCAAACAACCTGGCTGCTCTAAAAGAAAAAACAGAAAGACTTCCCCCAAAGCAAGTTAAGCAAAAGGGAGAAATCAATGCGAGTTTATCACTGTAGAAGGAATAAGTAGCCTGCCTTCTAATAAGCCTTCAAGGTGGCTCAAGACAGCCACTACAAGGAACAGTCCAAGAGATCCTTCGATCAAAGCACTTGCGTTTCCAGGCGACGCACCTCCTTGACCACAAGGTCAATGTTTATAATGGGGTTGAAGTACAATGCCCAGTAGAACAGGCAGTTGCAGACAAACTGAGGAATGAGAGGCCAGAAAATGGCCACCAGGAGTCCCTGGGTGGACACCTTCCAGAAGTGGCTCCACATCCGATGAGGGATAGTCCTGGGGAGAGAGACAGAGGAGGGACATTATGCAGGCTCTGACACAGCTTCAGGAATGAAGCCTGAATCATCTGCAGGCTTTGCAGAAGCCAAGCTGAAACAGCCCCGCCATTCTAACACTTGCTCCAAGTCACTCTTTTAAATTTTAAAGGAGAATGTTAAATGTGCCCAGAAGTGGAGCTTCTCTAAGCTCACAGACAGAGAATTTTCTTTTCTGAGTAGGAGGAAAGGACCTGAAACTTGGGTAATATTTTGGAAACAGGAAAGAAAGTAACAACTGTTACGTTAAAAAACACCACCTTACTTTGATTTAAGTGAAAACACTATTTGAAACAGAAGAGTGGAAATGTTTGTTTTAGTAGTTAACTCCACCCACCATTTCTTCAAAGGGCCTTTTACAAGCTAACACAGCCACTCCACTGGAATAAAAACCAGGCTTGCCCAAAAGCACAAACTAGCAGCTGTAAGGCCTAACATTCATTTTTGCTCTGTGATTCAATATTAAAGATATGTATCAACATAAGAAGCTGCCTTCAGACCACTGGTCCCTCCAGCCCAGTACTGGTTACTCTATGTGGGGTCTTTGGAGGTTTCCCTTGATCCCACTATCAGAGTTCTTTTTAATTGGACATGTCAGGAACTGAACTTTCAGTGTGCAAATCAGGAGCTTAGCTGTCAAGTCCAGACTCGTAAAGAACAATTCT
This sequence comes from Eublepharis macularius, assembly GCF_028583425.1. Lineage (NCBI taxonomy): Eukaryota > Metazoa > Chordata > Lepidosauria > Squamata > Eublepharidae > Eublepharis > Eublepharis macularius. Next base: position 29,410,461 of record NC_072801.1, on the reverse strand, counting down.
CTGTTCAACAGCCACCAGTCAGCAAACAAAGGGAAAGAAAACTCTTGGGGAAACACAGAATTTGGCAGACCAAGATGGAGAAGACGTTCCTCAGCTGCAGGGCAATAGGCAGAGACACTTCTGCCTCTGTGCCCTTGACCTTTGAACAGGGCTGCGAGGATACACGGAGAAACGGCCCTAGGGGCACAGAGCTCTCAAGAGTTATTCTGCAGCTGGGCTCTGGAGTCAGGAACTGCCACCTGCTGCTACCTCTGCCTGGAAATGGCTTCATTCATTAAGACTGGCTCCCAAAATCCCAAGCTTACAATTCAAAGCCATAAACACAGTGATGGCAGCACCTGCTGCCACAGAAACAAAGAGCACCAGTGAAGTAATTTTGCTTCAGATCAAAGAGAAGCCTTGCCTCTGTGGGGGCGACGGCTTTGTCTTGAGGCTAACAGAAATGGGGAACAGAATGATGCCTTTACCCTCGAGTTTCCTCCTCAAGCTTCTTGCCGCTTCTGCTCTTCCTGCTCCCCCCCCAAGAATCACAACCTCAGCTGGAGCGTGTACAGAACTTACTTCAGTTCCCTTCTTGACCAAAGCCTCCAGAAGGAGAAGAGCTCCAGGACAGAAAGCAGCATGGCATTGACAATGATGAAGCGAGATGTCCAGTAATGCACCTCCAGCCAGTCCCAAGCAAACTCGGCAATTAGCTGGTAGGGCAGGAAGGAGTACTTGACCAGGAATTCTCGCCACTGTTTCCAAGCAGGCTCCTTCAGATCCTAAGGAGACAGAATTCATCACAAGAATGAAGCCTGAGACTGAACACAGAGCATTTCTTGTTCAGATGCCACTGTTAGAATCTGCTTGGTGCTGCTGACACAAGACCCTCACCACACTCTCCCCAACAGCTTCTTCTTCCCAGGAAGCAAGAAACTTCCTGCCAGCACACCAGGGGACGGAACTGCCTTCAAAACAGTCAGATGATCCCAGGTGTAACAGACAGGAGAAGGGCCAGGGTGGGTCTTAGCCCTTTCAGCACATCACAAACTGAGTTGCTCTTTTACCAGGAATTCTGTTTTCGTTCCCCACACAATCAACAAGCCAACTCTTTCAGGGCGGATTAACAAGCACAGAATTTGGTTGTATTACCTAGTTCAATTTCAAACATTTACAGTATCCATCTGAAAACCTCAATGCAGCATACAAAAACATAAATGCAGGCTATACCCAGTTAGTGTCTCTAAAATCATAATCCAGAAAGACTGGAAACTTTTCTCCTCATCCCTGATAGAGACGACTGTTGAGAGGTGTTGGGTGGCTCATTGGAAATTTTCTTTTTTTGGGGGGGGGCACACATTTTGGTGCTTCCCTCCCTTGCCTAATGAGAAAACTAGCCCTGTGCCTGCTCAAGCACCAAGAGTGAAACTTCCAAGCATCCAACCTGCTTGCTCCCCTATCAAGACAGACTGTCAAGCTGTGAATATTTACCAGAAGTTTTGCCAGAATGTCCTCAAGCTCCTCCTCTTCCTGCTTCGGACAGATGGTGTGGATGAAAGGAAGAAAGAGCTCCGTGTAATCAAAGAGGTACAGGTAGAGGATGGTGAGCCTTGGGGAGCTCTTCAAGGCATAGAGTAGGAACAAGGACTTGCCTGGATGCACAGCCTGAAAGGGAATGAGAGCAAGAGTGGAACACACGAAATGTAGAAAGTGAGGTGGTGACAGCTGGCTAGAACAGAGGCTCAGAGCCAGTGTTTCCTGGGCAGAACGAGTAAAACCAAGGCATTTGGCAAGAAGGTTTCTGTGGAAGAAACTTTGCATCATCTTCCCCTTGATTTCTTGTGAATTAAACAGGCCACCACCGGCCATGGAAATCCTGGGTAACGCTCCAGCCTGTTAAGAGGCAGGCTCTGTTCTTCTGCTTTGCCACTTCAGGCCAGAGAAGGCAGGTTTGGGATATTGCTATGGATGGCAGAATGAGACAGACAGATCTGACCCAGGGACACCACCTGCCCTGAAACCCATGCATGGCTCCTATCAATTTCAACAGGGCTGTGAGAATCTCGGGGAGGAGGTGCACTTTAGACTTCCCATCTGAGCTCCAAAACGTCTTGGGTCTGCCCCATTCAGGCACCATCTGCATCTTTAACTACACCTTCAAACTAAAGCATGTGAAGCGAGGAAAGAGTTAACCAATAATAAATCTGATTGCCAGTATTAAATTCGAATCACCCAACAGCCTGCACAGAGAGGCACTTGTGGAGAAAATTCTTTTAATGATGGAAAGGAGGAAGCATTTGTTGCTGACTCCTTCATGAAATTGCATCAAACCCCAGGGCTGATGCAGCCTGCAGAGATGGAATTGGACTGAAGGTTCAGCCAGACAATATGCTCAGCGTTCTGTGTCAGGAACTCACAGCACTTTTTAAAAGCCACTTACCAGGTGGAGGCACAAGTCAGTGTATGCGTGTTACACCTTCCCTCCTGTGCCCTTTTCCCAATCTAAAACTGTCCCGGGGAGTCTCTATTTGCCCAGAAGAGAAAACTATAGTGTACTGGTGCTACGTCTACATCAGGTTTCGCAAGGGGGCTAGCAGTGGCTCCTCGAGGCTGTTTTAGATTGGGAGAGTAATGGGACAAGAAGTTTAAACCCATCCCATGCACTTGATCCAAACTGGATACCCGTGACTTTCAATGAATGCTGGGCGCTTCTGAAGCGGAACGCTCAGTGTTTCATCTGGTGAGACCCTAAGCAGGTGGGGAGGACCCCCCCCCCACGCCTTGGATCACAGTGGCCTGCCCATGGATCTGCTGCCAAGGCAAAAGAAGTCGCTGAAGGTGTGGAGCCCCCCAGGCAAGAGGCTCCTGCACATTACTAACTTACCTTGTACTCCCACAGGTTCTGCGGTGGCTTAACGCCTAGCGTCTTCACCCGGTCCAGTTCCATCATAATGGCTTTTCTGTGGCTGCTGTTCTCTATGTCATAAGGAGCCCTGGCAAAATCTTCGTCTGTTAATGTCAGGAGGAGCCTGAAACATCAAATCCTCTTGTCACAGAAGAAACGCTCCCCTGCCCTGAGCTTCAAGCAGAAGCACTGCAGCAGCAGGACCAGAATCACATACCAGTAAACATCACACTTATGGGGCCAGCAAATGCCCATCACACAAGCAAAAGGCAGACACCTAGCTCCATCCACGTTCTAAAAGTTCAACACTTTCCTAGTAAGTTGACAAGCAGGTGCCCTAGTACTAACAGGAAAACTGGTTGTGGAAACTTACTTTCACTACAAACACTTTGCCCAAATGTTCACATCACCTGAGGGACACAAAATCTTTGATAAGCGAGGCACCGCATGCTGGCCTCGACACATCAGTTCCAGCACCACTGGCAGGACCTTCCTCACCTGCCATTCACTCTCTCCAGCAGAAACCGCTCCCTGTACAGTGAAGCCCAGGGCCCCAGTTGACCGAGCCAGTGAATCACCTCTTCGGCACTCCACCTGGACACAGGCTTGTGGACAAGGAGGTCATCTTCTTGCTCTCTGCTGCTCCAGTGATAGCCAAGCAAAACCACCTGCAGAGCAGTTAAGAGAAGCCCACAGAAAAGCTTAGGTGTATAGCAGGGATGTGTGGAGATGGTGGTTTAATATAAGAGTGGAACAGAGAAGGGGGGAGCAGAGAAGACACCTGGCTGATCTTCAGAGTCTTGACTGGCCCAAAGCATGCAACTTCCTCAAGCGACAGTATATACTGCAAGTGGAAGAGCTTTGTTAGCACAGGGGGAGAAATCATGCCTTTGCCCCAAAGACTCAGCATGAGCAGCACCTGGGGGCTGAAGCACACAGCACAGGTTCCCCCCACACATTTAGCAAGTTGGCCCACATCTCCCAATAGCCCACCAGAAAAGAACCCACGTGAAGTACAGGGAGGTAGGGAGGACTCTTGGGACGCCCATCCCTTTCCCTTGAGGGCAGCAGCCATAGACCAGCCACCCCCATTAGTGGAGAGAAAAAAAGGCAGCTATAGCCCAAAAAAGGCAGGTAGAGACCATGATGTGCTTTCCCTGCTGACAGCATGAGGGCAAGAGCACAGCCTGGGTAAGGCTGATCTTTCTCCCCATTTTCAGTGGCTAAACCAGCTGCTGAACTTATGACCTGCCTCGCATGAAAACCACTGGCAGAGAGCCATTTAAAAGGGGGAACGTACCGCCACGCAAGTCAAAGCAGTCAGAACTCCAGAGAAAAATCCCCCTCCTCGAGGATTAATTCTTCTTGCATTTGGTGCTGCTGACATCTGATCATTCCCATACTTCTGAAATGCTGTGAGGCTACGAGAGACGTCGCTATTTTGCTGGATGTCATCTTTTCGCTGCTCAATAGCATCCGGGAATAGCTTTTCAATGGCGTCCCTACAAAGTGAAGAGTAGCTTTACAAAACTCCTTTCAAGAGGATCACAATGGCAAGGGCCACCTCTGCTGCAGAGCTCCCTTACGTGCCTTAGCAGGAGAACCAATGGGGGGTAGGGATGGGGAGAAGTTCAAGAGCAGAAATGAGAAGCCCATGGCCCAAATTTTCACAGAGCCAAGCAGCTCACTGGGTGACCTCACATCAGTCACTGGACCTCAGCTAAACGTTTCTTCAGAATTATTTTGAGGACAAGATAGAGAGATGCCTGTGTCTGCCCTGGAGCTCCTTGCAAGAAACAGGGAGGAAAATATAAAAATGATTCTGATTCCCGGCCCATTACAGCCAGTGGAGACAAGCAGACTAGTTCTGCTGTTTTCCTAGCCCCCAGTAAGAAAAATGCAGTGCTTCAATACCAAAAATGATCAGTTGGGAAAGTCATGGGCATTTAAACAGCCTAAGCGGTAGGATACAATAGAGAAGAATGAAAATCCAAGCACCAGTAATGCTAACTAATCCAACTATGAATTGTCTAGCAGAAAAGTTATTAACTTTCATTTATACCCCTCCGTTCTCTCCAATGGGGACCCAAAGTGGCTTACATCTTTCTCCTCTCCTCCATTTTATCCTCACAACTGTGTGAGGTAGGTTAGGCGGAGAGTGTGTGACTGTCCCAAGGCCACCCAGAAAGCTTCTGGCAGTGGGAATTTGAACTTGGATCTCCCAAATGCTAGTCTAGCACTCTAACCACTACACCACATCGGCTCTAAACATTTAAAATAAGGAAGTAAAGCCATGCGTCTTAAAACACCAGAAGATTACACATCGTACCCACACAATCACCTGAGGAGGATGTTGACCTTGGGGAACCCTTCCCATTTCTCCCTGCATTCCGGACACTCATTCTTCTTGGAAGACGTCCACCACAGGGCAAGGCAATGCCTGCAGAAGCTGTGCCCACAGTTCAAGGTGGTCGGGTTGATCAGAATGTCATAACAGCAATGGCAAGAGAATTCGCTCACGGAGATCTGCCGGCTGAAAACAGGAACAGCAGCCGCCATCATGTCCAGCTTCTCTGCTCTGCTGTGCAATTGTACATCCTCCTCCATATTCTGTCTTGAAACTGCCTGGACAAAGACTTCTTAGAGTGTGCAGTACGTTACCAATTCTGGAAAATTGCAGAAAAAGGTGATTTTGCTTCTCTTTGGGATGATACAAGACAAGACAGACAAGGAGGGAAGGTCATGCGATTGGAATGGAAAAATTCTAAGAGACGACATCGTTGTCACAAAAAAGAATGCAGTCATAACAGACAGGAGGCTGCCTGATTAGGAATTAACTTTCCACCAATGAATACGTTAACAAAAGCTGGATTATCAAGAGTTGGCTTAATCATGCAGAGACTGGAGCGGGCAGAATGCACTGCAGGCCTGGGGATGATATAGCATAGCAGTTATGTGGCTGGGATGCAAATCAGCACTCTTCTGATTCGAATCTCACTGCTGCCATGAGTTCAGCAGGTGGCCTTATGTAAGCCACGCCTCTCAGCCCTAGTCCCCAGCTGTATTGTGGAGATAATGATACACTGACTTCATTCACTGCTCTGAGTGGGGCACTAATCTGTCTAGAAGACCGGGATATAAGTGCAGTTATTATCAGATGGATCATGAGGCAGCAGCTCAAAAAGGGTACAGGTGTGGGGGTGGGGGTGGGGGAAGGAATCCTTTGACCAGAAGCCTGGAGGTGTCTTTCCTAAATTGCCCTCCCCTACCAACTAGGGCAATTTCTGGCTATTCCAGCCAAGTGTGTCAGATGAAGAGACTGGAACAGTGGATTTACTAGGAAGGTTCCTTGTACTTGAAACATTCTGGGACTTTTGGGTACTCTACTACCCACAATCCCCAGAAGTAGAGAGTCAGCTAATCTTTCAGTCTCCAGTTGGGGAGAAAGTATACGCCCATCTTCAGATTTCTGAAGCGAACTAAAATGTCAAAACTGAATGACATTTTGGGCCAGGATCCCCTAGACATGACGTAAAGTTCCTAAGAGATGGCATAACTAGTGAATGAACAGATTAAACAGAAGCAATGACACCCCAGGAGGGACTAAGAAATCATCTCAGCTAGCACTGAAAAATAATGAGCAATGTCTGACAAAAATGCAGAACATAGGAGTGCAGGCAGGTGAATCCTCAAGAGGTGGTTGCAGCATCTACGGAGATGCCTAGAACAACCCTGCCACAAGTAAGCATGGGCTCCAGAACCCCATTCTCTTTCTGTCAAATAGACGAACCTTCATGGTAAGTCCAATGTCCTATTTTCATTTGAGAACAGGATATGAGATGTTATCAAGCAGTAGGTCCATCCCGGGAGGGAGAAACAGCCACCAAAGAAAAAGGTTCTGACAGCTCACTGAAGAACCCGTTGGCCAGAAGCCACAGTGGCTGAGGCAACAGTGACCATCATTTAATAGCACACAAACATGGATACTGATGTCCACGCATGGACAGATGTCTCAAACAAGGCATCGGTGCCAAATACTGCCAAGGCAGCTGTGCTCCAAATCAAAAGCGCTATATTAAGTTTGGGTATGAACATGCCAATGCTATGCATTCTCAGATCTGTTTTTAGTGTCAGCACAGAGACCTTCTTCCCCTTGATAACCGGATGTCAGATCCCTGAAGGGGAGGATCTCATGCTGTAAAGGAAATGGGGGGGGGGGGTATTGTCGGGCAATTGCTTTCCCTTGGATGGGAATCTTTTGTTCAAAATGAAAGTGGGTTGTCTTCCTGCAAGCAACAGAAAACAGAATGAACCTCAGGCACAAGGCATGGCAAAATCAGGACATCACCTTACTTTGTGAAGGACATTCAAGACCTTTAGCTGCGAGCCCTGCGAGTGAGAGGAAGGAAGAACTAATAACAATAACCAGAGGTGTTCCAAAATAGGCACACTTGAATCAGTGAACATTTACCTTTGTGGGGCCAGGACAAGATTTCATAGCCTCACTGGCACCTCCAGGATGATCTCAGGTAGTGACAGGCATGACACATAATAAAAGACATAACAGACCTACTTTCTGTTCTGAGTGGGTGGGGGAAGATCTATTCTGAGGACTAGAAATTCACCCTGTGCCATGGCCTGCCCACTATCTCCTAAAAGCACTGGTGAATGTGGCACCAATGCTCTGCAGGAGCAAGAGGCCAGTTAAAGTGGTCCATCCACAGAGACTAATGGATCTGGCTGGCTTCTAGAATGTTATGAGTGATTTCAAGATGCCTGCTGATGGCCCTGCTGAGACCATGATGGATGTTTGGAATTAGAAGCTACTAGAAGCTACTGACATAGTGGCCCCATCACCCTCTTCAACCCTTGATAGTATCCAGCACCTTGGTTTACTGTGGAACTGGGTGATTTGAAGAGAGTGGGGAGACGTCTCAAACACTGCTGGCAGAAAATGCACACAGATTCTGACAGGCTATGCTACGATATCTCACTGGAAGACCTATGCGGTAGCAGTAGTGATGGCAAAAAAATCCTACTTTGCTGCTACTATTGCAGCATCCACTTCATGCTCAGCTCAGCTGTTTAAAACAATTCACCACTTCTTGACTTCAAAATCCAAGTCCTTAAACTTCCCGAACTAACAATTAGCTGTGATACTTCTGCAAAGTACTTCAATGAGAAAATCTCTAAAATCCACTCTATTCTGGATGCTGGCTATAAAACAGCTTACACACTAGAAACAGCATCCAGTCACTTTATGGAACACTTTGGGACAGTTAATGCAATTGACACCATCAGAATGTTGGAACTGGTAAAGGTCATCACTGGTGGGTTAGACTCTTGCTCATCCTGGTTTCTTAAAATTTGTAAAGATCCCTCCTCAGCTGAAGCCTGAAAGACCAGCCTACTTAATGTCTCCAAGCATTGTGGTAGAAGAGTACCCAAATATTCCAGAATATCTTTGTTTTCTTGTGAAACCATTTTTTAAAAAATCCTCAATGGAATATCAGTGTATGCCAACACAACACTATTTTCCTACCAAAACAAACAACTTCTTTACATACCTGCAGCTGGGTCAGAACCACACACATATCTGGCCTGAAGAAAATGTACTCTGTTCTAAGGAAGAGAGAAAACAAACCATTTATAATACACAAACTAAAAGACCTCATACCAATGCTAAGAGGTGGGAACTAATATTTGTTTTATAAATTGGCAAGGACTCTGAGGCATTTTGAGCATGTAAATTGCTCAATAGCAGAAAAGCTGATACAAATTTAATAATAACAATATAATTAAGTATCAACAAGTACACAAGTTGTCTGTGCCTTACTTCTCCTATATAAAGGAAAAGGACAGGAAAGCCCAAGAATGTTGAATGTGTTTACCTCAAATCTCATTTCTTCTCTCAATGGGTTTTACATACACAGTGGAAATGGTACTTTAATATAACTTTAATAATTTATTTTGTAGAATGTTTTCTCACAATCCATACACAGAGTATGAACAATCCACACATATTAGTGAATGATAGAATTCTCAGAACTTCACACAAACAGGGCCTTCACCATAGGGTATACTTTTGTATCACAAGGATATTCCTTCAAGGGACAGTTTCTTACTTTTTTAAAAAGAGAGATGAGGACTGCACACTCTACCCTAGAAAGATCACTACTCACCCCCAAAATGTTCACGATCTGGCTGCAACTACTTAGTAAGGCAAAGGGAAGACGCTCTCTGCATGTAGTCTAGTTAATGTAACCATATTCAGGGACAGTATACAACTGAGTACCAAGTACTGTGGACTAGTAAACGCAGTTGCCGAGATGGACTCTTAGCCTGATCCAGCAGAGCAGTTCTTAAGAGCACATGCGAGAGGTTTCATAAGGCTATCTGACTTGCAAAAGCCTCCAAGCTAGGCTTCCTCCCCTCTTTTTTAGCGAATAATAATAAAAAAAACCTGAATAATTTTTAAAAGATTCTCAGCAGGATAGTCAATGTAAAGGGCTTCCAGGACCAGCCCTTGATACCCATACAGAACGAAGGGAGGATGAGAAATGTATAGTCGGCCTTTCTGCCCTCACCAGGGTTACCAAGGCCGGCCCCTTCCTCCAGGCGTTACTCCCCACCCCCCTCTGGCTCGGCAGGTGAAAGGCTCCGACTGAAACAGGACGCTGTTCGAGGCTGAATCACTTTCCCTCTTCACGCATCCATGGCCTCGTCTGAACGGAGCTGCTTTCGATGCGCAGCAGCCCGCGTAGTTGCCATAGCGTGCGCGCGCGCACACACGCCGGAGGAAAGCTCTCCGGCCTCAATCAAGCTCCCGCTTTTCTCTCTCCCTGAGGAGCTACCTTTTTACTTGCAGGGTGTTTTTTATTCGGGGGAGCCTTCAGAGTGCCGCCCCCGCCCCGCCATGCCCGTAGCGCCTCCCCCCTCCGAGCCAGGCGCTTGTGCGCCTCTCTCCCCGCCAGCGCTTAGTGGACCCTGACCGGGGCAGCAGCAGCAACGACATCTCCGGTCAGCGCCACCGTCACCCACTTCCGGCTGCGCGTGCGCACTGGCTCCCGCTGCCCATCCTCACAGGCGATCATAGAAGGATCCGCGGCCGCCGCCTAGAGGCACCGCAGAGATGGTAAAGAGACACACTTCCGGTTCGGGATTGCGCTCGGAGGAGCGGGCTGGGCCGCAGAGATTGTCGAGCAGGAGGCGGGGGGGCGGGAATGGGCGGGGGAAGAGCCTCTGGTCAGGCTTGTAGGTACGAAGTTGCCGTGCGAGTTGGATTTAGCTCGTCAGCTTTAACCTCAGATTTACCGCCAGGATTTTAAATAGGGGGACTACCAGATAATCCGTTTGCTGCTCACCTGGGCTGCCTGCAAGAGAGATGCGCGGAAAATGGCTTTCTTTGTCATTCCAGTCCCTGTGGGGAGAGACGGTGTCTGTTTTTTTCTTGCTCGCAGAAACCTGGGTGCGTGCAGCCTGATACCAGCTACACCACTTTACATTTCTATGCCTGCCCGGCATGACACACAAGAATGCCTGGCAAGAATCGTAGCCTTAAGCCACCTAGAGTTCCCAGTCTCCAGGTAGAGTCCTCCCTGCATTCCCATGGATTTCCACACTACAGTGATCAGTTCCCCTGGAGGAAATGCTTCGGAGAATGGGCTCTATGGCATCACATTCCCACCGACCGAGTGCTCTGTCTCCTCCAAAGTCTGTGCTCCAGACACCAATGTACAAAACTCCAGGCTGGAGTTGGCAAGCCTTAGTACCAGTCAGAGGCAATAATACAATCTTGGCTCAGTGCCAATTACAACTTCCTCTGACATGGCAGGTGATGCATGAGCTCTTGTGAATGGGATCCTTCTGACAGAGAACTCCGGTAACTAGAAAGCCACTCACCCCGGGTCAGAAAGCTTTTGCTAGAGTCAGAATTTGTTATTTGGCAAGGTGCCCCCAGACTCCTGTTGATTTTTGCTGCTCATCAGTGCTCCTACCATTCAGTTTTGCATGGCCTTTTGACCCCACACTGTACTATTTTTTCTGGTCCCCTCCCTGGTAAGGCACCCAGGTGGGACCCAAACCAGGCCTCCTCGCCCCATCCCAGCCAGGCCTCTGTGCACCTTATAACCTGCGCTGCTGCAGCTGCAGAAAAAAGACAGGGTAGAGTCTGTGCAGCAGCCCAATGGTCCTATTAGGACTGCAATTTCAACACCAACACCAGCTGTCACCTGACTGGGGTCTAGGCACAGGACAAGTGAGGCCATTTAAGAGGCCTCCAGCCCTAGCTTTTCACCTAGATAATAGCTGGGAGTACAGGGACTAGCCAGCCAGATCTTATGTTTGCTTTCCCTGCCTAGCTATTAAGCCACCTTTACCCCATCAGTCATCTAGTCCAACCCCCTCCATAATGGAGAAAATTCACAGCTACCCTCACTCTCCCAGTGACCCCTGCTCAGTGCCCAGAGGAAGGCAAAAAATCTTCCAGGATCCCTGGCCAATCTGGCCTGGGGGGAAATTCCTTCCTGACCACAAAATGGCAATCAACATTACCTTAGGCACATAAGAAAGGGCCACCAGAACCGAGCACTGGCTCATTCCTACCTGCCATCCTGCTTCTACCTGAATTCATATTGAGAACCAGAGTTCATACACAGAATCAGTGTTGCTGACAGATGGCCATCTAGCCTCTGGTTAAAGCCTTCCAAAGAAGGAGATCTGCATCGTTAGAGACTTGGCCCACTACCCAATTTGGGCCTCACCTTCAACTCACATCCTTGAAGATCTGCCCACTTTGGATTTCTCCTCCCTCCCCTGGCACCCCTGATTCCTAGTACTCTGGCAGACCCTTCATCCCTGTCCAGCTGTTGGGGTACTTGCCCTGTCCTCCTGGAGTTCCCTTGGACCCACATCCTTGGACACTTGTCCTACTGCCCAGTTTGGACCTCACCTTCAACCCACATCCTTGGAGATCTTGCCTTCTGCCCACTTTGGACCTCGCCTCCCCCTCCACCCCTGGCATCTCCTGATTCCTGATACTCTGGCAGATCCTTCATCCCTGTCTGGCTGTTAGGGCACTTACCTGATCCTCCTGGAGTCCCTTCTGGAGTTTGCCTGGGTGATGGAATCCTTCCAGGTGGCTGGAAGAGACTCCCAACTGCAGGCCAGGCCTCCCTTCCCCCAGTGTCTCTTGGACGTGGCTAGCCAGCTTCTGAACTAAACTTGGCTTCTTGGGAATGCCAGAGCAGTCTGCAGATCTCATCTATTCTAAGCACAAACCCGGGTCTCCTTTTAGCTTGGTGGGAGGAACTTGAGCTTTTAGGGAGGAATCACCGCAGTTGCTCACAAAGACCAGCAAGTTTGAGTGGAGCCTGTGATCCAGACACGGGACCAAACCTTCACACGCCACACCCAGAGTGACTCGGAGCAGCTCAGGATGGTGGTGGTGAGGGCCCCAAAACTCTTGCCCATCGCCCTGACTCTGGCTGGGGTCTGTCTCCAGGGCATCCAGCTGCAGCAGGCCAGGCCAGGGGAGCAAAGGAAGCCATTCTTCGAAAGATTTCGGAGGCTCGAAGAGCAGGTGAGCCACTCTGGGTCCTGAGGATGGTTCTTCTGGTCTGGCTAGGAACTGGTTGGTGACCAACAGTTAAATTCCTGGGCGGGGAGGGAGTCACTGGAACTGAACTTTTGATTCAGCTTAAACAACTGTCTGGTGCTAATATTCAGATTTTTAAAACTCAAACTTATAGAAACTAATTTTTTAAAACTCTGATTTTAACATTGCATAGAGTGAAACCATGACAAAAATCCAAGTTCCATTTCAAATGTTAAAAAATGCATTCAAAATACAAAATGTGGCATTTTAATGATTTTGGTTTCAACACTATTCCCACCATGATATTTCCTGCCAACATATTGCCTACCCCCCTTCAAAAAAGTATTATTTTGATTGGTCTTTTATCCATGTTCTCAGAATTTTTCCTTTATGATTTCTTAAGATAACAGCGCTTTCTCAGTTTTTTGCCCGTTTACATTTGTATTTGACACGATGTCATTACTGAGCTCAGTGTTTTATTTTATGTTTATGTTTTATTTTTATTTCATTTTATGTTTTGCTTTTGATACGGTGCTTAAAACGCCAATATGCACCAGATGGTCATTTTGTAACCGTTGACAAATGAGATCTTAAAACCTGATATGGCTGAGTGGATTCAGCAGACCAGTAACTCTGGAGTCCTCTGCATTGACCCAGCCTGCTCTGAGGGTGTGGTTGCTTGGGTTGGCTGTTTTCCCCCTTTGGTAGTTCATGCAGCACCCTGAAGATGCATGGTGCTGTACAGAGTAGAGAAAGACCAGCCCCCTGCCCAGAGGAGCTTACAATCTGAACCTTGAGACATAGGAAATAAGAACAGGGACAGAGGAGAAGGTAGGGGATAAACAGGGAGATGATCTGGATTCTTACATGCACTTACAAGATGCTAAAGGACAGGAACAGAATGACAGGTGGTGAAGAAGCCTTTGGGAGTGGGGGCCTCTCCCCGCATAGGTTTCAGGAACCCAAAGATCACAACTCCAAACCAAAGCATCCCGAGGAACAGAAATTAGAATGGCGCCTGAGCACTTTTGTTCTGGTGAGTCTGTTTTTAACACACTGACAATTGGAGAGAGGGGAATTACTGCCCAGATCCAAGTCCCACTAAAAACAGGAGATACAGAGGATGTCAAGTAGCCTCAGTTGTCGACCCAAAAAACTGTTCAGAACAAGCAAATAAATAAAGCTGTGCACAATTTTGAGTGAGTCAAAGAAAAGAGGGGAGTCTTCTGTAGCGCGGGAGCGTAAGAAAGAGCCTGCATTGCGGAGGTCCCAAAAGAAGAAAAAGACGGGCAGCCCAATCCAAAGGCTTCATCTGGTGCTTATGCAAAGGCATTACACTGATGGTGCAGAGACAGGATAACCTGCAAGGGAACTTGAGTGAAAGGGGCTAGTCAGACATTCGGGAGCCAGCTCTCCTTCCCTGAGTGAGTGCTTGGCAAATTTTGCTAAGCCCCCCCCCCAGTGCACTCTTGCCCTACCACCTTGTGAGCCTACTCCTGGCTTGGGCTCTAAGTCCCCACAGCAGGGTGCTCTTGGGCAGGGCCTCTGGCCGCACACCACTTACCTGAGGCCATGGCTGCCCCAGGCAGAGGGTCAGGCATTGGGGGGGAGCAAGTTTTTCCCATAAAATGGATACCTATGGGCTACACCACCGTTTTTCATGGCGTAACTGTCCGCCACTTCGGGTGGCAGTCCCCCGGATGCCAGCACACAGATTTACACTGCATTTGCACCCACACTTAGCCACCATGGCTGGACACCAGTGGGGGGGGGCACAGCAGAGTGGCACCGTGGCTGGGTGCCCCCATAGGGGGTGTTCTGCCAGTGGAAGTCCAAGTTACACCGGTGTGATCCTTAGTCTACTCTCTGAGTGCTCCCCCCCCCCCCCCCGGATTGAGCTGTTAGTTTCTTTTTCATGTTTTTTAATTTCAATTAATAAACTCACAAGTATGATCATACAGTCACCTAAATCATACATCAACTATCATCTACTACTACATGAACATCTACATAAAACATAAATATCATCAATTCATACAAAAAAAACTATAAACATTGACATAAACTAAACATATACATTTAAACATACATAAATGTACACTCAAGTCATTCAAATCAGTTTACATATCTGTATAAAACTTGCCTTATATATTCTTGATTTTTCACTTCTGTTCAGATATCTCTATTCTATCTTTACTGTCTATCTTCATATCTAATAGTGATTTTGTTAGAAAAATATATTTCAAACATATATTGCTGATCTCTTTCTACTCTAATTTAAGCTTAAATTTATTCTTACTTGTTCTTAATTTCTAACTAAATAGTGAAAAAATACTTCCCATTTTTCTTGAAATTCTGAGATTGGTCTGTTAAGTGTATAAAATGTTAATTTTGCTATCGCATATTCATATAATTTCTTCTTCCAATCCTGCAAATATGGACATCATTCTGCCTCCCATTTTGCTGCAATATTACTTTCACCACTGTCACCATACATTTAAATAATTCACTATGCATTTTTGTAATATTGCTTGGTATAATATTTAACAACATATTTAACAACACATTTTGGGGTTCTTCACAATATACAACTTAAACCAGAAGGCTTTTTGTTGGGACTAATAGACAATCAGTTGGAAAATAAACATGGTATCCTATTTCTGTATATGACAACAGCAGCTAGGCTTTTATATGTGCAAAAATAGAAAAGTACAGTATTTCTTACAGTGGATGACTGGATTGTGAAAATGATGGAGTTGGCTAAACCTACAGCACTGATCAGATATAAAACACTGTTTACCTTAATGGTTAATTGGAAACCCCTTATTGACTTTCTGCATGAGTCAAGAAGAAATGAATTGATGATTTGTGGATTTGATTTCTAAGAAGATAAACTTGGGAAAAATAAATAGAAGGCAGTGTTAAAAAGGTAAATTTTAGAGGTATTAAAACTACAAGTATAATGTAGGAGTTGTAGAGGAAAATGGAAAATGAAACATTATTTTTCTTTGTTTTTCTTTAATTTTTGTTTTTTCTTTTTTCTTTTTTCCCTTTCTCTTTCTATTCCTTTTTTATTTTTATTTTCTCTGCCCTTTTATTGGGCTTTTAATCTTATTAATAAAATAAAAAGTATTTAAAGAATTTCATTTTAGAATTTCATTTCTATTGCATTTCTTCATGTATTTCTATACAATATTTTCTTGCTTCTTTATGTGTCCACCACGTGGTAAAATGTTGCATCCGTTTCCAACATTTTCCATTATAATCTTTATAGTCCCTTATACTTTTTATTGTCTTTGGGAGTAATGTACCATCTAAAAACATTTTATACCAATTCTCCCTTAATACTTCATATTCAGTAAATGGGTTACTTTAGTCATAGAGTTTTGCCTCTGACTGATACATATATTTTCTCCTGACGTTTTCATCCATTTTATCATACAGTTCTTTACTTACTCTGTTTACTTTGTTTCTTTTCTGATGGCCAGATAGTAGTCTTCAAGGTCCTGGGCTGACAGGATAATGTAGAGATTTGTGGCTCTGCTCAAGGAGGCATTTGTTGGCACTCATGGTGCCTGTGCCTCAAATAGGACATCGTCATCAAATACAAGGGGATAAACTGTTTAAACGAATAAACCAACTGTTGAAATCTGGATGCCACTTCTGTCTCAGAGTTGGTCCTTCAGGCACAATGCAGTTCTTTGGCCCGCTTGAGGCCATTTTAGCCAGGATTACCCATTACCTTCTTTTATAAGGTATTAGTGCAGCCACTTTATGCTAATGTGCATTATGTGCATTTAATAACTAAGGTGCATTTAATGTGTTTTTATTTAATAAAATGTATATAATTTAATAAAAAGAGCCCCGTGGTACAGAGTGGTAAGTGGCAGTACTGCAGCCCAAGCTCTGCTCATGACCTGACTTCGATCCTGGCAGAAGTCAGGTTCAGGTAGCCAGCTCAAGGTTGACTCAGCCTTCCATCCTTCCAAGGTCGGTAAAATGAGTACCCAGTTTCCTGGGGGTAAAGTGTGGGTGACTGGGGAAGGCAATGGCAAACCACCCCATAACAAGTCTGCCAAGAAAACGTTGTGATGTGACGTCCCCCCATGGGTCAGTAATGACTCGGTGCTTGCACAGGGGACTACCTTTAACTTTACCTTACATAATTTTATAATTTAATGTGCATTTAATATGTATTTAATGTCTAATAACCAATTTAATGACTAATTAGTAATTTAATAACATGTGTTGTTGAATGACTAATGATGGCTCGATCTCATCAGATCTTGGAAGCGAAGCAGGGTCAGCCCTGGTTAGTATTTGGATGGATGACTGCCATGGAAGTCCAGGGTTGCTATGTAGAGGCAAGCAATGGCAAACCACTTCTGTTTGTTTCTTATCTTGAAAACCCTGCAGGGCTGCCATAAGTTGGCAGCAACTTGATGGTACCTTCCTTACACAGTGAGGTAGCAGGAATAGGAATCCCTTTATTAACCTTGGTGTCAGCCATGTGACTTATTACAAGAAGTTTTATTGATTTCCACGAAAGTCATCTCAGACTACAACTCACAAACTGAGAAATTATTATCAAAACTAATGAAAGAAGCAAGTGAATCATTCAGAACAACGCACAAGAGACTGTCTGTTGTGTTGGAGGCCAAAGAGTGGATGTCGTTTGACCCTAACCAGCTGGGTGGATTGGTCTGAGTGGGGCTGCATTGCTGAATATGGGGTGGCTAACTCTCCCCATCGGCATGCTGTTCCTGTTGTTAAACCTGGCCCCCTCCAGGTGGCTTTTAGCCCAAGTGTGGGAAAGATACCTGCGATGGGTTTCTCTTTTTCCTTCCCAAGGCTAAAAGCAATCCGGACATTTTCAGTCTGGGAAGGAGCATCAGCGAGGGGGGAGTTTACTCCTTGGCACCAGAAAACATCTTGGAAGTTCCAGTGATGGAATTCTAACGTCACTTTCAGTTTGACCCTACTTCTACTTAGGAACGCTTTCCAGTTAGCACTATAAATAACTCAACTCTCTTTCAATGAAATACCCCTTCCTAAGTTGGGCTAACTGATGAGATCCAAAGAGGCTGATGAAAAAGCAGAGCCCTGCACCCTAATCTAAACATCACACGTGTGTATCTGATGCTCTTGACTTGTGTATATGGGCTGCCTGATGCGTTCAGGCAGGAAGAAGGGATTTGAAGTGAACTCTAGAGGGGGGGAAGGTATCTTCTCCACTGAAATTAATGGAATCACCATTGAGAGTTGGTGGGCTGCTTGCATGCACAGGAGTCCCCAGCAGGGGGGCAACAATAACATTGTGCTTATATACCCCCCTTCTGGACAGATTACTGCCCACTCACAGTGGTAAACAAAGTCAGTGCCTATACAGCTGGGGAGCTGAGACAGAGAAAAGTAGCTTGCCCAAGGCCACTTGCTGAGCTCATGGCAGTAGTGGGAGTTGAACCAGCAGAGAGTTGATTCAGAACCCAAACACTTAACCACTATGCTACAGCAGCTGTGCCTTGGCATCAAAACTGAAGTGCTTTTGGGGGTGTATCCACACAATGTTGTCCTCTAATCATCCAGTTTTGGGGTCTTCCTCTCTTTTGTTCCCGTCTTTTCCCAAGCATGTTAGCTTCACAGTTCGTGTTGATGGAACAGTGCCAGAATGTGACCAAGAGAAGGCTCCAATGAATGTGTTTGGCAACTGGCTCTAGGGCACTTCCCCATATGAGAGAGGACAGGCAAAGCCCATATAGGCTGCAATTTGATTTTTTGATCACATTCTCTCCTGCTTTCACCAGATTTTCACAAGTAGCTAGAAAGACTTAAAGGCACTTTGAAATGTCACAAATGAAAACAGGATCCTATACTGTGGTTGTTGTGGGCTTTCTGGGCTGTATTGCCGTGGTCTTGGCTTTGTAGTTCCTGATGTTTCGCCAGCAGCTGTGGCTGGCATCTTCAGAGGTGTAGCACCAAAAGTGATACTGAGAGATCTCTGTCTTTTGGTGCTACACCTCTGAAGATGCCAGCCACAGCTGCTGGCGAAACGTCAGGAACTACAATGCCAAGACCATGGCAATACAGCCCAGAAAGCCCACAACAACCATCGTTCTCCAGCCGTGAAAGCCTTCGACAATAGGATCCTATACTGTTACCAAAGAGTAAGATGCGGGCTATGTTTAAGTCCTCTCCTGAAAAAATTGTGGACAGGAGAAGCCCTCCCTCCAAACATCCTTTGCAAGGGTTCTTTCTGCTAGGCAGAGTACATATACAGAGCCTTTCTTTATCTTTAGTAAAGAAATATGAGTCCTTTATTATAAGGAACTCCATTAAAGATCAAATAGAATAGAGATAGCATCCTAAACTAACAAACTAAAATAAACCAACAAGCTAGAACAGTATGACTTGTTCTCATGGATGCAAAATGGGAGAGGGGGGACTGTTCGCTGGAAGAAAGGAAGATTCCCTGACAGTAGCCATTTAGACATCAAAGGAAGGATATAGACAAGGTCCTCCTGACCTATTTATTGTTCTGGTTCTCTATAGTCCCCCTCTGAAGACATTGCAAAGTCCTTTACATCCAACACTTTCAGTGTCTAATTCTTTGCACTTTTTTTTTGCCTCCAGTTCCGCCGGTTTCAAGAGGTCACCCTGCTGCGTCTCCAGGAGATTGCAGGAAATTACAACATTTCCTACAACATAGATGCCGGTTTCAGGCACCTGCAGGACAAACATGACGCCCTGGAGTCTGTTGCAAATGTGACCAACGCAGCTATGCAAGAGGAGCTGCATCATTTGAAAACCTGGGTGAAGAAACTGCAGAACAAAACCAAGAAAATAGACTTGAAGGTCCTGGCCCTGGACGAATCCTTGCAGGAGAGAGAGCAGCAGGGCCAGGCCGAGAAGCAGCAGCAGGCAGTGCTCCTGTCTAACTTGACTCAAGAAGCCACCAGGTGCAAGGAGGACACCCAAGCAGTGAGGGCCAGCCAGGGAAGTCTGCAGAGGGTGCTGGAGAGCCTGCAGGATGCCATGAAGACCCAGGGGACGAAGCTGGCTGAGCTGGAGCAGCTGGTGAAGAGTCCTCCGTCTAGTCCTCTGGCAGCAGTTCCCCTGCTGAACCAGGATCCCCTGGAGAAGGAGCCGGAGGCCGCAGGTGGGCAGAACCCAACCTTGAGGAAGCTGCGAGCCAAACACCGGCAAAGGAAAAAGCTGCACCAGGAGAACCGCCACCGCGTGGCCCAGGCTCAGAATGGATCCCTTCCAGGTCAGAAGCCGCCCCTGCAGGAGAAGGAGCTGGAGTTGCTTCCTCAGCCGGAGCCTCAGGCGCTCAGGCAAGAGCAGCCGGTCATGGACAAGGCCTCCGAAGAGCAGGAGATACCGAAAGTGCCTCACCCACCAGGAACAAGTAGGTCTGGCAGAGCCACTGGGGGGTGGGGGAGGCTGGATGCTGCAAAGTTGTCACACTTAAGAATTCTCATACAGAAAATTCTTACCAGCAGCAGTCTTTGTTTTCCTGAACCATGCATGTGCTAACCCTAAACCCTTTCCCTGTTTGCTTTGGCAATTTTCTCTCATGTGTCATGTTAGCACCCCACCAAGATACCATGGCCTTCCACTGCCCCCTTCCCACGTGGATTTTTTCCTTCATTATCCTCCTCGTGTATCCTCTTTTTTGAAGATGAGCTGAGGGATGCCGTCTCCTCTTGCTGAGAGCCACAAAACATGCACAGAACAATTTGAATCCACTGGCACCTTCTGAGACCAACAAGATTTTCAGGGTATAAGCTTTTGAGAGTCAGAGGTCCCTTCATCAGATACTAAGAAGAAGGGAGCTTTGACTCTCGAAAGCTTATGCCCTGAAAATCTTGTTAGTCTCCAAGCTGCCACTGGACTCAAATCCTGCTATTGTACTACCAACCAACATAGCTACCTACCTGGAACTAAAACATGCACAGCAGCCCCAAAATCACTGTGACTGGTAGCTCACATAGTTGGTAGCTCACAGAGTGCCAAAGAAGCACAAGCACCATTGGCTGTGCCATGTCATGCACTACCAGGCAGCCTACAAGATTGGATAGTGCCCCATTCCCCTTCCAGCTGACATGCAGCCTACAAAGGCACGGAAAACACACAAAGCCCCTGCAGCCAGCCCCGGGTTGCTAGCCGAGGGGAGAACAATATAGAAAACTTGCTTTTATTACTTCTGATCTAGTGTCAAATACAGAGGTTAGACTAGGGGACTACTGGCAAAAGCTGACCCATTTATTTTTCTGTGTAATTGACATATGACCCCACATTTGATGATCTGAGAAACCACATGGGGAGATGGTTGAGGGAGGTTTCTGAGTCCCAAGCTGGCCCTGTGTCTTCTGCTCATTCAGAGTAAGGGGGGGTGACTGCTGTTCTCTTTCTCCCCACCCTTAGTTTGCAACGTGGGTGCCATGCTGGTTTTCCCGAACGCTTCCACAGAGAACTTTGCTACCTTCTGGCCCAGCTTCCACACCAGCCTACTTGAACTGAGCCTCTGCAGCTGGGTGAAGACCCGCGCTAATTACCTGGGGACGATCCTCTCCTATGCCACCGAGGACAACGACAACAAGCTCGTGCTGCATGGCAGGGATGTGGCACCCCGGAACTCCATCCACTTTGTCATTGGAGACCCGGCTTTTCGGGAGCTGCCAGTGGGGAAACTCCTGGATGGCCAGTGGCACCACATGTGCGTCATCTGGTCCTCCATCCAGGGTCGATACTGGTTCTACGTGGACAGGAGATTGGCTTCCATGGGGTCCAAGTTCCAGAAGGGTTATGAGATTCCTGAAAGAGGGTCTCTCATCCTGGGTCAGGAGCAAGACGCACCTGGCGGGGGATTTGAATCGTCTGAAGCTTTTGTGGGGTTCCTGGCTGGCTTGGCCCTGTGGGACCGTGCGCTGTCACCAGGGGAGGTCTCTGGAATTGCTATTGGGAACGGCCTTCCTCGAGGCCCCATCCTGTCTCTGGCAAACATCACAAGGCTCAATGGGTTTGTGCAGAAGGTGAACTGTGCCTGCCTGGAACATTGCCTGTGATGCAATCTCCTAGGGAATACCCACATGAGATGGCCTCGTTGCCTGGCTTACAGGTAGGGTTGCCAACTCCATCTTGGGAAATTCCTGGAGATTTGGGGATCGTGCCTGGGGAGGAATCTGAGCAGGGATGCCGTGCCATAGAGCCCACCCTCTGAAACTGCCATTTCCTGCTGGGGAACCGACCTCTGTCTGGAGGTCAGTTGTAATTCCAGGAAAAATTCCAGTCCCCACCTGGAGGTTGGCAACCCTATTTATAGGCTAGCTCACTTACCTGCCAGCCTGTTCTCCAGAAACATGATGCCTCAAAGATCCCCCTGAAAGATGCCTTGACCTCTTCTAACATATACCTGCCCCTCTCAGTTGCACCTTCAGAAGTGGGGGGGGGGCAGGCAAAATGACCAGGCCTGGGGTTGGAGTAGCTTGGGGTTGTGAAATCACCTGGGAAGCAGTGGGGCACAGCCTGACTACACCATCCCTTCCAAACAGTTGTTTATGGTTCAAGCCATCATGTTTAGCTTGACAGGTTGGTCCCTCCCTGCTGTTCTGTACTCTGGCCTCTTCCTGTCTTGACTCAGCACCACCGTCTGGAGCCCTCACTGAAAGGATCCAGAGGAGTTAGCCGTGTTAGTCTGTAGTTGCAAAATAGAAAAGAGTCCAGAAGCACCTTTAAGACTAACCAACTTTATTGTAACATAAGCTTTTGAGAGCCACAGCTCTCATCGGATGCATCTGACGAAAAGAACTGTGGCTCTCAAAAGCTTATGCTACGATAAAGTTAGTTTCACTGAAAGGAGGCTGTCTTCTGGCTCATCTTGTGTCCATTTAAGTACAAGCCCATTCACGCAGTCTCAAGTGTCCAGTGAGTGGACCTGACACAGCCACGCAGCTGTGGAATCATTAGGTGCCCAGACTAAGGCAGCAATACACATTAGCTGCACTGGTGCCAAAACATGGTCAAGGGAGACACAGCAAACATGGCCAGCTTATGTCAATGAGATAGGTGCTGGAGAACTTCTGGGTACACCATGACAAGAGTCGTTCTTTTGGGTTTTCTGCTTTAGGCCTCCAAACAGCCTCCTAACAGTTTTGGGCCACACCTTTAGTCATGGCTGGTCCAAACTGCTCTCGGTATTTCAGAAGAGGCCTTGCCAGGGCTGGCCACAGCCCAGGACATTCGGTGCTTTCCTGGCCTTACAAGGGAGACAGTCAGGCCGGGCTGGGGGCTCCTTATTGCCCTGAAGGGGCCTTCTCCTCCTGAACCTTCAACCTGTGAGTCAGGCAGGCTGTGAACTGGCCACTTCAGAATGTAATGAAACCCAGCCATGGAAGTTTGACAGGCAGGATGTGGAAAACTTTCCCTTCCTACCATCTGCCCACTTAAAACTGGGTGGGAAAGCAGTTTGGGAGGTAAATGAAAAATGGCAGACAGGGTTTCAGCAGCCCCTCCCCACTCTCACCTGAACTCTGTTCCCCCTTTCAGCAGTCACCTGGGGCTGCTTTTCATTTTAAACAAGGGCAGGAGGAAAAATCCTGGTGCTTCCCTGTCCTGTGTCCTCCTCCACCCTTTGTCGTGCCCCAATGGCACCCTTAACCTTTCTGCTTTTCATTCTGCCTCTCTCTCTGAATTGCTTTTGGCTGCCAAACTGGAACTGTTTGCAAACTGCATGCACAGGCTTGCTATTTTCATGACTGGGATATAATAAGAGGAACCCCAAGGACAAACTTGGAAAGGACTGTAGTAATAAATTCCTTGTAACGTGATCCTCCCCGTTCTCCTTTTCTTTTTTCTGACAAAACGTTGCTGTGGGTTGGGCCACAACTAGTAAGGGCAGAGTTTGGCTTCGGCCCCTTTGAATTAAAAATAAAGAAAGAAACCCAGTGGATTAGAACAAAAGTAATTCTGAAATCTGTCTTGCTTTGCAGTAAATTCTGAGTCTCAGAGGACGGCAGGTATATTTGCTGAGGCAGGCAGCTACTTTGCCAAATCTGTCCTGTTGGATTGTGCTGCTTGAACCAAGTTCTTCCTTTCTCTTCTTCTCCTGGTCATTTTTGGCAGGTTGGGGTGAGCAGAAGAGCAAAGCGGAGGGAAAAAGCTATGTTGTTGGGGGGCAGTCAGTGATGGAGATGGTCATCTTAAAGTTTCAATGGCACTGAACACAATGCACTAGGAGGGCCCCTTCTGCGAGGGACCCAGCACGCACATGTTGCAAAATGTTTTTTCTGCAGTTACTGGATGACTGGAGAGGGGTATCTGGCCATGAGTGAGAACCAGTTAATATGGACTTGGGACCTCCCAGGCAGTGAGGCCCAGGCCTGGGAACTTGGCCCAAATGTTAAATACCAGCCCCCATTCACTCCTTGTTAGCCTGTCAGACCTGCCAACTTTGCTTGCAAATTACATGCTAGGCATTTGCTGAGCAGGTGATCTCAGCAGGTCCAGGAAGAAACTGGTCAGGATGGAAAGTCCAGTGACTGGGCATGAGCCAGCTGCACAAAGGCCGTGAGTCACCTGCTGCCCTTTGTCTTTTCCTGCTTTTCTTCACTCCCTTCTGCATATTGAGGCCATCTTGAAGACTAGAGGGACAGAGAAGGAAGCCAATATTATCATGAAGCAATCACACCGGAACATAATCAAGAGAGTCAACGGCAAGACTGTGCTGTGCAGATGGAGAGCAGGCACCATTCTCAAGGGCTCTGGGCTCCTCCTTTTTTCCTGCATGTCCGTGGCTGGTACTATTTATTCCTGTGGAGAACTCAACCGTATTGAGAGGAAGGAAGGGTATGAGTCTCCAGAGAGGGAGCAAGGAATCTGGTCACACCAAGCAAGTTCCATCCAAGGCCGCCAAACCCCTGCCCTTGCTGCTATTGGCTGTGGCCTGCCAAGTCCCTGCGGAATTACAACTGATCTCCAGAGGACAGAGATCAGTTCCTCTGAAGGAAATGGCATCTTTGGAGAGCGGACACTACGACATTATGCACACTGAGGTCCCTCCCCAGGCTTTGCCCCCAAATCTCCAGAAATTTCCCAACTTGGAGCTGGCAATCCTAGGCATGGTTTGGGGATGAGAGGGATTTCAGCAAGGAATTGATTCCATAGAAGCTGCCATGTTCTCCATGGGAACTGGTTCCTCTGTAGTTTGGAGATCAGTTGTAATTCCAGGAGGACTCCCGCCCCCACCTGATGGTTGGCAACCCTGCCTGGAGGGAGCCAAGAGCCTGCTGGTCGCCTGGTAGATAGGCCAGAGAATAGACCCTGCAAGCAGGCCTGTCCCTTACGAACGGTGTGATAGGGGCAATGGCTCACCTACATTTTTGGGATGCTGACGTTTGAACTGTTATGGGGGGCCCTTCTCAATCAGCCACAATAGGGCAACAGCTGGGGGGGGGGGTTGGATGCTGCAAGCCCCAGAGAAAATTTTGAAATTTGACCAATTACAGGGACATTTTGAGGCCATATGAAACGAGTATTATTAGAGCGTATTCTAAGGTCAGTATTAAGTACTTCAACCCCTTGGCTTATGATTCTGTCACTAAAACAGCCTTATTTTAATAACACTTAAAAAATTTTTTTTGAAAAATTCATTCATTAAAAAAAAAGTTGCTTCAAGGCCCCTCCAGGATTAGGCCCCCTGAAGCTTAAGCTTCCTTAGTTTCATAGTAGATCCGCCCCTGGACAGGGGAGACTTCCAGCAGGAAAACTTGGGGGTGGGTGGGAAGGTTCCTGTCGGCGCTGGGGAGGGTCTGGTGGTTTTTGCTTACTCTAAAGAGTGACTGGCTGGCCCTTGTTGTCTTCTCCATGCCAGCAGCCTTCTGAAGTCTCTTTCGCACCCGCCGAGCACAGATGCATATAGATATAGATTAGATATATGTATATGTATGCGTATCTATCCTTGTTCCGTTATTATTTTTAAAACCCTTGTAGAGGGAACAAGGCAAGATTCGTACGCACCCTCGAGCCAGGCAGCTGCTGGAACTACAACTCCCACGATGCCAAGAGAATGGGAGAGTCACGTGGCGCGCCGGCTGCAGACAGATCACATGACCGGTGGATCGGCTGCTGCCAGTGCCGCCGCCGCCGTCTAACAGCGGTCTGTGATGGCGAATGTGGCCACGAAGGTGTCGTGGTCTGGGCGGGAGCGAGAGGTGGAGGGCCAAGGAGAGACTACGCCGCTGCTTAATGGCACGGCAAGCCCCTCCAAGCCCCGGCAGGTAAGGGCGCGGTGGAGCCTCCGCAGCCAGGAACAGTCTAGCCCTCTCGGAGTAGTAGAGGCGGGGTCAAAGCTTAATCTGTCTGTTTCAGTGCCAGGGAGAGGCGGCTGATGCCCTGGAGCATGTGCAGAGTGCATCTCCTTTGCTAATGCGGAGGTAGAGGGAAGCCGCGCCCGCATACCAACGGGGTTGGTCTCCAGAGTTTTGGCCTTTCCGGGCACAAACACTTGGAGAAGGCTGTCGCTCTGTGCGCTGTTTGTGGCCTTGCCTGAGCGCCAGAATGCGGGCACAAGCAAGTGCTCTTGATGATGATCCTTTTCAGGGGTGGGCAGGTGCCCAGGAGCTTTATACTGTGGTGAAACGTAGAAATTAAAGGGACCGCTGGGCATGTGCAGAGTGTCTGCCTTGCCGTTTGTGGGAAAGGGGATGCCTGTGCACCTGGGAGAAGAGGCAGGGCTTCTAGGCTGCCAAAGAGGCTGGGCACCAGCCTCCCCTCTGTCATCAGGGACTACCCACTTGCTCCTCCGGGTGCTGAAGGCCATGGCCCATCTGATGCTTAGTGAATAGCCGGAGATGGAGGGGGGGAGCGTTGTCCCTGCACCATAGTGGCTCAGGGTGGTGCTGGGCCTGAAGGGGTCCCAGTGGATGAAGATGCTGTTTTTGGGTGAAGACTTTGTTTGGGTTGTGCTATCCCAGTGCCTATAGGACTTGCCCAAGTACCAGGGAGGGAGTATGCATATTGCTTTGAGAGGTAAGGAAGATTTCATTGCATATCAGGGTTGCATGTGTGATAAAGTGGTCATCTGGGAAAAAGGGTGCTCTGCAGATACTAACAGGGTAAGGCATTTGATGGAGTCGTGGCCCCTGATTGGGAGGGCAAAAGCACATTTAGCAGCATTTAGTAGTAGGCAGGAGAAGCCATTGGACACACAGGAAATCCACCGACATCAATCCAATTGCTGCCTCCGTTGAGGGTTCTAGTTTGGGAATGGGAGAAACAGCTGGTGGAAGAAGTGGGGCGGTTGATGCAACATGTTTGGAGGGAAAGGCATTTGTTTCTTGCTGCCTTTGCCTCAGGACACAGGAGTCCAGTGACACATCCTTGTTCCAGGATCAGGCTGGCCTGATCCAGATAAAACTTTGTTCTCCTTTCATCAAAATGAGTTGTCTTTATCTTTAAGAATGATCGGAACATCTGATGATCTGAATGCTTCAAGAGACATATAGTCAATGTTCAAAATAAAGTTAATATTTGAAAAAGAAAACATGTATTATGTATCAATGCAAAGGATTATGTAAGAACAATAATATGGTGGCAGCTTAAAATTGTCCTGCTCCATTTTGTAGGGCTACCTATGATTTTTTTTAAAAAAAAAATCTGTCCAACCTCCCCTTGGCAGGGAATTCTTTGAGAAGGTCCGTTCCCCGCCCCCCTCCACCAGTATGTATGGGCCGTGTGATGAGTACTGTAAATTTGAATCAAAGGGCCCGATTCTTTGCCACCTCCAGCTAGGAAGCTGTGGCTTTATCACTTGCAGTGATCTGCCCGTTTCTTGCCTTCTGTGGGCCTGGTTCCAGCTTCCCTGAAATGTTGAAAATACAAACACAGATACTTTACACTCAACAATCTTTTATCGTTTTCAATCTTCTTCCAAATCCGAAGCATTTGACTCGGAGGCCTGCCTGTCTGCAGTGGTTCAGAGCTGGGGGTCTGGTGAAGTATTCTCAGCTCCTGCCTTGTGACCTGTCTCTGGGGCAACCCCGCACCCCCAGCCAAAGCAGTGTAGAGCAGGGCTTTATCTGCTGGAATGTCACATGCCACCAAGCCGTTCCCAGGCTCCGGAGACATTAAGCCTACAGTCAGTCTCCACGGCCAAAGGCTGGAAACTGTGAACACTCCTCTGCGCTGTCAGTTTGGTCCCCCGCCCCTCCAAAAGCTCCCGGGGTTCTCTTATTCAGCTCTTTCTCATTCACTTTAATTGCCCAAATGAATCCACACCCAGCCTCCATTATGGTCTCGAAACAGATCATTGTGTGGGGCTTGGTGTTCGGAGTTGCCCATTGGCTGTGCTGCTGCATGTGACGTGCCCCCTGACTGCTTTGCCCACAGAAGTTTCAGATGCTGGTAGCCAAGCAAGCGTAAGTGGGGGCCTGGAGCAGGTTGTGGCCTTTTGCTATCGAGTGATTTGCATTGGACCTTGTGCTCCCTGCTCCTCCCCTTTGGAATGCAAGGCCCCTGCATTCTTCTTTGCAAGGCCCCTGTCAAGAAAGTTCCCCCTAGGTGACCTTGGCTGGCCCCACTGCCTTCTTTCTCTCTCCACACAGCACAGAGCCCCCAGGCAATGGTCTAGGTGCAAAGACCGTTCTATGAACTCTCCTGTGCTGTAAAAAAGAGGGAGGAATCCTTAACGTTCTGCCTAAAGCCTCCGAGAGTAGCCTTGTGTGGTTTTGTACATGGGGCAGAGGGGAGGGTGGGCTCAGTGACTTCAATATAGTGTGTGACACCAAGTTCTTTTCTGGGGTGTTGAGACTCCTGGCCAGCCGGGATTACAGCAACTGTGGGGGAGTGCATGCCAGTGGAGAGCTGCCGGGAGGACACACAATGGGGTTTGTGCAGCTGCTGGGACCAAGCAGCCCTGACATTGTAGCCTGGTGTTCACTGGAAACTCAGGAAGGGCTCCCTCCACAGATCCTCTTGAGCTCTTACACGGCCAGGGTTTTTTAAACATAGCTTTTTTCATCCCTTAGCATAAAACCCTATTGATCCTCCCTTTACTCTAGGCTTTTGGGAGATATTTAAAAATAGGGCAGCTGTCTGGTTCACATGCATCTGGTGTGGTGGCTTCCCACCTTGTGGAATGGCCTTCCTGAGATGGTCAGGAAAGCTCCCATGCTTCTGTCAGTCCACAGAATGTGCAAAACAGAAATGTTCAGGAGGACATTTTTCTAACGGGATTAGAACTCCTCTTACTGCAGGGTCTCCCATCTTTGTCAACCACTTTCTGTATTGTGGTAGGTTGTTTTTCTTTTCATTTGCATTGTTGTCCTATTCTGTAGCCCCAGTCCTACTACACTCTTAACTGGAGTTGTCTGCTGTCTTGCCAGATTATTTTGTATTCTGTAATGTGTCTCGAGTCTCAGTGAGAAAGGTGGGCTGTAAATGAAATAACTAAATAAAAGTGTCTGGGAAACATAGCTAAGCTGTCTTTTAAGAGTAATTAGCTGCAAAAGTGAAGGGGTGTTTCCTGTTTGGAGGCTGCCTGGACCTCTGTGGAGCAACCTGGGGCTGGCTGGCACCATCACACCCTTCCCTGATCACTTTCTGGAGGCTGGCTAGCCACTTGTGGCTGCTGGGCCTGTTACGTGGTCCATGGGTCTCTCTTTTTATGCCTTGTGCAGGAGGTATAGGGGGTTAGATTTCTTCTGCTAGAGGCTCCCTATGAATGCCTCTTACTTCCAGGATGCCCCCTTCCCCCAAAAGAAAGGGAGGCCGCTTGCTTAATAGTCTGACATTTCTCTCCCCGCCCCCCCCCCCAGCTCACACCGTCGTCATCTTCTACACGCCTTGGACACTTGAGCGATGTATATCTTGATGAAGACTCTGAACTGGTGAGTGAGTGGTGAAGGCTTCAGAGGAAGAGAGTGGCCTTTCTGAACAGCAGTTGAGAAGGGCCATAGGTAGACCTCTTGCCCTGAAGCCCAAGTCTGGAGTCCAAACAGTTTTGACCCAGATTGCGAAGGATGTGTAATTCTTGTGTCCCACAGGAATTGGATGCCCCTTGCTCCCTTCCCCATGAAATACCACACAACGAGAAGCTCCTCTCTCTAAAGTACGAGGTGAGAGCCCACTTTATGCTCTTTCTGGGCAGAAACTTGCATGTATGATTTGTACGGGCAGAAATTGGGGGCTGTTGCTGCATGTGGGAAACTCCCTTGCAGAAATGGGCCCATGAAGGTACCATAGGGTGGTGCAATCCTGGAAAACACTTCCTTGAGTTGCTGGGCAAACCGGACTCTTCCTTTGCCGAGCGCTTTTTCTCACTTCCTGTTTTCAGTCAAACTTTTTCCTCCTTCTTGCCATCTGCAGAGCTTGGACTACGATAACTGTGAGAACCAGCTGTTCCTAGAAGAGGAAAGGAGGAACCATACAGTAAGTCTGGTTAGAAGATTTGGATGGGCAGGGGAAGTGCACAAGGCCAAATCCTAGGCCCTAGCAGTCAAAGCACCGTATAAAGGAAAGGTGTAGAATGCTCCCAACTTGCATCCCATGCATCATTTTGATTCATTCTGGTTTAGTACAAGCCCTTCTGCTGGCACTGAACGTGCCGCCAACAGCTGCTGGCAATTTGCCAGGCCTTCCCCTCCCAGCCCCTTTTCAGACTCCTGAGCTTCCTGCAGGCTTTACCCTGCTCGCGCTCCAGCATAGCTGTGCAGTCGTGGTCCCCAAATGGATCTCAAGATTCTCATGCAGCTAACGTGTTCACCTCTTGTCGAATCTTGCATTTTGCCATCCCTCGGGGGTCATGGTGCATGCACGGGTCTGCTTAATGGATGGCCAGGAGGCCCAGACTTCTGAGAGTGACTCTTTCCCCACAGGCCTTCCGGACGGTGGAGATCCGGCGCTGGGTCATCTGTGCCCTGATTGGGATTTTCACCGGCCTCGTTGCATGCTTCATTGACATTCTTGTGGAATGCTTAGCGGGATTGAAGTACAAAGTGGTGAAGGGCAGTATCCTTTGTGTGTAAGGAGAGGGAAAGGAACTGAAATGGTATATTGTTGTTACTTTTTATTCATATCCCACTGTTCTTCCTGGGTGAGACCTTCATGTTGTTCTCCCTTCCTCTATTTAATCACCATATCAACAACTGGAGAGCCAGTTTGGTGTAGTGGTTAAGAGCGGTCGGACTCTAATCTGGAGAACTGGGTTTGATTCCCCACTCCTCCACTCGAAGCCAGCTGGGTGACCTTGGGTCAGTCACAGCTTCTAGAAGCTCTCTCAGCCCCAGGGTGTTTGTTGTGGGGATAATAATGACATCCTGTAGCACACAGAACTGCTGTAGCACAGTGGTTAAGTGGTTTGGCTGCAAATCAATACTGTACTGGTTTGAATCCCACTACTGCCATGAGCTCAGCAGGTGGCCTTGGGTAAGCCACTCCTCTCAGCCCCAGCTCCCCAGCTGTATTGTGGGGATAATAATAACACTAACTTGTTCACCACTCTGAGTGAGGCACTGTCTAGAAGAATGGCATATAAGCACAGTTATTATTTAGTTATTATTATACTTTACAAACTGCTCTGAGTGGGTGTAAAGTTGCCCTGAAGGGCGGTATATAAATTGAATGTTATCATTATTACTATTATTATTTGTGAGGGTAGGTTAAGGCTGAGAGACTGTGACTGGGCCAGGATCACTCGGCGAGGTTCCATCGCACAACAGGGACCCAAACTTAGGGGTCCTCAGTCCTAGTCTGACAGTCCTGTGCCTTACTGGTTCACATATGGGCATGTCCAGATAACCATATTCCTCCATAACGCTGGTAAATTCATCTGTCTGTCTCCAGGACAATCAATGACAAGGCTGAACAGACTTAGAAATATTGGGTAGGGCATGGGTGATGAGCAGGACCAGATGTCAGGGCTGGGGAAACAGCTGAATTGGGCCCACAGGGGCTTTGATTGTAACATCTTGAAATATTGGAGTTCTCCTGCTCAAACCTCTCCCCACGGTTTGGATAAAGAGCATTTGAGGTGGTGTGAAAGCAGAAGTGACCATCTGGCGTCACATGATATTCCTCCATGGGTTGGAACCCCACTGCCCCAATGTAGGATTGAAATGTGGGGCTAGATTCTTTAACACACACACCCTTTGTCAGATATTGACAGGCTCACAGAGAAAGGAAGCCTGTCTTTCGCTCTGCTGCTCTGGGCCGCCCTGAATGCTGGTGTCGTAATGGTGGGCTCCTTGATTGTGGCTTTCATTGAGGTAAAGCGCCGCCTCAGCCGTGCCTCATTCTGCATAGTAGTTGGCTTGATACTTGAGTTGGGCTTTGTAGGCCTTACTTAGAGTGGAGCTGTTTGTTCCCCTACTTTGGATTTTCCTTGCACTTTTCCTTCCCTTTCATCATTTTGTCTTCTGTAGCTTTGCATGAACTTTACTCATGTTTGTTTTGTTATTTTGGCTGCTTTCCAGCCAACTTGGTGGTGTTTTTATGTTTTATCAGTGCTGTTTTTATTGTTAATTATCTGCTGTTTTGTTTATTTCTGCTGGTTTACTTTTTCATCCTGGTTTTATTGGGGAGGGGGCGCTTTATATTTTGTTGCATTTCATAGCTTTATATTTTTACCTTTTTAGTAATTAAACCCTCTTTGAATACTCTTACTGGAAAGGCAGTCTATAAGTATTTTATATAATCCCCAAACTGCCTCTTGGCTCGGTGATGACAGCAGTCTCTCTGTTCTTGGGAAGGAGGCATTGACTATCCAGCCATTGGGCTGACTGAATGACCACCTTGTGCTCAGCAAATACATTTCCTCTGTTTGTAGCCTGTGGCTGCTGGAAGCGGAATCCCCCAGATCAAGTGCTATCTCAATGGAGTGAAGGTCCCCCACGTGGTCCGGTTGAAGGTAAGAGGCTGTGCAGTGAAGGGGGGTTGCTCTGTGGAGGCTGCATTTTGCACCCCATCTTATTGTGTGAGTTCTGGCCCAGTGGACTCTCCTCTCCCAATGCTGGTTCCCAAATAGCGGAACAGACCTAGGGAAGGGAGGGAGGGGGCGGAGTTGAAATAACATTAACAGAAAGGAGTAGATTGGAGCCAGCACAGTGTAGTGTTAGAGTGTCATACTAGGATGTGGAAGAACTGGATTCGAATCCTCACTCTGCAGTGAAAGCTGGCTGAGATCATGGGTCAGTCACATTTTATTTATTTATCTTGGATTTATATCCCTTCCTCCCTGCAAGCGGGCTCAGGGTGGGTCAAAACATCATAAAAAGCACAATTTAAAATACAATAAATAACAGTTAAAATTAAAAAATTAAAATCTAGAAATAAAATAAAATACTGTCAGCCTAACCTACCTAACAGAGTTGCTGTGTGGATAAAATAGTGGAAAACGATGTGAGCTTCTTTGGGAGAAAAGGTGTGGTATAAATTATGGAAATAAGTAGATAAAATAATCAGTTTTCTTGGGATGCTTCCCTCAAAATCAGAGGGTGTATTTGTTTGGGATGGCACTTTGGTAAGATCCTAGAAGGTAAGATGTGGGATCTTTTCCTTCCACCCAGTCAGTGCTGTGCCTAAGCTCGCAGCCATTTGGTGAGGGGGCTGTTGTGTGTGCTTTCTCTTGTAGACGCTGGTGATTAAAGTCTGTGGAGTGATCTTGTCTGTAGTTGGAGGCCTGGCCGTCGGAAAGGTGAGGAGAAGGGCAAACAAGCTTCTAGCTTTACTTAGCAGCCTCTTCCAATTGTTGTGCATAGAGTTTCCCAGAATGCAGCTGCCAAAACTCCCTCAGTGTTGCACCCTGACCTTCCCGGCTGGGTTCTGGGATAGAATGTTGCTTCTCCTGCCCCAAGTAGTAATGTACTTATGCCAGATTTGTATCCCATAGCGAACTTTTAAATAAATGATACTTGATGGCTCGAACAATGGTAATGGGGAGGTTGCAGGGGGCAGGACTGGGTTCTGCGCAGGTTTTGGGCCCGCAATTGAATCCCAGCTCAGCCCTGAGGGTGAATGAAAGGAAGTGACCTCTCTTGGGGTGGAGGCTGCAGATGGAGGGTCTTTGGCTTGCCACCTCTCATCACTTTGATGCAGGAAGGAGTGGCCCAGCTGTATGATCAGAAACCAGCTAGCCAGAGCAGTCTGCAGGGCCAGGGAGCTTCTGTCTGCCACTCTTTGAAGAAACCAGAGCCGCCAATGTTGTTCTAAGCAGTCCATCTTCCTCCCTGGCTGTCTGCCTCTTGTTTTAGAGTGGCTGGAGGCTTATTTGCTTTCCAAGAAAGCTGCCCCCACCATCAAGTAAGAAAGGGGCATGAAGAAAAGTGGAGCAGCCTTCCTGGAATCATCTTGCATAGCCAGTGTTGGGAAAGCCCTTTCTCTGCTGGGGATCCCACCCATTGGAGTGAAGGGCGCACAGGGCTCAATGAATCAACAGGCTGACTCTCCAGAAGACAGCTTCAGGTGTCCACCTGCCTTCCTCTAAATTTGAATTCTCTTGTCTTTAGGAAGGGCCAATGATCCACTCCGGTGCCGTTATTGCAGCTGGGATTTCTCAGGGAAGGTCAACATCTTTAAAAAGAGACTTCAAGGTTGGTTGCTTGGTGTTTGGCTAGGCTGTGCTCAGCGCAACAGATGCGGGTGGGTTGAGCTGGATTTTCTTGACTTGCACAGTCCATGCTGTTCTTGGTTGGGCAGTATCCTGTATGGCATATGATGACCTTGAGGCACGGCTCCTTCAAAGAGAGTGTAGCAGGTCAAGGTCACGTTGATGCATCAAGGGTCGTATTCCTTTGCCGCAGATGTTTCCGTTGAGTCTGTGTTTACTGTTTTATTTATATCCTGCCTTTTGTGCCTCCAAGTGGCTTATAATACCGAAATTTTTAAAAAATCCAAAATAAGGAAATCCCCAAATAAATTTCCCCCAAGAAACCACCTGCACCCCATTAAAAGCCCTTCAGATAGTGGCCTTCCAACCTCTCCTGAATGCATCTATCCAGAGGAGTTACTTGTGTTAGTCTGTAGTTGCAAAATAGTAAAAAGTCCAGTAGCACCTTTAAGACTAACCAACTTTATTGAGGCATAAGCTTCTGAGAACCACAGCTCTCTTCATCAGATGCATTTAGAAAGTGCATACCCCTCACATCCTCAGGGAGCACATTACAGTAATCCAACTGCAAGGTGACCAAGGCAGGTCTCATCATGGCCAGATCAGTTGAGTTTAGCAGAGGAGAGAGCCGGTGAACAAGATGCAGCAGCTGATAGATGGCCCTCTTGGCCCCTGAACCAACCTGCATTCCAAACAGCAAGGCTGGAGCCACGAGCCACCCCCACCGCACCCCAACTCTCAACCTCCTCTGCAAATGTCAACTCCCAGGACAAGTGGATCCAATCCCTTTAAAGCATCGGCCATTACAACTAGTGTTATTACCTCTGTCCTGTCTGGATCCAGTTTCAACTTGTCCTATCTGAGCCACTTTATATTGGCTTGGATGATTGATTCCTCCTGGTTTTGCTGCACTTTATTTTACACGGCATTTCAGAATTTGTTTTTGAGCCCTTTGGCCTGTGTGATGTTAACGTGGCATTTTGTATTTTTCTTCTTGAGCTGTCCTGGATGCTGTTTTCAGTTGAGGGGGCAGGTAGAAATAACCTCGCGCTGAACCGTCCAAACTGGGCTTGATTTGCTTTCAGATCTTTGAGTACTTCCGGAGAGACACGGAGAAGAGAGACTTTGTCTCAGCCGGAGCAGCTGCAGGTGTCTCGGCTGCCTTTGGAGCCCCAGTTGGTAAAAACATCACTGTTCTCTGCCTTTTCTAGACTGGACTGCTGTGAGCAGAGCTGCCCTGCTTCTATCTCAGGAAGACAACCAAGGGGAAGGCTCTTTGGGTCTCTTGCCAGGTGCTCTCCTCCCCAGCCCTTCTCAAGGGTTATTGGGAAGCAGGGAGGCAAAGAGACAGGAAGATAGCTAGAGCTTGACCTGCTGGCCCTCTAGATGCTGATCTGAAGGAAGGGGCTGCCCTTTTCTCAGGGCACATCCCCTCTGCTAGGCAGCACTGGGATGCTTGTGTGCCCATCCAGCAGATGCACAGATGACCTGGCGGGTTTGTTAGGCAAGCTCTGCTCTGAGCTGGATTGTGGACCCCTGGCTGCTTTGTCTTGGAGGGAAGCCTCTTGTGGCAAGTTGGCATCCAAGAGGTTGCTCTCTTGGAACAGAGTGGACTCTCCCTGAGGGCCCTCATTCCCTGATGTCGCAAAGCCACCTGTGGTGGACTTGGGCGTGTGGGTGAGTGTACCTCAAGGGGCGAAGCCACTGCCTCACTTTCCCTTTCCCTTGGCTAGGTGGCGTTCTGTTCAGCTTGGAAGAAGGTGCTTCCTTTTGGAACCAGTTCCTGACCTGGAGGATTGTGAGTGCGATTTTCTAGTTGCCCACCTTGGGTGATCCTTCAGTGGGGGAACGGGAAGCCAGGCACAAATTGGCCACCGGCTGTCATGGGCCATGATCGCTTTGCTGCTTCTCTTCCTGCAGTTCTTTGCCTCCATGATCTCCACCTTCACTCTGAATTCCATACTGAGCATCTACCACGGTAACCCATGGGATCTGTCCAGCCCGGGGCTCATCAATTTTGGCCGCTTTGATTCTGAGGTAAAGGCCACACCTTCATAAGATTCACCTGGCGGGTGGAAAACCACCCTCTTCTTCCTCCTCTGAGAATCCAGTAGAGTAATTCAGTGGCTGTGAGGAAAAGTTGTCGGGGTGGGTGGGTGCGCGCGTGTGTGTGCACGCAATGGCGGCAGTATCCGCCCCATAAAGGGCTGCCGTTTCCGTAGGAAGCATTCTCAGTCCCTGGATCTCACACCACCTTCTGTTTCTTTTTGTTTTAACAGAAGATGGGATACACGATCCAAGAAATCCCAATCTTCATACTCATGGGAGTAGTGGGTAAGAACAATTCAGCCTTTTCAGAACAGGGTGAAGTTTGGGGGTTCCTGTAAGCTGTCAAATCAGGAGGCTCCCCCTGGCTGTGTGATGGGCAAAGTTGTCACTGGCTGGAAATGGAAGATGGTGTGACTGTGCAGCTGTTAACAAAAATAGCTCTCTGCAGGTGGCGTGGTTTCATAGTGGTCCTTTTCCTAAGGGTAAAGAGTATCTTTGCTGTGTGCCTTCATGGCTGCCATTCCACACAGAATCCAGCATTTTAATTCTGAAGAAACCCTGTCCCGATTGGGTCTGGCTCTAGCCCCATACTGTTCTGGAAATTGGGGCATGGCTCTGGATTTTCTGGGTGGCCCTGTGGTATTTCATGCCAGCAAGGGCCGAAGCAGTGTAGTGGTTAGAGCATTGGCCTGTGTCTGAGGAGACTAAGATTCAAATCTCCACTGAGGCCTTGAATCTCTTCAGATGAGCTCCAGCCAGCCACTCTCTCTTGACATACTCTACTTCACAGGACTATGGTGAGGACAAAACTTAGGAGGAGCAGGATAAAAATGTTATGGACGGATTTTCCTGGCCGCCAATGCTCCAAGGAGGTGGGGAGGGTTTTTTTCTGCCCTACAACTAAGGCACCAGAATTCATCTTTCAAAGTTACCTTGTTTTCAGGGAACGGCTTAATTCCCACAGGGCCATAGCATCTCTAGCAGATTCTCCTGCACTTTGCCCTCCTCTCCCCAACTTGCGCATGAGCAGTGATGCTCGTACATTCCCAGATCTTTCCTTTCTCCCGGCTGCAGGTGGAATTCTTGGCGCAGTGTTCAATGCCTTGAACTACTGGCTGACGATGTTCCGGATCAGGTAATAAGCGCTTGACACCGGTGCTAATCAGGGTGGAAAAGCCACCCATTCTTGTGCTTTGGCCCACAGTTATTGAAAAGTGTTTGGAGGATGTTTGTTCTCCAGCTGTTGGAGCTGAGCACCTCCTCCCCCACCCCAGTTTGCCATTGGCAGGAAGCTTCACAGCTTTGTCTGAATTAGCCTTTTGAGGGCATTTTTTTTTGTAATCCAGCCTGGAATTCCATTTTTGCCAGAAACCTGCAATACCATTTTCAAATGCTTTGGCTGTGTTGATGTCTTCTGGCAACTTCCAGATGGTTTCTCTTGCAGCTGGGCTCCCTTTACAGGATCAGAACAGCATGGCTTTGCAGCCGCCCACCTGCCTGGGAAGCAGCCAGGCCTGGAGAAACGGTGCTTCCTGGCTGCAAGAAGTCCAATGGGCCGGGGAGAAGCTGTTTTTCATAGCTTCTTTTTTGAGGGGCTTCATTTTTGAGGGGCTGTGGCTATTTCCAGGACCATGGACAAAAAGAACAGAAGGGCTCAAATCATCTGGCAAATTGTCTCCTAGCTAAACAAGCTGGGGCAGTCTTTTGCAACTTATAACTGCTAGATGTGTAAGACTTCTGGAAAATGTCCCTGGAATTAGAGAATCGTGACTGTTAGAATGGGCAGACACCTTGGGTAAGGCAGAGCTGCCTGCCCACCAGCCAGGAAGCCTGGATTTAAATGGCTCTCTGGAATGGAGCTTGATGCAGGGAGGGGTGTGTGACTATTTTCCTCTGGCGCCTGATTTGTAACCCACTCTGGGCAGGATGAGTTCTCTCCATACTGTAACCAGACAATTTTGGGGGAGAGGGAACAAAGATGACACGATTTTTCTCTGGCCCTTGAAGAATAGCTTGGGGCTGGGGTGGGGCAGAGTTTCAGGCCCCGTGACGCTCTTTGTCCAGAGGGCTCCGAGTGCCTGAGCGTTGTCCTCAGAGTCTATAGCTCTGCATATCATCTGTAGGGTCAAGGAGGGAAATCTTCCTCCCCTTCTGGCTGGATCCTACCTTGATAAGGAGATCTTTGTGCTAATCTATAAAAGCGTAATAGTCTTGCTAGGTCAGCCCCAAATTCCCTCCACTCCCAAATTCTGCTCCCCACAGAAGTCATGGCCAGAAGCCACGCATGAAGTTGAGGATCCTCCACCTCTCATCCCCCTGGCTGCGTCTGGCTTCAACTCTTCACTCAGTCATAGAGCTCTAAGCTGGTCATTACCTTGTAGAATTGTTGGTGGGGGGGCATTGAAATTAAGAGACACCGCAACTTTTCCTGGCTGCTTGAGAGAGGAGGATTTCCCCTGGAAAAGCGTTCCATGAGTCTGTGCAGACACTGCAAAACATGCCCATTGCTTTCAGTGCAGTTTGTACTAATTGCAACTCTTGCCTTTGTGTTTGCTTCTCAGGTACATCCACCGCCCATGCTTGCAGGTGCTTGAGGCCATGCTGGTGGGGGCTGTGACAGCAGCAGTTGGGTTTGTGATGATCTACAGCTCCCAAGACTGCCAGCCCCTCCAAGGCAACAGGGTGACTTATCCACTCCAGGTCAGGATGCAGGGGAGTGAGAGTGCTGTTTATGCCTGCAGCAGGAAGCTCCCTGCGAAGGGGTTGGTGGCCCCTGGGGAGGGGGCTGCTGGTGGGGTTCAGTCAGTGGCAGGAAGAGGGAAGCCCACGTTTGTACATTAAGCCTCTGGGAGGCCATACCAGGAAGATCTTGAAAACAGAGAAAATAGGGAGCTGGTGGGAGGTGTGTGTGTGTGTGTGGTGCATTATGGATTAATCACACAAATATGCGAGGCAGACAGCGAGTGCAAAAAGTGTGAGTTCATAACTTGGGTGGCTGACTTCCAGGACTGCTCCAACATGGTATAGTGGTTTGAGCATCAGAATAGGACCTGGGAGAACCGAGTTTGAATTTGTGCTCTGCCATGGAAGCTCGCTGGGTGACCTTGGGCCAGTCACCGTCTCAGCCTAAACTACTTCGCAGGTTGCTGTGAGGATAAAATGGAGAAGGGGAGAATTTTGTTAACTGGTTGGGGTCCTCATTGGGGAGAAAGGTGTGGTACAAATGAAGTAAAATAAAAACGTTTGAGCCATTCCCCTCCCCTTTCTCTGTGGCTTTGAGGGAGGGGGGGTTGGAGCTTGGGTGATGTTGTAAAGAAGCCGCTCGCTCTGCTGCGGGCTTGGTCCCCCCCACGCCCCAGTTTTGTTACTCTCTGCAGGTTCATTACTCTCCCCTGCCTTTTCTTTCTTCCCTCAGCTGTTCTGTGCTGATGGAGAATACAACTCAATGGCCACAGCCTTCTTCAATACACCTGAGAAAAGCGTGGTCAGCCTCTTCCATGACCCTCCAGGTCAGTTATGTCCCAACGGATAATGGCTGGGCTTGTATGGTTCAAGAGAGAGACCCCGTTCCCCCCTAGACACACCCCCCCTGGACTGCTCTGAGTTTCCTATGCTGGGGAGCCAGTCTTATACAGGAGGTGTCCTTGAGGAAACTTGACTTTCCTTTGCTTCTAAGTACAAAGGAGACAGTTCAACCTCTGCTTCAGCATTGGCCACAGTGAACACATTTCCTCCGCCAACGCTGACCCTGAATCAACATTCCTAACCTTTTGTGGGCTCCAGATGTCTTTGGCTTCTCTTTCCTTAAAAGCATTCCCTGATGTTCCTGAAAAGAATCTAGGAATCTGAGCTTCTTTCATAATGCCCCAGGGCCCCTTCTGGGACGTGTTTCCCCCTACATGACATTTTAATAAGAAAAGGCACTGGAGTGCTTCCCAGCTAGAAAATTCTGTCTGGGGAAGATTTCTGAACAGCAGAAGAGCTATGTGGGCAGGGGTAGATTCCTAGGTTTGGATCTCGAAGATCTGAGCTCCGATCCCTCTGTGCTGGATGGCTTTGGTTGTTATTCACGTACGGCCTGTAGAGTGCACAGCAGAAGAATCCCAAAGGACTCCCAGCTTTGAAAAGTGAGAGTAGAAGAGGATGTGGAGCTCTTCTTGGTCTCCACCCATCCGCCACTTGCTTTTGAACCCAAGGCAAGCCATCAAGGGCAGCTGCTCTGGAACCGCTTGAAAATGGGAATGCAAATTGCTGTACTGGGCAGTGCTTCTGGGCTTCCAGTTGTTGCAGAGATTTTTGACAAAAGCTGCAGTGGTGCTGCTGAAAACAGACTACCACCCCATCCTTTCTGTTCTGGAGCTATTTAAAAGCACAGGGCCCCCACCATCTAAGCCTGCTCCGCTGGCACTGCATAGGGGGCTTGGGTTTAGGACACTTTTTATCTGCAGAATGAGAGAGAGAATTGAAAGAATAACAGGAAGGCTCATGCAAGCTTTCAGTGTACACAACAATCTTCATGTGGCAAAACAGTAAGGTGCCCTACCTCTCAGGGTTCAGTGCACACAGGGCGTAATGTACAAACATAGGTTGGATCCAGCAGTCTCAGATCTTTCCCATGCTGCCCTTCCAGTCTTGGGAAAGTTGATTCCAGGGGTTACAGGACCTACAAGCATGAATACCCCCAGTGGCCAGGGCTGTTCTGAAGAGGGGGAAAGGGGTGAAATCAGTCTTTTTCCTCTTCAGTTGGTGCTGCTCCACTGATGAAAGAGGCAGGAAAGGAGATCTCGTCCCCTTCCTTCTTCCTGCTGCAGCCTCTCACAACCATAGAAACTGACCTTGCCAAGGTTGCGAAGGACTGCTCAAGGAACATGAACATGGGAAAGATCCGCAAGGCTTGGAGTCTTTTGCTGGCAGCTCGCTGAATCCCACTCATAGAGCATTAGCCAGTGAGTCCATTCACTCATGGGCAGTAAACAAACTTCTGGATCACACAACCCTTCGTGGCTCTCTTTCAACCTCTGCTCAGTGCATAGCAGTGATTTACTTGCTTTTTGATTCACTCTCAGGGAGAGTTCTGTGTAACTCTGCGCCTTGCATGCGCTTTCACGAGTTAAAAAAAACCTTCTAAGATGGCTTTTTTGTGTATTATGTAAATGTGACTTTCTGATCTTAAGCCTCGTGGATGAGTGTCCCAAGCATGACTGTCTTGGAAGAGACAGAAGGAGGTGGCTTTGCTGCCAGTCCAGGGCTGTGGAGTGTGATGCTCTTTCTCCCTCCTCGCCAGGGACCTATAACCCCATGACCTTAGGCATGTTCACTTTGGCCTATTTCTTCCTGGCTTGCTGGACCTACGGATTGACGGTGTCTGCTGGGGTCTTCATCCCTTCGCTGTTGATCGGGGCTGCCTGGGGCCGTCTCTTTGGCATCTCCTTATCCTACACCAGTGGCTGGGTAGGTGCTTCTCTGTATGGTTTGTTCCCCTTTCGGGTGGCATGAAGAGCTGTCACTGGGGCAGAAGAGGGAATATGGGGCTGGGGTGGGGGAATGAGGGGTATTGGGTCTTTGTCTGGCCAGGGGCTGGTAGTCAACACCTACCTCTGGTGCTTCCACATGGCTCTGATGAAAGGTGTTCTGTAAAGGGATCTTTTGGGGAGGGCAGGGTGGAATCCCCGCCCCCAAACACACCTTTAGCCCTGCTGATCTGTGACTGCCACTGTGCCCCTCTTATGCATTGGACTTCTAGATCTGGGCTGACCCAGGGAAATACGCCTTGATGGGAGCTGCTGCTCAGTTGGGTGAGTGTTGCGTGGGGGTGGAGGTTGTAGTAATTTGTGGAGACAAGGAGAGGGAGGGGGTTGGAAGGCTGGGCAGCCTGCTCTGGGGACTTCTTGCTTGCCTGGAAATGAGGCTGCCCAAATCAAAGCTTTCCTCAATTTGCTTGGATGTGCCCTTTAAGGATCAGTTTCCTGGGGGCGGAATTTGTTTGCTTGGGGTGCCAAAGCTGCCCCCTCCCAGGGGCTCAGGGTGGCACTAACTGCCTTCCTTCTGCTGTCATTAAAAATTTGCTTGAATACAAATGCCTTGCTTCTTTCCAGAAGATGCATAGGATGAGACACCAAAAGAAGAATGCCAAATTTGGGGAGGGTGTGTGTGTTTGCACGGGGAGGAGAGAGGCGCTGGCTTCAGACCAGTTTTGCCTTCGGGGACCGCATGCTCAACTGGAATGCTTTCTTTAGG
Organism: Eublepharis macularius; assembly: GCF_028583425.1. NCBI lineage: Eukaryota > Metazoa > Chordata > Lepidosauria > Squamata > Eublepharidae > Eublepharis > Eublepharis macularius. The sequence continues at coordinate 29,368,092 of NC_072801.1, read as the reverse complement.
TCTTGTCTAACCGTGGTGGTTCTTCCCGGCCCTTGTAAAGAAGAACATGTCTGGGTTCAAAATGTATTCATGGGGGTTCAGCACAACAGTGCCGCTGGAGAACCCGCACTTCAGGGCTGCTTCCTCAAAAGTGGCCATATGCAAGCTAAAGCGGGTGGGAACTCTGAAGCCTCCCAGGGGAGGGCTGGAGGGGGCTGGTAGCGAGCTGGTGAACATAACGTGGTGGTGAGCCCTTTCCTTTCCTCTGTGGGTGGTTCTGGCAACCCGAAGCCTGAGCTAGTGGGTTAAGGCAGAGGGCAGGGGTGGCTGGCATTCCTGTTGGAGGAGACATGGGAAGAAAGCCGTGCCTGTGTTCCCAGGGGGGATTGTCCGGATGACGCTGAGCCTGACGGTTATCATGATGGAGGCGACAGGCAACGTCACCTATGGCTTCCCAATCATGCTGGTGCTCATGACAGCCAAGATCGTGGGGGATTATTTCGTCGAGGTAGGAAGGCGCCGGCCCCAAGGAAGTGTGGGCTGGCTGTTGGCTGAGAGGTTGAGTGGCTGGGCTCCTTGGCATTCTTTGCTGGGATGGCCGGAACTGGTGTCAGGGGGAGTCTGTTAGCCCTCTTGAGCAATCTGGTCGAAAGACTGGATAGAGAGAAAAGTGGAGAGGTGCCTGGGGCTGTTTGCATCTGTGCTGTGTGTGGCAGGAGCCTGGCTGGCTGGCTGCCCAAATATCCTGTTCACATTCCCCTCTGGCTTCTGACCACATTTGGAATATTAAGGCCTGGTATCCCGCTTTAAAAAAAACAAAACAGCTAAGCCCTTTAATTCTGCCCACCTCCTGTCCTTGCAAGGAGTGTTTGTAGGAGATGCACCCAGCCACAGCTGTCCTGCCAGCAGAGCGGCTTTCAAGAGCTCTGAGCTTGTTCTGCCTGACTGCATTCCATTAATCGCTGAAGTCAGCCAATACAGTTAGCTCCCCCCCAAGCAGGAGGCTGAGCTTTAAAGCCCCCACCCCACATTGAGCTCCTGGCTGAGATGAGCTGGACTCTCACTGATTCTTGGGACTCCTACCTTGTCTCCCTCCCCTAAACACTGTGCCCTGCTCCCTCCTCAGATGGTGCCCTCTTTTTCTTCCTTTTCACCACTCCAGGGCCTGTATGACATGCACATTCAGCTGCAGAGCGTCCCCTTCCTGCACTGGGAAGCACCTGTCACCTCACACTCGCTCACTGCCAGGTAAGCCAGGGGCCCAGCCTCATGGGAGCCCACAGGTGGCATGGTGGGAGGAGAACCACCTGCAATCTGTTCCTCTGAGCGATGTGTTTAGACGTTGGTGCTCCAAAGTTGATTGCCAGGGTGGGGGTGGGGGATGGGTAGGGCAGGAAGTTAGTGGCAAAAGAATAGCTAAAGAGTCACACATTCCAGTCTGGCCAACAAAGGAGGCACTTGAAAATCTGTGGGACAAGATGTGTTTTCCCAGAGTGCAGTCTGGTCTTCGAAGCCTTTCCTCATTTTACAGGGGCAGGGCGGGGGGTATCACATGTTCTTCTGTTCTGTATGCAAAACTCCTGACACAATTTTGGCCTTGTTTGAGAACCTTGGTGTGTGTGGGGGGGTGTCTTTCCTCCACAGAGAGGTAATGAGCACTCCAGTTACCTGCCTGCGCCGGGTGGAGAAAGTGGGCACCATTGTGGACATTCTCAGTGACACAAGTTCCAACCACAATGGGTTCCCGGTGGTAGAGAGCGTCCCAGATGCCAAGCAGGTGGGTGAGGTTTGGCACTCTCTGCATGGGGCGGGGGCTCTGATCTGGCACCCATTCGGTCATCCTAGTCATGAGTCCAAACACCCTTTGGGGTTCAGAATACTTTTGTACTCCCCCATATCCATTCCATTGAACAGTTGTGATTTCTCCTGGCACTAGGAGCTTCTAAGCCATCATCTCCATAGTTCTTACAACAGCCCTGTAAGGACGGTCAGTGTCTGTTGTAGAGGGAATACTGTAAAATTGGTGCAGAATAAAACCCAGGAACATTTTTTGTCTGGTGCAGCATGGTTATAGAAACAAGTTTGCGGGGGTGGGGCGGGGGGGAGAAGGAATATCCCAGAATGGAGGCCTCAGTCCTGCTGAAGATGGAGGCAGGAAATGCAGTTTTCTCCACTAGGAGCTGGGAAGCACACAACTATCACAGTTCAATTTATTTATTTATTTATGTTGTTTATAGTCCACCTTTCTCACTGAGACTCAAGGCGGATTACATAGTGTGGGATTAGTACAATCAGTAGCAAGGACAAGGGCAGGCATTTCCATACAGTGTCAAGGACATTTTCGTAAACAATGCCATAGGGTAAATGAATACAAGTTTACAAAGACATAGCATTAGCAAGGATCCAATACTGGGTTGAAGAATTGCTGGAACAGAACATAATCAATTCTAGGACTGACATTAGGCAACATGAAGCACAGGTAGTATATAGGGGTAGATATTTAACGCAACAGATAATATGTAAGGCAACATAATGGTGAAGTCTATGGTCCCTACCTCATTAGAGAAACATCTGAGACCCCCTCCCTACAATACCGCCCTCCTAGCTGAGTAAAAAGCCTTTTTTGAATAATTTGGTTTTGCATTGTTTGCGGAAAGTCAGGAGTGTGGGGTCTCTCCTGACCTCCTCAGGCAGGCTGTTCCACAGGGTAGGGGCCACCACAGAGAAAGCCCATGTACAGGCTGCTGTTGATTTCTCCCAGGTCATCAGAGCAGCCCTGTTGGGAAAGACCAGTGCCCCATCTAGTCCAGCTTCATATATCACACAGCAGCCAAAACACTTGCCTGATGCTGTGTCCCAGCACTGGGATCCAGAGGTTTGCTGCCTCCAAATGTGAGCGTTCCCTCCCATTCCCCAGCCAGTAGCCTCACCACGAATGTTTCAGCCCTTTTTAAAGCCATCTAGGCTTGTGGCCATCACTGCCTGGCCCTTCACTCCTTGTCTGAGGCGCTAACCTGCCTCTCTCACACACTCGCCAATCTCACCCTGACCTTTGAGATTCAGTCACACTCTTTTAAGCCTGTCTTCTGACCCATGAGGACTAGCAGCATGCTTACCTGCAGAAATGAGGGCTGGATTCTGCCTCTCCACCAGGTTTTTGTGTGGGTGGGGTGTGACCATGCCACTTCTTGGCCCTGGGGCCTTTGGCTGCTCCCACAATGTTGTTTTTTCTGAAAGCTTCTCGCAGAGGAGGCAGCAGGCCCAGGTGGGAAGCAATCCTGACTTGTGACAAACCCTCTCTTGCAGACCTTGGGCCTGCGAGGGCTGATCCTACGTTCCCAGCTGATTGTTCTGCTGAAGCACAAGGTAAGATCTCTTTTGGCTCCCTGAGGCTGCCCTGGAAGTCCCCACTTGGCTGGAGTCATATAGCTGAGAATCACAGCCAACCTCCTACTTGATGGCCAGAGGCAGTGGGCACAATAGGGCTCCTGTCTGTGCTGTGCTTACTCCCACCTTCCCAGCCTGGCTAAGGGAGCCCTTGCGGTGCAGAGGCCTCAGCTGGCTGGTCCTCCCTGAGCATCTTCTCCTACTCCCTTGAATCTCTTTCTCTGTGGCACCGTGTCTGACTGGACTAGCCTCCACTGACTTTCTGACAGATGGAGATTTCGGGAGGCTGATCTTGCAGCTTCATGAAGTGTGTGGATGCCTCTCCCCGTGGCTGTCTCTCCCCGTGGTTCTGTCCCACAGTCTCATCTATCTGCAGGGCAAGAGACCCGGGCTTGGAGTTGCCAGCTGTTCAGTGTAGCCGTGTGTCTGTGTTCGTTGTGCAAACAGCACTAGTTGCCGTGCTGTTAAGATCTGAGACTTCTTGATCCTGGACAAAATTTCCTCTCAGTTTAAAATTATCAGCAGCCCATCTTTTACTGGTAACTTCACAAACAGATGGGTTACCCTTTCTTTTGAAGTCACTGAAAAAGCTACACTCGAAATGCAGCTCCATCGTGGTTTATTAAATAGCCAAACCTCATTTATTTTAAACATTTTCCTGATAACTCGAATTCTGTGTAATTTGCTGACTGATCGAATTATGGCTTTAAAAAGAAGAAATACTTGCCATATGCTGCTTTCTGCCCTTCAGTCTCCTTGGAAAGGCCCAAGAGCCAGGCAGGCTGGGTTTCTCTTCCAGTCCATTGGCAAGTTTATCCAGGCTGCCTTCTCCAGGCCCCTCCCTCTCTCTGAGCTTACTCCAGATGTTCTTCCTGGGGGATTTGAAGCTTGAGATGGGGGGCGGGATCCCCTGTGGGAAACCCACCGTGGGCTTCTGCCTTCCATCCTGCAGGTCTTTGTGGAGCGCACCAGCCTGTCCTTGGTACATCGGCGGCTGAAGCTGAAGGACTTCCGGGATGCCTACCCCCGCTTCCCTCCTATCCAGTCCATCCACGTCTCTCAGGATGAGCGCGAGTGCATGATGGACCTGACGGAATTCATGAACCCCTCACCCTACACGGTGCCTCAGGTGGGGCCCACATGTGCCAGGGCAGGGCACAGCTTAAAGGGGTGGGTGGGAACTGTACAGGAATCCACTATGGGGGAACTCTCTTTGCTGGGAGCAGCCCCACCCAACATGGCATCTGCTTTCTGTTACAGGAGGCCTCCCTCCCAAGGGTCTTCAAGCTGTTCCGGGCACTGGGTTTGCGCCACCTGGTGGTGGTCGACAATCAAAACCAGGTGAGTGAAGGTGAATGAACTGGAGGGGGTGCTTTCTGCACTCCAAGAAGGTTCTGTAGCTGGCTTATTTATTTTCTTCATTTATACCCTGCCTTTCTCCCCAGCGGAGACCCAAAGCTGCTGGCATCATTTCCTTCTTCTCCATTTTATCCTCACAACAACCCTGTGAGGAAGGTTGAGGGAGGGTGTGACTGGCCCAAGGTCACCCAGTGAGCTTCCGTGGCAGAGCAGGGATTCAAGCCTGTGTCTCCCAGATCCTAGTCTGACACTCTAACCACTATACCACACTGGCTGTCTGGTTCTAAGGACAGACACAAAGCAGAAGAGATTAAGCAATATGGTGGAAATGGACACAAACTGACCCCAGAGTTTGAGCTGAGAATCCAGTTTTCAGTGGCAGCCAACTACGTGCTTTTGGAAAGCCCATTCCCAAGGTTTGAAGTTGGTGCCTTCTTCCTGTTTATGCCCTGAGACATGTTCAGAGAGATGCAACCTCTGTACAAAGAGGATCCAGTTAGTTGCCTTTGATAACAACTGCTATTGATTCACCTTTTTTCTGTCATGAATTGGGTCAGCGCTGTTCTAAATCTGTCTCTGCCAGGGCCAATACTACTACTAGTGGCATTTTGTTCCACAGTCTGAAGGTACTTGTCATGAAACATGCCTCCTTTCTTTTCCTGCCCTGAACCTCCTGCTGAATAATCTCATTCGCTGGCACTGTTAAGAGTCTTCTGTGAAACTCTCTCTGCTCCCCTGCATGTGACACCACAGAACCTCCATTGTTTCTCCCCCATAGTCAACTCTTTCCCTTCAAGACTAAAAAGCCCTTCAGTGCTCTTTAGTTCCCGATTTTTGTCCTGGCAACTCTCTCGCAAAGCTGTTGCTGAATGTTTTGTGAGCATTTTGGCAACTCATCGTGCTCCCACCCCCAGGTCAGTGTCCTTTAAGAATCCGTGGTGTATGAAGAAACTACAGCCAATTTTACTCAGGTAGGATAAGGAGGTGTAGTGGTTAGTGTGCATTAGGGCCTAGGACAACTGTGTTCGAACCCCCGCTCAGCCATGGAAGCCCACCGGCTAATCTTGGGCCAGTCATACCTTCTCGGCTTTATCTACCTCACAAAGAGGATGTTGTGAGGATAAGGTAGAGGAAGGGAGAACAGCGCAGTAGGCTACTTTGAGTCCCATTCCATCATAACACCGGCCTCTTCTCTCCTGCAGTCTTTTCTGGGCGCATTCTCCTCCCGGGCCTAAATGGATGTCGTCCTACATCCGCCGCCTCTAAACCACTCGTGTTTGGAGGAACTTAGGAATGGGAGAGGAGCTCTTGAGGTCCGTTTGGGCTGCTTCTTACCATGTGCTTCCCTCCTTCCCTGCAGGTGGTTGGACTGGTCACCAGGAAGGATTTGGCCAGATATCGAATGGGGAAAGAGGGCTTGGAGGAGCTGTCCCTGGCTCAGACATGACCGCCCCGGTGTCCCAAGGCTTTGCTGTACATCATGGTCTCCCTATGGCCCAGCCCTGCTGCTCGTGAGAGGCTGCTATGAGGGAAGCTGACCTGTGCCCTGCCTCTAGCATCTCACCATGTGCCCCTGGCCTCCCCCTAGGGGCTGTTGGTTTTCCTTCAGGGCTGCCTCCCTCTCTCTCCTCCTCTTCCTCTTGTCTCATGTTCTTAGGATCAAGTAGGCCGTAGGCATCATGGTGGAACCGCAGTGGGATTCTGGAGGGTTTTCGAAGAAGCACTTTCCTAGCAGTGCCCTTTCTGTCGCGGCCCAGTTCTGAGCAGGCCTTCCTCTTACCCAGCTCCTGCCAACTGTGCCTTCTTTCCAGTTGCCCTTCTCAGGTCTGGGACTTGACCTGTACAGAGCCAGCCCAGAGAATCTTGGCTGGAGTTTCCTAAGGCTTTGGGGCTTCCTTCCCATGGCTGAGTATCCATGTGTGTACGAAGGATGACTTTGACCCCACTTGGCAACCTGTCATCCCAGACATGCCTGTCTTCCTCTCCTGACCCCAACACCATGCAGGGGAGGGTTGGGGGTGGCCTGTCCTGGCAGCAGCCCCAGCTCTGTCTTTCTCCATGCCTCCTTTGCAGAGAGCCCCCACAATCAGAATCTTCTCACCTTTCCTAGCATTTCTGGGGCTGACTGGGGAAAACCTTAAGGCATTTAGCCCCCTGAATTGCCAGCTGAAGAGCAGGATGGAGGGTGGCATTAACTGCTTGCAGGGTTTCTGCCTTCCTTGGCATGTGTTTCTGCAGCCTCTCTCTGGCTTGGAAGTCTCTACCTGCTTGCAGAAGGGAGGTGCCTCTCCTATCTCTGTCTGTCCCGATGGATTTTCCTGGGTTGTTGAAGTTCCTCTGGGAGCTGCTTGAGGCCTTGAACTCCTAGCGCAGGATATCTTGATAGCAGAGGGCGAGCTTCTTCACTCAGCAAGGGGCTGGAAGCCATGTCAGCCTGTCCCCAGCCTGTCTGCAAGGAGGAGAGGAAACCAGACAGGCTAGATGGAGGGGCAGGGTGTGCCTCCCTGGGCAGGCAGCAGTCCCCAGCCCCTCTGCCCTGTTGCCCTGGGGGTCTTGGTTGTCAGCTGCCGGCCTGCCTGCCTGTCTCCTAGGCTCTTTTCCTTAATGTGAGCCACCACAGTTGAAAATATACCTTTTTGTGCTGGAATAAAAACCTATTTATACTTTTTGTTTGTTTCTTCCTGCGCTTGGCGTGCTTTGTCTTTCTTTGATATTGCACAGTGATGAGATGGTTCTTCAGAAGGCCTGGAAACATACACAGACGCGCGACAAAAAATGTCCTCAGTAACTGCTCTGTGCAGATTTGAGTGGGGTTGGCAGCAAAACTGAAAGGGAGAGTACAGCAACCATCTGTTAACATTGGATGTGTTGAGTCTGTAAATTTACAATAGCTGTAAATTCTGCAGAAGGCAAACCTAAATTTGTGCCAAGAAACCCTGGAATAAATCAGGCTTGCTTCTGTCTTCATATTGGGGCTTCTGATAGTTCTTAGAAGTAGCACAGGGATGTATGCGGTAACATCTATAATGGCTCCTACCTATTATCCCATGGACCTCCCTGACTTCCTTAGTGTTCCCAAATGATTTTTGCTGCCACTAAAGGCAGCCTTAGATCTGATGATGGACAGTCAACCCAACTCTGCTCCAGATCCCTTGACTAAAGCTTTGGAGGCCGCGACTGGATGGTTGAAACAGAGTCGACTTAAACTGAATCCCACAAAGAGGGAGGTCCTGCACTTGAGTCATCATGGGCTGTTGAGTTCGAGGATCCAGCTCCCGACTCTCAATGAAGCGCCGCTTGCGCAAGGTCTGACAGGAGTCAGGGGGTGATTCTGGATGCCTCCTTATCAATGGAGGCCCAGGTCACAGCGGTTGTCAGATCTGCTTTCTTCTATCTGTGGTAGGTCAGGCAGCTTGCCCCCTTTCTTTCGACCCATGACCTAATGGCAGTGATCCTGGCAACAGTCACCTCCCGATTGGATTACTGTAACTCATTCTATGCAGGGCTTCCCTTGGGTCTGGTCTGGAAATTACAGCAGGTCCAGAATGGAGCTGTGCGTGTCCTTATGGATACTCCTTGTAGGGTGCATATAACACCTGTTCTATGGCATCTGCACTGGCTTCCCATGGAGTTCCAAATCAGAGGTCCCCAACGTGTGCCTGTGAACACGATTGTGCCTGCTGACACTTTTCTTTGTGCCCACCAAATATTTTTAGCAAGTGGGTGGGACCAGGTGGGTCTTTTGCCCAGAAGGGCTGATTGGCCATTGGAGATTTGATTGGCTGTGCATATTTTAAAAAACATTGCTTTGGTAGAAGCTGCTTCCACAACACAAGAATCTTCACTGTGTGTCTGGAGTAAGGTTGCCAGCCTCCAGATGGTGGCTGGAGATCTCCCGGAATTACAACTGATCTCCAGGTGACAGAGATCAGTTCCCCTGGAGAAAATGGCTGTCTTGGAAGGTGGACTCTATGGCATTATAGCCAGCTGAGGTCCTTCTCCCTCCCAAACGCTGCCCTCTCCAGGCTTCACCCCCCCCCCAAATCTCCAGGAATTACCCAATCAGGAGCTGGCAACCCTAGACTGGAGGTAAGTTGTAGCAGCCATTTTGTGTCCGGCTCTGTCTTTTGAAGCAGCCATTTTGTGGCAGCTATTTTGTGGCTGTGCCCTCCACACTCAGAATTCCAAATGTGCTTGCAGGCTCAAAAAGGTTGGGAAGCGCTAGTATAGACCGTCAATCGTTTCTAAAGGACTCAGTCACAAAGACTTATCTCCCCCATAGCAAAACATTACATATAAGACCCTGAAGCCCCATCCCTGCTATGCCTATTTCATTTATATCCCAGCTTTCTCCCCAGTAGATAGGTTTGCCAGGTCCCTATACCCTCCCAGCGAGGGGGGTGGGGGGCTGGCACTTACCTCGTGCCTTCTGTGTGCTTGGTTTTGTGTGTGCGCATTCCCAGTGCTTTCATGATGGCATCACTTCTGGGAAGTGATGTCACCATGCTGGCCACAGGCATGTTCCTGCACTTTGCACAGGGCTAATTCTGGCCCATTTGGGGCTAAAACTGACCCCAGCAAAGTGCAGGAGCACGCCCATGGCTAGCACATCATCACTTCAGGCAGTAATGTGCCCCACCAGGAGCACGCCCAGTGTATGCTTTCCTGGGTTGCCTGCCGGAGGCGGGTGATATCTGGGAGGGGGGGCTTGCCACCACCCACCGATTGCTGATCAGTGGGCAATGGGGCAAACCCCTGGGGCATAAAGCCTACTAGTAGGCTAGGCTGAGAGTAGGTATGACTACACCAAGGTCATCCAGTGAGCTTCCATGGCAGAGTGGGGATTTTGAACCTGGGTTTCCCAGTTTCAGCACTATGCTAAACCCAAAATATTTGGGAAACCACAACAACTTCCCTGGGTGGAAGAGAAGGCAAGGGAGAGGATGGTATTAGAGACTCTGGCAAGTGTGCACAACTTGAAGGGCTGTCACTTTTATTCTGGTCCCACATTTTCTCTCACTGGAGCAGAATGAATGGAAGAGGGGAAGTTCTGAGCCGTGCTTAAAATGGTAGAGCATGAGAATGGCTGACTTTTCCTGTAGGTACAATCTCAAGGAATTAAAACTGGAGAAAGAAATCCAAGTCTCCCTGTATGACTGGATCCTGTGCCACATTGATTTTACTTAAAATGAGAATGGACAAGTCTGGGGGAGGGAGAAAGCCAAACTCCTCACTAGGGAAGAGCAGTGCAGGGGGCTTTTGTGCAAGGGTCCCCAGAGCAAAGCTTCCCCAGTGAGGTGCTGGTGGTTGTGGTGGCACACAATCTCTCTGATGCGTACTGAGGCAGCAGAGGCTGGAGCAAGCGGGGCAAGAAATATGCCTGAGGGGAGACTGCGGGGTAGGGCTTGGGATCAGGGAGCTGTGAGTTCAAATTGCCACTTGGCTTTCTGGATGGCTGTAGGTGGGGCCTTGGCCTCTAGAACCAGCGGCCTGTCTGCAACCATTAGGTTCTGGGAGGGGGGGGTCCAAGTCCATGCTAGTCTTCCACAGCAGCATCTGTGTGGTTAGCTGGGGTGATGGGTCAGACCACAGAGACCACAAGGAGAAGGGGAACAACATCCATCTTAAAGGGATCTGTATCATGTTTGGGCCAGATGTTGCTTAGCAACCAGATCCTACTATGACATGGTAGAGATGCTGCTGCCAGCACTGGGTGGGGAAAGCCTCCTTGGATGGCAGGCGTTTGCCAGGGAGATGGCAACCTGCTGGTGAGCCCCTTGATGGAGTGGGTGAAGCTTCCCTTGAACTGTATCCCAAGCGTGGGAGGCCATGAGAGTGGTGTACGCAGCTCTGGTGTTCTGCTTGTTCTTGTTGCAGAAGGACCCCCATGGAGATCCGCCCCTGTACTACAGATCAAGAGCATTGCCCTGCTCAGCACAAAGCAAGCTTCAGCAGTTCCAGAACACGTTTTGCTGGGAGCCTGACCTCTGTTGGGTGGCTGAGTCCCCCTGGGGATCCTACCTGGCAGGGCTGGCAATGTTGCTGATGTTGCTGATGTGGGCTGTTGCGGAAAGCTGGGCTGCCTCCTGCCTCACCACTGTGCGAACCAAGCCACGCCGGTCAACGTCATGTCTGGTAAAGATCCAATTCTTCTCCAAGTGCTCAGGCCCAGGAGCCCCAGAGGGCAATAACCCTCAACAGAGAAGGAAGGAAACCAGGGGTAGGCTTTTGGAAGCCTCATCTCACTGCCTGTCCAACCCAGGGCCTTAGGACTGTTTTTGCATCACTGCTGCCCAGTCCTCCTTTATGTCAACCGAACTTGGTAGCAAAAGCAGCACGCTCAAGCCCCTCACGGAACAGCTGTGGTGCCAGAGATGTACTCAGTGGATTGCATCCTGAATCATGGTTTGGAGGAAGGTTGCTGGTTCCTTGGAGGGCACAGGTTCTATCCTGCATCCCTTCTGTCTTCCCTCTAGCACTCCATGCCTGGCTAAAACAGAGCAGGGGTGTGTGTTGTCCACTTCTGGGGTCTCGCTGCTATTTTCTCCACCCCTCTGTCCCTCAATGGGGGATCACCACCTTTGTTCTTCTTTCCCTCTTTGCTTCTGATGCCCCATCCCCAAAGCAGCAGGCAAACAGCCTCCTCATCCATTTGGTTGTCCTCAGCTTTCACCCAAGTTCTTGCAAGAGGCTGGGTGCTGCTGCTTCTGTTTTGCTGGCGATGCCCACTGCAAGAGGTAGTTTTGCCATGCCAGGCTGGACCATCACTGTTTCCTTCTCCACCCCCACCTCTTTACTCAAGAGGTGAACACGCTGGCTGGGACTTTACTGTTTAGAAAAAAGATGGCTAAGGAAGGACATGATAAAAGTTTATGGTATTATGCATAGGGTGGCAAAAGGAGACAGAAAGAGCGTTTTCTTCCTCCCCTGGCATCCTAGAGCTTGGGAGCACCCAATGAAGTTAATGGGCAAGAGCAGGGCTTTTTTTCTGGGAAAAGAGGTGGTGGAACTCAGTGGGTTGCCCTCAGAAAAAATGGTCACATGGCTGGTGGCCCCGTCCCGATCTCCAGACAGAGGGGAGTTTAGATTGCCCTCCGTGCCGCTGAGTGGCACGGAGGGCAATCTAAACTCCCCTCTGTCTGGAGATCAGGGGGCAGGGCCACCAGCCATGGGACCATTTTCAAGAGGTTCCGGAACTCCGTTCCACTGCATTCCTGCTGAAAAAAAGCCCTGGGCAAGAGTTCAGATGAAGAATGTATAATTAACTTATGGGATTCATTGTTAGTGGACACAATGATGACCACAATATAAATCCTTTTAAAAGAGTCTAGACAGATTCAGGGAGGAGAGATCTAGCAGTGGCTACGATGACTGAAGGGTGCCTCCATACTCAGTGGCAGCAAACCTCTGAATCCCAGTGCTGGCAGGCAGCAACAGGGGAGGGCCTTGGCCTCCATGTCTGTTTGTTTGCCCCTCCACGTCTGTTTGTTTGGTTGTTGTGTGATGGACCACTGATCTGATCCAGGAGGGCTCTTCTGATTTTCTTGTCCCCTGGAACCCCTTTGGATTTGGGGCAGCGGCCCGATAAACTCCATGCCGGTCTATGCAAAGGTAGTACATTTCAACAGGGTGGTGTGATGAATCTTGTGTGGTGGCATGCTGTCAGGTAATGCAGGCTTAACTAAAAGTTGTTGGCATCCAGCAACACCTTGGGCTTGAAGGCTCCCTCTCAAACGTTTGTTTCAGACTCCTATCACATTGCTCATCTGATGTCTCATCCTGCTGTTTGCATTGAATTATGCTGTGTAATCCGCCTTGAGTGTCAGTGAGAAAGGTGGACTATAAATAAATAATCCCATGCCAGATGAAAGAAGGGACATGGGTCTGGGGTTCTGCATGCACAGGTACAGAGGAGCTACTTCTATAAGGGGTAGCAATATAGTCCATTGTATAGTACCTATGGCCTTGACCTTCATATCATGCTTTAGATGGATTTTTATCTGCATTGTCCTTTCCAGTGTTTGTAATCCGAGTACTGCTGCATTGTTTATTGGAGGTCTTTGCTGTCTGATGGAACTGCTTTTCATACTCTGAAATTCACCTTGACGCTCAGTGAAAAAGGAGGGTTATAAATCTAGTTAATAAATAATAATAAAAGATCAATTTCCTCTTACATATACATATTTAAATCTTCCCACAGGAGACCAAAACAGCAAGAGAAACAGACTTGCCTCAAAGAAAACGTACGTTAATTCCAACATACTTTTTTGTGATACTTATAGTTGTCCAAGTGCTATTGTGAATGTATTGTAAAGGTAGCGTTAATGCTGTGTGTAAATCATATCTTCAAATTCCATTAGTGCAAATTCTATAAGTAGATGAGCATGACATATTTAGGGAGAATAGATAGAATAACAACTATATGGAATAAGCTGAATGTGACAGCTGGGTTCTTCCTCTAACACTGCTTTATTCATTTCATAGAATCTCACTACTTTTGGAGGCAACCATCAACATCGGGTTCCCAAAGGTAGGCGATGATACCCTGTTGCTAACAGCAATGGTTTTCAGACTCTGTTCTGGCAAACTCCAGTGATCCTTGGAAACACATCTGTGAAAAGAGGAGGCAGCCTTTTGAAGAAAGTTGCTTGTCCACTCCTGCACCGTTATTCCTCCCGAGACAATGTGCACCCATAAAGGAACATGGGCCGTGTTCAATGTTGCGCTTGGTTTAGACTGGGCAATATCAATGGGTCTATTACCAACACTCCGTGGGACTGGACTGTAACTGTCCCCAGCGCTCAAACATTCCATGGCAGGGGGTGCTTGACAGACTTGGGCGTCCCACACTCAGAACATGCAGCAGTTTTTAAGTTTAATGTTTCAGATGCATGAGGAACTGACTCAGTTCAGGATCACATGGAGGGTGGATTAAACAACAGGGGAGACTGGATCCCACCCCTCTCCATGGTCCCAATCTAAACCAGACCCCATGTGCCTGAAAACTAAGTTTAGAAAACTGCTCTGCACTCCAAACACAATAAAAGAGGGGAAAGGCAGTGAAGAAACAAAAGCAGCACTGCACCAAGATCAAGAATAATGGATAAAACAACTGTATATCAAATTATGTATTTAAATCTGTGAATAAATCCACTAAATATAAATTATACACTAACATAAATGCACACTGGTGATGTTATAATTTTGTACAACTCAATGAAAACAATACAGACATCTGTAGAAAAGCACATAATTCACTACATACATAATGTAATGGCAGTAATATATATATATAAAAATCCCACTGGTTGGGGCTATGCCGAACCAATAGCCTCCAGCGTCACACAAGGGACTAAATTAGGAGTAGGGCTGAACAGTAAAAGCAGCTGGTAAACAGAGTAGTATAATGAGCTACTGGCTTATTCGTGAGTAAAACCAGGCTGTAAATAAAGCTAATAAGCTCTATTCCAAGATGAGCTGCTGGTTTGCTCCCGTTTCTGACACATCTTCCTCAGAGAGTCTCACCATCAATATTCATAAAGACAATATTTTCAAAACTGGAACTGTTATTAAATAAAGTATTTTTGAAAAGATTTTTACTAAGTGTGAAACCCAGTCAAAAACGAAGAGACTCCAAAATATAACTCTATACAGACTTACCCAAAAGTACATTACTTGTGCCTCAGCAAATCCAGTAACTCGCAAGGACGAAAACTGTCTCCACACTGTCCTTGGAGAAGAAACCGCTCTCGCTCTCCCTACACCATTCGCCAAAAGTGTTGTGACCTTTGACGGTGCAAATTGACTAAATGCCAACTATAGACTCGGCTCTGCGGGTTCACCAAGGAGGCCCCTCCCCATTCTCACTGTACCCCAAGGGACAGAGCCACACACCTCCCTCCTTCAAATATATCTAGTCCTCCCATTAGAGTCTAGTTTGAGATTTGTTTTTAGTGTGTGAAATGGGAGAATAATGTTTTTCCTCCATCTACCAATTGTGTGAGAAGTTTTCTTTTTAATTTTCTGCAGTTATGATCAACCTTCAGGGATGCGCAGACATTCTTATGTGACATGGGAAAGCATGGGAGAAAGGTGCCAGGAAGAGAGTTTGTATTCACAATATGAAAGAAGTAGCTGTTCTTCTTCCAGTAGTAAACCCTCAGGCCTATCTTTCTCCTCTTCTTCCTCTTCCTCCATCTTCTACCTATCTCATTTGAGAAACCTGGACTTGCTTTGTTCTTCTGGAGATTCATCTCCAGCAAAATGTTCTCTGGAGTCAATGATAGTCTTTACCTGTGGAGCTGGATCACAGTCCAGTGAGTCAGAGAGTGAAAGTTCTGATTCCTGCACTGCACTGCATGACCCCAACTTGACCAAGGAAGAAGACCTTTGTTTGCAGGCAAAAGGGAAACCTGGATCATGGGGTGTTCAATCGCTTCTGGAAAAATGTTCAGAAATAGAAATCATGCCTCTTTTCCTGCAAACAGGAGAAGTTCAAACTCAAACTTCCATTGCAAGGATAAATATTGTCCAGAATTCAGCTCATAAAAAAAAACACCACATCTTTCTTGTGGAGAAATCTCTTCAAGTCCAGATGGGAGCTGTGCAGTTGCCAAAGAACCAGCCTTTTCTTCCCAAAATGATCCTCACTACCAACGGTGTAGAGAAGAGAGAGAAGCCCACAGCATTACCCATGGTGGAGCTCATGTCTCTTCGGCGCGCTGACAAGAAAAGAGAGTGCAAGCATGTTGCATCTCTGCGTGGACTTGTGAGCAGCTTTGAGAAAGCCATCCCAACAGCCTCTTTTCAGACCAGAGAATGTTCCAGCTTGAACACCATCTTCACCTATGCCTCGTCTCTGGAGGACTCTGGGCCAGTCCCTTCAGTCATTAAGAAAGTGGATGATGCCACAAGGGACTTCCTTGAATTTCACATCAAAAAGAAAATGGTTCAGGGGAAGTGTGGAATGCCCAGCATTGTAGCCAAATCTGTAGAAGGGTTTCAATCACTGCCTGTCCTCTTCCAAGACAAGCTGGCAAGTGACAGTCAAAAGCCAACAGAAATCTTCACGCTGACATCAATGGCTGTGGTCAGTCGAGCATTCCTCCACTCCGTGGTTGAGGGCACCAATTCTTCACAAGGAGCCCTGGAACTCAAAAAGATTTTTATTCTCAGTTCATGGGAGCCGGAAGAAATCCACCAGCTTGCCTTCCATGCTGCTGTGAAGATGCTAGAAATCAAGATGGGAGCCTTTCCGGAAATGGTTGAGAATTCCTTCCAACTGTTTTGTGGACATTCTGAAAAGTCTCTTCCCAAGGTGATTGATTTAGGCATCAAGATTTTGAAGCCCAAGTATCCTTTGCTGCCATTCCTTGCCCAGGAGAATATTTGCATTATTGACCTGAATATCAAACGCAAATATCTTGCCTACAAAGGGAGCTTTTCAGCTATGTATACCAGGTTGGATGCGACCGAGACATCCAGTTCTTCACAGCTCACTGAATCTGAAGAGGAGCCCATGGAGGAAGTTACTCAACTTTCATTAAGCATCTGGAAGCAAATCCATACAGTGGAAATCTCATATTTTGGCTTGGTCCAACCACTTCCAGCCCCCCAGCTTCCAACTCCTTCTCCTGCTTCATCTGCTCTCCCATCTCTTAGAGCTGAAGAACCACCAGAAGTGTCGTTCCAAGATGAACCTTCAAAGAAACCTGTTGCTCATCAGGTTCCTGCAGAAACCCAAAGGCTCCCAGAACAGGAGCAACTTGTCACAGGCCACCAGGAAAAGCTGCCCATGCAGAGGCCCAGTCAGTGGGCTCTCCCTCCTTCCTTTAACCAACCTGGTCCCAAAGGCACCGCTAGCAGGAAAGCAGACAGCTCTCGGGCCGAGGCCTCCATCATCAGGACCAGCATCTTCTTGGAGCTGGAGCTGAAGAAACAGAAACTCAATCTACACTTCAAGAAAAAAATGCAAGCCAAACTTCAACCACGGCAAGGAGCTGGGCTGGAATTCACTGTTGAACGAGAGAAGAAAGCAAAGACACCACCTCCACAGCAGGCCCACTCGAGGACCCAGCCTCCGGGCAGCCCTCGCCGGTCCTTCTGTTACGTATGCATGCCTTCTGACAAAAGTGGCACCAAGCTCAAAACCGTCTGCTGGGCCCTTCCAAAGTGGATCCTGGAAATGAATGGCTACCGCACGCCTGAAGTAGCACGCTTCTCCAGCAAATCCAAAAGGCCGCAGTCAGTTCAGAAGTGAGCAAGTGGGTCCTTTTGGCTGTGAAGGAAAGCCAGTCAGAAACCTTGAAGTAATGGGATGTTTTCAAATTTAAAGGGGGAGGGAGGAGAGAGGAAGGAAGGAGACTATTAAAGAATTTGCCTGAAAACAGTATCATTGGCTGCTCCTTCTGCAGTGCCTTTCACAAGCCTTGACCTGCACTCTCTCCCAAAGGCCAGGGGGAAACCCATTCTCTTCCATTGCTTTGAAAAATGCAAACAAATCTCGTTAGTGGCATCACCTGTCAGCCTTGCGCCAATAGCAGGTTTCTACAACATAGGCATGATTTTTTACTTATATATATAATTTAGCCCACTTTTATCTCCAGTGGAGCCCCACAGCAGCTAACCATATCTTTCTCCTCTCCTCCATTTTATCCTGATGACAATCCGGTAAGGTAGCTGAGACTGAGAGGGTGTGACTTGCCCAAGGTCACCCAGAAAGCCTCTATGGCAAAGTGAGGGATCAAATTTGGGTCTCCCAGATCCTAGGCTGACACTCTAGTCGCTGTACCAGATGGGGCCCTTTTTGACAAGCACCAAAGAAATTATGCCAGGATGTTACTAGCCAACAATATGAGCTGTGTGTGTAAGACGCCAAGTATCCCTCCCTCAAAAGATGCAATGTTCTCTTCCCCTCATGTCCTTCAAAAGCGCAGGGCTTAATTTCTGTGCTGTCGGCAGTGGTTCCTTTCGTGTGGCTCTGCTCTTGTTTTTATGTGCTTGGAGGCTGCTGCTAGTCTGCCATGAAGAAGAGGCCATGCTAGCCCCACCACTGGGGGCTGGGTGAGTGGGCTGCTCCTCGGGAACTGAGAGTGAGCCTCCATCCAGCCCCAAGGCCTCCATCATCGCAAAGGATTCCAGGAAGCTCATTGCTGGGAGGAGGAGAGGTGCAGAATCTGAAGAGATTTCAGCTCTGCAGCTCTCTAGGAACCGATTCCCCCTCACACAATTTTTGTTGAAGCAATTTTTGCTGCTTCGCTTAATTCTCAGCAAATGGGGTTGCCAGCTGGCCCGGTGGAAAATGATGTCCCTTGAATAGAAGCTTAATGCATAGAAATGGGCAGCTGAAGCTTTTCAGGCCACAGAGACGAACAGCATCACCCGGCAACCAGTGTCCCCCATCAAGCTTGTATCAACCTAATCTGGGCAGCCCAGACAAGTCCGATCTTGTCAGATCTTGGAACCTAAATAAGGTCAGCTTTAGTTAGTAACGGCATCGTAGACCTTCAAGAAAAGATTGCAGAGGCGGCAAACCCTCTTGGGTAGTCTCTTGCTTGAAAACCCCAGCAGGGTCCCAGCGCTTACCAACAACAGGTCTATTGGACCTGGTCTCCAGGTCTATTGGAAACCCAGTCAGCAAGGTGCAGCAGGAGCGAGCCTCGCTTCGCCCTTATTTAGTTGGAAATATTTTGGAAATGTTATTTATTTGAAAAATTTTGAAGCCGCCTCTCCTGGGACCCTCTTTTTGAGGGGTTTGGGAAGATCCAATTAATCCTGTAATGGGGGGGGGGGTTAGCTATCATAGAAAAAGAACGAATGCCCCCCAGTTGCTCCGCGCAGCTCCCGCATTCGTTCCGTAAAAATTCGGAACCAAGACACCGGGACACCGCGAAAGCAAAAGCAAACGCACACTTGAATGGCAAGGAACGACACTCTGTCTTCGCGCGTGCGCACGAGGATAAGATGCAGCCCGGCCAAACCTTGCGAAGGGGAGATGATAACTTTCTGCGCAGGCGTTCACGGGGACGCGCCTCCGTCTCGGGAGCGGCGCCAGCCTAGATGGGAGTAAGGCGGAATTTTTAACGCAGGCGCGGTGGCCAAGTGGTAAGGCGTCGGTCTCGTAAACCGAAGATCACGGGTTCGAACCCCGTCCGTGCCTCAGTTAGAGCCGGTCTCTTCTGCTTCGGTAATGAAGGTGACGAAAAAGGAAGGGCTCATTTTTAGGGCAATTTATCGCCGGGAAGCAAAATAAAACTTTAAAAGAAGTGTCGGGCGACGGCCTCTGCCCCCGCGTCTGCTTCCCGCGGGAAATCCAGACATCTGCAATATTCGAGACCCGAAAAGGGGTCATCTGCAGGCGCAGTAATCTCTTTCGGACCATTCTTCGCTTTATGCCTCCGTTATTGGTTTCCCCGAAGTGGTTGGATTATATATTTTTAAAGTTTTGCTCGCGAGCCAAAACTCTTTACTATTTCTATTACCATAAGGCTTATGCCCTCGAAAGCTTTAGCCACGGCTTCCTGTTCAAACGTTACAAAAACAGAAACTGCCGAAGGATAGCGTCAGCTCTTCAGAAGATCTCACAAGCTTGGAATTGCAACCAAAGGCCGCCGGGGGTGGGGAATAACCATCCTTCTTCATGACTTTGATAATTGTCTCTAGCTGAGGCTGCATTCATGAGCTGTCTGCGGAATAGTAAATAAGCGATTAACATTAATGCCTTTGGGAAACGTTGCAAAAACATCAGTCACGTGACTTTTGCTCTTGGGGTTCAAACGTGCGCCTCGTTGCTCCCGACAAGGGGTTTTATCTGGGCGGCCAAGGCGAGTCTTCAAAGCCCTGCTAAGAGCAGCTTTGGTGACGGGGTGGTTCTTTAGGCGCCTTCCTAGAAATCCTGGCTGCATTGCGGCCCTCCAAGCTGCAGCTGCAATAGTCACCTGTGACCACCAGAGGGCACTCTTGCTGCTCTAGCCCTAACCCACCGGGAGTTTAGCCTGGACTTCAGTGGAGGGGGCCAAAAGTGCACCTTCCATCTTGCAGGTAAGTTGCCATTTAGAGCAGGTTACCAGGAGCATCCGGTTGCCAAGACCCACCAAGCTAAACTCAGCAGGGCAAAAGATCCAAGAATCTTATTTTGAGGTTTGCCAGAGAATTCTGTCTGTTTTGCCCTACCAATCTCTTTCCAGGTCATAGGGTTCCTTTCCCAAAAGTGCCTCTGCCTGTCCGGACCCTCTTGGGATGTGAAGGGAGGCTGATGGCCTGCTGCTCCCTGTGCCCATCCACGGGGCAGGAGGAGGCACTCAGCTCTGGGACGGAAACCTGTCTGGCCTGCCAAGCGCTCCGGGAAAGAAGATCTTTTCGCTCCTGTGAAAAGCAGCTTGGACTTGGATGGCTTGTTCTGGCAAGGGCTTCGTATCTCTTCTGGCAGCGTTTCCTCTTTTCTGCTTTGGGAGGGAGATTAAAATTGTAATTGATCATATAAATTTGGATGGCTATGCTGTATTATTCCTTTCCTCCAAAGAGAGCAGTGTAGCTTTCCCTTTTTTCCTTTTTATGCTCACAACAACCCTACGAGGGAGATTAGGCTGAAGGACCAAGTGTTCTAGAGTCACCCAGTGAGCTTCCATGGCAAAATGGGGACTTGAAACTGGGTCTCCCAGATCCTGGTTTGTCCTTTTGGCTGCTATGCCACGTCGGCTCTTTCTAGCAGAGCTGCCTGCAAGGTATAAATATCCTAAAATAAAGACAGGAATAAATAAATAGAAAAGGGCTAAGGAAAGACTTGATTTCCCACTGTTCCCTGCAGCCTCTGACTACTGATGATGCGGTTTAGTGGTTCAAGTGTTGGACTAAGATCCGGGAGACCCAGGTTTGTGCCCCCACTCTGCCACAGACGTTTGTTGGGTGACCTTGCGTCAGTCACATTCACTTTCTTAGCCTAACCTACTTCACAGGTTAGTTGTGAGGATAAAAAGGAAAGTGACATAAGCCACTTTGGGTCCACATTGGGGAGAAAGAGAAGGTAAAAAACAAACATGGGAAGAAGAACCTGAGCCAATAAAATTGTGGCTTGCTAGTAACTAAGTCAACTTTATGATTCTTTCCTGGGCATTGTTAAAATATTCTTACTGATGGTGTTCCCCTGAGGTTTCACCCCCACCAATAATTTAATAGCCATTGCTCTTGGGTGTGTCCAGAGTCAAAGATGTTATGGCCCCAAACCCAGCAGCCTCGACAAATCATAGATTCCTGGAGGGAGCCAATGTTCTTGCGTGAAGAATTCTTCCAAAACGACATTTCCCAAGTTTCCCTGGGAGACGGTCATGATAATAAGAGTACCTTGATTTTATTTCTCGAAGGCTGGATGCCAATAAAAGGAGGCAATTGTATTCACACTGGTGTAGATACACCTGTCTCAATACCAGCCCTGGCTCAAATGCCTTGCAGGTAAGGATTCAAACTCTTTTTTCCTGGTAGGATCCCCCTGCATGTTCACTGCTGCAGAACAGGCAGAAATTCAGCAGGTGAATCTTTTCCCATCAGGACTAGAGGTCCTAAGCAGTGTCAAGTTTAAGAGGCCCCAGAGCATTACCAAAAAGGGAAATTTAGTACTTCTTAGTTGAGGGGGGGGGGTGGATTTCTTTTTTGTTTTTTGGTATGTAAAGGCTCCCCATACCTGGAGTTTGAGGATGTGATGTAGTTTACTGAGTTTGCCTGTAAATCCTGCTCTGATCTCCATGCAAGTGATCTGCTGCTGCTGCTCCCATTTTTGTGGCAGCTTTGAAATTGAAATTGTGACAGCCAAACTGGCCCCACAGTGGACAGCAGCCGTGTCCTTTCTGTCAGTGATCCTAGACACATTCCCTTGAAGGCAATGGAGCTGAGCGACAGCAAGAACAGTGGGGGATTGGTGTGTGGGAGGAGAGCTTTGGATCTTGTTTTGGACTCCCCAGGACTGCTTAAACAGGAGATGGTTGCTAATTAAATGGCAAGTCCAGTCCTTCCACTTTCCCAGGAGTCAGATGGAAGCTCGTGGGTGGTGGTGGGGAGAGACATTAAAATGAGAAAGAAGACTGTGCATTTTCTGGCTGTCCAAAGGGGAAGATGCGTATGACTAAAATGTTATTAAATGCTGTATTAAATCCTAATGCTATGGCACAGAACCACAAAGCAGGGACTTGATTCTGGAAGTGTGAAAAATAGTTTTCCACTTGGCAGGATGTTCGTATACAGTGGATGAGCATGCAGGGTACAGAGCGCTACTGTAATCTTCCATGCATGCCCCAGCAAAAAAAAAAAAATTAAAAATTGGAACTTCCTCATTCACCCTTTATCTTCCTGCCCTCCCAACAGTTCACATCTCTTCCATTGCTAGACCCTTTGCACCCACTTCTCCGCAGTTAGAATGTTTCTGAGCATTCCGTGGCCTCAGTGATGGCTCAGCCTCACTGATGGCTCAGCCAATGGCTTGCAGATGTGTATGGCTCGTTTGGATAGGCAAAAGGCCAAGCTCTAGCCGCTGTGGCATAGTCCCAGCAGGACAGCAATGGGGGCAATGCTTAATTTATCCCAAGGGCTTGGCCCCTGGCACGTTCTTCTAGCTGGCACTTAGTGCCTCTCTGCCTGCTTAGGGTGCCTCCCCCTTCTCAGCTGATCAACTCTAACTGCCCCCCATCAGAGAATTGAGATTTTGTCTCCCTTCTTTCAAAGCGAGTTTCGAGCCCCGTCGAGCCCTGAGGCCTTTGGAAGGCCCAGCTCGGGCGGGGGGGAGGGGGGAGGCAGGTTTGCTCCGTCTTCCTCTCGGAGCCACTGCTGTGCTCGAAGGGTGGGCGACACTGGCCAGCCCCATTCCCCGCTCCTCCGAGCTAGCCTCGAACTCCCCCCTGAGGCGGCCGGAGCGACGGGAAGCGAGGAATGTCTAGCAACATTCCAACTGCTCGGGAGCCAACCTGTCAAAGCGGCGCGCCCTCCCGACCTCCCCTCCGGCTTATCGCCTGGGGGATCAGAGTCCTCCGCGAGCCGGCGAGCCGATCCCTCCCTGGGCCGGCCAACCTCCCCGCGCGGCCACGCCCGCCACCGGAGGGAGCGCCCAGCCCGTGGCCCCGTGCGCAGCGTCCGCGAGTGGGCTGGAGCCAGACGGGCTGCTCTGCGGGGCCGGACCGGGCTGGAGAGGAACCGTCGGAGGAAGGTGGTGTTCGATCTCTTCCGCCGAGGGGACGTCGGAACCGTCTCCCCGAAGGTGCCAGGCATGGTGAGTTGTGGGCGCTGGGGGAGCCGCGCCTACCTCCGTCTGGCCGGCCGGCCGGCCTCTCACCCGCTCCTTTCCGGCGCTGCCCCCCAGAGGGCAGAGAGACGCACCTGGCGCCTCCTCCACCGCCACTACCCGCGGCTGCCAGGAGTCAGCGGCGGGCCGGGGGTCGGTGTCGGTGTCAGTGTGGTGGGGAAGCCAGCCCGCATTGGCTACGGGGAGCGCCTCCCCCGAGCGATGGTGCCTGCTTGGGGGAGTGGCAAGGGGGGGGGATGCGGCCCGTGGCTGCTAAGGCACTTTGGAGGAGGCAATAATAACAACAGCAACAAGGATAATAACTGTTCTATATACCACCTTTTTGGACACATTAGTGCCCGACTCAGAGCGGTGAACAAAGTGTTATCACCACAATGCAGCTGGGGCTGCCAGGGGTAGCTTACCCAAGGCCACCTATTGAGTTCCTGACTGTAATGGGACTCAAACCACCAGAGTGCTGATTCGCAGTCCGACCACTTAACCACTATGTTACAGCAGTTGGGTCTCCCGCCTCCAACAAAGCAGGCCTGGCTTCTCAAGGAAAGAGACGTCTGCAAAGTTATTCTCAGCCCCTCGCAACCCGCAGCTTAAGGGAGGGGGGCTGTCAACCTCCCCTTGTGTTGCTCCAGACTATATCTGTGTGTAATATCACAGGAAAATAGGGGGCTGCTGGCTATTGCAGTAACTATACAGAGCCTCCATGTTCAGGAGTAGTATATCACTATCAACCAGATACTTTAGATGGCAGATTGTGGGGTGTGTAAATGGGTCTTTGGTTTGATTCAGCAAGTCTCTGTTGTGCTCTTGAGAAAACTGGCGGAGGGGGGTGTTGGCAGAAATTTGATGGGGCTGCTGGAGAGGGTTGGGGGTCTTGAGGGGGTTGCAAAAGAGGGCCACAGGATCCACAAGCATGCCAGATGCCCACCCCAGCAGTCTGGGGCCAATGAGCAGCAAGACAGCCTCTTGGGCAGTGCCACAGGAGTTTGGCTGGCCAAAATGCCTCTTGGACCAGCTTCATAGCTGGCTATTGCTGCCTGCTACTCCCCACCCTTCCCAAGGAGTGTCAGACTCTTGCTGCTGAGACGTTACTTGTCCAGTCAGGAGACTGTGGCAGTCCTGGTCTTCCAGGAAGCAATGGCCTCGGGGGACAGGCTGACTGCCCGACTTGGGAATTCCATTGGGAGCCCTTGGTCAAATAGGTGCACTTGTGAAAACCGTGATTCCAGAGTCGGGGTTTTGAGGGCAAGATGAGTTTGTGCTTTATCCAACTGGCCCACAAAGTCCCTCTTCTGGGGGTCACCTTGGCTACAGAGAAAACTTCTTTGATCTTGGCTCTCCCTCCCTCCAAATGCCACACCATTTAATGATGCAAAACATTATCTTCTTGTTGTTGTTACGACTATTGGCAAGTCAGTGTTGGCACTCACCAAAACTTAGCAAGTAAGAAATTCTTAATTTTGGTCCTAGAGTATGAAAAGTTTCCTTCACACCAAAGAATCTGGTAGGAAAGTACCCTGTAACTCTCTAAGAAGCCACCCCAAGTCCAGGAAACTAGGCGTCATGGTATAATAGCAAGTCAAAAGAGATGCAGGCCATAATACTCCTACTGGCTCCTTCAATATATTAGATTCCTGCCATTAAATACAGCGGCTTGGAGTGGTTTTCTCTTCAGGTCCTCCATTATTAGCATTTTGGGGGTGTTTAGGTATAGCCTCTCAAAAGCAATTTGCTATTACAAAGCAGTTTTTCAAGTTCCTGCTGTCTCCCCCTGTAACTAAGCACTTTTAATGTGTCTCCTAAACTTCTGTGATTTACTACTTAGGGCTCCTATTGTTTCCTGTGGGCTCCTGTAGGTCTATTAAGAATGAAATGGAAAAGACAGAGGCCCCTGAAGCCTTTGGGCTGAGGTGTTGTTGGCCTACTGAAGCACCGAAAAGCCTTTTGCTTCCCAACAGAACAGGGGAGCATAAATCAGCAGATGCTGCTCTGCTCCCGGGAGATGTTTTTGGGCCCTACAGCAGCCAAGGTTCCTGGGCTTTATACCCAGAGGTGCCCAGCTGCTTTTTAGCTTCTCCAGTTCTCAACTACTTTGGTGGCTCGGTAAATGAGGTTGTAAAATCTTGCCGGAGTTCTAGATGGTTAGGCTATGACCTCATCCAACAAGCAGGAGCTGCTTTCTCCCTCCCCTGCACAAGGATTTGGAGCACCCTAAGTAAAGGGTGTTTGGTGCCCCCTCCCTCAAATTCAATAGAGAGAAAAGAGAGAAGTCTAGAATGAATGTTATGCTTACTGGGAATTCAACATAACAGCATAAAAATAACAACAGATAAGTTCTTCCAGAGCACTCCATGTTTCATTATGGCAGCTACGGAAGACCAGAGTCAAGAGATGCGGATATTCTAGAATCCCATTAACACAAAACTTCTCTTCAAGCCAGTCAAAGAGCCTCCTCTCGCCTTTGTGGTGCCCGTCAAAGTCCAGCACCCTAGACAGTCACCTAGAGGTTTGCCTAGTGATTGAGCAGGCCTTGCCCCTAGAGACCTGTTTTCCTTGGGAAAGGAAGGCTTGGAGAGGTAGACCATGGGAGTCCACTCCTCTCTGTGTCTCTCTCCTGACCATCTCCTTCATAATTACCTGCGAGGGAAGCTGAGCTTGCTCCTTTTACGGTTCATGAACTTGGCTCCTCAGTCAGAGAGCTGTGGCGTCTAAACACTATTCTGGGCAACTCTGAGGCCATGGAAGCTACTGGGTGACCTTGAGCCAGTCACACACACTCTCAGTCTAGCCTACCTCACAGGGGTGTTGTGAGGATAAAATGCAGGAGAGAAGAATGTAAGCTACTCTTGAGGAGAAAGGCAGGGTATAAAATATTTATTTACTTCATTTATGCCTTATCTTTCTCTCCAATGAGACCCAAAGTGACTTACATCATTCTTCTCTTCTCCAGTTTGTCCTCACAACCTTAGGCTGAGAGGGTGTGATTGGTCCATTAAGTAAATATGCTAAATACTCATAAAGAGAACTGGGATAGGGCCCATTCGCTTGGTTATATGCCCAGAAAACCTGGGTTTGTTGCTGTGTGGTGTATGAAAGGGATCTAGAAGGGTCTGAACTCCCACACTACGCTTGTCAGAAAGACCACCTCCCCACAGCCTGGTCTCCTGCCATACCTTACACCTTTGGATTCTGACTTGACTTGGAAAAAGGCTACAGACAGAGGGCTTATTAAGCTTCAAACCAAAAGCCAGCAGAATCTTTAAAAAGCTAGTGAATCAACTTGTAATCTCACCAGAGAAATCAGCCAAATGCAGTGGAAAGTGGATGAAGAAGCTGTTTTAGACCTGCTGTCCTAATCTGGTATGGAACGAGCATACAGACAAGGGCCTGATCCACCAACTAAAGCTGGTGCACAGGCTGCTTTTAGGAGTGTTCAGAAACTGGAAACAGTCTGGGATGTGGAGTCCAGTGTGTTGTTTTAAGGGATGTCCAGTTTCCTAGCCTCTGCCACTGGCTCCCAGTTCAAAGTGCTGATTTTGACCTAAACTGTCTGAGACCGAGATATCCGGAGGACCTCCACCTCCCAAGTGAACTGACCTGGAGAATCAGCTTTGGAGCACCCTCTTCCCCCACGGTCTGCAGTTCAAGGAGCACTCTCTTTCATGGGGGCAGCAAAGCTCTGGGACCACAGTTGAGGGTCAACTTACCACATTTTTGCTGGAGTTAGGGAGCACAGCAGAAGTGCCCAGATGGTGCTTTGATTTATTCCTTTGCTAGAGGGATTCTCATTTTTGGCTAATTTTGGTCTAATGCTACATTGTGTGCTTGTGTGTTTCCAATTTTCTTTAGTTCAGCCGTTCGTTTCCTGTGGATTCCTTTGGGAGGCACAGGGCACACGTGCTATAGGGAGATCATAATGGCTTGCTCTGCAGGGTTGTGAGAGTGGCCAGGAGAGTGCACTGCACCAGGACTCGGTCCCCAAAGGCTGATGTGTTGGGTTGACAGGTCATCTCTTTATTTGGTTTTCCTTAGAGATGTACAAAAGATCTCCCAAGCATCTGAAGGCAGGCATTTGTGTTAGCTGATCCACTTCGTCAAGTAGCTAGTCCATGAGCCATGCAGAAGATGGGAGGAGGGGGGCCTGGAACAGCACAATCAACACCCATCACCCATGTAAGCGGTGGAGTTGGCAAAGATTTCTGGCTAGAGATGGAATGAGAACATGAGAATGGTGGGGAACGAACAGAGTTGAGTTTTAGGTTTCAGTCCATTGGAGTGATGTGTCAAGGGAGCGTGTGGAACCAGGGTGGGCTGGAGTTTATAATCTGAATGGGCCCGGCAGTTTAAAAAAGTGTGTGTGTGATCTCTGTGTCCCCCCCCCCCCCGGTACTTGGGAAGAAAGAAGCCCATGTCATCTTCATGTTGCAGGTTCCACAATAAATGAAGCCCCCTGAACTGGTAGGGCTCTGTTTGACGGGTGCTGCCTTTTCAACGCTGCAAAACGGCACCCCCTAGACACGGGTGCTGCGAACCTTGAGTACAAAATTCCTTCATCTCCCAGATATCAACTAATGTGGGATGGCCTCTGCTTCTCTGGGTTTCTTAGTGGAGCCTGGTGGTGCTGAAGACTCTCTGCAGTGATTGGCAGAGTTGCCCGTAAGTCACAGAGGGGTGGGTAGAACAGGCAGAAGGCTCTCTGGTTGCCTTTTGATGGAGATACTCCAATCCAATCTGCTAAACAAAGCAGAGGCTGCGGAAGCAGCTGAAGGGGCCTGGAGAAAGAGGACTGGGAATATGGGCAGAACCAGATAGAGGGGAGAGAGTTCAAAGCAGAGGGGCTCAGAGTACTCACCAATTGACTGCAGGCCTCCAGTAGGCCTGAATTGCCTGAAGTGCTCCGGCCTTTCCAATGCACGGCTTCAGGTCTTTGAATGTTGCCCGGTCATTAATAAATCCCTGCCCCCTGAAAAAGTCACTGTCCTAGCATGTTGGGCAGGCCTCTTGTTCCCTGTTAAGAAGTTTGGGGCTTGTGAGGAAGTTGTAGCTTCATTTGCATCTGAGCAGATCTCCAAGGCTTGGGATGGTTTTTGTCTCGTCTTCCGTTTTCATCTGTGCTACTCCAGCTGTCGCCATCACCGCAGGGAAAATGAGGGACTTTTAGGGGCAGATGTGTTCTATCCGCACTACCATAATGCCCCTAAAAATCCTTATTGTTCTTGCAGTCGCCTTCTTCCATGGGGATGGACGCCATGTGCCCAGTAAAGCATGGCTGCTTTGCAGAGACACCTCGGTATCCAGAGCATGCTCACCACAGTCTTACCTTCATCAGAGCTTAGGAGGGAATCTCAGCCACAAATCCCAAAACTCCTTTTAATTTATAAAACTGAAGCAAGTGCAACATCCATTAAAGTGCAGTTCCCACATCCTACGAAAGTGGAGGTTATTTTCCATGAAGCCCTGTTGAGCTATACTAGTGAGGGGGTTGAACAGGAGAACTGGGCCTTACTCGAGGAGACAAAGTATCTTAGGCTGGTTTCCAGAGGGCATTTTCACTGGTCTGCGCTGAATCAGTCTGAATGTTCTCAGCCCTTCTGAGGCCTCTGCCTTGGTAAGGGCTCTCTTGGCATCATGCAACAAAGGTCTCCCCTGCTCCTGTTTTGACACCAGTTGAGAGCCTTTTCCACTAACTGCATGGCATAGGCTGAGAAGAGTCTGTGCGCATGCAAGGAGAGGTGCATAAGAGGCGCATGTGCTGAGGGCAGTGCAGCTAAACACAGCAAGAAGCAGAAAGAGTGATGGACACAGAAGAACCTCTGTCTAGGCACACAAAAGTTGAGCCGGGAAACTGTGCTGCGCCTCAGAGCAGGTAGATGTGGGGTAGTTGAAACCAGAAGCTCTCAAAAACCAGGCAGCCAAATAAATGCATGTGAAGAGTCATTTCAGATCTGCCCGAGGAGCCAAGACTCCCAAGGACGTTTAAAGGCCCGCTCTGGGATCTGGTCCAGTTTGAACTGCTGAAAAAGAGGCACCGCTTTCAAGCACTTCTGGTCCTTTTCCGTTTTATATCTTGTATTATTCATCATCTGCACAAAGATCAACTCCTTTTTCTGAGCAAAAGGTTTTGTGCCTGCTTGTATGGAAGCCTGTGTCACTGGTCAAAGGAATGGCATCAAAGAGAATATATCGATTGGAAGCCTGGGGGTGCCTGAAAAACACTTGTGTATCTCCTTTTCCCAGCAGTACCCAGAGGCCAGGCAAACAGTGCCAGTGTCCCAAATGTCACTAAGCTCCTTGGCATTTTGCCCTGTCTCAAACCCGAAGGCCTCACCCCTACTGCAGAGCCCTGATAGCAATCCCTCCTGGTTCCACCTTGAGACTAGGCAGGCAAGGGGAGGGATGGTGGCCACTGATAATGCAGCCTATGGCAGATGTTTCTGTGGCTGATCTGTGAATCCCCCTTAAACGTATTGCTTCAGCCTGTCTTTTGCAGGGCGCTGCAGTCGTAAAACCTACTTGCTGGGTCTGTAGGGTGGAAAAAAGACGGGACCCTCCTCCCACCCACCTGAAGGACACTTATTAAATCCTGAGCAATGTAGGCAAAGAGATGGGAGGAATTATTTGCTCTGCTGTAATTATCAACTGGGGTCTGAGCTAGTGAAGTTGGTCATGTTTGCAGAGCAGCTCATGTCTCATGTCCCAGCAGGGAAGGAGCCACAGCCTGAAAAGAAGATAATAGAGCCCCGTCTCTTCCCATTTCTGAATCTCCCCCAGGATCTTTAAAGCAGCAATAAAAGGCAAATGAAAGCAGCTGTTCTTTGCAATGAGAAAATGAAATGCCAGCCATGAAAATAGCATGGCCAAAGTACCAAACTACCTTGGGCAGCCAGCAGCACAACTGAGCAACAAAGCCAGGGGGTCAAAGGGGCACGCTGGGGGCAGGCTTCTGATAGGGGCTCCTCCTTCCCATGAGGCCATTTTGTTCCCTAGAGCCTGTGTTTTCAGAATATGCAGGGGAGAATTTCTCCCCAGGCCTGGCTCGGTGTGAGCAAGTTTCCTGAAAAATGCGTTGGTTTCTCTCATATCATGCGTTGACGCTGCTGCGACCCCACTGCAGCATGCATGCATGCCCTTGCAACTCTCTGGCGCTTCTGCTGGAGCTATGGTGAAGATGTGCTTGGGAAGAATGTCAGCACCTTGGCACCGTTTCCCTCCTGAGGAAAAGAGGTGGTTAAAAGCATTGCTGCAGGCAGGGTGCCAGGGACCCTTAGCAGGCCCCCTCGCTGCTGGGGCTGCTGCTGCTTTGCACTTTGACTGTCGCAGGGAGATAAATATTTTGGTGTTCGAAGTTCACAAACACGAGAGGCTTGATAAGCGCACTCTGGCCTGGGTTGCCTTGAGCTGGTGTGGGAGTTTGGAAAAAGTGGTGCCGTGGAGGAGAATGTGCCTGAGAGCTGGGCTGGGGACTGCCCCAGAATCTGGACGTTTCCCTGCTGCAGCTCACCCTTGCTTGGAGCAGAGCAGCCAGATGGTTCCTGTGCTGTTCACCAGTCCAGGGTCTCCCTCTTTGCTCCTGTAGCAGGCTCTGGGCACTCACGGGCTGTAGCAGACTGGCCCTCAGGCCTGATGAAGAACTGGAGGCCTGGCCAAGGTTGTCTCCCTTGGATGGGCAGCCTGTTGCCGCTGAAGGAGAGCCAAATCCCAGGCTAAGCCCCAGTTTCTGGAAGGGAGCCTTTCCTTTCTTGAGTGTCCTCTGAGATTGCACAAAGGTTTAGGGAGGGGGAGGGGGTAAGAAGAAATCCAGAATGAGCAGTACCGTGACTGGGCTGCACCTCTGCTGTGGCGTGCATGAGTCAGCGGTGGCAAGAGCCTTTGTGGTCTGCAGCAGACCGGCTGGAAGAAGTTCGATCAAAGGAGGCTCCGCTGCAACCTCTCCAGGACCCAAAGGGCAGGCCTGAGGGACTCGTGCATCCCTGGTGGCATTTCTGGCAGTCCCACGGTTGGAACGGCTAAAAATAATCTTTGCGGACTGTGGAGGCTGGGGCCTGCTGCTCAGCGATCCCACTGGCCATGCTCCAGCAACTGGGTGCAACTTGGATCCCGTTGCTCAGGAGAGATTGTAAAAGACCTCTGCTGAATCTGCCCAGGGATCCATCTAGCCCAGCCTCCTGCTTCACACAGCAGCCGAACAGCTGCCCGGGAGCACCAACCAACAGGTACGGAGGCCGAGGCTTCCCCCTTGCTAGTACTGGGACCCTGAGGCTCGCTGCCTCTGGCTGTGGAGCTGACCAGCTTGCTAAACTGCTTTGTCAGAATTTGTCAGAAGCTGCCTATTGCACGTAAAAACCACCTACAGAAGCAGCGTTTGGTCTTCCTGCTCCATTTTTTAGCTTGGGATGTGGCTTCAAAAATTTAAGAGTGTCCAAGCCCCATGGTAGTGGCCTTGGCCAAAGTAAACTAATCCCCTCACACCAAGTACTCTATTATTTTAAATCCAAGTTGCCATTTCAAGGCAAAGCACATCAGCTGACTGAAGGGTGGACACAATATTTGACTTGCAGCAGAGATACAGGCCCTTAACACCACCCCCTCCCCAGAGGCAGAGGCAGGCTGTGGATTTTGAGGCTGTGGTGTGGGGGGCAGACTCAGCTGACCATTGGGGTCCCAAAGCACTAGGGAGTTTGAAGGTATTTTTTTTACAAAAAGATTTGTGAATGTATTACTTCCTTGTAAAAATATTTCAAATACTTTGTGAATCCCTCTAAAGCAGCATCTGGAGAGAACAGGAAATGCTAATGGTGGAGAGATGGAAATGTACAGCACAAACCTGAAAAGAACAAATTCCTCCCTCCTCTCCAAGCTCCCAGTCAGGGTTAGATTGGCCGTTCAGGTAACCTGCTAAGTTCCTGGATTGCCAGCTGCCACCCACGCCCCAGTGGCTCAGTTAACACTGTAGGGGCAACTCAGCCAGCCACTGGCACCAACAATGGGCTTGGGTTCACCTGTGGGTGCCTCCGGGAAGCAACAGGTGAGCCAGCCCCATCCTTGACATTGCTAGCTGGGTGTGAGCTGAGTGGCACTTGCAGCGCTAGCTTGGCTCTGTGTTCTCCCGGGCCGTGTAACTTCCCCATCTGCCCCTGCTACCAGTTATAGCTGCCCTCCTCCTCCGCCCTTGCTAAGCCTTTTTATCTGCTGCAGGATGCGGGCCAGCTTGGCTCCAGTCCCTCCCCAAAACTCTCCAGGAAGGCTTATGGGGCAGACAGGTTGTGGGGCCCTTAATGGCAACAACCTGCAGGCTTGGCTAGGTGCTTGGAGACAGGGCTTGCAGGGAGCCTGGCCTCTGTGATGCCTTCGAGTACTGTCCCCACCTCCTTGCTGTTGTGACCCCCATGGCTTCCAAACAAGTGTACACATAGAAAAAGAAGGCACAGCGGACATTCAACATCTGAGCAGGCAAAGGTGTTGCTCTGCCACATTGTTTGTGTCTGCCCCAACTTCCAGTCGCTTTTTAATTGTGGATTGAACATGCTGTTGGCCTGTGTGACTCGCTAGCCCACTGTGGGTAGGCGTTGTAGAGGCCTGCCAGGCCCCTGGCTGCCAACCTTGTTTGTGCAAGTGGGCTGCATTAGACATTAGGCACTTAAAAGTTGTGGGGGCCTATGTTATAGCTCGTAAGGCGCCACTGACAGGTTTGTCGATGATTCTGAACAACTGAGCACCAACACCCAGAACTGAACTGTGCATTTTCTCAAGCTTCTCTGTGTTCCAGTTGCATTCTGTGGGGCTGTGCCTCCAAGGTCCCTTTTTGCACCGTTTCCCTAAAAGACAGCAGCAGAGTCCTTAGACAAACGGGCGTGTTTGACTGGTGAAAGGGAAATTTTTAATCAAATCCCTTGAATCAGTAACTCAAATGGGCAGACAAGCCCCTGGGGTAGGTAAAGCTTTTTTAAAAGTCAGATTGGCTATAATTTGGAAGTGCAGATAAAAGGAATATGTACCATTTTAAAATTATGAGGGAGGGGGAGAGTGAATGTGCCTTTTGGAAAAAGCCACAAGTGAGCAGGGGATCTTTTTGACATGTTTCACACTGCTTTTAAAACAGCATTTGGTTCTCTCATACACATAAATGATCTGCTGTGGCATTTTAGTCTCTCCAGCACACAAATTGTGTTTTTCTTGTATATTAATGAGAGGACAGAGCCTACAATTTAATTTGCCTTGACACCCTGTGTCAAGTTGCTGTTGCCCTGAGTTTTTCCACTGGGGGTATCCATTGCAACAAGATTGAGGTCGGCAGCCACTTGCGCTGTCTCCATTGTGCAGCTTCGGCTGTTTTGTTAGCTGCTTTGAGTTTGTTGCGATAAGGGGAGAAAGGCAGCTAGGGGAGAGTTATATTTTGTTATATTCAACAGTATTTTTTTTTGTGCAGTGTTTTACAAGGAGAATCATGACCATCAACTAATAGAGGGTTTGACACAATAAGAGCTGGCTTAGACCACAAGCAAAGCAGCAGCGGCTGCCCTCTGAGCCAAATGCAAGCACATCTGACACTG
Organism: Eublepharis macularius; assembly: GCF_028583425.1. Classification (NCBI taxonomy): domain Eukaryota; kingdom Metazoa; phylum Chordata; class Lepidosauria; order Squamata; family Eublepharidae; genus Eublepharis; species Eublepharis macularius. The sequence continues at coordinate 29,334,537 of NC_072801.1, read as the reverse complement.
CAGTGGCTAAGATGTCCTGCATTCAAGTCCCCCCCCCCCCCCGAGCCACCAATTTAGCAGCTGGCCTTGGACAAGTCTGGCTGGCATTTGCTCCGCTGCCTCCTCCCCATCTACCATACCCTATGCTCAAACAGAATGAGATGACCTGGCAGGGCTGTGATGAGGATTATTGAGAAGGGTGCAAAGCACTGCATGCATTGGAATGCCAAGCAGTTCTAGATTCCTGACTCAAGGTTGCTTTCCTAAATCCGGAAAGGACAAAAAGCAGGACCGTATTTACGACTCAACAAGGCTGGCCTGTCATATCCTTTCCAGACCAGCTGTGATCAAAATTATTGATCACATTTATCTTATCCACAAAATGACAACACCACCACCTAGAAATAACCATTTTTGGTTCCTAAGAAAAAAATTCTTTAATTTTCATTTTATGGAAATACATTTTTTTTCATTCTTAATTCCATGATACAAAAAATGTTAAATATGAAACAAAGTTTATGAAATCTACCAAAGCAGACTTTTTTTTTTTTAGACGAAGGGAGGCTGGTGAATGTCACAGGCTTCTTGTCTGTGCTTTGAAATAGATCCCCCCCCCCCAAGCTAAGGTAACAGGAGCTGGGAAAGAAGACCATGCCACCCATTCACTTCCTGCTCTCCCTAGCCTATGACTCCCAAACAAAATGTGAAGTTTAGGACCACATTTCCCAAAAGATGATCAGTTTAACATTATTTTCATTGCGGGAGGGTGAGAAGCTGGCTGAGGCACACTGTGTTTGCTGGAAATCAATAGAGGAAGCGTTAAGTGACTGATAGGGCTGAATGGTGTATGAGGGCCTGTGCACACGACAGGAAGCGGAAGAGCGAAATCACAACACGGACAGGTTCCTCTGGCAGATTTCATGGGCTACATGCTGTATCAAGGTGATTCAAGCTAACACCCATCTTGCTTTTAGGTCTAGTGCTTACAACAGCAAATATTTCACATCAACATAACTGACGTGTATACACACACAAAAACTGCGACAATGATTGTTCAGGAGACAGTTTAAAAAATTAAACTGATTTCCAAAAGACATCCTGCTGCTTCTTTTCCTTTTGTTTTAAATAAACCCCACTTTATTTAAATAAAGTATGGCTTCTGAGGCACACATGCCACAGATCACTTTGAACCAAAGTCCGCTTTGTGCTGGGACAGCTGACGGCTACCACATGTCAGGGACTTCGAAAAGTGCCGAGGAAGCACTGTCAACACCTCCTAGAGAAAGTAAAAGCATGTCAACCAGGTTAATGAGCCACGAAGCAAGAGAATCCAGCCATGCTCTGAATCACATAAGTAGGTGACTGTGGGTTTGAAAGGATTCCACAGGTTTGGTGACACAGCCCAGCTTGTCGCTCTTTGGTCTCCACAGAACAAGGGAAAGAGAGGCCTACGTTCTCCTCCTCCTCAACCTGATAATGCCTACTTTCACTTTGGTGTGGGGTGTGATGAGCTGGGCAAAGGTGGCTGTGTTCTGCTCCATAAGAGAGCTTTGGAGAAGAGCTGAGGGAATGGAGCACCAGAGTACTGTTGTGCCAGACATCTGCTAGACCCACCCTTGGCATCATCTGCAGTGCTAAAGGCTGCCTGGTTAAATCTGCACAGGGCCAGTCTGACACAGATGACTTGTTCCAAAGCCAAACAGCCACAGACAGAAAGCTCTCAAACTCAATGGCATCAGTTCTACCACCAGCGCTTTTCTTCTCCTCCAGGCCTGTCAAACCGGCAGAGCTGCTCATGCTTCCCAACGAGAGAAGAGCAGGCCGTGAGAGCTCCCACAGGCAGCCCGAGAGAGAAAGGAACGGCCTGCCAATTCCCCACGGCACTTACCTGTTGAGTCCTGCTCCCTTTTGGCTCTCTTGAACTTCTTGGCCTTTTTCTTCTTCTCTTCTGCAGATTCCTCAAATGAGTCAGAGGGATCCTGTGTTGCTTCCTCGACCTCGTCACAGCCACTCTCCTCTTGAATAGGACTCATACTCCTCTTTCCCACAGCACTGGATGCTGTAAAACTGGGCGGAGGGTGGCAACGAGTTAGGAACCGGACACTCTGGGGTCATGCAGGGGGCTCTCACAACCCTGTCCCAAGCATGTAGGTACTTCGTCGTCCTCTCCACTCTCAAGCACAGTTTGCCTGGCAGTCTTGAGCCCAACATTTGGCTCACCCACTGTCAAATCAGCCTTGTCAGTGCCCTCCCACAACAGCCTTTGGGCAAATGGCAAGATGCCATTTGTCCAAGATGCCCGTTATCCAAAGAAGCCATAACAGGCAGCCTCCGTCTTAGAACCAAGCTAATAATGGAGTGATTTATCTTCACGGTGGAGAGGCAGATATGGCACAATGTGGACTGCAGCATGCTTTGAACCAGAAGAAAGCCATTTGTGGCAGGACAGGCAAGAAAGAAAAACTTCCTTTGGGGGCTTGACACCTTCCCTGTTTGGATACTTTTTGGCCACAGATCCTTAACCCTTTAATTCCAGCACTGGGGAAAGGTCCAGACAAGCAACTGTAAATGCAGGTGGTTGTTCAGCTATGCTGTTAGGGGTGGCACATTCTGGCCCTTCAGTCCAGGGTAGCAAATTTTAAAGAAAATCATCACAATCATCTGCCTGACAATTCCTTTAAGCTCACCTGAACTGTACTTTCATGGCTTTGGTTCTGGATCAAGTTACCATGACAATATAGTCACAGTGATTTTGCTATAAAAAACACAGCCCAGTTCAAGTGAGCTTTAAGGAATTTTTAGGGTGGTTTTGTGACCCTGTTTTGCATACAGATTCTTTCATGGATGGCTTTTAAACCAATTTTCAGATAGCTGAAGTAGCACATTTCTTTTGTGTGCTGCACACCGCTTTGGTTGATGGCCGAGAGCCACAGCGTGCAAATGTGATCAAGGAGTACCTACAACTCCAACAACCAGCAAGAGGAAGGTTAGTCATATCTACACTTTGTCAACTCTCCAAGACTTTCAAAGGCCACGGGAATACCAAGTCAAGCACTTTGCCCTTCCAGGTAGGGAAGCCGGTCCTCAGCCACACACAGGTCGAAAAAGGAGCTCCTGGAAGGCCTCTGAAACTGCTCAGAATTGCTCTCCACTGCTCGCCATTTGAGCACACGGACCTCACCTGGTGAAACTGCAGTACCGGCTTTGCAGGACATAGGGCACAGCCTGTGGTTTTAACCGCTTTGCTTCCATCTCCTTCCAGCTGTCTTCAGTCCATTTCCTCTTTCCTTGCCTCTTTTCTTCATGCTTTTTCTCAATGTATTCTGCGTAGGTCTGGATCCTGTAGCTTTCTGCATACCTGCTGGTATTAACAGCTAGGGGAAGGAAAAGAACTCTGGATTACACAGAAGCTTGCTCCACATGAACCTGCGTGGTCTTTCCGATCTGCATCAGAGCCCCTCTGAGATTAGGTGGGTGAGGAGAGGAGCAGGGGCTACGGAACACCCTCCCAGACAGACGTGCAAAGTGCCCAGGTTAACTGTCTGGTCGAGACCTTGTTATTTTCCAGGATGTTCACAGACTGATTTAGGTGTCTGAGTATTAATGAAGTTTTATTTGATTTTATGGGGCATTATCAGCTCTTCCAGATTTATTTATTTAAAACATTTGTATGCTGCCTTTCTACCCACAGTAAGGTCTCTAAGGCGAACATCAGATCGCTAAAAAACAAAACAATTTAAAGCAAGTTAAATTTAAAACAATATTACAAATATTATAAAAGCAAATCAATACAAATACACACACAAACACGCAACACAAAGAACAGGGAGGACAGCCAATAACAGTTCTTGGGGGTATGGCGAGCAAAAAAATATCCACCTACTGGTGAAAGACCGCAATAGAGGGCAAAGACTAATCTCCCTGGGGAGGTTGTTGATTTGCTTTTTCCAGCTATTGTTTTACCACTTTTTAACTCTCAAATTTATTGTATGCTGCTTTGGGGCCTCTGAAGAGTGAAAAGCAGCTTATAAGTCTCCTAAATGAATGTTCACTGCTACCAGCCCTCCACCCCACCCCAAACAAAAGTGAAATTGTGATAATAACTAGAAAGGTAACAGCAAGATTGCAGTAGTGGAAAAACCTGTAATGTTTCAATAAAGTGGAAGATTCTGCGTGAGAAAAACCAAAGGGAGAACAGTGACAGCATATCATCTACTGCGCCCTCTCGCCTCTGTGCGCCAAAAGAAAGCATGTGCTTGCACACACTCATCTGCACATCCTTGCTAAGGTAGACAGTCTGTCTTCGGACACAGGCTTCTTGCATTGCTTATGTGGGCTGCACACGTGTACATGTGGCTACTGGTCCACTCAAAAGACATGCAAGGAGAGCCCAAAACAGAACAAGCCCCCGCAACCCTCAGAAGCTGCAGGTGCATAAGCCTACAATAGGCCTATGGGCACAAGAGGAAGCTTCGTCTCTCGTCCCCCATCTCCCCTTGTCACAAACCATTAGACAAAGCTTCTGCAAGACTTACCGATTTGTACTTGCTCGGGTTGACTAAGTGACACAAATGCCGACGTATCATCAATCCAGGAGACCTGAATGTTACCTGGGGGAAGGGGGGTTAAAAAAAAGGGAGAAAGAACATGTGCTAAATATGGCCACCATCAGATTTGGAAGGACACAAACTTAGTAGAGGAGAGAACAAGACAAAGTCAGAACTGGAGTGGCAGCCAAACTCTGATCTCGCTTTGAGTTTATGGTTTTTGGAAATACTGAAGCCATGGGGTAGTGGCGGGGACAGACACAGAGGAGCATATGGAATATTTTGTTAAGCCTAAACTTATTTCATTGCTTTAACTACATAAAATGCCTCATATATAACTCAGCATATAAAACTCTACTATTCAGCATAGCTATGACATTTAAAGTCTTGATTTTCTAAAAGAAAATTGCAAGCACACTCAAACGCTACTCTTTCGCCTTCCATATCCCTGTTTGCTTTTCTCCTGTGCCAAACCTGCCATCTGGCTGCCCTTTGTAACCCAGGCTAGAGACTTAAAGGCTTAGGGGAAAAGCCACACATACATCGAAGTCTTTTTTTCTGTTTTTCCAGTGGGAAAAATGGCAAAATTTGGGGAACACTATGAAATATGTTCTCGTTTAGATTTAGTGAAATGCATTTTAAGGCAAGGTTTTTTTTCACTCTGAATGTATAGGATGAAAAGTCTGACGATCTTCTCAGTTTTTCCAGTGGAACAATTATGAAGTTTTGAGGAACACCGAAAAAAATCCTACAACTTTTCCCCCTTTTGGAATGAAAGGTTTTACTCAAAACATAAAGATTGTTTTACATACATTTTTCAGCCTGCAGCATTAGGTAATGTATACTATACAATATTTTCAGGAATCTTTTTTGTTTAAACATAAATAATTTGGGCAACAATCATGCTAATAGTGCAATCGGGGGGCGGGGAGTGCACAGGGAGCTGACCAGGAGTTACCATGGCTTATCCCAAACTTACACCAGCGTAACCCCCCCAATGCCAGTGCAATGGCCCAGCACTGCACCGGCACCAGGCTGCAGCAGCTGGGCATCAGCATAACCCCAATGTAAGTCCCTGTGATGGTGGTCAGGGGGTGTACTGAGGAGCTGGGCATGAGTTAGTTGGCATCCTAAGCCATTTTGGGCCGAGAACATCCCCAGCAGCGATGGGAAGTTATGCCACAAAAAACTCCAGCCGCCCTGAGATTGGTGGATTCGGCCAGTGTCGCTGGGGCAACTATGACGCGTTATCTCCGGGCTGCAGCACACTGGGCTTAGCCACTGGTGCAGCTCAGGGCAGGCGCGCCCATTGAGGCCAGGTAGGCGGTGGCCTCAGGCGCAGGGTGCCGGAGGGAGCGCCGGAGGAGGCGCGGGGGCGGGAGCACGCGCCGCAAAGCAGAAGCCTCCTATCCCTCCTGCCCCGCACCGCCGCCAGCACAAGCCCCCGACTGGGCGCAGCCGCCGCGGGCAGGCATCTGCAGTGGCGCAGGCAACCAAGTGGGAGAGCTCGGAAGCCGCCCGCCACAGCGATTGGGCCAGCGGCGGTGCGCGCGCTCCTGTGATGACGTCACATGTTGTGTCATCACGCAGGCTGGTGCGTGCATGCTTGCGCGCACGCAGGAGGGTGCCCGGCCGGCCAGCCGCAAGCGCCACAAACCCTTGTGCCTCCCCTGGTGCAGCTCTCCTGCAAAAGTCCTTAGGGAGCGGACGGGTGGTGCTGGTTATGCCAGCGCACAACTGCCCGGCAGGCCTCAGGATTGTGTCACTCATGTGTTTAATGATAAAAAGAGATCACTGTTTTTAATGTTATGAAGTTTAACTTCATATCTAAATATGATGATAGCCCAACCTATTGTGACTTTAATAGTGCTTGGGTCCAAATAATATACTCTTTTGTTTACTGCAGAATTCATTTTCTACCTTCATCTTTTACTTTTTCCCTTCCTCTTCTATGGGAGAAATTAAAATACATGTGCTATGGTAGCATAGGGTGCAACAGTTCGTAACTCTTTTTCTAGTATTAGAATTACAACTTTTCCTATAGAAAATGAAAACATTTATACTTTTAAATTTCACAAATAGTACAGTTTTATGTACTGAGTTATAAATGATGAACTGCATGTAGTTCTATCATTAAAATAAGTTTAGGTTTGATGGAAAAGTATTGCATATATTTAAGTTTACTCCCAAATTTTCTGGAAAAAACTTTCCCCCATGGCTTCAAAGTCCTCTAATAAAGGTGCCTAGAAAGAGCCAACAGTGTTCTATGCTGTATAGAACCCATCATCCTGACCCCTCCCAATCTCCCACCCTTTGTCCCATCACACATTACTGGCTGTGGGCCACTTACCAAAAGCGCTAAAAAGCTGGTAAAGGTCACTCGTCTTCCACTCTTTTGGAAACGTAACATAAAGAACATGGTCTCGCTTTGGCTGCACTGAAAGACAAAGGGGAAAACAGCTATGGAATCTGAAAGCTTTTCATTAAAAGCCAGCATGGTACAGTAATTACAGTGTCGGACTAGGACCTGGGAGACCCAGGTTTGAATCCCCGCTCTGCCCAGTTTGCTGGGTGATCTTGGCCTCGTCACACTCTCTTAGCCTCCTCTACCTTACAGGGATCTTATTATGAATATAAAGTGGAGGAGAGGTGAATGCACACTGCTTTAGGTCTCCTTTGGGGAGAAAAGTGGACCATAAATGAAACAAATAAAATAAGGTCTAATGATTCCATTGTTAAAAGCTACGCTAGAAAGGTCAGATGTCCATGCACTGGCAAGGTGCCCAAACAGAGGCCATGGGAAGATGTGGCTAGTGCTGTACTTTTCACACAAGCCAGATTTCCCAGGCCACAGGAAAGCCAGCTAGCCAAACCCACTCCAGCCCAACGCTGAGTTTAAAGCCAAAGAGGGCACTTACAGTCAGGTCCTTCCAAATTGAGATATGGGATGTCCATCACTCTCATCAGAAATAACCTGAAACAAAAGGGAAAGAGTCACTTCTCTGGGCCAACTGGCTCTCTTTAAATAACGAGAAAGGCTATCAAGGAGTCCCATGAACCATCCGGCTCCTGCAGGTGCAGCTCTCCCCCACAATACTATGATCTCAATCCTTATAAAGAACTGGCAGAGCTTCACTGTCCTCAAGCAAAGCTCAGAGGCAAGGACAGGGTAGACCCCTACCCACTCCAGTTGCGACTCTCCATTGCGGAGGCCAGTCTCTGGAACACTTCATCAGCATGAACCCAGAGCAAAAGAGAGAGGGCCGTACCCAACAACCACAGCCCACACATCTGCAATACAGCTGTGCAATCCCCCCATAACTCATGTTTTCTGGTTAGCCCAAAGAGCCACGTGTATGTTGTGTCTGAGCATTCTCCTTCTCTTCAGAGAAGCCATCTCAAGAGTTGCCAGCACACACACTGCGGCCGAGCCAAAGGAAGGAGAGTGTGTGTTCTGCCGGTCTCTCTTGACAGTGGTCACATCTGCTGCCCCAGCTATTTTCTGTGAGATGCCCTTCAAGGGGGAAATCCCTTCTCACTGGGCAGAGCCCCACAAGGTCCTGGCTAGTGAGGTCACCAGCACTTGAAAGGAGGGGGACTAACATCTGGGACGCCCCCCTCACCATCCTCTCAAGTCCCAACAGCTGTTGCTGTTTCTGGTGTATCCACCACCCTCATTGACCAGTGCATCTCAGCGACTGGTTTCCACTTATAATCGATATGAATTGTAACCTACTTTAGAGAGTCATCTGGCTGAAAAGCAGAACACAAAATCAAATCAATACAAGCTCCTCTCCCATGCCTGAGAGCTGTGCACTTGAGCCAGACGCTCAGTTTTTTAGCCATCCCTGTACTACAGCATGGGGGTGGGGGGGGGGGAGAGCGGATGCCCCCGATGGCTCAAGCAAGTGGTCCAAGTCATCCCACCCGTAGAGTTCAAGCCTTCCTGGACGACAAGGACACAGTGATGGAAACACACAGCCCCACTGGGCAGCACAGCAGTGCCCAAAAAGATACTAAACCAAGGGCAGGAACTCTCTTATCCGGAGGAAGTGGGGAAGCTGAGGCTGCATCACTGAATTGAGCCGATGCAGAGGATTGCATCACACAGCTCTGGGTCCTCATCTTCAATGAAAGAATTTCACTTTTAAACTGTAAAATTACATGCTATTTTTTCAAACCCAACCTGTCTATGATTTTAGGATTTCTGGGCAGGGACTGGAAGGCACCTAACACCACAATCCTAGAAGAGCGACTCCTGCCTAAGCCCACAGATTTCAGTGAGCTTCAATGAGAAGAACTCTTTCCCAATGCTGGTGTCACTGCCTTCTATGCATGGTTAACATGGGGGCTTGCTTGCTACTGGCCAGGGGGTGGCCTGCAATGCCGTGCGAGCGGCCGCCAGGGCCGCAACATGAGAGTGTGTTTCTGCAGCGATCCTTGCAATTTTTTAAAAAATTAATTTTCATTTTATTAAACATACATAACAGTATTTAACAATGAGTACAACAAGTAAAACAGATTACTTTTCTTGTGATGAAACGTGGTTGGTGATCAGTTCCCTTTATACTGACTTGATGATTCTAATCGCGTACCAAGGGTTGATTAAAGTTCCAGTCTGATATTTAACAATTGCACGTTTAGTTTCTGGTAAGCTTTAGAGAGTCAATGTGATCTGTTGTGATCAGTAGATAGGTCTTACCCCAGAGTTGTTAAATACAGAAAGCTGTAATATGTAGATCAGGTTGTGGATTTTGAGATTTACTACATTTTGAAATGCTTATAAACAATATAACTATAATTTATAGATTGGTACGCCGACTGCAAGATTATCAAAAATCCTTGCAATTCTGATTGAGCACAGGTCTGCAGTTTTGCCCTGCTGCACTAACCCTGGCATTGGCTAGTGGGGGAGGATCCTAAAGCAGATATGTCTTGTTTTATCTTTAAAAAACCCAAGAGAAGACATGCCTAAACACCAACAGAAAAATACTCAAGCTAGCAGCTCACATTAAAACTTGAATTTTTCCAAGGTATCTCGCACCAGCAGATCACAAAATCTCCTTTTAAAAAACAAATGATATTACTGTTTCTCTTATTATGTTGTGACATTTTGCAGTTTTAATGGCAGCTGTGGTTACTTACTTGTTGAAAAAAGGCTCAATGAGCTTTGATGTGGCAGACATGGGGTTCTTGGGAGGGCTGAGGAAGGAACCTGTGGAACGAGAGACATTCAACAATTCAGAGGCAGCTGGTAACAGATCCAGGGCACTGTGTGGGGCAAGGACAAGAAGGCCACAGAAGTACCTAGGAAGTTGGCCATGGAGATGAAGCACAGGCCGGTTATATAAGCATCGTAACCTGCTTCATGAAGCTGCTCGGAGGCTGTGTCGTAACTCGGGAATCCTTCTGCGCTTTCTGAGAAGGGAGAAATGATGCATACTCGGGGTTATCATGGCAGGGAGAGAAACATTTTACCCGCACTGGGCTGCGCAAAGGGACCTGGAGGACCAGAACATCATTACAGGTTGTAGAGCCACAGACGTGTACAAGAGGCTGATCACATGTTCCTCCCCCCCAAAGCATGCAAACTTTATTGTTAAGGAAGTATCCTCAAGCATATATCTTTGCAGCTGATGAACAAAGCTGGCATGCTTTCCCACCAATGGATACCAGTGCAACATCCTCAGTTCTGCACGGCTTAGAAGCCACTGAATATACTCCTGAGTTTCACAGACATTTCGGTGCAAGAATCAGACCCCCCCCACCACCACCACACAGACGCACTTCCCATTAACCCAGAAATTAGATATTTTCCCTTCTCACTTGTTATCACAACATGCAGCAGCTATCAAAACCCAGCACAGCATAAGATGTAGGGGAGAAATGCCATGAAAATCTTTTGAACAACCTCCCCAATCCAAAACAGATGACGCAACACATCCAATGTCTTCTTACCGACTTTTGGAGGGCTGAAGGGTCTCTCCTTTAGACGCTTTTCTAGCTCTGCAAGAGATGTGTTGCTGATAATCTCCTGCAAGTGCAAGACACAACACCAGCAGAGAGAGCGGACGATAAATTTAATAAATCAAATTAACTGTTGCATTTTGCTCCCGGGAGGTGTGCCAGTCTGAGCGGCCCAAGAGCGAGGGCTCTGAGCCACCCACTCTTGCTCACAAGGCAGCTGCACTAGACGAACACTGTGCAGGCACTCCAATGTAAACATGTAATCTATCTTTAGCGCTGAAATCCAAGCCATTTCCACACAATCAGCCCTGTTAGGAGAAGACTGGCAATTCACAGAAATCATGCCCTTTTTATAGCCTCTCTCTCATTCCACGTGACAGCTGCTTTTGAAAGCTTCTTCCCTTTCAAAAGCAGGTTTTGGCATGCCGCAGGGCAACCGCTGTCTCAGATCTAGTTGCAAGATCCTCCAGGTTCAGCTTCTGTGTACTTCAGAAAGCATTACGAAAAAAAAAAGCATCTCAAAGTTTTGAAAGCTGTAAAGCTAGAAGTCGAATCAAAAGTTTTCAATTAAGTAACAGGGTTTTCACCCACAGTTCTGAAATTTTGGAGTGCATCGTAACTAAGAGGGGAGGCGCCCAGCAAACAAGTTCCATGAGAGGGGATGGATCACACAGATCCGTTCCTCCAGCATCTTCCAGCCTGTGTCCATCAGAAGGCAGTTCAGTACCGGAGGAGGCAGGAGGAAAGCACTGCTGTTAACACAGCAAATTCATGGGGCCCAACTCTAGAGTTATCTCCATTTCTCACAATTCCTTGGGAGTTGGTAACACAGCCTGTATCACACTTGGTGCTACCAAAACTTTAAAGTGGAAATTAACAGGCCCTTTGCTGGAACGCTCGGCTATTTCAGTGGTCATCGGAGGAACGCAACTAAGGCCCCATCACCGGAGGAAATGCTTCTCTGTCAGCTGCTGATACCAGCTAGCCTGTTCTGTAATAGTGTCATGATATAGAATCCTTCACCAAAGAAGTTCCCGGTGTTTTCCTATAAAGCAGCATCAGTCCAGCCATTTGCTTTTCTCAGCAATCCAATAAAGCTGCACCCAACACACATACTTGCCAAGAGGAGCAGCAGAGACTGGTTACCTTGAATGGCGGGGTACTGGCCATCAGCTTAGTATCCAGGAGCCTACAAATGAAAGTTTTAAAAATAAAGACCACGTATCCCCCCTTACCAACAGGAAATAAAGTGGCATTTTAATGATGAGATTACACCAGCCTGGAACATGGTTTTGGGAGCAGAGGCCAGCACTCTTCTGTGTTAATTGTTTTGTAATGTCAAGTTTCTAGCCCTCAGCTGCAGAGACAGGCCAGAGAGAAGGGGTGTGTGCATGCATGCTCACGTGCTATGAAACCTCAGAAACTGTGAACTGGCCTGAGAAGGATATTCAGTGGCCAGGATGTGGCACTTCAGTGCCTCTCCCCATGATTGGCAGAAGCCAAAGGCAATCAGGCAAGAGCCATGAACACACTTCTCCGCCACAGGTCTGCCTTGCTGCAGGAGGGGAAGGGGACTTCTGTCCCCCTGCACCATTTCCCCAGCCTGGAGAACTGAGCTCTGCTCCCTTTAGTTAAAGGGTCCTAGGGTGTGGCTGCAAAGTGCAGGAGGCATCCCCCTTGCTGAAGCTCAGCAGGAGTGGCTGTGATCAAGCCAAGGATGAGGAGGGCAACCCCCCCCACCTTGCATTCTGTGATGGAAGGAAGGCAGGGTACAAACATAACAACAAAAAAGAAATATACATAGATGCTGCACTCTCATAGCTTAAGGCAGTAGACAAATTAAGTCGCTAAAAAGAGCCAATAAAATACAACAGCACATCAGCCAGAGGAGGGATAACCAGAAGCTAAAAGATACCTTAAGCCTGTGTGACAGCACATCGAAACAAATCAGCAGCACAAAAAAAGGAATCAGCAGCAGCACAAAACAGAGGGGTATGTGTTGGGGAGGGGAGACACACCCAGCATCTTCTCTTAAAAAGGAAACCAGCTCACAGCTCAATCACTGCATGATAGATTTGAAAGTCTTCAAAACTAACATGGATTTTGCCAGAATTCTCTGAGGTACGGGAGCCACCACTGAGGAGTCCCGTTTGTGCTCCTTAACCTTCTGAAGTCTCAGAATGCGGACAGGGCCACTGTGGCAGATCTGAGTGGGCCAGTGCTCTTATGAATTTCTGTATTAAAACAAGGAGTCCACCACACACTGGTACACAGGATCAGAGATGCTCCAGTGAGCCGGAAACAAGCCTACCTTGGAAAGACGCAGGTCGTTACTTCTTTAAATTCACCAAGTTCCTAAAATTGAGAGCAATCCAATCACTGCCACGCAAAGCAGAGTGTGAATGCATCAACTAAGCAAAGGCAGAAACAGATCCAGGAATGAGTCTCCCACACTGCACGTATGTCGTCTGGAGAACGAAGCTGGAGTCGTCAATGACCCCACCATCCTGATTCCCTTACCAGGAAGTTTCATTCCTGTCAGGAAACGGAGAGCCTACCCAATGGCATGGGAAGCAAGACCAAGTTTTGGATGACCCAGACTCTCCACAAGGACCCAGGCCCAAATTCCAAGGAAGGGCAGCCTTCTAAGTTTTGCTGAGAACACAAAAGCTACTAACCTCCGGGAGGGGGCAGTAGAACTGGTGGATGGTGTGCATGACATCCAGCAACATGTTATGGCCAATCACAAGCTTGCTCTGCAGAGAAGTGTTCAGAAACACAAAGGAACGCTATACCACCAAAGGGGTGACACCGTAACTGTTTAGAAAAGTAACATAGTTCTAGCTACCCAGAAGGTATTTTAATGCCAACAAGACCCAGTGTTGGGATAGGAAGGCAAAGATCTGGGTCCAAAACCTGCTCTGCCGTAAACTCTAATGAACAGGATAAAACTCTAATGAACAGTGCTGGCTATTTATTTATTTCATTTACATCCCACTTTTCTTCTCAATAGGGATATACAGCAGCTTACATTATTCTCCCCTGCTCCATTTTATCCCCACAACAACCCTGTGAGGTCGGTTAGGCTGAGGGGGTAAGTCTGGCCAGTGAACTTTAATGGCAAAGTGGCTATTTCAACGCACGTCTTCCAGATCCTAGTCTGACACACTAACAATTACACCACACCAGCTCTGTGTGCCAGTGAGAGACAGCAGTGGCCTTCCAGCACTCTGCAGCCCTATGCTTCTAATCCCCACAAAATCAAGCTTTCCTCCACCCACTGAACAATTTCACACACAAAAATTGAGAACGTGCCAAACTTACAGAATTGGCAATTGCATGAATGACTCGGGAAAATCCCACGGCATCGTTAAGTTCCTCCTGCAAAAGAGTAGGACTAAAGATGCTTGGCTCACCCACAGCCTGAAAGCCAACGCTGGCCTTGATCCAGAGCTTCACAGCTCTGGTTCTGTGCACCCAAGACAACTTTGGCCTGGTGGTTCTTGAACAGCAGCCTTGCCAGGCAGACTGCAAGGCATGCCCCACTGAAAACCAAGGGGTGGTTCCCCCTCCCCGTACCTGCTCTCTAGCTTGTTTCATCTGCTCCCTCCGTTTGCGCTCCTCTTCATCCACTTTGCTAACAATAATATATCTTTCTTTCTAAGAAAGAGAAAGGCACGTATTTTAAGAATATCCTTCTGGTCCAAGAAGAATCAATGTTAAATGCAGTCTGGAGCCACTTAGAATTGTGTGTAGTGCTACACACTACTTTTTTCTAATACTAATATCATTTTCAGTTACACAGTTGAATTACCACCCAAGACACATGTAACCTGACTAGAGGAAAAGGTGATTCCAAATGAGGCTTTTTAATTACATCCTTGCCTAGAGTTATTGATACTGATTGGAACGTAATTCCAACTTGGTCCTATATTGATTACACTTATTAATTATTGTCATATTATTGCACTGCCTGGAGTTACTGTGTAATTTCTATGCTTGACCATTGAAGAAGGCCACATGGCCAAAACACATTTGGTCAGTCACACAACGTTCTCGTTTGAGTGTTTTGTATGATTTTAATCTGAACGGAGGCTTTATTTGGGCCAGTAATAGTTTTTATATTATTTTGTAATAAATACACGTATTTCTGTAAATTGATCTATATTTATGTTCTATATTTAGTACTTTTAATATTTGGCTCTTTGACTGGGATTTCTTTAACCTTCTTGGATCTTAATTCAATTTGGTTTGGGTTAAGTTTTTTTTTAAGGTAAGTTTTCCCCCCCTCCTTTTTGTCGTTCTTAACATTGATGCTGCTGCCACCCACCCAGACCACAGTCAGGCTTGCCTAATATATTTCCAAGGGCACAGAATCTCAGTGTCAGACTTTGCTTTGGTACAACAGATAGCTTTTAAGATATACCTTCTCCGTTTCCAGAGTTTCAACATGGATGCCTTTTGGATACCTGTAATGAAGCAAGCAAAAAAAGAACAAGATGATGCCTACTCACTAGTTATTTCCGAAACTGCGTGCTGGCAGCTCTGATTCTAGCTTGAAAACAAAACTCTCTCTGGCCTGGCAGAATGGGGAGGTCTCAGACCTACAGAAGCCAGCCTCAATGCTGTCAGTACACATGTTGAAACTGCTGCATGAAGAACAAACCACTTCCACCATCGCCTTCGAAAGTGGTGGCCATGATCTCCCACTTTCTATTGGTGGGGAAAAGTTCAGACAAGGAGGGGTTGGAAATCCAGGCATAGGACAAGCAGGATATGCCTCGGACAGCAGCTCCTCTGAAGGAACAAGACTTACCGAATGAGCGCCAAATGTAAAGGGCAGGCACCAACATTTGCACACAGCCCTTACTATTCAGAATATTTCTATCTGGCGCCCCATTGTTCATGCACAGAAGGCTTCCCCAGAGGTCTCCCACTCAGGGTTGACCAGCACCAGGCCTACTTCACGTTCAACACCCACCAAAGAGTCCAGAATGAGCTCCACTCTCTTCCAAAAACTCCATGGTTCATTAGAGAGGCTGCCCATGGCATTAGATCTGGGGGTGTTCCCACATGGAAGTCACTCGAATGGCACGGTCAATCTCCTGGACGCAGCAAGGCCTACACGCTGCCCTGAACAGACCAGTAGGTCTCTGTGCCAGTTGCTCCCGTTGCCATTCCCACGCAGCTGGAGTCCACACAGGTCTGCTACACCAGTCAGCTGCCCAGAGGCAACTCTAGCGTGACGGGCCACCGGACCTTTCTAGCACAGTTCACTTCATAATGGACAGTTGCAGTGATACCTACTTCCAGCTCAACATCTGATAGATCAGCTTCCTCTGGAATCTAGAGAGAGAAAGAGAAAAGCCAGTAAGCTCTGCAGAACAGATCCTGACTCACATTCTCTCCATCCACTCTCACATATATAAGCTAATTTCAAATGCTGCCCTAGAGACCACAAGTGTTTTCAGGGGAAACTTACCCTGTGCATGGCTCCAACTCCAAGCTGGTGCTTTCTTCCTTCTGTAAGAGATCTTCTATTCGTTCTCTAAAAGAGAGAAATTGACAGCTAAAATCCCGTATGGAAATTTATCAAACAAAGAAGGGCAATAAATATCTCTCTTGCTGACATGATTTCAGAACACCAGACCAGCAATCACTAAAACCTGGCTTGAGATTGAAAAAGAAGAAATAAACTTCAGACTTACATTTTTTTAGACAAAATCTGATTTAGAAAGGTTGAAAATTGAAAGAGCTACTCTGCGTTCATTTCAAAACAGGGAAGCTACACTGAGCTCCTAAGGACACTAGAACTTTAGAGTAGTAGATTTCCACTTACACTACATTCTCAATGAACTTCTTCTGGTCCTCTGGAATAGTCACAGGACATTTGGTGGCATTCGGGGAGATGTAAGACAAAGTCCCCACACCATTGGCTTGAGAACGCTTTTCATCATACTGCTCCCGTAGCTGCCTTTCCTCTTCTTGATTTAAATAAGGGATTCCTTTGAAAGAAAACAATTTTGTAATCAAGAGGATTCAAACTAGGGTCTCCCAGATTTAACACTCTATCCTCAATACCACACTGCTACCTTTACGGGTCTCTCTCAGGCCAGGAAACCTGGTTAACAGAGGTACGCACACCACTGTAAGAAGATGTCACACACCTCAACGGCTAGGCATGTGCAGCACATCAAACCAGCCATAAAAGAGAGGCAATGCATACATGCATAAGAGAAATATACCCAAAAAACTACCAGGTTTAGCTGCACTAAACAATTAAAGCAAATAAATAGATTACCAGCTTGGTCTGTTTGAACATGTCTCTTCATGGGCCAAATCTGGGTGGGGGCAGGGGGGAGACCTAGAATGTGTAACACTTTTTTGTGCTGTTTCTCCACCCCCCTCCCCTCAAGTGATCCTCTTTGTCAGAAGAGACTGGGCAAGGCCCAGCAAAATCAGCATACTTCACTAAACCCAAAAGAAGGGAACGAGCATTCATTTATTTGAGGGCACGAAACATCAGGCACCATCAGCCACATATATAAAATCCAACAGGCTCCCTTTATCCCAGCAATTCCCTTTTCTCTGTAGTTGCTCTAGAAGCACTTCTTTATCTGAAAAAACATGCCATAACTGATATTCTGCATGCATGGAGGGGCAGGAGCAGATCTACCACTACAGGCAACAGAAATTACAACACTGATTTTCAAAAGACAAGGAACAATAAAGCTTACCATTGCGAAAAACTTTATTAAAATCAAATCCCTGGTTTGCTAAAAAGTCTATACTTGAACTCTGGGAGGATAAAGAGAGAGAAAAAAGGCTTGATGACAGATGGCACGGGTTACTGAATCCCAATTAATGTTCTGGACAACACTTTCAAAGCTGCTACACAGCAAAACAAAAAGGTTCCCTTGCCTAGCATGAAAATACCAGGCAGGAAAGTCAACACACCCAAATGGTATGGAGGAACACAGGATGCTGATTACAGCTGCAACCAAACCCCCTTCCCAAGACCCAATCTCACACACACTCATCCTACAGAAACCCTGGGCAGACCGCCCTAAAATTCATTAGGTAGGGCACACAACACAGGACTCTGTCTCAGAGTTCCTTGCTATGTATAAAGAGCCGAGGCACTTTGGGGGCAGGAAAAACACAAAGTGGGCACCTAGCAATACTGGGCAAGCACTTACCATTAACAGCCAGGGAGAGAAGAAAGTCCACATTGTGGCTAACATCTCTCACTGCATACCCCTAACAGTTACCCTGTCTCCGTAGGCTCTGCTCGAAGGAGCAAGGATGCACTAACAGGTAAGCAAGAGTTGGGAATCTGCCTTCCTCAGCCTGGGCATTCACGGCCTGGGCATCCCCAGTTCCCCTTTCACAGGGGCAAGTGTTGCCTCCAAAATGCTCGTTTCCACAATCAAGGGCTGTAGCCTGTTGGATGTAGGGGCGGCCCGAGCTTGGCCCTCAACATGCAATGGGGCAGGCTTCCAGAAAAGGGCTCTTGGGAGAGCTGCCTCAGATGGGAGGGGGGACAGGGATGCTTGCAGCCCCATGCAGGGCTGTTACCCACACTCCCTTGACAGGACCCCCCTTCGAGCAGAGGACAGGGTGTAATGGTATGCTGTCCCAAGGTACTCATTCAATAAGCTAGCCAAGCAAGCCTGGGACTCATTCCCTTGCAGGATCAGAGCCCAATGCAGCAGCAGGTGGGTTGTCAAAGATGATGTCTGGCCAGTCTGGGAAAGGAGCAGGTCTTTGAGTCCCACGCTCTCCCTCAGCACTTCTAGTGTCTGATAAGCCACTCAGATTGTTAGTGAAGGGGGAACCCCAAGGTAGATGCGAGGGCTCTGCTGCCAAGGGTACAGCAGAGGGGAAGTTGTGGGGAGGCATCCTCACCTAAATGATGGATCTCCAGGGCACCCCACTGGCTAAGCCATCCTGTTCCCTCCTTTTGCTGTTTGTGGAGAGCAAAAAGTCACGCCCAGGGCTTCTGCCCTGGCTTCTCCCCATGTGAGGACTGAGGGAGACCCAGCCTTCCTATCCCAGCACTATCCCATTGAACCATGCCTATCTGGGCGATATTCTCTGGTCAGCCTCATGTGGCTGGTGGTGTCATCAGGGCTGCAGAGGGGTGTCTAATGCCCACTGACATGTCTCCTGGGGACCTCCCCTCCTAGTCCTGAGGTTATGGGCCTAGTGCCAAGTGTCAGGAACTCCAGGTCTGAGCCTGGTCTTGGGTCTTTCCCCACCCCCTTTCCTGTTTTTACTTTTCTGGAGGAGGTTGTGACTCGGAGCAAGGGTGCTTACATTTAGGCAGCACTTTTGCTGCCAGTCTGGCCTCTCCAGGAAAGTGGTGAGCATACCATTGAGGAGGGAACCCTTCAGGCAACATGCCTCTGTTGGAGTCCTGCTATTGCGAGGTTTTTCATCCCTGAACACTGGCTCTAGGCAGGGGGAGTGACATTGAAGGGCAGAGTAAGTTTCCCACATTACTTACTTTAAGCTCCCTTTTGGCTCAAACAAACCTGTACAAAATTAGGGACTGGTTTTAATCAGAAACCCTGCAGGCAGAAGGGGTCTTTTGGGACCCCCTCCCCAACCCAGAAGCATTCTGAAGGCATTAGAAAGAAGGGGAGGGGGAGAGAAACATACAAACTGATTTTCTTACTAACCTGACAGACAAATTTGACATCTGGAGATGTTCTGTTGAAAGGTTTGGGAAAGATATAGAAATTAAATGATTTCATGATGTACCTAGGAAGGGCAAGAGAGTCAGAAGTCAGTTTACAGGCTATCTGTGTTGACAAGCCTATTTTTAAAAGTGTTGAGCTGGAGAGCAACATACTTTGCTTCTGTGAGATCATATTTAAAAGTGCAAAGTCCAAACTGGAACAGCAAGAAACTCATGGAATGCTAGAGAAAAAAAGATACAAGAAATTTGTTCAGTGCTTCAGTCAGAGCAGAGGACCTAGCCAAAGCCTTCTGTGACATGAAATTCATTTCTGGTTCTTTCTGCCTCCTAGCACGAGAACACTAATATTTAAAGAGAGAGAAAGAAAGTCAGGATGTAAATATAATAACAAACCGTTGCTTTAAAGAGTGCATGCATACACTGTGCACCTTTTACACAAACTGTAACTATGGAATCCACTAACATGAACATTTATACGAATAAGAGAAATTCACTGAGAATTTTCCTTGATGGTGATGAATGGATCCTCATTCCTAAGAATCACCATGCAGAAACGAAGAAATGTACCCACAACTGGCCTGCTCTCTTTGATAGTACTAGTGCTAGCTACTGCCACTTACATAAATCCCAAGTTGTGGCAAAAACAAGATTTTTGCAACATTTAAGTCTTGGTTAGATTCCCTAAACATACTAAATACTGAGAAGGGACAGATGTCGAATTCTGTTGTTGCTAGCATTTTCTATGTTGGTAAACAGCCCCTACAGAGAGTTTGCTCCTTCATGCACAAGGACAAGCCAAAGAGGTCAGGTTCCCACTCAGCGCTACGCTCAGCACCAAAAAAGACCAGAAACTCACCTGTGTTACTTCGTGCCTTCACAGGCAACGGCTTTTCAAAAGCAGCACCACAATGAAAGAACTTCATGTTTACCTTTTTCAGTTTCTGATACCTTTCTTCAGGCGTGTCAAAGCCATTGGTTAGTGCACTGACCGATGGTCCATCACTGATCCCTAATCATTACAAAACAGAGTTTAACAAGCCTGTTGAAGTCTCCAGGAAGGAAAAGGGGTTACTCTCCAGACCCATTCAGTTCGTTTTTGTTTTCAAAGAAGCCATCAAGTACTCCCTGACCTTTGTCCCCTTGCCAGGAGGCAAAGAAAAGACCCAAAGTTTTACCCCCGGGGGACTTCCTGCTGCACGTTTGATCCTACTGGAAGGTTCTGTGCTGCTTGAAATATCCTATCAACCTGCTTGTGCTTTGTTTCAGCTTTTTTTCCTGTATCAGATTTCTGCTTGTTTCCAAATTTCTGTTATCTTTACCCTATTGAATGTCTCCATCATTGAGTTATTGACTTACACTGTGAAATCTGACTTGAGCCTCAGTGACTACAAATAATGTAAATAAATAAACATGTTGTTAAACCTGTAGCTGCCATACAAATCAAACCCCAAAATTCAGTGATTGGCTTTTATCAAGTCCATGAAGCAAAAACTTATAGGAAAGTGCCCATAAAATACTGCTGGTTGAGACCCCTACAGTATACTATACTAATAAATTTCACAAAATAAGTTATTAGCCCTGCAGTACCTGAAAACTCTCCATCAATCGCCAAGAAGTCTGCTTCCTCAATAGCTTCATAAACTTTGCCAAGGTTTTCCTTAAAATCTGTAGCCAACCAAGAGAGGGGAAAAAAATTAAATCACCTCACTCATATGACAAAATGCAGAACTGGGACAGGCATAAAAAGCTCTCTCCTCCACTCGAAGTTCTGTAATCTAAAGAATCTCGCTCTCGTCTGGCAATGCACATTATCACCATTACAATATATGCTTTTCTCACTTAAACTGTCACTGGTATGGGAAAAGGCACTCTTCCAACTTGCCTACACTGCATACTGGCCCATCTAGCCTGTTGTCCAGACTCTGACGAGGACAGCTTATGACATGGTTGGTGATGGTCCAATACTATCCACTTCCAGTTAAAAGGATCAGCAAGTAGACAAGTAGACAGACCCGCAGACAAGCCTGAGCTTGGCAAAACAACATCCTGACTTAGCAAAGGGCAGCTTCGCATGTTCAGTATGCAAAGCACCACCGGCTCTGGCCTCTTCAGCCAGAAGAATCAGGTGATGGGAATGGCCCCTACCAGAAACCCTGGAATGCTGCCCAGTAGCCAAGGACAGACTCTGAAAGCCTTATTCTGCAGGAAACAGCTTTGTGCGTTTCCATTTGTCCTGATAGAGGCTTTCATAGACGAGAAGGTTCCACAGTAGGGTTGCCAACTGTGGATTGGAAAATTCCTAGAGATTTGGGGGTGAAGCGTAGGGAAGGCAGGGCACAGAGAAGGGAGGGAACTCAGCTGGGTAAAATGCCTCAGAGTCCTCCCTTCAAAGTAGTCATTTTCTCCAGGGAAACTGATCTCTGTTGCCTGGAGATCAGTTGTAATTCCTGGAGCTCTCCAGCCATCACGTGGAGGTTGCCATCCTTTTCGCTCGCGCTGCAAGAGACCAATCGTTCTAAAATCTGCCCTCCTCCACCCAGCAACCGACGTTCAAAGGTGAACTGGATCTAAACACGGAGGTTTCCCTTCACGCTGCGGCGGGATAAGAGCCAGGGGGTCGGAGTGTTTATTTCTCAGCCCCCAAACCTATCAGAACTATCAACAACTGGGATGTTCAAAAGCCGACTCCCTCCCCGCTATAACACGGCTGGATGCTGCTTCATTCCCGGCTGGCTGGGAACTGAGCGATTCAGACAAGGCGACAGGAGAACCCGCGGAGCCACGAGCGCTCTGACAGGCAGGCCGCTGTGTAGATCCGAGAGGCCGGGGGCGGGAACGGTTTGCAGGCCCGGCCCTTTCCTTCCCCACAGCCCCATGGCTGGACACGGGGCCACTCTGCACATGCTCAGGGGCGCCCCGCCGGGAGGACTCACTGCTCCTGGTCATCTCCATCCCCGCGGCTCAGGGCTCCTCGTTGGCCTCTCCCCGCGACGAAGCGGGTCAGGCCAAACTGACGCCTCCGCTTAGGCCCAGCGCGGGAGAGGGCACTTCCGGAAACAAACGCGACCCTCCTGACGGCCCCTCCCATGCGGCCGTACGTCAATGCTCACGTAACCCGCGGCGCCTGGATGACGACCCCGCTCCTTAGCCGACGTCCCCATCGCGAGATCTGCTGAGCGTGCGCAGTATTGGCAGCCGAACGTCCGTTGCCCTTTCCTTTGCCCTCACTTGGGCGGGACTGCCGTGCTGTGCGGAGTGGCCTCTTGGGCACACGTGGGAAGTTACCTATGCTCCGGTACGGCGGTTTGCGATGGGACGGCGGTTTTGTTTATTTCCCATCAATGTAAAACTCACACGAATTCAGGAGCAAGATCCGGGTCCAGTATCACCTGCAAGACCAACTAGACTTCCAGGGTAGGCGCTTTCGAGCATCAATGCTCCCTTCGTCAGATCTTTTGACTCCTGAAACTTACACCCTGGAAATCTTGCTGTTCTTTAAGGAACAGACCAACACGGCTAACCACCTGAAACTATGAATTCAAGAGGGTCCGGGCTCTGGTGCGCCGCCGGCTGTAGAGCCCCCCTGTCCCTAGGTCCTAGTCTAGTTGGAGGAGAGCCCAGGGAGGGAGGAGAAACTTTCTTAATTTTTTTTAAATTTTTTTTTTGAAAAAATTTTTATTGGGTTAGGATCAAATGTTTACACATTACAATCAATATTCCCATTTCCCAATTTCTAACCCCCTCCCTTTCCCCCCCCCATTTTGTTGACTTCCAACCCCCTCCCTTTCCCCCCCCCCATTTTGTTGACTTCCAACAGTTTTCCAACCCTTTATCCCTTTTCCCTTACTCTTTATATATTCCTCTATCTAACAAATATATATTCTCCCTTTATTCTAAGCAATGCTTCTTTAACTATTTTTAATACTCTGTACCCTGACTATGAGTCCCTTTTTCCATAATGGATAAACAATTTATCCCATTTTTCATTATTTCACTTTCAAATATTTCTATATATCATAAACTATGTAAACCATACATTCATATAAATGTATAAATCAGCCAGTTTAACTTATACTCTATATGTTATTCATTCTATCTTCTTCTTTCTATTTTAGTTATATTTGTTTACATTAGTATTTCTATTCCCCTTCAATCATAAGTCTATATATGATATCAATCAATTTGACTCATATACAACTTCAAATAAACATATTCAGTTTGGTACACTGTACGGAATCAAAAAGAAAATATTATTAGTTAATCAATCCTTATCGTTAACCCTTATGATTAATTATTTTCTATCAATATTCTATTTATTATTCTATATATATCAATCTAATATCATAACTGCTTAGAAATTCTCTTTTACCTCTTCTCCTCCCCGGTAAAGTCACCCCCCTCTACATTTTATTGTACTTCAGTAGTTCTCAAACTGCCACAGTTCTCCTCCCACCTCCCATTTCTTCTCCAAATATTGTTTCAGCTTCTCCCAGTCTGTGTTAAACTGTCCTGAGTCCAGGTTTCTCAATTTTCTTGTCATTTTGTCCATTTCTGCCATATACAGCAATTTGTGGATCCAATCTTCAATGGTTGGCAATTCTTGTATTTTCCATTTTTGCGCATACAAAAGTCTAGCTGCTGCCGTCATGTAAAATATCAACGTCCTATGATGGGCTGGAATTCCCTCCATTCCCAAGTTTAGTAGCAGGAGTTCTGGGTTCTTATTAATTTGAAATTGTAAAATCTCACTCATTTCTCTTATTATTTCCCCCCAGTACTGCCTAGCTACCTCACACGTCCACCACATGTGGTAGAGGGAGCCCTCATGCTTCCTGCATTTCCAGCATTTATTAGAAGTGTTCAAATTCCCTAGCGCAATCTTCTTTGGTGTCATGTACCAACGGTAAATCATTTTATAAATGTTCTCTTTAATACTAGTGCATGTCGTTGTCTTCATTGTAGTCTTCCACAAGTATTCCCATGCCTCCATTGTTATTTCTTTGTTGAAATTTATGGCCCATTTCACCATTTGTCCTTTAACTATTTCATCCTCAGTATACCATTTCAGCAGTGCTTGGTATACCTTAGATATTCTTTTCTTGTCCTCTTTAAGAAGGGTCTGCTCTAGTTCCGAGTTTCCTGTTCGTATACCTCCCTTTACAGAGTCCGAGTTATATAAATCTCTAATCTGTCTATACTGGAACCAATCATAATAAGGTGATAGTTCCTCCTGAGTCTTTATTCTGAGTTTAGATTCTTCAGTTCTAGTTATTTCTTTATAAGTTAGACATTGTTGCTCATTATCAACAGCTCTCGGATCTATCACCTCATATGGAACTACCCACAAAGGGGTTCCTTCTTCCAGATAGATTCTATACTTCTTCCAGATTATATATAAACTTCTCCGTATATAGTGATGCAGGAACATCGAGTTCGCCTTTACTTTATCATGCCATAAGTATGCGTGCCATCCAAATATTTTTTTTTTTTTATAAATTTTTTTATTTTCATAACTACAAAACACTACACCAGACTATCACAAGGAAAGGGGAGAGGGAAGGGACAAATGGGGGTGGAAAAAGAAAAGGGGGGGGAATGAACTACAAACACTAAACACTACACTTCAATGTTTCCCTTCATACTGTCATAATACAAAAATAGCTCCATAGAATAATGATGGAGTGGTTAATCATACAGAGAATAAACATTTCAAATTCTGATTAAACTTTCCTCCCCCTTCTAGGTCCCGGACGCAATTCTCTCTGTGCAACCGCTGTTGCGGTGCTCTCCTCCTCCTCCTCCCCCCCCTCTGGCTCCTCCTTTTCTTCGTTCTCGGTGCAGCAGAGTTCTGGGTTTTTATTCTCAAAATCCTTTAGTTGATCTTCTGATAATATCTTATAGGCCTGATCTTTATATCTGAACCATATTCCTTCCGGGAATAACCATTTGTACTTTATTCCATGGTCCCTCAGAAGAGCTGCAAACTTTTTATATTTAAAACGCCGTTTCCGGACTAGAAATGGAACGTCCTTCAAGATCTTGACTTTCAAACCCATAAAGTCCAAATCCGCATTGTATGAGTTATATAGGATGGTGTCCCGAATCTTTTTAGATGAAAAGTCAATAATGATCTCACGAGGCAACTGTCGCTTTGTTGCATATTTTGAAGAAGCCCGACGGACCTCCAAAATGGCGCTTTTAACCTCTTCTTTAGTCGTCCTCGCGGGTGTCGCCAGTAGTTCCGAGACCAAATCCCACAGATCCTCATTTTCCTCCTCTTTCACGTTTTGGAGACGCAAAATTGTCTGCGTTCGTTCCACCTGTAGCCCGATCAGCTGGTTCTCCACCAACTTCAGCTCCTTTTTTGTAGCCTTCACAAGTGACGCACTTTCCAGAGCAGACTTTTCTGCCCCCCCCCGCTGCTGCCTTAATGGTTTTCACCTCGCTTTCAATTAAGCCCACCCTTTGATCAGTTTCGTTCAACTTGTCAACAAAGGGTTTTATGGCTTCCACCACCGCCCTGCGCACCAACTCTTCGAGCGACTCCCCCTTCAAAGTAGCCGAGATTGACTTACCGAGAGCGGGACTTTGCTTCCTTGCTGCCATTTTGGGGGGGGGGGGGCGCCAACAAAATTCTGGAACTCAATGAAGGGGAAGAGCGAGTCTTCTTCAGATCAACCTCTCCTTCACAAACGCTTGTAAAACAGAAGGGATTCGCTTGTTTACAGGCTTCCGCCTGTTTCTTTTACTTGCCGTTTCTCGTTGCCCGGCGGCACTCGAGGCGCCGCGCACATCTGCCGGCCTCCATAGGGACAAACGGGCAATTCCCCCCCCGCATTGATTTCGGGGAGTTCTTCCCGCCGCGTCCCGGACCCTGGCTCCCTCCCTGGGAGTCCTGGGGGCTAATCCTTGCGGATCAGCCGCCCGGTCAGGGTGCCCGGTCGTTTCCTCCCGGACCAGCCGAGAGGAGCGTCCGGCATGGCTGAGAAAACGAAACCGAATCCCATCCAAATATTTTTTTTTTTTTATATCCCTCTAGGGCTAGTAATTTCTTATTCTTTAGCGTCATCCACTCCTTCAACCACACCAAGCAAATTGCGTCATGGTAAAGTCTTAGACTGGGCAGTTGCATTCCGCCTCTTTCCTTTGCATCTTGTAAAACTTTCATTTTCTCTTAATTTTTTTTTAAAATAAAGAGCGCCTTACCTTAAAATACATCTTTGAAAAGAAACCAGATTTTTTAAAAAGTTTCCTTCGACAAAAAAAGTTTTAATCCACAACTGCACTGCCAAACACATGACTCTGCAAACAGCAGAATAACAAGACCCAAGCATTTGTAGCCCACGTGTTCTTTTCACCTTCCCCAGAGATAATCCCTATCTCCTGAGACCAGCCTGCACCATAAACTGTCCATGAGGACTCCAGAATATTGTGTTTGCTTGCTGCTTATCAAAGATTTCTGAAAAAAAACTCAAATGTGATTAAAAGGCTGAATGACAACTCCGGTGCTTTTTCATTTTATGAAGATGATACTACTCTTCCTTAAGTTAAATCAAAAAGAGTCCAGTAGCACCTTTAAGACTAACCAACTTTATTTTAGCATAAGCTTTTGATAATCACAGTTTGCATATCAGAAGCTACTGTTTGCATCTACTCCTCCCTCCCCTCTCCGCCTATATATCTGACCAGTTTCTTCTTGCCCTCCATGCATCTGATGAAGAGAACTGTGATTCTCGAAAGCTTATGCTACAATAAAGTTGGTTAGTCTTAAAGGTGCTACTGGACTCTTTTTGATTTTGCTACTACAGAATTTTAGAAGCCAGAAATAGCATGGCAAAATAATGAATCAATTATTGAAGGAGCCTTAGTATCCACACAGTCTCAGGATTCTCTAAACATGGTCTTATAATGGTTGCCTCCACACTTCTTTGTAAATTTAAATTCAGAGGGAGATCTAAGTGCCATTCCTATGGACTGGGGGGGAAAACTCTACTGGCCACAGAAAGAACTTTAAGAAGTTCATGTAATGATTCAGCATAAAGTTTTTGCCATGGTATTCACTGAGAGCTGAGAGAACCAGGTCCAGTTCTGAGCATGGGGCAACGTCCTCCAGGACCATCTCCTGTTCAAAGCTGTCATCACATGATGTGAGGGCACAGTCTGTGTTCGTTTTCAACATAGGCCCATCACTGTGGAATAGGCACCAATGCTCATCTGCACTGCTTTTCCAGTACAATACGAAACAGAGTTACTCCAGTCTAAGTCCATTGACTTCAATGGGATTAGACTGGAGTAACTCTTTTTAGGATTACACTGTTCATCCCTCACCCAAGTTATGTTTGTCAGAAGGACAGTATATCTGAGGGCTTTATGCATGTTCTTGCTAATGCTGTGCTGAAAGCCAAGGGGCAAGCAAACCCTCTGCTTCAAAGCCAACTCCAAGGCAAGCCTCACTTCTCCAGATAACTCTTCTCAGCAGAGCAGCAGAAAACCAGTTACTGATGAGCTTTATCTTCTGATTGTTTTTCACATGATAGAAGGAGCAGGATATCTCCCCTAGCCTCTTTGCAGGGCTACGTCTCCCTTGTCTGCTCACTGGCCAGTTGCAAGTATGAAAAGAAAGCAAAAGAGGGCTAGGGCTCCTCAGTGAGAAAGGCAGACTATAAATACCTTGACAGCCAGTGTAGCATAGTTGCTGGAGAGAGCTTACCCGGTGACTTTGGCTCAGACACACCCTCTTAGGCCCCCTATCTCATCAGGCTGTTATTGAGGATAAAACCAATTATGGGAAAAGCATATTTATCCCTTAGCTTTCATTTCTACCACATCAACTAGAACTTGCTTTTCTCTCATGTGGAATATTTCAAAGTTGGTCACTATACCCTAAAAAAAAAGAGAGGGGAAAGAGAAAGAGAAAATATTGGGTCTTTGAAATGTTTTATAGGAAAGCTCCTACCCTGGAAATGTAGTTGGTCTTGCCCAGTGCAGAGGCCTCCCCAAGTTGTCTGGATAATCTTTGGGGGTGGGTTTCATGTCCTGCTATAGAGAGAAGGGGCACTGCTGGGCGGTCCAGTGCCAGCTGGTGGGGCACTGTCCACAATAATGGTGCTGAAATGGGTTGCATTTAGGTGCTGTCCCTACTCCGGTGCTGAACTGGGGCTGGAGGAGGTGGCATATGGGGTCTATTCACACAGTTGGGTGAAGAGGGTTAGGGGACATAACCTGAGTTCTACCTGTTGAAAGCACACCCACTCCATTGCAAACATTTGCTTTGTTTCTAGGCAGGTGTGCACTTTTGGCAACAGCAGAACAATAAGTAAAATATTATGATAAATAAAACAAGTATTTCGAATTTTCCAGATGTGTCTCAATGAAAGGAGTTGGGTGAGACTGAGTGGAAACGCTGGCTGTATCTAACCCTGTGGCTGAACTATGATGCTTAAGTAGATGGTTGAATGCTCCACCATTAAGAGCATTCATACGATTGAATGCTGTTAATATGCTCTTGAATGCTTCATATGATTGAATGCTCCACCATTCAGAGTAGTTCCTTAGTGGAATAGGCTTCCTCATGAGGTGGCGGGCTCTCCTTCTTTGGAATTTCTTAAACAGAGGCTAGATGGCCATCTGTTAATAATGCTGATTCTATGACTCAGTATATACTTAGGCAGGTTGCAAGAAGGAGGGCACGGTGAGATGAGGCAGTGGTTGATTCTCATGGTTCTTTCTTATAACAAAAACAATAATAGTAACAACTGTGTTTATGTACTGCTCTTCTAGACAGATTAGTGCCTTACCCAGAGCGGTGAACAATTACAGTTATTATTATCCCCACAATACAGCTGGAGAGCTGGGGCTGAGAGGAGTGGCTTACCCAAGGCCACCTACTGAGCTCATGGTAGTAGTGGGATTCAAACCAGTAGAGTGCTGATTCGCAGCCAAACCACTTAACCACTGTGCTACAGCAGCTCTCTGATTATGATTATGTGGCCAGGGTAATGCTAATCAATCACCACTTTGGGGTCAGGAAAGAATTTTCCTCCAGGCCAGATTGACCAAGGATCCTAGAGATCTTTTCCTCTGGACATCACTAATGGAATTTATTCCAGAGGAAGCTATTTTGAGTCAGAGCTCACATCATCAGATGTTGTTTAAGTCTGGGCATGGTCAGAGATAAGATTACAGGATCCAAAGGGGTCTTGTCTCTTAGCCCATAGCTAAACCTGCCCATTGGAGCCAGGTAGGGTCATGCCAGCACACTGCTGAAAACCAGCAGTAAACTGATGATTGGGAGGGGCTTATTTCCTAGGTAATGACATGACCAGTGACACACTGACATCTCTTCTGGTCCACAGCCGGCAATTCTGTGGACCTCCAAGTTCTTAGATTAACACTTGTACAACGTCATAGCTCTCCGCTATTATTTTAAAAATGAGTATCTTGCTTCTTCCATAATATATTTCAGAGTGGCTTGCTATTAAAACAATAATAATTTGATGCATAAAATCATGCCCTCCATTTCAAGGTCATTAACATGTCTATAAAATCTCACTCTAAAAACAAAAGTTTATTAAAAATGAACAATATCAGTCTCTTCTGGATATACTTAGGAGGCATATTCTAAAGCTAGGATGGCACCAGTAAGATGGGTCTGGTTCTATTGCATAAACCTTTATGGGCAGATAGTATTTGGAGGATTAACATTAAAAAGTCATGAATATTCTTATGATGAAGGCACTTCCAAACATTAAAAATGGGCCCAAACTTCCCCCTCAGCAGCAAGAGACGGAAATGGTACTGAAACAATCCTACCCCATCCTATTTCCCTTCAGTTCCATTTGTTATCTTTGTTGTTGTTGTCTCCTACAGCTTCATTGCATAGTTCTTGTTGTCCTGGCTTTTCTCCTCCACTTTTTCCTTCTGAAATGCCTTGATTTGGGTGTGTGTGTGTCTGCCTATCCTGTTTCTTGTTGCCCTACCTATCTTGCCATTTTGTTTCAGATTTTGCTGCAAACCTTGGGCTTTTCTCAGGTTTGTAGAAAGATCTGTTTTATCTGTTCATGGCTTCAGTCTCTGGATATGTATTGACATATGGGGCCAGGTTAAGAATTAGATATATTGTTGAGAAATGAAGTTCTTATAAAAGTAACTAGTATGAAATCATTCTTATATACAACAAAGCATCTTTTTAAAAAATGAAAGACAACATTACTGGTAAGGAGTGTGTGAAACCTAATGGCATAGTCAAAATAATGTGAGCAAGTTGTATTTCAAATAAGTCATCCATTGCTGTATCTCCATTTAGTTCCTTATGGATAAATCTAATGGGTTCACATTTTTCTTTCCAGTTGTCAAAAAGTTGACTGCAGAGAGGTTTTATTGCAGCCACTAAAAATAAACACAGAACTGGGGTGGGGGATGGAAAAACAAAGACATGTTGAAACAGGTCTCCAAACACACTGTATGCAATGACAAGCTTTCCAAAACCTCTCTCATTCTTTTCTCAGAAACTAACTTTTCATTCCCTTACATTTCTGCTGCTCTTCTTCATACCTGCCCCAGTCTGAATGGACCTCAGCCAAACATATACATAGTACTCTAATCATGGCCTTAACAGTGGTCAGCACCATTGTAAATATTTTGTTAAACTTTTGAAGATTTACTTGCATATACATCTTATTCATATTATGGCAGAACCAATATGTTCTACCTCACATTTCTGACTGATCCCAGGGAGGCTGCAAAACCCTGAAACGGTGCCAGGAGGCTGTTGTGGAGTGGATGTGGGCTAACAAACTGAAATTTAATTCCAACAACATGGAAGTATTGCTTGTGAATGGAAGGTCTGACCTGGGATTTAAAGTATCACCCATTCTGAACGGGGTTGCATTCTCCTTGATGAACAGGTCCATAGTGTGGGGGTGTTCTTGAACCCAGGCCTACTGCTGTATAAGCAAGGGGCAGTTGTGGCCAGGAGTGCTTTTTACCAGCTTTGACCAGTTAGACAACTGTAGCCTTTCCTGGGCAGGAAAGATCTGGCCGCTGTGGTGCATGCCCTGGTTACATCTAGACTAGATTACTGCAATGCACTCTGTGTGGGACTGGCCTTGAAAAGTGTTCAGAAGCTTCAATTGGTGCAGAATGCTGCAGGCAGGATGTTGACTGGAGCGGGTCCGAAACCATATTGCTACTGTCCTGGCCCATCTACACTGGCTCCCAATTTATTGTCAAGCACCAATCAAGGTACTGGTGTTGATCTTTAAAACCTCGTATGGCTGGGGGCCAACAAACCTGAAAAATCACCTTCTTTATAAAACTATCTGACCACTACAGTCATCTTTTGAAGCCCTGCTCCGAGTGGTCTGCCTTCTGAGATTAGGTGGGTGGCAACCCAGGAGAGGTCCTTCTTGATCATGACACCAAAACTTTGGAACTCTCTCCCCAGGAGACTCATCTGCCCCCTTTGGTTCCTATATTCCATCAGAAAATGAAGACTTTTTCATTTTGTTTGGCGTTCTCTCCTTCCTTCTCTATGTTTTAACTGTTATTTTTGTGTTTTTGTATGTGTATCTTAGCTTTGGTTTTAATTGTTTTATTAATGTGTTTTTGATGGTTTTAATGGTTTTTAAGATGTTTTATGATGTATGTTTTTATTCTTTTAGCTGCCATGATGGCCCTTATACATTCTGTAAATACATTAAAACAATAAAGACAGGAAGTGTTCTCTCCCCACTTTCTAGTTTTTATTTCAAATTGTTACCAATTTTCATTCCATGCACATTATACTAAGTTTGATGTTCATTCATACAGATGAAATTACTGATAAAGAGTAGAATTAAAAGATTGATTCTTTAGGAGTTCCATACTAAGCACATAATGAAGATTGCCCACTCTGATCATGGAGCAAAGCCTACATGAGACGATTGGCTGTGGCGCTGGCCAGCAGATTTTGGCAGGTGGCTTCACTCTCTCTTCCGCTGGCTCCTTATGATTGGATTCCTACTGTGTATCTTTTTGGGGGAGGTGCTGTTTTACAAATCCCCCCCCCCCCCGTTGTTGCATGATGCCCTAGGGTACCTTTTCAAAAGACCCCGAGTTGCAGGAAAAACTATTCAATACTATTCAACTGAAAGACAGTTTGGTATAGTGGTTAAGAGCATGGGACTCTAATCTGGAGAGCCAGGTTTGATTCCTCGCTCCTCCACTTGAAGCCAGCTGGGTGATCTTGGGCTAGTCATAGTTCTCTGGAGCTCTCTCAGCCCCACCCACCTCACAGGGTGTTTTGTTGTAGGGATAATAATAACATACTTTGTAAACCGCTCTGAGTTGGGCATTAAGTTGTCCTGAAGGACAGTATAGAAATTGAATGTTATTATTATTATTATTATTACTACCTAGGCACTGATGGATTTTCTTATCTTTGAGTCAGCCAAAGAAAGAGGGGGTATGTTAAAGATTTTTTTCTGTAACTGTATAGAGTCTAGCTAAACCCTATTAGCAATACGTATAACTGCTATTGAGGTGCATGCTGGGATGAGTCTTAGCTGCCTCCCTCCCTTTGCCTCTCTTTTCACTTACAGAATTAGCAATTCAGCTGAAGATAGTGGGAAATGGAGATGTTCAAGAGTGCCATGATTTACAACAGGAAACGGCCTTGAGAGTGTTTGGATGTTGTGGTTTTGATTCCCCAGCACTACCCTTATTGTATCTCAAATATACTCCTCTTGGTATGTAAAACGATAAAAAGAGGTACCATAAGTGTGTCAAGTGTAACACTTAGCAGTTCATAGTGCCTGTCAATCTTTTAGGATTTTCTGAATAGATGTGTTTGCATTTTTGTAGAAGTAGCTTGATATTCTAAATAGCTTTTTGATGGCTTGTTTTAAGAGGGTATATAAGCTAGTGGGCATGCCCTGTGTGGCACACACGGTCAGAGATATCTGCTGTGCATCAATTTATTTGTGACCTTTTTACTGTAATAAACTCTTTTTACTTTGCAAATATTTCTGCCTTGGTTAATGGAGTGCTGAATCCTGATTTGGAGCCTCCCTCTATTGGGATACTGGTGAGACACCTCACGTTATTCTTCTGTGAGATTTAAGACCACTTTTTACAATGTCTTTCAGAGTCTACTCTACAGCTAGGCATGGCAACTTTACAGGATTGCAGCAAAGGGAACTGGCATTTCTATTGAGGGCAGAATGGCATATTATTTGTTTATGTTATTTATAGTCCACCTTTCTCACTGAGACTCAAGATGGACTACATATTGTGAGATTAGTACAGTCAGTATCAAGGACATTTCAATGAACAATGCAATAGGATATATAAATGCAAATTTCCAAAGACATAACATCAGCAAAAATTCAATAGAGAATTGTAGAAATGCTGAAACAGAGCATAAACAATTTTAAGATTGACATTAAATAACATAGAACTACCCAGTAGGATCATACTTAAAGCAACATGTAATACATGGTAACACAAAGTGGAGTCTACGGTCCCTGTCTCTTTCGTGAAGCATCTCCTTGATATTATACATACAAACAGATACTTCCAAAACATGTTTTCTCATTTATATGGATGGCTGGCAGAAAGGAAATTCCTTTTTCAGTTGCCAGTTCTCCCACACATATGTTCCATCTTAAGACTGTTTGACCAGCAATTTCTGATTTTGTAACAACAACCATGTGCTTATATATCACTCTTTTGAACCAATTAAAAAGAGTCCAGTAGCACCTTTAAGACTAACCAATTTTATTGTAGCATAAGCTTTCGAGAATCACGTTCTCTTTGTCAGATGCATGGAGGGCAGAAGGAAACTGGCCAAATATAGAGGAGGAGAGTGGGGGGAAGGGGGGAAGGAGAAGACGGGGGATGTAAACAACTCCTTTGATATGGAGATGCAGACAACTCCTTTTGGTGTGGGGATCAGTTTGCTTGTGTAAAGATTCAAAGGAGTTTGCCGTGTTAGTCTGTAGTAGCAAAATCAAAAAGAGTTCAGCAGCACTGCAGCACAAGCCCTCGATAACCACAGTCCTCCCCGCCAGATGACTGTGGTTATCGAGGGCTTGTGCTGCAGTGCTGCTGAACGCTTTTTTGATTTTGCTACTACAGACTAATACGGCAAACTCCTCTGGATCTTGAACCAATTAGTGTCAGATGGAGCAGTTAACAAAGTCAGTGTTATTATTATCCTTACAATACATGATCTGGTGAGCTGGGACGGAGAGAAGCAACTTACCCAAGGCCACTTGCAGAGTTCATGGCAGTAGTGGGAGTCAAACCAGCAGAGTACTGGCTCAGAGCCCAGCCACTTAACCACTATGCTACAGCAGCTTTGTAGAGGTATTGGGGGGGGGGAAGAGTAACAGTTTAAACAAAAAACAAGGCAAGGGCTTTTATAGAGAATCTGTGAGCAGTAGAAAGTTTAAGCAGCCTCCCACCAGATGATTCTCCCATGCAAATATCCCCCACCCCACATGTTAGCATTATTACACAGGTTTCTCCTGTAACAGGCCGTTCCGCTTTGAGAGATGTGTAGAGGAGGGAAAGGGCCAAGAATCTAGATAGGGATGGCTGATAGGGTAGCCAACAGACCTAGAGAAAAAGGCCCTGTCCCTTTAACAGGAATTTAACGTCTTTATTATTTTTATTATGCCTTTTTCATTAAGACTCAAGGAATATTAAAGTGATCATCAATGGTTGTGACAGTCAATAAAACAAGAAAATAGGGTTTGGAATTAACAAAATTTGAAAAACAAGCAAAAATTCAGTAAGAACTGAAACAATGCAGTAAAACAAGCAATTTGACCAGACATATTAAATGATGTACAGACTGCACTGCAGGAGCATACCTTCCTCAACAGATATACCCAGTTAGTGTAGTCCTCTTATTCTAAGGCATCTCTCTGAGCTATTAGGTCACAATGCACATGTATGGAAATGGACAGGGGAAAGCTTTTCAATGACCAAGAGATAAATAACATCACCCAGTAAATAACATTCAAGTGTCTATTCAAGAGACAGGACACTTTTTATTCAGTTGACAAGCTTAATGGCTGGAAACTATGATTGCCAACCTCCAGGTGGGATCTGGTAATCTCCTAGAATTACAACTGATCTCCAGACTATGATAGCAGCTCACCTGGAGAAATGGATACTTTGGAGGGCAGACTCTATGGGATGGACCTTTCTAAGTCCCTCTCCAGCCTCCAGGAATTTCTCAATCCAGAGAGTAAAAAACGGAGGGTATAAACAAACCGTCAAAGAGTGCATGTGTGGAACTTGGCTTGTAGTTGTAGGGTCACTCAATTAGAAGATACCTAGGGTTGCCAACTCCAGATGAAGAAATTCCTGCAGATTTGGGGATGGAGCCTGGGGACAGTAGGTCTTGTACAGTATTTTCTCAGCTAATGAACTGGACAGAAAGGGAAAATACTGGACCGTCCAGTTCAAAACTCGACACTTGGCACCTTTCGACATAAATGAAAAAAAGGCAGGCAGCCCCCCCTCCCCCTCCCCCGGGTATTCAGAGGCACTCTGCCACTGAATATGGAGGCTCCATTCAGCCAGCGCTCGTGGATAGAAAGACACCTCCCCTCTGAAAGCCCTCTAAACTGTCGCTCTGTCCTGTGGCAAGGAGTTCCGCCAGTAAATGCCCGGCTATATACCACCGGTGCCCCCTCCACACCGCGCCGCAGCTAGGCTCGCCCGCCGCTGGGCACAGAACGGGTTTTCTCTCGAGTAAGTGCGCGGCGGCCGAGCCAGGCCTACTTGGGCGGGCGAGAGGGAGCCGCCCGGGAGGCGGCGGCAGAGAAGGCCTGGCGCACTCTCGCTGCCTCGCTGTCGCTCGGCTGGGCGGAGAGACGTGGCGTCGCCCGGTTCGCGGCCGGACGAGAGACGACGTGTGCGAGCGTGAGGGGCCCGCTGGGCCGCCCGTCCCGCCTCTCGGCTGGCTGGGCTGGACTAGGCCGGGCCGGGCCAGGCCAGGGTGGGGATGTCGGCCTGCGGAGGCCCCGCCGGTCTCGCCTCGCCCTCGCCTCAGCGCCGCCGCCGCCGCGCCTCCCGCATGGCCCGCCGGCCGGAGCTGCTGTGCGGCGCCGCGGTGGTGCTGGCCTGCGTCTTCCTTGTCGCCCTCAAAGTCACTTGCAGGTGAGGGGGAGGGGAGAAGGGCATGGGGGGCATTAGGATTGGAGGGGGCTTGCGTTGCGGGTTGCGCTCCGTCTCGACAGCCCCCCCCGGTCCAATTCACACGTGCACTAGCAATGTAACGCGTGTCGGCCTCTCACTCCTGTTTCTTTGCGTGGTTCTTCTGGGTCTGTATTGCAGGAAGGGGGATGGGTGGGATTTTGGGACTCTTTTTTCCTGGAGTGGGTTCAGCTTTGTCATTCACACGTGGAGAGAAGGCGTTACCTGAGACTGAGGGGTGGGGGAGCACGCATGCTTTCCCTAAAAGGGTAGTAGACTTGCCAGCTGCTTCGGTGGTGTGATTCTTTGGACAACCAGGGAACCAAGAGGAAAGGCAGGGGTGTGTGTGTGTGAAAAACCTATTTTAAATAGCAAGGAATATAGGGGAGAATTGTGGGGGGGGGATCTTAAGCATGCACTGAGGAGGTGGATTTTGGAACCCAGGTTTCATTAATTCTTGTAGTACCAGGCATATCGTGAGCCGCTTACCAAAAGAATGTGTCTTTGTCCCATTTTCATACAGTTTGATGAAGGCTTTTGTGCTGTTTGAAAGCTAGCATCCACAGCACCAAAATTCCTTCACAAAAACCAAAAACAAAACCCAGCCCCATTTCCTTGCATCTCTCCTGTTCTGTCTTCAAAACCAGCCTGCAGCCTATCTTGGACACACTTTTCTTGCCTGTCCTGCCCAGTGGGTACTGTGGGATGGTTTGTGAGCTTCATTTAGGATTATTCTAGCCATCTGTGTTTTAGGTGTTTATTTACCTTGTTCTTAGTCCCCCTTTCTTGCTGAGACTCCAGGCAAGTTACAAAATTAGAAAAGCAATACAATTTAAAAATGCAGTCTAAAACACAATGCAACCAATGGATTACCAAAATTAGAAAACAATGTGGTACAGACAAGATAATGCATACAGTAAGTGGTGCCATAATCTACCACCCTATTCCCTTTATGAAAGCTCCCTCCTGACCAGTTTGATTTGCTGTAATACAATTCCCTTTATAACAAATGCCCTTCTGAGCAATTAAGATATATTTGTGATTTAACATCAGTAGGTGAAAACGTAGCATGTGAATGTGACAAATGCACCTGATGCTTGGCTGAGAACTCGAGTTAGCACTGCAAAAGTTCTTTGAAATTAATTGGAAAACGGACAACATGATGGGAATGGATAGAAATTCAGACTGTAACCATAACACTGCAGAACAGGTGACTTTTAAAATAACTGTAATTAAGTGTTAAGATGCCTCTCTAACTGTGAAGCAATTTGAGATTTGGGGCTTCCAGAGCCTGGAAAAAACAAAGCAACAAAATTATTTTCCTCTCTTAATGGGAATAGAAGCTCCTGTGAGGCCACAGCACGGTATATGCATGTACTCAATCCTTTTTCCTCAGGGATGGTGTGTGACTTCAGATTGCAATGTGAAAAGCCTAAGCCTGTTTTTGACAGATCCTCACATACCAAACCAAACTCCAGTTAACCCCGAAATCTGTATTAATTCCCTTGAGTTAAATCGGACCAAAGCAAGTGGCGTCTGAGTGACGCGGGCTGTGAATTGGGTTTTCTGTGAAAATTCATAGAGACTGATCTAGAGTGACTGATTGACGTGCTGCAGCCCCAGAAGCATATTGCTCCTTGCTTTATAGTATTAGCCAACTAAACAGGTGACGTAAAATAAAGTTGTGCGGATTTCAGTCTTGTCAGATTTGTTTATTTATATCCCATTCTTTGCCCATATCTGCTCCCAAAGCAGATTGCAATTAAAATCCATCACATTTTTAATTAGGCAGTTGCTGAGATGCACAGTTCTTTCTTTTTTTTTTTAAATACGATAAATGAAGCTTCACCGGATACTGCAGCGATGGTGGGGTGGGGTGCTTGGGTGGATGATTCCTGACAAGTGTCTTTCTCCTTTATTATCTGACAGCCGTGCAAAAGATGTGACAATGCCAGCAAAGCTTCCGGTCAACTTCTTCTCCTCGACGTCTCCAGTCCTTGATTTTTTCCTGGGGCAGCTAGACCGTGCAGAACTTGTCCGCCAAGACTCAGAAGTCAGTTTGTTTTTCTTCTATGCCCCATGGTGCGGACAGTCCATTGCAGCAAGGGAAGACATTGAGAAAGTGGCAAGCAGCCTGGCAGACCAGGTCAGCTGGATGTGGACCTTCCATACATTTCCTGTTTTTCCCTCTGCCCTTATTTTGCCCTCATGGTGGCTCACTTTGGGATCATAAGCATAAGTCTTGGTTAATTAAATGAAACATCCCAGGCTTGTTTATAAGCTTCCTTTCAGGCCTGTCCATCGCTGCATTCCCTCACCTTACATGCATTCTCCAACCTCCCCTCCATGTATTCAGCTCTCCATTTTGGGAAACTGGGTTGTAGGGCATTTTCTGAAATGCAGTGGTGCTGTGTAAATAATATCAGTGGTTGGGATCTGAAGTGGCAGGCCTCCAATAAACTGCATGCAAAATGTTTATACTGAGTTTATTCCTAGTCAGGCGGCTTGTCTGCTGAAGTTATTGCCAAGGGCTCTTTTCCTAGTTCCCTCAGTTCAGGATGTTAGAAGTTCTCTTGCAAGGGACAGGGCCTTCCTTGTGCTTGCCCCCAGCCTTATGGGCTTGACCGTCAATGAGAGGCGTGTTCCTGCTCCTCTCTTCACATCTGGTCCGTTGGTTTTCAAATGCCTTTGGATATTTGGATGGAGATACTTTGAAGGCTGGCATTTGGTTTTCTGGGTTATACACCTGTAATTAATGTGGTCTGAGTTTTATATATATAGCCATGATTGTTTTTAAACTGGAAAAGGGGGCTAGAAATAAAATGTATGAAAGGTGCATGACTGTGTGAATCCTGTTGAAGTCTATAAAGGCTGGGGTATATAATGGATCTGCTGGCTGCGTATTTTTATATAGCATTCCTTTTCTGTAGGGATGTTTGAGGGGCTTGTCAGAATGGGAGGAGGGTATGAACATCTCTCCCAGCACCAATAAGAGAAGTAGCCCCCTCCTTCCATCCTGGGCCAGATTTTGGGCACTGCAGCTTGTTTTAAACTGACCAGGGCTATTAACCCCTCCAGTCCCAGTGTCGTGTCTCCTGCCTTCTCCCAGTAAAAGTTATGGCCAGGACTGAGAGAATGGACCCCAAGAGCTTATGCCAGGCCGTTGCAAGGGTTTTTCTCCACAGGTTCGTTGCTCCTTCTCTTTGAAGCTCACTGACCTTATTGAGTTCCTTCTGGTGATGCCCCATGTTTGTTTTTTGTGCTTCAGGTGTTGTTTGTGGCCATCAACTGCTGGTGGAATCAGGGGAAATGCCGGAAACAGAAACACTTCTTCTACTTTCCAGTGATATATTTGTACCATCGGAGGTAAGAGTCTGCTGGTGCCTCGCAGAGGCTTTCTAGACAGCAGGACCAGTCTCGGCAGACCAAGGTCGGGGAGTCATTTCCCACCAGAACAGCCCTTCTTTGCCTGATCTGTGATTGAGTGATTAGATTTATAATTCACTCTCCCTGTGAACAGGCTCAGAGCGGATAATATCAGTATTAAAATTTACAGTAAAGTTTGCTTTAAAACCCATAAATAAACATCCAATTCCATAATAAAACAGCTCTAGGTGGTGGCCCATATTTCAAAACACAACTGAACATTCTTTGAGGTGGGAGGTGGAGGAGCAGCAGGGGTCCAGCTGGTAGAAAAAATCAGGGTGGGGATGGCAGTAGCCCCCACCCCAACAGGAGACCGGTAGGAAGGCTCGCCCATAGCCCAGCCTTAACCATATGCCTGGTGGAACATCTTTTTCTTACTGGGCTGGCAAAATGATAATAAATCTTGTTGGTCCCAGGTTTCAGCAGACAGAGAGTTCCACCAGGCTGATGCCAGGACTGAAAAGACCCTGGCTGTGGTCGAGGTCAGATGAGCCTCCCTGGGGCCAGGGACCACCAGCAGTTTTTTAATCTGCTGATCGGAGCGCCCTCCAGGGCACATATGGTGAAAAGTGGTCCTGCAGCTGTGTTGGCAGTTCTGTCTTGCTGAGGCCTGGCTTTGCAGCTTTTTCATAAGAGTGGCTTTGATGTTCCACTCATACCAGAAAGATCTTACCTGTTCTCATGTAGCTTGGACCAAGTTCTTTCTGCTTTTTTTCTTATGATTTTAAACCCCATACAGTCTACTGACAATCAAAAGAAGCTTGTTTCGTTTGTAAAATAAAGGGATTTCATCTTCTCTCCCTCTGTATAAATGCTTTTTTGGTCAGAGTTTGCTGGAAGTGTGGGAATGAAGATCTTCATTTAGATGCACAGCGCTGGATGGTATCCCAGGGATCATCTAGTCCACCCCCTACACAATTTACAGCTCCCCCCCACTCCCTTAATGCCAAGAGGAAGGCAAAAAACCTCCAAGATCCCGGGCCAATCTGGCTGGGAGATAAATTCCTTCCTGACTCCGAAGTAGTGGTCAACGTTACCTTGGGCCTTAAAGAAATGGTTCATCAGTCTCTGCCCTCCATCTCACAATCGGTCTTAATTCATATTGAGTCATAGAATCAGTATTGCTGACAGCTGGCCATCTCGTCTCTGTCTAAAAACCTCCAAAGAAGGAAAGCCTGCCACCTCCTGAGGAAGCCTGTTCCTCCGAGGAACCACTTTTACCATCAGGAAGTTCTTCCTGACATTTAGCCAAAAACTGTTCTGGTTTAATTTTAACCCATTGATTCTCATTTGGCCCTCTGGGCAACAGAAAAAAACTGCTCCATCCTGTATGTGACAGCCCTTCAAATACTTAAAGATGGCTATCGTATCACCTCTCAATCATCTCCTCTCCAGGTTAAACATACTCAGCTCCTTCAGCCATTTCTCATAGGACTTGGTCTCCAGACACCTCACCATCGTTGTTGCCTTCCTTTGGACATGTTACAACTTGTCAACATCTTTAGCCTGCAGTGGTTAAACACAGTACTCCAGGTGAGGTCTAACCAGAGCAAAGTGATACCATCACTTCATGTGATCTGGTCTCTATATTCCCATTGATGCAGCCCAAAATTGCATTTGCCTTTTTAGCTATCACATCACACTGTTGACTCATGGTCAATGTACTAAGACCCCTAGATCTTTTTCACTTCTGCCAAGACAAGTCTCACCCACCCTATAATAATTCTGTCTGAAAGCAGAACTTTTACATTTATCTCTGTTGAAATTCATTTTGTTAGTTTTTTAGCCCCGTTTTCCAGCTTGTCAAGATCATCTTGAACCTTGATTCAATCTTCTACTGTATTAGCTCTCCTCCCAATTTAATATCATCTGCAG
The DNA here is from genome assembly GCF_028583425.1 of Eublepharis macularius. Lineage (NCBI taxonomy): Eukaryota > Metazoa > Chordata > Lepidosauria > Squamata > Eublepharidae > Eublepharis > Eublepharis macularius. The sequence continues at coordinate 29,292,849 of NC_072801.1, read as the reverse complement.
ATTTAATGCTCATCTCCTCTATTCCTTCATCTAAGTTGCTTGTGTTGAACAACACAGGACCTAGGATAGATCCTTGACGCACACCACTTGTCACTCCTCTCCAAGAGAATGGGGAACCATTTACAAGCAGTGTTTGGATACAATCGACTGTCACCCAGTTACAAACTTACCTAACAGGAGTGGCATCCAAACCACATTTTACCAATTTGTCAACAAGAACATCATGCGGAACCTTATTAAAAGACTTACTGAAGATAATTATGTCTGCAGCAATCTCCTGATCCACAAACAAGTTACTCTCTCTAAAAAGGAGATAAGTTAGTCTGATGTGACTTGTTTTTGAGAAACCCATGCTGGCTCTTGGTAATCACATCCTTCTTGTCTAAATGCTCAAGGACTGACTGCTTGATGTTTGTTCTAAATCCTTTCCCGGTATGGAGGTCAAACTGACAGATTGGTGGTTACCTGAATCCTCCTTTTTCCCCTTCTTGAAGATAGGGACAACATTTGCATGCCTCCAGTCTTCTGGCACCTCACCTGTTCTTCAAGAATTCTCAAAGACTGTTGACAGAGTCTCTGAAATTACATCAGCAAGTTCCTTTAGTACCCTAGGATGTAATTCATCTGCCCTTGTGAACTCATTTTCATATAAAGAAGCCAGATTTTTACATACCACCCCTATGCCTATTCTAGGCTATAACTACCTTCCTTCCTCACATGTTCTCTTTTTCCCTATTTCTTGCAAGGGAAGTTGAGCACAGTTTCCCTTGCAAGAGGAACTGAGGCAAAGGAATTGAGCATTCTGCCTGCTCTCTGTCATCTGTTGAAATTCCACTTTCCTCTCCCACAGCAAACTTATCACTTCCTTTTTCTTGCCCTAAACATAACCAAAGAACCCTTTTTGTTATGTTTCACATCTCTCACTACTCTAAGCTCATACTGAGCTTTAGCTTCTCTAAAACTCTTCTTACAAGCACTGGCTATTTGTTTATATTTATCCTTGGTTGTATGCCACTCCTTCCGTTTCCTAAATGTGTCCTTTTAATTCTTAGCTCTTTAGAAAGCTGTTTATGGAGCTACCCGACTTCTTTAGGTGCTCCCATTTTTCATTCTCATTAGAATCGCTTGTGATTTTGCCTTCAATAGCTTTTTTTAAAAAAAGAAACTCCCACCCATCTTGCTTCCTTCTCCTTGAGGGAGTCTGATTGTGGAATTCTACCCAACATATCTTTGAGCTTGTTGAAATGAGCTTTTCTGAAGTCCAACATATAAGTCTGATTAAGTTCAGCTTTCCCCAAGATCTTAAGTTCCAAAATGACACAGTCACTACTATTTCACCTCAACCTCATCAACGAGTTCTTCTCTATTGGTGAAAATTAGTTCCCCTTGTTTACTCTTCCACCTTTTGGAAGATAAAATTGTCAGCAAGACAAGACAGGAACTTATTAGACGGTTCATTTTTAGCAGAGTTTGACTCTTCGAACATTTTGTAATCTGGTCTAGGAATATATCATCCAAATCTTCTGCCTGGTTTGGTGGTTTATTACAGACCGCCACCATAATATCACTATTATTTCTTTCTCTTCTCAGCTGGCCTTGCAAGCTCAGATGCATAGGTCTCCTCATAAGTAAATACATCCTTGACATATACTGCTGCTCCTCCCCCCTTCCTTTTTTGATCTGTTCCTTTTAAACAAGTTGTACCCCTCAGTCCCAATATTCCAATTTTGTGTCTCATTCCAGCCAGTTTCAGTAATGCCTCTTAGGTCATAGCCCCCTATGAAGCCCGTATAAAGACTCCAAGTTCTTCCTGTTTTCCATACTTGGAGCCTTAGTGTGCAGACATCAGAATCCATGGTTTATGTCCCCTGATTGCTTCACTTTTTCCCTTACCTGCAAATTAATCCCTGCCCTTGAATCAGTGACATCTCACGTCTCTGAGTGTGTGTTTTTAAAATTCTTTTGCTATGCAGTTTGGTCATTTGCCAAATAAGATTGGATGTCCCTGCAGCTTGACATGTAACCAAACATTTGTGGTAATGGAATATGACTTCTTATTCATCGTCTTGTAGCTGTCATGGAATTGTATGTTAATTCTAAATTTGAAAGAGCACATTTCAAGCAATGTTGGGCAAACATGGACCTCAAACCAGTGACTGAGCTTGGAGATTGGGAATGAAATAACTGCATAATTTAGTTTCTTCCTCCCGACCCAGTCATTCCCTGTCCCTCTGCCTCATTGCCTTCCAGCGCTGTGCTGGGTTTGCTAGAGAGCAGGCTTGACTCTAGCCCTGCCACTGAGGGGTTATTTTAAAAGGGAAGACATTGCAAAGCTGCAAAGACGAATTAGAGAGTTGTACTTGGCCCTGCATGCAGGAGTGGGTCAAGATGTGTGTCAGTTGCTGGCACCTGCATTGTGTTGCTCTATTTGAAGATATTGCTGTTTTGTGTTGCTTTTGAATTTGACGGGCTGTGTGGTTAGTTGAAGTGTAAATCCAGCATTGGCAACGAGGGAACTGCTGATGCTGTTAGGTGTATTCTGGCTGCATTCCCATCTGCCCAAATGTTGGCTGTGACTCATGGCACTCCAGAGCACCATGTTACCTGAAAGGGCTAGTGATGGCTCATCTGTGGTCTGCGCCCCCAGCTTCCTTTTGTAATGCCCAAAGGCAAATTAGAACGCAGTGGAACAGCATGATGGAATTTCAGCCATTTAGGTCTGCAAATGTTTGTCATTGTTCATGATGGCTGAACAAAAGTGCCATTTGGACCTATGAGGGAAAATGTCATGAAACAGTGTAGCTTGAATAAATTCATTGCAAAGACCGTGCAGCTCCTTTTAAGGGGATTCTCCAGCTGTGGTGTTCTATTTCCCTGCCTGACAAATTCCCTAGCCCAGTGGCAGTCAACCTCTTTGGCAAGCAAGATCCTAAAGTATCAAGGGGGTGCAGCTTCACTGTATGTGCCTTGGTATGACTTGCATAGCATTTGAAGAAGTGAGCTCAACCTCATGAAATTTTATGCTAGAATTCTGCAAGGTGCCACCAAACTTCTATTTGATTTTGGTGCGACTTTGCCTCTGGGCATAAGCAGCCATGCTGTGTCCCAGAGACAGACAGTAGTGTCTGCTGGCCAATACTAAAGCTTAGCTCATGGGCCCTTCTTCCACAGGAGTAGCACAAATCCCTGCTGCCTGGCTTCTCATGGCATAGGGTGGCTGTCCAAGCTATAGGTGTTCATAACGTTACTTTTGATATTTAGATTAAAACACTCTGCATCAAACTGCTCAGACCTTACACGCTCCCATGGCCAGCTCAAAAATCTTGTCAAAATAAAGAATCTCCCGTGTGGTAATGATGTCTCCACAATTATTTTGAATAAAGAATATATTTATTAGGTATTGCTTCACAAATTTATTTATACAGAATAAGGGATATAATGAACAATTTATGGACGGACGGTCCAGATCCTCGTAAGGTCCATTTCCAAGCTTCTTTTTCGTCTGTTAGAGAACGCAGTCACAGAACCAACTACGTGCACCTATGGTTATAGGTCCTTTCGAGATCTGTGACATTCACAGTGTCTGGAATTACCATTGTACTGTACCTGTATTGTACCTGTATACAAGGCGAATTGAGTTCTATATGAGAAATAGTGTCATAGGATGCCATAAAGCAATTGCACTTTAATAACAACAACGATAGCACTTTGAGCACGGGACACTTTAATTAATTGTTTTTAGAACGCATAGGATGCCTGTATAATTGAGGTCGAGGGAGGTTGCAATATATGGTGTAGTACTTGGTTGTGTTAAAAGAAACAAAAGAATATATAAATTGTTCATTATATCCCTTATTCTGTATAAATAAATTTGTGAAGCAATACCTAATTAATATATCCTTTATTCAAAATAATTGTGGAGACATCATTACCACACGGGAGATTCTTTATTTTGACATATTACCGTGTTGCTCTAATTTCGTCAGCTCAAAAATCTTGGCTGACAATTACAATATAACTTTCAGACTTTAATACATGCTTGTTCTTCTTTTTTAATGCTAGCTTTGGGCCCATTGAATACAAAGGGCCACTGAATGCAGTTTACCTTGAAAAATTTGTCCGACGTGTGATGACACCACTGCTTTATATTTCAACCCAGTCAAAGCTGCAGCAGTTTCTCTCCAGTTATGAGGTAACTTCTCTCTGTTTTGCTTCAAGTATTCACTTGCTGCAAAGCACATTTCTTTCTGAGGTCCATAGGAAGCTGTATCCTCCACCATGGTGTTTTGGAAACAGAAGTCCAAAGTGGGGCTTGCCAATTGCCCTGCTTCTTGCCAAATAAAATTCTGCAGGTAGTTACAGTTGATACATGGAAATGAGAAGTCTCACCTGCATTTGGGGTTGGGATACTGAAGGTTTGCACGTAGGCGTATTGTCAGAGAGAGACAGATGTGTCGCATTGCACAAAATCCTGTCAAAAATTGTGCTGCTAAGCTGAGTGAGCTCTGTACGCCCAAGAGCTTGGACTTGCTTTGTCTGGCTCAGGAGGCCCAGTTGGCTAGTTAAGTCAGTTGGCTTTTTATGGCCAACAAGTAAGACCCTGCTTCATTGAATTTTGCATGCTTGGAACAATCCCAGTGTGAGCATCCAATTCAAGCTCAGGACAACCAAGAACACCCTTCCTTGGGTTGCCACTCAATTTCAAAAGATGAAGACACTCGAAGCAGGGCCTTAGAAGTTGACCAGAGTGGGCAGATAGGTTCATATGGGAGTAGGCAAGCCTTCCAGTATGCTGGCTCTAAGCCATAGGGCTTCAAAGGTCAATACCAGCACCCCAATTGGACCTAGAAGCAAACTAAAGCCAGTGCAGATGGAACAAGACTGAATTGATACGGTCCCTACAACCCACTCCAGACAGCATTCTCACTGTTTGTTTTACATTTTCTTACTGGTTTATGGAGGGGGGGGGGGTGGGGAATCTGTTTTACTGGGGCACCAGTGCTGAAGTCTAGTGATATAAAGGACCAGAAAAAATTGGGGAGGGGAGGAGGTCACAAGAACTTTTTCATTTTTCCACTGGAAAAAAATTTGTAGCGCTTTAGGGGGAAAAATTGTATCAATTATTTTTTCTTTTGAGGATGACTGAAATGCTTTTTAAGACAAGATGTTACTCAAAATGTGTTGTTACGAAGTTTGTTTGGTTTTTTTTCCTGGCAGGACAGCCACCAGAATTCATTTATTTGTAAAACATACATGCTCACTCTCCAAAGACCTGCTTGAGGTAGGTCAGGAATAAAAACAGGCCAATAAAATCATAAAAAGAACACAAATTATCAATCTTAAAAACAAGGTAGATCTTTAAAAAAAAATTAAGTTGCTTACTTTAAATGTATTTAAGAGGACTGCTTGAGCCGTGTGCCTGGCAAATTCTTGTCAGGAAGATGTTTTGCAAGGATTGATGTACTTTACAGTCAAATTGTACGTCTTATGAAAACATGAATGGTTGACCTCATGCCATGACCCCATGACATGAAGTACCAATCAGCTTTGGTTTAACATGAAGAGACATCCATCAGAAGTGGGCCTGGCTGTGTCCATCAATGTTGGAAATATGTCCAGGATTTCCCTGTTACTGTTGTAACAGGACTGGGCATTGCTGTTTCCCTGGCTTGGACAAGCCACTCTCTAAGGGCCAAACTGCATGTAGTGTTTGTGGGGTCCTCAGATGTGTAAAAGAGCTGCCAGATGCAGTGTAGGGGAGGTAAGGCTTGTATGGATTGGGGCTGTGGCTCTGGAAAAGAAGGATTTGATTCTTCTCTCCATCTTATGCTACTAGTCGCAGATCTCTTCTCCTTCCTCAGTAGGGGAGGAAGATGGATAATGCTACCAAGCAGGGGTCTTTCCCAACCAGAGTGTAAAGTAGCCCAAGAATGGGGAGCAGCTTCAGTCAGGCAAATGGGGAGGAGGAGAGTAAGCCCTTTCCCCCAGCACTTCCCCCCCCCACTCCAGCTGCTTTTTAGAAGTAAATGCGAGATCCGATCAGGGCTTAAGCTTGTGAGCTGTAAATGGTGTGGTGGTCATAAAGAGCCACTTTGAATGAATTCAGCCAGTGCCTCTTAGGTTTGTTTTCTCAAGGTTAGCTCCCTGCAGCCCCCTTTCAGTGCTCTCTTGTCTTTGCAGCCTGGAGTCTTAGGATATTTTGAGTTCAATGCTTCGCCCCAGCCTCCAGGTTACCTGACATTCTTCACTTCAGCCTTGTATTCCTTAAATAAAGGTAAGAGTTCCACTTATATGCTTCCCAGCACAAATGGGGTTCTCGGCCAGGACGCAAGTGAGTGAGTTCCTGAAGGAAAACACAGAAGTAGGGAGCAGGATTGCTCAAGATATTTTGGGACATAAGATAGAAAATCCAAAGGACATCCTGGACTAATAGAACCATTTTGCCAGAGAAATCCCATGGAAATGAATAACTGAGCTGTTGGGCATTCCTGTTTATTTCTGGGCACTTGCAGAAAAAACCTTCCTAAAGGGTAGTATGTGTGAAATTGTAGTGTTTGTATGTGTGTTTTGTAATGTTATAAAACCTTCCTAGAGGGATGTGCCCTATGGTCAGATCTGCCCACTCTGTACCCGAAGTTCTGCTGTGTGAGATGGTACCTCGAGGGCAGACCCCTGTCTGCTGAAAAGCGAAAGGAAGGCAAACCTTTGAACTGAAGCACGTGGAATAACTTTGGAGCTCGGGATGAGGGAGAGGGCTGATGATTTGGGCTGGTGGAGTATGGCAGGGTCAGTGAGATGCTGGCCCCGCTGCATGCAGGAATGTCGTGCTGCGTAGTGTTCAGAGTATTCTACCAGGACTAGAGAGATCCAGGTTCAAATTCCCTCTGAACCATGAAGCTCACTGGGTGATCTTGGGTTGGTCTTTCTTTTGGCCCTAGCCTACCTCATAGGGTTGTGATGATCAAATGAAGAAGTGGGGGGACAACATACACCTCTCAGAGGTCCTGGAAGGGGGAACAGCAGACTAATAAAAATGTACTAGAAAGATTTTCACACTCTCACTGGCAATTATAGGTAAAGGATTGATCATAAGGATTGATTTAAAGCTCTAGAATGGACCTGTGCAAGCACCGAGTCATTATTGATCCATGGGGGGACGTCGCACCACGACGTTTTCTTGGCAGACTTTTTATGGGGTGGCTTGAAATTGCCTTCCCCCGTCATCTTCACTTTACCCCCAGGAAACTGGGTACTCATTTTACCGACCTCGGAAGGATGGAAGGCTGAGTCAACCTTGAGCTGGCTACCTGAACCCAGCTTCTGCCAGGATTGAACTCAGGTCGTGAGCAGAGCTTGGGCTGCAGTACTGCTGCTTACCACTCTGCTCCATGAGGCTCTTTAATACACTGGCAATTATTAGACAAAATTAGGATAGGGGTGTTTTTTGTTTGTTTGTTTTTGTACTTGGTGGAAGGAAAGTTTTTGAATGGTTTTCCAGTGGCTGCTGCACTCTCACTGAACATGTGAACTGGTTTCACCATTTTGACTAAGGGTGCTCTTTTAGGTTAGGAGGTACAAAGTGATAGTTTTTGTTTCTAGTGTTTGTGTGATGGTTATAGCTTGCTAGCTGTATTATGTAGGCCTCATCTTTCTTTTGCTTCATACTGCAGAGTCCTGCCCAACTATAGACCTCGCTGTTCAAAGGGCAAGATGTGCACTCTTGAACTTGGAGCCTCCTCCTCTCCAGGGAACATAGAAGCCCCTTTTCTTCTGCAGGAAGGACTGTTGACTTCTCTAAGTGCTTGTTTGGGGTTGGTGGTGCTGATAGTGCAGAAACTGGGCTCCTTTTGGAGGGGAGGAGGTGAAGTGTTGTGATCCCTGTGGAGAACTGGAACTGTTAGATGAAAGGAGGTGTCTTTTGTCAGCTCTGTGGCAACAGAATCACCCTCCAGAGGGCTTGGCTACAATGGTCGCAGCATTCTTGAATGGATTGCCATTTGCCCCACTGATCTTGGCAGGGTCGGGACAGTGTGCGTGCAGGTGTGCCTATGTGCCCATCAATTCATTTTGTCGAGCGTGCTGTATTATTAGACAAATCAATAATACAGTTAGAGATAGAGTGCATCAGGGAGAGCCACTGATAAAGTGCCTGTTGATCAGATCAAAGTGCACTGGGGTTGAAGTGGGCTTGCCAGCTGGACCCGACTGCTGCTTGCTCCACCTAACCTTTGTCCTTGCTCTTGCCTCTCCAGTTAGAAGCAATTAGCAGGGAAGCCAAAGAGTTCTAGGCCTAAGAGGCTCCTGAAAACAGGGCAGGGGCCCCTGGGCCAATCCATGTGCTAGGTGTGTACTCAGGAGTGTTCAAGAATGCCCGTAGAAGCACACTTAAACATAAAAACATGGGAAGCAGTCTATTAGCACACCTCCAAACTGTAGGGGTTTGGCTTCTAGTGGAATAGCTGTATTATTCCACAGCATTCTTATAGGAAGGGAGTCGCATTGAACATATTCCTGAGGAAGAGTGTTTAGAACTAGGCTGCCAGTCACATTCCCATATTTGTGTCCAGATTGCCAACTCACTGTGTCTGAAAAAAATCTTTAGAAAGGTGCTAGGGTGGGGTTCTGAGCTGTGCAGGAACGTTTCTTCACTAGATTCGTCTTGTGCATCTGTGTCTGCTGCAAACGTCATCAGAAGAGCTCAGCTGGATCAGAGCAAGGGTTAGTCTAGTCCAGCCTCCTTTTTCCTACAGTGGCAGCCAGATGTCTTGGAAGGCCTCCAAGCTGGAACGTGCCAGTCAAAACTTTCCCCTCCTTGTTGACTCCCAGCTGCTGACTTCAAAGGTATGCTGTGTCTGTTCAGCCATCATCACTCTGCTGCTCTGAGCCTGTGTCCCGGAAGAGCAGCGTACCAGCGCAAAAAAATAAAATAAAATAATCACAACTGTTTGTTTAAAATAGTTCTGCCCCACTTTTCTCCCCAATAAAATGGCTTACCCACACTGTTCTCCTCCTCCATTTTATTCTCAGAACAGCCCCGTGCTGTAAGTTAAGATGAGACTGTGTGACTGGCCCAAGGCCAGCCGGTGAGCCTCTGTGGCCAAATGGAGATTTGAACTTGGGTCTCCCATATTTTAATCCAATGTTGTAATAATTACTAAGGGTGTGCACCAAAAAAATGTCTGGGAGATCTGGATCCAGGTTTCAAGGAAACAAACAAAAAACCCCTGCATTTTCTGAAATCCGGGTAATATTCTCTAATCTGGTTCAGCAAGATTAGAGAATCCCAGATTTATTTGGCCGTTATTTTCTATGGGGAAATATATCGGGGGTGGCCGGGGGTGGTCATTTTTCAAGCAAACTCTACCAAATTTGCAGGGAACCTACTTCTGATGGTCTTCTAAAGACTCCCCAAGCTCCAGGGAGATTGGATCCTAGCGTCCAATTCTGTGGTCTCCTGAACAAAGTGTCCCCAGCCACTTTCCACTGTTTCCTAAGGGGAAAAAGTCAAAGCTGGCCCCCACTGCAGAAACACTGCAAGGCTGCCATGGCCAAGGCACACTCCCAAATGCAAGCTCAACACACACAAAGCCCAACAGAACCAAACTGATGCCCCCCACCATCCAAATGCCCCCTGAGCAAGCTGTCTATAGCCACTTTCCATTTTTTTTTATGGCAGGAAAGTTCTAAGCTGGCAGAAACACACGGGGGCAAGGCTGCTGCTGTCCAGAAGCACACTTCTAAATGCAAGCTCAACACACAGAAAGCCCAGCAGAACAAAACTAAAGCTGGGGAGTGAATGGAATCCCCCCCAGAACCAAAGTGAAGTAGAAGGACCAATGTCAAACCAGAGAATTATGTCAAAACTGAATTCTACCCAAGCCAAACTGAAGCAAAGGACACTGTTGCAAATTAGCCCAACTGAAATGGTGTCACTCACAGAAGCCGTGCAGACAGGAGAGGTCCTGCACAGCTTGGTCACTCACTCTCCCCTCCCTGCCTTACTCTCTCCCTCTTGCCTCTGCCTCACTCCCCTCTTGAAAAAAAGAACAGGAGAAGCCTGAGACTGAAGCAATGTTTCCCGGATTTATCTGGGGGTCTAGATCTGGGTTCCTAGAGCAGATCCTAGAATTTCTGGTTTGATTTGGGAAAGATAGATTTAGCCAGTTTTAGATCCCACCCCCCCAAATCCTGGATCCATATCGCACGCCCACAATTGCTCTCAACATCCATTGATGAACCCATGGCCTCTGAATGTATGTCATCCTCACAAAACAAGACTCTGAATTCAGGTTGCACCTTCTTATTTGTAAAATGTTCCCGTGACACTGAAATGGCCCTTAGGAAAACTAGTGCTGTTATTGCTCCCAGGATTTAGAAGGGTGGTTTGTCTTGTAAACAGCAGTTGGTAGAAGGGAAATGGAAATGTTTTGTTCTCAGGCTCTGGCCCCCTGCTTGAGTGTGTTTCAGAGGTTGCCTGCTGTGCATTCTGTCAACAAGATGCTTTATTTGTGTTTGCTCTTTATCTTGGACAGAGCTGAATTATTCCTTTTTGGCCATTCAGAGTCCAGAATGCAAAAGCTCCATTGAGGGGTGAGCTTTTCAGAACACTGTCTGGAGTTGCCTTTGGTTGGTTCCAGGTTCGGTGCCTCTCATCTCCCCTTGAAGTACAGCCCTTAGGTAGCAGGTGGCAGCAAGATCCTTCTCTGATGGAGCTGAGACCAGATGGTTTACTGGTCTGATTCTTGATTTGTTCATCACGCAAGAGGGGTTGGGGGGTGCAGAATCAGTTTCTGGATTGGAAGATGTGTAAGTTCTGTGTAGTTTGGAGTGTTATGTCCACCCCTTTTGAGCTTATTTTCACAATCTGGAGGACAAATGATTTGTTTTAAAAAGAATGCAGGAAGGGAAAGTCCCAGCAAGATAAAGGGCCAAACTTCACATTTGTGGCCCTGCAGTAAAAGAACATCTCTGGTGGGCTACTGTTGTGAGCTGGTGTGCTAATAGCCCTGTTGCTCTGAGATGTTCTCAGAAGCTGCTTTGCCAAATTGCCCAACCTGGGAGTCCTTCATGGCCCATCCTGCCTAATAAGCATCGGAAAGTAAAGCCAGCGCTTCAGCGCTGTCGTCATTAAATCCCATGTCATTGTTTTGTATTAGTGCTATGATGAAAGCTGGTCTGCTGCTTGCTTTTCTGAATGTCTCTGAGTCCTGTTCAATCTGATACCAGTCAGCCATAACAGAAAAGGGAACAGAGACATTCAGAAAAGCGAGCAGCAGACCAGCTTTCATCATAGCACTAATACAAAACAATGACATGGGATTTAATGACGACAGCGCTGAAGCACTGGCTTTACTTTCCGATGCTTGTTAGTCAGGATGGGCCACGAAGGACTCCCAGGTCGGGCAATTTGGCAAAGCAGCTTCTGATGCCCTTGAAAATAAACCCCCACATGAGGAACTGAACAACTTTAATCAGGGAGCTGGCCTCCACTGTTACCTCTGCATTTTGTTGGGCTGAATCCTGAGTGCAGGAGAGTAAGGAGGGCTCTTGGGGACTCAGAATGCCTCCCAAGAGTCTGCTAGGGAGAGGCACGGCTTGAGGGGGGCAAGCTGTGGTGCTTCAGGAAGGGGCCTGTGGCATCCAGGGAATGAACCCTTTCCTCCGTGGCTGGCCAGCATCTGGTCGTCAGGAGGTGCTAGTTTGGGAGCTGCATGTGGTTCTTCCGTGCACCATTCCTCAATGAGGCATCTGTTTCAGAAAAGTGGGCAAAGCCCTTGCCTGGTGGGGTTTGTGCTTGGCACATGGTTCCCACCTTGAAACAGCCACTGCCAGAGGAACACAAATAAGCGGTGAGCCTTCCTGAGGTGCAGATTTCACAACAGGGATGGAAATAAATGCAGCTGTTTTGGTTGATGGTGCTTGTGAATATGACTGTTCTTGAGCCACGGAGGTAGCACCAATGTGCTAAATCAGTGGTCTTTGTTCTCTCTGAGTTTATAGACTCTTGAGTGATTTCTGTAGGGAGTGCTTTGGTTATGCCTTTTCATTGTTTCTGTGGTACCAAATATATAATTTTGGGTCCCTTGCTGTGCCAGAAACACTTCCAGTCAGCACTTCATTGATGGGGCTTGATGAAGAATGGGGAGGAGAGCTGGAGCCAGAAGGCTTAAGTGACAGTAGTGGATGAAAGGCCTAGACAGAGTTTATTTACTGATTTTGTTTGTCCTTGTGGGGCCTCCTCTGTTTATCCTTCATGCTCCTCTCCTCCTTGTGAGGAAGAGCTAGGCTTAAAGAGAAGAACTGGCCAAGGTTATCCAGTAAGCTTCCATGGCAGAGCAGGGATTCATGCCTAGGTCACCCAGATCCTAGTCTGACCACTACGTAATACTGCCTTTGTAAGTGGAGTTGTAGGGAGGAGGAGGCAAAAGCAGAAGGGTGCAAAGGTGAGAGTGGGACATTAGTGTTGGGGGCAGACAGCCAAGGGAGATCAGGATGTAGCCTTCAGCTTAGGGCTGAGCCTGGGATCAGGGCTGGAGTGAAACCCGCTCAAAGTGCCAGATGCAGCCAATATGAGCATAATGGGAAACATAGCAGGAGATCTTATAGGGAGTCTGAAGCAGAGCAAAGGAGGCGCCGTCTTGGACCCAATCCCTTCAAACAGGCCTCCCCCAAAGGCAGGTGACGGGACCCTCCAAATTAGCTATGGAAGCTCATTGCAGGAGGTGGGAGAAACAAGAGGGAAGGCTTGCAGGCAGGCAGCAGGAGAAAGAGCCAGGGGCAGTGAGGGCCCACAAGAAGGAGGAACTGCTGCTGTGTAGAACAGTCTTGGTGGTGCCTGGGACCCCCTGTGGTTAGCTGGCCCGGCAGAGGCTCTTTGGGAGCTGTTCAAACTTGGCTAGAGCAGACGTCAACTTGTGGAAAGTAAATCACAGCTGCTTTGGTTCCTCCTTCCTTGCTAACATTTTCTCTACTTGCTTCATTAATTATAGAGGCTGGCACTTCCAGTTGGGAGAGGGGGAGTGAAACGTGAGCCTGGCCCCTTTGTAATGCGTGCTTGTAGCAGCTTTAAAGCCTTTTGTGCTTGGCAGGTTGTAAACACATACAGAAGCTAGTTGTGTGGCAAGGAGGATTTGGCAGAAGAGCTTTGCTGTGCCTAAAGCTTTAGCAGATGCAGGTAGAAGCTCTAGAGAGTGGTGACTTTGCTACCCTTTCTGTTCCATATAAGCATCTGGATGTACTGCATTTGGTGCTTCTGCCTGGCTGGAGTCCGCTGCTGCTGCTGCTGCTGCTGCCCCTTGACTGAACATTCAACCACAAGGGATGGGCCAGCACCTTAGCCAGCAGCTTCTTTAAAATGCTAAGAAGTGTTTAATCGCAGTTTGAAAATTCAGCATCAGTGGGTCAAGTTCTGAAACAAGATTTTTTTAAAAAAATATTTTATTTTAAACAACAATTAAATACAACAACACGTAACAGATAAACATACGAACAACAACAAAAAAAAACCCATCCAATTCGTAACTGAAATAAGATTTGATGTGTGATTTATTTTTGTTTAGCCTGTTTGCTCGGGAAGCATATTCCATGGGGAATGCTGTCCACTCTGAAATAGTGGCCAAGCCATACCAGGGAGTGTGTGTGGGGGGGGAGGGGGTGTCTCTATAAAGCAACCTGGAACCTGAGCCCAACCCAAAGGAAGGTAAGTAATGACCTACTTGTGGGAGAGGCTGAGTTTTGCTTCTTGGCTGTTTTGTGCTGTCAAGAACAAAACTGGCAAAGTCCTTGCCTTGTGTTTATTTGTTTATGTCAGATAATTTATGCCCCGCCTATCAACCCATGAAATATTTTAAAGTTGACTTGCAAGAAATAATAATAATAATAATAATAATAATAATAATAATAATAATAATAATAATAATAATAATAATAATAATAATAATAATAATAATAATATGTTTATTGCTTTTCCGGCCGAAGCCATAAGCCATACAAACACCAACAAAATATGAACTGTACACTTAAACATACCCAATTCACACAGACCTAACTCGTCATTATCACTTTAAACTATCTAAACTCATGAAGATTTTGTTTCTTTATCACCGTGGCTAAAAAGGAAGCCACTATAGCAGAGGTTTGATTGTCAGGAAAGTTATCAGACAATAACACTGAGATTGCCCAAGGAAGGAAGGGAAGCTTTTCTTTTAACATAATAGGAATAACAAATCTCTTTCCTTACTCCACTTAGGGCAAAAAACTATTATATGATCCAAGGTCTCTAACTTTCCTTGTCCACAGTCACAAACTCGTTCAGAATAAGGGAGTCCAGAGAAACGACCAGAAAGCACTTTAGAGGGGAAGGAGTTAAGTCTAGCCAATGTGAAGGCTCTGCGTTGAGCTGGAATACTTGCAATAAAAAAGAAACCCAATAAAAAGATACATCCAGCTGCCATAAATAAAGACAGTAAAATGGCAGAGCAGGAAAATGAACTGGAAAAATGTGTTCCCTGCAACCCTGAATCTCGAATCAAGCATGTTCTGGCTCTGCTGCTCCTGCATGAACCCATCAGAGCTTTAAGATCGTCTTAGGCGGCTCTCCTCTTCAGGGCTTGTGCTGCTAGAGGATGGTCAGGCAGACAGGCCTGGTGCCTGCAGGTGGCGACCCAGCCTCTGAGAAGGATAAATGGGATGCTGCCAGGGAAGAGCCCGACTCTCTGTGGTAGCCAGAATAGGAGCTCCCTAAGGAGCTCCCTAAGGAGATGTTAAGTTTGTGGTGGGTCCCTGTGGGAGCAGTGGAAGCAGAACATCCTGAACCTGAGATTTAGGGTATTTGTGTAACAGAATTGGAGTCCAGTAGAACCACTAGCACAGTGGTTCAGCTGCAAATCAGCACCGGTTTGAATCCCACTACTACCATGAGCTCAGTAGGTGGCCTTGGGTAAGCCACTCCTCTCAGCCCCAGCTGCATTGTGGGGATAATAATAACACTAACTTGTTCACCGCTCTGGGTGAGGCACTAATCTGACTAGAAGAGCGGTATATAAGTGCAGTTATTAAAGACCAACTTAGTTTTCCAGCTCACTTTGCCAGATACAAATAGAATGAAGGTCCATCCGCTTTTCCGTCCACGTCAGTAGGTGGGAGGTGCTATAAAGAAGGGCCAGTTGGAGACAGGATGCAGAGGTACAATGCAAAATTTAATTGACTTGATTAAGAGCTGAGAGATCAGCATAGAGCAGGTAGTGCAGAAAATTAACATCTGTAATGAGTCAAGAATCTCATGTCCCTATTCAGCCCTGAGGGAGGGGGGTTCCATTGTCATGAACTTGTTAATGAATTGTAGTTTGGCAGTCTCATGATGATCTCCTTTTGAAGCTTCTGTGTAGGAAAACTGCCACCCTAGTCAGCAATGGAATGTCCTGGAAGAGAATTTGTGCCTGTTCCATGCAGAGTTAGCAGGGGGGTGGAGAGGAGACAGCTTTTGGAAGCTGCAATGCCTTAATGTTCCTGGAGCAACTGCCTTTGCCTCTTAGAAATATTTATTTTCATTTTATTTATACCCGCTCCTTTGTTTCCAGTGGGGGACCTTTCCTCCATTTTTTCCTCACAACAAATGCTGCGAGGTAGGCTAGGCTGAGAGAGTTTGTGACTGGCTGAAGATCACCCAGTGAGCTTCCATGACAAGAGTGGGGATTAGAACCTAATCTGATCCTTTTATCACTATTCCATACTAGCTCTCTGCCCACACAGTCATGTATTTTTGTCTCACAAACATGAGTTTTTTAATATCTTCTTGACAACAGATCTCTAAAATGATTTTACATTCCCTGTGTAAAATGGCATTCACACTATATTGATTTCCCAGAATCCCCTTTTCTAATGATAACATTTGGTTCATATACTGCCCTTCAGGACAACGTAACGCCCACCAGAGCGGTTTACAAAGTGTGTTATTATTATCCTCACAACAATCTCCCTGTGAGGTGAGTGGGGCTGAGAGAGCTTCGACAAGCAGTGACTGACCCAAGGTCACTGTGGGGGATTCCTTTTCTGAGTGATGGAAGCTAAATTATAGCGGGAGCTTTGGTTGTTCCTTTGACTTAATGTATCCTTTCCTTATTCCCTTCTAGATTACCTTGGGACAATCCACTTTGGAGTGATCACAGATAAGTCGATTGCAAAAGAAATCCCGTTGATGAACTCAGGAAGTGTCTACTTGCACAGACATGTCAATTCCTCTCTGGTGAGTAGGGCTTATTTTGCATATCTGTGCAGGTCAGACGATAATGAAAGGCCACTCTGATAGCACAGCAGATATGAGTGGTGGTTGGGGTACAAGAGATGTGAAGGAACTACAGCAGACTATGCTTCTGAACCTGCAGAGGGCATTCCTTTTTGCTGATGAGCCCCATTTCTGCCCCATAATCTGCGATAGAGGGGCAGCTCTTTCAGGTCCTTGTGGGCTACTTTGAGTGATTTCAGTCCTGGCACCTCAGAGCAATGAACAGTTCACAATGAGAAATTGTTCTTGGTGGCTTTTAAAAGAAACTAGTCAAAGGATAGTGCTGCATTTCCTGGCATTAAATTTCAGAGAAGCCAAATCTGTCAAAGCTGATATTTAGACTTTGACCAGCTTTCTTTGTCTCTAGCAGCCAGTCCAGAAATTTAGGAGCTAGCCTCATTTTTCAGCCTTTGGATTTTGTATTTTAATGACTATATTTTTACATTACTGCTGTCTAATCCTAAACTCTGGACAGTTTCTCATCATTTTATTAAAACTGCGACTAACATGCTGTATGAGTAACCAACAAAAAACGAACTTTTAACACCAACCTTACTTCTCCCCAAGTCCTCACAATTTCGTGGTCGCTTTAATGATTTGCTCCATTTAATTGAATATTGGAGACATTCTATTTTTTTATTAAGTTTTATATAATAAAAAAGCAAAGCTAAAAAGACAGTTACACAAAAACTAACCAAACAAAAAAATCTGCAAACACACAAAAATAACAGAGCATTCAGACAAAACAGAAAACACAAAGAAAAAAACAATATAAACTAAAACTTCTGTTTTTCTCCGCAAAAAATACAAGTATCATTTTCAAATTTTCTCAAATTGAAGATAAAGGCTCTCTTTTTTCTAATATCCAAATCCCTTAGTCCATAAATCCACAAATCATCAAATCATTATTGTCTATCTCACATATAAAGTCTATTAGGGGTTTCCATTAAAAAATAAACGAGCTTATTGTCTTCTCTTTAATCAATGAAGTTCTTTTATCAACCATTCCTCTACACTGCAGGCAATGTTGGACTCTTCCAGGTTTGTGCATATAATAGTCTCGCTGCTGTAATCATATATAAAAACAAAGTTCCATAACTTCTTTCCAACTGAATATCCATAATTCCCAACAAAAAAATCTCTGGTTTCAATTGTATTTTAGTCTTTAAAATCTGAATTAATAGTTGTATTTGTGTCCAATTTTTTTTTTGCTTTCTTACAAGTTCACCACATGATAAAATGATCCTTCATGTTGAGAGCATTTCCAACATATGTTCGAAGAACACTTGTACATTCTAGACAGTTTCTCAGGGGTCATTTACCAACAGTACATCATCTTATAAAATTCTCCTTAAGACTAGAGCTTATTGTAAAATTCAACCCTTTTAAACACATTTTCCTATCGTTCCATTAATATGTCATATCCAATTTTTTTACCCATTTAATCATACATTCTTTCACTTGCTCTTCCTCTGTCTCAAATTTCAACAAGAGTTTATACATTTTAGCAATAATATGTTCATCATTTGTACATAGATCCATTTCAAATTCACTTTGCTCAAAATCAGAGCCTCTTGTCTACTTTAAACCTTTCCACAATTTGCATATAAGAAAATCATTAACAACTGTGTCCCTCTATTGATAAATATTCTCTTGATTTTATTTTAACTCCACCTTGTGAAAATTCTAACATATCTTCTCGATACATTAACTATTTAAATCTATTTTCCATTTCCCTTCTATAATGAGCCTTGTGGCTATTTTCGGGCAGACCCTAAATTTATATTTATTCCTTATTCTCAGAATGGCATGTGTAACATAGTGATTATTGAATTCTAAATTAACCTTTCCTTTTTAAATACAATAATCCTGTTTCTTAGCAAGATCCATTCTTTCATCCATAAAAAAAAGCAGGCAGCAAAATATAATTTCAAATCTCTTAGGCCCAATCTTCTTCTTTCCTTTGCATCCTGCAATGACTTAAATTTAACCCTCAGTTTTTTCCCTTGCCAGATAAATCTAGATGTGTCTTTTGAATGGAACCTCCATTGTCCAAACCAGAATTGTCTGAAATAAGAATAATATTTTAGGTAAAACGTTTATCTTAATTGCAGCTCTCCTTCCCAAAAGTCAGGGCTTTTTTTCAGGGGGAATGCGGGGGAACGGAGTTCCGGAACCTCTTGAAAATGGTCACATGGCTGGTGGCCCCGCCCCCTGATCTTAAACTCTCCTCTGTCTGGAGATCGGGGGCGGGGCCACCAGCCATGTGACCATTTTCTCCCAGGGCAACCCACTGCGTTCCACCACCTCTTTTCCCAGAAAAAAAGCCCTGCCAAAAGTGATAATTGAATTTTGTCCCATCTTACCAAATCTCTTTTAATTTCAGTTCAGGTCTTAATATAATTATTTTGAATTAACATACAATTCATATTTGTCAAAGTAATACCCAAATATTTTACCTTTTTCTCAGTTTTAAAACCTACTTTGTTTTCCAGTCTAATTTGGTCCTGTATTTTCACACAGAGGCTGGAAGGGGTGTGTTGCTGCCAGCGGGCGAAACAGGTTCAGGGTGTGCAAGGCGCAGGAAGCTTCCTGAGCTGCCCTGTCTCCTGCCAGATCTCACACAGCTCTCCAGCCCGAGATAGGGCAGGAGGGGAGCCAAAGAGGCTGGAAGGGGTGCGCTGCCACCAATGGGTGAAGCAGACGTGGGGTATGTGAGGCGTGGGAAGCTTCCTGTGCTGCCACCAGAGGGAGCGCTCCCAACTGTCCCGGCTGCTGGCAGCTTTGCCAGCCGCCGGTGAAAAAACGTAAGGGGGCTTGGAGCAGTGGCAACTGCCAGGGGCTCCCTTGGGCCAGCAGAAGGTGAGCTCCCCGCACCCTGCCGCTGGTGGGCTTTGCTTATAATAAACGTTTGTTGTAAATACTAGCAACCTCTATGCAGGCATTCTCCCTCCAACTCTGCAAGTTGGACGGGTTTTATGTTGTTAACTGTGTGAGTTCCTTTGGTAAACTCCAGCCCCCAGTGGCTGGGAAGGAGCTGAGCTGCGGTAGTCAGAAAAGATGCCTACACTTCCCATCAAAACTTTCAGGAACTTGACTCATGTCCACCTCATGTCAGGTGTCACTTGTAGCTTGACTCATATGGTCTGGTCTTCTCTGTATCGGTTGTCTTTCCCTGCAGAAAGTGGAGGCCAATCTATGTTCTTTCTGAACTGGAGAAAAGAATTGTTCAGTCTCTTTGTCACTCCCTATCCTTTTTTAAAAAGTTGGGAAAATAATTCCTTAAAATATCATCTGGCAGCTGGGAACCCACCCCCAAGGATATATCTTGTGTGAGGACTTCTTTCCTCTTTCAGTCACTAAGGCTTGGGCCTTAACATGTCTTCTCCAGTGAAGGCCTCCCAGTTTTTAAAATGACAAGTGTGGGAGTGGGACATTACTCTCCCTTCCCCACTGTTTGCATAGGCCATTTTCAGTGGTAAATTTCTTCAATTTTCTGTATTACACACTAATACCAAGAATGTTTTCCTTCCTTTCTAGTTCTATCCAAGCGAAGCCATGAACTACACCGCTGAAAATATTTGCAGGTGGGCCCTAGAGAACCAAGAGACGTTCGTCCGCTGGCTGAGACCTCATGGAGGGAAAAGTCTTTTGCTGAACAACGAGCTAAAAAAGGGCCCAGCACTTTTCCTGTTTTTTCCTTTTGACCCGTTAGTAGAAAATCAGCCACTTGTCGATGAGGTGATTTTTTTTAAAGTACTACTTCAAAGAACAGGGCAGCCTGTCTGGAAAATTCCCTCTTCTCTCCCATCCTCCCCAAAACCACAGATGTGAGGAAAGAGTCAGTGTGGATAATCCAGCACACATTTCCCTGTGAGTGCGGCTCAGATGAAAAACTCAAGAATCCTTGTCTGTCGCTCTGCCAGCTAAGCTGGCCAACTTTGAGGATAAGATATATTTTCCTCAGTGGGAGACCACACTGTAGGGGAGAGTAGCTCTAGATTGTATTCTAGGATGTCCCTATCAGCTAGGAGTCTGAAAAAGGTGCTGTATCTGGGACCTTCAGTGGGGCAGACAAAGGCAAACATGTTCAGTTGTCCAGGAGCTGGCATAGACGCTATGCACAAAAATTTCAGTACATGTTTTTTGAATCCCATAAACTTAGGAAAGTGATGTCCAATTCATGATAGTCTGATTCAAAATAACAACTAAATATGTTCCCCTGCCTGCTTCTGAAAAAGATATCTTAGGAAGTCTGAACGGTAACACAAATGGAATGAATGCTAAGGTTTCGTGGAATATTTTAATGGCACAGGAAGTGAAGTCTTTGTCCGTTGCAGTTACAAGGCATAGAAGGGTGTAACTCAATTTTGAGTTGTATCAGGGAAAATGAATTCTATGTATCCCTTAATGAAATGTACAATGAAGTGGGAGAGAGGGTGTCCCCTTCTACCAGCTTTACATGCTCTTTCTGGGCATGACATGACTAGCAATCTTAATAAGAAATCTGCTTTTAGGTTGACCATTACACAGAATTATTAACTGCAGATGAAAACAGTGTCTCAATACAGCTGAAGGGATTTGCTGTCAGGATCTTGAATCCCATTGATAGCTGTCCAACTTAGATAAGCATCAGTACAAAGATATGCCATTGACTTCTCAGTGCACAACTTAATCCAAGTTGTCATCAAACAATGTCTAGAAGAATTCAGGTGTAACGGCCTCCTCCTCTTCTGGAGGTTCTGGCAGAGAATCAGTATAAGCAGGGTGGTTGCTGGTGGCCCACCTGCAGGACTAGGAGTTGCCAAGTATGGCTGGCCAGCTGTGTCTTTTGTTGGTATACTTTCCATTGATATAACATGGTCATGCAAGAAACACACAAATTATTAGTCCACAGATAATGCCCCATCCCTGCCCACGCATGCTCATCTCTGCCAGTTATTTGTGGCATATCAGTGGCCTGAAACAAGCAGAAGAGAAATCAAACCAACTCTTTATGTTTAAATATTTAAAGGAAGTGCCTCATCTCAGTCACTTGAGTGGAGAACCAACCCTGTGTTCCAAGCAAAATGGCCTGATGTGCCATGGTTTGGTGTGTATCTGGTGTGTGCGTGCCATCACCAAATCTGAGAGTATCCGCCACTAGGCAGATCTGCTCATCTAGCATTCTGTATCTGCATTGCTAGTTGCTGTGTCTCTCACTTCACTTGTACTAGCTAGCATGGGGATGATAAATTATACCTTCACAGTTACCCTTCAAGGTTGGTGAACTCTCTCCCCTTCACCAATCTTGGGAGAAAGATATGACTCTTACAGTTTTCCTTTTACCAGCATTGCAGCCTGTGGAGCATGCATAGACTGTAGCCCTGATTAATAAAACATTGTGGCAGGTTCTAGGGGGAGAAGGATTGCTGCACACCAGGGAACATCTGGATCTGCCGCAGCTGGAACTTATTCAGGAGAAGCAAGGGTGCTTTAATTGGCCAGAGATGGACTCAGCTGCCTGGCCTGGTTCCTTTTGCTTTCAGGAGACATCTTACGTAACTTATTTACTGTAAGGAGAAAAAGTGACCCTGAGCTGGAAGTGTTTTGTGATTCTCTTCCAGCCCAGGGAGAGCTTTGCCTCCAGCACAGCTGCATGACGAGAAACTGTCCATTCCTTCTTTGCCAGTGCAAGGATCTTGCAGATCCCTCTCTCCACAGACAGGGTTGGAATCTGACTTGGTAAAACCTCTTTGTTTTGCAATTAAGTCTTTCCAGTCTGGACCAGATCAGAAGCTGCTATTCCAGTGTGTGTGTGCACTGTTTCTCTCTGTCTCAGTACAAACAATGTTGCATCCTTGTGTCTGGCATCTCTGTGATCTCCCTGCCCTCGCCTCTAGCTTGCTTATTCGTATTAGACCTTGCAAGTGTAATGAGGCTGTTGTTGGCCCCATGCAACACACTTGAGGGTTGTTTTCTGAAACTCCAAGCCTGCCCAGGGTTGCATGGCGGAGTGTGGATGAATGTGTGGGTCTGCTGTTCCATCCCATGGAAATTACTGTAGAAATTTCACTGGGTATGCCTGAAGTAGCATTTTGGATGGCAGCGTGTGATTTTACAACCCTTGCTGGGCTTCATGGGGGCATTTTCTCGGCTTTTGTGGGAAACAGGATGCTGGACTAGATGCATCTTTGGTCTGATCCAGCAGGGCTCTTCCTGTAACATCAAAGGCTTTATAGAGAACCTCTGCCATGCAGTGTTGCTGTTCAGCCATAGATACAGCCGTCTTTCTAAGAATAATATTTCCAAGGAGCGTAAGTGGCTAATAGTTTCAGTAGTTAGTGTCTCACTGGTGCTCTGGAAAGGGCTGAACTCTGTTGCCCTTAAAAAAGAGCACATGTGTTGGGTTGGAGGCAGCTGTGAACTAGAATCCACTTAGCATTTGCGTGTGACATGAGCAGTGTGGGCCACAGACTAGAAGACGGAGGGCATGTGTGTGCATGAGCTAGCCAGATTCAGTGGTTAGCCTGGGGGAGGCAATCTGCCCAGCTCACAACCTCCCCTTTCAAGCTAAAGCTCTGTTTGCTTGAGGCCGTGGGCTGGAGATGATTTCTGATTTGACAGGGTTTCGCCAACCAAGGTGTCTCTTCAATGCAAAGCAAATTTATTTATTTATGTCATTTATAGTCTGTCTTTCTCACTGAGACTCAAGACGGATTACACAGTATGAGATTAGTACAATCAGTATCAAATACATTTCAATACAGTATCAAGGACATTTCATAAACAATATCATAGGGTAAATAGATACAAGTTTAAAGACACAGTATTAGCAAGAATCCACTACAGAGTAGAAAAAATACTGAAGCAAACAATTCTAGGACTAACATTAGACAACATGAAGCATTGGTAGTACGTAAGAGTACATATTTAAAGCAGCAGATAATATGTAAGGATATAGTGATGAAGTCTATGGTCCCTAACTCAGTAGCAAAACATCTGAGACCCCTTCTGTCATATCTGCACATGGAAAGCCTAGAAGTTGTAAAAGTAGGCAGAGCATTTGTCCTTCCATATTAGAAGTAGAGCATAACCTTTAGGACTTGGAGGGAGGGGTTGCTTTTGATGCCTGGCTTCTGCCTGTTTCTTTGATTGGCCTGTGTAGGCAGTGTGTACCAGACCCTAGTAGCTGGAAACAGATTCCAGGTACAAATAGATTTCTTTTCAAGTTAAGGCACTGGACTGGGCTTGAACTGGGAACCTGGAAGATGCTCTGCAGCCCTCATTAAATCAAATCTTGCCTTCAGATTTTGAGCTGTATAAGCCTGCGTGTGCTTCACGCTCTGGAGAGCTGCTTGCGTTGAAGCCCAGGCCATTGTGTCAACCTATAAATGCGAGTGGTTGGCTGGCAACGGATTGTTTTCAGTCATGCCGTGGCCTGCTATAAAAGCCCAGCACAGGGCAGATAATTAATGCTGTCAGTGGGATGGAATAGTTGGAGTTTTTTTCCTTGTTTGCCCAAACTGCTGTCAGAGGTTCCCTCTGAGAATTGTGCATTTTGTTGTCAGTGGGTCTGTCTTGCTGCAAGCTCCTAACACAGCTGCTAATGCTGGGTCCCCAGTGGGCTGTCCTTGCACAGTCGGCCTTGGGAAGAGTAATTTCTCCTTTGGCAGTGAACCAGCCTGGCTTCTGTGAACTAGAAATACTCGTCTGTCTCTCTCTTTGAAATGGGAACCTGGTTGATGGGGCAGACCCTGTGATGGAGATCAGGTTGACTCAAAGGGTGTCATCCTTTCAAGAAAAAAACGCTGAGAAGGAATCTAATGCAGCTAGAGGCCCAAGAGTCCCCGATCCTGTACTTCAAGCCTGGTGGCTGAACAGGGATAGGTCTGGGTGGTGTGTACTGAGGAACAGGGATGGGAATGGTGGCACTTACAGGAAGGCTCTGTGTGCAAACAAATGGCAGCATTCTTACTAACCACAATTAAATTTTAGTATATTAACCAGAGGGGGGTTGATTGAGAAGTGTAATAGTGCAGATTGTAGGACCAAAAGTGCAATCCTGAAAGACAGCCACTGCCCCCCCCCGCCCCAGCAGTTGCTGGTTATGTAGGTAAATGGGGAGGAGTTAGGGATGTTCTGGGTTGCCTTTGCTCTTGGTTTGGACTGGTGGAGAAAATCAGCAAACCTGGAGGGGGGGGCAACCCTTTCGCCCACTCTGTGTCAGCTGAGTGTGTGCCTGGAATATGGTTGAGAAGCCTCGGCAATATTTTGGCTTCTTGAGCAGACAATCAGATAAGAAAGGAATCCCCTGTAAGGGGGAAGTTTCCAGCCTTCTGCCCTTCGTGGGTTAATTTGCTTCTTCCAACTTTGCAGGTGTGACAACCCAGTAAGATGAGAGTTTCTTCCTTCCACAGATTTCCAGGATGGCTTTGGCCTACAACAGCTGCAACAGAAGCCACCAAAGAAGGCTAGGGGCAGAAAGCTCAAGAGGAGGAGAGCCACCAGAGGCTGCCGCCACCCCTCTCCAGCCAGTGGAGGCTTTCCCCATATCTGAGTCCCCATGCTGCAACACCGTGGTGCTTCCTCCTCAGTTACACACCATCTCCCGGACCCACAATGTCTGTGAACTGTGCATCAACCAGACTGTTGGGGTCAAGCCAAGCCACCTCAGCGGGCTGCACTGCAGCTTCTTCGAGATTGAGGCGGCCCTGGACTCTTTCTACCTCAAGGAACGGACCTTTTTCCAGGTCGTGTCCAAGACAGCCTCTTTATGCAGTAACTTCCTCAGTTTTTACAGCCCTTTTAGCTACTACACTGCGTGCTGCCGAACGGTGAACAGGGGCATGCTGAGTTTCTTTGGCTCCAAAAAGACCACTGTCCTGTCCCTGGAAATGGCATTTTCTTCTCATGGGAAGAACTGGAAAGAGGAGCCCCCCCATTCTATTCCTCACATTGAGGACAGGAACGGTCTCTTGGAAAGTTCCATCCCTGGCTCTGATGTCACTGGCCTGAGCTGCCGGACCAACAAGACCTTAAACCTTTACCTGCTGGACTCCAATCTCTTCTGGATGTATGCGGAGCGACTTGGGGCACCAAGGCTCACTACCACAAAGGAGTTTGCTGCCATTGTGGACCTCAAAGAAGACTCCCACTACGTCCTAGATCAGAGCCGGGCCCTGGGCAGGTCTCATCTAGGTACAGTACAGTTGTATTCCGGCTTAATGAAGATGTGCTGGAGTAGAAGATGTTCCCAGAAGCATAGCTAGCGTCGCAGGGAATCTGAACCCTTGATGTAAAATGGCCCATTTTTAATTTTAGTTAAAACCTTTCTCTTCCATCTCTCCTGTGGTTGAGGTGGCTTACAACAGTTCTAGCCGTCTATAAAACTATACATTCTTATGAAAATGATAGCACAGAAAAAACTACCAGACTGTAAAACCCTTTGTGTCAGTTTCCTCTTCTTAAAGAGGTGGACCCTTTACTGAGATCCAGCTGTGTGTGTGGGGTGTGTGCTGGGATCCACCACCTCCATTGCACGTCATAATCTCAGCCCCCCCCACCCGGTCTCTGGTGAAGACCCTCCTTTTACTGTTGAGGCTGTCCTGGTTGTGCAGGCACATGAAGCAAATTGCTTTTATGGGCCTAGTGCCATAGAGCCTAAAGCAAGGCTGGGTGGTTCATTGCAGCTTGCACTAGCAACAGTGTGCTCACAGTGGGAAGGGAATGCATAGTTCATCTGACAGCTTCTTTCTGTCGTATTGTGGGCTTGTTCTGATGTGACCAGCTTCCCTGTTGGACCCAGTTCCCTGTTCACCCTCATTACAGGGCATCTGAAACAATTCCCCTCCCCCCTCAATTTTTTTTAATATACGGACTTAGACAAGATGGAGCATCAGTTCTGAAGTAAAGTGAGCACAAGACAAGAGAAAAAGATCCCAGTGGAAGTAAAATGTCTTGCTCAAACTCTTCCCTGCTCTGCAGAGCCTGTTTAAAAGAATGTGCCATGTTTGGCATTACTGTCATTCAAGCCTTGTTTGTTGTGTTCAGCTAGTGTGGGAGACATTTCCCATGGATGTTATCCCTGGGTGACTGCAATCTTTGGAACTGCACCAGCCCTGGCCAATTGAGCAAGTTCAGCAACGCTGCATGCATGAGTTTACGTTTCGTAATTTGTTCAGGATTCTGCAGGTTACAGGGCAGAATGACGGCTGGGGTATGTGTGTGCCAAAAACCTTTCTCAGGTGTTGGCCTGGGGTGCTGAGCTGGTAATTTAATGCCAAATTCCACGCAGGCAGAATCCCAGAATATGTGCAGTTTAGAACTGTGAAAATGAGACACAGGAATATTTGGGGAAGGGGCTGTGGCTCAGCAGTAGAGCATCTGCTTGGCACGCAGAAAGTCCCAGGTTCAATCCCTGGCATCTCAAGATAAAGATGGTAGGTGATGTGAAAGAGACTCTGGAGAGCTGCTGCCAGTCTGAGTAGGCAGGACTGACCTTGATCGACCAATAGTCTGGCTCAGTATAAAGCAGCTTCATTTTTCCCCTCATATTCTGTGATCTCATGAAACTTTGATGTCTTCCGCACAGGGATTTTGTGGTTGCCTGTTGCTGGTGTGGCTGCAGATTAAGCGCAGAAGCAACAGGGCTTCTACATGACAGGTGTCCCCACAGCTTCCTAGCTCCAATCCTCCAGAAGTGACCCCCCGCCCTTTCTGAGCCAGCAGGATGCTTGCAATTTTTTTAACAAAAATTGGTGTTAGAATATTATTATATCTATATATCATTGCAACAATAGATGTGGCAGGTTCTCTGCATTCCCAGGTTTCATTTTTTAAAAATTCTTTCCTTGCGAAGATAGGCCTTTTTCCTTATATCTCCACAATGGAAGGGGCTAGAGACTTATTTTTTTTAACGAAAACTGAGAATTCAGAGAACCTGCTACACCTATTGTTACAACTGTATATTAATATAACAATATTCTAGTGTCTATTTTTTTAAAAAAAGATTAAAAGCCCCCCCCCCCGTGAGGAAATGGCTGCTATGGGAACAGAGTCGAGGAAAATGGCTGCCATGTGAGCCAGAAAACCAAATTTTCCCACACTCACTGTAGCCATCCCAACTTTACTGCAGTCTTTCCCAAAAAAGCAGGTTTGAGAAAGACGAGAAAAGCTGGGGGAAACTTCCAAGGGTGTAGAAATGCACCACGATGCATTGGGGAAGCAGGAGGAAAACCCACTTCCCATAAGCGTTGAACTCAGGGCAGATAACCCATGTGGAAGGCACCACCAATTGATCCCAGTTTGCCTAAGTTCTAACTAGAGGTGCTTTTGTGATGTTCCAGCCGTGCTCATAAAGTCAAAGTAACCTTCTGAACATTGACCTCTTTTTAGAAACCTTTATTCAAAACTACAGTGTTCTGTACAGCCCCTTGAAAAGGCACCTTGTGGGTAGATCGACGTCCGTCCACTTTTGGGCTCTGCACAGAATCAGAGAAGTTGCCACAGACACTTTTCACGAGGTTGTGTTGAGGAGTGACAAGGTAAGAGGGTTGCATGTATTCACTGTGCTTTGTGAGAGTAGGTTTTGAATCTCAGTTCTCTTGGGGCTGGCCCACTTTCTTAATTTTGAAGGTATAGGCCAGCTCTGGTTAGCCACCCCAGAAGACATAGACAAATAAAATGGAACTCTGTCTCCTCTAGAAAGGTGACCCTTCTATGGCGAGGTGCTGGAAGAGAGGGAGACTGTGCTGTAAAGGGCAAAGTGTTGGCCTTGACTTGAGGGAGGGGGTCTGTGTTCAGATCCACACCAAGCTAGGAGACTGACTCAGTGTTGGAATCTCCTTACCTCTCTGTGCCTACTTCACAGGGCTGTTGTGAGGTTGAAGATAAAATATGTACCGCTATGAGCTCCTACTTCATTTATACTCCTTTTCTCCCTGGTGAGAACCCAACGTGTCTTACAACATTCTCCCCTTCTTGTGTTTATCTTCACAACAGTCCTGTGAGGTTAGTTCAGCTGTGAGAGCCTGAGATGACCCAGCAAGCTTCCATGGCAGAGTGTGGATTCCATCCTGTGTCTGCCTGATCCTATTCTGAGCCTCTAACCACTACACAACACTGGCTCTCGGAGACAACTTGGAATTCAACAATAGAATGATAGGGAATGATTCCATGGGGCGTCTGAAGTCTGAGATGTTTCTCTCAGCTCAGGAGTGAGTCTCTCACCAGAGTGTGGTTCAGTTTTAATGGACAGAGTGTGGCCCTCAAGTTACTAGATTCATGATGTATCTTGTCTAGAAGAAGAGGCAAAGGCGTAGGTCCCTTTGTTTCAGATCATGGTTGTGAAGGGACCACGTCTGAGAGATGGTTGCAGCTTTTAGAAAGTGACATGATTTCTAACACGAAACATAGCTGCGGTGCCCCTTAACCCTCCCAAATGCCTGTCCAGTTTAACACTAAAAGATCAGGTTCTCTGTATGTTAAAAAATGATGGGGCGGGGGGGTGGGGGGGCTGGCGGCTGCTCTGCATCTGTCTTTGGGAGCAGAGAACCAGGAGGAGGCCAGGGAGCTGTCTTGAATCTGTATATGGGAAATCTTTCCTTCCCCTTTGGGTTCACTGCCAGGGCATCTTGCTTGTCTTTTCTCCCCTTTCCCAGGATGTCTTGCTGCTGTATTATGCTCCGTGGTGCGGTTTCTGCATGGCACTCAATCACATCTTCATTCAGCTTGCTCGGATCCTGCCTGATAACTTCCTTGTGGCAAGGTAGGAAGGGGCTGTTTTCCTCGCAAGATTATATTGAGCTCCGTATAAGCAGGCTCAAGTTCTCTGTGCCTATGGGGTTCAGATGTGGAATTAAGGAATGAAGCTTAATAGATTCTGCTTGGTTCTCAGAGGCAAAGCACTGAAGCCCCATTTCCTGATTCCAAGAAGTTCTCTTCCGCTCAGCCAGCCACTGTCCCCAAAGCTAGAGCCTGTATACAAGCCAGAGAATAAAATGCATGCAAATTCTAAACCCTCTAGTGCTACATTTTGTCCTGAAAGCTAAAAGCTAAGCAAAGCCCACCTGCCTAGGGATTAAGGGAATTTTACAGTCTGTGTTTAGGGTTTGAGTGTGGGGAGTCTCCTGTTCAAAGAGTAAAGTTGGAATATCTCATAATATGCTTGTGGAGCCCACCAAACTCTTTATGGCACTTCTGGAAGAGGCCCAAATTTTTGAACCTTAACGCTGTGCTTAAGGAGATCGTATATCACAAACAGAATGTTTAAATGAGAAAAAGCTGCCTTGACAGTGGAGACACCTTCTCCCTTGTGTGAACTGGCAGATGAGCATACCAGCTCCGTTTTGTGGGTGGAGGTGTCTTGTCTGTATTTTGTAAACTCAAACCATTAGGAACTTTAAATCGGTGCCATAGACTGGTTTGTCTTGCTGTCTGCACTCTTCTTTGAAATCATATAATCACTCTGATATCAGAAGACTGTCGATGTGTTCCTGAATGGGAAGGTGCCAGAGCTCTTGACCAGTCAGGCCTTAGAATGGGCCTCTAGATTCTTCTGTGTTCTTGAGCAGCTCTTGAGGACTCTGCTGTGTGTGTCACTTCACATGACTCAAAGGTGATCAATGGGCAGATGGGACGGTTGTATATTTTAAGCTTTGCCCTTTGAGAAACTGCTCAACACTTAATTAAAGGCATGATCAGCCTTTTCCTCTCTCCAAAGCTGAGTTTCTACACCCACTCCTGTAGTTTCCAAGACAAACAGTTTTTGCTTGCTTAAAACCTTCCATGGCCGTTGTGGGCCATCGTGGTTGTCCTCTTTTGTTTGTTCTCAAAGCTGCTGTGTCCTGCATCTCTTCAGCATTTTCCAAGCAGCTGTTTATATCCATCTATTCTTCTATCTTTCTGACTTCCTGCAGTGCTGGATCACTTGCATACATGAGAGATTTCCTGCTAGTTTTGATTGTTCCCCCTTTCCCCCCCTAAGGCTCATGTATTTTACACCTCCATGTGTGCCCTGAGAAATGAATTAAGAGCTAAAGGCTCTGATGAGCCCTAAAGTCTCTCTGTATGATTCACTGCCCTGGAAGTACTTCCTCTGAAAGTTCTTGGGATTCATAGAATGATCCAGTTGGTGCAGCAGCATTCTCTCTGCCCTCAGTACTTAAACAAGGTTCTCCTTCGGTAACAGAAGAGGGCTTCTTTGAGGGAGGGTAGCTTGTATTCCCTCACCACCTCAGGGTCAACATGTAAGTTGTGAACTTTAGTTCGGGGCTGGGGGGAGTGTCTCTTGATTGAAAACAAGATTTTGAAGTGCCACACAATGTGATAAAAACAATCAATTTTTCAGGTTCCATTTCTGCAAAGATACTTCCTGATTCTAGTCAAATGCTTCAAAAGCCTCTCCAGTGTATGGGGCGGGGCTTAATGGGGGGCAGCAAAGAGAGAAGCATTTGCTCCAGTATGGTGATCTTTTCCCAGCTTGTTTTCCAGATGTGGACAAGAACACAATCCACATAATACCTGCTCTTAGGATGTGGATGTGGCCAACATTGGAACCTACCAGCTGCCCATCTCCCTTCAGATCCCATTTGGTGTTTTATTTTTTAAATAAGGGCTGTCAAAGAAGAATATAAAGGATCCCACCGTTGCTTTTTTTAAAAAAATAATCCATGCACTTGTTGCTATACTTTTGCTAGGGTTGATGTTTCTCAGAATGACCTTCCCTGGGAATTCATGACTGACCACCTACCAAACATTCTGCTTTTTCCTCGTCAGAGGTAAGGAATGCAGCTCCATAGACTGGTTGCGTTGTTTTGTGGTGAAGTGTTTCAGAAGCATTATGCTGTAGGCCTGTACTTTGAGTGGGGAACTGCTTTTTCTGGGCACATAGTGAAGCAGGACCCACACCCATTCTCAGCGGAATGCTGCTTACGTTCACACAAATCTCTTAGGGAAAAAATTGTTTCAACCTTAGGCCCTAAATTCCTGCGATAAATGGATCTCATTTAGTTTTCCAATGACCATTGGGGGAAAAGGAAAGGCTTTATGTCCCCCTCTTTATAATGGCTATCCAAACAGCACTTCAGACATTTCCCTAGAACTCTGCACAGCAGGAACAGCCCTGCAAGGTAGGAAGAGAGGA
Organism: Eublepharis macularius; assembly: GCF_028583425.1. Classification (NCBI taxonomy): domain Eukaryota; kingdom Metazoa; phylum Chordata; class Lepidosauria; order Squamata; family Eublepharidae; genus Eublepharis; species Eublepharis macularius. Next base: position 29,261,443 of record NC_072801.1, on the reverse strand, counting down.
CTATTGGCTTCCCTGTGGAGGTTCCTCAGCTCTGCCAGTCAGCCCTAGGATCTAATGGCAGATTTTAAAAAAGAATGGCTAAGCCTGGTCTTGCGCCCGCTTGGTCCCACTGCTCGGGACAGAATATGGGCCAGAGTTGACCTGAAGCTTCATTCTGGAGCTGGTTCTAACTGCCAGCTTCAACTTTTTTTCCCCTCCCAGTAATCTGGTATCATTGAGGGAGAAATGCTGGCTTCAGTTCAAGGCAATTAATTTAATGTTGCCTGCACTGCTTCTGAAGGATGCAACTTTTAACCCCTTGTCCTTTCTCGTCTTTGGGGCAGTGATTTGGCTTGGTGCCTTGAATCTTAACTTGATAAAAATTCCACAGGAGTGCCGTTTGGATGTTGCCTGTCCAGTTCCTAAAGTATCCAAGATCGGGAGGAATGTTATTTCTTTTAGTGTTTTATGTGTTTGCTCCTGGTTTTCTTTATCCAGGGGAGTTTAGTTCTGCAGGGAAAACAAACCATTTTCCATTGATGCTGTCTTGCATCACTGGAAGGCTCCGTGGAGCAGAGGAAGGTGTGACTGTTAACTGAGTGATCTTTCAATGAGTGCCCTGGAAAAGTGGAACTAGGATGCCTTCAAGGGACTTGGCTAGGATCTTGGGATTTCCGGGGCGTTTTGTCACTGGGATTGAGCAAGGCCAGGATGGCGGAGACCTGCCCAAACAAGATTCCACCAATCAGCTCGGTGCTCAACAGAGCCAGTATTTCTTGCTATTCCGCTTCTGAGATGTAAACTGGCACTAAGTTCTGCAGGAGTTTGAGTCAATGACTGTTTGTTTTGCCCACGTTTGTTTGTTTGTTTGATACTTGCTTCCCAAGAGAGAATCATTACAGCTTTCCTCTCCTGTTTTTATCTTCCCAACAACTCTGCAAGATAAGTTAGGTCGAGAGTGTGTACGGCTGGCCCAAGGTCCCGCAGTAAGTTTCCACGGCAGAGCGGAATTTGAACCTGGGTTTCCCTGTCTGACACGTTAACCACTACACAATGTTGTCTCTATTGTTCCAGAGGAGGGACCAGCTTATTTTTGAAATTGTGTATCTGCTGGACTAAATGCTTGGTTGCCAATAGTCACCTACCATAGTCACCTACCGTCAGGTGATTAAGGCAGAAGGCATTTGTGGGCTGGAAGTTCTGGTTTCCTTTTCTATTTTGGTGCACTGTAGATTCCTATGGTAGGCATGTGAGAGGTGGGTGCCGGTGACTGGACTTTTGTTGACTTATTATAAAGAAGAGTTTGGTCCCTCTGGAAAGGCCTATGACACACCCGTGAAGCAGCAGGGACCCCTTGGCAGCTTTTTACTCATCTGAACAGGGCCTTCTAAAGGTGCTGCCCTGCTTATAGGCTGTCCATACACATTCATACTCTGTGGTGGGCTCCATCTTATGGAATGGCCTACCTAAAGAGATCAGGAAGGCTCTTGGCTTTCTGTGAACTATGCAAAACTGAATTATTCAAGAGGGTTTTCTTACACAGGTAATACAACTGTGCTATATGCATTGGAAAGGGATAGGGACTATAGACTATACTACAGTGTGCTGTCTATTGCTGTAAGGATGCATTTAATGGATAGTTTTACATGTAATATGTCATGCCAACTTATGTTTTATTTTCAGCTTTCTTTTCAGCTCCGTATCAAGATTTCTGCAATCCTTGCCCTGCTGTATTAAATGTCCCGACCATATCCGGTATTGACCTACACTCTGTAATTGACCTTCAGTGTGAAAGATGGCACTATAAATAAATATCCTCTCCTGATTTTTCTAGGAAGGACCGAAGCGTGAAATTCCCTGAAGACTTCCCAGTCAACCTTCCCAACCTTCTTAAATTCCTCCTCCGTCACTCGAGCCCCCCGTCCTCCTCCTCTGCGGCTGGCTCTGAGCCCTGCCTCCAGCAAAGCCGCCTCTCTCTCTTGGAGAGGGAGGTTCAGAAACTGCGAGCAGAAATCCAGGCTCTCCGGGAAGCTCAAGCAGTGCTCCGAGGGCGGCTTTCAGAAGCCAGGAAGGAAGAGCAGAGGCTCCAGCAGGAGGCCCACCTCTTGAAGACACAGCATGGAGCCCTGCAGAGCCACCAGGAGGAGGTGCAGGGACTCTATGACCAGAAGGCAAGGGAGCTGGAGGAAGTGGCTGGCAAGCTGCGAGAGCTGGCTGAGGCCTCCAAGACCCTTCTAGCCGAGAACACGTTGCTTAAAGTCCTGCTGGCTTCGGTGGAGAGGAAACTGGGGGAGAAGGTAGAGCCAGAGATCACCCTTACGCAGGAGGAGGCAGGTCTAGTTGTCCCGGCTGCAGAAAAGAATGACAACGCTCACCTAGATGCCAGAATAGCTTCGGAACACAACAAAGAAAACTGGACAGAGTAACTCCTGAAAACGGAGAGGTGTAGGGGCAGCGGGAGCCATAAAATCAAGTGTGACTCTTGAGGGAGAAGATCTTTATGCAAATTTTATTGAATTTTCATTGTAAAGATTTTTTTGATGGACAAGAAAGGGAGGCGGGGGGGGGAGAGAGAGAATCAGAAATATTTTTATAACAAATTAACCAGATCCGGTGTTCGGCCCACAAGGTTGACCCTGATCCACAAACTTCTTTTGCACTTTCCTATTGCACTAATTTGATAGTTTTTGTACTGATGTCACCTAACTAGCTGTATGGAAGGGGAGGGGGCATGTGATATTTCCCCGGCCCTCCAGTCCCAGTCAGGACCAGTTTTGGGCTGCATCAGCTTACAAGAAAAATCTTAATTTATGCTTTCTTTGAAATGTCTGGTCACCTTTGATGCTTTTGTTTACACAACTGGAGAGCTGCATCAAGTGTGTGTGTTTTGGTAAAACGGAATCTGGGGAAAAATTAAAGGGGGTGGTCCCCCCCCCTTGTTATTCTCTTTTCCAAGTGTTAGAACTGCTTCTTCCACTTAGTGCTGTCCTATGCTAAGCCCTGCCAGACATCAAACGGGCCTCATGTTTAAAAGGGTATAGTGCCTTTTCCCAGCCTTCCAAATGTTCAGGGCTGTCCTTCAGCTGCAAAAGAAATGGTTCTCCAATGGGGACAGCTCACCTCAGAAACTTTGGAAACCAAAAGATACGCAAGTGCATGCACAAAGGTCCAAAGTGAATTGGGTGCCTTAGCAGCTGTGTCAGGAGGCTATATGCCCCCCCCCCAACAGAGGACACTCAGTGACCCCTTCCCCTGGATTTTTTAAGACAGATGTAGCCTTATTCCACTTCCCCCTCCCCATGTTATTTGAGAAGAACAGCATCATTGCTTTGAAGTATATTCATCTGGTAGAGATGGAGGGCGAGAGCTCAGCCTTGGCTCTTCTAGCTCCATCTTGAAGTAAGGGCCTGCTCTTCCATGCTAGTTTATCAACCAGCTCTCCTAGGACATCTGCCTGTAGTCTTTCTTGGACCCTGGGCATGGTACTGCCAAACCAGTAGCTGATGGAAGCCACTGCAGGTGAGTGTGTTGTGCAGGGGGAGGGGAGTTGCTCCCGCAAAGGGAGAGCCAGTTTTGTGGACAAAGGTTGGAAAATGTTGCTCAGGAGGTGGCTTCTTACTTGCTGCAGCTGCTCCAGAGAGTAAGATTAGAAGGGTGTCGGTGGAACACCAGAAGTTTTCACATACTAGGAGCATTTAGACAATGGGACCAATTAAGCAGTTTTCAAGCAGAAGCTGGTTCTCTGTAGGGAATGCCCTGGTTTTCAATTTCTTGCAAGGAAGCAGAGCCTTGACTCCCTCGTCTCCATGGGCCTCTTCCAAATTGAGTCCTTCTCCCCACCCACCCCACACCAATTAGGCAATTGTGCACTGCCCTATTGAACTGCTACCCTTCTCCCCCCACCCCACATACACATAGTGCATTCAGAGAAAAGTGGGCAACTGGGGGAGCTGCAAGGCTTGAAGGGAGCCTGCTTCATTTACGCTCTCCCCACTCCATCCGGTCTTGCTTGCAGCCCCCACCGCCTTACCACCAGCTGGTGTTACGCCCTAGCCAGGCTATGCACGTGGTGGTAGTGGGAAGACCCTTCTTTCTCCTGCTCCAGCCTTTTGATGCTAAGCAACCCAGATGCTGTAGTGAGACTCCAGTAGGCCCATGGCAGGTTCAGAGTCCAGTGGAGACACAGCAGGCAGTGTGGGAGCAGCCCTAGGAGAAGTATAGCCTTTTTGCAGAAAGGGAAAGGAGGTTTAATGCCCCCAAAGCATTTTGGCTCTATTCCATCTGTTTCCTCAAACATCAATTCTGCAGCTGTGGAGGAGGGGAGATAAGAGTGACCCCAGAACCATGGAAGGCCAGCACTCAAAGGTCCTGCAGCAATGCTTTGGTGAGCCTGCTTTTGCCCCAGAAGGGGGTGGCTAAGATGCCCAGGCCTGCTCTGGCTCCACACCCTTTGCTGGGGCATTATTGCCCGTGTCCTACAGGCTCCCCAAAACATCGCTGCTTTGGGAGGGGCTGTACTAACTGCCTTCCACAGAGGCTTCCAGCTGTTCAAGGAGGTGGCAGGACAATGGCAGCCCAGAGGGGTGTCATAAACCACCCATTTCTCTGCTTCCTGGGTCTAGAATCGAAAAACAGGTGCCTTTAGCCTTCAGTAGGGCGTGAGTCCAAGGACCAAGGAGCTTAATTTACACGGACACAAACAGAACCTCATTTCATTGTGAGAACAAGAAGAGAAGCAAGCCCTCCTGAACCAGAAACAGGCCACTTTCTCCCTCCCCTGCCTCCCCTTTTAAAGTTTTTAAAAGTTATTTACAGAAGCCCTTTGTTTTAAAAAAAGGCCTTTATCTACAAAATACACCGAGATCTATACAGCGGAGCAAAATCCACAAGACTGGTTAAACAAGGGCTTGTTTCATAAGCATCTTGCCTGCCAGATGTACATGTTAACATCAATGTACAACTAGGTAAGTTAGGGACTAATTACACAAATGCCGCTTTTAAGAAGGTGGCTCGGGAGAAAGAACTTTTCCGTTTGCAATCGCAGATTCTTGAAGCAAGCTTGTCCGCTGCCCTCCCCAAGTCCCCCAGCAGCCTTCTGGCACCACTGCCATCACAAGCGCCTCCTCAGACTTCGGGAAAAGGGCAAAGCACTTGCCTCGTCACTGGGCTGAAACTCCATTCTTTTCCCTTTATCCCCCCCTCCCAAAATAATAAAGTTAAACTGCATTCCAGCAGGGGTGAGTTTTTAAGGCCCACCCCTTTTCTGATACTACAAAAACCTTCCCCAGCATACCTACATACAGCCCCCCTCCCCTTCCCCCACCCAGCTTGGTTTTGGAGAAATCCCACTGGTGGTCATGCGTCTCCTCACCCCAAGACAATTGCTTACGTGAAGGGTATTCATGTCATTCCCATATGCTGTGGAACAGACTAGAAATACACCCCATTTATGTACACACCCAGGTTCACATTTCAAGGGTAAGCTGCGTCCCAAAGAGGCTCAGTAAAGAATTCAAGTAACAGCCAGCGCTTGCCTTGTTCGCAACAGCCCAGTTGCCCTATCTGTCCACTGCCAGCAATGGACCTTGCGCCAGAAAAAGACAACTCGGGCAGTCCTGGAGCAATGCGGAACCGCAGCCTCAGTGCATGTAGATCCACAGGCAGCTAAAAGCCTCCTCTCAAGACCAGGCCTTCTCCACAAAGTGGTTATCCCCCCCTCCCCTGCCCAGTTCCTTCTCAGTGTTCCTTCTGGCTCCAGCCATCCAGCATTCTCTTCCCTGCAGCCAGTTAGCTATGAGCCTCCGTGCCGTTGGGAGTGAGCTTGGCCTTCCTCTCCGTACATGGCCCTCGGGCCGAATACTGGACCAGGAGGAAGGGCTCCTTGGTCTCCCCTTCACCCACAATGCTCTCCTCATCTTCCGACTGGCTGATCCTCTGCAGGCGCAAGTAGCACCAGCAGCCAAGGATCAGGGCGCCCAGCGCCGCAATGGCTATCAGAATGACGATGACTGTCACTACCCCAGTGGTGGGGCTGTGGTCCATGATCGACATGGCCAATTCCAGAAGAGGTCCCGGGGGCTTGTAGTAGTCAATGGCCAGTGAGCTTCAGCCGCATCACAGTACCTGGAAGGCGAGAAACAGGAGACGATTATGGTTTTGACCCCAGGAGCCTCTAGCTGCAAACAGACCTCTTGCAATCAGAGTAATGTGTGAACCGCCAGGCAAGTGTTTTTTCCCCAGTCTCTTGGGAAGTTTCCAGCAACTGGATGGAGAAACACAAACACAAGCTCACGTTTCCAGCAACAGCACGAACTGCAATGACCCTTCAAGGCCCTAATTGGAAGGTGTTCTCCCCTCTCAGCACTCCAGGCACAGAGGGACCAATCCATCCTCTTGTCCACCATCATGTCGCTGCAGCCTGGCCCCGATGCTGCAGGTCTGCCTCCCTGTTCCAAAAGCCACTTGCTATTTTCATACCACAAGCCACTGCTCCAAGCCCAGCCTGGTTTCCCCCCAATCTGTTCCAAAGTAACATCAGACAATTACTACCAGGTGGTGGAAGCAGGAGCCCGGCTTCAGCTGCATCACAAAATTTCCACATTGCAGGGAAATTCTCTCCAAAGCAACAGCAGTAGGAGCTCAACCTGCTAAATTCCAGGGGCTCTGAAGGGGAAGGCAAGTTTTAAAGGAAGCTTACACCCCATATTGTATAAACTGCACCACTCTTGCCCCTTTCTCCTTTTAAAGAGAGAGAGAAACGCAACCCTCTTGTGTATAAGCTGTTCCCAAAGCATGGAGCTGTCCAAGCACAGATTGTGACTTGAAGGGCGGAAGGTGGCCCCCTCCCTGCAGGAGTGGCTTCCAGTAAATGGCTAAGAGGGCCCGGATCCCTTGGCTTCTTCTCAACATGACATCATCTGTTTATACACCTGTCTGCTCACTCCCCATAACCTTCCACAGCTTACCCTCTCCCCCTGTCCCTTTTGCAATCTTGCGGTATGTAAGCAGACAGTACACTGGATGCCTGTGAGCCCCGGTTCAGCCTGGATTGCAGACTCCAGGTACCCAGAGGCAAAGCCCTATGGCACCACATAGCAGCCCAAGGGGATGCAGAGAAGTGCCTTCCATCCTCCCCCTCTGCAATCCTTGCCTACAGTCAGTTAGGCTGCAATTAAAAGGCAGTCTCTAAAGTCCCACGGGACTCTTTGGCATTTTTACAACAATGGATTGAACCTGGCCAGTCTGCTAGGAGAAGCTCAATGAAGTCTCACTTTCACTTGTTTAGAACATTTCTAGGAATATTCAGAACCGGGGCCAGTCATGCAGGGCTTAGCAGTTTAATAACAGCAACCAGTCTTAAAATTTTCATGTACACACTTAGTACCAGTCCACTGCTTACATGGTTCTGGAAATCATCTTTCACTACCAATGAACTAGATGATTAATCCACATGCCCCCCTTTTCTCCCCTCCCCACAAAAGCCAGATATTTTAATGGCCATATGTTTTTTCTCCAGTCCCCTCCTACCCTCTTGATCTGCAATTTCTATTCCCAACCAATGCCTCTCCCTCTCAGAAACAGGCACCTAGGAACACAACGGCCACAGGCTCCCCCTCCACACGGAACATTTGTGGCACACCCTCCAGCTGACCAAGCATTTATTTTTGTACCCATGCTTACGCAGGCTCACTTGTGCCAAGCAGAACGCAGCTTCTCCAGAACAGACCATGTGACATTTGCCGCGTGGGCCTCTGTTTACAGTCACCACCGCCGCAGCAGGATCCTAAGCAGGTCTCAGAATGGAGCCCTACTTCGCTCAAGGGACCTTGTCTACACATAAACATGCTTCAAATCCTGCTATGACTCTTTGGTGGTACTGCAGAAAGACGGCTGTGCCTTTGAAGGAAGCCAGACTGTTAGGCACGACACTCCATCTCTACAACACAGAGGCTTTTACGGCTTCCTCTTTGAAACCATGACGAGCAGGAGGCTGTGGAAGCCAAGAGGAAAACCTGCTCCCTTTCCTGCACATGGAAGCTGCTTCTCTCCTCCTCGTCACATGGAATGAGAAGATTTATTTGCATGGGAATGACATTTATCATCAATGGGGCATTAGAGTTTTTCTTCAGGGCTGTGAAGCTGCTACTATCAGGCTACTGGCCACATCCACAAACTACAACCAACTTGAGGGAAAAGGCTGGCTAGCCACTATTATTACATTAACTGTCCATTAAGTAATCCTTTATGGGTCCCAGTGAGACCTGTGCACTCCGCATCCAGAAATATACTTGAGTCAGAGGCAAGGGGAGAACACACTAGCCTCTGTCGCCAGCCAAATTTCCCAGGGGCAACAGGTAGGCCGCACCTCCACTCCCTCAGAAAGACGTGTCTGAGCAGCCACAGAGAATTTGCTTCTCCCCATCCCTGCCGGAACAAACTTGCTCACAGACTGCGGGGAGAATGCACAGGACTGACAGGAGCCTGTGAACCCCGTGGGAGCAGCAGTTTCCCCACCCCAGAAAGACACTAGCCTGGCTCCAATGGGACTGAAATGTTCCACTCTGCAGTGGCATCATGCAAGGCTGGTTCCAGGTTTTGTGGGGCCTGGGCAGAGTTCCCAGCCTGCCTTCCCTCCCACCCACCTGCATGCTCCCACTTCCCTGTATGTCCTTCCCTTGCTGGTTTCTGGGCTCTCCTACTGCCTATGCTCACTGCTGCCTGTAGTTCTTTCCCCAGTGGCACTGGGCAGTCTGCACAGCTGGGAACATAGTGGAGTGCTAGCAAATAAGTGTGTTGACAGCAGTGGGCCCTGCCAGAAGCTCTCGGCCCTGCCAGCTGCCCCACCTCAGGGTATATTGATGCTGGCCCTGCCAGCATGCTCAGACTGACCACTCCCACTTTGGGTTTGCAAACCAGAGGGGCAGGGGCTGCCCCCAGCCCTGTGCATGGAGCTTCTGACTGAGGCAAGCCACATAAGGAGCCTGTCTGAAAAGCAAGAAGGAAGCATAGCTGATAAGCAAGCAACAATTGCGCCTTTATGGCAACATCTTCCGTGCACTGCAACATTTTAGGTTTAACTGAGCCAAGTCTTCTTGCCAATTAAAACTCTAGCCCAGGAGGACTCCTACCAGCTGCTTACCACCCGCTAACTCCAGAGGGGCAGCCGTGTTATACTGCGGTTGCAAAACAAAACAGGAGTCCCAGGGCACCCTTATGCTGGCATACATATTGTTAGTCTTTAAGGAAGCCCTTGGACTACTGTTGCATTTCACCTGCTAACCTTAGAGCTCACTCAGAATCCACTGGAGGATCTTGAGACAACCCACTGCAGTTGAGTTCTTACTGCTGTATTTCCCACTAGCCTACCTGCAGTAGCTGCCTGAGCAGCGGCACAAACTGTGTACCACCAGGAGAAGGGCTGGGAAAAATTACAAGAACAAGCACCATCACTCAGAAAATGTGAAACTGAACCAGACTTCTGGCTGCTCAGAGGCCATTTTAAAGAAAGAGCAAGCAAAGCCACTGCATAGTCAGTCCTTTGGACTGCAGTCACCTTGCATGGAGACATGAAGTAGCCACCAGTTGGACACGTGAATTAATTAGAACAAAGTTTCTGTCAGTGGTGGACCAAGAACCTGCTTCAGTGCCTGCTATTGCACCACCACCCAACTGTGGATTAGGACCCCAACTGGGAAGATGCAGAGTTCTATGTCCCAGAAGGGCATGGCTCCCCTCACAGTGTTTTTACACACATACACACACTGCATTTTACCCAGAATCCTGCCCCCATTTTCTCCTTCAATATTTTTGCAGCTGCACAGTATGCTTCTTCTCCTATGTCCCAAGGTCTGTGGGTCCCCTTCAGGAACAGATGTCTGAAGCTGGCACCCTACCAGCAGGTATGCCATTTGACAGTAAAACAAGGCAGTGATACCAACACTTTGGGCAAACCGAAAGGCTTCAAGCCGTAAGATCCTCTGCTCACACAGCCCACCAGTGTTAGGCAAGAAACATTTGCTTGAAAGGCCCCAAAGACAGCTAACGACAAAAGAAAGCCACAAACTCACAGCCACAACCTACTGGACACTTTAGGTCGAAGAACACTGCTAGGCACAGTCCACACCAAACAAGTCAATCTAAAGGACTTTAAAAAGAAAACCATTTTCAGCCAGGCTCAGAAGGGCTGGGGGAAATCAATGCCAATCTCATCTCTGGGGAGGCAGCTGAAAAGGCTGCCTCCGCAGGTGCCAACCAACCTTACTTCAGACAAGGTCAGTTCCCCCCAGAAGGCATCACTACTCGGCCTTAAAGCCCAGATAGCTGGTGCAAAAAGAGATGAGAGCCTGCACCCAAGCCATAACACCAGCACCTGAAAGGAAGCTTGGGAAAATGGGCCATTGATACAGCTGATAATGGTGGTGCCAGCCGTGCTCATTATCCACCAGTGCCCTGGCTGCCAAGCTTTGAAGATGCCAACAATCTTCCACCACAGATCCACATACGGCAGGTTGCAGCAATCTAATCTGGATGCCTTCTCCAGGAATGACTGCAGCTGGTAAAAGGCACACCTTTACCTAGCCACTTGAGAGTCTCTCTACATGAGACGAATTACATGAGGACGCTCAACTGAAGGGAGATGCAATGTTAGCTGAGAAGGGTAGCTCACCTCTCTAGAGCCAGCAAAGATCACTCCTCAGAGGGTTTCATCTTCACCTCCCTGAAAGCTCTGTCAATTTCACCTCCCCTTTGGAGAGGCTAAGAGGAAATAAATCCTCTGAGGAGCTATCTTTGGGGGCTCTAGAGAAGTGAAACTGACAGAGCCTTCTGATCTGTCTTTTAAAACTCAGCTTCCTGGCTAATGTGGCATCACCCTTCACTTGAGCATCCTCATGTAATTCATCTTGTGTAGAGAAACTCCAAGACATCTAGAAATATCGCCAAGTGGTGCACATGCTTCCTCTGGGATAGCGTTACCCTGTCCACAACAGGGCAAACTTCTCTTTCCAAATCCCACTCCACGTTACTGCCACCATTTTGCTCTGCATTAAGTTCCTTTCCTATAATTCTTCACTGACTCCTTATGTTCTACTGTGTCCCTAGAATCTGGTGGAAAGGAGAGCAGGCCTGAGAGGTCCCCAAAGGACCAACCCCCTTCTCTGACCTTAGCAGAGTGACCAAGGCGGTTTCTGTACCAGGGCTTGGCCAGACCCTTCCTAAAAGAGCACAGTTTAGAAAATGGGCTGCCCACTTTTAAATCCTTGACACTTACAGGCTGCTGAGGCCCATCCGTGGCCTCCTTTTAAGCCAGAGACCCCAAAGTCTGGCCTTGAGCAAAAGATGCCAATGTATCAAGCCCCTCCTCTTAACCAAACAAGGTGGGAACATCAGCTTAACATTCTGCCTCTTTATCCACATTCTCAGCTGATACACCATGAAGGGGATACAGAAGATGAGTCGCTATGCAGAGGTGGGCAATGGCAAACTGCCTCTCCTAGTCTCTGGCCTTGAAAACCCCAGCAGGTGTCACCATAAGACAGCTATGACTAGATGGTACTTTGCACCACCAATGGTGAATGAGATTCCAATTGGTTACAAGCAACTTTATCTGTACAGCCCCTTAGAGACCCAGAAACAGGTCACAATTTGCTTGCAGGAGGGAGAGCATCAGCCACGGAGACCTCCAAAGTCCCTCAACAGCAGCATTAGAAGGCACTGGCCAGCACGAGGACTGAGAAGAAACCATGTTTCCCTGCCAGTGCTGCGACACAACTGGTCCCAAAAGGACCAGAGCAGGAACCAGTTTTCCTTCTCCATAGTTCCAACAGCTTGAACCCACTAGTTCTGAAGCTGGCCAGGATGGAGGGGGCACCATCCTCTCGACTGTCCAAGGGACTGACTTATTGTCTCCTCCAAGGCTCCTGGCCTGATCAGTGGGGAAACAGCCCCTCCCTGGACTATGAGAAAACCACCAGGTAAGCCCCATGCCACCCTTCCTCCCTGAGGAGCAAAGGAAGAGCTCCTGCAGCAGCCAAGAGACCCGGGAGCCCGCTGCCAGGGTCGATGCCCTTCGTGAGGAATCAGCACTCTGAAGCGAGCACCGGTTCCCCCCTCCAACAGACCCTCAACATCCGAGTGGGAATGGCAGCGCTCCCTTGAGGGGCTGGCCAAGCCACCGGCCCAGGGGCTTTACGGAGGCGGGCGCTGCAGCCCTGCCTGCTTCTCTTCCCCAGGCTGCCCTTCCGAAAGCCCAAAGGCGCCCCCCCGGCTCAGTCGATCCCCGCACACCCGGCGAAGGAAAGGGGACAAGGGCCGCCTGCCCCGCGCCCCATCGACGAGCCTGCTAGGCCTCATCCGCAGCTGCCGTGGACCCTGCGCCAGAGCGCGCATCCGCCCCGGCGCGCTCCAGAGCACCCTGGCGGCGGCCGCTCGGCGGAGAGGCAGCGCGGGAGCGTCGGGGAGCAGCAGCTGCCGCGGTCGCCCCCGGTGCAGGCATGGCAGGCCAAGCGGCGGGAGCGCGCCCGCCCCTAGGCAAGGGCTCGGGTCAGGCACGTGCATGCGGCGCCGAGCGGGGGAGGCGAGGCGAGGGGGCGGCGCCGGGCCCCTAAATCCCCCCCCGCCCGCCGCTCGCCATCTTGCAGGCTGCGCGCCCACCGCCCGGCCCCAGGGGCCGCCTTCGCCCCGCGGCAACAGGCAGCGTCGCGCCCGCTGCCTGCGGGGCGCCCCACCACTGGCCACCCCGGGCCCGAGAGGCGACGCCGCAGGGGCCCGCCGCCGCCCCCTGAGGCCTCCGGGCGGGGGCAGCTGGGGCTGAGCAGCCGGGCGGCGGGGGGCGACTCTGGCGGCGGCCACAGACCCGCCCCCCCGGCTCCGCTCCGCGCGCCCTTCCTTTGTTCGCAGGGCGCGGCGGAGGAGCGGCGCCCTCCGCTGGCACTGCAGCGCTTCTTCCCGCCCGCTCGCCGCGGAGCTCACCGGAGCCCTGCCGGGCGCTGCCTGCCCTCCGCTCCGGCCGCCTCCGTCGCACAACATCCCGCACCGCCGCCCCGCGCTCCGGCGCCGCCTTATCTACGGGCAGCCGCGGCCAATGAGCGGCCGGCGCCGGAGCCCGCTTAGCAACAGCTGACGGGGCGGGCGGCGGCGGCGGAGGTGGAGCGGCCGCTGCGTAACGCGCCCGGCCCCCCGCGGCAGCAATTGTCTAGTGGTCACGGCGGGAGCCCGCCTTCCTTCTGGAGGGCTTGCCAGCTCCAGATCGGGAAATTCGTGGAGATTTAGGGACTGGAACCTGGTGAGGGCAGGAAGAGAAGGGGCCGTGGGGCTATCATGCAGTTTCGTCCGCCCATCAAAGCAGCAGTTTTGTCCAGGGGAGCTGATCGGGTGGCCTAAAGATTAATTGTAATCTTGGGAGGTTGGCAACCTTCTAAGCCCAGCCGGTTAACCTCCCACACCCCAATTTGAAACCGAAGCGAGAGCCACAAGAGGAGCAATTAAGACTGGCCTGGTTCAAGCGTGTCTTTGCCAGGAAACTGATGAAGCGGGACCCCCCAGGCAAGCAACGAAGCACTGTTGATGCTCTCCGCCCGTCCTCGGTCCCCCCCCCCCTTGTTTCAACAGGGATTACACTGGAGAACAGCCTGGTGGACCCCATTCCGCGATTGTAGCTCTCAGATGCAAGAAATGTAGGAGGAGCTGCAGATTATCTCATAGGCAAAGATTCCTGATACAAACTGCAGTGTCCAGAGGGGCTCCTGCCCCAGACACTCTAATACAGTGACAGTTTTTATAGAATGCTAAAGTTAGCGGCCCTTTCAGGGCAGAACTGGGAAGCATACTGTTACAGCAGTCAATGGAAAGCTGGCTTGCTTGAGGCTTGGTGTGAGCAGCAGGCCAGGCAGAACAGCAACAGCTTCTCATTGGCCTGCAGCTTAACACAATAAAGCGCATTTAGCCATGGGAGAGTGTTTGGCAGAGGAGAGGAAACCATCAGTGTCAGCAGCTGCTGACTGGACAACAAGAGCCGTCATAGTTTCTGAGCAAGAGCAATCTATCTGAATAAGAAGAAACTTGAATTTAAAGCAGCAGTGCCCACCATCAATTTCTAGGAACTGGACAGGGGAGATTAGAAGCAACAGACAGTAAACAGCAGTATAGTCTACAGTCCCTATTCCTTTACCTATCCGTTTCTTTGAACCATTTCCTTACAGTACAGCCCTCCTACCCGTGTGAAACAGCCCTCCCGAATAATTCAGTTTTGCACAGTTTGCAGAAAGCGAGGAGAGGAGGAGCTCTCCTAATCTACCACCCATCAGCTTCATTGAATGCCCTTGGGTTGTACTATTTTGGGAGGGGCAGAAAAAGTTATCTCCGCCTACCCTCTCTACGCTGTGCATAATTTTGTAAACCTCCATCATGTCACCTCTTGGTTGACTCTTTTCTAAACTGGGAAGTCCCCGACTCTCCTGATTTCCCTCTTAGGAAATGTGTTCTGTCCCCCTTATCAGCTTGGTTGCCCTCCTTTTTGAGACTGGCCCACAGGTGACAGGTGGGCCTGCCATCTCTGACCAACACTGCAAGGCTCATGCCACTCAGCTTGTTCCATAGCACAGCCCAGTGCCCTCATCCCCTCTGAGTCAAGCTGACAGCGCCATATCTGCAGCTCTTCATGCCAGCCAGCATGTCTGTGCTCTCAAAACAAGGGCAGCTGTATCTTCCTCCAGTCCCGGGCCTTGGGCCCTAAGAGCGCAAGAGTTTCCAGCACTTCCTACTAAACTCAACCCAACTCTGCTGAGAGCAACTGCATTCTCTCCAGTCTCTCTGGCAGCATAATACGGAACCATGGGCTGAGCTGAATGCCACAGCCTGTCCCCTTAGTGACATTTCCGTTGATTAAAGAGTTTGGGCATGAAATTGTCCCCAGAGTAGGCCCAGCTTCACTTCAAGAGTCCTGGCTGCTGGCCAGGGGTACAAATGTTGTCCAGGCTGGCTTTGGCCATCTTATTTCCTAGGGCCTCTTAGACCATTTCCCCTTTCCTCACCCCCATCAAAAAATCCTCAGCCCTTTTACATTGTGAAGTTGAAGGAGGTTGACTGTGTTTTTTTAGCTATTACACTGCGTTGCTGTCTGCAAATTTGGCACGTGTTCATGAAAAGCCTTCTAGTGGCCATCAATCCATTATCCTGCTATTCCTGCTGGAGCTCTGCACTGCTGGAAGCCATTACATTTTCATGCAGAGATACCAAGTGCCAATTTGACTATGTTACTTTCATGTGGCAAATATTTCGTGCTGCTGTGCAAAGGCAAACTCATGTTCAGTGGACTGTGCAGGTATGGCAAATGCCAGCTGTCACTGGGAGAGCCGAAGAGGTCAAACTGAAGAGGTCGCTGAGTCTGCAGCCTGCCCCCCCCCTGCATGTAAATATCTTGGCTTGTCACCGATTGATTAATTAAGGCTTGGGGATTCTCTGGTCAGAATTGCCTCTGCGTAAAGTTTGAGCTGACGAGAGGCAATGGGGAAGGAAAGTGCAGAGTCACCTGTGAGGTCTCGTTCACCAACAGCGAATGATGAACTTCCATGCATGAACCCATCCATGGTAAGGTTGTTTTGTGAAGAAATAGAGTTGGGCAACAGATGGGCCACGGGGAGGTTGAAGATGTAGCCTTAGGTACCACTCTGTCCCCACTCCCATCCCCAGGACATTCCTATGATGCACAGGGTCTACTCTCTGTGAGAGGATGCTTATATTTCCTTAGACAACACCAAAGCACTGGGTTCATTCCAGAATGAAACCCATTGGCAGGCAGGGATACAGACATTTTGTGCGTGTGCACACACGTGTAGTTTAAAATTACTTCAAGTTACTGTGCACCTGGGTACAGCTACCCGACAGATGTAACTGCACCCAGTTTCAGCACATTGCTCCGATCAGCTCATGTGACGCAACCACACCAGACTGCAATATGGGTCGGCTAAATTGCTAACCCAGCTCCACTCACTTGGGGTGTGAAGTTCTGCCCCATAATATGCTGATGCATGTTGTGTCAAGGGCCAGTGTGGGAGAAGATGGTTTTCCAGGCCTGGCCTGCTATGCTTTAGGCATGGGGAAATTTCTCACATATGAAGACATACCTATGAATACACAATACATATGAAGTTCACCTTTTAAAAAAATCATCCAGGAGAAAGAAAAGATTTTTTTCTTCTTTTTGAGTTTGGATGCTTCAAGACATCTGCCCATTACTTAAAACAGCTAATTGGACAAATTGGCTGAGATTACCAGGACTTAACAGCTTTTCCTTCCCCAGTTAGGAGGCTTCATCCCTGCACTGTGATTCAGCCCATTTTTTCTTTTACATGATTATTTTGTAAAGGTTACTCCTTGCTCCTGAAAGGACATTATGTGTCTCAGTGACAGAAGAGCCGAGCTGTTTTAGAAGAGGCAAGAAGAAAACCCCCAGCAAAATGCCCTTCTTCTTTGACATCCTTGTTTCGGCTTCCTAGATTGTGACCATCATAAAGACTGAGAGGGGAAAGTCTGCATTTGCAAAGGCAAAAGTCCTGCCTGCTGGACTGAATGGACGTTTGGCACTGGCATCACCACCACACCCCCTCTGCCTTCTGCCAACATACCCTGCTGACAAGTGCACTGCCTGGGGAGCTGGTATCAGCAAGGCAAAGCATTGAACTGAACATCAGGTTCCAGTTGCCATGGGTCGGTCAACTTCTGCGTTGCTGCCCTCTGGTCCTCCCCCCCCCCGCCCCAACTCATTGCTGAGCAGATTTAGAGAGGACTCCAGTGAGCTCCCACTAGTTGCTTTGGGGTGTGGTGCTGCATTTTCCAGACGTTTCTGCAGTATCAAGTTACCTATGGGACAAAATAGCCTGGTGCAACAGGTGGGCTCTTGGAATACCAGCTGCGGTTGACTGCCTATAAAATACTTCTTATGTTATTTTGACCATCTCATTCCAATCCTTTTGTATTCTCACACTGCTGGAGCCCTTTTCTGTGAATGACAGAACCGTGTGTAAAAAGACTACAAAGCTTATGATGTAGTGCAACTATGAATTACACTGCCCCTTCCAACCAAGCAGTGATGCCTTCTGCAGTTTACTCTTACAGCCCAATCCTAAGAAGGGCACGGAAAGTGAACAGGAACCGAACTAAGGCTTGCGAGGGCACATCTAGCCCGTACGCCCGCGTAAGTGGCCTTCCGCCCGCGCTGGGACGCGGCGCTGGCCCGCCGGCGGGCCAGCACCGGTGCAAGCCACAGGCGCCCGGGCGGCGGCGCAGGAGTGGCGTAGAGCCCTACGCCGACGTGGGGGGGGGGGCGGGGAGCAAGGCGGGGTCGGAGTTAGTCCGCTCCCTAAGCTCCTCCAGAAGCGGGAACGCCCACAGAGGCGCAAAAAAGCTACGCCACGGAAAAAGAAGGCGTAGCCCATAGGCGTCCATGGAACGGCGAAAAATCAGCCCCCTCTCTGAGCGCCCCGCCCCGCCCCTATGGCCCGAAGGAGCATAGGATGAGAACTATCCTGGGGACCAATCAGTGTGCGCGCCCGGCGTGGACGAGCCCCCCTCTCTGCACCCAATCACCTGCGACCGCGCCCTACAAAACATCCGGCCAGCGCCGCCCAAACCCCCAGGTAAGTGAGCACTCGGCCGGAGGCTCTGCCCGTCTGCTGAGTGGCATTGCCCCTTTGAAAACCGAAACGGGCTGAGGGCATTCACATTGGCAGGCGCAGAATGCACTTGGGGGACTTTGCGAAAAACTGGGGGAACTTCGCATAAAGGGGAAGAGGTGCAAATGTCTGCCTAACTCTCTTTCTACCGTGATAGAAAGAATGACTCCACAGCTAACTGATGCATGCTAGTTGCTTCTAACTAAGCACAAACAAACTAACCCTTCCGTGGCAGAAGGGAATGACACTTTGCAAATTAACCGCATGCTCTCCCGTTTCCTTGCAGGTGCCCTGACTCTGGCGCTCCCACCTGGTGATGACCGACGAAGCGCTGACAGGTAAGGAGGAGGTGGGGGGGCATTCCGCAGATTAGTGCAAACCACCCATTCACCTGAACCCACCCGCTCACTTGCCGCTTTGGGTGAGGCCCAGCAGGGGTGGGGGGCAACCATGGCCGCCCCTGGCTGCCTCAGAGGCAGGCGCCTCGAAAACCACATGTGGCCAGGTGTTTGTTGTGACCAGCTCATTCCCTCCCATAAAGGTAAAGGCTTCCCAAGGCTGAGTGCATCCTCGCCAGACCGTCAGGCATCAGCTGCTGCCCTCGACCATGTGCAACCCCCCCCCGGATGGCGGAGTGTGGGGCTTGCCTTGCCAGTGGAACGAGGCAAAGCCCACACGTGTCTTTTTCCCCCACAGGCACGTCCAGGGCATGGCTGCTCCCCCGCGCCCTGCCCTCCCCAAACATCTCTGACGGACGGTTGGCTGCAGCCCAGGAAGCACCGTCGCGCCGCGGCCTGCATCCCAGCCCCGCCCCTCCGAGCGGGAAGGAGGGCTGTGTGGAATGCTCCGGCTCCCTCGCCAGCCTAAACGCAAGCCCGCTCTTTCCAGTGCAATAAAACGAGATGTACAACAACTGTTTTCTGTGTCTGCGAGTCTGACTTCGTCCTCCGCCCCTCCCCCAACACTCCCGTCACATCTCCCCACCTGCACATTGCCACAAATGTATCCGACACACCCCGTCTTGCCTCCCCGCCCCCTCCCTCCCTCCTCCTCCCCCCCTCCTCCTCTGTATTTGACCAGTGTCTGTACCACCCATCTGCCGAAGAGAACTTGATTCTCAGAAGCCTATGCCACAATAAAATTGGATAGTTTTAAAGGTGCTACGGGACCCTTTTTGAATTCGCTACCACAGGCTAACACGGCTAACCCCCCTGCATCTATGGCCAGGTAGAGGGTTGGGGCGGGGCATGTGAGCGGGGAGGGGGATCAATCCCCGGTGGGGAGAGTAGCTGGCACACGATAAGCCAGGGAGAGGGTGGTGCGAGCTGCCGCTGCAAGGGGGCGGGAGATGGCAGGGCAAACGGTCCGCTCGCTGGAACCCTAGCCCCCACCAATGGAGAATCCAGGGTGGTGGCAGGCGGATGCCATATCCCGGGCAGGAGGTCTCGCGCGCCTGGGGAGGGTCGCCCCCATCGCAGCCGCAGCCCCAGCAACACAGTCCCATGAGCGGCCGCCTCCCAGAGTGGGTCCAGCCCCTCGGGCGTCTGCAGCAGCCCCATTGGTCATTCCAACACCTTCCACCCCAGGGCGTCCTGCCTCGCATCCAATCCCGTGGAGCAGTTGCCAGCCTCCCACGCCAACAGGCCATGGTTGTTGGGAGGGGTGGGGTGTGTCCGAGGCTGCGCGTGGCTCCGCCCTGGCTCGGCGCCGTCTCCTGCGTTCAGCAATTGTGGCCACTCGCGTTGCCCTGCCGGGGGGGGGGGAACCACTCCGAGGCTGCCAGCCCCGCCAATCCTGCAGGGAAGGCCGCTGGCCCCGCCCACAGGGGCAGTGGAAGAGCGCATCAGCTGCGCAAAGTGGCTAAAATGCGGGAGCCCGAGGCCTCCCGGCTGGCTGCCACAGCGTGCCCCTTCCCCGGCCGGGCCATGCAGGCTGGGTGGCTACCCCAGGCCCGTGAGGGCCCCCCGATGGCAGGTTGCGTGACTGCCCCAGCACAGGGCGGCATGCCAGGCAGGGCAGGTGCGTTAGGGCAATATGGAAGACATGCCAGAGCGGCCCCTGGCCAGTCCTTGTGCATCCTAAGCCCCCCCCCTTGGAAGGGATGCGCTGTCACCGCGGGCCTGGTCATGCGCTCATGGTGCCAGGGCAGGATATGGCTGGCAGTTCACCAAAGTATCGCAGGCAGACACGGGTCCATGTGTAGATGAGCTTTATTCCCAGTCCCACGGCGCAACGTACAGCCAGGCCCAAGGGTTCACGTCCCGCAAGGATGCACTTGAGCAGCACAGCATCCCCGCAAGGGAAGAGGGCCCTGGGGCCATAGGAAGCCAACCACCACGGCCCCCTCCCCTCCAACCCACAGGTCTGAGACGGGGGGGGGGGCCTGTGCTGAACCTATCCATGAACTATGCAGCTGCCAGACAGAAGATAGGGAATTGTTACATCTCAGACCCTCCAAGGTCATGCCGGCGGGCGGTGTAGTTCGGTGGGCAGCACAGAAACACTATACCCACAGCGGTCCCGGCTGCATGGAGGGCGACGGGTGGCGGGAGCAGTGGGCGGCCAGGCTCGGGGCCCAGCTCATTGCCAAGGCTGCCGGGAATGACCTCCTGGCAGATGAGGGTGCGATGACTGCGCGGCCAGTTTACCTGGAGGAGCTCTTCCCTGGCCGTGCGGAGGAGGCCCACCTCATACGAGCGTGGCTAGACACGGCGCTGTGCGAGGTGGAGCATGACCTCCTGGAAGAGGAGGTGGCTGCGGGCCCTGCGCGCAGTAAGTCAGGGTCCTCGGCGCCATCCAGGGAGCCTCCTCCGCTGCCACAGAGGGCAGGCCGTAAGGGCCCGGAGGCGTCCCAGCCACTTCCGTCGAGGCGCAGGTTGCAGGAGCTTGCAGCAGATGCCGGGCTGCCACCAACGGGTGCCCCCCCTCCCTCTCTCCCCCCTCTGCAGGGACCATCAATGACAGGTGGATAGCTGCCATGGACCGGGTTCACGGGGCATTCCAGCAGGCGCGGGCAGCGGCACCATGTGAGTCTCGCCAACAGGAGGGGCACGGGCATGTGGGGTGGAGCGGCCTGCGGCCGCGACAACAACCCCAGAGCCCACAGGGGCCCTGACGCTCCCATCCCCCACCTCTTGCCCCCACAGCGGCGCCCGCCCGGAGCCCCTCGCCAGATGAGGAGGAACTTGGGAGGGGCTTCACCGCCTGGTCTCCACCCCGCTACCCGCCACCCGCTGAAGACCCAGAGGGTGACCCAGTGGAGGGGCCTGGCAGGAAGCGGCCGAAGCTGGAGCCCGTCCCCGCAGACGGCCGGGCAGCTGCCGATATGCCATCCCAGGCACAGGCATCTTGGACCCCAGCCGGGCCCCTGCTCTGTAACGGGGATGCCGTGGCGGGGCCGCTGGCGTCCCCCTGCTCCGACGCGCTACCTAGCCCTCACCCTCCTGGCTGCTGAGGCCGGGGTTCTGGGTTGGCAAGCTGCTCTCTGAGCGCCTGATGCGGCCCTGGAATCGATTGGGAATAAAGCCAAGTTCGTTAACCGCTTTTTCCGTGCAGCCCGTCCATGGGGGGCGGTGGCTGCTGGCCGGGGCGGCTTTCCCATGCTCTCTACATGCAGGGGTTGAGGGAGCGGGGACTCGGAGGGGCCGCCTGGGACACCATAGGGGCGTAAAGGGCGAGTGTTTGGCCGGCCGAGCCCCCCATGGCCAGGCATGGCCCTCAGCGCGCAGCATGCCACAGGTGCTCCGCGACCCTGTCTCGCACAGCTCGGTCATGCTCCTGGGGCTCTGCAGGGGCGTCAGGAGAAAGGCGACCGGCGGGCGGCAGCCAGGGGTCCTCGCCTGGGCCCTCTGTGGCTGGCAAGGGGAGCTGCTGGCGCACGGCAATATTGTGCAGCATGACACAGGCAGCCACGAGCTTGGCGACGGTGAACGGCTGCATGGCCAGGCGGCCGCCCGTGTGATGGAGGCATCTGAAGCGCATTTTCAGCTGACCGAAAGCACGTTCGATCACCATCCTCGTGCGCCGGTGGGCCTGGTTGTAGTTGGCTCTGTCGGCGGGCTCATCCGCAGGGTATGGCGTCAGGAGGTAAGGCAGCAATGGATAGCCACGGTCACCTGCAAGGGGAGGCGGAGTTAGGATCTCCCTTCCCATCCCCGTCCCCTCACAGCTCCCCCACCAACTCCTGACCTAGGAGCCAGCCTCTCCCCTCAGGCCATGATGACAGGAGCCTGTTCAGGCCGGAGGTGGTGAAGATCTGTGCGTCGTGGACGCTTCCCGGGAACTTGGCAACGAGGTCCGTGAAGATCCCCTGGTGGTCACAGGCTGCCTGGACGTTGATACTGTAGAACCGGTGCCGATTCCTGTAGACCTGCGGCTCCTCTCTGGGAGCGCATATGGCCACATGCGTGCAGTCGACTGCTCCAATCACATTGGGGAAGCCTGCAAAGGAGGAGAAGCCAGCCCGGATGGGTGCCAACTCTGCCTCCGAGGTGGGAAAGTGGATGTGCTCGCGGATCCGACCAACTAGGGCGTCCAGGAAGGCATGCAGGCAGCGGCTGGCGGATGACTGGGAGACCTCCAAGGCCTCAGCCATGACTCCCTGGAAGGAGCCGGTCGCAAGGTAGCGGAGGGACAGCAGGACCCTCTGGAGGACGGGGATGCCCCGGGGAGCCGCAGCTTGCCCCTGAAGGGCGGGCGCGAGCTCCTCGCACAGAGCCTGTATGGCTGCCCTGTCCAGGCGGAAGCGGTCCAGGCAAGTCATGTCGCCCAGGAGCAGGGATGGCACCCTGGCCTGGAACCGGCGGCGGCGTCTGAGGCGGCGCCGCCTGAGGGCCGCTCGGACAAACACGGCTGGCAGGAGGTGGCTGGTCCAGATGGCTGGGAGCCGCGGCGGCAGTGGCGGGCACCAGGTGGGGATGATCAAGGTCCTGCCTGGAAGGAACGCAGGTTGAGTTCCAGCACCCTGAACCCCCCCCCCCACGCACAGCAGCAGGCCTACCGGTCTCAGCGGCCCGTTGCAAGTGGTGCTCAGGAGCAGGTCCTCTGTCCGCTGCATGGGCCGTCCCAGCCGCCCTTCCCCGTCCTGCACCCCCTGTGCCCTCCTCCATCTTGCCGAGGGGATGGGTGAGCACATGACTAGGTGGCTGGTTCCCACCACTTATCTCGGGGACCGGACATTCCAGCGGGCACTACCCCCATGTCTGCTGAGAGCACTAGTGGCGGCGGAAGCCAGCGCCAGGCAAACTGGACAGAGGCCGAGAGAGTGCTGCTTTTTGGGCTCGTGGTGGAGAATGCGGAGGTCGCCCTGAGCACGCACAGGGGCGCCTCGTCCCGGTCTCGACGACGGGCATTCTGGCAGATGGCAGCTGACAGGGTCTCGGCTGTGGGCAACGCGCCCCGCACTGCTCACTCGGCAATGAAGCGCTGGAATGATTCTTTCGGGCCCGCGCGCAAACGAGTGCGCCTCCTCATGTCTCAGGGGGTTCCTTATGAGCGGGCCCTTGACGAGGGGCTCCCAGGCCCAGAGGCGGTCATGCGAGCGGTCATCCCGGAGGCGGTGGTGGGCGGCCTGGGCGTTGAGGTCCTGCCCGGTTAGTATTTGTGGATTCAGGGAGGCGAGGGGGGGGACGTATGGATCGTGGCACATGTGTGACAGGGCCTCTCCCGTGAGTAGGCACGGCCCCTGAGGGTCCAGACCCAAGCCAGGCGGAGGCAGAGGCAGCGGAGTCTGTGCCCCCCCTGGCAGAGAGCGGGGCCCAGGAACCGGCAGCCCTTCCACCGCCACAGCAAGCCCCTGCTGCCAGCGACGAGGAGCCTCAACCGGGCCCGTCGGGGGGCATGGATCCGGAGCACGGTATGTATCTGTGGCCCTGCTGCTGGTGGGGCCAGGGACCGGCTCGGCCGCCGGCCTCGGCCACACATCCAAGGCCACTCATGGCGCCGACCGGTCTCAAGACGAGGGGCTGCGGCCGCAGTTGGAATGGGTGTGCTTGGCCCGGCTCGGTGGCCTGTGGCAGCCCAAGTTGGGCCGCTGCTCTTCCCTCCCTGGGGCCTCTTCCCACCCATGTCTCGCTCCAGCAGGGACCATGTGCCTGGAGATAGGCGGGGAGGTGATTGCCCAGCTGCGCGAGCTGCCACCCTCCCGGAGGACCTCTGCTGCCGGAGCGGCTCTCCTGCAGTCGCTCGGCTTCCCTGTGTCGGTGGAGGGTGAAGGTGGCCCTGGGACTCCGCCGGTTCAGGACACCTCATCGACAGAGCCGCTCGAGGAGCTGTCCCAGCCTGCAGCACCATCCCCTCCAGCCCCCCCGCCCCCGGGTGCCATGGGCCGTGTGCGGGAAGGACCTGGCTCCGCCTCTGAGGGGGAGGGGCCCATGGAGGGGATCCTTCCAGGCGCACGGGCTCGCGGCCCCCGCCCTGCCCAGCGGCTTCCCCCGACACTAGCCGCAATGTGGGCGGCGATCGAGAGGGAGCGGCTAGAGGTGCACGCTGCATGGGAGGAGGCGAACAACCGCGGCCGGGAGTTCATGGCTGCGGTACTGGAAGTGGGGGAAGGGGTCCGTGCCTCTCAAGTCCGTGCCGAAGCCCTGCTCGGGCGGCTCGTCGCCATCCTCGACCCTCCGGCCCCACCCGCTGCAGCAGCTCCACCCGCCCCAGAGGCACCCCTCCCTCGGGCCCAGTTGCGTGCGAGAGGCCGGGCCCGTGGACGGCCAAGGGGGTCCGGCCGCCGGCCTCGCCGGTGACCGCCGCTGCCGCCTTGGGGGTGGGGTGGGGTGTTTTGCTGCACAGGCGGCTCTCCTACACGCCTCCCCTTCCTCACGTCTGCTGGGGGAGGTGGGATGATATAATAATAAAGGCTGATTTCTGTGCAATGGGTGTCTGTGTTCTTTGCCTTGGGATGGGGACGAGGGGGCAGGCCCGCTGTGTCTGCCTATTGGTGGCGGCCTCAGGCCAGCCCTCCCCTTTGGCACCACTTGGGGGCTGTCCCCTGCTGCCAGAGACTGGCTGCTGCCCTGGATTCCTCATGGCAGGGCGCCTGCCAGTCCCATGCCAACCTCTCTGGACGCGGCCGCCAGGGACTTGGTGCTACATTGGGCAAACGGGGGAAAGGCTTCTCAGACTACGCCCACCCCTCTCCTTCCCGACTGCGAGCCCCGCCCGACACACGAGCCGAGGCAGTCTGCCAGCATGGGCGCGGTTTGCCTGCTGCTCTGGGGCCTGGCCGGGATCGCGTGCTGCCCATAGGCTGCGCCTTTCCTGGCCCCTCCCCCTGACGCTTGTCAGGAACAGCGCCCTTTGGCTGCGCCTGGCGGCGGCCGTGCATCAGACCCTCCCACAACACTTTCTGGTTCTCCAAAATTGCATCTCTGCGCCGCTGCGGGCGCCGCTGCGGCCACACTTTGCTGGCACAGGATCCGGCCCGGCGGCGCCGCCACACCACCAGTGCAGCCGCGTCGGCGTTGGGGCCGGCCATAGGATTGCGCTGTTAGTCTTAAGCTTTCTCCATGACTGCTCTAGACAGCTACCAGAAGACATACACTGACCATTTTCAGGTAAGCCCATGTTTGTTTGGGTTTTCCTTGACTGGTCCCTGGTTTCTTGTTTGCCGTTGTAATGAAATTTTAATGTTGTGACGGTGTACTGTATTTGTGACATTGTTGATATTTATCACTGTTTTAATGAATCTGTTTTTTAAGGCAATTGGTAAGATGTCTCCAGCTTTATAGAACGATATGAACATTTTAAAATGAATAAATCAGCTCCTTCAACCACATGGATCCTGCACTGCCCCCCTCCAGTCCCTGTACTATTCAAAGTCTTACACTGTTCCTAATGCAGTTTTAAATATCATGATTTCCCTTGGAGCAAATTGGGTGGTGGTGGTGGACCACAATGTTTCTGATGGTACAATTCAGCCCTGGCCTAATTCAAAGGAAAAAAAAGATTTTAACATGACTGGTGGGGAAAATATAACTATATTTTTTCCTGCTAGGTGAGGGAGCACCAAAAGGGAAAGGGCTTCCTCAAAAAAGCTGCACCAAAGAATTACAAAGGAAGCACGCCAAGAATTATTATATTGCCCTATGTACAATAATACATTCAAAATTACAACAATGGGTGCAATGACAATTGTTTACAATAATCATAGGAGCAAGAAAAATTCCATATTTACAATAATCATAGGAGCAAAAAATTTTTCTCAAATCCTATTAACCATTCAACAGGTAAGTGGTAATCACGTCGCTGTTAATGCATAATGTCCCAAAGTCCGTGGAAGCTAATTGAAGGCATCCAGTAACGCTGAGTGGCAGGAACGCTGAGTGGCAACGAGCTTACCGGTCCCATTCGATTTGGCTCGTTTCAGGATAAAACCTTCATCAGGCCACCAACCTATAAATTATCATTAAAAGTCCATCATAGACCGTGCCACAATAACAATCATAAATACAATATCCAAATGCACTAATTAATACTCACTATTTTGATTCCAACATAATCTTAACACGTGAAATTAACCACCAAGTACAGAGTCAATGTAAAGTCCATTCAAAGGTAAAGGGGAGATCATTCCTAAGACCATAAATACTGTCATCATTAAAAGAATCAATTGAGTACATTCATTGAACCATTTCATTAAACTCTGATCCTGAAAAGACCCACATCTATATATGGAGTCTACTTTTTTAAAAGGGAACAGGACCAAATTGGTATCCTGAGAAACAAATATTCTCCATTGCACATGACCCCCCAGGCACACCAATAATTTGTTAAAATTATATTGTTAGAAAGGGTATATATCCTTTATATCCTTAAGAGAATTTTCGTCCCAAATACAGACCAGAGAACTCCACAGTCTGCGTAATTGTCCAAGTTGTTTATACACCACAATGGGTGTATAACATTTCACGGGTCAAAAACTGTAGTGAGATAACAACACTCCACCAGCATCTGTGGCAGACGCATGGTAGGGACAAAACCTTTAAATTTTCAGTATTGGAGGTGTTACCTAAATTGGGAGTGAACAAACGCCGCCTCTTACAGGCAGAGATTAGATGGATTTTCAGATTAAAAACCATGGTTCCGCAGGGTCTAAATACTGAAATAGACTATTCAGTCTTTTTGTGATCTCCGTGATAACTTAAACCGGATAGGGACGGGCTCCTCTGACAGCTGTCACTATCTCTTGCTTTGACAAATTCTTTCTCCGTTTTTAATGAATGTTTCATGTTCTACTTCCCTTCGATCCTTTGATTCACCACCCATTGTGGTGTATAAACAACTTGGACAATTACGCAGACTGTGGAGTTCTCTGGTCTGTATTTGGGACGAAAATTCTCTTAAGGATATAAAGGATATATACCCTTTCTAACAATATAATTTTAACAAATTATTGGTGTGCCTGGGGGGTCATGTGCAATGGAGAATATTTGTTTCTCAGGATACCAATTTGGTCCTGTTCCCTTTTAAAAAAGTAGACTCCATATATAGATGTGGGTCTTTTCAGGATCAGAGTTTAATGAAATGGTTCAATGAATGTACTCAATTGATTCTTTTAATGATGACAGTATTTATGGTCTTAGGAATGATCTCCCCTTTACCTTTGAATGGACTTTACATTGACTCTGTACTTGGTGGTTAATTTCACGTGTTAAGATTATGTTGGAATCAAAATAGTGAGTATTAATTAGTGCATTTGGATATTGTATTTATGATTGTTATTGTGGCACGGTCTATGATGGACTTTTAATGATAATTTATAGGTTGGTGGCCTGATGAAGGTTTTATCCTGAAACGAGCCAAATCGAATGGGACCGGTAAGCTCGTTGCCACTCAGCGTTCCTGCCACTCAGCGTTACTGGATGCCTTCAATTAGCTTCCACGGACTTTGGGACATTATGCATTAACAGCGACGTGATTACCACTTACCTGTTGAATGGTTAATAGGATTTGAGAAAATTTTTTTGCTCCTATGATTATTGTAAATATGGAATTTTTCTTGCTCCTATGATTATTGTAAACAATTGTCATTGCACCCATTGTTGTAATTTTGAATGTATTATTGTACATAGGGCAATATAATAATTCTTGGCGTGCTTCCTTTGTAATTCTTTGGTGCAGGTGAGGGAGCAGGCAGGATATCTAAAAATGCCTCTTTCGTGCCTTTGGGGTAGGGAAATCAGAATTATTATTATTTCTCCAGGAGCCTGAGATTGGGCATTGAGCATGCCAAGATTTCTTGATTACCCATCCAGAGTCTGATTCAACCTGGCAATATGTTAAGGGCAAATTAACGTTTGAATTCCGCTGCAGAGAGGAAATTCAAGGAAGTGGGGATAATGAAACCAGAAGCAGCTCGATCAGACAGCAAGGCTGAAGAGAGAGAGCAGGATGCGTTTCCTTCCTTGGCAAAAAGGTCTGGCACCTAAAAAAGAACTGCTCGATCAGGAAAGCAGAACAACAACAGGCACAAATAACAGAAATGCCAAAAGCTGCAACAAGTGATGAGAGTCTCTCTACACAATACTTCTTACACGAGGATGCTCAAGTGAAGGGAGACACAATGTTAGCCGGGACGTGTAGTTCAAAATGACAGAACAGAGGACTCTGTCAATTTTCCCTCTCGACAGGAGGGTAGTTTGTTAAGACAACTGGCAGAGACGCTCCTTAGAAGGTTTGTTAATTAGATGAAATTAACAGACCATTTGAGGAGCGCCAGTCAATGGTACGTGGCGTCCTGCAGGGGGTGATACTCTCCTCTCTGTTGTTCAATCTTATATGCGCCCCCTTGCCCAGCTGGTGCGGAGTTTCAGACTGGGTTGTCACCAGTATGCAGATGACACCCAGTTGTATCTGTTGATGGGCGGCTGACCTGGCTCTGCCCCAGATGCCCTTTTGAGAGCTTTGGAGGCTGTGTCTGGTTGGGTGAAGCAGAGCAGACTGAAGTTGAACCTCGTGAAGACGGAGGTCCTGTACTTGGGCCTTGGGGTGTTGGATGCGAGGTTCCATCTCCCAGCCTTTGGGATGGCCCCGTTGGTGCCCGTCTCATCAGTTAAAAGTCTTGGCATGATCTTGGATTCTTCCCTGTCTATGGAGACCCAAGTCGCATCTGTTGCCCGGACTGCTTTTTTCCACCTGCGGCAAGCCAGGCAACTTGCCCCCTATCTCTCAGCCCGGGACCTAATGACAGTGATCCATGCAATGGTCACCTCCAGGGTGGACTACCATAACTCACTCTATGCAGGGCTTCCCTTGGGTCTGATCTGGAAACTACAATGGGTCCAGAATGCTGCTGCTCATGTCCTGATGGGTGTTCCATACAGGACACATATTACACCAATCCTACAGCAGCTTCACTGGCTCCCCGTGGAATTCCAGATCCGTTTCAAGGTGTTGGTTTTAACCAGGGCTTTTTTTCAGCAGGAACGCGGTGGAACGGAGTTCTGGAACCTCTTGAAAATGGTCACATGGCTGGTGGCCCCGCCCCCTGAAATTGTCCCCGTTCAGCGGCACGTAGGGCAATCTAAACTCCCCTCTGTCTGGAGATCAGGGGGCTGGGCCACCGGCCATGTGACCATTTTCTCCGAGGGCAACCCACCGAGTTCCACCACCTCTTTTCCCAGAAAAAAGCCCTGGTTTTAACCTTCAAAGCCCTAAACGGATTGGGAACAGCATACCTGAGGGACCGTCTCTCCCCATATGTGCGCTGGAGAGCACTTCGTTCAGCGGGTAAGAACTTATTGGTGATCCCTAGCCCTAGGGAGGCTCATTTGGCCCCGACCAGGGCCAGGGCCTTTTTGGTCCTGGCCCCAACCTGGTGGAGCTCTCTGAGGACACTCGGGCCTGCCAGGATCTTGTATCATTTCGGTGGGCCTGCAAGACAGAGATGTTCCACCAGGCTTACGGTTGAGGCCAGCGTCTGGACCATCATTGAGGCTCCCACCGGTCTCCGGTATTCAACTACAGCTCTTCTGTCTGTCTGTCTCCTCTTTGTATGCTGGGGGCAGGAATGTTTAGCCAACCATCGGAGGTTTTTGTATATATATGATTTTAATTGCTGAGTTTTATTGTAAAATTTGTTATGCAATTGTATTTTATGACTCT
Source organism: Eublepharis macularius (assembly GCF_028583425.1). Classification (NCBI taxonomy): domain Eukaryota; kingdom Metazoa; phylum Chordata; class Lepidosauria; order Squamata; family Eublepharidae; genus Eublepharis; species Eublepharis macularius. Next base: position 29,231,696 of record NC_072801.1, on the reverse strand, counting down.
TGTACCCCGTCCTCAGCCCACATGTGGGGAGGGCGGGTTAAACACTGAATAAACTAAACTAAACTAAAGTATGTAATCTGTTTGGTTCCTGTATTGGTCACCTGGTGATTTCCACGTATACAATCATCTTTTTGGTTGTCTGAAGTATGTGTTAGCAATGAACAGGTTGCTGGCTTCACAAAATTCCATGTGTTGCCCTCCTGCTTCATTTTGTGATCCTAGTCCAAATTTTCCAATAATGTTGCATTCTGCTTTTCTCCTACTTTTGCGTTCCAGTCACCTATGAGTATCAGCATATCTTGCTTAGTGTATGATCAATTTCTTCTTGTACACTTGCATAAAAGTTTTTGATTTCTTCCTCCTCAGCATTTGTAGTTGGGGCATAAACTTGGATGATGGTTGTGTTAACAGGCCTTCCATGAAGTCTGATTTATAATAATCAGTCAGACTTTGCGTTGTAGCTCTTGGCTGCTTGTGTTATGTCTTGCCTCACTATTAGAGTAACATTGTTTCTTTTGAGTTTGTCATTTCCTCAGGAAACACTTTGTAGTTTTCTGACTGAAAATGTTCTGAGTCAGTCCACGTTAGAAAGAGTGTAAAAGAGCTAAAAAAACTAAACAAAGTATGTGATGATGTCGTCATACAACATAATGGAGAAGTGTACATGTTGTCACAAAGCACTGTTTCCCAAAAGCAGTCAGGGAAAGTCTACACGTTCACCACACATTTTCCCATTCCCTCGCAATCTTTGTGGACCCATGAGGATTCTCTCATGCTGAGAACCGAATGCCTAGTTAACTTTATTGTTTCCTATTCCAGGAATACCAGCACATTTCTCACGAAGCAGAAAATGCTTGGAAAACTAGCAGCATTCGCGGCAATGGCTATCAACAAATGCTAAAGGTAGCAGAAAATACTTCACATAGACAACAGGGCTGTTCCCACATGTCTTACCTGCCTGCAGAACATCATCTGAAAGACCCGGAAGACAGCGTCTTCTCGCTCGAAATCGCACCAGGAAAACCTTATTATCTGGGAGTTTTGTGCAAAATCATGCAAAACTCCCAGATAACAACGTCTTCCTGGCGCGATTTCGTACGAGAAGACGCTGTCTTCCAGGTCTTTTGCACAATGTTCCGCAGGCAGGTAAGACGTGTGGAAACGGCCTAGGAGAGAATGTGTTGGAAAAGAATCACAATTGTGTTTAGAGATTCAATTGGTTGAGTACCAGACAACTAACTGTACCAGCAGTGTTTAGTGTGGGCGGAGCCCTGCAATGGAGCAAGTTGCATCCGATCAAGGCTATTTTGGATTGGGAAAATGGCATGGGAGGAAAGGCTGAAGCCCTCATCTCACCACTCCGAGGTCTTAAGCCAAGTCAAGCCCAATACCACTTGGGAGCTTTGGTTCAGAGTCTAGACAGGGCAACCTTGACCTAACTGATGCCAGGTGTAACATCTAGTTTGGACCGCACATGGATGAGGAAGACCAGGGGCAGTCTGGTCGATTTACAACACTTCCACTCTGAGGTCTCTCCCCAACTTTTTAGAGCCTGTGGGCACCCTTGGAATTCTGACACAAGGTGGTAGACACCTTAAAAATTACTGTTGTGGGAGGTGAAGCCTACCACAATATGGCAGGGAGCCTATGACAGAGCCAACCACAAAATGTCAGGAAGTAAGATTATGCATAACTTTAATAGTAACTCTAGTAGTAACTCTGCTTGACAGAATGCCTTTTTAAATGAGCATATCGGCCATTTCCGCACGACTTACTGGCCTCTGGAACGTTGCGCAAAACACACAGAAGATAGCGTCTCCTCGCACAAAATCGCACCAGGAAGACGCGATGTCGCGCAAAACTCCCGGATGATAGCGTCTTCCTGGTGTGATTTCGCGCAAGAAGACACTGTCTTCCGCATGTTTTGCTCAACATTCCGGAGGCTGGTAAGTTGTGTGGAAATGGCCATTATAACACAACAACATTTGATTTATATACTGCCCTTCAAGGCATGTTCCATGTTGCTTCTGTCAGGCCTAACACTAGAATTTGGGGTCATCCACAAAAATTGGTGGCCAGCTGATTCAGAAGTGAACATGGAAAATGAAGCATTTCTTCACACACATTAACTTATTCATTAGCTCAAGTGATAGTCACTAACTTAGATGAACATATAAAAAGATTTGCACATTGGGTGGAAGGTGTATCTACCATGGAATGTCCATTCTCAGGGGCCTCTGATGATCGGATGCTACAGACAGAGCATCTGTCTGTCTTGCTGCTACTGGCTTGTTGCTCTTCTTGGACCTTGGTTTGGCCCAGAACAAGGCAATTCAGCATCCTACATGGCTGCTTTGTTATCCAGTCAGGCACCCCCTACACATTGCCCAGGGAGATCCTTTCATTTTGTGGGATGGCCACCCAAATTCTCCCTAGAGTGACAGTACAAATCTTGGAGTTGTTCATTCTCTGCCTCTATTTAGGTCTTCAGCTGAACTTCACAGCTTCTTGGGGAGATTCACGTTATCTTGGACTAACAGGGCTTGAGGTGGTCAGTAAGGGTGGACAAGCTCTACCGTTGTCTTTGGACCAGATCTTCGCCTCTCCTCAGGATCTGAATGACCTTGCAGAATACACTGATGATTCTAAGACCTTAGACAAGTGAGTCCCATGGTGGTCTGGGAGAACAGACATGGCGGCAAGCTCCAGCCCGGCATGTTGTTTAGGTGTACGTTTTTGTTCTTGAATTCTGTTTAAATTGTTTTGGTATGGGAGGAGGGTAAGCCGCTTTGGGTCCCCATTGGAGAGAAAAGCAGGATAGAAATGCCCTAAGTAAATAACAACAACAACAACATTCGATTTATATACTGCCCTTCAGGACAACTTAACACCCACTCAGAGTGGTTTACAAAGTGTGTTATTATTATCCCCACAACAATCACCCTGTGAGGTGGATGTGGCTGAGAGAGCTCTGAGAGAGCCATGATTGACCCAAGGTCACCCAGCTGGCTTCAAGCAGAGGAGTGGGGAATCAAACCCGGTTCTCCAGATTAGAGTCCCATCGCTCTTAACCACTGCACCAAACTGGCTCTTAAAAATATTGTCTTGCTTACACATAGCTTACATTCAGTCCTGCAGTGGAGATCCTTGTGCTGCCTACTTTCTAAAAACACTTGGCAGGTTTCATGGTACCCATAATCAACACGATGGGGAGCCCTGCTTTAGCTAGTCCACTACAAGGGCCAGTGTCAACAGCTGCCAGGGCCTATGGCTTCTGGTGGGGCCCACTGCTACTGACTCCCGACTCACAGATCTTCTCCGATGCCTGCACTCACACCCTTCTACTGCCTGCTTTTGAGTGCTTTGTTACTTCTGTTCCCAGCTGCATATGCTACCTAGTGCTGCTGGAGAAGAGCATGTGGGTGGTGCACAAAGCATCCATGTTCCTGGTGGCCATCCCGGTGACACTCCTAGATGCACCCATAGGGGAAAGGGCGTGCAGGTAGTGGTTGCAGCTGTGATGGAAGGTAGAGAGAAAACATGCAAGCGGGCAAAGGAAGGATGCACAGATAGGTGGAGCACATGGGGGGCAAGAAGAGGGGTCTAGTAGTGAGCATAGAGTGCCCAGGGCCCCCCAGATCTGGAACTGGCCTTGTCCACTACACGAGTAGTATGAGAAGTAAATGAGTTAAATCCTATTTCTCTGACGCATGAGAATATCAGTTGGACATTTAATATAACGGCCACGTCTCAGATATCAGTGACTGCATTTAACCTTGGTGCAGGAATGCTGCCCTGGGCCTGCCGCAGCCATACCTGAAGCAGGAACCGTCACACCCTACACACGGAAGAAAGGCCAGCTCTGCACTGGGAGATACTCTTCACTCTACAAAACACTGTTGGTTGTTGCTCAGGTCTGCTGAAGAGCGGAACTTTGCAGTGCAGCTGTTTACAGGTTCAGCTTTTCACACGAGTTGAAGGCGCTCAAGACTGGATTTGCTGGACTCAGGCCATGGGTGCTTTTACAAGTCAGCATGCTCAGCTAGCAAGAAACACTTAGCAACTCACTTCTCCACAATACACCTTTGCGGTTCTGTAACCAATTAATTTACACCCACAGCCTTTAAAAAGAAAAGAAAACCTTATCTCAGCAAACAGCACACGAGGCAGCTGCAGAGAAATGCAGAGCCTTGCCATTTTCATTGCCATGTTAGTCTTCTCTCTGGAATGGGGGGACCCCAACCCAGATCTTCTCATCTTGAAGAAACAATGTTAGGTGCTGTCTGGATGCTAAAGGTGATGCCATCACATGAACCTGCATCTGAAAGGCAACCGCTTTACACCAGAGTGAAGTTCTTTGGCACCAAGCAGACTGTTGGCAGAAGACAGAAGGACCTTTCAGCCGTATGAACAGGATGCAGAGAGGTGACTTTCATGTGGATTATGCCAGTGAAGCTCAAAGGCACATTAAGGTGCATTTTAAAAACTCAGATGTTCCAGGTGGGGTTCCTGCCATTTATGGACATAAAAACACAGTTTCAGAAGCTATTTGGGACTGGGAGGCTTCTAGTCAACAGTCTTACTGCTCTGTACTGCTCATTGGCTACCTCTTTGGATCCTGGCCATTGTTTTTTTGGTGCCGGAAGAGGAGTTTTAGAAAAGATAACCTTCAGCAACCAGCAAATTATGCTGCTCTGGTTCCATGGCCTGTGTTGTACAACTAAAGACCCCCCTCTAATTTTTTAAAATAAAATGAAAGCCATCAACATTGCCAGATGGGGTTAGCCACATTAGAGGAGGTTTTCCACTTGCATATGCTTAATGCCCAAGAGTGCAGGCTGCTTCTTGCCCTGTGGAGGCACATTGGCTGCTGTGAAGGCACGCGAGGGTATTCCAGAATGTTCTTCCTTCGCTCTTGGGTGGAATTCCTTGCAAGACCCTTCTGGCCATTCCACCTTCCTGCAATGCACGATGGAAACTGCTACTGAGAATGACGGCTGTCTGATGAAGGTGTGGTCATCCCCCCAGGTGAGGCATTTCACATGTTGTGGGGAGAAACCGAGGCCTGACTTTGGTTGTGGGTAGAATCAGGACTTTGCGCAATGTGCACTGGACCTGGGTCTTGACCTCCACTAGCCACTGATCCTTTTCCAGGATTCAAAACTACACAACCCATTTCTGGCCAGAATGAAGTTTTGTATGGTCTCTTTTTAATTCTTTGCTTTCTGGGACTGTTCACACAAACATGTCCTGTCCCCTGATCTCTGTACACTCTGCTCCTGTAGACTTGATGACTGGCATCTGAATGTGTGAGTAGACTGTTCTTGCATTCAGAGGTGAGGATACGATTCTGGTCTTGCATTCAGAGGTGAGCAGCACCTGCAAAGCGAAATCTGTGACTGTTCCTTCACACATGCAAGTCAGGATACTGCATTCACCGCAATTTCCTAAAAAGGATTGGACAAACAAATGGAGGGTTGAAAGCTGTGACACCTAGCTGGAACCTCCATGTTCAGAGGCAGTGTACTTCTAAGTAGCAGACACACAGGTAAAACCAAGGGATAAGGCTGTTGTCTTGGAAACATGCTCATCTGGATGCGGCCTTAGTCTGAGCCAAGAAGGCCCCTATTGTTTCCAAATGAGCTGGCACCAGGCATGGAGGTCAAGCAGGAGCGGAGGAGATAGCCTAACAGCTGGCTTCCAAGGAGGGGTTGCTGAAACCTTGGAAAGGAGCTTGTTTGCTTTGCTGCTGTCATTGGAGGAAAGCAAATATTCTCAATTCCAGGCAGAGATATTAAAAGTCTTTCGAAACCTGTCACATGTTGTTACCAGGGAGATGCCTCTTTCTTTGCTGCATCTACTTATAATTCTGAGGCTCCCAGGGAGCTTTTCACAGTCCTCTAAGAAAAACACTTCCTTAATGAGGCGCGGGGGGGGGGGGGGGCTTGGAATCAGGTTGTTAACAAGTAACCTGCAGAAATACAATAAAAAAGAAACCCGTTGAATGATTGCTGCGCTCGTCATCCGTATCAAATGGGAACAAGGGAACCTTGCTGAGGCTACACCTCTGGATAGACCAGCATCTGCCAGGGGCTGGGGCTTGCTAGCAGCGCATGACCAAAACTGCATGCACCTTTCTCCTGTGGTTGGCATACATTTGAGAGTCAGGTTCCAGAATCGGTGGATGACTGTACGGGAAGGAAGAAGGGCACAGTGTTTGCCAGGCACCAACTGTACATTCACAGAAGGCACAGCATGGTATTTCAGAACCTGCCAGTGCCCCTAATGTTAAAACCAGCCACATATGATACCACAACAGGAAAGGCACAGAGAAGGTTTGTGGAAACCCACACGCATGGCATACCTAAGGTTGCCAGTTCCAGCCCTACAGCTCTAAAAAGAATCCCAGGCCCAGCTGAAGTTTCGTATGGTCTTTGCCAAAGGCATGCTTACCTTTGGAACTCACTGCCATGGGATATGATATTACCTGCCTGATACTTACAAATAGCTTTGCAAACTCTGCTGGTCTGTGGTGGAATGCTCCACTGTTTCTAATGGCTGGATAGGCCCGACTTCAGATTTCAGCTCTATCCTGCACATCTAGGGCCTCTGCCCTATCTATAATAACACAAGAAGAGCTCTGCTGGATTAGACCAAAGGAACGGCTTGTCCAGAATCCTTTTGCCCACAGTGGCCAAGCAGAAAGCTCGCAAGCAAGGCACAGAGGGCACAACTGCCTCATAAAGCTGCCCTGGGTATGCTGCCTGCAGATAGGGAGGTTCCATTTAGCCACCATGGCTTATAGCCGTTGATGGAGCTCTCCTCCATTCATTTGTCCAATCCCCTTGTAACATCCCGTAGTAGTGAGTTCTGCACTGCACTCTGTGAAGCAGTATGCCTTTTATCTGTCCTCAGCCTACTGCCCATCAATTTACTCATTACATTTCAGGAAAGGGAAAAGATATTCTCTCTTTCTCAACACTACGGATCGTTTTATAAACCTCTAGCGTGTTCCCCTGTAGTCATCTTCCTTTTGAAACTGAACAGTCCCAAAGTTCCTCATAGGGAAGGAGCTGGAATCCTCTTGAGGTCCCTTTTCTGTATTTTTTCCAACTCTACAAGATCCTGAGCAGTATTGACAAGCCTCCCTCCCCTCCTGGCCTGCCCTCCTTTCCACTGCAGGGACAGCGCGGAGCCATAAGTCCATGCATTCCTCTCATTAGTTCTGGCTCCATCCAAAAACCTTGTGTCGTGAATCTAAGTTGAGAGTGACAGTCATAGAAGCAGCATCCTCTTTTCCCAGCATGTGTTTAACGAGAAAGCTTGAAAAAGGAAGAGAATCAAATGCTAAATTTCCAATAGAAGTGAAGCTTTTGAAGTTTAACAGTCTTTATTCAGAATTGGCAATCTATGTACAATATTGGTGTTTTCCCCACGAGGTCACAATCCTGTGGTTTCCTCACTGCTACTGTGGCTGCCAATAGAGTGCAGTGGCAATTAAGGCTTCCACATGGCAGCCTTAATTCAACATGGCAGATTTCCCTGTAGTTTCCTTGCCCCACCCCCTTGGCAGCAGTTACCAGCCCCCCTCCCTGCAATAAGGGAAATTTACGTTGGAAAAAAGCAACAACTGAGTATTATTTATCATTATAATAATCTGTGTGTCTGAAGAAGGCAGTTTCAACTCTCAAAAGCTTATAGCATGAAAATCTTGTTAGTCTCTAAGGTGCCACTAGACTCAAATCCTATTGTTCTACTGCAGACCAACATGGCCACCTACCTGAAATAAGCTATATATGGTTTTTCTAAATTCCCAACTGTATTTTCTTTAAAGCAGGGCTTTGTTTCTGGGAAAAGAGGTGGTGGAACTCAGTGGGTTGCCCTTGAAGAAAATGGTCACATGGCTGGTAGCCCCGCCCCCTGATCTCCAGACAGAGGGGAGTTTAGATTGCCCTCCACGCCACTCCAGCGGCTCGGAGGGCAATCTAAACTCCCCTCTGTCTGGAGATCAGGGGGCGGGGCCACTAGCCATGTGACCATTTTCAAGAGGTTCCGGAACTCCGTTCCAGCCCGTTCCAGCTGAAAAAAAGCCCTGCTTTTAAGTAAGTCTCTAAGGGAAAGACATTAAGGAGCTAGAGCTTTACTTTTTAAAAAATGGAAGCTGGGAATAAGGCCGTTTTCACACATCTTTAAAATAGTGTGATACTCACAGAAGGCTGCTGGCTTCCTTGCGCGATTTTTGATGCCATCCATTTACAAAATGGAGGCGGGCAGTGACGATGGTGCTTTCGTGGCGTTTTGTAAACAGACGGCGTCAAAAATTGCGCACGGGAGCTAGCAGCCTTCCGTGACTATCATGCCATTTTAAAGACGTGTGCAAATGGCCTAAGTCTAATACACAGGTTGCAACAAGGAACTATATTAGGCTGCCAATTAAAGAAACAAAATATTACTCTGAAGGAGGGGTGTTGGGGGGAATAGGTGGCTGCTGTGTGGTTTGTACTGGGAAAATCCAAATTTTCCCACTCACATTGCAACCATCCAGGCTTTGCTGTGATTTTTCTCCAAATTTTATAGCAAAGCAGATTTGGGAAAGATGCAGAAAAGACTAGCAAAACTGAGAAGGTGCATGGAAGTACTCTGATGCTGTGAAGAAAGGGGAGACCCTGCTTCACAACAGCATTGCATCTAGTGCCGATAACCAGCATGGAAAAGGCTGGTGTCATAAAAATATCCTTTTTGTTTGTTTTCCCCCCTGAGCAGGGGATATTCCAGGACACTTGCCAGTGGAAATTTGCACACATTTACTTGGGAACAAAGGAGGTTGATCTCAGAGGGTCAGTTCAGAAGCAAAACTGAATTATTCAAGAAAGCTTTTTACTCAGATAGGAGGGCTGTACTGTAAGGAAGTGGTCTGAAAGGGATCCATCAGTAAAGGGACATAGAGGGCTCATAGACTCTACTACTATTACTGTAAGTATGATCCTACTCAGTACTTCCTGTGTTGTTTATTATGTCAGTCTTCGAATTGCTTATGCCCTGCTTCAGAATTTCTTCAGCTCTGTATTGGATTTCTGTTGTTTTTAAATTTTTGCAAATTTGCTGCAGGGCTTTTTTTCAGCTGGAACTCAGTGGAACCAAGTTCTGGCACCACTTGAAAATAGTCATGTGTCTGGTGGCCCCGCCCTCCTGATCTCCAGACAGAGATCAGTTCCCCTCATTTCCCTCTTGAGAGTTCCACCACCTCTTTACCCAGAAAAAATACCCTATATTATATGTTTATTGAAATGTACTTGAAATGGACCGCAATAACTCACACTGTGTAATCCATCTTGAGTCTCAGCAAGAAAGGCAGACTATGAATGAATGAATGAATGAATGAATCATAGCAAACTGATTATCTGAACTGGCACCAGTATGCGAACTGTGGTTAGGGTGTACGAACCAGAAACTGAAGATAGCTTCTGAAGCCTTTACAACTCAGATTTTACCAAAAAATTGTCCCTGTCCCCAGAATAGGACAAACGAAAGGGCAAAGAAGAACATCACTGTGGAAGGAAGTTTCAAAGTGGTGGGGAGACCATGGTAACGTCCACCAAAGACGGTACCTGGAGCAGGACCTCATTGGCCACTCCAAAGAGTTTCTGCGTCTGGGCTGGGAAAGAGTTTGGCTTCATTCATGATTCCCTGGCTCTGCAGTGCGCATTGCAGGAAGAGATTGGAGGGTAGTTGGGGGGCAGGGGGCAGTCTGCATCCAGGAATGACTCTTGCTGTTATGCCTCTAGTTTTGACAAACCATCTTGTCTACAGGCAATACTTTCCCAGCAAGGATGATCACAGGGGTACGTATTTTTGCCAGGGATTCCAGACTAGCTAGACAGAATCTTTATCAGTTCCTTGATTTTTTTAAAAAAAAGTCTTCTCAAGGGGCCTCTTCCTAAGGGACAGGCAAGTTTCCCTGGGGAGAGAGTTCCAAAGTTTTGGTGCCACAGTTGAGAAGGCCATTCCCCAGATTGCCACCCACCTAATCTCAAAAGTTCCCTGACCCTTGGGGGAGGGCTGCCCTGTGCAATATTTATTGGGGTTTGGAGATTGGTGTTGCTAGAGCTGCCACCTCCAAATTGGGAAATTCTTGGAGATTTTGGGGGTGAATCCTAGAGACGGCAGGGTGTGGGGAGGGGAGGGACATTAGAGTGGTATTATGCCATAGAGGCCACCCTCTAAAGCAGCCATTTTCTCCAGGGGAACTGAACTCTGTGGCCTAGAGATCCGTTGTAACTCCAGGAGATCTCCAGCCACCACCTGAAGGTTAGCAACTCTACTAGGCTTGCAAATAAGAAAACAGACAATATTCTAGATTGACTACAGGTAGAGGACAGTATTAAGGGAGTATTTTAACACATTGTAGAGGAAGTGAAAGGGCACACATGACTCACACACTCTTGGCCAAAAACTATTACACATTCCTTTGTGAACAATCGTACTGTATCGTGCAAACGACACACTATTAAAGAAATGATCTACAAGCTCCAAACAACTTCAAATATATTTAAAAAAAATTCCTGAGTCCTGATGTTGGACTTGGTTCCTCCTGACTCAGATGAATTAGACCAAACCTGGCAGGAACCTGAAAGCAGTCTTAACTGCTGATACTGTGATAATCTAGATCCAGAGGAGTTAGCCGTGTTAGTCTGTAGTAGCAAAAATAGAAAAAAGTCCAGTAGCACCTTTAAGACTAACCAACTTTACTCTAGCATAAGCTTTCAAGAATCACAGTTGTCTTCTTCAAATGCAAGAATGCATCTGAAGAAGAGAACTGTGATTCTCGAAAGCTTAGGCTACAGTATAGTTGGTTAGTCTTAAAGGTGCTACTGGACTTTTTTCTATTTGTGATAATCTATACTGAATTAGATGCCTGAGACGTGTGACCAGTTGACTGGCCAAGGTGCAGCCACGTGGCTTTAGTGAGAAGGGAATGAGAACAAAGAGAAGCAAGCAACCTACTTAGGAAGTTATTTCAGGCTCCAAGGTACAAATGGTGAGCGTTCCACTGAGAGCTTGGCGCAGGTGGCTCGCATTGCCCTTTGCCTTAACAGTCCTGCTTGCTCATCTGAAATCCAGCAGGCACAGAGGATCCCCGAAAGTCATGAGCTCCAAAAGCAAATTAGAGCATTAAGTTCTTTAACTTGCCAGAAACATTGCCATTGCCACAGGAGCTTGGAGACATGATAGATGCAGTCTCCTCCCTTCACTTCTCCCCTGCTGCCATAATCTGGCCCTCAGCTCTGGAGTGCCTTGTTGGCCCCATCCAACCCAGTCCAAGGAGAATCCAAACCCATCTTTGAGCTTCCCTCTCAGTTCACTGCTGTTTTCCCACTAAAAACCCAAAGTGACATTGTTGTGGTCTGGTTGACAGGGAAGGTCAACTGTCCCCAAGTCCCCAGTGGGTGTAGCAGTGAAGTGGTCGCCTCACAGGGAAAGAGAGACGGAGCAGAAACGTGGTCTGCATTAGGGTGGCTGTATGTAGAACCTGTTCCAGGCAAGGCTAGAGTAAATCGGGTTCCTCAAGGAGCTGGGAACAGGAATCCCTACATGAACCCAGTGCTAGTGGCTGGAACTGAAGGGCCAGCTTTTTCTCGGCTAGACAGAAGCGGCTAACGGGAGCTGTTGGTGGCTGAGCCTTCCAGGTAGCCTGGTTATGGTCTAGATCCTGCCAAGGTTTAAAACAGCCCTTCTTCCTCCCGAGATGTGCTGTAACGAGCAGGCTGTGGGCCTGCTCATTATAGCACATCTTATCATGCGTTCCTTCTCTGGGTCCATGCCTCCACCCTGGTCCTCCTCTAACTCCATTCCCAACAGTAGCTTCTGATATCCATATCAGAAGCTACTGTTTGCATCTACTCCCCGCTCACCTCTCCACCTATATATCTGACCAGTTTCTTCTTGCCCTCCATGCATCTGATGAAGAGAACTGTGATTCTCGAAAGCTTATGCTACAGTAAAGTTGGTTAGTCTTAAAGGTGCTACTGGACTCTTTTCCTTTCCCAAAGTACATGTATGTTTTATGGGGGAAGGATTAAAAACACCAGTATGAATAGTTGGCTTTAAGGTTATCTGGTTGGTCTTTAAGGTGTTATTGGACCTCGATTCGACTATTCGACTATTGGACCTCACTATTTGACCATAGACCAACACGGCTACCCACCTGAAACTTTTTGTATAATAAACAAAACAGCTTGTACAATAACTCAATTTTTGTTTTGTTTTTTTAAAAAAAGGTTAAGAATTCACCCGAGTGGCTGTGCAGTTCACATCAAAATCAAAGCTGAAATTCTTGCATCGTCTCAGAATGCAAGGGAAAGCAAACCTGAAACCGTTCTTAACTTCTGCTTCATTTACCAGCAAACATTCACTGCGCAGCGTCTCAGTTCTCTTTTTTTTGACATGTGAAAGATGAAAGTATTTACATATGATCTGTCAGCTTTTCAGTGGTTTGGGTTACTTTGAAGTAGACATAGTAATGTTTAAGCAGAAAGAAAAATATTGTGTAGCATCATTCTAATGAAATCCCTGAAGGAAGGAAATTAAATGTAAATATTACTGGAAGGAATAGTGATGCCAACCCCCAGGTGGGGCCTGGAGATCTCCCAGAATTCCAACCAATCTCCAGAGTGCAGTGATCAGACCCATGGAGGAAATGGCTGCATTTGAGGGTATGCTCTCTATGACATTATACCCTGCTGAGGTCCCTCTTATCCCCCAACCCTGCCCTCCGCAGGCTCCACCCCCAAATCTTCAGGGATTTCCCAACCTAGAGTTGGCAACCCTAGGAAGAAGTATTCATCATTCTTATTTGGTTGTTAGAAACATTTCAATAACATATCAAAAAGTAAAGTTAAACAATATATACTTTTCTTACATTGTTTTAAAAATATTTTAAATATTTTTTAATTTTTAAATATTTACAAGCATCATCCGAATAAAAATAATGTATATATAAAGCTTTGAATCTGTCTGAATATATCCACATTGGATTGATATTTTCCTTCATAAAATATTTTCATTAAGTATTTCTATTCAAATCTTTCCATTCAAGCATTTATCACTTTCGCGACATTAACAGTGCAATCCTAATCAATGAGTTTAGACTGCAGTAACTCTGTTTAGGATTGCATTGTCTAATGAATATGGGATACTTTTAAAATTTGGTTAGCTAAATGCAAGTCAAAATAAAAGTGCTAAATCAGACCACTATACTCAAGGCATTGAATTTTTTTTTAAAACCAAAACCCCAGATTTCTGGAAATTGTTTCCATATCAAAGCAGTAGGATATACATTTTACAAATAATTTCTATGTAAATTAACACTTACTTTTTCTAGGGAGTACAGTTGATTCACATGGAGGCTGATCACATACTTCCAGGTCCTGAGTGCGTGGCTGCATTCAGATGACCCAAGAAACCCCAGTTTCACATCCTCAGGCTTGGAAATCCTCCCTGCTCCTTTCACGTGGCTAGAAAAAGCCACAATTTGTCTTGAGGTTTGAATGGGATGAAATGACAAATGGCAGTTTTGTTTCTCGCTTGTCACAATGCATAATTCAGAACCATGTTGTAATCCTGGGTTGTTCGTTCACCTGAACACAGCCAGTACCTTTGACTGTTTAATTACTTGGTACATTTTTGTCCCATCCTTCCTTTGAGTTCAGGGTGGTGTGCATCGTTCTTCCATTTTATCCTCACAGCAACCCTGTGAGGGAAGTTACCCTGAGAAAGAGTGACTGGCCCAAGGGCACCAAAGCACACTTCTTTGGCCAGTGGCAGTGGGGATTTGAACCTGGATCTCCCAGATCCCTCTTTGACACTGTAACCGCTAAACCACTGCAAGCCCCTTGGTGGCTGCCCATTGGCTGGGGAAGGTGGGCAGAGGTAGGCAAGGAGCCTGTCAGAGACACTTGCCTGCTGTCACTTCTCACAGAGGAGCTGCTGATAACCTTCTACAGAACCGCAGAGTTTTCCTGAAGACAGGCAGAAAACCACCAGACATTGCAGGAGTCCTCCTGGCATCTATAGAAATTAATGCCTGTGGAAGCTTTGCAGACTATTATTTATTTTATGCCTATCCTGTTCTCATTTGCAAGTGTAATCCAGTTTTGCTGCATTGTATGTATTGCACTGTTTTATTGCACTTCGAAATGTTTGTACTTTGCCTTGAGCCTCCCTTGAAATAAGGGAAGTTAATTAAATAAAATTTCGCCCCTTCTCTATGTATAGTCAATAGATTGGCATGTACTCAGTGTATGTGGCATTCTTCAGTGGGCTGGCTGCACCCAGCAGCTGAGCCTTGCAGCCTGTCCTGAGAAAGAATGGTGGGAAAGCTGATTCAAAGACCTTCTATTGTGTAATTGCCGAATTCCAGGGCTGAAACAAGGAGAGTTTGCAGCATCCTAAGTACAAGCCAGGGCTCTGTGAGCCCTTGTTAGGTACTGGATGTACTGCTAAATACTTGTCATTTGTGTTATATACACACACACACAGAGCTGTTTGTGCACCCTTGTGGAAACTGAACAGAATTGTACATTTCTTCATGATATATTAAGAAAGAAAAGGCTTTGCTATGACATAACAGCAAGGAGAGTGTAGGCATTGTCACTGAGGAAGTACTATTACTATTTCTTCTGAACTTTTGGGCATTAAAAAAAGTAAATGTTACGTACCTTTCACTCGTCTGTTATTTTCTTTCTTATGGGTGCCCTTAAGAGTGAGACTAGTACTGTTCTCCTAGAACTACCTATATGCATTTATTTTGTTGTTGGTTTTATTGTTTTGTCACCATGGGCTAGACTTCTGTGGTCAAAACTGATGGTGCAATCCTATGTAGAGTTACTCCATTTAAGTCCGTTGACTTCAACGGGCTTAGACTAGGCTAGCCAGCCTCCAGGTGGTGGCTGGAGATCTCCCGGGATTACAACTGATCTCCAGGCAACAGAGATCAGTTCCCCTGGAGAAAATGGCTGCTTTTAAGGGTGAACTCTATGGAATTATACCCCACTGAAGCCCCTCCCCCCAAACCCCACCCTCTTCAGGCTCTGCCCCCCAGATCTCCAGGAATTTGGAGATTGGACCTGGCAACCCTAGCTTAGACTGGAGACTCTGGGATCAGTGTGAGTTATTTGCATAGAGTTTTTTCAGTCTTTTTGGTTTGTAGAATTGTGTCTGGTGTCAAAAAAAATCACTCCAGGGGCCTATTTACCTATCTGTGTCTGTCTTAATTGTAGTACCCCCGCCCCGCCCCCCCGGCAAAGATCCTTGGAGTTATATTTGTAGAGTTCTAGCAAGAGATCATAGCTTTGTCGTCTCCCCCCCTTCCCAGATGACTGTTCCCAGGGTTTTCTAGACAAAGGAGTGTTGTTTAAAAGAGAGCGACATGGATCCTTTTACACAGATCGAACCTGCAAATCAATCTAGCTCAGGCTCTTCAGATTGCATTGACAAGAGAGTTCAGCATTTGCTTCAGTTCTCCCTGAGGATCAAGAGACATCCAAAAGCGATTCTCAAGGACTGGAGGCTTTTCATGCTAGTTCTCGGAATAAAGGTGGTTTATGGACTACGCAGAGAAGACATGGAGAGGTTGCTTGTTTCTAGAACGAAGGGGCCTGGAGGCTGTTTAGAACAAATAACTTGTCCTGAACCAGGAGGTTCATGGGACTCCCCCATCCCCCAGGTGTCTGGTGGGGTGTAGCATACCCAGGGAAAGGCCCAGGCAAGAAGTGCTGGACATGATGCTTTTTAGTCGATGGAATCAGTAGTGGGTGCTGCCAGGCCTCATCTTTTAAAAACAACAAGGGAGATCTTTTCCTCCCTTCCAAAGGGGAGCATTCTGTAGCTCTTACCCCAAATAAATTGGTAATGAATGCACGATCCCCAAAAGATCGGGAGCAATAATAAAGCTGGGAAGGGAATGTGTTGTTTAAAGCCATCACTCTCGGGCTAAATGCAACTCTGCAGACAGTGGTGATATACAGATGGGCTGGGAGCAAACTGCCTTCCTTCATGCCCAGGTCCACACAGTTCGACTGAGGGCCAAGCTACAAGTGACGAATGACACTTGAACGGCAAGTGAACAGACTCACGTAGTGATCAAGTGGAGCGCAAGTGAACAGGGAGGAATAGATGCGAGTCTGTTCACTTGCCGTTCAAGTGTCATTCGTCACTTGTCGCTTGGCCCTGATGGTATCCTTAACGGACAATCTTTTCTCTTGGAACCCAGTTCTGAGTGCTTGAACAACTCCTCTGCCAAAGTCAGGATTTGGGAGCTAGTTTTCTGGCTCACTTACTATCCCCAAATCCATCAGAGATATTTTTCAGGCACGGAGACTGGGCTTCAAAGTATTTTCAGAGTCCATTTTCAGAGCATAGTGACCCGCAGAGCATAGACTAATCATCTTCATCAGTGCAGAGTTTTTAATTTCACCAGATTTGGCTCTCATTTGACTTTCCACATGGTTCTTGGGGAGATTTCCCTACCTTCTGTGTTCATGTAGACTTGTTGAGGTGAACATCATATCTCCCCTGCCTCATGTAAAAGGTGCTCAAAGCCTAGTAACACTTTTTGACTAAGTTCAGAATGGTTTTTTAAAAAAAAGATTATTCTGCAGATCTTAGTTTAGGACAGAAATTGTTCTGGGTGGCTGAGGGAGCGCTGATTTTTTTTGGCCTGATCTAAAACATATTGTATTTATTTATTTAATTTATAGTCCACTGTCCCCACAAGTGGGCTCAGAGCAGATTTACATCATAAATACATAAAACAATTAAGAATAATTAAAAACTTTGGAAACAATCATACACAGCGTTAGGTATAGTCAGGGCTGTATCTTAGGTTGCCAGCACCCAGGGCAATCCAATTCCGGCAGCGCCCCTGTCCCTACACGCGTGCGTGCTTCACGTGCGTGCGTGCTCCCAGGAATGCGTGATGACATCACTTCTGTGACATCGTCACGCAGGGCACCCCCGGGAGTGTGCCCGCCATTCCGGCTGCTGC
Source organism: Eublepharis macularius (assembly GCF_028583425.1). NCBI lineage: Eukaryota > Metazoa > Chordata > Lepidosauria > Squamata > Eublepharidae > Eublepharis > Eublepharis macularius. The sequence goes on along the minus strand of NC_072801.1, from coordinate 29,214,652 downwards.
GGATCTCCCAGCCCTCCTGAGCAGCTGCCTGTGCTGCCACTGGATGGCCGGGGGCACGCAGCAAGCCAGCCACCCGTCAGTGCGGCAGGCACCCAGAGCAGAGCGGGTGGCCTCCCAGCCCTCCCACGCAGCCACCTGTGCTGCCACTGGAGGGCCAGGAGTGCTCCTGGCCAGCAGCCACTCCGGTGCCCTCTGTTTGGCAGCGCCCAGGGCAAGTGACCCCCTCTGTCCCCCTAGATCCGGCCCTGGGTACAGTATTAAACATAAAGAGCATCTCATATTGCACCCTACACCTCAGCACTTGGAGCTCACAAGCCACAGGCCATGGCTCAGTGGTAGAGCCTCTGCTTGGCATGCAGAATGTCCAATCCCTGGCATTCCCAGTTTAAAAGAGCAGGGAGTAGGCGATGTGAAAGACCGCTGCCTGACACCCCAGAGAACTGCTGCCAGTCTGACTGATGGTGTGATTCAGGTTAAGGCAGTTTCGTGTGCTCACATGTTCAGTATTAAATCTCCCTGCAATCAAATGGGGCTTGCTTCTTGCTTAAAGCAGAGAATCTTTGTTGATGGTTTAGCCTGTTGATTCTTTTCCTCAGTAGTCATTGAAGTCACTTTCTTACTTTGAGCAGAAGTTAAATGCAAAAACTCAAGGGGAACTCCTAATTCATTGCTTGTGGTTTTGCCTGGCAAGGAGCTGCCGTGGATCTGGTGGCAGAGGCTGCCGTAAGCGATGGCACGTTCTGGGCTGAATGAACATACTGGCTTCCATTAACGGGCAGATAATTTTGGAACTGAAAGATAAGATTCTGCTGCAGGCCAGGGCCAGGGCATTTTTATTCCTGGCATCCACATGGGCCCTTTCCACACTGCTTACCTCCTGCCAGAACGTTGCGAAATATTGCACAAAAACCGTGGAAGATAGCGTCTTCTCGCGAGAGTTTTGCACAACATCGCACAAAACTCTCGTGAGAAGATGCTATCTTCCGCGGTTTTTGCATGATATTTCGCGACGTTCTGGCAGGAGGTAAGCAGTGTGAAAAGGGCCCTGGTGGAACTCTCTGTCTGCTGAAATCAGGGCCCAGGAGGTTTTACTATCCTTCTGCTGGGCCTGCAAGACAGAGATGTTCTTCCAGGCATATGGTTGAGGTCAGAACTGGGTGAGCTTCTTTTGTTGCTCTCCTGCTGAGCGGCCACATAACTTTGCATCATCCCATTTATTTATTTATTGTACTGAGAAAATTTCAATACTCTTTTATCCTAAACATTCTTAAAAATAGTCACCATACCAAGGTTATCACCTGAATTCGCACCCAGCCTCCAATCGCCACTGCACAAGTGCTGGCAGAAATAAACCTTCATCATCAACACTGGGAAAATGTTTTTGTTTCAATAGTTATGTTCTGCTGTTCTTGCCATCAACAGCAGCATCATAACATAATGGCAGATCATTCCTTTTATATTTTATCCCTGATGTACAAGCCAAAGGCCCTTCCAGGTAGGATGGTTTTCTGTAATCCGTGGAGCAGGCAGGGGCTCATAAGGTAAGGAAGATATTTCCCAAAAGACCTTCTCAAAAGTTAACAACATGCTGGGTATAGGGTTGTCAGCTTCCTGTTGGTGATGAGATTTCACGGAATTACAACTGATCTCCTGCTGACAGAGATAAGTTCCCCTGGAGGAAGAGGTAGCTTTGGAGGATGGCCTCTATGGCATTATACCCCACTGAGGTCCTTCCCATCCTCAAACCCTGCCTTCCTCCAAATCTCCAGGAATTTCCCAAACTGGAGCTGGCAACCCCAGGTGGGTGCCTCTTTGTGCTGTTTCTAGGAGTCAGTTAGTAGCTCCATTTTGGACCAAGGTATGGGCCATATTTATGTTGCCCTTCTTATTATTCTCTGATGAAGACAACTAGCCATTTGAAATAAACTGAGATCTATATACTGCAGCAAATGTGTCTCCTTCACTTTTTGGATTTTTGCCTTTCTCTGTTTTATGGATATCCATGTATGGCTACGTTTCTAAATGCCAAACCTGGAAGACTATTTGTCCCACTGCAACAAGTGCAGGAAGTAGAATTCCTGGCTTTATAAAAGGCCAGTGTGCCTGTACCGCCAGACATGGTGGAGCGTGCCCTCAAGTCACAGCTGATGTACGGCGACCCCTGGTGGGGTTTTCATGGCAAGAGAATAACAGAGGTGGTTTGCCATTGCCTGCCTCTGCAACCCTAGTTTTCATTGGTGGTCTCCCATCCAGTTACTAACCACGGCTGACTCTGCTTAGCTTCTGAGATCTGATGAGATCAGACTCACCTGGGCTATCCAGGTCAGGATGCCCCTCCCCCCAAGCCATAGTGTTGCAAAAATAACAGGTCCATTTGAACTGGTACAGTTTGCCCAAATAACTAACCAGAGAACGTTAGAAGAAGAAAAGCTTTATTCTGGGAATAAAGGAGTACAGAGTATAGGTGCACCCCAAAATGGCAGGGAGGACCTTTTATACCTTGCTTTTCTGATGCAAAGCCCATTCTCCTGCTGAAGCAATGCCCACCCTCTTCTTCGTCTGCTTGTCAGCTCCAAGTAGAATTTTTCTGCTTTCCTGTTTTCTGTGGTCTTGCTGGCTCAGCCATTCCCTGAATACTGAAGGCCGAGCAAGCTAGCTACTTTGCATTGCATGCTGGTAATATGACTTTTCCCTGGCTCGTTTTGCTCACAGTTGAGTATCTTGTTTGGTTCTGTAATTTTCATTACAGGAATTCCCAGAATGATTTTCTCCTCATAGCATCTGAAAAAATGAGCTCTGGCTCGGAAAAGCGCATACTGGAATAAAAGTTGTTAGTCTTTAAGGTGCCACTGGACGTTTGTTTTCCTTTTGCTACAATAGACGAACATAGCGACCCCTCTGCAAAGCAATCATCTTGCCTTTTTGGCCTCAGCTCGGGCAAATCTGATAGCTGAGTTTTGAAACCCTTTCTCTTCTTCAGTGCGCTGTTGAAATGGCTGCTGGCAGATGCCTCCAGAACTTTGGTTCCCAGTTTTTTAACACACAGCAACCTGAGTAGGTCAGACTAGCCCTAAGTTTGTCAGCACAGAAGCTAAGCAGGATTAGTCCTGGTTAGTACTTGAATGAGAGACCACCAAGGAAGACCAGGGTTGATATGCAGAGGAAGGCGATGGCCAACCACCTCTGCTCCTCTATTGCCTCAAAGACCCCATGAGGGGTTGCCGGAGGTCAGCTGCGACTTGACAGCACACACACACACACACAACACGCAGTTATCCCTTGCAGTGCAGAATGTGTGTATGTAGTGGGGGGGGGACCTCGTTGTATATAATAACTTTGCTTATATACTGCTCATCTAGACAGATCAGTCCCCCACTCAAAGTGGTGAACAACATTAGTGTTGTTATTAAATATATTATATATGATTTATATGAACAGGTCTGTCCTAAGCCTTGGACCTTTAGGAAGATAACATCCTTCAGAATATTCCACTTTAAAAAATAAAACCGGTCCCACTTAGTACAGAAGTTTTGTCTATACCAAGTTATTCCTCAGAGTAGCATAACTCATAAAGGGCCCAGTAACATCAGTGTTCATGGTGGACAGCAAGATGGATACAGCTGGAGCATTGGAAGGAGTCTGATTTTGGAATGTTAGAGGCCTGCAATAACCAGAGGCTGACGTGTTCTTGCATGGCAGGAAGCAAGGAAGAGCAGTTATGGAAGGAACCAGTAGAGTTTATGGTGCCACCTGGTCACTGTGTTGGAAAATATATGAAGTGAAACATATAACCAGCTAGGAGAAGGCAAGCTGGTGTTATAGAACTGGTGGCATCTGAAGAAATTAGCTCTGTTTTGTGAAAGCTCATGATGGAAATAATGCTGTTGGTCTTTAAGGTGCCTCTGAATTTCTGTTTTGTTTTGATAAAACTGATCTATCCTCTTGTTAAAAAGATTTGGCTGCAGTTATCTACCCACAGGTGGCATCCAGGTTCAATTACTGCAGTGTACCCTATAGAGAATCTCCTGGGAAAAGGTTGAATTAGTACAAATGCCAGATTATGGCGGGGTGGGGGGTGGGAGTGTCAGCTGAACTATGCCAATTCTAGAAAAACTTCATTCTGCCTCTATGCTTGTGTGTGCTGGTCATGGTGTTGATAGCCCTAAATAATCTGGGGCCAGGATACTGCCCTCTTCTGTTTATTCCTGCCCAATAAGAAAGACCTCTTGGACAGGGCCTTCTTCCGGTTCCAAGGGAGCAGCAGTAGTGGCCCATGTCTGGAATTTCCTCTGGTGGACGTTCATCTGGTACACGGCCTTGCTAGTTTTAGGCACCAGTCCTGAATATTCCTTTTTGCTATGGTTTTCAACTGAAGGGTTTTATAGGTAGTAACTGACTGAGGTTTAACTAATCTAGAGGGCTAATTAATTTTTGCTGAACTGTGTTTTTGTTTCCATCCCTCTGAACTTGTATGGTTCTAGACTGTGGGATATTTAAAAAATGCTCAGTTTGTTACCAGTCTTCCAAAATGGTCGATTTTCAATGTAATGGACCCAGATCCAACGTGGCTATTGGAGCTGAACAGCCTCTTGCCCATTTCCTCAAGTGCCAAAACTTCGTAGAAGATGGCTTAGCATCCTGTTCAAACCTTGGCGCACTCCAACCCCATTAGAGATTCTGAGGCTGTCTTTCTGCAGCTTTTTTTCTGCTCACTCACCAAGCAACAAACCCGAAGTGACCTCTGTGGAAGCAAAAAGTTACAGGGAGGAAAATGATTCTCTTCCTTTCTGTGCCGCAATGATCTTTCTTCTTTTTTTAAGCACACGAAACTGAATTTGCACTTTTTAGTAACAGTGAAGTGCCAAAGTTTCTAGAGCACATGAGAGCTTTTTAAAAGGCCCTGTTCATTCTGGCCAGAAAATTTCTCTCCTGTTTCCTCCCATAAGATTAGAAGGGATGCCTTTTCTTTCTAATGTGACTGGAGATGAGTATGTCTCTGTCTGCTCGGGCTTTTCTACATGATGGCATCAGAAGAGCCCTGCTAAATCAGGCCAAGGGTCTATCTAGTTCAGCATCATTTCCCACAGTGCCAGACAAATGCCCAAACTTCTCTCTCTTGTTGCCCCTCCCCCAAATCCTAGTACACCACATCTGGGTAATAACAAATTCCGTACCCATTGGGTATCCACGCTTTTGTCCATTCTAAGAGTCTTTCTACATGAGTCATCTTACATAAGGACACTCAAGTGCTCTGTCAATTTCACCTCCCCTTTGGGGAGGCAAGATGAAATTAACAAACCCTCCCCTCTGTATAGAGAGGTGAAATCGACTAAACTATGCTTCAGGCTAACATTGCATCTCCCTACACTTGAGTGTCCTTGTATAAGATGTCTTGTATAGAGAGACTGAATCTACTGCTCATCTACTTCATTGAGTGCCCCCAAGTTCTAGTCCTGTAAGAGGGAGAAACGTTCTCTCCCTCTACCCCATCATAAACCCTTGGGACATCTTCTTTCTTTAAGCAAGGGGGTGGGGGTGAAACCTTCCTTGGACTTCCGGCTCCCTCACAGTGCCAAGAACAGCTCAGGGGACAAAGAATCTTGTGTGGTCTCTTGTGCTTGACCTGACTCCAATATTTCACCTCTCCTGGGTCAAGTCTGCTCTGATCTAAAACTGGCCCTGGCAAGGCAAAAGCATATGTACTATAACTGCACATGCCCAGCACCCCATTTTAATTCTGCTGCTATCCACAGCCCCCTTTAAACAGGCACTGGTTGCATGCAGAATAGCATGGGCAACTGCTTTGCCTCTCTACTGTGACATTTCAGTCAGGCCTGTCAGTGACAAAGTTTACCCCTTTGGGGGCTCTTCTCATGATGGCATAGGGGAGGATCAGGAACTGTGCTGGCTGGTTGGGATGCACATCTCTTGGCAAGATCAGGATCTTTGAGAGGCATCTGGGTCTTCGTGGTGGGGCGCTCCACGGTGATGTAGGAGGCCAGAACAGAGACACCGGGGCTACATGCGGGAGAGGTTGGGTCTAATTAAGCTCCAAGCACAGGGAAAGCTCTTAGCAGCACCATCATTGTATTCAAGTTGTGCCTAGCACTCCCTTCAGTGGGAGAGGATTCAGTGGTTCTGGCAGGTGGTTGTGGCCCAGCAGGCTGAGAAAAAGCACCAGAGGTGCTAGGGGCAGAGACAAAATCAGGATGTGCAATGAAGGCTGCAGGCTAGTCCTGGGCCGGGGGGGGTGGGGGTTGAATGTTTAAAGCCCAGGAAGCACACAGACTTTATGGCTGTCTGAGGAAGACATGTGGCAGCCTCAGCTTACCAAGGCTCAGGGCCAAGCTACAAGTGACGAATGACACTTGAACAGCAAGTGAACAGACTCACATGTATTCCTCCCTGTGATTGAGCGGAGGACAAGTGAACAGGGAGGAATACAAGTGAGTCTGTTCACTTGCTGTTCAAGTGTCATTCGTCACTTGTAGCTTGGCCCCCAGTTGCCAGATCTGAAGAGGCTGGATGAAGTGTTGATACCCTGACAGGCAAGAAGGAGACAGGCACAAGGCTTTTAGGAAAGGAGATCATCTCCTTGGGGAGGCGGACTCTGAGCAAAACTCTGCATTCCTGAGGCTTTCAGGAGAGCAGCATAGGGGCAGGCGGAAACACAACTGGGGAGTCCAGCAAATGTCCTTTCTCCCTCACACCAGCTCTCCAGTTCTCCGCCTGCCAAAGGAGAATGTTGGCAATCTACAGGTGACTTCCACTCTCTGTTTGCAGGGGGATGAACAAGACTCTTTGAGAAGAGCACTGAGCACTGTCAGTAGGACCTAAACAAGAAATGCTGATTGAGATACAATATCATTTTTAGTTTGTTGTGTGCAAACAGCTCTCAGCCTGCCATGTTACAACCCCCCCCCCCCCCCGCTGCGTGACATAGCCTTTTACTCCACATCCATCCTGTTCAATGATGTTGCTAGGCAAGGAAGCGTCCATGCAAGCCACTGGATCTTGTGTTCGGTGGCAGTAAAACAGGAATGGGGGAGGGGGGCTGCTCTGAATTATTTAGGGGCAGGTGACTTGCTTCTGCTTTCGTTCACCTGACTGGCTGGATCGGAAGATAATATTTCATATTCCTAATGATTCACTAGATGCACGTGCGCATGCAGGGTGTGTGTGTGTGCATTCAGGATCTTTGAGGCAGTGAATCTGCAAAGGCACTCAGCGTCCCCTCGTGGGATAAATGATTAAAGAGCACCTTGAGATGCTCGCTCGCTCTTGGCATAAGCATTGATTTCCTTGTTTGCTTCTCTCTCCTGGCAGGACCCTGATAGAAAATCATTCCTCTTCATTAGGATGTGGACAAGAACAATTTTTGCAGAATTGATGTGCTGGGATCCATTGTTGTTTCTAGTAGTTCTCGGTTTCACCCTTGTCCGGGAAGCGACAGACTCAAGGTCTGTCTTGTCCAATATGGCTGATGAAGAAGGTGGCAAGTTTTTACGAAAGGCTGTTGGAATTGGTACTCTGCAGGGAGATGCTGCAAAACAAGAAAATGGGTCAGCATGCTGGCTGGTGTGGGAGAGAAGTCAGAGCAAAAGGACATACGTTAATCAGAGGGGAGCTTTTTTGGGAAACTGCCTCTTCAAAATGCGGCACTCAGCAAATGTAAGGAATGAAACGGGAAGACAGAAGGAGAACCCAGCAGAACTATTTCTGGGACGATGCATGGAAATTTGGAATATATATATGGAGTTTTTGCAGGAGCAGGAAGGAAAGAGCCTGGCAACCTTGGGAAAGAACCCACTCCCCCAAAGGAGACTGGTACCCCTATTAAAGGATCCACATGTGGTATCCAGTCTGCATTGAGCTAAGCCTGCCAGTCTTTTTGACCCACTAAGTTGAATGCAGCCCACAAGAATCTCCACCTGATTTTGGCTGCCTAGATAGGGATCTGATCCAGCACCAAATTTCTCCAGTGGTGCAACAGCAGAAATGTAATCACAAATGAAAGGTTCAAGAACAATTTCTGGGGGGGGGGGGCAGGACAGGTGGCACACCCCCAGTTGCCCAAGATGGCTGTTGGTGATCCAGAGACTCAGCTCGTGACAATTCTGTGTCCCTCAGGGCCATTCCATTTGAAATGTTACATTGGAAAGCTGTCGTCAGAATTTTGTTAGTGGGTTGGAACAGGCCTTTTTTGGCCTATGTTAGAAATAGAGAACCAGCTATAGTTTGGGGAAAAGAAATCTTCCAAAAGCTCTCTCTGTCCCTGCAGAATAAAGTTGCATTTCCTGGGAAGATCTCACCCTCTGTGACAGGGAATAGATAAGGCCATAAAAGTTGTTAATTGTTTGGGACCTTTGAAGAGTCCTCTGTCCTTTTGCATATAAATCACCAAAACAGCAAAGGTAATGAGGACCAGGGCAAACAGCAAACAGCTTGTCTCTGGGGACAACAGGATATCCCAAACCTATGGCTAGTGTGATGTGAACATTCCTTTGTAATTTACAAACGCATATCAAAGATGCAGTCTATCTTAGAGGTAAAGGATGTATAGATTTGTGTTTACATGAAAGACCCTCAACGGAACTGTCTTTCAAGAACAAAGACAACGTAATTGATTAGGATGTTAATGAAACAAGCCTTTGTTATCTCCCTATAAAAGAGGGACAACCAGATACTTGGGAACCTTCTCTTGTTAGAGGACAGAGACGTCACAGGTCTCTGCTCTCTGCAATGGGGGGGGGGTCTCAAGGGCTCTTGATTGGGGGGGGGAAAGGTATCTTAATTGTTTTGTATTATTGTTACGTCTAACTAATGATTTTGTACTCTGTATCTATCTCTGTAGTGTTCTAGTGTTCAGCAGAGATGAGGCCCTGAACTGGTGCCTTGTTTCTCTGCTTGTATTCTCTTTTGCCTTTTTAAATAAAATCTTCCAGTCTTGCTTAAGACCTTTTTGCTGCTGGCACATTATTCTTAGCAGAGACATCAGTTTAGTACTAGGGAAAGATCAAGTGAGGTTGCACTCTTTACATGCCTACGGTAAGAGGCAAACCCAAGCAATGAACCGGCAGCAACTGGTGGACTAGTCCCCGGTTGCAGACCGACAATTTCTACAACAAAAGCCTTAATAAGGTCTTAACATTTTAAGAGTAAAAAGTAGCTCCAGGCTCAATTCAGATTGAAGCCACAAAGATGTGTATGTGTGCAGTGGTTTAGGGTGCTATTTGTCCCCTCCCTCCTGCTATTGTCAACCATAAAGGGCAGACACCCACACATCTGTCTTTTCCCCACCTTTGGGGGGATTTTCTATTGGGTAAGGTGTGGGGGGTCCTGACTTAAGATAGCCCAGGCAAGCCTGCTCTCTTTAGATCTTGGTACTTAATCAGGGTTGGCCTGGGTTAGTAATTGGATGGAAATCTCCAAGGAAGACCAGACTATGTAGAGGCAGGCAATGGCAAACCACCTCTCTTGTCTTGAAAACCCCTGCAGGGGTCACCGTAATGACACGACAGCACTTTCCACCACTACCAAGGTGCTAACTGTGATACAGATCCCCAGTGTAAAGATGCCCCTATTAGTTAACTGGTGGTCAAATGGTTGATCCCAGTCCTCTAATTCCATTAATGCAGAAGGCTCTTCCACACAGCAGAAGGCTCCTTGCGCTGGAGGAAAGCTCTACTGAGAGCAGAAGAGATCTGCAGGCTCCAACCTGCGGTCTTCACCAACTCTGCAGGTCATTATCCCCACCCCCCTTTTAAATTGACCCTGCCGATGAAGCTTTGTCTATCAAGCACAAAAAATGTCAATAAGGGCTGCTTTCAGTCTGGACCTAGCATGTAGAAATGCTTATTTTTGCAGTCTTTTGTAGTCCAAATGAACCATGGCCTCAGTACCTGGAAGCTAATAATTCTGTAGCAACGGAATGGGTCAGTGGCCACCGTTTCACATCTGGCTGAACATTCATTTTCTGAGAGCGGAAACTACAGCTTGACTATTTTAACACAAAGATGCTGTGAGTTGCGCCCAAAAGGTGTGGCTCCGGCTTCTCTGTTCAAACAGTTGGATGCCAGCTCCTTCCTTATCCTGAACGGCCAGGGCTGTAAATAGTTTGAGCACCTGGTAATGCAAAACTGCGTGGGTTTGTCAAGATAAGAACAGTGCTGGGTTTAGCAAGAACAGAAGGATAGGTGGCGGAAACAGTCCCTGCACAGTGCAAATACTTGGACAAGGTCAACAGATTGGGATGATGCCGGGATGCCATTCTCTTTGAATGTTTGCCTTGTTTCAGGTAGTCCCTCTGGCTTTGGTCACAAACTGGGCCCTATTAGGGAACAATCTCCCTGATGCTGAATCTGATTTTGTACTTGCAAGCTTTTCAGAAGCATGCAGGGCCTGACTATTCCAGAGGATTCTTCCTGATACTGCAGAATTTGAGTGCAATGGCACTTTGGAAACTAACAAGATTTTCAGGGCATACCTTAAACACACACACACACACACACGTCTTATCCTTCTGCCGAAACACAGTCAGGGCAGGTGCCACAGAATCGTGAAAACATATTTTGGAAGCAACACAACAATGTCATAAGAGCAGGGGGCAGATAATTCCATGTGCATGTATGTATATATACAAAGAAAAGCATATTTGCTTACAAAGAAGAAGAAGGGAGCTTTGACTCTTGAGAGCTCATACCCTGATCATCTTGTTGGTCTCTAAGGTGCCACTGGACTCAAATCCTGCTGTTCTACTGCAAACCAACATGGCTGCTCACTTGAAACTACCTTCCCAATAACTGATTTTTTGAATCTGGATTCGGGACACTACTAAATTGTAATACTGGTGGGATTGGAATAGTTTTGTTATGGGGGCATTGCTTGAAATGAGATGAGTTTCTTTATTTTGGCATACTTTTAGTGTTACTATAAGTCTTGTTAGGTGCTCTGAACCTATTAGAAAGGTGAAACCAGCTTTTCCACTGATAGAAAAAGGAGTCTCCTTTGATAACCAAAACTCCAGACTGAAAATCAGGAGAACAGCAAGGGGAAAAGCCATGTGTCAAGGATGGCAATTGGATGAGGTTCAGAATCTTACCCAAGAACTTCAAATGAGCACACAAACAAATGTATCTATCCCTCCCCCCAATCCAACCTGATGAAGATTCCTGTGTGACTTGAAAGTTTGCATTGCTCATTCTATACGGTAGAGGTTGTCTCATCTGGCAGTCAGGTGGATGGATGGAACAGGACCAAGCATTGTGCATGCCTGCTGAATAGTTCTTGCCAGTTACTAGTCCACCAGAAAAATGCCTAGCTCCAGAGGATTCCCTTCCCTCAGGAACCAGAGGCAGAACAGGCAGTGTGACCGCCCTGCAAACAAGATGATGAGATGTGGTCGAGGTGGACTGACTCTCTTGTGACTTGCCAGTGCTTGGAAAGAAGCTCTACCTTGGCATGCTGGCAACCTATTTCCATCAAAGGACCATTGCGTAATGATAGGCCTGCCACTTCAACACCACCAAACAAATTAAGGGGAGAGTGCTGTCAGCTCCCTGACAGAGGGGCAGGGCCACGAATGAGGGGTACTTTGAAAGCGAATGATGGGGCATTGCTGCTGCCATGCCAAAAGTGGCAGAGTTGCTCCTTTTAACTGGTGTCACAAGGGTTAACTGGGGACAAAGCAGGAGTCACTCCACAGAGGGTTTTCTTTGGCCCAGGGGCATCTTGTTGCTGACCCCCAGGATAGGATGATCGAAGAGTCTTTCCTCTCCCTGCCAGCATGTAAAGATTCCTTAACCACGGTTCCTGTTTGGATGCAGCCACACTGAGGGAGGAATTCCTTTGCCTCCTCTAAAAAGTGCTTTCCCATCAAGATTGCCACATTCTCCATGTCAGAAATCTATCACAGCCCCTTTCCATTTCCCGCTCTAATCACTTAAATGTACATACTCTTGCTGCCGTCTCTTTGTACGTTTTCCCATGGTGTCAGTCAACAATAGCGGCAAAATTGTTGCCTGCCCCTTTGCAACACAAGTGGGTGACTGACGGGGGGTGTATGGGCTGGGGGAATTGTTTGGTGCCCAGAATGTGCTTCCGTTGGCATCCATGCTGTGGCTGTTTCCTCTAGTCACCCTCCATGAGATAAGTGAGCAAGTGGAACAAATGATGCCGTTTCAGGAACCTGGAGGGGACTAAACTGGCCCAACACCTCTCTGGGCCACTGCAGATGCTTCTTGCTGGACCTAGATGCAGAGGAGTTAGCCGTGTTTGTCTGTAGTAGCAAAATCAAAAAGAGTCCAGTAGCACCTTTAAGACTAACCAACTTTATTGTAGCATAAGCTTTCGAGAATCACAGAGAGAACTGGTTAGTCTTAAAGGTGCTACTGGACTCTTTTTGTTCTTGCTGGACAGGAAGATGTGCCAGATGCGCTGCAGACGCATGTTTCCCACCCCTGGGAGGTGCACCGGCTCTCTCTGCCGCAAGAGCTTGTAAAGTTTGCAGTTGGGTTAGGTGAAGGGTGCAACTGTGTGTGGCAGGAAGCGAGGAAGGGTGGAGTACCTTATTTCTGTGGGCAGAAGCCCAAGCCGCTCTAGTGTTCACTCCCATCACCTGAATCAAGACAGGCATGGCATCTATGGGGGAATGCCACATTCAGAGGCAGCAAATAGCGGTGCTAGGTGCTGGCACTCTGTGCCTTGTTTGTCGGTCCTCCAGGACAACTGTTTGGTTGCTGTGTGAGATAGGATGCTGGATTAGAGGGACCACTGGTTGGATCCAGCAGGGCTTTTTTCATGTTCTTAACATAACGCCCCTTCCCAGCTGAGAGTAAGTGCCCCTTGGTAAAGTGCACAGTCTCGGGGCATGGCTGGAGGACACTTAACACACCCGCCTTTCTGAAGTCAAGCAGCGTGGGCACAGGTGGGTGCCCAGAGGGGAGAGCTTGGGAAACCCCCAGAGACACCACCTCTATGGAAGAAGGAACTTGTTTATTAAATATAACAAACAGAATGAAAATGCCAAACAAATTGGTACAGATGAATTAGCAGAGAGTGCAAGTGGTGTGATGCGGGGAAGATAGAAACAAACTCCAAAGGAAGATTGACTCTCTGCCCCAAATATCAGCCAGCCCCCTTTGGCTGAAATCCACCCAACGTCTCTCTCCAAGGGAAGTGCTGCTGCCGGGAGCAAGGGTCCCTCCCCCTGATATCCTGCCCCAGAGGAAAGGAGACACCAAGCTGGGCCTGGAGGCAGGAGGTGGCAGCCAGTAAATCAGGGGTGCCGGATGAAGCTAGCAAATTGTCTGTTTTCCCTTTCCTCAGACGGAGGGCCAGGGTAGGCAAGACGCAGGATCCGACTCCTAATTTTAATTTTGGAAAACTAGTACAGTTGCTGCGCTAGTGCAGTCCAGGATCCTGCTCACACGTCTTCTGCACGGAAGCAGGAGAAAGGTCAGCCACAGAGGGACGGAGGGAGGCAGCAGAGCAGCACCTGGGTCCCTGAGGAGGAAGGCTTGTTCCCTTCTGACGCAAAAGCCTCTGGGCTGGGAAATTCCTGGATATTTGGGGGTGGTGTCTGGGGAGGGACCTCAGCACAGTCCTCCCTCCCTCTAAAGCAGCCATTTCCTCCAGGAGACCTGATTCCTGTCGTCTGGAGATCAGTTGGAATTCCAGCGCTCCAGCCACCACCTGGAGGTTGGCAGCAGTAACGAACGCTCTTCCATGAGGAGCCCCACCGGCTTCAGTGCAAAGGGCGCTTCGGATTGCCCCAGAATACGCTCCCCCTCTTTCCCCACCAAAGGAAGCGGAGCAGGGACACACACGAGGCAGATGCCTCCGCATCCCCTCTGGCGCTTGGAAAGGCAGCCACGGGCTTCCGTGGAAGGGAAGGAACCGGCTCCTTGGGACTCCTTGGGAGTAAGCCTGGAGGCGAGGAGGAGGTGCCTCCGCCAGGCCTCTCCTTCTCCCGTGCAAAGGATCCGTCTCCACCCAGGAAGGGGTGGGGTGGGCGTCAACTAGGGGAGCGGCTCCGGGCAGAGCCGTGGCCGAGTAAGAAGCGAGCGCAGCGCCGAGCACCGCAGGTAGGAGAGGCCGGGCTGGAGCGGGACCCCCTGCCCCGGGAGACCAGACGCCGGCTTTCCCCGGGGAAGAGGGAAAGGGACAGCGCGTGGCTTTGAGGGCAGGCGGGAGGCGCCGTAGGGAGCCCCAGGTGGGCGCAGTCCAGCCTCCTCCGGAATGTTTCCATGGAGCTTTGAAGGCTGGGGAAGGGGGTGGGGGTGGGGGGAGAGAAGAGAAACCCTCCCCCAGGAGCGCACAGGTGGGGCTTGTCAGCTTCGCCGCAGCAGGTGGCCCCCTCGGGAACAAACGGGCGCGCACACACCCTGGTCGCCGGGCCTCCTCCTTGCGCCTTGCACGTCGTCTGAATGAGTATTCAGGCCCACCGCGTAGCGCGGGCGGGGAATGGCCAGCCCACCGGGCTTTGCCCGAGAGGCTGCCATCCCTTCACTCAGCAACAGAGGCCAGGGGTGGGGGGGGGGATTACTGCGGGAGGGGCTCCCCTTTGGCTTGTGCGCCCTGATCCTGTGGTGGTGAGGAGCGCGCTCCGTGCGTTTCCAGGCGCCGGAGGTGGACTGGACCCTCAGTAGCCCTGGACTTTCTCAGTAGCCCAAGGCGCCGTGGCCCGGGGCCAAGAGCCAGCTGAACCCAGGGACCCCTGTGGTGCGAGGAGGTGTGGCAGAGGGCCCTTGGCTTCGATCTAGGCCCTAATGCCCGTGCCCGTGGGTGCAGTGGCTCCTCAGTGCCGCGGGGCTCAGCTTGTGCCAGGGCTATTTTAGTATTCGTGAACTTGGCTGCTGTACGCCTTTTCTGGGAAGCCAAGCGCCAGTTGGCTTTCCTGTGTGTTTCTGTAAGCAGGTCTCCCGCCTCCCGCTGCAATGGTGAGGTAGTGGAGGCCTGCCAGGGCTTCAGAAATACTCTGTCTTGGGGAGGCTGAGTCACCTGGCTTCTCGGCAAGCCCTGAGCAACGATGGCCTTCCTCTTTTTGGATGTGGCCAAGCAGGGTTTCTCGTTGTGTGTGCTTGGACTCTGCAGCCTGTGGGGTGGCTCCCTGCTTGCAAAACCCCAAAGCAGCGTGTTGACTTGAAGGGAATCTTCTCTGAAGGTCGAGGAATAGCCAAGCAGCCCTGGCCAGCTTCATAGAGGAACAGGTGGAAAGTCTGGTGGATGGGGACAGAGTTAAGAAACTGCTCCCTTTCCGGGAAAGTCTGTGAGGCAGAAATTCTAAAACGTTTCCGGTGTAGGTGGGTGGTGGGGGACGAGATTGCTTTGAGGTTCTCTATGAAGACTCTTCAGTGCTCTGGTTGCACAGACCACATGAGCATATGTATGTGCCAGGCCCAGAATCCGGAGGCAAAGGCAGAGTGGTGGTGTAGGGCGTGGGAGTTTAGCCATGGGCAAGAGGGAACTTCTGTACCATTCAAGCAATTTTTAAAAAATGCTGTATATGTTGGTAGAAAGCTGGGGTGGGAAGTGTGGTAGGCTTGGAAGAGATCCGTCCCATGTACTTGGAAGAAAAGCTTTCCGATTTTGGAATGTGAATGTTTCTGGACCCAGCTGGGACAGTAACTGTAGCCATCAACATCGCTGCCGTGTACCCATTTTGATCAGAGTTGCACCCTTCTAGGCATACTGACATTAGTGGGCTGAGAAGGGTTAACTCCGCTTAGGACGGTGCTGTAAGTAGAGCAAGGGGGGACTTATTGCCCAGTGGGAACCCCCCCCCCCATCCAGCCCTCCAGCAGGAGAATCAACCACCCATGTGCATTGTCAGCTAGCGCGGATGCTCCCCAAAATCACCAGTTTCAGGGATATCAAGGGGGGGGGGATATTTGCTTATTTCCTTACTTATTATTATTATTTATTATTATTTTATTGTATTTATATTCCGCCCTCCCCGCAAGCAGGCTCAGGGCAGATAACTTCATTTAGGCCTTGCCGTTCTTCTCAATGGAGACCTAAAGCGGCTTCCATTGTTCTCTCCTCCATTGTATCCTCAAGACAACCCTTGAGGTTGGTTATATTAAGAGAATATGACTGACCCAAGGCCCCCCCCCCCAGCGAGCTTCTGTAGCAAAGCAGGGATTCAAATCTGGGTTTCCCAAATCCTAGTCCAACACTTTGTCCACTACATCACACTTCTAGGTCTCCTCCTGCTTTTGAGGGCTCCAAAGGGAACTCTACAATATCCGAACAAGGAAGCTTGACTCTCAAAAGCTTATACACTGGAAAATCTTTGTTGATCCTTAAGGGTACTGTTGGGTTCTAACTTTGCTTGTCTACTAAAACAACAACCCTGTGAGATAGGTTCATTGAAGTGTGTGTGACTGCCCATGTGGTGTAGTGGTTAGAGCGTCATACTAGGATCTGGGAGAGCTGGGTTTGAATCCCCACTCTACCACGGATGTTTGCTGAAATTAAGCCTCCCTGGTTTCTGGGAATGTTGTGCAACACCTTTAGTCTTGTGAGTCATATAGCCGCCAGAATCTGATCTCCTGGGCAAGATGCAAATATGGATCTTTTGGGGGGGGGGTCTATGGAGGTTCCTGAATTAGATCAGGAAGGGTGCAAAGGTATGTGTGTCTGAATCTTGCCTACCGTGGGGGGAACAGCTTTGTTTTTTCTAGGGGACAAAGAGCAGCTTGAAGGTAGATAAGATTTTGTATCAGGAAAATAGTACGTGTTGGGGGAGAGCTGAACCCTGTTCTTATCCGAGCTGCTTTCTTGATCCAGCATGCACCCCCTCCCAGTTCTTCTTGAGCTAAAAACAGCCCCCCAAATGTGCAAGCAACCTGATCAGGACTCTTCCCCCCCCACACACAGTGGCCTGTAGAAACAGGAGGCTGGCTTCTGCTTGGCTGGCTTCAAGGAAATTAAGCCAGACCCCTTAGGTGAAGGCTATGCCCAGAGATTTCCTTAAGGAGAGGCTGAGAAAATAGTCTTTTTGCTGCTTTTTTGACTGGCTCATAAATATTTTTGAACAGAGCATCTTGCAGAGCTTTGGAGGAGATAAACCAGGAGCTCCGGATCATTCTTGTGAGCTCTGTAGGTGAGCTGTGAGTAACACCAGCTGGCTCCTCGCACCTGGGAGATGTGCAAATCCCTCAGTCCAGGAGGAAGCCCACAAGAGGAAATAATCCAGAACTAACTGTATGTTTGGGTTGGATCCAGCCAGTTTTTCTAAGGAAGGGGAAAGTTCCTTTTAACTACCCAAGGAGGATATGCTGAGAATCATGGGATCTGCGTGTAAACAAGCCATACAGGAAAAGGGGATGTGACATGAATGGGAATGGGGTTAGACTGAGTGAAAAAGCTGCCTGGATCTAACCCTCTGGGACGCTTATCAGCCCTTGATGTCTGATTTCCCCCATGACTCTTCTTTTATATAGGAAAGCCGCAGTGGCTTTCCTATATAATGGCTATGAATCTCTTTTCCAAATCCATTAGCATTGCAGACATTTATCCACAAAGCAACTAATATAGTGATGCTTATATTAAATTAGAATTTCATTAGAACCCAGTTGTTTTTAAACAGACACACTATAAGTTTGTAACTGTCACTGTTTTGGGGTTTCAGGTTGTTGGGTTTAATTGACTCTGGCTGCAGGTCGTCAGTCCTTGAGGGAAAACACTTTGCACGTGCTTCAGTGTTTCATAGCTTTTTCTTTAAAGATGGAATAGGGGCAGAGCATGTAGAGGATTCTACCAAACAGGCTTAGTTGGAGAGGATGGGCTGAGAGCCCTTGTTTCAGATCTGCCCCTTTTTGCCCAGCCCTGGCGGTGAATCTTTCAGCACACAGACGGTCGCCCCTGGCAGGCCCAGAACAATGCAGCCACTCAAAGGTATACTCTGTTCCCAGTTTTGCCCTGATCTATCCAGCGTCACCCGAGAGCTGGAAACTTCTGTGCCAAATTCCTGTGCTGATAGAGGGAAAAATGGTGGTGCCACTTTCATTACCTGGAGGCCCCTTTCCAGACTCCAGTGACTAGAATGCTAGGACTGTGGCAGAAATATCCCCACAAACAGTTCATCCCTTCTTGCCGTGCAGTTGAGAAAGGTAGTTCTAGAGAATGTTGGAAGGCATGGGGTATGTGCTGGAATGGCAGGCCGTGGACCTGGCTCCATATCTCTGTGAACCCAACTGTCTGTCTGCTCCTCGCTTATCAGGATGAAATGCACACTTGCGCCTCTGGCACACTGTTCATCTTGTGTGGCGTGTATTCTTTTCCTTTATGCGACCACCATTCTCGCTTTTTCACCCTCGCCTTGTAGGAGGGTTTAAACTTTGTGTGTGAACATGCCCAGAATCAGTCAGCCTCTTCCGCTTTCTTCCTTGCTCATCTGAACAAAGGGAGTGTGCCTCATAGGGCAGTAGTGAGAAGGGATGCATTGCTCTTTGTGACTGTGGGGGAGGAGGCAGATCAGAGGCAGAACTCGATGGAAAATATGAGTGTTCATGGGGGCATGGGCGGGGCATACGTTTCTCTCAATGCAGTAGAACTTGGGGATCATGTAATAAAACTGGCTGTGGGTTCACGACACCTGAAAGGAAAACATTTTTTTCCACATGATAGACAATTGGACCTGTGGAACTGACCTCCACAGGATGTAGTGGCTGCTAGTTCAGATGGCTTTAAAAGAGGACTGGGCAAATTAGTGGCAAATGACAGGCTTGTCATGACAGCCTTTGCGATCAATATAGTTTCAGGTGGGTAGCCGTATTTATCTTCAGTCCAGGAGCAAGCTCGAGGTCCAATAGCTCCTTAAAGCCTCTAGTTGGTCTTTAGGGTGCTGTTGGACCCAGATCTTGCTCTGAGATTAATGGTATTGTACCTCTTGAGTGTTTGGGGATAAGGGAGAGAGGGAAGACTGTCAGTTGTTGATGACCTCTTGTGTTATCACTGTAAACACATTCGGCCTGGAAAGTGTTGTTGACAAGCTGAAATGAAACTCCCGTTTTGACTTAAAATAGAAAAAAAGTCTTGCAGTTTGATCAAAAGGCATCTATTATGGGCCATGCCGGTTGAGCCAGAGTGGCTTCCTGGAGATGTAGCCGCTCCTGCACCAGACTCCCTGAGAGCAACATATACACCTGAATGCAGCCATAGATTCTGTTAATGATCAACCTCTTTGCTTCCAGTACAGTTGCTGCATAGGGAGAGCGTAGCCTTATTTGCCATCTTGTTGGTGCTTTGCAGGGAACTGCGGTCTCCCCCAAATGGCTATGGAAATGTTGTACCGGAAGCCTCAGAAACGACACAGGCTTTCTAGACCCAGCTATTGGGCTCGCTCTTCCCCCCTGCACCTGTTGTGACAGTCACATGCTGCGTGGCCTGGAGTCCTCAGGGGGCAATCAGTGGTGACAAAGATCTCAGGTTCCCATTCTGTCTTGCAGTCATGAAGTTCTGCCTTCGGTGTACTCCTCAAGTGCAAGCCTGCTCCACCTGCCCTCTTGACAAAAATGACAGATACAAACAGGGCCATGGTCCCCTCTTAGGAATGTCCTGCCTTGCTGGAAAGCTAAAAAGCAAGAGGTTAGAGTCATGTGTTGTTGGGGGGTTGCCGAAGCAAGGCCATGGTGGGGAGGGGCCTTTCTGTGGGGTGCACTAGCTGCAGTTTAGTAGGTCTCCTTAGTGGGAAGATCCCTTCAGTTACAGGACACAGTTTAATTCTGCATAGAAACTGCAGACCAGCCCACTGGTGTTGACTTTCGGTGGCTTTTTTCTAAGTTCAGGAAGAAGTTCGAGAGCAGAAGTCAGGGGATTTCCAACTTCATTTCTTCCTCCTTGTAATTTGGTTGGCTTATCCTTCCTGCCAGAGGTCCAGGAAGAAATCCTTGCAGTGCACACGTGGTAATTTGGATGTTTCTAGTTTGCTGGCATCTGGAGAGACAGGAGGAGGCCTAAGGGGATGTCTTGCCAGTTTTCTTTGGAAGTGGATGACATTTAGTTTCCCTAGGATAGATTTGTAGGTGATTGGCATGCCATTGCATGGGGTGAGGTTGGGCAAGGTACTGTGCAAGTTTCATTGAGAACACCCTGCCCAGTGTGCTGCTGAAAGATATGCTGTGCCTACCGGTAAAGATGTTGGTGTGCCAGGGGAGGGTTGTATTCAGCCAGGTACGCTTGGATCAAGCATAGCCCCAGTGGTGGTACCGTTGTTTTTGAGTCGGCTGATGGTTATGCAGATCCTGGAGACAAGGAGGGGTATAAGCCATGCCTGGGCAGAGATCTGACCCTGGGTGCCAAGCAGAATGCCAAGCGTGCTGCTGTTGTATTTGGACTTAACTATATAGGGGCTCGTGGTGCAGAGTGGTAAGCGGCAGTACAGCAGCCCAAGCTCTGCTCACGGCCTGAGTTCGATCCCAGCGGAAGCCGGGTTCAGGTAGCCGGCTCAAGGTTGACTCAGCCTTCCATCCTTCCGAGGTCGGTAAAATGAGTACCCAGTTTCCTGGGGGTAAAGTGTAGATGACTGGGGAAGGCAATGGCAAACCACCCTGTTAAAAAAAAAGTGCCAAGAAAATGTCGTGATGTGACGTTCCCCCATGGGTCAGTAATGACTTGGTGCTCGCACAGGGGACTACCTTTACCTTTATATAGGGGCTAATGAATGGTCTCTGTGGGTCCCTGATGCTCTTGCATAAAAAAAGGTTCTCTGTTTAATGGGAAGGAACCTGAACCAACTGGAGTTTGGGCATTTCCTGATCAGGACCGCTGAGCCTTTGGAGGCATGGCTAGTATAGAGGGTCCAATGGTTGGGACGTGTATGGAATCGGGGCCATGAAGGAAGAGTGGAGGTCAGCAGAGACCCAACCAATGGCCGTCCCCAGTTTCTGTCAACCACGTTTGTGGCTCCTCAGCTCCTTTGCTCCCAGGCTCAGGGAGTGTTTTGCCCCCTGGTTGCTAGGCATGCAGCTGAGTCTGAGGTGAAGGTGGGATTGGTGTAGGGGCTGCTGATCTCACAAAGACCAGGGCTACTCCCCTGTGCAGTTCCTGCCAGGAAGAGACTTCCTCCCAGGTGCTGAGTCCACTCTCTCCCCTCCCAGCTTTCTTGGGATATCTTTCCTACTCGGCATGAGCTGCGAGCTGCCATGAGTCTTGGAAACAAGGTGGGCTGTGTGCTAGAACCATTCTTGTTTGTAGCAAGAGGAGTGTGGCCTCTTTGACTGTGGACCTGTGGCCAGTGAGGATAGAAACCCTGGGAGAGAGAAGGATGCTGAATGGGGGCAGAACTCTGCCCAGAGCTGATATTATTTGGGTCCTCTGGTATTGTGACACTTCTGCTTGGCTACGTTTGGCTGCTTTTGAAGCTGCTGTTGCAATCAGAAACTGTAATACAGGAAAGCTTTGGCAGTCACGCGCAATCTTTCCTATCAGGGAACCCAGGCATCCGGGTTCCACCCTACTTAGCTCTAGGGCAGCCTGACAGCTTTCAACAATTCCTCCAGGAGGGAAAAATACCAGGAGAAGCTTTTATGACATCAGGGTTTTTTAAAAAAAATGTTTCAGAGTCCTCCACGGACATGATGACTAATCCTCCCCATAGCGCTGTCAGAGAGGCCGGTGTGATGCCCACATTGCCTACAACTGCGGAGTTGTCCTTGGACTTTTCAGGAAAGGTCTTGGTGGGCTGCTGCTCTGGGGAGCTGCCAGTGGCCAATAGGAGGCTAAGCTGAGCTTGGGTGGGGCTGTTGGTGTCAGAGGCCACTGGGCCCTCAGCAGTGCTGGACCAGCAGGGTGCAGGTGGCAGCAACAGACAACTCCGGCTGGGCTATTTTAACGGCCCAATCCACCTCTGCACAAAGTCAGTTTGTGACTGAGACTGAAATCGAAAGTGGGGACTTTCTGCCGCACCACTCAGTCTCTTAAATGTGCTACTTGTTCAGCTGCCAAAAATGGAAATGGCTGCCAGATCCTAAACACAAAGAGGCTTTTCCTGATCGAAGCTCCATTGTCTACAGGCAAAGTAGGCCGAGATGCTTTCTGGAGCTTGGAAACTGCCCCCTCTCCAAGAAAAGTGCCCCTTGTCTCCTTGCTGGTCTCCATCTCGATTATAAATAGGGTTGCCAACCTCCCAGTGTGTGGCTTGGAGATCTCCTGGAATTACAAGCGGCCTCTGGGCAACTGCCCTGGAGAAAATGGCTGCTTTGGAGGGTGAACTGTATGGAATTATATCCTGCTGAAGTCCCTCCTCTCTGCAAGGCCTTCCCTCTCCAGGCCTCACCCCTCCCAAATCTCCTGGAATTTCCCAGCCCAGAGTTGGCAGTCCTAATTCTAAGGTAGCCTGCCTTCTTGGTTTTGTTCTTTTCATCTGTCTTGCAGAGGTTTGTCTCCGAAATGTTATTCGCGGCAGGGCAGAAGATCTTTAGGGAGAGGTCAAAAGAACCAGTGGTGGAGAGTGATGGTGTAATGCTTAGAGTGTCAGACTAGGATTTGGGAGACCCAGGTTCGAATCCCTGCTCTGCCATGAAAGCTCCCTGTATGATGGTGGACCGTTCACACTCTCTCAGCATAACTTACCTCACAGGGTTGTTGGGAGGATAAAATGGAGGAGGAAGGAATGATGTAAGCAGCTTTGCATTGCCATTAGGGAGGGTATAAATGAAGTAAATAATTAAGAGAGGTTGGCCTTGTTTCAGGAAGTTGAAGAACTCGACCTGACCCTGAACAGAATGTTCTTGGGGAAAAGGAAGTCGGTCGGGCAGAGCTTGTAACGCTTTGGCTGAGTCTTGCCTGCCACTTTCCATGTATGTGTTGTCTTCATTTTGCTGTCTTTGGAGGCTTCTTAAGAGTGCCACAATGTCCAACCCAACATTTCTCTGAATTCATGCTCTGCAAAGTTTGGTGCAACTACAAGGAACCAAATCAGGTGCATCCTCTTTCTCTGAATCATGGTGGCAGACGCTAATCAAAGAGGTCTGCCTCTCTCACTGGGAGGTGCATGGCATGTAATGTGTTGCAGCTGCCTTGTAGCAGCATGACGTAGCACCCAGGGATGGCTGTCCGTGTGCAGCAAGATGGCTGTGTAAAATTGCCCATGGAGCGCATGAATTTCACAACACTGTTGTAAGTCTTTGTCCTTTAAGTGGGTATGGCATGTTGTGCAGTTTGGGGGAGGGGAGTCTTGCTTCCTTTCCTGTCTACAAGTGCTCCCACCCCAGGTGGAGAAAAATTACAGCTGTCAGTAAGGATTCCCCAGTGGAGGCTAGTATACTGTTGGATGTAGCAGTTTTCTGTGAGTTAGGGAAAAGAATAAAATATCTCTTTTTAGTCCTGCCGTCTGGCTGCAGTCCATAAAGGGGGGAAGAGGCCACCCAAAAGGGCCCCATGCAGAGACAGTGCCCTAAGGTCATAACGTGAGAGATTTTGGCTGCAGACATGGAATGCCCTAAGTTTGTAAGATTGCTTCTGCTATTTATTAACATTACATAATTAGAATTTGGTGTGCATAGCAGAAAGGCAGGGTAGATTCTATTTATATAATAAGAATATTATCACCCAAGGCAGCAAACATGCACACACAATATTATTCCAAATACCAGTACTTCCTGCCTCCCTTCTGCACGCTTTCAAGATAAGAATCTCTGAAGTGAGCATTGGAGACAAGAAATGAAGGCCAGGAAACCTTCCGTGGGCAAATAGTTCCACAGGATGCTCTCGGTGGGCCCAGCTCCTCTTGGAATGGGCTACTTTGGGCTAAACTAACATCCAAATTCTGTGCCAAGAAATACTACTAAGTTGGCGGTGCATAGTTTCTCTTATTTTACATCATTTGATTTTCCCACTTGTGGAAGGGGCAAGGATGCTGAAATGCCATTTCCAGACACAGAGTACACTCAAATGGAGGCTTGGGGAGGGGGAAAGTGCAGCTGAGCTGGGCTCCCCCCTGCCGCAAATGGAAGCCTGGGGGGAAGTCTTGGGGAAGGAAAGTGCAGCTGAGCTGCGCTGCCCCCCCCCGCTCCCCCCCACCAACAGAGCAAGGCTTTGGGGGTGGAGCGTAGGCCAGCCAGGGATGCCCCATGCCAGCCTGGCCCAACCAGGGCTGGAGAGGGCGGAGCTGACCTGCAGGCCCTTCTGAGGCCGCAGAGGCTTGCCAGGACTGTGCTTGCCAAGTCTAGACGACCTGTGAGTCGTCTAGAACACGCTTGGGGTTTTATGTAGTAAGATAATCAGAACTGTTTGGTATTATTACCATTGATTAACAGTCTCAAAATACAGTCCTCTTGACTGCATCTAAATAAACAAAGGCCCTTCTTTTCAAAGATCTATTCATACTGATGTGTTTAGGACTAGGACTTGGGACAACCAGGTTTGAATCCTTCACTCAGCCAAGGAAGCCCGCCAGGTGACCTTGGGCCTGTTATAATCTCTCAGTGTAACTTTCCCTTACAAGGTAATTGTTATTTTTAAAAAAAAACATTTTAACTTTTATTACAAGGTAATTGTTATGAAGATTAAGCAGAGGAGGGGGGACCAACCCCAATCAGGGGGAAAAGCAGGATATAAATTAAAAATATAAGTAAAGCCGTTGGAATGTTTTCACCCAACCCTGTTCCTTAAAGCAAGGGTTGCTGCCCTTTTCTGAATACCTGAGGTAACTCTTACGCCCAATGAGTATGTGCGTGAGGGCATACCAGAGAGCCACTTGGGCAGTTCTTTGTTGGGCACCAGCTGTCCTGGTTTCTAATGCTGACACAGCTGGTGCTGGAAACTCAAAGAAGCAGCATTCAACATAGGGCATTCAAAAGCATGCGGAGACCCAGAAGTGGTTCTCACTAGAGGTGGGCACGAACCAAATTACGAACCAAAGTTCGTAACAAACTGGTCTGGCTCATGGTTCGCGAACTGGCAGTTTGTGGGAGCTCATTTCTCACAAACCATGATGAATTTTAGCCCTGTTCGTTTGGTTTGTATTTCGGTTCGTCACTGCAGGCATCCTGGCACCGATCAGTTTCCTAGGCAATGGGGAGGGTGGGCTGTCTGCAGACCTTTTGCTGACCCGGAAGAGACGTTTTCGCAAACTGAATGAACCGGTTCGCGAACTGGGGCAAGTTCGTGAACGTTCATGGTTTGTGAACCGCGATGAGCTGAACGAACAGCCATTTTTTCGGTTTGTGCCCACCACTACTCCTCACTTTCCCTGTCTTCCCTCTGCAAGGCCTTTGGGCTTTCAAATGATTTTTCAGGATGTCAGCCTGCTAGCAGAGGCTGCAGTCTGGCTGGCTACTTCTCTTGACAAACTGAGGGGCCATTTTGCTCACCTCTGTGAGTAGTCATTTACCCTAGTGTAAGGTCACAGCTAAGAGAATGAGGCTTTCCTGCTCTGAATTGTGCCACTGCTTTGAATTCG
This sequence comes from Eublepharis macularius, assembly GCF_028583425.1. Lineage (NCBI taxonomy): Eukaryota > Metazoa > Chordata > Lepidosauria > Squamata > Eublepharidae > Eublepharis > Eublepharis macularius. The sequence goes on along the minus strand of NC_072801.1, from coordinate 29,189,244 downwards.
CTAGGTGGGCTTCGGCAGGCTTGTTTTCCTCTCAGGCTTAGCCCCTGCTTTTGTGTAATGTGGGAATAATATTGGTCTACTTTACAGAACTGTTGAAGGGTTACTGTGATAAAATAGGTGAAGTCTGTTGAACACTGGAAATGGTCTCCAAATGCCAAGCATTATTATTGTATTATACCAAACTGAGATTAAACTACTGCTTGAATTCTAAGGCTGAGGTAGGTTATTTTAAAAAACATGTTCTGCATGATTAAATGCATAAACTAATATAGGTCAACAGAGAAAATGGGAAAATGTTATTGTTATTACTTTTCTGAGGAACTTCTTTTGAGGAGGGTGCTAAACGGTCTCTGCAAGAGTTAAGAAGAGGGTTTGGGGGGGCACATTACTGTGGCTATTACTGTCATATTTTTGGCTACAATGTTGGTTTTGCCCCTCCTCCAAAGCACTCAGCACAATGTACGTGCCTCCCCTCCTCTATTTTGATAACAGCCCTGTGAGGTAAGTTGGGCCTAAGTGTGTGTGACTAGCCCAAGATCACCCAGCAAGCTTTCATGGGGGACCAGGGATTTGAACCCAGTTCTTCCAAGTCCTAATCTGACACTCTAACCACTACCCTGCACTGGTTCTCATGGGGGCAAAAGGATTTGGAATGACTGGAAGCAATCCTTTGTGTGTGGAAATAGTGGAAATTTTGTGAGAAAAAATGCAGAATAATCATGCAAGAATATCTGTCTGTATCTGTAAATCAAATTGTAAACATTGGGTGAAGAGTTTTGGCCCTTCTGCTTCAGGTGGGTAGCCATGTTGGTCTGCAGTAGAAGAGCAAGATTTTAGTACCTTCCCCCTTCTTGCTAGTTGGAAACTCTACATACTTCACTTCTAAATGTATCTGAAGAAGGGAGCTTTGACTCTCAAAAGCTTTTGCCTTAGAAATGTAATTTAAGGTGCCCCTGGACTCAAATCTGGCCTCTCTGCTGTGTTCTATTGCTCTGTACCTGAAAGCAGGCCAAATGAGGGAAATGTTGAGATAGAATTCAATACATCTTTGATCATATAAAGCTGCTTTCTCCCAAGTCAGACCATTGGTGTTTTTGACTCGGTGGCATCTACTTGGATTGGCAGCAGCTCAGGCAGAAAAAGTTGGGGGATTGAGGCCTAGGATTGTATGCTTACCAAGGAGGGGCTCTGCCATTGTGCCATAAGTAAAATTTCTGAGGAAAACATGGCCTGACCTCTACCTCCTCCTGTCATCACTAAAACCCCTTGTTGCTAGACAATCCTCCACAGTCGATGGGAAATACCTGTGTATTGAGCATAACATATTAGGATATAGCACCTACAGCCTGTGTGTTTGTGGTCACCATGGGAAGAGAGAGAATGCTGCGCATGATAACTCTCTTGACTAGTTAGCCTTTCCATGGAAGTGGCATCAAGAACATTGAAAAGATCACAAAGGCAGAAAGTGAGCAAACAGTCTCCAGTGGGAGACTGGCTCCTTGCAGATGCCAGGGACGCTATTGTTGGTCACCCGTCGCTGTTGAAAGCCCTCCGGGCAGACAGGAGCTGTGTTAGGCAGCCACTCAACCGGATCAACCTGCTTTTCAGCCTCATAAAGACAGCCTGCTAGGTGGGGGGGGGGGAGCCATGACAGTTTCTTTCCCCCACTTGGCAATCCTGTGCTCTGTGTATTGATATAATTAGCAATTATCTTCTCTGCCCTTGAGCTGGAAATGCAAAGAAATGTCGTGGCAGTTACATTTTGTAATCCGCCTGGGGTCTCATCAAGAAAGGTGGCCTGGAAATTCACACATGCCTTGGGTGACTGCTCTGCTGCTTCCCTTTCCATGGGGGAATTCCTGCCCTGCGCCTGCTGAGGGTCCATGTCCAGCTTGAAGGAGGGGGCTCTTGATGGCTAGCTGGGATGCGGTTTTCTAAGTCTGGACTCTAGTTGAGGGGGAATACCTGAGATGCTTCCGGCTAACTTGGATAAAGAATCTGAACTGGGGACTCTTCTTTGGATTGGTTGAAGGGGCTCATTTTGATTTCTGGCCTGTCTACTCAACACTTGGGAGACAGACAGAGGGTGTGGCCCCTTCCACGGGCTGGCCTGGCCCAAGTGTCGCCTCCCTTTCTGCTGGCAGCTGATGGCATCTGGGAAGAAATAAGTTGTTCAGAGTGCTTCACACACCAGCTTAGTAATCCTTATAACAGCCCTGTAAGGTAGGCCAATTCCCCTGTTACAGTGACACATTTCCCCAAGGGCATCTTGTTTCATGCCTGTCATGGAGCTTGAACCAGGAGGGGCTTATAGCTGATGGGGCATCTCAATTGCCTGGCAGGCCAACTGCCCTGATGCAGCTCCCATCCATCACACCTAGTATGTTAAAACTTGTGTGTGGTGGTGCAAAGGTTACAAAGCAAAATCGCAGAATTATATTGCATAAAGGGTACCAGCAGGAAAAGGTGTGTATCGGTATGCTGGGAGGATGGATCCAAATTCCATTCTCAGCTGTGTTTTTCAAATGTAGCTGACAGCCGCATGTGTGGGGGCTAATGACTGATTGCTCTTTGCCTGAACCACCCTAAGGCGCCTGGCTCCAGGGCTAGACAGGCCTTGATCTCTTTTAAGAGATTCCTTCATGGGCAGGGAAGCTCTGGGATCTGTATTGGGGGAATGTATCTGTGGGCAAACTGCCTCACAGCACTCAGCCTGTGTTCCATTTTCCTCCTAGAAATGGCTGCTCCTCCGTCGGCCCCCCCACCTTCTTACGAAGAGACGACAGCCATCAACAACAGTGCCTCCTACCCATACCCCTACCCTGCCCCAGGGGGGCCTGGGACTGGACCCCCAATGAAAGGGGGGCAAGCTCCTCCCTATCCAACACAGCCCTACCCTGCACAGCCTGTGTCCACGGTCCCTCCTCCAGGTAAGCGCACAATACCGTCCAGCAAACCTCTGATCTTCATATGGGTTCAGCAGGGCCTGCTTGCCAACCTGTGCCAATGAGCAATGAGACCAGGGGGAGGGAAACTAACATGAAGCTGGGCCCGTCTTTGGTTAGTGCCTTTGAGGAAGCAATTTGCACTCTCTCTCTCACTTTCAATTCTACAATATTTTTACATATATAATGAAGGGTTCTCCAGTGTAGTGCCCACTAACGCCTTTCCTGGCACCTACCAAGTGTTTTTAGAAACTGGGTGGGGCCAGGTGGGGCTCTTGTCCAGCAGGGCTTCTGATTGGCCACTGGGGATTGGATTAGCAGGGCAGATTAAAACAACTGTTATTTCAGCTGTAGCTAGCTGTTACCACAGTGTTGGTTTTATTCTCTCACTTCCCTTTTCCAGTGTATTTTTAAAATTACCCCTCTTCTCCTCAGCACATCTCCTGTGGCAGCCATTTTGTGGTTACGCCCACCATCTGTGTCAGAATCCCAAAGGTGCCCACAGGGGTTAAGGTGAGGGACCCTGGTATAAAGTTACAGATCACTTCTTGAAACACATCCAAGGCAACTTAAAAATATGCTGTGGAAATATAACAATACAATGCCAGCAATTTTTTAAAAGGGACTGGGAAATGTAAATATTTTGCATGGCTGAAAATGTTAGACAGCTAGCCAAGCTTTGTTGGATAGGCTATGAAGACTTTCATTATGCAAACAAGCAAAGGGGTCCAGCGCCCTCTTTGGGAAGGATTGTCAGTGCTGCTCCAGGGGGAGGAGGAAGCCTGGCTGACCAGATATCCGGAAAAGGCGGCGGGAGTGGGTGGGGGAGAGACCTCAAATGGATTCAAGTCTCCCTGTAAAAAAGATTCCCAGTCCAGAGCAATTTCTGGGTCCAGTGCAATTTCTGCAGCCACAACAAAGCCACACAGGGCCCCCAAGGGAGGAGCCATTAGCTGTAGTGGGTACTTCATGGGGGCTGGTTTGTGTGGCTTTTGCAGCTGGCCCTTTGAGGTATCCATACGTTCAGTGTATCTTCAGTGGCACTGAAAGTGCTGCCCTAACCCAGAGGGTAACACAAAGTGAAAGGCTCTTGGCTACCTGAAGTACTTTCAATTGCTTGAGCACTGTAGAAATGCTGAGTGCTAAAGTTAACCTGCTTAAAGCTTTGTGGAAATTAAAGGATGCTGGCTGCTCCCTTCCTGGCAGGAAGCTGCAGTCACTAAGAAGGGAGTCTCCCTGTTCAGAGGCAGTCTAGGCTTAAACACAAGGCCGATGGCTGAAGCCCAGAATCCAGTGTGGCTGCCTGCTTTGACTTTCTTCTGCAGAGCTAAACCTTTGGCTAGTTCAGTGCCACTGATACACCTGAGAGGGGTCCATGATACTCTTTCTGATGTTTTCTTGCTCCTCCCTGACAGTTACTGTCCAGGCAGTTTACGTCCAGAGTCCACTAATCTTCCATGATCGACCTGTGCAGATGTGCTGCCCTTCTTGCAGCAAAGTGGTTGTGACGCGTCTCTCGCATTCGGCAGGCGCCTTGGCCTGGCTGTCTTGCGGAAGTCTTTGCCTGTTGGGGTAAGTAACCACTGGACTGGCCAGTGCTGCCTCTCTTCCAGTGTCATGTGTGGGTCTGAGCGCTCTGTTGGCATCCATGCCCTTCTATTGGTCTGCGGTGGGGTTGGCTTGCCAAGACAGGACTGTAGCCAAGATGTGCCTCCCTCCACTAGGAGCACTTGGCTTCTCCAGGAATTCTTAGCCACTTCCATTTAAACAATGTTTACGAAATACAGATTGTTTTTTAAAAAGAGCCGCCCCTCTGATTTCCTTTGTTCAGGGTAGATTTTTCACAATGATTAAGTGATCTCCTGAGCTATGCCTGGAATAGTCCAAGCAAGCCTGATCTCATCAGATTTCGGAAGCTAAGCAGCATCTGTCTTTATTAGTAATTAGATGGCTGCTCCCTTCCTGGCAGGAAGACCAGAGTTGCAGAGGCAGGCAACGGCAAACCACCTCTATTAGTCTCTTGCCTTGAAAGCCCCGGGAGGGGTTGCCATAAGTCAGCTATGACTTGATGGCACTTCCCCCCAAGTGATCCTCCTCACCCTAGATCTCTCTTTAGGCACTGTGAGCAGGGGGCATGGGATTTAAAAAGGATCAAAATGGTATGCACGTTATATAAGAAAAATATTTGCCAGAGGTTTAAAAAAACCTCACCTTAAAAATAATTGCTCTCATTTAAGCAACTTACAAACACTAAGAGCTAAGCTATAAGAGACGAATTGCCCGAGGAGGAGCACGTGAAGGGAGTTGCAATGTTAGCTGGGAAGCTGAGTTTTAAAAGTGATGGGAAGGCTTTGTCGATTTCCCCTCTCTACAGAGCCAGGGAGATGGCTGCTCAGAAGTCTTGTTTATTTCCTCTTCACCTCTTAGAAGGGGAGGTGAAACTGACAGAGCCTTCAGGAGGCGAAGAGGAAATTAACAAACCCTCCAAGCAGTGATCTCCCTGGCTCTGTAGAGAGGAGAAATTAGAAATTAACAAAGCCTTCAGATCTCTTTTAAAACTCAGCTTCCTGGCTAACATTGCAACTCCCTTCACGTGCTCCTCCTCAGATAATTAATCTCTTGTAGCTTGGCTCTAAAAAACATACCAGCATCATCTGGAAGTGGTAATAAGCCATTAAGTGCTGATACATCAATGACCTTCCCATTTTTCTTGTGTGTGGTTTGGTGGCAAAACACGGTTTGTCATTTTGTCCCAACCACAAAACTCTTTCTCTTCTGGCCAGACCATAATTCTGAGCCAGTGTTAATTGTGGTGAGAAGGGAAGAAACCATTTCAGCTGAGTCATGGGCTGCAATTTGCCCAATGTGGAGGAATTTGTTCAATGAGCCACAGGCCCAGGTTTGGGGGGAGAGGATGGATTTCTTCTAGTTTCATTCATGGCACGATACTCCAGACCTTCTTGCTGCCGAACGTGAGCATGAGAGCATGGGGGCTTTGGTGGTGGGAACTGAGTTGTGCCACCCTCTAAGCTCTTGGGTGAACCACCTGTGATTTCAGGCTTTTAAATCTTTTGCATCCCAGGAGCAAAATGCAGGCTGCTTGGGTCCAGCTGAAAGACTGTGTTGCTGCATTTATTTTGAAACATTGCTTGACTTGGGTGTGGTTATGGCCAAAGGAACATCTTTAGGATATACACACTCAAAAAGTAGTTTCTGAATTGAGTTTATGGAGAGGGAGGAGAACATTTCATTCACGCTGGACCTCTCTATGAGTTGCCCAGAGGACAGTCCAAGCACCAAAAACACCAAAGACAGAGCAAAAGGGGAAAAAATAGTTTTATTCCATTATCTGCACCTATGTGTTTTGCCTATGCTTCTTCAGGGAGATCTATACGCATATAAATAAAAACAATAATATATATATATATTGTCATTAAATATGGCTAAAAGACAAAATAAAAGGCTGAGCATGTGGAAAGTGCATAAATGTACACAACCAAAACTTGATTTTAAGATCTATATTTCAAACCATGTTGTGCGCTTGTATATAATATCTGTAACATTCCCTTGGATTTGTGGTTCTGTATACATTTATGCACTTTTCACATGCTCAGACTGCCCTGCCTTTTACTCTTTTTAATTATTTTGAATAACAATAGATCCCTTTAAAGAAGTGTCGGCAGAACATGTAGGCGTGGATAATGGAATAAAACTATTTTTTCCCCACAGCAGCATTGATTTTTTGTTGCTGTTTTTGTTCTTTAGCTTCAGAAATGCTAATAAAATTCACCAGGCTAAATTAAGCTGAATAAGTCTGTCAGAGTTCAAACTGGAAATTTCTTTAAAGGCCTAAAAAGACTTAAGAAAGAATGGCTGCCACAAAGCTACAGGGAGCACTAATGAGAGGCCTGGGGGTTCACAAGAGCAAAAGGCAGGGACTTGCCCCATAGAGCATGCAAAAGGCAGGGAGGCACAGCCAAGAGAAATGGGGCGGGGGGCGGGGGGAGCATGTGTTCAAACCCAGTTGGGTGGGATTAGAGTTGATTTCAGGAGAGAAGGAAAAGGTGATGGCAAAGGTGGTTTTTTGAAGAAGCAAGGTGGGCATCAGATCAGATCCTTGGAGTCAAAGGGGCAGTCTGGCTAAAAGGGTGGAATCTTTCAGAGGAGCAGGAGATCTTTGGCCAGGTTGGTGAGGGTGAAGCTGGAGGAGTGGAGGTCGTGGGCACAGATCACTCCGGATATGAGAGCTGGGAAACTGGGGAAGGGGGGCGAAGCAAGACCAGGCAAGCCATGGAGACCTTCGCAGACGAGGATGGGGAGTTTGCAGAAGAAGCCAGTGCCTGCTTATGAGATGTAAATCATTTAGTAGCAGGATGCCAGATGTAAAAATGGAGTCAGGAGAGACCCTGGAAGACAGTCCAGATGCCCAGGGCTTGATATGGTGTTTGGGGAAGGGGTAGGGGACTTTAGGTGGGTCACATGCCCTCCCTGGAATGTTAGGATAAAATGGGGATAGGTAAACTGTGTGCCCCATCCTGAAATCCCTTGGGGATGAGCAGGATGAAAATGAAGGGGATTGTAACTGCTGACTGTTCCCACAAGGCTGCCTAAATTTTGTCTCCATGAACCGTAGTAACTTTGGAGAGGCTGGGAGGAGTGTTTCAAGGCTGGCGTCTGCACAGGCCAGGTTCCAGAAGAGCCAGCAGAGCTTGACTGAGGATCGTGCGGCTGAACGTAGCTTGCTTTCTCCTGCAGGTGCTGGGCTGGCTGCTGCCTCATCCCTTTCTGTGTGGAAGCCCTCCAGGATGTGGAACATTATTGCCCCAGCTGCAACGCACTCCTGGGGACCTACAAGCGGCTCTGAGCACCTGCAGGACTGTGCTGAACGAAGAGGGGAGGAGGGTCGGCAAGCCTTTCCTGGACTCTTTAATGCTGTGCATTTTGGCTTTTACAGATGTGTTCAGGAAGACAAGACCTTTTCTGTCCCACCTCTGTCTGTCTCCAAATTTCTGCCTCTTGTCTTAAAAAGAATGTAGGGGGGAAGCCATCTATGTCCCCCCTGGAGATCTCTACAGGGGAGTCAAATTCCTCTTCCCACTACCACTTGAGTAGAGATCATTGTGGGAGAAAATCAACTTCATGTGCCCTATTAAGACCCTTTTCTGATTTGGAGGCATTTCTTGCTCTGGCTTATTGATCAGTACCTTCTCTGAACACTGAAATCCATCTGGAAAATGCTGTTTTTCAGACTTCTTTGAACAAGTATTCTCTTCAGGTTATACTGCACAACAAAGGCTCAAACAATTTCTGTCCTTCCTTTTATTCAAAGCTTTAAGTGCCGTATAGTGAACATTCCACATTTTTATATGCTACCACAAAGGAAATCTGTGAATATAATCCAAATGAGCCAAACGGGGGCAAGAATATTTTTAGTTTCTTGAATTTTGTTGGATCCTTTCCACTCTCTTAACGAATTGGTGGGTTCTCACATGGAATTTTGCATCCATGGGGTAGAAGATCTAGTAGGGGATGCTGTCTTGGAGAAAATGCTGTCTGAATAGGCTCCAGCTGATGTGAGCGTTAAGGTCAGGTTCCCACTTTGGACGGGTTAATGGAAATTCCCTGCAACAGCCCAGTGATTTGTGGCTGTGCCTCTGCAGACGTGTGGTGTGTGAGAGCTCCTGCGATCTGTGTTTGTGTCTTTGAGCAAGTCCTCTGTACCAAGGGCAATTCAGCCTAGATCACCTGTCTGGAAGGAGGGCTGTTCACCACTGGAGCTATAACTTGTATTAAGCTGTAGATGAACTTAATGAGGTTTTTGTCCTGTGAATCTTTTAAATAAAATTTGAAGTTACTCACTGCATCAGAAGTTATGAGCAGGCTCATGCTCCTCCTCTCCTTTTTCTGCTCAGGCTGGGTCGCCTTTTGTAGTCTCTTGCTAACCAGAACCTCCTTCCCTGGCCTTTTGATGTCTCTGATCGGAGCATCTTCCAAGTTGGTGCATGGCTAAAGTTGCCCTCCCAGGGCGCCTTTTCACAATGGTCTCTGCTCCAATGATCCATCCCGCCAGCATCTCACTTGGAGGAGGGCAAGAACTCAGCCCGGCCTTTACACTAAAATGCCTCAATGATAACTTAACAAAATCTAGACAGTAAATGAAGTTGCTGACCCCAAGGCCACCTTTGCAAGAGACACATACCAGACTTCCCAGTGAAAATCTGAAGAGTACTTGGACACTTTTTAATCTTAGGCTTTAAAAAGCAAATTAATGTAGGGGACATGAAAAAGCCTTGTTCATTTGAAATGGCCATTCAAGAACTTGTGAGTTGATTAGAAAAGGTATTATTGAAACAGGCAGCTTAACGTATAGCCGGGAACAGGGAGTTTGCTGGTGTATTTGTGCATGTAGGTGTGAGAGTGTTCCAGAACCCACTTGGAGCCAGGTGTTGTCTTAGTCCTGCCTTCCTCCAGGTACAAAAGCTATATAAGGCTGCACCTCATCCAACTTGGTGAAACAGATGATGAAGACGGCATTTAACTTGTGTCGCAATTTACATTCCTGTGACATCAGTTCCTGCTTTCCTTCACGTGGGCTGGGGAGAAATGGGTCTGGATGTACAGTACATGCCGATAGGTCCCCAACTCCCTGCAAAAGGGGCATTTTCACTTCCTGTTATGTGAAGGGCAACAGCTGAGCTTGTGATCTTTGGACCACATGACTTTACTGGGGTCACAAGCTTGCTAATGAAGGGGATCCTGCAGACGGGTTATTTTTGGCTACAGCTGTGACTTCTCTGTTGTGTTAAACCTCATGACTGCTTATGGCCCAATTTCATAAAATCTCACCAAATCAGGTTAGAAGACCACTTAAGGGTACACTTAAATGCCTTTTGTGTTCTTTTTAAAAATGGCTGAATCACACAGATCACCTTTTTATGTAACTAGAGCTTTAACAGCAGAGTTAAGTGGATATTTCTAAACAAAGATGTGGCATCTGTTTATGTTTTTATCCAGGCAAAATGAACTGTATTTCTGCAATCAAGTTCCTAGTCCTGAGTTTGGCAATTGGCATGGAGGGAAGTTGGAGGGGGGGGCTGTTGTTGGTCTCCCAGCAGGAAAGTTAAAAAGGAGAAGCAAAGATTTCTTGGGGCAACATTTTAATGTGATCCAAAAATACAGTCTGCATGTGTGTGTGTGTGTGTGGCTGGAGTTGTCTGGATTATGCCGTGCAGGAAGTCCCAACATCAGCCCATTCAGCAATAAGGCTCACAAAGTTCAGGGCAACTCTCAGCTTTGCAAAGGGGCTCCAAGCCCAATTTTAGTGCTTTAAAAGTCAAACTAGTGTAATGTGGCCCACCCTCCCCATAAAGAACAGCCAAGCAACCAATGTGCGCAACTGGTTTCCCGAATAACCTGGGGAGTAATTTCCCAAGCAAAAAGATTGACTGAAAGCTCTTTCTAGGAGTCATTACAAAAATACCAAAGTAAATCTGTTTATTCAACTTTAAAGAACTGTATGTACAAAACATAATAAATAAATGTTTTTTCGTCTAGGAAAAGATGTTGTCTATTTCTTTAATAAAAAGAAAGGTCAGCAGCTTAATTCAAAACCCACAGTTCTACACTGTTGGCTGAGTGCTTAGATCCATGAAGGCTTACAATTCCTTTTGAAAGATTTGATAAAATGACACTGAACAATGCAAGGCGGGCCAAAGTTTGGGGGTGGTTCCTTCTGAGGTCACCAACAGAATGCAAGAGGAGGAAAAGCCAGAGGAAAGGGCCTTTTGCCAGTCAGGCACACCCATCAATAAGCAGCAGTCGCGATATTGCCCCGGACTGGAATAAGTGAAAGCCGTTGATTGGGTCAATTTCTTTCTTTAAATAAGAAAGAAAAACACCTGGGGGGGAGTAGCCTGAAATGAATTATTCTAATTTCCATCTGCCAACACTGCAAATCACTTAATGCTGCCTTCATTCACTATGGTACAGGAATGACGTTAAAAATAAAACGCTGCCATCAGAGACTTCCTCCAGATCCATCAAAATGGCTTTGGCTGTATTATTTATGAAATCAGATCGAATTAAGAGAAAATGCCAGAAAGGCCAATGCAACTCAACTACGGCACTCTCTCACTGCCACTCTTCCCCACTGGCTTTTCAAGGAGGAAAACTAATTTGCCATTTGAAACGCACCTCTTTACACAGAGCAAAAAAAAATCAAAAGCGCTCTAACTGAGGGGACCTGAAATATTTTGGTCCTTCAGGCTGCAAGTTTTTGGAGTCTGGAATAAAATCTAGAGAGTTTGGACACGTGACAGAAATGCACAGCCCCATCTGAGAACAGCGTATGCTTGCAACACAGCAGAAGGGGAAGGGAGAGGTTGAATTGGCCATGGTAGTTCTTCCTTCATCAGGTGACAAAAAGTAGTTTTTCAGTGGAATTATTTGGCCTGAGGATTCCCAACCGTGGATTTCGACAGATGCTGCCTCTCTGTTTGGGCACTTGAAAGCCAGGGTGAGGCACTGCAGTCTTGCATTAGGCCAGGCCGGACTCTTTGGCCATGCTGTAGAAGATGCCTTTCTTCTGGATTAGGGTGGCAGGAGAATCACACTCCACAATTTCACCTTTATCAAGGACTATCACTCTAAAGGCAAAAAGAAAAGATTAGGATACAGTGTCGAAGAGAGAGAAATAAATACATGGAACCACAAAGAAAGAATACAGATAAGCCAGCATGCCACCTCTGAAGCCAGACAGAGAATAATGACTCAGTCACTGAATGAAGGCATCATGCTATAACACTACAACTCAGCAACTAAGGGAAGCAGTGTGAGGTAGTGGCTAGAGTGATGGACTATATAACACTACAGCTATAACACTACAACTCAGCAACTGTATGAAGCAGTGTGAGGTAATGGCTGGAGTGATGGACTATATAACACTACAGCTATAACACTACAACTCAGCAACTAAGGGAAGCAGTGTGAGGTAGTGGCTAGAGTGATGGACTATATAACACTACAGCTATAACGCTACAACTCAGCAACTAAGGGAAGCAGTGTGAGGTAGTGGCTAGAGTGATGGACTATATAACACTACAGCTATAACACTACAACTCAGCAACTATATGAAGCAGTGTGAGGTAATGGCTGGAGTGATGGACTATATAACACTACAGCTATAACGCTACAACTCAGCAACTAAGGGAAGCAGTGTGAGGTAGTGGCTAGAGTGATGGACTATATAACACTACAGCTATAACACTACAACTCAGCAACTATATGAAGCAGTGTGAGGTAATGGCTGGAGTGATGGACTATATAACACTACAGCTATAACGCTACAACTCAGCAACTAAGGGAAGCAGTGTGAGGTAGTGGCTAGAGTGATGGACTATATAACACTACAGCTATAACACTACAACTCAGCAACTATATGAAGCAGTGTGAGGTAATGGCTGGAGTGATGGACTATATAACACTACAACTATATAACACTACAACTCAGCAACTAAGGGAAGCAGTGTGAGGTAGTGGCTAGAGTGATGGACTATATAACACTACAGCTATAACACTACAACTCAGCAACTATATGAAGCAGTGTGAGGTAATGGCTGGAGTGATGGACTATATAACACTACAGCTATAACACTACAACTCAGCAACTAAGGGAAGCAGTGTGAGGTAGTGGCTAGAGTGATGGACTATATAACACTACAGCTATAACGCTACAACTCAGCAACTAAGGGAAGCAGTGTGAGGTAGTGGCTAGAGTGATGGACTATATAACACTACAGCTATAACACTACAACTCAGCAACTAAGGGAAGCAGTGTGAGGTAGTGGCTAGCGTGATGGACTATATAACACTACAACTCAGCAACTATATGAAGCAGTGTGAGGTAATGGCTGGAGTGATGGACTATATAACACTACAACTATATAACACTACAGCTATAACGCTACAACTCAGCAACTAAGTGAAGCAGTGTGAGGTAGTGGCTAGCGTGATGGACTATATAACACTACAACTCAGCAACTATATGAAGCAGTGTGAGGTAATGGCTGGAGTGATGGACTATATAACACTACAACTATATAACACTACAGCTATAACGCTACAACTCAGCAACTAAGTGAAGCAGTGTGAGGTAGTGGCTAGCGTGATGGACTATATAACACTACAACTCAGCAACTATATGAAGCAGTGTGAGGTAATGGCTGGAGTGATGGACTATATAACACTACAACTATATAACACTACAGCTATAACGCTACAACTCAGCAACTAAGTGAAGCAGTGTGAGGTAGTGGCTAGCGTGATGGACTATATAACACTACAACTCAGCAACTATATGAAGCAGTGTGAGGTAATGGCTGGAGTGATGGACTATATAACACTACAACTATATAATACTACAACTCAGCAACTAAATGAAGCAGTGTGAAGTAGTGGCTAGAGTGATGGACTAGGACGTGGGTGATCTGGTCACAAACTCTCAGCCTAACCTACCTCACAAGGTTGTTGTGAGGATAAACTAGGGAATACTATAAGCCCCTTTGAGTCCCCACTGGAGAGAAAGCTGGGGAATAAATGAAGTGACTAAATAAAAGAGGGGTTGGGCATGTTTCAGGAACCAGAAGAACTCAGCAAAGAGAAAAGGAGCATATATACAAAGTAAAGTAAAATAAAAAATAAAATAAAGGTCTGTAAGGTCAGACCTTAGGACTATAGCCTGAGGATTCTGTGCCCTACACTCTTCTATCTTTTAAAATTTTTTGTAACATCCAGCCTGATAAAAGAACTCTGGAGAGTTCAAAAGCTTGCACAATTTTCTGTGCTAGTTTGGTTGGCCCAACAGAAGATGCTACATGGATTTTGGTCTTGTTTTTTGATCCTACCTTCTCTCATTTCCTTGCCTTGCCCCATGGCAAACAGCCCCATCACTTTACCGTGTGTAGTCCATAATGGTGTTGAGTCGATGCGCTATGGTCAGCACTGTGCAGCCTTCAAACTGAGTCCGTATGGTCGATTGGATGAGATCATCTGTTTCCAAGTCTACAGCAGCGGTAGCTTCATCTAAAACCAAGATTTTGGACTTCCGCAGCAAAGCTCGAGCCAGGCACACCAGCTGACGCTGGCCAACACTTCAGAAAGAATAACACAATTACTATTAATGTTGACAGGGGGATGGAACCCAGAATCACAAGGCAAAGCACATAACAACATGTAACACACATGCGGATGAGTGAAGTTATCGTACACTGTGTCTATCAAGATCAATCCTGCCTATAGCTCTCCGTGGTTTCAGGTAGAGGTCTTTCCCACCATCTCCTACCCCATCCTTTTAACTGGAGATATGCTGGGGATTGAACCGGGGACCTTCTGCATGCTAAGTAGATGCTCTACCACTGACCCACAGCCCCCCCCCCCCACAAAGAATGAGCAACATCTTGAGGACTGCAGGGGTTTCATTGTGCTTTGCAAACCAGATTTCCTGCACCAGGTTGCTGAGAAAACCTGGAAAGAGGTTTACAAGTATCCTATATGACAGAGATACTCTGCAGGGGAGCTTCAGTGATGGAATGTGGTGAGGAACAGCCACTCGGCCACTCCTAGATCTTTCCTCACAAGCTCACAAAGAGAATACTAAAATCACCTTTTAAAAGGCCACATACTCAAATCGGTAGCCAGGCAAACTTTTGTGCCAGTTGCCTTGTTCATGCTGAAGGCAGAATCTGCCGTTTACAACTTTTAAGTGCAGAATTACCAGCATGCACTCCTGCTCAGAGACTGGCTACCTGTTGTGCATGCCCACAATTCTCCACTCCTTAAACAGGGTCGTTTCATTTCTTAAGTGGTAGAAAAGACCAGGCAGCTCCACAAGAGGCTGAAACCCTTGCTAGGCCTTTTAGAATGGCACCCGTTGTTAACAAGGGATTGATTTCACTAGATTAAGAGTACTTGGGCAGAAGCAAAGTGAAGATAACAGCATTCTGAAAGAATGGAGTCAGAAACTGGAATGTACCTGAGGTTTTCTCCACCTTCTGAACATTCATGATTGAGTTTATCAGGCAGTGTGGAAACAAAGCTTTTCAAGTGTGCCAGTTCCAAGGACATCCAAACGTCTTCATCAGAGTACTGGTCAAAAGGGTCCAGATTCATTCGCAGGGAGCCAGAAAATAGGATGGGGTCCTGTTTTGGCAACATGATGTAATAAATGGGGATGCATCATACATTCCTAAATTCCAACTGTGTACATAAAGATTAGGCATGGTCACAGCACACACGCTTGCGGCAAGTGACCGGTTCTTCTCAACACAGAAGCGCATCCTGTGTACGAAATCCCAAATGCTTCCTGCTGTACACACAGGCAGAGAGCCCTTTGCCAGCCAAGAGCCCTTTGCTGGGTTTTGGAACCATGATGCCTTGCAGGCTGCACACAAACAGGCTAATTTCCTTGATTGCTGGAGATGTGCTTGGGGTTGGGAGATGACCATGGCAACAGCTGTGCGGCTGCAATGCTGGGGCCAGAGGGCACTGAATGAGCTCCACCTCTTTTTAAAAAGGATCTTCAGGTAGATACTTGCAGAGTCTCTGGGCATTTGCAAATCAAGGAGGAAAAACTCTACAGAAAACTGTGGCTGTCTTAAATATCATCTCTTAAATTGGGGACCCCGCTGTCACTGTTCCCAAGGATCCCCATAAATGGCGACCTACTCTCTTTGAAGTTCTCCTCATCTCCAGATCAGTGTATCTATGCCAACACAAAAGTCAAACCTGGCATCACCCAAGAGAGACTATCAAGGCCCACAGATTCCAGGCAAGTCCAAGGAGGCTGCATGAGTGAAATGAGCAGCCATTATGTGGGCAGATGCTTAAAGATAGCAAAGGAGATGGAGATTCCCACCTACCTGGGGAATAATCGTGACTTTGAAGCGGAGGTCATGAAGCCCGATTTTAGCAATGTCAGTCCCATCGATGAGAATCTCTCCTTTTGCAGCTTCAGTGATTCGAAACAGGCCCAGAGCAAGGGAGGATTTCCCAGCACCCGTCCTGCCAACTATGCCCACCTTTTGAGAAGATCACAGAAAAAGACACACTGGCCTCCGGTTCTGGAAAGGTGCCAAGGGGGTTTGAAGCAGGATCCTGCTCCTACCCGCCAGATGGGAAGGGACTTTTCTTTTTTCTTTCTTTTGGAAAGTGGGCATTTGCTGTTATTGATCTGAGATACATTTTTGGAACCTTTGCCTACAGGTGATCCACAGACAACAAATTCCTGCTTACAACGGCAGGTGCCCACAGGCAAGGGCCTCTCATGTCTTCCAAAGGTCACGTGGAATGAGTTATATGGACATTGGTTCTGACTGCCCACTGGAAGTTGGTTTCCTGCCACCTCTCCCAAATGTTCCCCCCCTTCCCTGGTCTCCCCACCGAGCTCCTCCTCCCAACTCCTCTGGTTCCTCCACTTCACAGCCTCCCCCTCCACTCCCAAGTGGCTCCTTTGGCCCATAATGACTGTTGCAGGCAAGGCTAACCTTTTCTCCTCCATTGATGGTGATGTTGATGTTCTTCAGCACTAGATCCATGTCATCTCTATAGCGTAGTCCATAGCCATGGAATTCCACTTTGCCTTCCTGGGGCCAACCGCTCGGTGGGGCAGCGTGCTTCATAGTCCACTCTGCCTGGAAGAGACAACAGGAGGACTTTAGAAGCATCCATTAGCATTCCTTGACCTGCCACCCTCCACTTGACCCCACCAGATACTGGACAACCAGAAGGATGCCCGCCTGATGCCAGGCCCAGAGCACAATTCTGGCAGTGCTTAGATAGCAGTGTCACTGAAGCCAAGCAGATGTGGCGCTCCACTGCGCCTTGTGGGGGGACAACTGAAGGGAACAGCATGATGCACACAGAAAAAGTATGTATTTGTGGGAAAGCATGTGCATGAAAAAGCAGGCAAGGAAAGGCACAGCTGGTGGCCATGCAGGGAAACTCTGGTGCAAACACAGATCAAGCCTCCATATTTTGCTAGAGAAATGCATTTCTTCCGGTTTCCAGCACAGCTGTTTTAAAAACCCACCCACTCCTGTGCTGCAGTGTGATGGCTGCAGAAAGCACTCAGGTGGTGGGTTGAGAAAAAAGTGGAGATTTAAAGCAGAATTGGGCACTGATATTTTCTAGAAACATAAAAGAAACTCAGGTTGACCCCCAGATATGTTTGACAACCAGCTGGCGGACGTGTTACTTTCCTGGAGGCTGCAGGTGTCTCCCCGCCCCCGCCCCCCTGGTATCTCAGAGCATTTCACTCTTCATGCTTCTGCCTGAGCGCTTGTGTGAGTGAATGAACATTCTTACCCAACAACACTGACCCGACTTTTTGACCCAAATTCTCTCTACTTTTAACAGTTCCAAGCCATGGAAAGCCAATGTCTGAATGATGCCCCACTTGTCTGAAAACTCTGGAAAACCCATTCAAATTAATTATGGCAGAAGAGCACACAAAATAATATAGGGATACAGAAAATGTCAGCAGTGACCACGTTTTGTCACTGGAGGGTGCTCACAAGCCTCTGAAAAAATGCAGCCTAATGTTTCCTTGTCAGGATGGCTCCGAAAAGCCTTCACCAAGGCTCCATTCCATGTTCTGGAATCTTATCAAGTTTTTCTCTCTTTATAATATTTTAATACCACCTCAATGTAAGAAGCTCGAAAGGAGGTTTGCAACATGATTGAAATCACCAACACAATTAACAGCAAACAATTCAGACACACACAGCAGCAAGACATCAATGCAGCTCAGTTTAGAGCAGATTAAAATAAGGCCTAAAACCCACCAGCCCCACCCCGTAAAAACTTCCATGCTAAATTACCCAATTCCTGGGAGAATACAAACATCTTCACCTGGTGTCTAAAGAGTTGCAAGAGGTGGCACCAGGAGGACAGCAGCAGGAAGTCACCACCAAGGCGGCCCCATCTTTTGCACCTACCCAACCTCGTAACCAAGAGGGGGCCACCCAAAAGAGGCCCTCCCATGCAAACCCCCATGTTCAGGCAGCTTCATGTGGAGAGAAGGCAGCCTTCAAGGCATCTGGGGGTCCCAGTCTGTTCAGGACTGGAAATCTAAGCATTCTGTTTATAAACAGACCACCTGTCAGGGAAGCTCTTTCGCACTTGGCAAGAGCTACTTGTAGCATAGTGGGTGAAGTGGTTGGACTGTGAATCAGCGCTCTGCTGGTTCAAATCCCACCACTGCCATGAGCTCTGCAGGTGGCCTTGGGAAAGCCACTCCTCTCAGCCCCAGCTCCCCAGCTGTATTATGGAGATGATAATAACCCTAGTTTTGTTCACTGCCTTGAGTGGGGTACTAATCTGTCTGCAAGAATGGTACATAAGTGCAGTTATTATCGTCATCTGCCCCTGCACAGCTATGGGCAGAATCTTGAACCTGCTAAAGTTCCCAAAAATCTCAGTCCACCATCTACTGGCCCTCTTGCAGCCCATTCCTGCCTCCAGACACAAGTCATCTTTTTTAAAAGAAGAAAGACTCCTGCATTCCTGAAGGCAGCATATTTCTTGATCGTAACTTATCAGAACCTGACACACTTTGTGTGGCACCCCAGAACCCAGTACATCCTTTGCTGTAGAAATGGCTGGCAAGTTTCTGAATGGCTAGAGAGCCATTCTGTTATGCTGGGAGCTGAATCAGAACTGCCCTTACACACATCTGACCTTGCTTGGGAGGGCTCGAGCTACCCTGAAGGAGTGAGTCTTTAAGGCACCAACGTGGGTGTTTTTTTTAGAAGGAACAATTCCAATGGGCAGAAATGGACTTTGAAAGAGCTCTTTCATTCATTCAGTCCTTCTCTGCAAGAAGACCACCATGAAGCCCAGGTCCCCCCCCCACTTTTCCAAAATAGGAAGAAGGGAAATCTTTCAGGAATGAGAAGTTTCAACCGTCAAAGTAGGTCTTCCAAATCTGAGCCCCAGAAACCTTTTTAAACGTACCTCTTTTTCCTTTTCAGAGTATTCTTTGACTCTTTCCACAGCGACAATGTTTGTTTCCATCTCAGATGACATGCGAACCAGCCAATTTAAATACGTGGTGATCTGCAGAAAGAACAACGCAAGATCCAAATCAAGAAACTGCGTTGCATGCGGGCAAATACAAGAGCAATGTTCTGGTCCCATAGAGCATGCTTGATATACCTACGATTCTCTCTCTCTCTCTCTCTCTCACACACACACACACACACACACTTTTGCTTTTCTATTCCTGAATGGGATCATTTCACATCAGATATATAAAACATTTCACAGAGAGTTAAAGATCTCCACCGCTTTGCTTAGAGTAGATCTCCTACAACATATTCAACCCAGATTCTTTCCGATTTGCAAAAGGCTTTGCGATTCACAGAGGTTACCCAGAAGGAAGACTGAGAAATACTAAGTGCATTAGCACTTAGAACAAGACAGGCTGGTCTTAGCTACCTGCAGCGCATACAGGATGGAGAGTCCAACCAGCCCCGGACTGAGGCTGTGGCGAGCCATCACCGCAAACAGAGCAGCAAAGAGGACGATGCCATTCCCCACATACTCCAGCCGCACTGCCAGCCACCTGCAGAGAGGAACAGGTTGGCAGAGACAGGCTAGTTACAGAATCCCTGTTCAAAATACATCAAACCCTGCACCAAACAGATACTTACCAGACAGGAACAAATCTGGAACATTTCATGACATTAGCGAGGCACTATAGTCCTGCGCGGATAACCTGCACTGTGCGGGAGGGAGAGAGCAGGAACAAAGTGCTGGCCCTGCCCCCCCACCCCCTGTGCATTATTGCCAAGTTGTGCGCAAGTGCTTCCTCCACACATTCACACCATGCGGACAACTCAGCAATCGTGGAATCAGAGGGTGGGGCCAGCATGTTCATACCAGCTCTTCCTTCCTGTGGGGTGGGTCAATGCATTGGTGGTTTATGAAGGAAGAGAAATTGCAAGAACGATGCACCTTGCACCCGCACTGACTCCAAGGCCTCACTGCTGTGCCATATCATCCCACTATCCATCACTTCTCTGGGGGAAATATTTCACCAGGGAAGACATACGTGGCTGGACTCCTGCGCAGCACAAGAATAAGGCTGCTAATTAGAATGCCCTGAAAGCCAGAGATGTAAAGGCCTTGGGGGGAGACCAGAAAAAAGCCCTTCTTTAGCTTCGTCAGCAGAATAATTGGAAATTTTGGGGATCTCTGGGGAAAAATAACTCCTGTTAAATATTTTTCCTTTGGGAAGGAGCAAAATGCTTTTTAAAGATGTTACTCAATCTGTGCAGTACAGAGATTTTTATGCAAGACAGTCTACAGAATTAAATAATGATAGTTCCTACACCTAAATGGGAACATGCAACATATTTTCAAAACACGTTCTACTTTAAATATAGCTAATCCCGTCCACAATTAATATTTATTTACACTTTACTTTATATAACACCCCAGCCCTCTCCCCAGTGGGGACCCAAGGTGGCTTACCTAATTCTTCTCTCCTCCAATTTTATTCCCCACAACAACCCTGTGAGGTAGGTGAGGTCGAGAATGGGTGACAGGCCCAAAGTCACCCAGCGAGCTTCCATGGCAGAGTAGGGATTTGAACCTGGGTCTCCCAGATCCTAGTCTGACACTCTTATTATCACTACATCATGTTTACTCTCATATGCTATAAGGCCAGGGATGATTTTGCTCTGTCAAGCATCTCTGATCTGAGACCGACTGTATTCCAAATATTTTCCTCCCAACGCCACAGGAGACATGGCTGGTGTGAAGGACTACGGGGGTTACAAAACATGTAACTTAGCTAGGAGGGTTGTCGCTTTTGCCAACGGTCTTGGTCCATCCTCCCACCTGTTGGCGACGATGCTTGGGTAGTAGGCTTTCTGATTCTCATCCACTTTCAAGTCGCTCTGCTGGATGAAGCGCTTCTGCTCCTGGAAGGCTCGGATGACGCTGACGCCCAGAAGCGTCTCGTTGAAGTGAGAGTAAACGGGGGAGCGGCTGACCGACTCCAGGCGTTTCAGCTGGCGGGACGTGGCGACGTAGAAGCGCTGGAAAGGGCCGGAGGGTCAGAAATCAAAGACAGACACGCCAAATTGGATTTGGATTGAAAGGAAAGGGAATCAAGATGGCCTGAAAGAACACTGGCTTGCTCCAGGTTAGCTCTAAGAATGTCACAGTGTTCCGGTAAAATCCTGTGAACCTGTTTCTAGCTATTAAATAAGCATCCAACCCTCGAAGTTGTGGGTAGGAACGCTAGACAAATCACATATGCCTGAACTGAGGATGGGTTCCCCGTTGTATTTCCCCCTAAATGGCTACTCCTGTGATAAATTCAGCAGTGCAACATTTCACTCCTCTGCAGGTGAGCTGACATGGCCCCCTCCGTGAAGGTTCAGAAACTGCCACCCCTCTGATTTGCTGGGGCTAAGCAATGTTTGCTGACAACATATAAATACAAAAAGTGCCACACTGGAAGAGGGCCCCCAACTCAATTTTGAGTGACCCCAGTATCTCCCCCCTCCTTTGAGTACACTAGAGGCAGCAGCAGCACATGCAGCTAGCTACCAGTGGGTCAAGGGAAAAGCCAAGGGCGCCCTTATGGCAGGGTGGAGAGGTGTTTTATTATTAAACAATTTATAATATGGGAATTTGTTGTTACTTAATGAACAGAGAACACAGGGACAGAAAGAAAAAGAAGAGAGATGCCACGCAGCGCGTGTTTTCACAGTTAAAGTGGCTGGCTTATTTCCTGGCAGGAGGGGCTGTACAGAAGATGGGTTACATCAAAGGAAACTGTAAGGCAAGGAGCAGATTCCACTATATCCGTAACACTACACAGTCCAGTTCCAAACCATTTGGGGGTGTTCCCTTAGGATGATCAAATGAAAATTTCCACTTGGTGTTAAGTATTAATCCAGGGACTCATGAATGATAGGAATCGCCATCCCCCACCCTCCCAAGAAAAGATGGAATATTCGACAACAGGCGGAAGCAGTAGACTGTGCCACTTTACACTGAGAGCGGGGGAATCACACGTTTGATACCCCCTCCATCAGCAACAACAACAAAGGACAGTGCAAGAGAAGGAAATTCACAAAGCAGGGTAAGGCATGAACTGGACAAGAAGGTGCAGCTACCAGATGTGCCAGATTTTTAGCTGCCAGTTGCTTATGGGGCAGAACATATAAAAAAATACAGCTCCATCCACACGCGGCCTACCTGCACAAAGAAATACACAAGACCGAGAGGAGGAATGACCACAGCAGCGATGGGTGTGGCCAGAAGGATGATGATGCACGCCCCAATGACATTGAACATGGAGCCCATGAACATCTTGATGATCTGGGGAATGGTCGAGTCGATGGTGTCTATTTCTTTGGAGAAGCGGTTCACCAGATTCCCGCTGGGTGTCCGTTCAAAAAAGCTCATTGGACATCGGAGGACATTGTAGAGCAAGTCCACATGGAGGCGGCGGGAGGCAAATATCCCTCCGATCGAAACAGCCATTGAGTAACCAAACACAGCGATACCTTCAAGAAACACAAACCCCTCTAGATGTTAATGTTCACCAAAAGATTTCTTCCCTTCAACCTGAATGAAGAAACGAAGTCCAAACTCTTGACGTCTATCACCAAAGCAGCTCTGAATCACATTGGTTCTTAAAGCGGGCAACTGCAAAAGGAAAGGAACCAGCTTGGCTTGGCCTTCATCTGTTTTCTTCAGAAAGGCTCCACCAATCCCTGCTCTCTTCCCTGCCTCCCATGGCTTCCCACGGCCCAGTCTGGGGGCTTAACAAGAAGAGACACTCTCACTTGAAGTCTCAGCCCGTCAATGAACAATCTCACAGGTTCTTTTGCTACATGTGCTGGTCAATTCTTGCCAACCCGAAGGAATCAATGGATAACAACTACATGCATAGCTGGGAAACTTCAGGTAAGTTTTCTTCTGTACAATCCAACATTTTTCTATATATAACGTGTTTCTGGGGGGTGAGGAACGGAGGCAAATGGCTGGAGTCTCCTGGAAGAGCACAGGGAAGCAGATCTTAAGATAGCGGAGGACAGAGGTCACAGGGAGCAGACAGAACTCGTGCTGAGTCTGCCTGGCTATCTACTGGAATAAAATAAAGGTTCAGTGGCATCTTAGAGGATAACAATGTTTAGTTTATATCATTTATGGACATTTATTTTATATCACTGCAACAAACTAATATGGCTGGCCCCTGGAATCTCTAGCCAGGCCTGTTCTTCATTTTTCTTTTTATAAAATTATCATGTTCTGCACATCAATGCCCACAAGGGCTCCCTTCCAGCTTTCGCCTGATCTCATCTCTGAACCTGACCAGGATCGAACCTTTTCCAGCTACTCAGAACCAAATCCATGGCTGCTTTCTCTCAAACTAGCCAGAGGCTGGAATGGGAAGTCATGGATCAGTTTCTTTCTGCACGTGAACCCATGAAGCTGCCTTATACTGGGCCAGACCATTCGTCAATCCGAGTCAGTCTTATCTGCTCAGGCTGCCAGCAGCTCTCCTGGGTCTCAGGCAGAAATCCTTCGCATCATTTAATGCCTGGTCCTTTTAACTGGAGATGCCGGGCATTGAACCTGGGACCCTCTACATGCAACAGAGATGCTCTGCCACTTAGCCACAACCTTCCCCCCAAAGGGGTCCCAACCAAAGCACTCCCTTGACAGACCAAAGCCCAGCTGGTCAAGTACTGCCTGCTCTGATACTGGGGAAAGGGAGCAGCAGCTTGAACAGCTGGCTTCATGCCAGGCTGCACCGAAAAGCACTCTGGAGAACAGACTCAAACTCCAGATGATCCAGGCAGGGCAGGGCACCATTGCCCACCCAGTCCCTGTTGCTTGCTTCCTGCACACCATCATCTGGAGGGTGCCGTTTAATTGGCACAAATGATTTCCTGGTGGGTAAGTGTGCGGCTTCCCAGAGGGATAATCCTGCCTTTGAGCAAGATGGCAGGTGAGTGAGGACAACTTCTGAGTTGCTCTCTTTCCTCTCTCCAACCGGACTATTCTAGTTTCCCCTTTGGAGCCCCAAGCCCCTTGCCTGCTTCTTCTGCAGTTCCAGTCCCCACCCCCACCCAATTACTGCATTCATTTGCCACTGACTTAAGAAAAAGGAACTGCAAAAGGAATTCAAAACTGAGATGTTACGACAAAGGATTATTCTGCTTCTGGGCAAGGAATCAAGGGTACTGGAAGGACATGAGCCCTATAATCACTGAAATCATTTCTCATCCTCCCCCAATCTGGCATTTCCCACACATCTCTAAGCTCCTCTGTAGGCAAAAAGACAAGAAATTTGCACTTCAAAACACACAGGAAGCCAAGGTTTTCTGGAAGATGAGTTCTAATGGTTACACAGAATACCAGATTCGGTCTCCTTCCCTAGCAGGATTACTGGTTTCCAGCAGGCAGGATTCAGAAACGTTTAAACACAGAAAGAAATGCTTCAGTGTTTGCAGCTATGATGATAATAAGGTAAATGAAACAAAAGTCATCTGCAGAACTTTGCACTTGGTTTGCACCCATACAAAGCAAAGATGCAGGACACCCAAAACTAACCCTACCACACCACATGTAGCTGCTCTGGCAGGTAGCAACCCAGCAAAAGCAGTATGATGTGCAGGTGCAAAGGGCACAAGTGCTTTCGTGTGGCAAGCCTCATGGTTTAATCAAGCCTCGCTCGCAGCTTCATGGGGCTGCCCCACAGGCGTGAAAACCAGTTCTCTTAGATTTACTTACTTTATTTATGCCTTGCTTTTCTCCCCAGTGGGGACCCAAAACAGCTTACGTTGTTCCCCTCTCCCCTCCTCCATTTAATCCTCACAGCAATCCTGTGAGGTAGGTCAGACCGACAATGTGACTGGCCCAAGGTCACCCAACCAGCTTCCACAGCAGAGTGGGGATTCAAACCTGGGTCTCCCACATCCTGCTGCAGCACTCTAACCGCTACACCACACTGCCTCTAAGAGAAGATTCCAAGCAAACCTTGAGACATTCCCAGAGCCCCGTACACTCCCAGCCGGACTTCTGTGTGCTGCTGAGTCCCATTGACAACAGGATCGTCTGTCCACAGACTCAGCCAGTAGTTGGAGGCCAAGGAAGCCACATGGTTGCATGTAAACAGGAAGATGCTCAGGAAGGAGATGAAGAGGCCGATGGCTTTCATGTACTCCCAGTAAACAGCCACCTGCACCTAAGGAAAGGCACAACAGAGAAGGCTTCAGTCCCTCGAATGCACAGCTCCGGAACATGCCCTAACTTCCTCAACTTACTGTACTCTGCTTTACCCCCTCCAAGTCTGTTCTACAGCCGTGTGTACAGAAAATGCTATTCATAAGAAGCAGCAGCATTAATATTGGGTTAAACTGCGCTCCTCTGCCTGGCCATCGGGAGCCAGCCTGTTTATTCACTTCATTTATATCTCACCTTTCTCCCCGACAGCACCCCCAAAGTGGCTTACATCACTCTTGGCTCCTCCATTTTATCCTCACAACAAGCATGGCTCACCTTTCCGGTCTGAGCAGTGTCTGCTTCGGTCAGTTTCCAAGCGGCCTTTTCTTCAGGGGCCTTCTGGAGTTCTGCTGTGCTGTTTTGCTGCATGGATTTCCCAGGTTCTCCGCTGTACGTGGAGGAGTTACTGAGCTGCCTGCTGGAAAATAATATCACAGACTTCAAGATGCAAGTTCAGGCTGCTGCAAAAATCCTGCCCCATTTCCTCCCCACCACACTAAACCCCACCCTTTCCGTCCCACTTTAATTCCGCTTCAACTGAACACTCTTCTCCTGGATTTTCTTCTTTGCAGGCACAAGGAGGTTGTCCTCACAGACACACACACCCCAATCCTGTTTTATCCTCTGCGAATGGTTCCAATTTTGGTGTGGAAGAAGTACGGAATCTCTTTTGCAAGCATGCCCTGAACGAAGCACCAAGCTGCCCACTTCGCAGGACTGATTCACACACGAGAGCCCATCACTCGATTATTAGCAGGAGAACATGCAAAGAGCTTTCCACTGAAAAGCATCATGTTGGAGGCCACATAAAATGCTTCTCGTGTGGATCAAGTTCTGTTCCCCCTACAGGAGGAACTTCGCTGCTTAAATAGGAAGCAGTAATTACTATGGGGGGAAGGGGAGAAATTATAGACTTTGCAATGCCATAAAGGAACAGTCAAAATCATGGCATGGAACACACCCACCCTTTTGTAGTATCTAGCCTAATGAAGAGTTTTGAGGAATTCAAAATCTTGCACAGTTTTGTGTCATTTCGTTGGTCCTACTAAAAAGTATTACACGGATTGTGCCTTGTTTTTTAATTCTTCCCACCTGCCATGTAAAGAGACGAGTGTAGAGTCAGGGGTGTGAAGAACTGAAGAGGAAGGAAGGGGGAGGGATACCTTGAACCACTGGGCTAGCTATCAGCCTGTGGATTGCTTCTGGCTCCTAGGGCCGTTTAATCCAGCCTTTGCTGGCCTTG
This sequence comes from Eublepharis macularius, assembly GCF_028583425.1. NCBI lineage: Eukaryota > Metazoa > Chordata > Lepidosauria > Squamata > Eublepharidae > Eublepharis > Eublepharis macularius. The sequence goes on along the minus strand of NC_072801.1, from coordinate 29,162,748 downwards.
AACATAAGAAGCTACCTTCTAATGAATCAGATCTTTGGATCATCAAGGTCAGTCAGCTGTTAGCAGCTCTCTAGTGACTCGGGTTGAGGTTTACTCTACATGATCTTTTTAGCTGGAGATGCCAGGGATTGAACCTGGGACCTTCTGCATGCCAAGCAGAAGCACTGCTGCTGAACCATGGCCCCTCCTTCCCTCCCTCGTCTGGGTTTTTTACTTCTCCCAAACAGCTCCAATTTCTACAAGGATAACACTCAGCCGAAGAGTAATTCACTGCATTGATTTAATTGCTCCAAAAGCTAGAGAAGGATAGCAGCTTAGTGGGCTCGTGGTAGCTAAATGGAACTTCCAGATTCTCCGAGTGGAGACTTTATGGGGTTTAGAGGCTACTAGCTAGAATGCAGAATGTTAAACCCATGCAGCTGATAGGCCCTTGGTCAGTTCCGGACCATCTTGAGCCCTCTGATAAGCAGTGGCTCTCCGAGGCCTCAGGCCAAGGTCTTTCCCATCACCTACCACCTGAACCCTTTTAAGGAGGGATGTCAATTGAACATGGGGCCTTCTAGATGCCAGGTAAATGCTCTCCCCCTTGCCACATTCCCCCCACCTTGATGAAAAGCGTGCCCACAGTTCCACTGGTGAGGGTGTCAAGTCGCAAGACCCGCCCGTGCGGCCTTCTTCAGAACAGACCCTCCACACTCCCATCCACTGGCTCGAGTACACCAAGAGACACGGTCACCCAAGCAAAGCAAGCAGAAAATAACCCTCAGCATAGACCTTCTCCGCACCTCATCACTTGTGCCTGCGTGTTTTCGTTTACAAGAGTACCGTTTTCCAGCTGTTTCCCTTCCTTCACTGCTGGACTGTTTGTATCTGTAGGAGGAGACAGAACACACCAAACGGCGTGTTAGCAAATGACCAAGAAGAGCACTTTTCAATACCGCTGCAGAAGTGGTACCACTAAAGATAACCCGATTCCTAATTATTTATTTGAAACATTTCTCTCCCGTTTTTCTACACAAAATAGGGTCCCCCCAGACAGCAAAAATGAAAACACTAAAAACGATTTACAACCACCGTTAAAAAAAATTCAAGCAGGCATTGATGGGAACACCAACTGTATTAACAGGAAAATCCCCATATGCCGTCTGAAAACCAGTCAGATCCATCAGGATACAAGGGCAGATCCTCTTAATTAGGGCTGGCATCCAAGACAAGCATTCATTTTAGCCTTTAAAAATGACCCTTGCTTTTCCATCTGCTGGTTGGCCCAAGAAGAGAAGGCGAAGAGCCAGAGGCCGCTTGCTCTATATGGGGCCCAACCAGGATGATCAGACAGGGAGGTGTGGCCCTAGCAAGGCAGGAATTGATCTCCTCTCTGCTGAGAAGCAGTTTTGCATGGCAGCCTTTCCTTGCTGTAAGTGAGATAGTGGAAAAAGGGTTTCGAATTGAAGTATGTTAAGGCATGTTTTGGTGGTGGAGAGTGCCGTCAAGTCATAGCTGACTTATGGCGACCCCTGCTGGGGTTTTCAAGGCAAGAGACTAACAGAGGTGGTTTGCCATTGCCTGTCTCTGCATAGTGACCCTGGTCTTCTCTGGAGGTCTCCCATCCAGTTACTAACCAAGGCTGACCCTGCTTAGCTCCCAAGATCTGATGAGACTGGGCTTGCCTGAGCTGTGTAGGTCAGGGCAAGGCATACTTTACTGGCCTCTTTTTTTTATTTCCTCCAAGTACAGGCACCAGTCGCAAGCAATGCCCAGCCAGAGTGCCAGGGATCTGTTTGCTGGGGAAGCACTGGCTTCCTTACGGAGTCTGACCATTCACAGCCCCCAGACCACATTCCAGAGAACAAAACAGCTTTCAAGACTGTATTTGGGTAGTAAAAAACACAACGCTTTTGCTACTGAAGATTTTGCAGCTGGCTTTTCATTAGGGAAACAGTCGTTTTCATTAAAAGCAAGCAGGGAAATCCGTGTGGCACCCACTCACAACGGCTGAACACTGACTGAGTGCAGTGACTTCCCCTGTAACGGCAAGAGAAACCCTGCAGAGCAAGTGTGCACAAAGCTGCTTGCAAGGATTACTAAAGTCAAAGGCTGTTCCTCCTCACGACTGGTCAGCTGCCAACTCCTGCTGTTAAATCAGCCCCATCTGCCCTGTCCGATGCACACCCCAACGAAACTCAAGTCTCTGACCCATTCAGAATCTGTTTCAGAAATAACAGGGAGTCCAGCCTAGCAAATGAAGACCTGAGGGAGAGGTTCTGCAGTGTTGCAGCATTTAAACACAAACAAAATGGATGCAAAGCCAAACCTGCATGGCAGGGCTGTTGTGCAACTCTTCTCCTGGAGGGCACCACTTCTTCCTCTGGGTGACCTTGTCAGGTTCTGTGAGCATGTGTAGAAATGCTCTCTGCACTTACAGGAGTCAAGAGTGTGAATGAAAAACCGAAGCATGGGAAAGCAGCCTTGCAGAGGCTGCCAGTAGCTAAATAGCTACCAAAGTAGCAGGTGGCACACTTTCATCGCAATGGCAGAATTTCAACCGCAGAACTCATGCCTTGGCAGTTCTGCTGGTGGTTAACTAGCAAAATCTTGCACAGAGATGCCCGAAAGACACTACAGAGTCCTCAGACTACAGAGGCCACTATAGGGCCCTAACACTGCAAGCATATATAATAGGGCAGTTCACACCTCTTTGTGGCCCCTTGCAGAGGGGGCCTTCAAATTCTGCTGTTCCCAGAGGCAGAAGGAATAAAAGCATCAACCTGAATCTACTAAAAGAGCATCTATTAAGAATTTCCAGTGTCATCCCAAACCCCCCCCCCCTTTGGGGGGGATCCTGGCCAATAATGCCCCCCTTCACTTGATCCTCCACCACCCAGTTCATCTGCTCATCTTTCAGACAGAAAGCAAGTGACCCCCCCCCTCCCCCGGTGGCTCTTGCCACTTGCTTGCCCAGAGAAAGGGCAAACTAAGCAATCTAAATTTTGAGCATGCCTGACTACAATCATGCGCTATGACTTCTTTTCTTTATTTTCATGTAACTGATTTTTATTTTGTTTATATTATTCTATGCACTATTTATCACTCTTTTGTTGTTTATTATTCTTAACTATGTTAATTTGTGCGTGGTTTATCATTCTTATTGTTACTGTAATACTGCCCACTCTCTATTTTTCTTTTTAAATAAAATTATTAAAAAATAAATTTTGAGCATGCCTAGTTGGCAGGGGACCTGCATACATTGTCCTGAGCCATGGGCAATGGACAGGGAACTAGAAAAATGTGGTGGAGGAGAGTGCTGTCAAGTCATAGCTGACTTTTGGCAACTTCTGGCAGGGTTTTCAGGGCAAGACACTAACAGAGGTGTTTTGCCATTGCCTGCCTCTGCAAACCTGGTCTTCGTTGGAGGTCTCCCATCCAGTTACTAACTAAAGCCAACTCTGCTTAGCTTCTGAGATCTGATGAGATCCACGTCAGGGTGGAGAAAAATGTCCTGTCCCTTTAATAGAAGGTTCATGTGTGGAAAAGGGCAGTCCAAATTTTTCATGGCCTGGAGGTGATAACATCACCCGATAAAGAGGTGAAACATTAAGGTAAAACATTAAGCTTCTATTAAAGGGACAGTACAGTTTTCCCCTCCAGGTAGCTAGCAACTCTATGTGACAACACTTATGCTTTAGAGAGCTTAGCTTTAACGCTGCATGGAGAGGGAGGGCCAAAGACTAGAATGTTGTCAGTTCAATTCAATGGCATTCAATTCAGTCAAATGTTTTCCTCCAGACTGAGTGTCTCACACCTCTGGGGTGCCAGGGGCCCTGAAGTAAAAAGAGCCAATGTTTGGAAAAACCACCCTAAATTTTGCTGCCAGAAAGCAGTGGACTAGATGGAGGTGTGGTCAGGATAAGGCCTCATCATGGGTTCACCCCTTAAGGATGAACTACAGAGCTCAGCAGAGGAGCACGTGTGGTCTGCCAAAGGCCCCCAAAGCTCAATTCACAGTCTTTTGGGGTTGTGCTCACGTGGCTGATCTTGTTAAGGGCCCGGCTCTCAATCTGAACATGGGATTCATACACAGGATGGCCTAGGCTCGATCCCCAGCCTCTCCCATCAAAGATGTGAGAGGAGACCCTTCTCTGCCTCTATCCCCTGGGGAAAGAATGACGAGGGACCGCTGGGCTGGATTGGAGTAGGAAGGAGGAACGAAGGAATGTTCTCAGCTGATCTCTATTCAAGTGAGGTATAAGAAAAATAAAAAATCAATAAAGCTGAAACGAAAACCGAGCTTCAGGACAAAAACAGCAGCCACAATGACAGATCCAACCTGTGTGGACTGATGAACCATTCCAACTACCGGGTTCTGGAGCATGTGGGAAGTTCATTCTCTGCTGGCACACTCTTCAATGCAGCGACACAGAACATTATCTTACCTGCCCCCAGGGAACCATGAGGGCAACAGAGGGCCATTAGCATTGTTAAGGTCACATCAATCCATCTATCCTCTTTTCATCCCACTCAATGGGGGACTGGCGAAATTTGCCTTCCGTTAAGTTTTTAAAACAAACAAGCAAATAATACATTCTGTTTCACATCAGATGAGCCTGCAGAGCACTCACCACCTACCTCTAAGAAACCAGCAAGCAAGCCTAGCAGCACAATTCTTCCAGCTGGGAGAAACTACTGAAAACACTGGCAGCCTTTCAACAAAACACAGCCAAGCAACTGTGGCTGGGATCCAAAGAACCTTGCCACTATTCCTTAGCAGCCTCTGAACTGGAGTTTAAACCACACGGGAAGCCCATTTTGGAAGCCAAAGGGCCTCTCAAAGCACTTTGTGATAAGATGGGGCAGGAGAGAATCAGCTCTCTTCAAAGCAGCCAAAATTCCTCCTGGGACTCTCCCTTTGGTTGCCCCTCTTTGGATCGCAGCCAAGGAACAGCCACCACAGAAAGGTAACATGTGGTCAGCAAAGAAAGAACAGGCATTTCTACAAAAGGACTATGGTTGGTTGCAATTACTGGGCTTTGCCAAACCATGCTGGATTCCATTGTAGAGAAAACCCATTTTATTTATCAACCCCATGCAGAGGAGACACCTCCCACTACCACAAACCTTCCTCCTCTTCTGACCTTGCATCTGTGGGTTCACGACAGAAGGAAACATTAGCAAAAGGAGACAAAAGCAAAAATCTGGAATTTAAGGCGAAGCTGTTATCACACAGAAAGAGACAAACCTTCTCCTTTACCTGCAGTAGAGCGGAGACAGAGAAACAGAAAGAGAGAGATTGATTTTTTAAAATGTTTATTGGGAACTCGAGTTCATTTTTGCTAGCCAATTACTTCTTAGTAAACTCTGCTAAGGGGCAAAACACAGCAGGAAGTTTTTCTGCACAAGCTCTCTTGACATGAGAGCCAGCGCAATGTAACAGCTGGAGGGTCAGCCTCGGATCTGGGAGAACTGGGTTTGAAACCCCGCACTGCCATGGAAGCTCGCTGGGTGATTATGGAGAGCGTGACTGACCTTGAGTCCGCCTTATTGTGAGAATCAAACAGAGGAGAAAAAAATAAGGGGTCCCCATTGGGGGGGGGGAGAAACAGGGTATAAATGAAGTAAATAATAAAGTATAAAATGACAAGGGGGAGCTTGTCTCGGTATAAAACAAATGAAGACTGCTCCAGAAATATAGTGCAGGCAAGACATCCTGGTTTTTCCAAGAAATAAAGCCCTGAATGGAATGCTCAGATCAATAGCCACTGGGGCAAGTCATACAACAGGCAAGGATAATACAACTTGCCCCAAGGACAAGCACTGAGTACTTTCTCCTCCTGTTCATGGTGAGGAATGCCACACTGACAGGTAAGCTGGCCACTGCTCCAGCTAGAGTGATGAAAGGTCCAGTACAGCAAAGAAGAGGGAAGCAGAGGCAGTGTGACAGTGGACAGAGCACTGGGCTAGGAAGCAAAGGTTCCTCTACAGCTTGTGATGGAAGGTTTAGCAAGACAGACAAGACAAACTATTTCTCCAACCTAAAGCTGGCCTCTGTTCTCTACTCTGGAGAACAGGTTGCGCCAGGTGTGACTTTCCAAAATAGTGAGACTTTTAACACCTGCCGACCCCAAGGAGAATTTCTGCACCCAGCCCGCTTCAGCCAACTTACTTCCATCCTCCACATTCTGCTCTGCACTGGCATAGGTCCGCAGGAACTCCGCGAAGGCCATGTCTTGTTCCAGCAGCTCTTGGTATGATCCCATCTCCGAGATCTTGCCCTCTGTCATCACTATAATCATGTCCATCAAAGGCAGATAACTGACCCCGTGGGTGACCAAAACCCGAGTCTAGATGCAGAGAGGGGGAAAAAGGCAATTGAGCACCTCTGCATGTAGCACTGAGGACAGGGGTCTAGAAACTTGCAGCAGTCCTCAGCAGGAGAAAATGGCCTCTCATGTCTAGATGAGGGGGAATGTGGCAGTTTAAATATACAGATAAAAAAATGAAAAACTGGTACCAGCACAGGAGCACCAAGCAGAAGTTCCTGGGGAACTACAGGAAACTGATTGGCAACCAGTAAGAGCATTTGAGTAAACCGAGCTGGTCTGTGTTCTCCTCCCAGAGGTACCTGCAAATTCCTGCAGCCACCATAAACATAGTGGTTGAAAGACGGCTGGCCAGCCAGCCCAGTGAGCAATTGTGCAGAAGGACGTCCGTCAAGAATTCACATCCCTAGAACAAGAGGGTCCCAAGATGATGATGCTCACTGGCACTGGCTGAAGAATGGCAATGAGTCCAAAAGAATTTGCCTGCCTTCTGCTATAGGAGCCTGCCCAACTTTTGAGGCCTGCCTCCAGGTGGCCCAGCCTGCAGAAACTGCGCAGGTGGAAAGCAAAGAGCCTTCTTTGTGGTGGCCCCCTCCAGGTGGCCATTTTCACACTCCATCAGATATGAGATAGCCAGGTAAGACTATTTTACCTGCCCAGGCTCACTCTGGGCTGCCTCTTGTTTTGCCATGCCATCCTTCTATTCTTTCTTTGATTATGTTACCGTTCAGCATTTTAATATGATATATATTGGATTTTATTGTTTTTAAAACTGTAAGCTGCCTTACCGTTAAGAAAAGAAAAGCAGGAGACAAACAATTCGAGTAAGATCCCCATTACCTGTCCTCTTAACAAAAGAGTTATTGCAGCAGAGCTACAGAGAGGCTTGGCTCACAATGGGGGAATGGGTAGGGAGATCCAGAGGTAAGAAGATCTATTGATCTTTGGAAAGGATGCTGTTAAGAAACCAGATTCTGCCAGCCACACATACTTTGTTTTTCAGGATTCCCTTGGGTCCAATGACTTGCTCAAAAATGTGTTTCCCAACATGAGCATCGACAGCCGACAAGGGATCATCCAGCAAATAGATGTCTGCATTGCAGTAGACAGCTCGAGCCAAACTGACCCTTTGCTTCTGGCCCCCGGATAGATTCACACCCTGAGGAAGAGAACGCAACAGTCCATGCAAGAAGACGGCCAACTGTCATCATTCATTAAAGCAAAAACCTTCAACATTTTCATGGCCAGAGATTGGCTAGAAAAAGGAGCAGGTTCACAAGGAAGGTAAGGGAAAAGGAAAAAGGAAAAGGTAAAGAAACAAAGATGCACCCAAAAGGCACCTCTCCAAGCTAGACGTCTCCACGTGCCAAGCGGAGTCACTCAGACCCAGTGGAAGTGGCCAAGATCTAAAGGTCCGGACAGAAGAGACTATGCAGGCACGACTGAGGCTGGAGGTGGAGAAGCTCACTCAGCGTGGGGCCTGCTATTGAACTCCCTCGCCCCAGAAGCCAGGAATCAGAAGTTACGGAGCCGCAACAGCAGGAGGATCTAAATACCTTCTCTCCAATTTCTGTCCTGTCTCCTGAGGGGAAGATCTCCAAGTCCGGCAGGAGGGCACAGGCCTCCACTACCCGCTTATATTGGCTCTCCTTCACTTCCCTTCCAAAGACAATGTTTTCCTTTAGAGTTGCGTTCTGGATCCAAGCTTGCTGAGGGACATAGGCAACGGATCCCTGTGGAGACAGGAGTCAGAAACCTACCCGAGTGCACAGCACTGGCGTAAGGAAAACGCATCACCTGCCAACGGGACCAATCTCTTTTCTGCCCCCGTGTCAACCCTTGCTAACGTAATCTGCTTGCTCGCACATCTTAAGACAAAAGGACCCCCAATATTAAACCTTTGACATATAAAGCCACACCATCCAAACGCATGTACCACAAAGAGAACAAATGGTCCTCAGTGCGATGTGTCAGTACTGAGCAAGCAACAGACTGGCAATATGATATCTGGACAGCTCAAACGAATGAGCCAAACCTCATGGCTAAAGGAGAAGCTGCAACTCTTCTGGGTTTGGGAGAAAACACCTTCCTAACTGCCCAGGCAGGACAGCCCAGAGACCAACGGCAACCTTAGCTGCCAGGCACCTCAAAAGATGTGCATTCTTGAACTTGAATCTATTTTCTGGCCAAGTCACCAGGACAAACCCCTGATGAGGCTGCTCTTGGGCTGGCTACCTCCTCCCTTCACACTCTGCACCTTCAGACAGCCTTCAGGAGCGTGGAAACCGTTTCCTCGGCCATACCTTGAGAGAGACAGTGCCGTCTCTCTTCTCCATTTCTCCCAGCAGCGCAGACAACAGCGATGATTTGCCACAACCAACCTGGCCGACAACGGCAACCAAACAGTGTTCCGGGATGGCAAAACTAATGCTGGAGCACAAGAGATCACACGTCAAGCTTTGCGGTGGTTGAAGGGCCACAAATCAATCAGCATTCCAGGATCAAATTAAAGACGGAGGGAAACCAATCATCCAAACCATTCTTCAGCTCAAGGCCGATTCCCCTGGATGTTTATTCAAGAGTGAATCCCTAGAATCTCTTCACTAAAAATGACTTCCCTACCCATGTATTGCTTCCAGGACAGGAATTCCATGTACCCTATGTACACTCTGTGGCCGGTGACCGATCAAAAATTGGTTCCAAAGTGGTTCATGTTTGTATTTGCATCCTAAAACACCAACCTCCTTTTTTTTTTTTAAAGGTGTAGATGAGCTCTCTTTACAAGTCACTCAACACGACAGATGTGACAGCATGGGGCGGGTGGGGGGGGGAATTCAGAACCTCCCACCCAAGAGTTTTTTCCAACGGAAAGATGGGGACATTTCCTATGAAACCTTTTTTCTTTGAAAAGAGTAAAAGGCTTTTAAAGATGACATTTCTTTCAAAATGTATAGTATGAAAGTCTGGGGATGTTTTCCTTCAAATTTTATCAACAGACATTTCGGACAGCAATGAAAAAAGTCCTATGAAGCTCCCCCCCCCCCCCCCACACACACTTTTTTTGGACTGAGTGAAATTCAGGAGTTTGAAACTCTTAAATTAATATTGGGGATACTGGCAATTTTGCTTGTAGAAAACTAAGGCATTTTTATTTTTTAAATGAAATAAACATGCTAATTAATAGAATGTTATATGCCAATCAAGTTATAAACTGTATATTTTATGTTGTTAAAGCAGCAAAATGGGTTTAGGTTTGATAGGAAAAGTGATTAGTTTATATTTCAGTTCCTTCCTCCACCCAATTTTAATTTTTTTTCTGAACAACTTCCTCCCATGGCTTCAGAATTTCTGAACATTTTACATCATTCCCCATCACAACCCACAGACAGTCTATGAAATAATTGTATGACATAAAAGAATTAATGAATATATGACCCTCAAAGGAATGGCCAATATTAGTATGGTGTCAAGTAATGAGAACACACAAACACATACACACAGCTCTTACTTGTTCAGAGTTGGAGGATCACTTCTTGACCAACTGAATGTCGCGTTCTTCATAATAATGCTGTTGCCGTCAGCTAGCGGGTCATGAAAAGATTTTTTTTAAAAAACGTACAGGCCAAGCACAACAGCAATAATCAGTTTTTTTTTAAAAATTTTATTGGTGAGCATAATTTCAAACAATATTTCAATTAAACCCTATCTGATTAAATCTAACCTAACCCCCACCCTTTCCCCCCCTCCTTCTTGACTTCCAACAGCTTTCCAACCTTCTACCCCCTTTATTACTTAACATATCCTATATTAGACAATCAAACATCCCTACATAGCAATCCTGCAATAATCAGTTTTTAAAGATATGATCGGTCCAAGTGGGGGCACATATCTCAAATGTTTTATTAACACAAGTGTTTTTGTTTTTTCTTCTAAATAAAGAGTTAAACGAAGACATCCGAGGAGAGCTCCTAACCTCTCCTAAAAGTATGTGTTTCTGGCTTTTCCCCCTTCTTGTAAGGCAAATGAGAGCGTGGGGGGCATTTTGTAGAGAAGAGGTGGGATGTGGAGGGGCTGGTTGCCCCCCCCTTTCCTGAAAGCATCTGTCTTCTCACACCTGCCTGTGAGAGAAACACATGCAGAGAGAACAGAAACAAGTATTTAGTTAGGGTGTGGATGTATTGTGTTTGGACTTCCTGGCCGCTGCTTGCACTAAAGAAGATTCTTAGATCGAAATGTATTTTTGTATTGGGATATTCCCTGTTTATTGTTGGAAATTACTATTTATTATTGTATTTTGCACTTGAACATTTTACACTTATAATTATATAAAAATAATATTAAAAATTATTTATATACAATAGTTGCTATATATCTTCCCATGGACCTTGGGTTTCTATTTTGGTTACAGGTTTTTGTTCAGGGTGGCTTTGTTGTGTTAGTGTGAGAGAAACATGGCAGGGAACCTCAGGCTTGCCATGCAAGGAGCCGTTTCACCCAGAGGTTGTTTAATGGCCAGTATGGAGCCAAGTAAGCAATAACTCTGCTAGGCTTCTGCATATTCAAGCAGCCTTCTCTCTCCCTGTAATCAACATAACATGGGAAAGCCCTGCAAGTCCGCAGAACCAGGCCTGTAATAGGCTCTATACGGAAGAAGTTTGGGGGCACCAGGTCCATGAAATCACTTGTGCAGAAGGTACAAGGTCTATGAGAAAAGAGCAGGCCATGGAGACCTCAGACCCATCTACACCTTGACGCAAACTAGCCTTGTCATCAGGAGGCTAAAGTCTCTCTCATTAAGATGCAAACTACTTGCTGGTGGACCATTTGATTAGGTTAAATACAGCTCTGAGGGCAGATTCTGAGAATCCAATTTGAAGCCTAAACAGTTTTGACATGAGAGTCTTGACTGCGCAGCAGGGGAAGCTTACAGTCTTTGATGGAGCCTCTGATGATACTGTCTGGATCCAACTCCTCGTGGGATAGGAACACCCGGAGACGCTTCAGAGACACGCTCGCCTAGGCAGGAAGACAAGACTGTAACATACCAACCACATCTTTTTAAAAAAGATATACAGTCGTTTCCCCTTACAAAAAAATTGGTGGCCGTCACCAAATGACAAGCAATGTAGTAGGGAAGTTCTGGTACTTCGTCAGCTACTGCAAGGGGAAGCAGGGTGTCGATAAAGGACTTGGGATTTAAACATAGGGAATACACATTTGTAAGAATACTGCCTGAACTTGTATTTCCTATGATAAATAAAATCCTGCACAGACATTAATATTCCCCTTTGATACAACAATGAGCACTACAGCTCTTGAATTCCATTTTGGCTAGGATTGTACATTCAATCCAGAGAAAAATCCTCCTCCTTTCTCTCTCTTCACCATGCTCACTGGGGGGGCAAGCAGTTTCTATTCCACTGCGAGGTGGGCTGAGAAGCAACCTTTTCCTGGCACCATGGACTACTCTGGGAAATGTAGCCCTCAGGGGGTCCTTTATTACGGCATAATCTTATTTATTACAGCAGAAATCTTCCTCTTTATTGGGTTCTTCTGAGGTTTTTAACACTCAAGCCTCATCCCAACCCCAGAACTAAGCAGCTGTTGACCACCAAGTGGTGTCATACCTCTAAACCCATTTAAAGAACCCCTACTTTACACGGCAGTCTGCTATAGGAGAGGAGATAGAACAGCCCTGCATCGGGAGGGAAAGGAGGGTCTCCCTTGTACAGGGATGGGGGGGGGGGTCAGCCCAGTGCCCCAGAAGCTGTCGGCCTCAACAGGGAGGAGAAGAATGAACCCCCGCTCCCGTCAATCTGCTCTTCACAGGAGGAGGAAAATGGAAGCCAGTCGGTAGAAATGTTTTTCTGGAGGCCGATTTCCCCCTTATTGTTGATTGTTTATGCTCTGTTTCAGCATTTCTTCAACTCTGTATTCGATTCTTGCGAATGCTAGGTCTTTGTAAACTTGTATTTATTAACCCCATGGCACTGTTTATGGAAATGTCCTTGATACTGACTGTACTAATCTCACACTGTGTAATCCGCCTTGAGTCTCAGTGATAAAGGTGGACTATAAATGACATAAAATAAATAAACCTGAGCACATCATGCAGTCATAGAACAAAAATGCTCAGAGGCAACACAAGCTCTAGCACTGACTAAAAATCCAAATTTAAAACATGCAAAATACAACTACCCTCTCCTTGGCTTAAAAAAGCCTGCAGCCCACAACCCCTCTACAAGCCCAAAGAAATAAAATGGTTTTGTAGTGTATCCCATATCTGCTCAGGGAGTTGACTACATTAAGATGGAAACCACAATGGCAGCTGCAGTGCCAAGGAAGAGGCAGGAAGTGTAAAAGGAGGAGGGCATGTGTGGATTCTACATGACTGAATCAGAATTTTATTGTATTTGACCACTGGCCATTACAAGTTTGCAAAACGATATGGTACAATATTGAATAAAAGCTTTAAAATCTAATGGTAAAATTAATTTTAAACAGTTAAAAGATAAAATAGACTATTCCAACCAGAAAATCGTAAGACAGCCCCAGTTAGTACCACCCTACATCTAATTTTTTTGGCCGCAAAGGCAAACTGAGAGCATCGTAAGATACATAAGCATCGTAAGAAGTATCTGAAGAAGTGAGCCGTGACTCACGAAATCTCATACCCTACCACAAATTTTGTTAGTCTTATAGGTGCTACTGGACTCTTGCTCTTTTCATAAGTATCATAGGTTTCATTATCTGATAACAGAAACACGATCAACTGCAGCTGAGCAGCCACCATGATAAGCACAGTGCATGTGGGAAGGTTACAGACCACTAAATGCAGACCATAAGCTTTTTGATTTGCTTAGCCTTCGGCTGACGTTTCTACACCATTCTGAGAGAACTCGGGGAGCAAAGGACGCCTCTCCAACACAACGGCATGTCTATCTACTGAACACACAAACATAGCATGGATGTTTTGCCACATGGGTTCAGTCACTGATGAAACCGCAACGGCATATTTCCAAGGCGAATGATGCTATTCTCTCCTCCTCTCTCTCCAGCTATTAATTAAGAGAACGCCTAGCAGTGTTTTGCCTCTCTCAAGGAACATGTGCCAGAGACAGCAAATGGTTTTTGGGAAAAAATTTATTTCAAGGAACGGCACGCCAGGGGAACTCCTGGAGACCTGGAATTCTCTCCCAGGGATTCTTACTTGCACCATGCTGCTGATGACCATGGGAAGGATGTTCAGGGGGAAACGGAGGATGTTAAACAGCGCCAGGGACACAAAGGCTTTCTGAGCATCCAAGATGTTCTTCTCCGATACTGTTACGTAAACAGCAAAAGTTGATAAAGCAACCTAGAAATAAAGAGAGTCACAGACACCATCAGGGCTGTTATTTTTCCTTGCATCTTAAAACAAATTTGTTGCAGCTTTATCCTTTACTGTTAGGTGACATGATAGTGGAAAAGAAGGTTAGCCCCAAGATGTGCAGTGTAAGTCTTTTGAAGCAGCTCTCTTTGAAGTGCTAGAGCCCCAACTTATACCCCCCTCCCCCAGCAAGCCTCCATGGAGTCCTGCCCTCAGCCATAGGGAGTTTCTCATGAATTTTCTCTCTTCTTCGTCTAAAAGGCTCAGGAGTAGACTTTGGAGCAGACACAGTGGTGACTGACACACAAGAATACATATTTGAAGTGGGTATCTTCGAGCATCTGCAGCGTAGCAGCACTGGAGAGGGCCCGTCTCCTGCTGCTCTCAGGAATCCACCTTCAGCCCCTTCTTAGCCAAGAGACCTCCGGCAACAAAGCATTCCATTCCAAGGAATAGTCTTCAAAAGCCTCGCCACACCTCTGATTATTTACTTGTCCTTAAGAACAGCAACGGACAATCTCACCAGCATCCTGTGAGTAAACATGGCCCGACTCGCCCATTGTCCTCGAAATTGTACAAATATTCAGTCTTCCATACTGAATGTGGAAAAGAATGTTCTCAAATGGCAAAACTGGGCTGTGGAGCTGAACTGGAGCTACCAAGGCAGAGTCGTGTCACTGGTTTTTAAGGGCAAGTCTTCCCTTCCTGACCAGTAACCAGAGAATGTAACCGCCATGTCCACAAAGACCATATCAATTGTCAGAGCTGTGTATCTGCTCCAGCACTTGGTGGCTGAAAAATTGAAGGCTCTCCAACATGCAACATCATACTAGATTAATCCATATTCTGTCCTGAAGAGACCTGAATTATCCAAGCCAAGGAAATCAGAATACATTTTCTTGAGAACTAGTGGCGTAGTGGTTAGTGTCAGGCTAAGATCTGGAAGGCCCAGGTTCAGCTTCCTGCTCTGCCATGGAAGCCTGGTGGGTGACCTTTGGCTAGTCACACACACTCAGCTGAACCTACCTCAAAGGGTTGTTGTAAGGATAAAATGTGGGAGAGGAGAACGATGTAAGCTGCCGTGAGTCCCTACTGAGGAGAAAATAGATTCAAGTTTCTAATGAAGACTTGAACAATGTCTGGAGTAAAAATGTTTCAGGTAGGCAGCTGTACTGGTCTGAGGGTTTGAGTCCAGTAGCACCTTAGAGACCAACAAGATTTTGAATAGAGACGTAGGATTCTTTTCTCCCTACAGATGCTAATTTCTGCTCTAATCAAGCTGCATAGTACCATGACATCCTGACTCTCCCTTCTTTGCTTCACCCCACCCACCTCCTGACTGGGATATAAAGGTTCAGGGATCTCCACTCCTCCGTGTATCTGAAGAAGGGAGCTTTGACTCGTAAACTTATACCCATGGAAATATCTTGTTGGTCTCGAAGGCGCCACTGAATTCAAACCCTGGTGCGGAAAAGGAGAAGCCCTTTGCAAACCCTGCCGACTAGCCCAGCTCCTCCACCTTCACTCTGCTTCATGAAACTGTCACAAGGGCTAGAGAGCAGGAATTTTCCAAGTGAAACAAAGAGTGATGCTCAGTCAGGACACCAGAGTTTGCACTCTGATACGAAACTTTGGCGTTGGCCTCAAGGGCTGTCAGGCTGGCCCTCTTCCATGTGATCCAGTACTGCTATGCTCGGGTGGCTTTTAACTCCTCGGGGACACAGAACCCACGTGGTCCCGGCCACAGCTGGATTGCCTGCTGAGATTTTGAGACTTGGACACTCAGTACCCAAATAAACCAATTATGGACATCACCTTACAGAATGAGAAGACAGCAATAGTTCGTGTAGGGTTTTAATGGAAAAACACTTGAAAGCCACTTACTGCTTGTGCCGTCCTAACAACTCTGCGACACAGGCCACTACTGTCCCATTTTATCTTGGGTTACTTACTTCATTTATCATTGTTCTACCCAATGGGGATGCAACATGACTTACAATACATCATTCTCCTCTCCCTCTTTTATCCTCACTGCAACCTCGTGAGCGTCACCCAGCAAGCTCTCAGGGAGGCAGTGAGGATTTGAACTTGGGTCTCCCTGATTCCTACACTCTAACCACTACACCACACTACATCTGGGGAGGAGGCACTCCCTCCAGGGCAGTGGAATGAAAACTGGCACAGAGGGTGAGGTTTCTGGATCCCCCAAAGCCCAGCTCTCTCATCTCAGTCCAATTTCAATTGCTCTGTTTAAACTGCCCACAGGAGTGCGTGCATACACTTGAAAAGGCACGAAAGGCTGCTTTGGGCATTTCCCTCTCTGGCTGCTGCTCCTCATTGTTGCAAAGCAAATAGGAACAGCAGCCAAACCTGCCTGAAAGGAACCCTGAATGCTCGCAGACGGCAGCGTGCATTCTTTATCCTAATATGTAGCCAGACTTCGTTGGCCTCCGCCAGAGGAGACCCTGTGCCGGAGCAGGGCTGCCAGCCATTCCCATACAATCCCTGCACCATCCTAATGACTAATTAGAGAATCCAGCCAGCTGGCAAACAAGGGCAAGAGCAGCAGGCAGGAGGGAAGAGGAGTAAGTTGGGGCTTGTCCTGGGCTTCCCTTCATATAACTGAAGAAGTCAGTGGTGACTCACAAAAGCTTGTAATTAAATACATGTTAGTCTCTCAGGCCCCACCATGCCTTTTGTTTTGCTTCCCGCAGCAGATGGGCAAAGACATGGGAGGACCCCCCCACCAGCTTGGACGGATAAAGGCGAGACCGACCACTGGCCCCAAGGGAGCACCCTTCAGCCCCTGAGCTGACTCCATTCAGAGAATGACAAAGTGTGCTGCAAGCAGAGAGGAAGCGAAAAGGGCCAGAAACAAAACAAAACAAAGCTGGGAATTCGGAGGAACCAGGAGGTTGTGGCAATAGATTAGTATACTGTTATTGTGATAAAATGATCTAGCAACTGCTGATTTTACAAAAAGACACCGTTCCCCACAGTGGCAACCGTGAGGGTGAAATGGCATCCATGTAGGGAGCCAAAGCAGGGGAGAAATAGGGGAAATGTGGATTCTCTGTTGCCACTGGGTCTGCATGCACAGCAACAATGGAAGCTACATGGAAAATCATCACTGTGCAGAAAGAGCTGCTGTAAGACATACACAGTCAGTTTTTCCTTTCTGTGTGTCCTCGTCCCAGGATCCTCTCAACCTACTGGGTGCCACTCTAAATCTCAGGAGCTTCAGGCTTAAGCAGTTTGTTCAAAGGACGCTGGCTTGTGTCATTTTTCTGCAAACCCTGTGCCTGCAGCTCCAATACAAGAGCCTACATTGCCTAAAACTAACACAGGAAGGGAAACCAGGTATCTGCGCGCACACACATACCCCGTCTTCTTTTTTGGACAGGCAATAAAACAAAAGGAACGCAAGAGGGGAAACCATCATCAACAAGCCAAACCTGGTGTGTGTGTGTGGGGGCGGGGTAGTGGTGAAGGGGTTGGCTCTGGAGGCCTCCTCTGGCAGGCAGACTTGCTGGTGCTCTGGGAAATAAGAGGCCCAAACATGATACCAGTTATTGCATTTGGGGAGGAAAGTGGCCAAGAAATGAATGAATGAATGAGAGCCAGTTTGGTGTAGTGGTTAAGAGTGGTGGGACTCTAATCTGGAGAACTGGGTTTGATTCTCCAATCCTTCACTTGAAGCCAGCTGGGTGACCTTGGGCAAGTCACAGCTTCTAGGAGCTCTCTCAGCCCCACCCACCTCACAGGGTGATTGTTGTGGGGATAATAATAGCATACTTTGTAAACAACTCTGAGTAGGTCTTAAATTGTCCTGAAGGGCACTATATAAATTGAATGTTATTATTATGAAAGAATGAATGAATGAAGCCCCCCAAGCTGGCCTTCAGTGGCCAGCCCAGGAACAAGAAATGTGGGGGCAGAGGAATGTCCATCCATAAATGGCTCCTTGGTAAATCTAGTTGTTGACCAAGGTACGAGGATCAAGACATAGACACCTAGTAGCTGACAAGGGTCCCCTGAGCTTGGAGAAGAATGTCACAACTTGACACAACAGATATGGCTTGACATTGTCTTGCGACATTTCCTTTTTTAAAAGTAATTGAGCACACCAAGAAATGGGGAAATGCAGGCTGCAGTGAGCACAATTCAGCCTGCAAGGAGTTATTCAGAAACACAGAGAAAGATTACGACAACATTCAGTATTCCAACTTCCAGCTCCGTGGTAGATTTTCAGAAATCTGCCTGTACTCACCAGGAAGGGGGCACACACCCACGTGAACGTTCCCATGGCCGCAAGGTAAGCCGATTTCTTAAGCACCTTCAGCTCTTCCTGTCTGATTCCCAAGACTTTCTCTTTGAAGGCCAATTCCCAGGCGTAAAGTTTCAGTACTTTGATCCCATTGAGAATTTCATTCATCAACTTAATCCGGTTGTCTTTGCTCTTCATGTGAGCAACCTGAAATGACCCAACCGCAAGAGAAACAAATCACACCAACTCTAGAAGCCTGCAGTGCCTCTTCAACAAATGCCCAGCAGAAATTCAAGTATTTTTACCTGCAGGCTACAAAATGGGAGACTCTAGCTGAAGGTTACAAAGCATGAACCCTATTTATAACATAAATGTCAATGTAAATAAATAGAGATGGATTGCAAAAGAGATGGCTGCAGACCATGGTTTGAAACTAATTTTAATTGGCTTTTTGTGATTTAATTTCCCCTTTAGGAACAGCCAGGAAAGTCAGCACAATCCGTGCTTCCAACAGACAAGAGATAGCTACCCCCTGCCCCACAATCTACACATTGGATGGCCCCAGCTAGGAGTTAAGGTTCTGCAACCTGGAAGAACCCCTTCACAGCCAGCCCAATGGAATGAGAACCACTGGGAACGTTCATCCATATTATATTGTTGTTTCTGAGTAAGCAGTCTTCAGTGGGGAGAAAAGTAAGACAGAAATACCAAGGTCCATAAATACGTGCCTACACTCAACATAAAAACAAGAAGCTACACAAATCTCTCTTCTTGTAGACAGAAATCTAACATTCCTACCTGATACGTTTTTGTTTTCATTGCTATCACAGCATTTACCGGAACCAGCAGCAACATGACGGCCACGCCTGCCAAGACGGAGGGGCCTAAATTCTAAGGAAATTAGAATGCATTAGGAGCACACTTCAGCCAGCCAGCCTGCCCCCCAGGAGGGCAAGAGAAGCCCCCTGGCCTGTAAGAATTAGCTGCTGCTTCAGCAGTGCTGCAGCCTCCACACCAGAGTAGAGTCCAGACCTGTATGGAGCAGGAGAGGAAATGTGGCAAGATGGCTGCCCCCTTGCCAGACCCAGACTGGGCGTTTCTCTCTCTCCTGCCACTAGGGGGCATGAGTCAAAAGACAAGATCCTATGGGCAAGTGGCTCTTTGTTCTGATCCCATGGCTTGGACAGACACCTCAGTCCAGGATTTTTTAAAATATGTTTGTATCGTGCTTTAATAACATTGGTTTAAATCATATTGTATTTTTGTGGTAAGACACTATGGCTCCCCATTGGGGAGAAAATCAGGATCAAAATATATTAAATAGGTACATTAGTTATAGTCTAGAGTGATCAACAGCCCCCACCCTCCCAATTTTGGGGTCAAATCCATACATTAAAGGTGTCTATAATGAGTGATAAGAGTAGTTCCTCAGTGGAAACAGGCTTCCTCGGTGAGGTGGTAGCCTCTCCTGCTTTGGAGGTTTTTAAGCAGAGACTACTAGATAGCCCTCAGTCAGCAATGCTGGTTCTATGACTTAATATGAATTCAAAGCAAAACAAAAAGGAGGCACCTTCACCCGCAAGCAATATACCAGTAGGTAGAGTACTACATGTGAAGGAAACAAATAAATTAAATAATACACAATGAAAAATTAATTCAACTATTATAACATGCTTGCTTAGACACAGTAAGAAAATATGAACGAATGCAAAATGTAAATAGTACTCAACAATAAAGCAAACGTCGCACAACTCAAGCCGCTGTAGTAATCCTGCAAAATATAAAGTCCTTATGGTCAAAACGACTCACAATAGTAAAGTCCACATGAGGAGAACGTCCCACAGGTGATTCTCCAAGGTAAGTAACCAACAATTCCGTACGTCGATGGATAATATCCTTCTGTTCTGTTTTGTTAATTCTTTTATAGGTGGTGTATAGAAAGCTGGGACATCTCTAAGGACCGAAGGGTGGAAGGGTCACGTCCTTAGAGACGTCCTGATTTTCTATACACCACCTATAAAAGAATTAACAGAACAGAAGGATATTATCCATCGACGTACGGAATTGTTGGTTACTTACCTCGGAGACTCACCTGTGGGACGTTCTCCTCATGTGGACTTTACTATTGTGAATCATTTTGACCATAAGGACTTGATATTTTGCAGGATTACTACAGCAGCTTGAGTTGTGCATCATTGCTTTATTGTTTAATGCTATTTACATTTTGCATTCCTTCATATTTTTTCACTGTGTCTAAGCAAGCGTATTATAACAGTTGAATTAATTTTTCATTCTGTATTATTTAATTTATTTGTTTCCTTCACATGTAGTACTCAACCCACTGGTATATTAATATGAATTCAGACAGATTGCGAGTGGGAGGGCAGGAAGGGTTCAGCCAGTGCTCGGCTCTCTTAGCCCTTATGTGCTCAGGGTAATGCTGATCATCACTACTTTGGGTCAGGAAGGAATTTTCCTGCAGGCTAGACTGGCCAGGGATCAGGGAAGATTCTTGCCTTGGGTAACTGGAGCAGGGGATGAATTTCTTGCAATGTGGACGAGTTTCGACTAGATGACCCTTAGGATCCCTTCCAGCTCTATGTTTCCAAAGCCTGGGCTTCAGCTGAAAATGGGACCCCCCCCCCGTTCTGTTTACCTGCCAGAGCAAATACAAGGCCAGGATAACTTGAAGAGGTGCAGACCAGACCATGTTGATATAGGTGGCCAAGTCCATGAACCTCTGAGCATCCACAGACATCAGGTTGACAATTTCTCCAACGGTAGACGTCTTTCTTGCTGAATTGGTGATGACCAAGGCCTGGGCAAGAGACAAACACACCCAAAAGGGATGTCTGGGGGCAGCCAACAGGTTTAAGTGTGGCATAAAAGCCGGCAGTGAAGAACATGCGTGCACACAAAGACGTGCAGCCTAAAGTTTAACCAAGTCAGGGCCTTGAAGAAGTGGGATACAGTGAACACTGGACCGGTAATAAGGGGAAAGACCTGCCCTGAAGAATTAGGTTTATGGTACGGAGGCGTTCATGCTTCTCAGTGTCAGCAGTGGCCCAGAGCGTCTTCTTGCAGCCTGGACAGATGCTCCAGCTGCACTCTCTGCCAGAAGATGCTTGATCATCCATGGGGCTCTAGGTGGGGCTGCCCTTGAAGATGGTTCAAGAAACGGTTGCTATTGCTGGATGCAACCAGGCATATTAATACTGGTACTGAAATAGCTTCATGCTGGCCATCGCAGTGCATCGGGGGGCTAAGTTCAAGGCTTGGTCCTTAATGCCCTGAACAGTTTGGGTTTCACTGGGGGTACCTGGCAGAACTTTCTCGGTGGCTCCATCTCTGTTCTGCAGAGAACTGAAAACCTTTTTGCTCCTTTCACTCTTTAGATTTTTGATTTCCTAATTCTACTGGCTTATGGTTAAGAAGGACATCAGAGAGGAACTACAGAAAAAAACATGATCAAATGGGTCAGGATGATCAACTTTCTCAGCAGCTTCTCTGTTACAAAGCAGGAAGTTGAAAGCATGGATGCATCTCAGCACAAACAGCAAGGAAGAGCTTCATCTTCCTCAAAGAAAGAGGGGCAGAGAAAGGTCCATGCTGTTCAATCTCTCTGCTCGGTAACCAGAGCGCATTGTCTGCACTCATAAGCTAGCCTGTGCCATTCCCAAAGGAGATGTCAGACAGTTGCCAAGATACCCTTTGAAGGCGCAAGTCCCTTTTATGCAGCTGTATCCAGGGAGAGCCTCTAAACAAACACAGCAATGCCAGACAAGCCAACCCTGGGTTTAAAATTCAAGATTATATCTTGCCTTTGCCATGAGCTCATGAGGGCTGCATTCAGACATTGTATCAAGCGCCAAGTAAGCCGAGATTTGTGTATGATGTAGGCTTATTGCCATGCACCCTCCCTCCTCTTGTGCAGAATATAAATGAAGTCCCCTGGAGTAAAATGAATTCTGGATCCTCAAGGAGTACAAATGTAGGTGGCTGGGCTGAATTATTTCCCACAAGACAGGAATCCAAACCATGGTTTAATCTTGGAACTGAACCCCAGTTTGTGCTGATGAAGTAAGCTGCAACTCAACTCAAGCTGCTTGCCTCAAACCAGGAATCCTTAAGCATGCACTGCAAAAGGGGGGAAGGGAAGGCGCACAAGTGAGCACAGTAATTGCGTCACATTCATGCACAAATCTTGGCTGAATTGGGGCTTGTTGCAACATCTAGAGTGCCTTGAGCAAGCTTCTCAGTCCTCCACCTGTGATATGGAAATAACGTTGGCCTACTTCACAGGGCTATTGTAAGGATTACAAGATAATGCACGTGAATGGATATGAGCACTGAGAATGCTAACTATTAGTAGTATTAAAGCTTTCCAAACAGAAAGCTGATCCCAAGAGCATCGCGGCCCCCCCCTTTCATTCCTGTTTGTTACCTTTCTGTATACAGCACCAATCACGGCTGTTTTAAGCCTCATTCCCGTCACGAAACAGATGTGGAAGTACTGGTGGAGGACCAGAGTTTGCAGGCCCGCCGAGATTAACAGGAGTGCCGTGTAGAAGTAGCCTTGCCAACTGGGAGCATTTTTGTCATTCACAAACTTAATCAGCAGTCTGGAAAGGAAAAGGCAAGGGATATTCATGGAAGTCAAAGGCCAGTAGACGAAGAATTGGGACTCGGAGCTTGGCAGCCTGGGGCTTGCTCAGCCACTGTCTCCCTGGCCAGCCTTGGGCCAGACACACTCGTTCCATCTTGATGTCCCAATAGGCTCAACAGTGACCTTTCTCACAGGGCTCCCATTAGCAAGCTGAAACACAGAGTCCACTGAAAAGTCACAGGTGCCACAAGGGACTCCCCTGGGACTATTCCAAAGCACAAGAGAGGGGTGGCACTTGTCCGTAACTGTTGTTCATCACGCAATCCTCTGTGCAGTCACACCCTGGGAATGGCACAAACGCAAACCAGCCGCGGGGAAAATTCTGGAGCTCCTCCAAGTGTGCAAATGTGCCCCGCCCCCGTTTTAACCACTCTTTTTTCATCAGGTAATTATGAAAGAGAGCACGCACTTCTGCATTGCTATGTTTTTTCAGGGACTCCAGCAGTGGCAGAGAACTTACAAGCAGAGGCAGGACTGCAGACAAAAACCACTTGATGGACAACACTTTAAGATTCAGTGTTTTTGAGCAGCAGCATTGTTTTAAAAGGAGTCTGCCCCCTTCACCAAGAGTGACATCCATAACACTCAGTGCAAAAGACAGAAAATGTGAAGAATCCAAGGCTGTCATACCCACTTGTCATACCCAGCAACACCCTGCTGTTATGGTTATAGTTGAACGCTATTCTTTTACTGGCCTGCAAATGTTACTAGTCTTGTCTCTCGAACCTGCCATGTGAAAGTACGCAAGGGAGGCATTTGTTCCTGCTGTTATCTCTGTGATCCTCTGAACTCCTGGGAAGAGGCGCCTGCCCAGATGCCACGACCTTGAAAATCCCACATATCAGTTCTGCTGTTTTCCTGCTTAGATGTTTTCCCTCTGAGCTTAGCTGATCCTTAAACTGGGCAGGGGGAGGATTTTACAATTTGCCTAAGCGCGGCAAACCTATATATGTTTGATGCTTGCGTGTGAACGTCATTCCTGGCAAAGATGGAGCAAGATCCCGATACTGGCAGCTTTTCAATAAAGTGCTTTTACTGCTTACAGCGGAGTCTTTTTGAGAGTTGCTTGGCAGATCCTTACATTAGCATTGTTGACGGAAGGAGGGGGTGGCACCTCCTGGCACTTGGAGAAGCTCAAGAATTTTCTCTCATGGGTGCTCTGTTTGTGCAGTTCCCATTGTGAAATAGGATATTATTTGGCGTTACCTTGCCGTTCAGAAGATTTCAAAACCAGTTCATTAATTATTATTATTACAGCATTAACTACACAGTCTATACGCAAAATGTTTCATAAGGAAAGCTAGATTAGATTTAGATGAGGGGGGAGTGAAAATTGGTGGAAGAAACGATTTGAGATAGGCAGATGACACCACAATACTGGCAGAAAATAATAAAGACTTCGAACAATTACTGATGAAGGTTAAGGGAGAAAGTGTCAAAGCAGGATTGCAGCTGAACATCAAGAAGACAAAAGAAAACTACTGAAAATTGTATAATTTTAAGGTTGACAATGAAGAAATTGAAATTGTTAAAAGAGGTTTTATTCCTTGGCTCAATCATCAAGCAAATGGGAGAAGGCAACCAAGAAATCAGAAGGCAACTGCGATTTGGAAGGGCAGCTATGAAGGAACTGGAAAAGATCCTTAAGGATAACAAGGTGTTGCTTGGGAGCAGGATAATTCATACTACAGTATTCCCCATTACTATGTATGAATGTGAAAGTTGGACAATGAAGAAAGCTGACAGGAAGAATATTGATTCATCTGAAATGTGGTGCTGGAGAAAAGTTTTATGGACACCTGGACCACCAAAAAGACAAATAAGTGGGTTCTAGATCAAATCAAGTCTGTATTCCCCTAGAAGCTAAAACGACGAAACTGAGGCTATCATACTTCATATCATGCGAAGGCAAGTCGCACTGGAAAAGAAAGGTGCTAGAAAAGGTGGAAGGAAGCAGGAAAAGGGGAAGACCCAATGTAAGATGGATTGACTCAATAAAGGAAGCCATGGCCTTCAGCTTGCAAGACCTCAGCAAGTCTGCCAATTATATGATGTTTTGGAGGTTGTTAATAGGATCGCTGTAAGTCAGAAGTGATGTCATGGCACATAACACAAGCACACAACTATAGAAGGTTCATTGTGGCGGTCTGACACCCGCCCCCCCCCCACACCCTTTGCCACGTGTACTCGTCTGCCATAGAATCCCTGAACACTGTCAGATTTCCAGAGTAGCAAGGGAACCACTATCAGATCACATCAAAAGCTAATCAGAAACATCAACAGTGCCTCGTGTGAAGTGACACCACAACTTGGAATACAAGTAAACATCCTTCCAGGGCTGCAGATTTCATACACAAGAGGTGGCAGAAGTGGACCAGCAGCCTTTCAGAGAAGTTTGTCCGCTATCACCAGACTCACAGTGAACCCTTCAGAAGCTTCTGAGTAGAAGCACAAAAACGCAGTATGATAAAAAGAGGACCATAAATTAGAGGTAAATGCCCAGAGCGCCCCTCCTCCCAGAGTTAATTCCAAAACAGGAACACATCTTTACTATCCTGTTAAAATAAGGAATTCTTCCCAGCCCCAACAACAAATTTATTTTGCAGTTACCATATGATGGGGCTCCAGGGCAATCTCTGACATTGTTCAAAAGGGGTCCAAATAGTCATACGGTGTCTTTCCCCATGGCTCAAAGTGACCTAGAAGTCTAAATTTAACACATACTAAATAATCCACGATTTCACCCACCACAATTTCAACCATCTACATCATTACAGTCTACTGAGCACCTAAAGATTATCCTAGGCACTTATCAAGCACTGGAAAAAAAATTCACTGTCTAGGGCTAATGATTCCCTTTTCTTAGGTATGGGAGGTCAAAGAGATCAGCACACTCTGGAGCCCTTCAGTAAATCCAGTCCCACCGGATACTCGACAACATCTTGTTTTTACCCCCCCCCCCCGCCCAAACCTCACCTGGTTGTCCGAATCCATTTATCTGCATATCCCTTTTTTGACTTATGCCCTTCCAAGGAGTTCACTCTGTACCTGTTTCTCCCCGTCTTCATTTCTATCATGAACCACCCTGTCAAGTAGGCCAGTCTGAGAGTGAGTGATGAGCCGAAGGTCACCCCTGGTGAGCTGCATCACTGAGTGGGGATTTCAACCCACGATTCTCCAGTCCAACACTCTAGCTATTAGGACATACTATCTTCCAAATGCTTGGCTTTAGAGGCAGTGAATGGCTGCCAACGGTCTGATACTGATACAAGCAGTATCTGTTGGGACTACATGAGTTGGAGCTTGTTCTTATGGTTGGTACCATTGCTGAAGGGCAGATGGAGGCCAGGCTTTGTTCACTCTGCTTCTAGACAAGGATAACGCACTTTTGGGTCCAGTGACTGAGCGCTGCATAAGTTCAGGCGTGTATGGACCTAATTGCTGTTTGGATGGGCAACTGCTGGAAGCCTCAACAGAAGTCCCTCCCATCTTTCCAGAGGACGCAAGTGTCTGTGGAAAGAGCTTGCCAGCCACCCCAACAAAGCCAGGAAAAGGGCCAGTGAGCTACCAGAGCTATTTCACAATGAGGGAAGAAGAAAGCCCTACTCACTTGAGGATTTCGGGCCCCATAAACATCATCAGGTCATGCAAGGCCTTGAACAGGAAACTCATGAGGAAGTAGGGCCCAAAGGTCTTGTATAACACCTTAAAGAGGGATGGGTCCTTTTCCCGCTGGCAAGGCTTGAGGATCAGTGCTTCGGCCTCTTCTGTCACATCCCCGCTGGAGCCACTCGGCTTCGTGGGCTTCTTGGGCGAGTACATCATTGGCACAGGTTGCCTGCGAGAGAAAGGCAGCCAGAAAGGCTACATTCATTGTTGCACAGCACAGATATATTTTTTCACATACATACTCACTCTCGGTTTAATAGACAGCAAACACAAGCTATAAAAAACACCAACAACCAACAGTACCTTGTACAATTAAAACCTTGACCATTAAGAGCCAGTGTTGTGTAGTGGTTACAGCACTGGACTTGGAGACCCCGATTCAAATCCCCACTGTGGAAGCTTGCAGGCAACTTTGGGTCAGTCACACAGTTTCAGCCTAACCTACCTCACAGGGTTGTTGTGAGGATAAATGGAGAATGATGTTTTAAGCCATTTTGGGTCCCCATTGAGGAGAAATGCAGGGTATAAATGAAAGAAGTAAATACATAAAATAATAATAATAATAGCACCTATATAATGCTCTTCTAGTCAGATTAGTGTCCCACTCAGAGCAGAGAACAAGGTCAGTGATGTTATTATCCCCTCAATACAGCTGGGGCTGAGAGGAGTGGCTTACCCAAAGTCACCTACTGAACTCATGGTAGTAGTGGAATTCGAACCAACAGAGTGCTGATTTGCAGCCCACCCACTTAACCACTATGCTACAGCAGCTCTTAGCAGTAGATCATAATTTGACCTAACACCATAAAGCTTTTGCCTTGAGTAAGGGGTCAACTGTGTAAAGACCCTTAGCAAATACTTTTGAGAAAATTCGATTAATTTTTTGTCCCAGGTGAGTTCATGTAGTTTGGTGTAGTGGTTAAGAGTGGCAGGACTCTAATCTGGAGAACTGGGTTTGATTCCCCACTCCTCCGCCTGAAGCCAGCTGGGTGACCTTGGGTCAGTCACAGCTTCTGGGAGCTCTCTCAGCCCTACCCACCTCACAGGGTGATTGTTGTGGGGATAATAATAACATACTTTGTAAACTGCTCTGAGTGCGTGTTAAGTTGTCCTGAAGGGTGGTATATAAATTGAATATTGTTGTTGTTGTTATTTCTGATACAAGCATAACGGTTGTAGCTCTGGATCCCCAAGTTCCACTTCAAAATTTAATGAGGATTGTGGTGTTGGCCAATTGATTAGAAGGTTCTTTGAAAAAGACTAGACTCTCCCATGATAATCCAACAGCCCTCAGGCATATGAGCTGAATGCCACCATTGGGTTATGCTTGGTACATGCACAAGTTGAACAAAACACATTTCATTGCAAAAACCTGCTTATATTAAAGCAATCTCGATTAGCAAGTAAAAGTATCCAAAGACAGGAATACTTAAAAGATAGTTGAAAGGGGAAATAAACGGATAAGACAGGAAAAGCAATGTGACAAAGACAGGAAATTACAAAAGGGAAAAGAAAAAAATGGGGAATCAGATTATTCATGAATCAGGAACCGACAGTCTGGTAGGACCTTAGTTGCACGAGCACAATGTCCTGGTAACACCACATGGGTGTTTTCCTCTCCAAACACCTTGGGAACAAACACAGTCCAGAGAGGCAGCAGAGTTAGTCGGAAGAACTCACAGCACCTGAATGACTAATGGAAAGTCTAAACGGAGGAAGAAAATTTTGTGAACAGGAGCCCACTTGAGCGAATGCAAGATCTCTCTAGAAACGGGGGGATCTGAGGATGAGAGAGGAGGGTATACATTGCTAAATTATCGACTTTTAAAAAAATGACTGGAAAATTCACTTGAGGAGGCACAACCGTGAATGAGGAGATGAACAGGAACATCTTCTGAGGACTAAGGAGGAGGAAGAGGACCTTGAGGGTAGGGGCCAGAGGGAGGATGCCCTGATTCACAGCTGCCCAGTTTAGAGTTATGCCCTCTGACGGGTGGTCAGAACTCTTTTGCTAGCTAAGAAAAAGGTGAGAGGGGCTTGTACCAGTCAACTGACCTGAGAGGTAGTTTTTGGTCAAAATCCACACACATGGAGATCTGCAAGAAGATAAACTAGCACCTGACATCTTTGATCTCGGCAAGCTTTCGATCCTGCACGGAGCTGTCACCAAGCAGCAGTCCTTATTTATTATCCCATCTTTCCTCCTATGAGCTCAGGGCAAGGAACACAGATTCCATCCCCAGCATTTGATTTTCATATTAACCCTGTGAGGTAGGTAAGGCTGAGAGTATGCGACTGGCCCAAGGTCATCCCACAAGCTTTGTGAGGATTTGAACCCACGTCTTCCCTTTCGTAGGCCAGCACTCACCACTACATGTTGGGAAAAAGTGGGTTAAAAATAGTTAAATTCAGAGTTGCAACAACAGAGAGTCAGACACTTGATTGCTTTTAAGAAAACATTTACTCTAAAGGAAAAAGGTACACGGGATTCCTACAGAAACAAAAAAACTCTACTCCCTACATCTTGACTCTATGGATCACAAATTAAGACAGCACGCATAATGGATATGCTGCTTCTTCTGGACCCTAAGAGAGGAAGTCACCTGACCTATTAACCAATAGTAATTTCTCGGTTTCCTCGGGCTTTCAGATAAGGCTATTGGCTCTCTGCGGGGTTTCCTTCCCAGGTCATTACAAACAGTAGAACACTGGGTAAACACATTAACCTCATAATGGCCTTGCAGCCTATATCCCAACATCTATACATACTATCTAAAGGATAGAATAGAAACATCTAAAGAATTTGTGTTGGATGCAATTATACCTTTAAGAAGCATTCAGGTAGTAGGAACGATGCTTTTGAAGCGAAAGCACCAAAGAGTGCTTGTAAATGGTTCCTCATCCTCTTGGAGAGGAGTGACGAATGGAGCGTGTCAGAGATCTCCTGGGCCTTGTGTTGATCAACATAAATAACTTGGATGAAGGAAGGAAGGAATACAGGGGATGCTCATTACATCTGCAGATGATACTAAATTGGGAGGGGTAGCCAATACAGTAGAAGACAGAATCAAGATTCAGGACGGTCTCAACAGGCTGGGAAACTGGACTAAAACTAACAAACTGAATGTCAACGGAGATAAAAGGTCTGCATTTAGGCAGGAAAAAAATCGAATGCATAATTATAGGATGGGGGAGACTTGTCTTGGGAACAGTACATGTGAAAAGGACCTAGGGGTCTTAGTAGATCATACACTGGCCACGAGTCAGTAGTGTGATGTGGTAGCTAAAAGGGCAAATCAGATTTTGGGCAGCATCCGAAATATAGTGTCCCAATCATGTGACGTGAAGGTATCACTTTACTCTGTTCTGGTTTGACCTCACTTGGAGTACTGTGTTCCGGTTTGGGTACTGCAGTTTAAGAAGGATGTTGGCAAGTTGGAATGTGTCCAAAGGAGGGCTACAAAAATGGTGAAG
This sequence comes from Eublepharis macularius, assembly GCF_028583425.1. NCBI lineage: Eukaryota > Metazoa > Chordata > Lepidosauria > Squamata > Eublepharidae > Eublepharis > Eublepharis macularius. Next base: position 29,132,989 of record NC_072801.1, on the reverse strand, counting down.
AGTGTAAAGTCCTATGACGAAAGATTGAAGGAACTGGGTATGTTTAGCCTGGAGAGGAGACTGAGAGGTGATATGATAACTATCTTAAAATATTAGAAGGGATGTCACATAGACGATGGAGCAAAGTTATTTTCTGTTGCCCCAGAAGGACAGACCAGAACCAACGGGTTAAAATTAAACTAAATGAGTTTTTGGCTAAACATTAGAAAGAACTTCTTGATGGTAAGAGCGGTTCCTCAGTGGAACAGGCTTCCTTGGGAGCTGGTGGGCTCTCCTTCGCAGGTTTTTAAGCAGAGGCTGGGTGGCCATCAGTCAACAATGTTGATCTTATGACTCAGTATGAACTTAGGCAGATCATGAGAGGGAGGGCAGGAAGAAGGGATGAGCCAGTGCTCTGGTCTAATGGCTTTTTTAAATGCACCCAGAGTAATGCCCATTGCCCACTGGAATTTTTCTCCATGCCAAATTGGCCAGGGATCCTGGTGGTTTTCTGCTTTCCTTTGGGCATTGAGCAAGGGTCACTGCAGGAGTGGTGGTGGTGGGGGGGTAGCTGTAAATGTCCTGCATTGTGCAGAAGGTTGGACTAGATGATGCTTGCAGTCCCCTCCAACTCTATGTTTCTATGTTTGATATTTGAATAGAGCAATAAATCTGATACATACAAGCAAATAAGCAAACATCTAAATCAGTACTTCGAGTGACGGGGGCAAATTTCCCAGAACACCAGAGGTATGGACTAATTGATATAGAAGAGGTTATTCTCTAATTTTACTACTTTCTGAAGGAAGTGAGAAAACTGCATTCCGAAGGGTCAAAAAGCAGTTATTGCTGCTAGATTTCAGAAGCATAAATCAGTGAGCAAGAAGGGTCTGTTCTCTTGCCTACAATGGACTCGAACCTCCAGATACTTTACCAGCATATTTAAAGTCCATGACGATATCTCGATATTTCCTTGGCTGCTAGACTGAATGCTGTACTAACTCCAGAAATGAAATGTTGCTTTTTGAAAATTCCCTTTTCAGAATGTGTTTCTGTAATACAGGGAAGACAGGCACCTTGGCTTATCTAGTAATTGAATGCCCACATTTCAGTAAGGAGAGATAAAGATGGATTACTTCGATACTTGAGAAGAATGAGCTCACAAATATTAATCATAGCATTGTCGAAGGCTTTCACGGCCGGAGAACGATGGTTGTTGTGGGTTTTCCGGGCTGTATTGCCGTGGTCTTGGCATTGTAGTTCCTGACGTTTCGCCAGCAGCTGTGGCTGGCATCTTCAGAGGTGTAGCACCAAAAGACAGAGGTCTCTCAGTGTCACAGTGTGGAAAAGATGTAGGTCATTTGTATCTACTCAGGAGGGGTGGGGTTGAGCTGCTGGCGAAACGTCAGGAACTACAATGCCTAGACCACGGCAATACAGCCCAGAAAACCCACAACAACCATTAATCATAGCCTTTCTTTTCTTTTACAAGATAAGGACCGATACATTACCAGGTCACTGGTAAAAGGTCCCACCTTTTAGTAATCCAGCCTAAAATTAGGACATTTTTGTGATTGGAGTGAGATTCTTTTATCACTATTATTGGCAATAGTAGTTTTAGTATTTTGGTTTTTGTTTGTTAACGCGGGATCAGGCTTAAGGCTATGGCCAAAAGAGCCGTACCAGGAAAGGAAAGGAAATAGAAGAGTTTATAAAACTCTGAGAAGACAGCAGAAGGTTAAATTAATAGATTTTGGAATGCACTGATTAAATTGCAATTTAGCTAAAGTAACAGTGGAAGAAATAATGAGAGCAGCTATGAACTTAAAGGTAATCAATTGCCAGGAACAGTCAGTTTTCCTGGGGCATATTAGACAGTTTATTATCAAATTGCAACTTCCTTTATGAGATTACTGTTGGATGGATGAAATTAGCAGGTCCCCTGGGACTTGGAAAGAAACTGAAATTAGGACAGAATGGTCTTCCAAAGCCAGAAGCGCATAGACCAATGCCACTTCTACACCCCGACCAGAGGAGATGTCCCAATATTCTACCCAAGAGGCTGAACAATGTGACTGTGATACAACATGTCATTTTGGCCAAGTATCTGTGTAAGAATTTTCTACTTTGGTTGGTGGTGGTTGGGTTTGCGCTCTCTGGATGTTCAGGGGTTATGCTCAAACTGACTTTACAGGTAGTCCAGGCAAAAGAAAGGGTATTCTCCTCCTCCCTCCCCAACATCTTTCTACATCTCGAACTAAAGAAGTTGACAAGGTAGCCATTTGTACAGTAAGGAATGCTGCTTCAGGGGACAGAGATCCAGGTGGCCAGACAACACAATGGGGACTATCAGCCTCAAAGTGACCCAGTGGCTTTAACGTCCCCTTAATGAATTTACAGGAGGAGTGAATTGGCAGGCTTGTAAGGAGATGAAGGATACTTCCCACCCCCAAAGAGAGGGGGAATCTTTTGTGGAAGGGTCTTCTCAGAGAACCAGCCATTCAAGCGAGACATGCTTTGGCAGAGGGTCTGAAGAGAGGAGCCTGCTAGGCAGAGAAAGGAACTAGGATGACCTCAGCCTGAAATAGAAATCCGGGAGCCACTCAGGTGTTTCTGCCTCTCTCTTTTAAGCTTCCAGAGATGAGTTTTAGACTCAATGAAAGAGGAATGCCTTCAAATCTATGTTGTAGTATTTTGCTGTTCAACTGTCTTTAAAAAAAAAACTTCTGCATCTACCACAACAGTATGATTTACTACTTGAAACTTTCTTTTATTTATTGCCAAATATTACAAATCAAAAAGGAATAGTATAAAACAAAAGTCCAGGGGCTTTTGACTGACAACATTTATAAGCTTTTGTGAGTCACGCTCAGTTCTTCTAAGTGAGCGTGACTCACGGAAGCTCATACAGGAATAAATGTTGTCAGTCTTTAAGTTGCCCCTGAAATTGTTTGATTTTTCTACAAAAGACTATCACACGGCTACTCCTTTGCAATCAAAGACAACACTCCCACAGAGAAGATACGGAAAATACACAAGAAATCTCCCTTTTTGGTTTTGCTTAACATGTAGCAAAACAAGAAACCAAAAACTGAGTCCTCCATAAGCTCCAACCAACACAGCCCGTTAAGCGCCAGGGTTAGGGTTACAAATGGGATGGAACTCACCCCTTCGCCTTTGCACACTCCTTTGCCCAATTCTTAACCAAACCCGGCACCACTTCTTCCGACGTATCCTCCTTGTTTAATGACCACAAATCTTTTGCTTCCAATGGATGCCGATACCCCTGAACCATTAACCTGTATTAGGAGAGGGATTATTTTAATTAGTCTGAGTGAGAAGGCAGGTCAGCAGCACCTCAAACATAAAATAAGACTCACCTGGGACTATTTATCCATCAGTGAGTTGTGCCCATTAATTAATGTGATTAAATATTTTGATACAGAAACTATTATAGTTAAAAGAAAAGCTATAGAAAAAGTGACTATTCAACTTCTGTTTAAACAACAGCTTTCTATACCACTCCTTTGGTACATAAGCCCAAAGGGTATGAGCCTCCTGGTTCTCTTGGGTCGATGAGGCTCTTCTCCAAGTCCTTTCTATAGGCAAAGCAGGATCAGTAGGGCCACACAGCAGAGGCTTTTCAGTGGTGGCCCCTGCTGTATGGAACAGCTTTCCCGGATGCCAAGCTATTTTGCAGTCTGCCTTTTGCTGCATGATTAAGACCGCTCTTATTTGGCTGCTGCTTTACTTATGACGATCCGTTTCTATATATGCTTTGTTTGTTTTAGCACTTTATAAAAATGTTACAATTGGCAGTTGTTGTTTTACATACTACCATGGGCACTTTCCACTGGAAAGGCTGTTTATAAATATTGCAAATAGGATAGAACATTTAAATAGACAAGCAGCAGACCTGATACACTTCGAAATTTGGCCAGAATCAACGCAGATGTCACGGTTGGTAACTCTAGGCAAAAATTAAGACACCTGCTACTGATGACCAGGAGTTTTTCAGTTAAAAGAAAAGTCCACCTGCTGGCTTGGAGCCTTCAGCACTAATCGCTATGCTTGAATTATACACGTTTGAATTAAACACATGCTCGCTTATATATTCTGCTTGGACACAAGAGGGAGAGAGAGAGAGAGAACACAATCTCAGTGGAACAGTTTCATTTACATAAGGCTGAGCACCGAGGCCAAGAGAACCTCAAGTGACTTTTCCATAGAGACAGACACATAAGAAGTGCCTGGCCAGAGTCCTGCATTCAAGTTACTTACCCTGTGATCCACCAGAACGTGATTTTGGACAAGAAAGAAGCACCAGACTCAGGGCAGGGGTTCTAAGGAGGGGAAGAGTGAGACTGTTACAGTGGATAGCAGACAGGAACGGACTTATCCCACAAAACCCTATAGGCCTAGCAGCTTCCCAGACAGGCCAAAATGCTAGTATCCTTTTCCAACTTTTACTATACAAGTACCTTCCCCCCTCCTTCCAGCTACCACCAGCAAGGTCAGCTGGAGAAGCAACTGCAGTCAAGCACTGGACCTCACTGAGAATCACGTGAACACCTCCGTGGTGGTATTTTTTTTTATTTTACTGAGCTGCCACAGATCATCTGAGGAGCCAATCACAAGTTGGATTAGAAAAGAATCTCCCCCCACCCCCAATCAACAATCAATGCTCAATCTGTAAAAAGCAGGGCTTTTTTTCAGCTGGAACGTTGTGGAATGGAGTTCTGGCACCTCTTGTAAATGGTCACATGGCTGGTGGCCCCGCCCCTGATCTTCAGACAAGAGGAGTTTAGATTGCCCTCCGTGCTGCTCGGCAGCGCGGAGGGCAATCTAAACTCCCCTCTGTCTGGAGATCAGGGGGCGGGGCCACCAGCCATGAAACTATTTTCGCCGAGGGCAATTTAAACTTTAAAAAACTCTCCCCTTGTTCCAGCTGACCCAAAGTGCGGTCCTGAGTTCCACCACTGAGTTCCACCACCTCTTTTCCCAGAAAAAAAGCCCTGGTAAAAAGACAGAGGTGGGGGTATATTTTAGAACCCCAATAGGCAAGGTTTACACATGAGTAAACCTTTTCCAGGCAGCTATCAGAAACATAATGCAACAACATGGAAGGATTAGGCGGGGGAGAAGGGAACAGATACCTCCACCCCCCGCCCCCGTTTTCATGGGAAAGTATTCCTACCCAGCTAGGCACCCAACAAAGGAATACAAATTTCTAATCTGAAGAAGAACTGCTGAGCCCTGGAAAACTTGCTCACACTCAACAATGTTTGTCTAAGTGTTTATTATAGTGAGAAATGGGCCATTAATGACCAATTCAGATAGGCCTGAAACCATTTCTTGTTTCCTACGTCTCTTTCAAGAGCTTAAGTGTCCTCATTCCAGCCCATTCCTCTTTGCAGGTTGCTAAGGGAAGGAAGGACTGGGGTCAACACAGTTTGTACCTCCTCCTTCCCAGAAAAGTGGTAAGTCCACAGCAGCAGCAGCTCCAGCCTCTTACTGGCCTTGTTGGTTTGCAGCTGTTTTTACGTGCGCTCATCTAGGTGGGAAAGGAGACCACCCCCTTCGTGATCATAGACAGGAGCTCGCTCTCCCGGGACACAGAGCTGGAAAGGGAAAGCCTTCCACCCACCAAGGTCCAGCCCACAGAATCGCACTGGAAGTCTCCTTCTTGGAACTCAGGGTCCAGGGAATGTTCTATAGCAAAGCGGAGTTAGGCTGGCCCCAGAGAGAGCCAGGAATGCACACATGTGCTTCCTACGGCTTTCCTTGCTTCTCTTCCTGAGGAAGGGGGCACCTCCACAGGACAGAGGAAATGCCCACCTCTTAGGGGGGGGGCTCCACCTTGCCCAAGGCACCTTCCCAACATGCTCCATGACTATCATTCCTCTCTGGCTGACCCATAGAGAACTGAGCTGTATGCACCACGGTGAAGGACCCAGCAGTGAAAGCAAAGACCCCCTCCAAGGATAACTACTTCTCTCACCCCTTTCTCACTGTGGGTTACTTGAGTGAGGTGCCCGCCCTTCCCCCAAGGCTCTCTAACACCCCCTCCCTGCCAGGCTTCATCATTATCTTGCTTGGCTTGCAGTAATCACTTAGTATTTGTGGTAAGGTATGAGCTTTCATGAGTTACAGCTCACTTCTTCAGATACAAAGCTCATACCCTACCACAAATTTTGTTAGTCTTATAGGTATCACTGGACTCTTGCTCTTTTCTACTGCTACGGACAGACTAACATGGCTACCCATCTTGATCTATCTCCACTTAGTATTTGTATAGCATTTTCAAGAGTGGCACATGCTTTATTTTTTTTTTAGTTAAGCCTTATAAACAGGCTGGTAAGGTAGTGTGGGGGTGGGGAAGTGAGGCTTCATTGAGACCACATAGTGTGGCTGTGACGGAGGTGAGATTCAAACCAAGGACTTCTGGGCTCACAGCAACTCTCCACCTGCAGAAACTAATCCAGCCCTGGAACAGAGACAGACTCTTCTGCTAGACAACAATGCTATTTGCAAAGTAGAATCAGTGGAAACGCCCCAAACCCTTTTTCTGCTCCCGGAGGCCAAGCTATCCTATCTCAAAATGATTTCTTGGGCCTCCGAGAGGCAGCCTCCAAGTTTGCTTGATTTCTGTCTGGCCACCAGTGAAAGTGTGTTCATAACAGCCTCCACCCCGTGACTCAGCACAAAGGCAGCTGAGTAGAAATTCTCAAAGTGAAATGAAAGAGGACAGCAAACCAAGCCAACTGAAGCTGGTTGCCCACTTGAGGTTTGAAACCACCACCCACAGCCCTGCTCATTTGTTCCCCAAGTAATGCCCTGGTGTCAAGAAGCCAGAGGGGATTTTCTTCTCCTGCTCTCAAGTTTCTTCTGCGGCTGTTCCTCTGCTCAGCTGAACCACCACCAAGTTTCCAAGCCGCCCCAGCCCTTTTATCTGCCTGGCCACAGGCCAGTCACAGAGGCTGTGAATTGGACAAGCCACTGAGTATTTCCAGTATTATCACATTCCTTAATTTGCTTAAGTTTTCCATTAAGGCACCTCTGAGAACACTTCTCCCAGTAAAGTAACACAGAGCTACAGAGCACACCGTTTTTGAAGCAATAGGAGGAAAAACACAAACTAACACAAACAAGTGACTGCTGTTTAAAAGACCGAGATTCACAAACAGGTTCTGTGGACCGAACAACCAGATGCTACACACGTGCTGAAGTGGAAATGGAAAGTTTGCAGCATGAAGACCTGGCCTACCCAGGTCTTCATGCTGCAAACAAAGCTACCTGCAATAATCTCCCATGGCTTGTGGTTTCCAAGAGGAAGCATCACACAGCAGTCAAAACAACATTTGTGCTGGCAGAAGTTCACGGCCACATGGGGAGACGGCACATTCAAAAGACATTTCCGCAGCGAGAAGAGGCCATTTGCACCAACAGGGCAGGCCAAGCAACTGCTGTGCATCAAAGGCTCCTTCCTTGTGAATGTCTCGCGCCTCTGCTGTAGGCTTCCGTGCCTTTCACCGAGTCCTTCACTAAACAGCCTATCTTCTGATATCCCTGGCAAGTGTAGAACCTTTTATCCCAGAGGTCTGTGCGGGAGCTCCTAAGTGCCTCGTGTTTTGCTGCAATGCTTAAAAGTGAGTTGCTAACCTGGTTGGGCCTCTGCTTCTGGGCCGCCAGTCGCATCTCCTTATAAGGGACACCCCTGGTTCAAAAGGAGCTCATGAGGACCCAATTCTTTCCTGATCACCTCTTTCAAAGGGATACGTGCTTAACTTGTATTTCCCCGGGTCTCAGTCCCACTGGGCTCTTTGCTGCAAGGTTAGCACAGATAGGCGAGCACTTCATACTTCTCACCCCTTCTAGTCTCTTCTGTTTGACCTGGAAATACCTGTTTCCAGGGCTTTTTTTCAGCAGGAACGCGGTGGAACGGAGTTCCGGAACCTCTTGAAAATGGTCACATGGCCGGTGGCCCCACCCCCTGATCTCCAGACAGAGGGGAGTTTAGATGGCCCTCCATGCTGCTGGCGCAGAGGGCAATCTAATCTCCCCTCTGCCTGGAGATCAGGGGGCGGGGCCACCAGCCATGTGAACATTTTCTCCAAGGGCAACCCACTGAGTTCCACCACCTCTTTCCCCAGAAAAAAAGCCCTGCCTGTTTCCAATCTACTTTCACCAGTGAGCAAATCTAGCCCATGACTATTTTTTGCTCTACTTTGTGTTTTGTTTTTCCTGTAAAATGTATGCATTTTAAGATATTGTTCTGCCCAACTGGAAAATCTCCTAAATAGAAAAGCGCCCCCCCCCCCGCACTTTTCTGTATATTGTGTGGTTTTGCCCATCTGCAGAAGCACCAGCCAGTGTACAAATGCTAAAGGTCTCTGTATTTAATAATATAGTCTGTTCAGTGTTCAAAGTGCTTCACGCAGTCTTACAGCAAGCCGACAAAAGCAGGCCAGAATTATTATTCCCATGTTACAGACAGAAGGGCTGGGTGAGGCTCCCCAGTGAATTCTTGGCCAATGTGAGATCTGAACTGGAGATTCAGTCTTTTAAGCCGTTGTGCCCAGTGGGAAGGGACTAGTTATCAGGGCTACTATATGGATGCCACCAGCCAGGAGCATAACTGGGACAAGTCTGTCATCAAAACATTGATCTATAACAGTAATTTACTTTTTACCATCTTTCCTCTTCTCTTTCAATGCCACCTGAAATCCTGCCTTGAACACTGAGGTCAAACTCTGCAACAGAAACATGCCCCCCCCCGCCAGCTGTGCATCTGTAGGCAGGGAAGATCATTGCCTAGAAATAAACTATATGCACCAAGTATGAACATAATTAGGAGCTAAACTGCAACTGTCAAAACACAGTAATGGCGTTAATCCCAAGCACAAACCGAGGCCCTCTCATCTCTTTTAGCCACAAGAGCGCCCTTGCAATTGCTGGAAAACAAAAATGTGAAAAAGTTAACCAGCAATGAAGTTCATCCCAGACAGCAGAAACAAACTCCAGACATGATCCCCCAGTTTCTGGGTTGGATCCAATTAGTTTTTGAGCTAGTGCAGAAAGGAGGAGGGGGCCTGCATAGACAAATGCCATATGGGACCGGGACAGTAATAGAGATTAGGTGTGGGTGAGTACAAAAACGGGCTGGATCCAACACTAAGAGTCTCTTCCTAGATCTCCTCTCCATGGTGGTTAACCACAACCCTTGATGCAAAAAAAAAAAAGGGGGGGGTATATTACCAATATTTATAGAAACAGATAAATTGGGGAAAGGTGGCCTTTCAACAAAACCACTACCATCTCAACCCCCACATTTCCTGCTTTCTGCATGACAAGCGCTCGAGAATAATTCGTTTGCTTACATAAGGGTCAAGTAATAGTATATAGAGGTGAATTAGGAATAAGTACTTCCGACTCTCAAGCGCTGCACACAGAGTACCCACAAAATCAAGACTCATTACTTACAGGGAGGTGAACCACTTTCGAAAACAAAGGTGGCCGTTCAGCAAAACAGGACAGTATAAGCTGTAGAAGCACCAAGGTGAAGTAGACGAAGAAGGTAGCAAAACGGAAAGCGTCGATTTTGGCACCCTAGAAGAATCAATTGGAATTTGTAGTTAATGGACTTGCGCACATGCCAAAAGTTGCTCCCATCTGACCAAGGATCCGTAAAGCCCTCCCCCGGCCCTAATCAGAGGGTAGCTTCCTCCTCTGTCTTTCCACTGCCACTTGGTACCAACCATATGAGCCTGCTCTACCTTCCACCAGCACATCCAGACGCTGCTCTATGCATTCCTATCAACAAGCAACTTTCCTATGAGCAGCTCCCGAAAGGGAAAAACAAACTTTGCCAGCCAAGACTTTTTGCTACATGGCAGATTGCTGCAGTTTTATTATTGATTTGTCCAGGCTCTTTTTAAAACGAGTCACCATACCAAAAAGGTTGGGAACCACTACCTTACAGGACATGCATCACGTAGATTTCCATGCAGACTCTTCTGATCTGCTATACAAGGATAAGGGAAATGGTGTATACATATAAAAGTTGTCCAGTTTACAACTGTCAAGAGTGAACCGCTGTATACTGGGAGGACGGGGGAGAAGAGACATGGAGCTAGGGGCATTTCTGATTAAAAGAACACCTGCATTACGTGTGTGCATGAGCTCACCCACACAAAAGAGGCATTACATATTTTTTTTAAAAGAGTAGGAAATTCTACATCGGGAAAAAGACAAAACATTTCACAGGCTCTTGCATCTGCAGACATATACATCTCTGGACTATATTTCCAAGAGGGTGCTTTGAGTGTCCCCTGGCCAGACTCCCAAGTCTTTGATGAGAATTTCAAATGTGGAAGCACAAGACGAAAAACCAAAAGAAACACAACCTAAATGGTTCTTAGGGAGCATTTAATGGGTCATTAATTTGCTTAGTGCCACACGCTGGCAGAATCACAAGATAAATCATTAAACAAGCAAACGCTCCACAATGCCAGGAGTCCTCTAGGCTCAGCTGAGAAACAGTGGCTTACCGTACTCAAGGCATGCAGTATTTTGGATCTGAAGGTGATGGTAGCACACAACAGCGCAATAAGCCAGAAATTCAGCATCACACCTGAAGACTGGACTCCTTTTATCCTCTCGTACTGTATCAAAAAGGTGGCAAGCAGCTGGGGACAGTAATAAAAAGGTGACTCAATAATTTCTCAAGGCTTCAGCAAGATCAGAATGGCCAGCCAACAACATGCATGGATCTGGTCGGCAGCACCACCACTGCTGGGGACAGCACCGAGCATGGCCAATGCAACCAAAATCCATCTTCCAAGGGCGCATTCCAACTATTTATTGGTGCAAGGCATTTTAGTCCTTTCCACTGTTCCAAACCCAGAACTGAAACATTCTTCTTTGCTGACACTTTAATTAGAGAAGAAAGCAACTTTATTTTTCACTTACCATGGTGATGCCCAAAACTGTAGGGCTAACTAAAAAAGCAGGAGCTTGGAAAATATTGTGATTTCTTTCCCAGAAAGAGTAGAAAAGGTCTGCCCAGCAGACTAGCCATAGTAAGAGACCCAAGGCCTGAAACAGAAAAAGGATATTGTTTACAGTCAGTCCTCCTGACAATTGCTGTTAGAAGCAGATGCCTGCTGGTAGCCCAAGCAGCTTGCCACACAGACTACCTTTTTCCCCAGATGAGGCACTTCCGCCTCAATTGAGCAATGCATGCACCACCCCAGGACACACTGCAAAGCAGCAGGAGTGGCCCCATATCTCACTGTAAGCCTCCCCCTCACAAGCTTGTGATCTCTGCCTTTTAGCCAGCAGGCTGCCTGGCCTACTTACAAGCAAGGGTGTCAACATGGCCTTCGCAAGAGCCATCCACTGTGCCTGATCTGCTCACAAGTCCATTTACCTGCACAGAATGCCGCGGGAAAAACACCCACATCCTACTGCTCTGAATTCAGCTGAATCGCCTCCCAGTTCAGTTGTGGGGCCAACTGAAAGTTCTGCTTTGACCACAGAAGCCCTATAGGGCTTGGGTCCAGGATGCCTGGAAGAGTCACCTGCACCCTACCTATCTTAGATCACTGCAGCCTGCCTGGCCTTCTGTTGCCTGCCCCATTCTGCTCCTCCAAGCCCAACAAGGCCCCTTCCATTGGCCTGCTCTCACTGAATAGTGCTTATAATTTTTCTCTTTGGAATTGTCTTCTGTTTGGAATATAAATATATTAAATAATGAATCCAGAGAAGCTGTGTGTGTTTCTTGAGGGGTTTGTATTTGACAGGACTTCGGCAGCTCAGGGCCTGCAAATCTCCCAGTCTAAGAATTTCACCTAACACAGTCCCTTCTGTCCTTCAAGAGGCAGCATTCTACACACTCTCTCTCTCTCTTCATGCAACAACCATGCAATGCATTAGGTTCCCCTGCTCATGTTATACCTTCACAGCCCTGCTATGCTTCTATTTCATGCAGACAAGGCACTCAGTCTGGTTTTGTAAACTTCAAGAGCTCTGCCTTTTGCAAAGAATATCCTTCAAAGGGTAAAGGGTTATTTTTTTGTCTCGACATCTCCAATTGCTACAGGAAGATCCTCAGCCTCAGTGGCAGCCCGCCCCCCCATTCGCTTACTGTTTTGGCTTTGTTGAGATGTGACATCTGGATGTAGCCCCTGTCATGACGGTGGAGGTATGTGAAATAGATTGGGACGCAAGCCCAGAGGTAAATGCAAGGGATCCAGATGAGGACGGTGTTCTGAAAGCACGGGGTGAAATCAGGATTCTCTGTGTGCCACGTTACATTCCAGTCCTGGAAAGAAAAACACACATGTCCCAAGGAGGAAAAAGTTAACAAAAGTACACTTTCATGTCAACCTCTAGGTAGAAACTCAGCCTTTCCAACTCATCCATGCATCCAGTTAAAATTACTCAAGCTGATACAGATGCATTAAGTTTCTGTTTCAACTTTGTATAAAGTGTTCCAACTTCCCCAGAAACTGAACGCTGCATAATAATGGCTTGGTCATCCTTAAGGTCCCAGCAGAATCTGAAAGATTCCCATACATAAAAGCATCTCATCAACCCTTGTTATTTTTATGCTGTTGTAAAGTGCCATCAAGCCACAGCCAACTTATGGCGACTTCTCATGTGGTTTTCAAGAGAAGAGACGGGTAGAGGTGGTTTGCCATTGCCTGTCGCTGCACAGCAATCATGGACTTCCTTGGTAATCTCCCATCCAAGCACTAACCACTACTGACCCTGCTTAGCTTCTGATAGCTGACAAGGTTGGGCTAGCCTGGGCCAACCATCCAGGTCAGGGTGTTACAGATTTTTTATAAGCAGCTCACTAGCCCTTGTTATTTTGACATTTTCAGAGTAGACAGGCAACGTTTGTGCAGTCAGGAGCAGGTCGGTCTCCTCTGCCCCCATTACCCCTCCCCCAGTCATCCCTGGTGTGCAGCCATTCTAATAGAATGTGTTTGCATCACGAGCTGTATTTTTATTCTGCTCATTCATCACCCTGTGGCCAGGAGTCTCCCAGCATGCCGGGCTCCAAGCAACAGTTGTACATACCAATCATGGGATGCCATGGCTATATATTCCAGGCTGAAGAGTCAACAACAATTACTATTACACAAGATTCTGAGCAGACACTTCATTTGTGGCTTTAAAAGACAAGACACTGAACTAGCAACTTTTATAAATCTTCATATTCATGGCAGACAAGGGGCTATTTACAGGCCTGGCTTAATTTCCATGACTCACGTGTATGTGACACAGGTTGCATGGCACTGTAACGAGCTTTTGCCCATGTCTGAAACTAAGCTTCTACTAGCCAAAAGAAAGATGTATCTTTCTCCTGGAAAGCTTTCAGCAATTAGTTCTCAGACCTGTCAAACAGATAAGTTCTTTGAACCACTTGTTTATCAGTATATTTATTTATATAGGGTTCAATATTGCTTTGCAACTCTTTATCAAACACACAAGACATCTATCTAGAGTTTATTTCACTTTACTGAAAATACGCCCTAGTTTTTTAATGAAGCAAGTAATCAAAATATAAAATAAGTTCTCACCTAAATTCTCTCAAGAGATTTCTTCCATCAGAGCTCTGCCATTCTATCTGAGTTTACAATTTTATACATCATCATATGCAAATATCTAAGGTCTATTCACATGATAGCACAAACAAACGATAATTGGTCTGATGCTTCATTGAATATTCATAGTTTCTATTGTATAACCTTCCAATTAGTAAAAAATTACGTTATACTCAAACTTGCAAAACAAAACTATAAATGTATTGTCGAAGGCTTTCACGCCCGGAGAATGATGGTTGTTGTGGGTTTTCCGGGCTGTATTGCCGTGGTCTTGGCATTGTAGTTCCTGACGTTTCACCAGCAGCTGTGGCTGGCATCTTCAGAGGTGTAGCACCAAAAGACAGAGATCTCTCAGTGTCACAGTGTGGAAAAGATGTTGGCAGGTCATTTGTATCTACTCAGGAGGGGTGGGGTTGAGCTGAGTCATCCTGTAAGAGTTTCCCAGGGTGTGGAATGCTAATGGCGGGAGGCTTCACTGTATCTTGAGGAGGTTCTTTTGCATATGGATTGGTGCTTGATGTGCTAATCTTCTCTGCAGGGCTATTGTCGAGTATAGAGTGTTTTGTTAGCCTGGTGTTTTTCAGAACTGGCAATGCCAAGACCACGGCAATACAGCACGGAAAACCCACAACAACCATCAAAACTATAAATCTCTTAGAAGTGTCAGAAAAAGCTGAGAGATCACCATTGGTTGAATCTCTGATAGAGGAACATTAATCTCAACAGAGTCCACTATTTTAATGAACTGTCAAAAGATTGAAGCACACCTTTTAGCATTACCTAACACATAGAAAAAAACAGAGATTATTCATGCGAAGTCTGAATGTTCATTTAGAATACAAGTGCTTGGCCTAGTATTGCTCACTATTGATTATTGTCATGTGCTTTTATCTATATTGGTGCAACAGCACAACTAGATACTGCTTGAATGTTTGATGCAGTCTTATACTGAATTAAACCATTGGCCATCTTGCTCAGTATGGTCTTCTCGGACTGGCACTGATTCTCCAGCATTCTCCAAGCTCCTTTTCTATTACTGCTACTTTAGACCATTTCCATTTGAAATGTCCAAGACTGAATATGTGGGACTTCCAGGGTGCGGCCACTGCATTTTGGCAAGTCATATTGACACAGCATCACGTTACTCAACAGCAACACCAGAAATGCCCATCAACGTTATCTCCACTCTCCTGGCAGCCTCTCTGAAGCCCACCCTCCCGCAAAAGAGATTCTGGCATGCAAATCACATATGCTGCCTCCCAGCCATGTTTGGAAAAAGGAACACGGGACTATTATGCTAAAACTGAGTCAGAATAGCTATAAACTGGCTTCAGCTGATGTGATGAAGATTCCAGCTGACTCATTCAAGCTGCCCCGTAACAGATTTTGGTTACATGCTGCTCCCTAACAGAACTGGCAAATTGCAACTCACGGACCTTTCAGCTGTAATGGACTCTTCTGGAAGTATATTATTTTAATCAACCAAATGTGCACCCTTCAATTAACTTCAATTGAACTTTCAAGTTCAAATTTTTGTCAGCCAGAGGAAGGCGCCTTCTACGGCATCCACTGCTGTTTTGGCAAGTTGTATTGACGCAGCATCAGGTTACATGATAGCAACACCAGAAATGCCTAACAAGATTAGTTTTGCTCTCCTGGCAGCCTCTCTGAAGCCCCACAAGAGAGATTAATTGCTATTTTTAATTAGAAGCAGGATGGGGCAAATAGGGTTATTTTAAATGGCAAAACAAAGATTAAACAACTCCCCTGAACTTAGAAGCAAGCCAACTAAAATAAAGAGGGAAATGAGGAAAAGAGAGTGTGCCAAAATCTTTCTCTCCCCTCTGCATATCTTAAGTTCTCAATTTAAAAAACAAAATTTAAAATTCAACAGAGAAGTCTCACTCTCATCTTTTCCCATTAAACTGACACCTGAGGATTCTATAAGCCAAGAAAAAAGGGGTGCAGGATGCCTCCCCAAAACCAAACATGGATGCTACGGCGTTCTGTATCTCTTCACTGCAGTGTGGTCTCGCTCCCAACCATACCAAGGTGGGGAGGGTATTGGGCAGAACTTCTAAGGCGGGGTGTGTGTGGAATTCAGTGCCAACTGTGAGTCCCATTCCAGCCCATCTAAATCCTTAGCCTCTCTTCTCCCACCTTACAGCCAACCCTCCCCCCCCATATTATTTAGGAACTTGAGATGAATAGGGAGAAAGAGCACAACAGCATACACTTTTTAAAAAGTTCTGACCAACTGCACACTCTAACACTGAGTGACAGCATTTGGCAAACGACGTGCCATTTAAATGTCCTTTCTACAGATTTTATTGTTCTCAGAAACTAGAATATCACAATCTTGTCAAAGATACAACAGCCCTGAAACTTTCACATTCCTGTCCTTCTCCCCCACAAACAGAGGTTGAGTGGCAGCTTTACTTTTGATTTTACTGTTCTCAAAATATTTACATCCTGATCTTCACCCATGCTTTACCCAGAAGTAAATGCAACTATCTAAAGGAGGGCTTGCTTACTTAGGAGCAGGGCTTTTTTTCAGCTGGAATGCAGTGGAATGGAGTTCCGGCCCCTCTTGAAAATAGTCACATGGCTGGTGGCCCCGCCCCCGATCTCCAGACAGAGGGGAGTTTAGATTCACCAGCCATGTGACCATTTTCGCCAAGGGTGATTTAAACTTTAAAAAACTCCCCCCTTGTTCCAGCTGACCCAAAGTGTCATCATTGTGCGGCCCTGGGACCGTGCACACACTTTGCACACGTGCGTGTGGTGCCAGGGGCACTACCTCCCACCAAGAGTTGTCCCCTGTGCTGGCAACCCACTGAGTTCCACCACTTCTTTTCCCAGAAAAAAAGCCCTGCTTAGGAGCATGCACAGAATTTCTTTTCCTTGGCAAAGTTCATGCGGCTGCTGAGATTTGCAGGATTTCCAAGATCTGACATGGCATGTAAATAAGGGAGGGTTTTTTAGCCCTCATGATTATGAAAACATTGCCAGTGCATTCTCATATACTTGCAAAATGTATTAGAGTTAAGAATCTGAGTCATATTTTCCTCTTCCAGCCAGTCAACGTGTCCCACCCACCCCCAAATCTCATTCCAAGCAAAAACAGTGTTAAGAATCAACTCCAGAACAAAGCATCAACAAAAAGGAATTTTAAAAAGACTAACAGGTTTGCTGGAGTGGACTAGCAGCCTCATTCATGGACTAGGAGCCTCTTTATACAAAGAGCAAGATGCGATAATCAAGTCAGCAGAACATTTTTATTTATTGATTGATGTCATTTATAGTCCGCCTTTCTCACTGAGACTCAAGGCAGATTACATAGTATGAGATTAGCACAATCAGTATCAAGTACATTTCAATACAGTGTCAAGGACATTTCCATAAACAATGCCATAGGGTAAATAGATACAGGTTTAAAACACACAGTATTGGCAAGAATCCACTACAGAGTAGAAAAAATACTGAAGCAGAACATAATCAGTTCTAGGACTAACGTTAGACAACATCGAGCACAGGTGGTACATAAGGACTACATATTTAAAGCAGCAGATAATATGTAAGTCAATACAGTGATAAAGTCTATGGTCCCTAACTCATAGTGAAGCATATATACAGAGCAGAGGAAAATAAGAAAAATAATGTAGAAAGCCACTTAAGATCCCCACTCTGGAGAAAAGCAAAAAGTAAATGAACTAAATAAAATGCAACACATTTTTTAAAATGTGAAAAGTTGGTTAAAGGGCCCCCAAATGCCAGAAGTTAGTGACATTTTTATGCAGAACTCAAAAGTATTCAGGGATCTAACCCCAGCAACTTTAGCTGGTGAGAACTACAATTTAACACCTGGAGTTGCTTAGAAAGGTGTCAGCATGCCAGCCCTTTAAAAGGCATTAAAAGAGAACCATGAAATATATTCTCAGAGGTTTTGCATTACCAAGCCCGCACATAATTCAGCAACTGGTGCATGCAGACGCCTTGGAGTTTCCAGTTCACTGAACAGGAACCCTCCTGCTCATGCGATTATAGTCATTACAAGGAGTTTTTAAAAAAGAAATCTTAAGTTTTCAGTAAATGAGAGGGGAGAAGACACAGCCTGTGAAACCACAAGTCAAACACAAAGAGCAGAGTTTTGCAAAACAGTGAGACCAGGAAGTCGTTGGCATGACCTAAGCCTGCCCCACCTCCTGGCAGCTCTCTGCAGATCTTGGCTGTGCCCCTGCAAACTAAGCAAGAGGTCATACGGCTCAGTTCTCCACAGATGACCCTGGATGACCCAAGCACAGCCTCACTTAACCTTCCTGGGGATTGAATATAGCAAGGTGCTCATTTCTCCACCAGCCCAGCCCAGCCATTACTGGTCATGGGAGCAGCTCTTCTCAGCCTCAACGTGCAAGAAATCTCCTCCACTTCAGCTCTTCCTTTACAGTAACAGAAAAGAAAAACGAGTCACCCTGCAGCTTCCTGCCCACCTCTGCCCACTAGCCTGTGGTTTGTGTACTGTACATCACTACTGGCATCTTTGATGGCACACTTGATGGCAGCCACCTCCAAACCACTCATGAGGTGACGGGGGTGAATCTGAGGTTCAGACCTCTTAAGGAAGTCAAAACCTTTTTATTTCCTGAGAAGTCATCAGATCACCATTCTGTTGTCTGTCTCCATGACATCTTCTTTATCATATAGACAGGGGTTCTCATCTCGGCTCCATAACTCTGCCCAGATCAATAATGATATGCAATAGGATATGGGAAACCAACCTCACAGGGTTGTTGTGAGGATAAAATGGAGGGGAGCAGAGTGATGTAAAGCCACTTTTGAGTCCTCACTGGGGGAAACTGCAGGGTATAAATGAAGTAAATAAAAATAAAACTGCCACCCTGTTCACATAGGTAGATCCTGGAACTGTGAGCAGCCAGAATAGCTACAGAATCTTCTGGAATCAGTGTCAAACAGTATTTGTGTTTGCAAAGCCAGACAGGAGGTGGGGCAGGGTCATATCTTCAGACTGAAGGGGAATGGAGCTGAATTCTCCTTATCCATACAAGTAAGTTCTCTGCAGACAGAAAAGTAGGAGTCAGGGAGAGAGGTTCTATCCTGCCTTTCTTCCTGACTATTCAAAATCCACAAAGAATTTTCTTCATGTGAAAACATTTAGCTTTCTATTATCGCCTGCAATCAGAAATGTGGCGCATAAAAATTTTCCATAGCTTAATTTTTCATCAAACATTTTTAATTTCTTAAGATTTATTATTGCAGAAAATTAAGAACAATGAATGGACGTCATTGCCTATGCAATCTCCAGCATATTCAGCAGTTTCAAAGTTGTGATTTATGGTTTTCAAGCAATACTCCCTAGGAATTGCAGGAGAGAGGACGGACATGTATGCCTTGTGATTTGTAAACAGGGGAAGGGAGAGAATAAAACTACAAATCCATATAATAATCCAAATAAAAATCAAGTTAAGAATTCACTGATCCCACTTCTATTGCTGATGTTTGGTCATCCTTTTCATGTAATCTCACCTGCACTGTATGTTTGCTCACTAATGGTTATATACTGAAGTTATCATCATGTTACTTGACTACTGCTATGTATAATGTTGTACCACTCGTATACTGTTACTGTTGTTATGCTATTTGTTATCAATAAATAATAGTTTTTTGCCCTAAGTGGAGTAAGGAAAGAGATAGATTTATTATTCCTATTATGTTAAAAGAAAAGCTTCCCTTCCTTCCTTGGGCAATCTCAGTGTTATTGTCTGATAACTTTCCTGACAATCAAACCTCTGCTATAGTGGCTTCCTTTTTAGCCACGGTGATAAAGAAACAAAATCTTCATGAGTTTAGAAAGTTTAAAGTGATAATGACGAGTTATGTCTGTGTGAATTGGGTATGTTCAAGTGTACAGTTCATATTTTGTTGGTGTTTGTATGGCTTATGGCTTCGGCCGGAAAAGCAATAAACATATTTATTTATAATAAAAAAATTAAAATTTAAAAAAAAGAATTCACTGATAGCTGTGCAGGTCAACCCAAAAGTCTATGCCGTCTTTCACAGTTTTCAATGCCTCCTGGGGTTTTCTTCTTAAATTCAAAAATGCAGGGAAGTATATGTTACTTTAAATTCCTTACCAGTGCTATTCCAATAAAAATAATTTCCACATAAAGCTCCGGATATGTTTGAACAACTAAATCACAATTTATTTGTTCCTAATCAAATATTTCAGTTCAAATATTTGCTGCTCATAAAATGAGCATGGGGTAATTTTACATTACTAAATGTAAGTCAAAGGCAACATGGTAACAAATCATGCTGTATTTAGGGTATGGGGAAAAAACTGCCATTCAAACTTTTCTGGACAACCTGCAGCCTTCCAGGAACAAATTTCCCCTTGTATAAGCTCCTTCTATGAAACAGTTCTCTCAGAGAGAGCCAAGCAAGGGTATGTGAATTTTCCCTTCCTTTTGCCTCCCTTGTATTTTTCACTCTGTAGACACCATGAGCCCAGAGGACAAATAAAGAGAGCCCCTTCCTGAACTAATCATATCCACTGGAAGTGAAGGCAAGAGTGGAAAAATGGATGACTTTCTCAAACAGTCTTGAAGTCACCCAGCTCCAAAATCCTACACATCCCAGCTTAACTGGTTAGAATGTCAGACTAGGATCCGGGAGACTCAGGTCTGAATCTCCTCTCTGTCTTGGAAGCTGGCTGGGTGACCTTGGGACAGCCACACGCGCTCTGCTGAACCTACCTCACAGGGCTGTTGTGAGAATAAACATGGAGAAGGGGGGAATATTGCAAACCTCTTTAAGTCCCTATTGGGGAGAAAAGTAGGGTATAAAAGAAGTAACTCTTACTACATAAAACCCTAAGCGATTGGGCTGGGTTGGCATGGGCCATCCCCGGCTGGCCTGTGCTCCGCCCCCAAAGCCTTACTCTGCTGGTGGGGGTGGGGAGGGGGAGGAGCGGGGGCAGTGCAGCTCGGCTGCACTTTCCCTCCCCAAGCTTTCCCCCAAAACCTCCATTTGCAGGGAGGGGGATGGGAGGAGCACAGCTCAGTTGCACTTTTCCCCTCCCCAAGCCTTCCCCCCAAGCCTCCATTTGCGGTGGGCAGGGCGCAAGAGGGCAGTATGGCCCGACTGTACTTCCCCTCCCCATGCCTTCTCCAAGCCGCCATCTGTGGAGTGGGGGCACGGGAGGGAGCAACACAGCTTTGCCCCCTGCTGGACTTGAATTGTGGCAGGGGGGCATGGTGGGTAGTCCTGGCATCCGTCCCCTCAGAGGCCAGGTCAGCTGCCCACAGCTTTGCAAGGCAGGTAGGCCTGGCCTCAGACCTGCAGAACCCAGGTCTACTCATCATGATCTTGCCAGGTGAGTAAACCTGGCCTCCATCCTCTTGGAGGCCAGGTCTGCCACCCACCGTTTTACAAGGTTGGTAGACCTGGCCTCCAGACCTGGGGAGGCCAGGTCTACTCACCATGGTTTTGCAAGGTGAGTAGACCTGGGAGTAGGATGATTTCAGCCCAAAGCGGGCCCAATTCGACCCACTGCAGAGTGCAGGAGCGCTCCAGGGTGCCTCCGCAGCTGCCCAATGCGGCCTAAATGGGGGCTGAGCACAGGAACACCCCAGGGCCCTTTCTGCCCACACCCAGCAGTGCTCCTGGGCTCTGCAGAGGCCTGAATTGGGGCCGAATCAGGCAGCTGTGGGGTGCAGGAGACTCCAGGGCTCTTTTTGCCTTCCCTGGGCTCCGAAGCAGCTGGAATCAGGCCTGGGATCGGCCAGTGGAGGAAACGGCCCACCCACCTGCCAAGCCCTCCGCAGCGTGTTTGGGGCGAGGAGGCAGCAGGAGGAATGGGCCTGCCAGCCCTTCCTTGCCGGTGATCAGCAGGCGCTGCTGCCTTTCCCTGGCCCAGATCGGGGCACTGGGGAGGGGGCATTGCCAAGCCCGGCCTCCCTGCCCTGTCCCTGCCCAGATCAGGGCATGGTGGAGGAGGCAGTATCAGGGCTGGCCGCCCAGCCCTCCCACTGCCCAGATTGGAGCGTGGCAGAGGAGGCAATGCCAGGCCCAGCCGCCCAGCCCTCCCCTTGATTGGGGCATGGCAGAGGCAGCAATGCCTTGCCCGCTTGCCCTGCTCTTTCCAGAGCCCATTGTATTTTTCCCCCACAACAGGCTTTGTTGCTAGTAAAATAAATAATATGTCTGCCACAATTCCTGCCCTTGCCCTGCAAATATCTGTTTTGTCAAACTGTGCAGAGAAGCACCAAATAACCACCAAGAAGGAAAACCTGGGAAGATGTGCCACTTTTTCAGGGCACCAAACATTTACAGGATCCTTCTCCCAAGCCTATCAATAGCTAGCTAGCTAAAATAGCTAGCAATGCTAAAATTTGGTCTCTGCAAATCTTAAACAACAAACAGCAATGAATAGCTATTATACAGGTTTGCTCTTATTTCAAAATGCTTTATGGTAAGCCAACAAAACATTCAAGCATTTTTACACTGCACTCACAGCTGCATGTACAATGGAATCTGGTGCAAAATTCAGTATCTTGAGAATGTCCCGCTGTAATAATTTAGAATAGCAAGGAAGTGGTAATGAACAGAGAAAAGAGATGGGCAAAATCTCCAAACCAGGAGGATTTAACATAGCAGCCATTTCAAAATGTACCATGATTTTGGGTTTGTACCAATTAATCGTACTTACCGCACCGCTAAGAATCATTTTACAGAAC
Organism: Eublepharis macularius; assembly: GCF_028583425.1. Classification (NCBI taxonomy): domain Eukaryota; kingdom Metazoa; phylum Chordata; class Lepidosauria; order Squamata; family Eublepharidae; genus Eublepharis; species Eublepharis macularius. Next base: position 29,110,638 of record NC_072801.1, on the reverse strand, counting down.
TGGTACGTTCAGAATTCTGATCATTTTTAAAGCAAGTATTAGCTTAATAAGCAACATTTTCTGCATGCCAGTCATCTGATGTTGATAAGTTATCAGCACAGAGCGTGCATTTGTGTACTTTGCAGTCCCAATGATTACTTAAACAAACAACATTATCAGTTTCAACCAATGTCGGATCAACTCCTGTGATGTTACAAGTATTATTTGCAGCAGTTCATCTATCTCCAAATCCAAACAATTCATCTTTACCCATATCCAAGATCATTAAGTCCAGTATCCATATCAATCTTATGTATCCCATCTCTGTGTTGCACCAATATAGATAAAAGCACATGACAATAATCAATACTGAGCAATACTAGGCCAAGCACTTGTATTCTAGATGAATTTTCAGACTTTGCATGAACCGTCTGTGTGTTTTTTCTATGTGTTAGGTAATTCTAACAGGTGCGCTTTAATCTTTTGACAGTTAATTAAAACAGTGGATTCTATCGAGATTAATGTTCCTCTATCAGAGATTCAACCAATGGTGATCTCTCAACTTAACTTTTTCTGACACTTCTCAGAGATTTATAGTTTTGTTTTGTAAGTTTGAGTATAACGTAATTTTTTACTAATTGGAAGGTTATACAATAGAAACTATGAATATTCAGTGAAGCATCAGACCAATCATCGTTTGTTTGTGCTATCATGTGAATAGACCTTAAATATTTGCTTATGATGATGTATAAAATTGTAAACTCAGATAGAATGGCAGAGCTCTGATGGAAGAAATCTCTTGAGAGAATTTAGGTGAGAACTTATTTTTACTTATGCATTTCATAGAAACTTTGATTATGTTAAACTTGGAATTTATTAAGAAATGTTAGAAAACTTATTTCTTATTGCCTTTCTGTGTTCTGTTTTAATAGGATTTATATTAATAACCATTTGTATTTTGATTACTTGCTTCATTAAAAAACTAGGGTGTATTTTCAATAAAGTGAAATAAACTCTAGACAGGTGTCTGTGTGTTTGATAAAGAGTTGAACCCTATATAAATAAATGTACTGATAAACAGGTGGTTCAAAGAACTTATCTGTTTGACAGGTCTGAGAACTAATTGCTGAAAGCTTTCCAAGAGAAAAGATACATCTTTCTTTTGGCTAGTAGAAGCTTAGTTTCAGACACGGGCAAAAGCTCATTACATCTGCAGCATGGAACTTTCTAAGAACAATCTCAGAAAAGAATTTCAAACAATGTCAAGAGCAATTCTGCTATCAGGAGGGTTGGAAGATGAGATACATTTCTCCAAAGCGGGGAAATAAGCATAACTGACAAGCAGCAAGTATGAACTCTAATTTCTATAGGGGAGTTCTTTTTTTTACACCACTAATATTTCATATTTAAACAGCCCTTTTGCCTCACTAAATGGTTCACACGTTCATTTGCTTGCAGTAATCCTTACAATAGCCCTGTAAAGTAGGCCAGTATTATAACCCACATAATGCATATTGGAGAGGGAGGTTAAGCCAGGAGAGAAAAAGTAACTTTGATCATATGAAGATGCATCACAGGGAATAGTCCATTGGCCTGGGGGGTCTGTCTAGCTACACCTATGTCCAGGTTCACCCAGAGTCCTGTACAACCCGATTTGTGCTGGGAATTCTATGTTTGGATGTCCAGCAATTTTTAATGCCCCCCAGTTTGAACTGGGACCACAAGGGGACGGGATTTAAGCTTCCCATCCCAGCAGCCTCAGGTAGTTGCTATTCACCCCATTCCCTGGGTCATTTCAGGTCAGGATAATGACAGGGCGGGTGGAGGGAGAAGAAAAGCTTAAGCTCCCTCTCTTTGCACACCCCTAGTCCAAATTGGGTTCCCACACTCCTGAAAATTACATTTTAACATGGAATTCTGAGCGCAGGCCAGATCTGATGGGAACCAGGGCACACCTCGAAGAAGTGTTAGTGTGTAGGTAGGCCCCAGATGGAAGGACACCCTTTTCCCCAGCACATGCTGCCTGAAGGTGCCAAAGCCTAGATTGGGGTCCTCCTGCATGCCAAGTGGGTGTGTTCTGATACTAAACCACAACTCTCGCCTCCCTGTAACCTGCTTAGTTAGTTAGAGGTGAGACTGGAACATTTCTTGCACTCTTCGCTAGACTCTCTCCCCTCCTAAAAAAACATGGAAGCATTAGAAATGGCAATTGGCCAAAAAGTAGTCAGCTGGCCAAGCAGCAGAGGCACCCTCCACCTTCAGCAGCCTCAGGCAAGGTCAGAAAGCACCTTCATTTATTACCTGGGGAGAAAAAGGAAGCAAAGCTAGAGGAAGGAGGGCATGGGAAGCACAACAAAGTAAGACAAGCAGCTGATGAAACAACTCGACGTTCAAGGGTAATCTCTTTTGGCAGGGCACAAGAAAACCACAGGAAGCAAAAACAACAAATTAAGAACGACATGTTACAATGCAAACATGGATAAGGAAAATGTTCCCGCATTGCTTATTAGATCTCTTGTGCTATTTGGTTGCACTGTTTTACACCCTGAGATCCGCTTGAGTCTCAGTTAGAAGAGAGGGTTAGAAGTAAATAACTTCCATCTGAAATAAACGCATGGTGCACGTCTGCCTCCTGCATCCAGATCCACATACCAAAACTTTTGAAAACAAAGGACCCTCCCCAAGTGTATTTTGTCCACTGTAAATGACATACAGAGAGAGAGTGCACGCACACACGCTTGGTCAGCAAGCCAAAAAAATTCAGGAAATGTCTAGATCAGCTTTGACAACGATGCTATTGATCAGCCAGAGGCAGAAAGCAACAGCGCCAGCCTGCTGGCAAAGGACAGCCTTCTCAGCATTTTATGCCCAAAGAAAAGCAGCAGCCCTCAAAGGGATCCCTCAGAGTAAGAGGCACGGCTGTGGAGTAAGCAGCGTTTCTTTACCAGCACAGTGGAGCAGTTAGAAAAGTGTTAATCTAGAATCTGAGAGACTCAGGTTTGAATTCCCACTCTGCCATGGACAATTGCTGGGTGACTTGGAGCCAGTCACACGCAGTATCTCACAAGGTTTGTTTATTTATTTACTTAATGGATTCCCCATCTTTCCCCCCAGTGGAGACCCAAACAGCTTATTTCATTCTCCTTTCCTCCCTCCATTTTATCCTCATAACAACAACACTGTGAAGTAAGGTAGGCTAAAAGGGTGCAACTGGCTCAAGGTCACCCAGCGTGGGATTCGAACCTGGGTCTCCCACAGCCTAGTCCAACACAGTAACCACTACACCATGTGGACAGGCACACACTCTCTGCTGAACCTACCTCACAGGATTGTTGTGACAACAAAAGGGAGAAGAGGAGAGCAATATAAGCCAGTTTGGAGCCCCATTGGAGAGAAAAACCAGGGTTTAAAATAAAATAAGCATTTCCAGGACTCTTAAACTGCAGCCTTAACTAAATGTTATGGCCCCTCTCTTGAGGTTTTTTGAGGAATTATTAGACATCAAGCATGTCAGGGGCTCCTTTGCCTTCAAAAGCTGCAGAGAAAGGAGAATTTTGGCCTACACTGCTTCTTGAAGCAGGAAACACCTGGAAACAAATTCTCTTTTAGAGACATATCTATTAGAAGCAGAACAGATACATCCCATTAACAGTAAGCTAAAAAGCTTTTTCATTTCAAAGCCCAATACATAATGGAAGAAACTCCAAGCAGGAATCCTGCACAACGTTAATCACACCCTTGATTCATGGAAACAATAACAGATTGTGTGTGGAGAGGAGATATCATGCCCACAGTCTTTCTCCCTTATCTGAGGCAGAAGCACTGGCTAAGCCAAATTAAACCATCACGTCCCAAAGCAGATTCGGGTAGAGTTTGCAAAACTAAAATGCAAAATATCTGCAAAAAATAACAGCACAACCCCACCATTGACCCTTGCAGACTCGGTTAAGAGGCTAGTGGTTATACCGGATGCAGCACTGCCACGACAGAAGAAACTAAATGCGCTGCCAAAAAGGCCTTCTCCCAATTCAAGACTAGCTTAGAAGATGGCCCCCTACCTAGATGTGGCTGATCTAGTCAACAGAATCCACACACTATGATTAATGTCGGACTACTGTAACTGCACTCCCCTCCAGTTGGTGCAGAATTCCATAGCTTGTCAGCTTCCCTCAAGTTTTGATGGGAGATGTAGGCATCCTAGTCTTGCAGCTTGGCTCTCTGACTGCTGTCCAATGGACTTTCAACTGTCACTTGTCCAACATTCCGCCAAGCTGCCTACATTTCCCATCAAAACTTGAGGGGAGCTGACAAGTGTCCAACCTGTGCCTTTTGTCACTTGTAGTTCCACTCTCAGTTACCAGGAGCTAGGCAGAGCATGCACCTCACTCGAATTCTGCAGTCACTCCACTGGCTACCTATCAGTTACCGGGATCAACTCAAGCTAGCGCATAGGAAGACTTGCATGACCTTGGTCCCTCATATTTGCAGGACCACATCTCTCCTTATGCTCCACCACTGTAGCTTTGCTTATCGGAACAGGGCAGGTGCCACGCTACAAATGGGTAAAATCAGCAACTGCCCATACACGTGACTTCTCTGTTGTGGCACCCACCTTATGGAATGGCTTGTCTGATGAGGTTGGGAGGGCTCCCACTCTCTTGGCTTTCCACAAAGTATGAAAACCGAATTACTCAGGAGGGCCTTTTCTACAGTTAGGAGGGCCATACTGTAAGGAAACGGTTCAGATAGATGTTTTGGTAAGGGACAGGGGCTGCGGACTGTACCACTGTGTACCCACTTTAGCTTCTGCATCACTTAATATGCTATGCCTAATTGCTTACGCTTTGCTAATTGCTTATGCTTTGTTCTTTAATCCATACCCCACTGTATTGTTATTGTATGTTCAAACCACTGATTATACTGATTCACACTGTATAATCTGCCTCTGTGTGCTTGTGAGAAAAGAGGACTATAAATAATGTAAATAACAAAATAAAAAATAAAGAAGGAGCAAAAATCCACTCTGCCACTTCCAGGAAAAGGTGTTCAGGATCAATCACACACTTTGCTACTGAAGCTTACATGGAAATATGTAAATGTTGTCTAGGGGAAATGGATGGGAAGTGAATTCCTACCCACCACTGGAAGGTTGAGGTGCTTTTAATACCACCCTCCAAAAGACGCATACACTCTTTGAAGATTCTTGTAAGTTAGATGTATAGGCACTGGGACACCAGCTTAATTTTTTTTCCTAAGAAGCATTTTAAAGTAGTAGTTTATCCCCCCTCCCCACAAGACCAGGAGTTCTGCTAAGTTTCTAGCCCACTTTTTTTCAGGGATAAGTTTGAAAATGAAGGCACAAAAAAGCCCTCTGGGGAGAGAAACTGTGGTAGCGAGAACAGGCCACAATCCCATTCATTTCAGCACAGCTCTTAAGACAGCCGCACTCTGGCCTGTACCTGCTGTCTCCAATATGAGGTGCTGGTCATCAAAAATTCTCTCCGGCTCTGTTCCAGTGAGCAACAAGTCTCCATTCCTTAAACAGCCATCAGGTACCAAAGTAACTCTAACAACAGTTTATGGGCAAAGTAACCAGCACACAGTAATTAATCTTTTAATAAAGGCCACCAACACATGGCTCAGCTCAAGCAACCGGTTTTGGCCTCAAACTCTGGCATAATTCCAAAGAGCAGCAGCAGCAGGATGAAACACTGTGTGTGGCATCCACTTAAATCAGTATAAAGGAATACAAAAGGTACAGCTTGCTCAACATGGAAAACTAAGAGCAGAGACTTGTTGCACAGAGAGCCCCCCCCCCCACCAGTCTTCCCAAATCTGTCACATAACAGCTCGCCTAGTGTTTCCCAAACTGTTGAGAACTTTTTCTGAACTACAACTGCAGGCACACTTCATTCTTAGAATGATTCTAAGGTGTGAGAAAATTTGCATGAGTCTACTTCTGTGTCTCTGCAGGATTTGCTGTTCTGAGCACACTTCCTACGTGGAAAGAGGAGAGCTCACAACCCTGCCGTCTACAGCCTCCCTTGAGAACACACAGTCCTGCTGAATCTCTGCACAAGGGACTGATTTGAGTGACCCAAAATATATATTTCAAAGAGAGGGAAAAGACTCTACAAAATTTACCTAAGTAATACTACACACAATTTGTCTTACCCTAGTTAATGCACTGAGGAGCCCCATGGTGCAGAGTGGTAAACTACAGTACTGCAGGCCAAGGTCTGCTCACGATCTGAGTTCAGTGCTTGCACAGGGGACTACCTTTACCTAGTTAATGCACCAACTAAAATTATTCTCCAGTATTGTATCATAAGGACTGCTATGGTATGTCCTGAGTTCTCAGCCTTTTACGGTTCTTGTGTGTCCCATTTGACATCAGAGGTTCACGGGAACAACTGCTACCGGTTGTATTTTCAACCAGACGTCTCCCATTTTTGCTGCTTCGTTCCACATGCCAAGGGTGCACTATGATGCTGGGCAGCCAGCCACATCCTGTGGCCACTGAAGTCAGGTAAGCATCCTCCAATATGCAGATAAAGATACCACAAGGCGTAAAAGACGTGTGTCCCTTCCTCTTTTTCATCCAACCTGATGAAGAGTTCTAGAGGCCTCAAATGCTTGCAACGATATATTGTGTTGTTTTGGATGTTCTTAATAAAAGGAATTACATGGATGTTGTTGTGGGCCAACATAGCTATCTACTGTTAAAGCCCCAAAGTTCTGATGTTTAAAAGCAGCAACAGAATTATCTATGTCCCACAGGTGGTGCTGAAGACCCGGAACAGAGACTCATGCACTCAAACAACAGACAATCTCCACTGTGGACACCTGCTTTGGACTTGCTTTTATTTCTTACAACCACCAGCAGCACTCTTGGGTTGCATGAGCAGATATCCCTCTGAGCACCATTACTTTTTATTTTTTTATATCATTTATGGTCCGCCTTTCTCATTGAGACTCAAGGCGGATTACACAGTGTGAGAGTAGTACAGTCAGTATCAAGGACAATTTCATGAACAATGCCATAGGGTAAATACACACAAGTTTACAAAGATATAACATTAGCAAGAATCTAATACAGAGCTGAAGAACTGCTGAAACAGAACATAAGCAATTCTAGCAATGAAGAAGGTGGGATATAAATGTACAAGACGGATGAAGCATGCCCTCAAGGGTACTCGGCATACGCTATTCTTCAGAGTCCAGTCCTCTGTACATATTCTTTACCATGACAGACATAAAAGAGTACTGCAGTAGGATTTTGATCGCACAGGTCCCCATAAATTAGAACAGGCTCTGAAACGCCAGCAGCAAGTGGCCCGCCCAAACCTAGCCACAAAGTATGGCAAGCTGGTGCTAGGATTCTCCCTGCTTCCTGACTGAGATGCTCTTGATCATGAAAGATCCCACTAGCCACGGAAGTACATAGAAAGTGCTGCATCTTCCACATGCCCATCTTTTTTGCTGGTGACACAGAACCAGGAGCACATTTTTCACCAGAAACAGCAATACGACCATAACCCATCAAACCACAGAGCAAGTGCCTTTCAAGAGGAAAAAAAAAAGTCTTCACATGAACTCCCTTTTCAGGCTCCTGTTTGCACAAAAACTGTTTTAAAACCATCAGGTCAAGTTACTATAATGTCAGTGCCGCAAACGATCTGCCAAAGGTGTGTGTGTATGGGGGGGGGGGGGAGCTTATCTTGATTTCAAAGGCAGGTAAGAGTTCAAAGCGGCTATGCCTTTAGCTGGCTGTCAACCCGAGGGCACAACGACCCCAGGAAGTCACTCTTTGGGGCAAACGGCACCCAGACCATAATACTAACTCCAGGACATTACAACACAGCGCTTAAGACATGAAGCCCAGATGAGTCTGTTAGAATGCATGCAAGCTCCTTTGTAGGCTCTCTCAGATATTTATTCCTCAACTGAGTGATCCCCGAAGCTCACCCAAAATTAACTCCGGATGTGTTTAACTTCTAACATAGGGAAAGATACCACATAGCCACCTTTCACCACCCAAGACACTCACAGGGCAAGCCGAGGCTGAATTCCACCTAAGTCCACTGATGTCGAAGGGCTTAGAAGGGTGTAAAATCCTGCTTACCGGCTTCCAAGCAGTCAGGGGGAGTTTTTAGCCTTCCTGATTGTTAGAAAATGCTTTCAATATGTGAAGGCAATTCAGTATTGATAGCAATACCAGATCAGAAATAATGATGCCAAGAAAAAAGAACCCAAATTGTTTTCTCAACTATTTCACCAGTGTTGTACTGAAGATAACTTTTTTAAAAGCATTTAAGCAGAACAGTTGCAGAAGACGAATACCAGAGCAACAGTCAATCCGCCAAGAGCAGACCAGCTCCTGGAACTGTCCAAACAGGCACGGTTATGGACACTGCAATGCAAGTGTCCTGGCCAATATGCCACTAGCTTCCTGCCCAAGACAGTTCCCTTTATTTGTAAAAACTAAACGGACTCATGTCTTGCCCTGAGGACCTTCCAACCTGCATTGAGGCTGTGGGGGAAGGAGAGGGGCACAAGCAAAAAGGGGCACATGACACTCTTGTCTGTGGGATGGCTGTCAACAAAATACACGCTTTATTCCTGTATGAAACAGTCACTTTTTAAGAGCTATAAAACTCTACAGAAGAGAAAAACAGGCTATTTAAACAATAGAAATTAAATAAAGCTCAACAAGACTTCTGTTTTCACTGGCATCTCCCTAGCCTTATTATGATGATTATTACCACTATTTTTGTAGCATCACGATGCACATCACAGGTCCCTGCCAAGGCACTTACAATCCAAAATCTGACACTGATTAAGGGGGAATGGGAGAAACAGGGGGGAAAGGTTTAAGATCCAGAGGGCACCTTAAAGACTAGCACCATTTATTCCAGCAGCTGCTTTGGTAAGTCAAAGCCCACTTCATTAGGTGCACGAAACGTTCAACCATCAGGTAAAATCATTTGTTATTCAAAGCTGCAGGTAACACACAGGTGGCTGTACATGAGAGGTGAGGAAGAATTACGAACAGAGGTCAGTTTACAATAACATCCAGCCAAAGTGTAATCGATCCACTCAAAAGTAGGCGAGAACTACTATCAACCGTTGACTGATAGGCAAAGTAGGATTAGCACATAATCGGTTTACTGCCCGGTGAATCATGATAAGCAAACTCAATGAAAAAAGCACAGAGGTATAACTTAGTGTTAGATGCACCTGCTTAGACTTAGTTGGGTTAACCTAAGCCTCGTTATCAAATACCAAGTAGGAAGTTGTAAGAAAACATTTCACAGTGCAGCTTTCGTTCACTGCTGTCCTTTCATGCCACACTATTGAGTTAAGGCACTTTACCATAGAACAGGAAAAGAAACCGGTTCTTTCAAGATCACCTCTGAGGGTACCTGCCAGCAAGTCACCCGCACTAAGCAGTTCTTCATTTAGGAAATTAACAGTACAATCCTAAGTGGAGTTACTCCACTCTAAGATTTCAATGGGCTTAGACTGAGCAACTCTTTTATTATTATTATTTATTAAATTTATAGTCCACCCTTCCCGTAAGTGCGCTCAGGGCGGATTACAGCATACAAATAAATACAGTAAATAAAACAGTAAAATCACAGAATCACAAGACCCGAGATCCAAATTCAGTGGCATAAAACATAACTCTTCTTAGGATTGCACTATAAATCCAGGGGCAGAGAAAATTCAAAGAGAGGCACTTTCTGCGTCTGCAAACAGGCTGATGGGAGAAGCAGACCTACTGCCCCCTCCCCCCCCCGCCGCCAGATCCTCGGATGTGGGCCTGCGCACAAAGCGGATGCTCCAGTTTAGCTCATGAAAACTGTGACAAAGCGAGCAACTCCCTGCCTGTTGCAACATTATCACTAACCATCCAACTGATATTCTGGAACACACTTAGGAAAAGGAGCTCAGTTTAGAAACAGGCACAAGTCTGAGACATCTGGCAAGAGGAAACGTTTGATTCCTGCCCCCACCCCCCAGGGGTTAAAGTATGCCCACGTGAAGGCATGAGCACCGGGAACCAAGAAAAGGCCGTAGCCAATGCCCCAGAGGTCTACCTGGTGGCTGCCAATCGCAGCCCCAAAGGGCACGAGGGGCGGCGCATCTGGAGGGCTCCCTTCCAGGGGCTGCCCCCACACTTCCTCTGCGAAGGACGGGGGAGCTCAGTCTGACGCACAAAAGCGCCCGCCAGAATAACTTTGGTTAGTCTTCAAGGCGTCGCTGGGCGCCCGTTTCCACCCCCCTCCTCGGCTGGCAACCAGGGCGAATAGGGGTTCCCCGGGGGGGGGGGGGCAAGAGGGCAACCGCGCCCCAAAAGCCTTGCTAGGGCGCAGCGTCTCGCCGCGCTGGTCTGCCAAGCCCCAGACCACCCACCCCCGACCGCCGACCGGTGCGCTCTGCCGATGGTCCCCGCCCCGGTTTCCCTGCGCGGATAAGCCACTCCGGGGTCGCTGCGGCAGGCCAAGGGGAGCTCCCGAAGCCGGCGCCGGATGCAGCCGGACGATGCCTGGCTCCGATCCAAACGGGTGGGGGCGCCCAGCCCGCTCCACGCGCAACGGGGGACTTGCGTGCCAAACCCCACGACCGAAAGAGGTCCTCGCCTGCTGCCGCCCCCGTGAACGGCGCCCCCTGCTTGGGGGGGGGGGGGCTTGCTTGGCTGCCTGCTCTGCTCTCCTGCCCTCCCCAGAAGCTGGCCGCGGTGGGGCGGCTCTCCTGCCCGGCCGGCTGCTTACCCAGAGAGACCCGAGGTCGGCCTGGCCCTGGCCTCTGCACAGGGGCTGGAGAGCCATGGAGGTGGTGCGGCCAGCCGGCGAGGCTCTGCCGCCTTCCTCGCAGCGCCAAGGCTTGGAGGAGGAGCCAAGCGGAGCCGGCCGGGCCTGCGCTGATTGGGCGGGGGGGCCGGGCCGGGCCGGGCCTTCCATTTCCTGCTGGCGCCCGAACTCAAGCGAGGCAGGCTCCTCGCCCTGCCCGCCGCTCGCATCCAGGTGTTTGTTTGCGTGGCTTGTCTTCTTTCCATACCGCTCTCACACCCTTCTCCTCGCCTTTCCCTTGATCCTCACACAACAGCCCTGTGAGGTAGCCAGGCGGACTGGCCCAAGGTCCCCAGCGAGCTTCCGCTGGTAGAGAGGGGAGTCCAACCTGGCTCTCCCCTAAGATTGCCAACTCTGTCTTGGAAAATTCCTGGGGATTTGGAAGCGGTGCTTGGAGAGAATGGAGTTTAAGGAAGGAAGGAATGTGATGCCAAGCCCTCGACTCTCTGGAGCTGCCGTTTCCTCCGGGGGAACTGGTCTCTGTAGTCTGGGGATCAGTTGTAATTCCGGGAGATCTCCAGGCCGCACCTTGAGATTGGTAACCTTGCTCTCCCCGGTCCAGGACCAGCACTCTAATCACTACACCAGGCTGTCCCTGGGACCTACCCTGGGAATTTTGTGTTCACAGCTTTTAAAAAGAGCCAGCGGTGTTGTTCAGAGCAGGGGAGAAGGTGCTTAAACTGAGGTTCAGCCACTGGCCTCCCTGCAATCCTGAGGCAGACATGGGTCTCCCTGTGCATGTCTGTTGCTAAGTTTGCCAGCCTAGAGGTTTCCCAGAATTACAGCAGCACTCCAGACTACATGGTGGATCTGGCAGTGGCCCAAAGAGTATACTCAGGGGCCAGGCTCTCCGTTGGCTTGATGGAATAAGACCCCACAAGAGTTTATTGAAAGTCTTGGGTTCAGTGAGCAGAAGAGAGAACCAACGCTGAAGCAAAGTTTGTCAAGTAGAAACTAGGAGGCTGCGAAATTTGGTAGCATCCCTTTAAAAAGGTTCACTTAGAAGTTTTGCCCAGTCGGTCGACCCATACAACAATTGGTCGACCCATACAACAATTAGGTTAATAGAATGAAATTCGAGTCCTGCAGTGCTTTAAAGACCCACAAAATTTTCCATGGTATATGCTTATGTAAATCAAAGCTCACTTTGTTAGATGGCTTTCACTCAAGAAAGCTTACACCCTGGAAATTTTTGCTAGTCTTTAAAGTGCTACTGGATTGAAGCTTTGTTCTTCTACTATAGACTAATATAGCTAATCCACCTGAAACAAATAGGTCAACCATGCCACCTACTGGCCTCTAGAACATCTGAAAAGCAACAGAAAAACCCTAAAACAGGAATACTAAACGGGGACAATTGAACTTAGCAAACAGATTCAGTTGCATTTTTTTCAGGGCTCCAACACAGAACCTGGGTATATTTTCTTACAATAAAAACCAGACATTTTACATTGCATTCCTGAGGTGTTACTTAAAGTTCAAGACCAATTGTCATTTGATTTTGGTTGCTTCATTTTTGGTTAAAATAGGATATAATAAATAAATAAACCAAAATCAAATAATTTATTGAATGCTTATTACTTTGTTCTTAGTCACTTATAAATAAGGACTTGTGGGAGAATCTCATATTCCCTCCCGCATCATCTCCTCTCCCCTTCCCTGCCCTCCCAGCTTCTCCCTTTCCTGCTTCCTTTTCTCCTCCCCACCTGCATGTCTGTTCCCATTTTCACTGTTCCCTCTTCCAGCCTAGGTAGCTGCTCCCCTGTGACCCAGTTGCATGGTGCTGGCTGAGCTGGGCTCTGGTGCATGGTGGGGAACCTGCAGGGACTTGTGTGGGGTACTTCAATTTTCCCTGTATCCCCCTCCCCACACTATTTCCTCTTTTCCTTCTCCTGGCAGACCCCATATGCTCACATTTGCCTGTGTCCTTCTTCTCTCTTTCAACCCACTAACCAACTTACCTTTTATCCGTCTCCCATCTTCATCTATATTTACTAATTTACTTCATTTATATACTACCTTTTTCTACAGTGGGGACCCAAAGCAGCTTACATCATGCTTCTTGCTTCGATACTATCCTCACAATGCTTCTGGGCTAGGAGTCATCGTGATTGTGAGTTCAAGATGGGCAAGTTTATGAAATCTGGGAAGGTGGTCTTTGCCCTGGCTGTGCGCTGTTCAGGCCAGGAAGCCATTATTGTCAAGAACATTGATGATGGCACATCAGAGCAGCTGTACAGCCATGCTCTGGTGGCAGGAATCGACAGCTGCTTGCGCAAAGTGACAGCCAGTATGGGCAACAAGATTGCCAAATGATCCAAGATCCTTTGTGTAAGTCTGTCATTAAAACCACTTGATGCCCACAAGGTATTCTGTTGATCTTTCCCTGGACAAAACTATTGTCAACAAGGATGTATTTAGGGACCAAATAGCAATGGTAACATTCTGTTGGCATCACTTGGCATTCATTGCTAATACATGATGAGGTCCAGATGTTCAAAAGTGGATACAACAAATCTTCCATGCTTTTAAGCACTGGCCACTTTAATCCTATCTGTCTCAAAATACACAGCAAATTTGCAAAAATAGCTTTTGAAGGTAGGAACAGTTTTTGTTTTGCAAGCTATGTGATTTTTTTTTCTGGAGATGCTTTTGGGATGCAGCGATGTCTTTGGAAATTGCTCCCTTGCTTTTGGCTTGATCCAGTTGCTGGGCTCCTTCATAGACAAGTCAGGAGATTGGCAGTAGTTTCTATTAGCTGTTTGGAGGGAGGGAGGAAGCTGGATTTAGTTCCCCTTATACCCAGAACAGCTGATAAGTAACCAGGGTGGTTAGACTAGGATCTAAATCCCTACTCTGCCACGGAAGCTGCCTGGATGACCCTGGGCCAGTCACATACTTTTTGCTTGCTGTATGGTGTCGTGACAATAAAATGGAGGACAGGGAATGATTTTGTAAGCCCTTATGGGTCTTCATTGAGGAGAAAAGCAGAATAGAAACAAACAAAGCCAATTATTTGACTTGTGGTATTCACATATGAATATCAAATTGTAAATAACATACACGCCACCTTAAAAAGAGCAGGATTTGAGTCCAGGATTTTTGAGTCCTTAAAAACACATGCGCTTGACCGCCTGATGTGCATACACAGGAGTACATGAATTAGGATCTTCAGGATTTGTGGCTGATCCCAGGGATGTGTTGAAGTAAGTGTGCCTCTCCTCCTTAAAACCTTACACAAGAGCAAACCCAACCTTTCTTTGCATTCCTGAATCTCAGGCGGCCTGGGGAGATCCCATGGTGATAGCCCTCTCATTCTTAGGGCAAAATCAAAAAGAGTCCAGTAGCACCTTTAAGACTAACCAATTTTATTGTAGCGTAAGCTTTCGAGAATCACAGTTCTCTTCGTCAGATTTTGCTACTACAGACTAACACGGCTAACTCCTCTGATTCTTAGGGCAAGAAATCAGAAGCGGTCCCTCGCTAGGACTGATCTGTGTCAATACTAAGAATCTCAGACAAGATAATGCCTAAGAGGATGAGATGATTCAGAAATGTGGGAAAGGAAATGTTTTGTCCTTTCTCTGCTTCAGTTCCCTTCTTTTTATATACTAATAATGTTTGAAGCAACCCCAGTCTCACATTTGTTAACTTTTAAAAAAATATTTCTGCCTAAAAGCTTTCTGAGACCATGTCTGATCGGAAAGCCGGAGAACGAGACACAAACCGAAATGCAATTAATATATTAATGGCAATTTCTAACATTCAGGGAGCCTAAGAGGGTCTGTTCAGAAGTCAGCCCTATGTGACTGAATGGGGCTTACTCCCAGGAAAGCGCCCTCAGCTTTGCAGCCTTTGTGAGCTAGGCTGCATGCATGCACACACGGTAGACTATTGCTTTCCTTGGATGGCGGCTGGAAAAGCGAGAGGTGGGAGCGATGAGGGCAGGACTGTTTCTTTTCCTTCCTGCCAGAGGCGATGATTCCTGCCTACCTGGGAAAGAAAGGCAGGAATGCCCAGCTGCGCCGCCTTCCTCTTCAACTGCGACAAACTGGCCAGCTGACAGGCGCCACCTAGTGGTAGAACCAGATGGGGGTGGGGGGACTGGAAGTGGCCGTGGTACCTCAGGAGGGTCTTGCAGGGTGCCTCTGGAGAACCCCTCTGAAGCTGGGACAGGACCAAAAGAGCTGCGTCTTGCACTTGAATGCATTTGCAGTCTGTGTTTCCTTCAAGGATGGTGACTCTGCTTCTCTTCCTCAGTTTTAATCCTCACCACAAACAACCCTGCAAGGTAGGCCATGCTGGAATAGGAGAACGACACTCCTCTCTGTCGTGGCCATGATGGACAGGACCCACACTAAGTACCGGAAGAAGAAGCAGCTTCTAGGTGAAACAAAACCTTGTGACCATTTTGAGTGCTGTCAGACTCCTGTTTGCTTCGGCAATGACAGACTGATGTGGCTACTTCTTTGGAATGATGGTAGTCTTGCAGCCAGAGGCCTGGTTTGCAGGCATGAGACCTGCCTTGTTAGCTGACATATTCCCCCCAATTCTCACATGTCTGTTCCCTTCTTATCCTGCCCTTCCAACATGGCACCCTTTGATTTTTCCTCACACCAGCCCTGTGAGGTGGGTTAGGATGAAAGAGAGGGATTGCCCAAGGTCACTCCAGGAGCTTGCCTCCTCCCAGTTGCTAGGCGATTGGAGGACGAGGGGGCAAATCCCCAGGACCTGGGAACTCTATTTTTCTCCATCTTTCTCTCCAATGGAGACTCAAAGCATCTTACATTGTTTACCTCAATTTTATCCTCCCAGCAACCTTGTGAGGTGGGTTAGGCCAAGAAAGACTGACTGGCCCAAGGTCATGCAAGAAACTTCCATGGCAGAGTGCAGATTTGAACCTGTGTCTCCCTTGTCCGACAGGCTAACCACTACACCACACAGGCAGCAACACTCTCCGCTGCCTCCCATGGTTATGGTGACGATAAAATGTAGGAGAGGAGAATAATGAAAGCCGCTTTGGGTCCCTATTGGAGAGAAAAGGCAGGGAATAAAATAAATGTTTTCAGGATTCTTAAATTGCAACCCAAGCTTTTTGAGGAATGCCAGAAATCCCATACACAGCTAAAGAACTTTTAAAATTTCAAAGTCCAATACATAAATCAAGACATTCTAAGCAGGAATTCTGCACAGCATCCATCGTACCCTGGTCCATGGAATAGTAATAGATAATGCAGAGATGAGGCATCGTGCCCCAGGTGGCCAGCTCCCTTATCTGAGGAACACTAGCTTAGCCCCCCAAAATTGGATAGAAAGTTTGCTGTTATGTGCAAAACACCAATGCAAAATGTCAGCATAATAATGACAGCACAATCGAGAACAGTTGAAAAGAGGGAACACAAATTCACTCTGCTGCTTCCAGGAAAAGGGGGTTCAGGTTTAATCACACTCTGCTAATAAAATTTATGAGGATTACAGAAATCGTGAACAGGTATAAATGTTCTCTAGGGGAGACAGTCAGTCTTCCCTAGAGATGACTGGAGAAGGCAACGGCAAACCATGCCGTAACAAAAAGTCTGCCAAGAAAATGTCATGATGCGACATCCCCCCATGGGTCAATAATGACTCAGTGCTTGCACCGGGGACTACCTTTACCTTTAGGGGAGACAGATGGTAGATGCTCCTGATCCAGCCCTTCCATGGGGCAGGAAAGGGGGGGCAGCTCTGAACCACATGGCACAGTCCTGTTCATTTCTGTGGGGCTTGCACAGGAAGGCTGTGTGTCCCATGTTCACAACTGGGTGCAGCAGGGAGGATTGTACATTTCCATTTTGTTTTTCCATCTCAAGCGCTTACAATGATTGGCCTTGACGCTTGACCTAACTAGATATGTCCATTTCAGAAGTGAAAAACAGGGCAGTGAGAATTCAGCAGCTGCTGGGAGGGTTTCCAGGTAATATGCCGTGCCAGAGCAGCGGCTGAAGCAGAGCTCTTGGGCAGGCCCCCTTCAGGTCAGCGAGGTTCATGCAGGAGGATCCATCCTGGTGTTTTGGGTACTGTAGCTCAGACCTCTCAGCACGCCTAAATCTCTCACCTGAGACACCCCAAATTCAGAAAATGAAATTGACCCTCAAAGCTTTTTTTCTATGAAAAAACTGCAGAGTTGTATACGCTTAATCTGAGTAACAAACTCCAGCGGCATTTTAAAGATCAGCAACACTGCTCGTTTGGGTGAGTCAGACCACCGGATTTATCTGTTATTTTGCCATGACATGAATACAGTCACACACACACACACCTTGAACCAAGGGACAGTGGTAGTTTTTCCAAGAGGAAGTGCCTAAACATCAACAGGGCTATAGAAAACAGATTGTGTGATTAATACAACATGACATCACATCATCTGGCAATTTCTCATGATGGCAGTGGGGAGTGGAGGTAGTTGTGAATTTCCTGCATTGCGCTAGATGACCCTGAGGATCTTTTCCAACTCTGTGATTCTATGAGTTTATGACCCCTGCTCAGGAGTGGCTTTTCAGCTCCATTGAGTGATCCATATAGGTCATGGGTAGGGTTTGTTCCTAGGCTCCTTTACTCAAATGCAAGTCCCACATCAGTGGGATTTAATCCCTAATCAATGTGCCTAGAACTTTGGTCTCAGTAAAGTAACCCGTTCCCAATAATTAGTCTGTCTTCAAGCACACATTTAGAGGGAGAGCAGGTAGCAAACAGCTGTGTGCAGGAGTCATGGTGATAAAGCCCTCTACTTTAATGCAGCCCATAACCATGCAAGAAAACCTTGCTTTGTAGTAACCTTGGCTTGCCAGTGAAGCCACATATGCTGAAAGTGGCCATGCTTCCCCGGCATGTCTTTACTGATGAAGAGAAGGTAGAACCCACAGGCACAATTCCCAAAATGGAAATGCAATGATGGAGAAAATTGCATGTCTTGTCTGTCTTCCACGCTGCTTGTAATGCCACATGGAATTCTGTCAGGCACAGGGACAAAAAGTGGGAAGCCCACACATAAGGAACTTTCCAGCTCTGCTGGATGCTCCCAAGTTCAAATCCCAACCTATTAAGTTTTTAAAAAATAGTTTCGAAAAAACTACAACTAAGGGGGACATTAAGAAAACTATAATGAGGAGAAAGGAGATGAAGAAAACTTTTTCTCCTGTTCCTACAGCTAGAACTTCAGATCAGCCAGTCAACAAATTCAGGACAGACAAAAGGAAGTCCTTCTGCACACAATAAAAAGATCAATTCACTGCCACAAGATGCCACTTGCTTAGACCTGAAATACAAGCATTCATAGAGGAGAGATCTAGTATCAGCTGTTAACCCTAATGGGCCAATGGAGCTTCCATGTTCAGAGGCACCACAGAACAGCTGACTCTGGGAGATGGAACACAAGGAACCTTTTTCCTTTGTGTCCTGCATCCGCACATCCCAGAGGCATCTGACAGGCTACTGTCCCTCTTCTTTGACAGCCAGTTTGGTATAGCGGTTAGAGTGCCAGGCTAGGATCTGGGAGACCCAAGTTCGATTTCCCACTGTGCTACGGAAGTGCACTGGGTGACCTTGGGGCAACCATACTTTCTCAACCTAACCTTCCTCACAGGGTTATTGGGAAGATAAAATGAGAGGAGTGGAGAACAGTGCTGTTATAAACTGCTTTGGACTCCTGTTGAGGAGAAAGGCGGGATCTAAATGAAACAAATTTTTGGTTGTTGCTAGGGCAGGCAGTGCTATTAATCCTAAGAGCTGAGAATGGAACCTCCATGTTCAGAGGCAGTGTATCTCTGAAGGTCAATGGCTAGCAGGTAAGCAGAAGGGGAAGGAGGATCCTTGAAGGCTTGTGGGCTTCCAACCTCAAAGCAGCTCAGCCAGAATGGGAAAGCAGATGCTGGACAGCATAAGTCCTCTGGCCTGAAGCAGCAGGGCTTATTAAAGTGTTGCTGATCGCATGGTGTATAGGCCCTTTTTACTCATACACAGGGATGGAACCTCCACGGTCAGAGGAAGTCCACCTGTCCGCTCTGGGCAGCGCACCAACCAGAAAGGCTTCCCCCTCAAGGGAGAAGGCGGGTTAGGAAGCCCCTCCCCCCCATTTGATTGGCCGAGCTTGCTGCCAATGGATCGCGGGTATGAGACGTTGGCCAAAAGAACGGGCGGAGCTTCTCATGGCCATGCGCCTGCGAGGTTCCGGGCAGCCTTAGCCAAGGGGGAGGGAAGAACAGTTGCCCTGGGCAGCCGACTTGTTTACATCCGGGAAGTTTTTAATTCCCTCGCCCCGCAGTTTCCGCCTTCAGTTGCCCCTTCCCAAAATGGCGACCATAACCGAATTGAAAGCAGGTAGGGCAGGGAAGGAAGACCCCCCCCCTCTTCTGGGGGGCGGCTCTGGGGGGGCTCCTCCTTGAAAGCTCCTCAAGGGCGCCTATGCATGTCAGGCAGAAGGTCAGCTGGTGCAGCCCGCTGCCCTTAAGTCGCAGCTGTTGAACGGCAAGGGGCAGGGGCAAGTGGGATCTCATGTTTAGAGGATTGTGGTTTGTATTTTTAAAAAATTATTTACGGTGTTTATACCTTTCTTTTTGGCACGCAGCTTTCAGGCACTTTACAAAGGAAAAAGATTCTATGAAGTAAAATAAAAGCAGCAGTAAATTACTAGTGAAGGCACAGCGAATAAGACTGGCAGCAGCATTAAGAACGCCTACTACATCACCCATTAAGACGTGGAGAGTCCTACGTAGGACTCTCCACGTTTTAATGGGTGATGTAGTAGGCGTGTCTGAAAAGCAACATCATAAGGTAAATGCCCCTGAGGAAGTCTTATGAGGAAGAACTAAAGAAGTAAAGAGAAGTCTTGCCAGCTGTGATTCCGGGCTTGTTCCATTTGGGTGTTTCCCATCTGCACCTCAGATTCTTCTTTACCTACAGAAAGAGAAAACAAGAAAAAGCAATACCTACTTCGGAAATTCTTCATCAACAACCTTAGGACTTACCTGGTTGATTTCCATCTGCCTGTATACACCCGAGTCCTCGGACGGGGACTCTGTTAGATATACTTGTATTATTCTTGTGATACAAGTTATTAGTATATAAGTGATGTATAAGTCATATGCATGAGTTGTATGTGTTATTAGACTTATAGTCTTAATAAGAGTTTCATGAATTCTTGAGTAAGAGTGATTATTAATATTTCTTTACCCTCTGGCTACTTACCACTTTAGACTTCTTTTTAATTTTTTTAGCAGCAGTGTTGGATCCAGTATAACCACTAGACTCTAAACCAAGTCTGCAAAGGTCAGATGAATTTTGCTGAAAGTGGAGAGTATGATGTCCTTCAAGATCTCTGCCTTTACTTCCATCTTGTCTGGATTCAGTTTCTATTTGTTTGCTTTCAGCCATTTAACTACAGCTGTCAGTCAGCTACCCAAGATTTCTCGTGATTTGGCTAGTAAGATATAGAGCTGGATATTGATGGCATACAACTCCATAGCTAAGAATGAGTTATCCTAAAGGCTTTATACAGAGGTTGAATAATGTAGGCCGTAGGGGATAAGATTGCACCTTGTGAAATCTACAAGAAATTTCCATTCTGGAGATAGCTGTTTTCTAACAGCAACCCTTTGAGTCTGTTCCATGAGAAATGATTTAAACCAGTACAAAGCACATCCCTCAATACCCACTTCTGCTTCCAAATGCCTCAGCAAGATGGTATAGTCTACTGTACCTAAAGCTGCAGGTAGATCCAGATGAGCAATAAGGAAACATGGCCTTGGTCTACATTCAGGCTGTTTCACATCCTGCAGCCTCAGAGGTCTTTGCTGAAGGAGAGAACAGTTTGGGTAGCATATTTTTAGCTAAAAGAACAAACTTATCCCTGGCATTTAAATCAATGAGTGACAGGGGCTTGCATAGTAAATGAATGTAGCAGACAGAAAGCAGAGTAGAACGACGTGTAAGATTGGAAGTGGAAGGGGTCTAGGCAGGGATCCTTGGTGTGAGAATTGGGTTGTATAAGCATGTCCTTATTTTTCTCTGTGGAAGGTACAGTAAAAACTTCCTTATCTGGCACTAAAGTGGAAGAATGTGCCAAAAACTTCAGTTTCGTGCTCTGTCCCATCTCCTACCCCAAAGCATCCATGGGGAATGCCATGGCGACAGCTTCCACACTAGGCAGGACTGTTCTCCTTTCTCCTGAGCTTTCCTACACAGCAGGCAGAGAAATTTGACAGGTCAAGGCAGTCTGAGAAGGAAAGAGGCACCTGTAAATGGCATCTGCTTGCAGCACTAGCTGTCAGAAACCCAGCAAGGCCTGGAGGCATTAAAGTAGCCATCTGGAGAAGAGGGAGCGGGGTGCATATGCCCCCAAAGGCCATGGGGAATGGTGGCTGAGGGGGAGCAGCTTGCCTTCTGGATGATGCTGGTTCACTGAGTGATCTCCATAATCAAGTGCTGGAGAGCAAAGCTTTTACTATATAATGTTTCCCCAGCCTGACAAGCTACTTGCTTAGAAGTGGCTTGTTTTGGCTAAGTGGCTTTGGGGAAGGCTTTATCATGCTTTGATACAGGAGCCCAGTTTGATTCTGGATCAGCAGGCTAGCTTTGCTTGCCAAGGTAATGTGTGTAGAAAGATTTCTCATAATGGAAAACTGCCTGGTTTTGTGCTCCTAGTTTTAAAAGATACGTTGGAGAAAAGAGGGACTCTGGGACAGATAAAAGCAAGGATCAGAGCCGAGGTGTTTAATGCGCTGGATGACCAAAGTGAAGCACGACCCCCGTTGTCCCATGAAAATCTTCTTATCAATGAACTGATCCGTGAATACTTGGTATTCAACAAGTACAAGTACGCTGCATCTGTTCTAACAGCAGGTAAACACTTTCCTTATACCATTTCTCAGTATTTTAGCTGTTAGTTAACAGAACCGGTACTTGAAAAGCAGGTGTGGGCAAATAGGTCCACTAAAGGTGTTCCCTGAAATAAACCTAGAGACAGTAATGTTTGAAAGGCCCTGGTGAATGATTATTCATAAGCCAGTTCTAAAAGGGAATGGCACTATGTTTTTTGCTTCTGCAGTTATTAACCTGAATGGCTAAATGGAACTTCCATGTTCAAAGGCAGTAACCTGAATATTCATCCTGAGGGCAACAATAGAGGGAAGCTCTTCCTCCATGCCATGCTTATAGATCTTGTGGGGACATTTGCTTGGTTACTGCGTAAAACAGGATGCTGGACTTGATGAACCACTTGTCTGATTCTGGTTGGCTTCTCTCCTGTTAGGTCCTTAAACTGGTGTTGTTGTGTGTTTAATTTTCAGAATCTGGCCAGCCAGAGGTTCCGTTGGACAGAGACTTTCTGGTGCATGAACTAAATGTAGTAGAGGATCCAAACAGCAGATCAGTGTGAGATGATGCACTTTATGTTTTGCTTTTCTGTGAGCGCCCGCTGGATTTCTAATGCTCTTTTCAGTGTTCACCTTTATGGCATGAAGGCCTGAAGCACTAATGTGCAGGGTTTGCAGATGTTACCACCACTATCCCCTTGAAGCAAAGATTTCTCTATCGAAAGACTACGTAAACAGCTCAAGCTATTTTAGTCATAGTTTGTGTTATTAGCCTTAAGAAGTTTAAATTTGGATTCACTGGTTAAAAGCTCTTTGGCACATAGCTAATGGCATTCCCTAAGAGCACTTTCTTGGGCTCAGAGGCCTGCTGTTGAGTAAATCTTCTTATGATTACACCTTATTTTTTTTTCTCTGGAGGGCTATAGGCACAACCAATGACTTGGGTTTCCTTACGCACTACAATCTCTAAAAGGTCCACTTTTTAGAAATTTTAATTGGCTCTTCTTAACATGTTTTGATCAGGCCATAACCTTGTTTGCAATATCAGTTCATTTTCACTTAAAACTTCAGACTATTTCTCCCGGAATAGACTTTCTCATCCTGCTTATCTGTTTGTCACTACTAATCCTGTTCTAGTCACTGTTCTAGTTACACTTGAAAAACTCAGGATGGAATTCACACCCAAGCTCTCTGTCTCAGCCCCTTCCTTCCCCTTAAATAGTATGGTTTCCTGCCACATCTCTGAGGCAGTAAGCTGGGAGTCCTTGAAATCAATGTTATCTGTCTTTAAGGTGCCACTGGACTTCTGTTCTGTTTTGCTATAACAGACTCACATGGGTACCCATTTGTGGTCTGTAGGCAAACCACCCAGGGAGTGGAGATGAATGGAAGCTGTGCCCCCTGTTACTTCTGCTGCTTAGCTCCCTCTGCTTAAGGGTTCTTTCTCTCTTAAAAGACCGCTGTTGTATGGGATTGTAGCCCAGCTGTTGCATGCCGATAAAGAAGAAAAAACCCACCAGATGTTCCCCAGATCATCATCCTTACAATTTTCAAGGAGGAACTTTGACAAGCCAGCTAACTAGAGGCATTAAATGGGTATGGTATGGTGTCTGTGTGTGTGTTTTGTATATAAAGAAAGAGACTGGCAAATAGACCTCACTCACAAGGAACACTGACGTTATTCTACCTCTGCACGGCATCAGCCCTAGTGGAGAAGTCTTCAGTTGGTCACAGAGGAGTTTCGGGTGGCTTTCTGGCCCTCCTACCCAGCTCACCATTCTGAGAGCTCTGTGCAGCTCCGAGGGACTGGCTTAGGGTTGCAGGATGAAAGTGACAGAAAGGGGACCTTGCCCCTGAGGTTACAAGAGCAGGAAGAGCAAGGGGCACTGAGAAGATTGCCTCTTGTAAGTGTTTCTATGTGCAGGCCACGTTCTTTTTGGCAGCGCAGTGGTTAGAATAGCAGACTGGGATCTGAGACACTCTGGTTCAAATCTCCGCTCTGCCACCGAAGCAACCTGGGAGATCTCAGGTCAGTCACACTCTCTCTCGGCCTAGTCTACCTCACAGGGCGGTTGTGGGGGGTGAAATGGATAAAGGGAGAACAATGTCAGGTGCTTTGGGTCCCCCATTGAGGAGAAAGGTGTTTATAAATGAAGTAAATAAATTGTGGAAGAGGACTTCCTGGTGGACTGTGTCCTCGGCCTTTTTGGCACAAGTGGAGGGGAAAGTAGCAGGTTGCTGTTCCCGTGACATTTCAGATCAGATCATCTCCCTGGGATTTCAGTCAAAAGAATGATTACTTTGAATGGCCCACTCAAGAACCATCTTTCTGCTTCTGCTGCATTTTACAGTCTACATTCAAACGATCAATGCACAGCAGCGCCCAACAGATATGCATACTCCGTTCTTATTTATTTTCAGCTACGGTCCCAGGCCCAGCCGGCATCAGGCTTGAAGATCCATTGTCATTACAGGGTATGCCTAGATGAAATAACAAGTGATGTGACTTCTCGTCAGCACCAGCTATCTGATCCAGCTGTTTCTTACTGTGTGGAGGATCAGTGATGTTGATCCAACGGGTAAGGACTGTTTACTGAAATAACTTACTGCTAAATAAACTTCCAGCTGAGGCTGCACCAAGAATCAAACGCCCAGGACTTCAGGAGGCAGAATGATGCACACATTAACGTACAAAGATGAGAACTTGTGAGATTCATCATCAGAGCATTCCTGCCTTTTGGCTCTACATTAGTTTCTTGTTTTACATTTCTGAAAATGCAGTTTTTGCATATATTTAAATAAAAGCAAATTCACTTTGAACTCTGACTTCTAAGGGTGTCCAATGATTGAAATGTTATTAGGTGGAAGTAGGCGCTTTCCTACTAACAGGAGGGAAATTAATTACCAAAACAGATGTGTGTATGTATGTATATTTACTGGTTAAAATATATCCCACCTTTACATGTGGTTCAAGGCAGCTTACAATAATAGTTAAAAACTATTTCCATTTAAAAACAAAAATAAAATAAACCCCAGGTCTCTCTCCTCTTAAAACATGCCTGCCATTCACACAACTACATTAAGGGCTTTGTGTCTACTCCTTTAGGAGCTTGTGGCATGTGTATCCCAGTGGTGGACAGTTCACAGCATCAAGCTACAACTGAGGTTTCTTTTCGAAGATTTAGTACTGAGTCAGGGCATGCAGCCTCTTTTCCCAGAGATGAAAAATCAGACGTAGAGTTAAGCCACCAGAAAAGGGGATTACCTTTATGATCTGTATATAAACTAGGATACAAATTGCCTGTTGTGAGTGCCTTGGCTGAGCAGCTGTTGTGACATCATTAAATGTTCATAACCATTTAGGCTGCTCTGGAGGAGAGAGCCTCAGACAGGACCTACATCTTTCTTTGGGCCTGTCTGATTGCTCAAATCCAGCCTGGCACTCTAGAGCTTCCAGTGCCTCGATGGGGAACTCTCATGTCGGACAAAGAAAGGGAACCTGTGAACAGTTAGGGTTGTAAATGTGGGTGGGGGGAGAGGAGATGTGTGGGTATAGCTGGAGAGGTGTTGAGTTTTTCTCCAATGGAAGCTAGTTCCTTGCCCGAACTGCAGTGCTGATTTTAAGCTGAAAATCAGCTAACCTGTAGCCCCCTCAGTGAGCAGCAGATGTAAGAACTTTCCAAGGATCTCTGCTACTGTGTAGGCTTCTCTCCCGCTTGTGCTGTGTCTGCAATTGCACTGTTAATTATCAGTTGTTTCGCTGCTTCAGTGCACCCGCAGGTGCTATGTCTTCTCTCTCCCTCTCTCAAGCACAAACACATACATGGTTGAGTTTTTTTAGGAATGAAAAATGTCAGTGCACTTACTTGAATTGTCTTTTTTGAGGCAATCCAGCGCTTGATTACTCTGAAATAAATCCTACTTGGTTCAGTGAGGCTTACTCCCAGGAAAATGTACACAGGATTGTAGCCCTAAGTCATCCTTTCTCTCACACAGCTGGGAGATCACCGTCCCCCAGATACCATCTACTGCTTTACTAGCATCCAATTCTTAATATTTTTTTTATTTATGTCATTTATAGTCCACCTTTCTCACTGAGACTCAAGGCGGATTACATAGTGTGGGATCAGTACAATCAGTAGCAAGGACAAGGGTAGGCATTTCCATACAGTGTCAAGGACATTTCCATAAACAATGTCATTGGGTAGATGAATTCAAGTTTACAGAGACATAACATTAGCAAGGATCCAATACAGGGTTGAAGGATTGCTGAAACAGAACATAATCCATTCTAGGATTGACATTAGACAACGTGAAGCACAAAGTATATATGAGTACATATTCAAAGCAACAGATAATATGTAAAGCAACATAATGGTGGAGCCCACGGTTCCCAACTCATTGGTGAAACATCCGAGACCTCCTCCCTACAATACCTTCCTCCTATGTGAGTAAAAAAGCCTTTTTGAATAATTCAGTTTTGCATTATTTGCGGAAAACCAAGAGCGTGGGAGCTCTCCTGACCTCAGGTAGGCTGTTCCATAGGGTAGGGGCCACCACAGAGAAGGCCAATGTACAGGCTGCAGTTGATTTTGCCCATAGCTCTTCTCTGTGGTTGGAAACAATGACTCAGTACCCAGAAAGTTGAAGTGCAGGCAATAGTCTGATTCTGCATAAAAAGCAATATCTTCTCTTTTGCGGAAGAAGTGGAATGCACTTAAAGTTGCTAACTTGGGAGAAATCCTTAGGAACCTTCCAAGTTTGAAGGGCAGTGCTGATTTCTTTCTTCTTGGGCTTAGCTGTCTTTTGTTGGACAGTGGCATGCCTATCGGCATGCTTGCTCAATGCAGCGTACAGAAATGAGGAGCTGGTCTCATCCTCCAGACTGTGAGAAACCCCTATAGGAGAGGAACGGTGTGCAAGTTCAGAATCCCTGCTTGTGCTGCCTCCTGGGGTGCCTCATGCAAAGTGCAAAGCCAAGTGCTGTTGAAGCAGGTGGCCTTTGGCCAGTTTTGGAGGCCCTGGCAAATGCCTTGCCCTGTGGAATTGGCACCTCCTGCCATCTAATGTTTGTTTATTCATTTGTATGTGTAAAGTGCTGTCGAGTCACAGCTAATTTTAAGGCGACCCCTGCTGGGGCTTTCAAGGCACATGAGAAGCAGAGGTGGTTTGCCAGTGCCTTCTCTTAAGAGTCTTCTGTAGTGGTCTCCCAGCCAAGTACTGACCCTGCTTAGGTTCCAAGCTCTGAGGAGACTGGGCTCTACTATGCTGCCTTCCCTCCATTTACTTCATTTATACCCCCAATAGGGACCCAAAGTGGCTTACAACATCATTTTCACAACCACTACCCTGGGAGTTCAGTTATGCTGAGAGTGTCTGACTGGGCCAAGATTACCCAGTGAGTTTGGGGGGCATAGCAGGGATTCAAACCTGGGTATCCCAGATCCTAGTCTGACACTCTAGCCACTACACTGCCCTGCTCCAGGATACACTTCTGGGCAGTAGTATATGTGGAAGAGATCTTGGGGTAAGAGTGGACTGTAAACTAAATATGAACAGTCAGTGTGATGCAGTGGCAAAAAAGGCCAATTCTGGGTTGTATCAAAGGGGCCATAGCGTTGAAATCTCAGGAGGTCATAGCCCCTCTCTATACTGCCTTGGTCAGGCCACACCTGGAGTATTGTGTGCAGTTCTGGAGGCCTCACTTCAAAAAATATGTGGACAAAATCGAGAGGGTGCAGAGGAGAGTAACGAGGATGATCAGGGGTCTGGAGACTGAGCCTTACGAGGAAAGGCTGAGGGCCTTGGGAATGTTTAGTTTGGAGAAGAAGAGATTGAGGGGGGACATGATTGCTCTCTTTAAGTATTTGAAAGGCTGTCATTTGGAGGAGGGCAGGGAGCTGCTCCAGTTGGCAGCAGAGGGTAGGACCCAAAACAATGGGCTTAAATTACATGCACAAAGGTACCGGCTGGATATTAGGAAGAACTTTTTCACGGTCAGAGTAATTCAAAAGTGGAATCAGCTGCCTAGGGAGGTGGTGAGCTCCCCTTCACTGACAGTTTTCAAGAAGAGGCTGGATGAATATTTGTCAGGAATGCTTTAGGCTGATCCTGCACTGGGCAGGGGGTTGGACTAGATGGTCTGTATGGCCCCTTCCAACTCTATGATTCTATGGTTGTGTGCTTGTTTCTGAAGGTTTGCAAGCCTGGACAGCTACAAGTTCCAATTAAGCAACAAATGCTGCTGATCTCACAAAGGGAGCCACAATGGGCTCTCAGGGGACTGTCTTTGGCAACTGCATGGAGCTCTAAACTTTGCTTGGGTGGCATCGTCTGCCAACTCAAGAAGCTGCCACAACTTACTCAACTTGCCCCCCTTCTGATCTTGCTGAGTTTGGCAGCAGGAAGCCAGTTCACACGCAGGTGCGTACAAACAACACCTGGATTGTGGCCTTCTGTGTTCCTTGCCATTACTCATTTCCCGACTTTCCATCTTGCCCTGGATGTGGCTTGGTGCCCCCCTTTCGTTCGAAGCTTCACTCGCCTGCCAGCAGCTGTCTCTACGTATGTGAATGCAAAGAGGAAGAATTTCCACTCCTTTTTAAGCTGTTGCCATTGAAAGGTGGAGATATTTATGCAGCGGTTTTATAGCTCCGCCAAAGAAGACTGAGGAGTGACTTTCCTTTGTGGGGGGGGGGGGTGGCTTGTGTCGAGGGAGTTCTACTTAGGTCATGGATTCTCCAGAACATTGGCAGTCCCCCTCTCCAACTTTGGCTCTTATGCAGGATCCCTTGGGATGCTTGTGGCAGCTGGAGCACCCACACCGCCCTTCCTCTCCTCCTTGGCATGTGACCCACAGAGAGGGATGTACAGCCCCCCCCCTTCTTCCCCTCCATCGTCCAAATGGCTGTTCAACTGCTGCATCATCATCACCATATTTGGCATTTCTATAACACAATTCAAGAATCCTGAGCACTTTGTGCACATGAAGCCTTACAAGACCCCTGTGATGTAGGCCAGTGCAGCTCTTCCTGCTTAGCAGCCAAGAGACTTGAGGCTGTGAGGACTGATTTTTCTGAAGGTTGCCTTTGGCAGAGGTCGGATCTGACCCACCAGCCCCCTGGCTTCCTGTTAGTCTATGCATTAGTTCTTGGCTGCCCATACAGAAACTCAAGCAGTTGCTAGGTGGATTGGGAGGGGGCTTCATGGCTGACCGTCTCATAGCTGAGTTAATGTGCATGCAAAAATGACTGGGAAAAAAAAAAAAAGAATGGCTGCCGCATACAGGGAACTTACGCACATGACGCATGTGTTCTAGCATAAGGGACTAATGCAGCTGGAATTGGGGAGCCAGCAGCCCCCTGAAGTAGTGTATGTGGATGCAAATGCTAGCCACTAAGATGGGAAGCAGCACCTCACCCTCTGTCACATTAGCAGAGCCAGGCTGCTTTATGCCCTGCTCAAGAAATGGGCCCAGCTGATTGGGCAGTCTGTGGCTCCCCGTGGTGACCACTTGACCTGGCTAGCAGAGAGCAGGCCTGGGAGTGGCTCCTTCCTTCTGGCTTCTCCAGGCACACCTCAGCTCCAACCTGTGCTCCATATTTAGGCAGTTGCTGTGTGGGGTGGTTTGGGGATTTTGCCTCCGGAATGCTGATGGGAATTCCTGAAGGATCCATGCTTTCCCTTTTTGGGATGTTTGAGAAATACCGGCCCAGACGAGGGACATACAGAGAGTGGCCTGAGGGGGGGGGGAGCATTGGAACTTTTAGGGGATTTGATGAGGACCAGACTCCTCCCTCCCCCAAGCCGGCGGCAGGCACCTCGTCCTTGCTTCCCTCTCCAGCCTCCCTGTCTTTCCACAGCAGCAGAGGGGACTCTTCCTTCCTCTCCCTCCCTGCTATGCCACAGGCCATTGAACAGTTATCTTTTCCCATTTATGGACAGATGGAGACATTTATATATATAAATTATTTACAGCCGTTTCTCAGGAGCTGGGTTAAAATGGCAGCTGTGCCACAAAGCTGCTGCTGCTGAGAGCTGGGAAAAAGCAAACTCCGGACTCCCCTGGGGATGGAGGCAGCTTAAAACAGCGTCAAACATTGCATAAAACCCATGGTGGAGAGGGTGAGCACTCTCCATCCAGGCGGAAGTCGGCCTTGGGAATTATTGCCCCCCCCCCATCCCCAGCTGGACCCTTCTCGTGACACTGGTCATACCTGGTTTTATTTCTGCGTTCCACATGAGAAAGCTGGTGATAGATAAGCCGGTTTTATTGCAAAGAAGAAACTGGAGGGCCTCTGTGTGATAACTGGGCTCTTCTCGACCTGACCTCTTCCTTATGCTGGGAACCCAACTGCAATGAGATAGCAGTGGCAGGAAGGGGTTAAGAAGGGCTTGTCCCATGTTTGGACCACAAAAGCTCCATTTCTGGAAAGTTATTATTTTTAAAAAAAGACTTGTAATTGTTGAGCCATCCTATCATGTGGTTTGTGAGAAGAATGGAGCAGAACACCCCTTTCTTAAGTGCGGCTGTGAAGGTTGGGGGCGCTAATTTTCAGCTTCAAGCTGGGCCCAGCAGTGTCTGTGGGGTACTCCCCCTGTACTCTCCAAGTTTTCCAGCAGGGGGCGGTCTCTGGGGCCCCTCCCCACTGAGCTTGTTTTCCTCTATATAGGGGGTTGCAGAGGCAGCATGTGCTTGGACGGCCCCAGCTGTTAGCTGCTTGGGTTCCGGACTCTCCAATACATTTTCTGCCTTCATCACCGGACCTCTGTAAGTACTCTTTGACAGCAAAGGAATTTACCAGCCGCTGTGCATTAAGAGCCGCTTCCCTCGCTGTTCCTCTATCAAACTGAATTAATTGCTCTTCTTTGTAAAAGCAGTCGAGTAGTTATTTTCCCGTGGGATGAAAGCAATCTAGGACATGTGAGTTTCTGTTGGGGGAGTGAATGGAAATCCACCTTTGTTGTTTTTAAATGAGCAATTTGGACTAGCAAGGGAGAGAGCTTATTTAATGGCTAAGTATTTATTGATACCTAATTGCATAGAGAAACAGAGGCAGACTCTACAGGGTATGTTACTTGTGTATGAACAAGGTACAAAGGTGACAATTCGCAGATGTTATAGGAGGCGCTAGGAAGCAATGTTTCTACCATTCAAGATGCTAAAACAGCAATGAATCTTGTCAAGTAGCTGGCATTTTAAAACTCAACCAATAGCCTCCATGAGTTACTTAAGTGGAAACCAATGGGTACTAGTTCCTGAAGACAGCAGCAGAATGTGGGTGCCGCAGAAGTTGGATCTCCTCGTAATGAATGGAAAGGCCTGGTGAAAATGCACACAACTTTTTGGTTGTTCAATCTTGACCCACCAAGTTGCAAAGAAAGTTTGCAGTAAAACTTCACTGTTGTGTTGTCAAAACAGCCTCTTGCTTTTGAAACTAGGGCTGATCTGAAAGAGCTGAAATAACTTTTCATTCCCTATTCCGGTGGTTAATTTTCCCCCCCTCTGAGAGGCAGCAAATGAGGGTATTTGCCATCAGCCAAAGGATTGTGAATAAAGACAGGAAAATGTCAGCAGATGGCAGTAAAGAGAGTTTGCGTGGATATTACGGCAAGCCTTCTGTACTCAGAGTGAAGGACTTTTCCCAACCTTGCAGGGCAGTGGACGCAGGTTTGCCATTGGGCATCCTGAGCACTGTGGCCAATCCTGCGTGCACCTTTGCTGCACACATACATACACATCTCCTTTGTATATATGATGTGTTACATGTACACCCAAAGAGGTATCATGTGAAGCAGCTGGAAGTATACCTTGACCCAGGGGGTGAAGTGGTAGTCAGATAAACGTGTCATTTTAGAGGAATGTCAAAGGTGCTAAACTCCTGCTATGAGCCTTCCAGAAAATCCATCTTTTAAAAAAACGAGCTTGGATTTTGATAGATGCATTTCTTCCAATTCATTCAAGTTCTCGCTGCTCAGAAATCAGAAGCCACACGATGCAAACCGAGCTTGCCTAGTGAGTATCGGCGACACTCGGCTTTGGCGTTCCTGCTCTAGCTGCGGTGTCTTGAACATCAACAACTGCTTTTTTTTTAAAGTGTCGCCTTTGCAAAAGACTTTGTTATTCCCTAAAAGGTATTTGTTTTGAACTTTGTTATCATTAGGTTTTTTCCTCCTCTTTTGGCGGATCTGCTAGCTATGAGAAGAACATAGCCTTATATGGCAGCCTACATGGATAGATGCAAACAAGCCCAGAGCGCTCTTGCAGATGACTTTGACTCTTTAGTGACGGGGCTCTTTGAAGCTTCTTTGGCTTAGAAGCAACAAGGTTAAGAGATCTCTCCCCCCACCATGATTAAGAGGAAAGATACTTGTAAGAAAAGCAGCAGGCAGTACAGCTTTGGCGAACAGAACTCTTGAAATCCAGAATACTGCTCAGGCCTGCAAATGTGCTGAAACGAGAACCTTAGCACTTAATTTATTTTAAAGTTATATCTCCAGCAGCAAGAGCCAATGTGGTGCATATTAATAAAGAGTCAGAAAGACCCTGGTTCAGATCTTCCTTCTGTCCTGTGGTTGGCCTCAGTGGCCTTATGATGCCCCGCTAAGAGCAATTTCCTGTCTGTAAGCCCCATTGAATAGAATGGAGTAGGTTGCTGACTAGACCTGCTTAGCATTGCACCAGCTGCTCATGTGCAATATGGGATTACTGATAACTGCCCTCCCTGCCAGCAGCCTGCTGATGAATGCCTGGTGCAGATGTCCTCCCACAGCAGTCGATTAGGGCACTCTCGTCCTTATCGAGACCTTCCTTGCCTGCTCAAACAGCTGCAACCCTTGCTTGGAAGTGACCTTTTACAAGCCAGCCCTGCAGGGCTGTCACAAAGAGTCCTGAAAGAATGTTGGAGAAGCCTGGTGAATGCTTGAAATGCATGTAGGGTTGCCAACTGCCTGGAGAAAAATGGCCTGAGGGTGGTTGCCAGTTGCTGAGCCTGAAATTTTGCTGTTTGGGTGTATGTGGGTCTGGTATCTGAGTTTGAGGCAAAGGCAAAGAACAGGTAGTGATGGATGCTTGATGGGTTGAATTTGGCAAACCATCAATTGCAGACAAAAGCGCTGGTGAGGGGGACGGAACTCAGAAATGATTGGGGGGGGGGGATGACCCATCTCAAAAAGAGGGAGCATCTCTTCCTCCTGGAGAAGGACTGCTGGATTTGCACCCTGCGGTTTGTCAGGTCAACTTTGCAGAAGAGCTGGGCATAACCCACCGCACCACGAGGCCGGTATGCCCTGCTTGGCTTCTGTCTCTCATCCTGGGATGTCTGGGCTTCCTGGGAAGGTGGTCTGAGTTCCTGAAGGGCATCTTGCAGAGGGGGTCATGGGTGTGCTACAGCAGTCGATCTCAGTCAATGTAGGGCCGACAGGTCTCTCCAGTGCCCTCTGGGAATTCACAAAGCAGCCAAGGATGTTTCTCAGAACCCACTGCAGCACACTGCAGGGCTGGGATGTCCAGAGAATGTGTTGAGGATCGCATTGCCAACAGGCCCAGAGGAAAGTGTCCTGTTCCTTTAAGAGAGACTTAATGGGCCGTTAACTTATTTACCTCTGTGCCATTAAAAGCTTCCAATGCCCATTTCCACACATTAACAGTAAAGGGGCAGGACTGACCTGAATAGCCCAGACAAGCTCGATCTCATCAGATTTAAGAAGCTAAGCATGGTCAGCCTTGTTTAGTAATTAGATGGGAGATCTCCAAAGAAGACCAGGGTTGCTATGTAGAGGTAGGCAATGGCAAACCACCTCTGTTAGTCTCTTGCCTTGAAAACCCCAGCAGAGGTCTCTATAAGTTGGCTACAACTTGACAGCACTCAAAGGGACAGTGCGTTTTTCTCCAGGCCCATTGGCAGTCCTAACTTGGGGGCCCCGTAGCAAGTAAGACAGTGTGGAAAGGGTTCCTTGAATGCAAACTCTTACAATTCACTGCTCTAGTCTGGTTCATCTGCATCCCACATGGAGCTCCCCCTTTCTAGAGGAAAAACAAGTTTGATGCAGAAAACGCTAATGTGCATTAACTCTAAGCAGGAGGACTCTAAAGGGGGCAGTGAGGAAGAGGGGCAAGTTAGAGTGGGAAGGCTCAAGGTTTTTTGGCGCCCTGGACAAACGATGACTTTGTACCCCCACCCCCCAAGAAAAGTGAGAATAACCATGTTACTTACTGGGCATTCAAAATGAACCGTGTAAAATATAACACTCTTTCAAAGCCTTCCATGTCCCATCTAGGCAGCTATCAAAGACCAGAGCCAAGAGATGTGGAGATTTTAGAAGCCAGTTAATGCCCTTTGAGCCAGTCGAGGGGGTTCCTCTTGCCTTTCTGTAGCTGGGCCAACCCTGAGCGTGGGATGGGGTGGGAGACGTAAGGAGAGAAGATTCTCTCTTCAGGAAAGGTGGGGAAATGGGGTGGGAGGTTGAAGGGGGCTTGGAAGTTGACAGCTCTTCCTTCCTGGTCCAACCCTTGCTTCTGGTCTACTGTAGGGAGCTTTTGGTGAAGGGGAAGGTTCTTCCTCGTGCTGGGCAGCTGTCCCCCTGGCCTGCAAGCCAACTTCCCACCAGCTCTCTGTAGGTCTTCGGGAGCTAGGGCAGAAGGAGAGCGATTTCCTTGGAAAGGGAGCTCCGTGGCCCAGGCCCATAGTGAAGGGCCCAAGATGGGGCTTGCTTTAGTTCCCACTTCCTTGCTATCATTTGGGCCCTGGTGAGGTTATTATGCCTCCCCCTGCTCCCCCACCCCCAAACAAGCACGGTCTGGATTCCAGTGAGAGGAAAAGCTGAGCGAGGAGAACTGCGGGTGTGGCTGCTGTGCTCCAGGGCTCTGGCTTCTGCATCCTGGGCAAGGAGGGTCTTCTGGTGGAGCCGCTGCCTCTCTGGAGTTCTCTTTGGCCTTGGGTCTTCAACGCAGGGTGAAAACAAACAAATAAACACCCTTTCCGGCTTTGTCAGCTTTTGCCTTAGTTTTTCCTGGTGTGGGTGAAATCATTTCTGCTTCCCAGTGTGATTTAGACAACAACTGTGGATTTTGTTGGTGTTTGTTTGCCTAATGAAATGTTTTAATGGTTGTGAGCGGCTTTGGCAATTGATTGGGAAAGTGAGAGAAATTATGAAGTGAGGTGACCGTCTTTCTAGGCTTATTTTAAGGTTTTTCTCCGTAGTCAATTGTCATCTTTGTTGAGTGAGGCACCTTGACTTTGATAAAAAGGTGGGATACCATTGCTGGTGGTTCTGTCCACATGTACAAAAATATTGGAATAAAATTCTAGAAGATATAGAAAAGATCACAGGACACGAAATAGAAAAATGTCCGGAAACCATCTTGCTCAACTTATGGAAAGATAATGGTGTTTCAAAACTGAGGAAAAAATCTTGTTTATTGTTGTCAGCTGCTAAGACTGCATTCGCTCAAAATCGGAAGATAGACAAGATCCCCACTGTCAAACAGGGGTTGCTGAAGGTTTGGAACCTGTTGATAATGGAAAAAATAACTGATCGGATAACATCTATGAATAATCCCAATTATTAATCTTCGTATATAGAAAAATGGTCCCCATTTTTTGAATTTGTAACCAACTATGCTACAACTGACAACTCTGTACCTAAAAAGAAAAGGATTTTCTTTTATATTAATTGTATACGGTATAAAAATCTGTATATCAGGTTGTTTATCTCAATATCTTAAACGTTGTTATATAAATAACTCACTTGGTGTTAAAAGTTTACATTTTGTTAATGTTGGAAAAAAAATAAAAATAAAAATAGTTATTTAAAAAAAAGTGGGATACAAGTTCACTAAATGTTCTAAATAAATAAAATACAATGGTGCGTGATTTGCCTTGCTCTCTTTCTAAATAGGTAATTTCTCTTTGCTTCCTTCCAGGTGCCCATTGAGCCAAAATGGCCCAGAAAGGCCAACTCAGTGACGATGAGAAGTTCCTCTTTGTGGACAAGAACTTTATCAACAGCCCTGTTGCCCAGGCAGACTGGTCAGCTAAAAAACTGGTGTGGGTCCCATCAGAGAAACATGGGTTCGAAGCCGCAAGCATCAAGGAGGAGAAAGGGGAAGAAGTGTTGGTGGAGCTGGCCGAGAATGGGAAGAAGGCCTCCTTCAGCAAGGATGATATCCAGAAAATGAACCCTCCCAAGTTCTCCAAAGTGGAAGACATGGCTGAATTAACCTGCCTCAATGAGGCCTCCGTCCTGCACAATCTACGAGAGAGATACTTCTCAGGCCTCATTTATGTAAGTCCACAGTGGGCAAGTAGTTCTTTTGGAGGGCTGTTTTCAAGTCCCTCTCCCCATCTCAAGGTTAGACGCGACTCTACACACAACTAGGGTTGCCAACCTCCAGGTAGTGGCTGGAGATCTCCCGGAATTACACCTGGTCTCCAGGCCACAGAGATCAGTTCACCTGGAGAAAATGGCTACTTTTGGGGGTGGACTTTATGGAATTATGCCATACCAAGGTCCTTTCCCTCCCTAAACCCCACTTTCTCCAGGTTTCACCCCCCAGATCTCCAAGAATTTCCCAACTTGGAGCTGGAAGCCCTACACACAACTCTTGTTCCTATGCTGGCCACTAAAAGGCAAGCAATATCTGACTTGGGGCAGGGGGGGGCAGTTGTGCACAAATTTGCTGTGCATCTGCCATTTGCTAATTCCTCCTGAATGCATTCCTGGGGGAAAGACAACAGGATCTGGAGAAAACTTGGTTCAGGGTAACTTATCCTTAATGGATGATGGGTTGGCCAGACCAGATAGTGGATATGGAGAGAGGTTAGAGTCTGGGACTTCTCGTTTAGAAAAGAGACAACTAAGGGAGTACGTGATAGAGTTTTATAACATTATGCATAGGATAGACAGAATGGACAGAGAGAACTTTTTCTCCCTCTTCCAAAATACTAGAATTCAAGGGCATCCAATGAAGCTGATGAACAGTAGACTCTAGATGGGCAAAAGGAAACAATTCTTTATACATCAAGTGATTAAAATGTGGAATTCACTGCCAGAGGATATAGTGATTGCCTTAGGCATACGTGGCTTTAAAAGGGGTTTAGAGGATTCATGGAGGATAGGTCCTATCAGTGGCTACAAGCCATGGTGACTAAAGGGAGCCTCCACATTCAAAGGCTTCAACCTCTGAAGCCCACTGCCAGGATGCTACATCAGGGCAAGCCTATGGCCTCTATGGCCCATTGTTTGTCCTTCAGAGTAACTGGTTGGCCGTTGTGCGAGGCAGGATGCTGAACTAGATGGACCACTGGTCTGATCCATTAGGGCTCTTCTTAAGTTCTTAGAACTTTACAGTGGGAACATTTTGATCTCTGAACACAAATATGTAACCTACCAATGAAAAGGGAAGGACTGGAACATACCATGCATTAGGACCTCAATGTGTGTGGTAGTGGGAAAAAAGACAAAATCTGTTTTTGGGATTATTTGGAGAAGAACTGAGAACAGGTGTGAGTAGATATCTACTGTAGCTAGAGTACTTCCCATTCACTGTAGATAGAAGGAGGGAAACGGGGCTGTGCTTAAATGTCTGTATATGCTGGGTATTGAGAACAAGACTTTATTCCTAACAAAGAACGTTTTTGGGATGCTGAACTGGGGATCATCAATAAACTGGGATGCTGAAACTGGGATGCTGAAACTGGGATCATCAATAAACTGGGATGCTGAACTGGGGATCATCAACTCATGCAGTCTTGGACTCTTGCAGTGAAGTTACTGAGATTCAACTGGCAGATCCTTACAACAGGATGGCCAAGATCATAATGCTCTTGTATAGATCAGTGATGTAGCCTCGTTCAAAGTACTATGTACAGTTCTGGTTGCCATATCTCAAAAAGGTAGGGTGTCCCCAGCTCCAGCCCCTGCCCCCTCCCGCATCCACACACCTGCCAGCAGGGGGGAAGGCACCTGGGGGGAAGGTATACGTGCGGAGCGCCTGCACACTCACCTGCAGCACTGGAAAATGACATCATTTACCAGCGTAACAGGGAAGTTATGGATCACACTGGAAAATGACTTCACAGGGGAGTACAGGGATGCATGTATGCAAGGGTGGGCACCCCACTGCCCCCTGCCCTACTGCCCCCCCCAGTTTGGACCCTGGGGG
Source organism: Eublepharis macularius (assembly GCF_028583425.1). NCBI lineage: Eukaryota > Metazoa > Chordata > Lepidosauria > Squamata > Eublepharidae > Eublepharis > Eublepharis macularius. The sequence goes on along the minus strand of NC_072801.1, from coordinate 29,072,791 downwards.
ACATGGCAACACAACAAAAAGGACATTGCAAATCTGGATAAAGTGCAGAAGAAGGCAACCAAGATGATTAAGAGGGTGGAGCCTCTTTTCTATGAGGAGAGGCTGGAGAGACTGGGACTTTTTGGAACATAGAAGGTTTATAAAATGATGCGTGCAGCAGAGAGAGTGGATAGAGAAAGCTTTTTCTCCTAGAACTTGGGGGCACCAAATGGAGTTGACGGGCAGTAGATTCAGGATGGACAAAAGAAATACTTAATCGTGGAATTCACTGACTGTGGATGTTGTGATGGCTACAAGCGCATGTGGCTTTAAAGAGGGACTGCTGGACAGGCTGACAGAGCAGATAGGTCCTTCAGGCCCTGTTGACTAAAGAGAACCTCCACATTCAGAGGCAGTAAACCTCTGAAGAGGAGGCAGAGTCCGGGTGAATGCCTTGGCCTTTATGCTCTTGTTTATTGGTCCTCCGAGGCAACTGATTTGGTAGCTGGGTGGAACAGGATTCCAGACTGGATGGATCCCTGGCCTAGTCCAACATGGCTGCTGTCATATTCATCGTGCGCTTCCTGTGGCTTGTCAGCTTCCTGTGGCCTCAGAGTCGCACCATCACACTCTTGCTGTGAGGGGATTCTCCCTGCTCTTTTGTAGACTGAATATTTCATACAATGGCTCTGAGACTAAGATAGTGCCTGGATTCCCTGCAGTGAGGCCCTGCTGCCCCTTGCTGCTCTTGGCATATTAGATTTTTGCTTTCTGAACCACAGCCAAGGTTGACAAAAGTGGCATTGGGGTTGCCCAGGGCTGGTGGCTGAGGTTTTTGGTGGAAAGGTTCACTAAACCTTAGAGAACTGGGAGTGTAGTACTGAACAGCTAGGCAGAGAATTAGTCAAGGATCAAACAAAGATCTTTAGCTAAGAGCAGGGGGTGGAACATTGGCAAAAATATTGGGTGTGCTTGAGGACCATTGACCCCACCTTAACCACGCCCCCTTGAGAAAAAACTCTGCCTCCGTCACATAGGAAGACAAAGTTGATTGTAGAAATTCCCCTAAGAGCTGAAATTATTTGTCCAAGCTAAATTTATCTTTTTGCTTAATTTCCGTCTCACCTTCCTCCCCAATAGGGACCCAAAGCGACTCACATCATTCTCCTCACCTCCATTTTATCCTCACAACAACCTTGTGAGGTAGGTTAGGCTGAGAGTGTGTGATTGGCCCGAGGTCACATAGTGAGCTTCCAGAGTAGGGATCTGAACACGGGACTACCAGATCCTAGTCCAATTCTCTAACCACTACAACTCATTTCAAGATACATACTGCTAATATTTGTTCCTCTTGATCCAGGGGCGAATACTAATTTGTACATCAATGGAGAGGAAATTAGTGTGTGGCTGTCCTCCCCAGTCCCACCAATGCTGGTCTTCTGCATTACTTTTCCTTTCCCCAGCCCCAGGAAGGGCTGTCTTTTACCCAGTAACGTGGCTAGCCTGAAAACTGGGCTTGGAGTATGAGCATTAAACTTGCCCCAGATGTGATCCCAAGCAGAAAAGCAGAAAGCCCTCCTTCCATGAGACACAAATAGTGCCTTGCTACACCAAGCTCTTTCCAATGGCTGATACTTCTGAAAAACCACCCGATGAATGGGAGAGTCGGCCCCTGTCGGTTGTCTGTCCTCCATGTTGGGCTTGGAGCCTCTTCTTCTGCTGGTGGTATTGTGAACCCAGTCGCATAGTCCGGGGGTGCCCTGCAGTGGCCATATGAGCAAGGTACTTGAGCGAAAGACTCTCAGGGGAAAGGTGCACCTAGGAAACCCCTTTCAGACCCCTAAAGAAGTAGCTCGTGCAGCTGAACTGCGGATGGACTCTGTGTGGCTCCGAGCAGCCGAGCCATGCCGGTCTTCACGCTGCCAGCAGACATTTCTGCATTTGCTGAATGCCATATAAAGTGTTTACTTTGTGCAAAAACTTGGGCTGTCTCCTAATATGGTCAAGAAAGGGAAATCCCAGACTGTAAATCGGTGAACAGGGACATAGTTGATTTAAAAGGTCAGCACAGAGGCTTGGGTGTAATCACATACTTGTGAGCTTTAATAACAGATTAGGAAGTCAAGGGGAAGAAAATGAGCGGGGCTTTGCAAATACACCCTTGATGTGCAAAACAGGTGCCCTAACCCCAAATCTCCAAGCCAGGCATGGGAAAGGGATTGAGGAGGAAGAGGCGGAGGAAGCAGAGAGAATGCACAAGAGTTCTGAGCAAAATTGTAGAGTTATGTATCTTAACCAGGAGTCAATTGGTCATTGAGGTTTCTGGCAAAATCCTGGTGCGTTCCTACCTTGAAAGGGTGTCGGTAGCCCAGTGAGGCAGGCAGCACTGCAGGGTTGGCTGAGACCAAACACTGGTGACAGCGATGGCTGCAGGCTTGCCTGCCATCTTGAACTAAGTACCACTGCCAGCTCCAGCTTGGGAAATTCCTGGAGGTTTCCGGGCAATGCCCAGGGAAGACAGAATTTGGGGAGGTGAAGGAGCTCAGCGGAGATATGTTGGCATGGAGTCCTCTCTCTGAAGCCGGCCTTTCCTCTGGGGAAGCGGATTTCTGTATTCTGGAGATCAGTTGCAATTGCCGTGGGAATACCATGCTCCACCTGGAGAATGGCTGCCTGATGCCTGAGTCCAGTATGGCACTGCACTGGGAGGAGGGCTGCCTGACTTGGCTTGCTCTTGAGGCATTTTAACATGCCACCCCACCCCTGGTTGGAACATATTTTGTTTTTTTAGGAATATTTCCACCATTATAATCTGTAAGAGCAAATGATTCTCTGATCTAATTTGGGGCCTGATCCTCAATCCATGAGCAGTGAAAACCTGCTTGTATTCTGCGATGACCTGCTTCAGAAACTCACAAGTAAAGGCACGGTCTGGGAATGGACAAGCTAGGGCATGTCCTGCCAACCTTTCGTGGGCCGCAGCCTCCTCCCCATCTCCCCACCCCCCCCAGCATCCCTCCTCAGCGCTAAACCAAGATGGTGGTTCGATGTATTGTCGAAGGCTTTCACGGCTGGAGAACGATGGTTGTTGTGGGTTTTCCGGGCTGTATTGCCGTGGTCTTGGCATTGTAGTTCCTGACGTTTCGCCAGCAGCTGTGGCTGGCATCTTCAGAGGTGTAGCACCAAAAGACAGATCTCTCAGTGTCACAGTGTGGAAAAGACTTTTCCACACTGTGACACTGAGAGATCTCTGTCTTTTGGTGCTACACCTCTGAAGATGCCAGCCACAGCTGCTGGTGAAACGTCAGGAACTACAATGCCAAGACCACGGCAATACAGCCCGGAAAACCCACAACAACCAAGATGATGGTTGTTGGCCGCCATTATTGACGTAGGAGGACGAGTTTTTTCACTGTGGAGGAAATGATTGTTGCCTAATCTTGAGTAATTCGGTGACTTTTCTGTTGTCTTCAGTGGGTCAAATGTTGAACGTATCAGTGCTACAAACATACCTCACTTTTTCTTTTGTGCGTACCCCAAGGGATGCTGAGAGTTGTAGCTTCACATGAGGAGGCCGAGACCCCTGAGCCCCAAACGCGTTCCTTGCAAGAGGGCCTGTTTGACCAGGCTTTGTGTGGCAGGCCATTCCTTGCTTATAGGCAACCCTCCCTCCTCAGCCTAAAACAGCATCTCACCAATAACCATGGACAGCCCAGCGGAGACACAAACCCTGGAACCAAACCCTTGCACAGACCTAGATGCCAACTTTGTCCCTGTATACACTCGAGCAGTACTGTGACACGACCTAAAAACTTCAGCGATGCCATCTTGGGCTCCTCCACTTGTTCTTCATCCTGTTGAATGTATGCCAACACGTATGGCTGATTCCAGGTTTTGGGGGGCCCTGGGCAGAGAGCTCAGGGGCCCCCTATGCTTATTGCTAGGGTCCCTTTCTTGCCCTCCCAATCATGTGTCTGCGCATCCTTCCTTTGCCCACTTGCAAGCTTTCCCATTGGCTCAGCTGCTGACACTCCCTGAACACCCTTTCCCTGATGGCGCTGGATGGTGGGTGCAGCTAGGAGTGCCACTGCAATGGCCATCAGGAATGCTGATGCTTTGTGCACCATCCCTGCCCTTCTATAGTAGCACTAGGCAGCATATGCAGCTGGGAGAGTAGAGGTGAGAAAGCACTCACAAGCGGGCAGTGGAGGGTGTGAGTACAGGCATCAGAAGTGATTCGTGAGCAGGGAGTCAGCAGCCGTGGGCCCCACCAGAAGCCATGGGCCCTGGCAGGTGCCTCACCTCGCCATGTGCTGACACCTGCCCTGCCATCATGTGCCTGCAATTCCCTTCTACACTGTCTACATTGGACAAACATGTCAGCCTCTATGTGAGAGAATCAGCGAACACAAATCAGACAGAAGAAACCACAACATCTAGTGGGAGAAGGTTTAATCTACCTGGACGTGCTATTACACACCTGAAAGTCACTGTTCTAGCAAAAAAAACCACCCAATATTTCAAGGGGAATAGACAACATGAAAGGGCTGAATTAGAACTCATCAAAAAATTAAACAGCACATGTCATCCTGCTTTAAACAGAGACTTGGGTTTCCTTAGTCACTACAATCTCTAGTAGTTCTACACTTTTTAGAAATTTTAATTCGCTGTTCGTGTTTTATCAGAATATCATATTTTATCAGATTACACAAATATCTGTTAATTTTCATTAAAATATCTGCGTATCTGTTTGAATGCTGACCTCCTTCCCCATCCAGTTATGTGTAACTGCTCATTCTGTTAATTTATGATGGGACTCACATCTCTCTTTTCTGCATCCCCTTTCCCCTTACATCAAGCACTTACAACTGAAAGACTCATGGTACAATTCACACTAATCCTTGACTCTCCCCTCCCACCAACTTTCCCCATCAGATTTTTCAGAACAATTTTCATGTCTATCTGAAGAAGTGGGCAAAGACTCATGGAAGCTCATACTGAAATAAATGTTGTTAGTCTTTAAGGTGCTGCTGGAGTTTTGTTTTACTCTTCTATAACAAACAAAGCTACCCCTCTGCAATCAGCTAGTTTAGGCCAGTGGTACAGATGTGCCTTTGGCAGTTGTTGGACTCCTGCAAAAACGAAGTACATTAAACACTCCGTATTTCTGTGGTATTCCTTTCAGACTTACTCAGGCCTCTTCTGTGTGGTGGTGAACCCATACAAACAGCTACCTATCTATTCAGAAAAAATTATTGACATGTACAAAGGGAAGAAGCGCCACGAGATGCCCCCGCACATCTATGCAATTGCCGACACAGCATACCGGAGCATGATGCAAGGTAAGCGAGTGTGTGTGGAGGGGGGGGGGGCTCTTTTCAACATCAGGAAGCCTTGTTTTGCTCTTCTTTCTCCTCTAGGAACTGGCATGCAGGAAATAGGGTTGGGGAGGTGGGGCAATTTCTGCCTGAAGAGGCCTTAGCATAAGGCAAAGCGCATCTGCTGATAGCAAAACATGGATGCCATGAAAGGCAACAAGGAGAGAATGGACGTCTCTGACCCATGGGGCCATCACCCACTATTTTGTGGCTGTTCTTCATTTCACTGGGGCTTGTGCATGTGCCAATGGATTGTGCCCCTCACAGTGTCATTGGGTCCCAAGCACCAAAATGTCTCAAACCAGCCCCTTAGTGGCTGCACACATTTGCTAAAAATATTTTGGCACCAGCCTCCATCTAGGACCTTAGTGTGACTCAGAAAGGGAAAGCTGCGCTTGATTTGCCTGTATGCCAAGCAAATAGTTTTGGTAAATAGGGTCCTTTGGGGCTGGGGAGGCTGGCAGCTGGATTTTATCTGCAGTTGGGGAATGGGCACAGCTGGGTGGTGGAGCAGGGCTGAGAAAGATTTTTCTTTGTCTGAGACTTTGGAGAGCAGCTGACAGTCAGAGTAGACTGCACTGGGCTATGGTGGTGCAATAGTCCAGGTGCCAAGAAGCTACCAGCACCTAAGCAACTGGGCCTGGCATCTGGCACTTGGGCTGCTGCAGAGGTCAGGAAGCAGACTTTACATCTTTTTTAGCTCCCAGAACGTTTTGCTTGCTCTTCTTGCTGGAACTGATGGCCCAGCAGTTGGCTCAATATAATTCAGCTTCATACAGTCATACCTGATAGTCCAGGTTGTAGGTTCTTTGAGAGCACCTGTTCTGGCTTCTGGGTGGGAGGGCTTCTGAATTTAAACTCTGTTCCTTCTGCATTCCCACACAGCTATAGTGTGCAATCCAAATAAAAGAAGGAACATGTGAGATGATGGGATTGAGAAGCATGGGTGAAAAAGTAAAGAATTGATCCGCACTTTGCTATTTTTGGATTACTGGTGCCATTCTTGCCGGCCCTTTAGTGATGTGCTACTGCTGTATTTGATTGTACAATGTGTGTGTATGGGGGGTGGGTGGGGGGATTTATGTCTCTGCTCTTCTGAGGTTGAAGACAGCTTGTAAACAAAACATTAAAAAAGAGAGCAGAGGGAAAAGTGTGCTTGTGGGATGGCAGGGGGCAGTTTTTTAAATTTGCATCACAGCGGCTTTATCTGGCCAAAGAGTCAAACCTTTTTTTTTCAACTGGAACTGAGAAATGCCTTGGCTCTTCCGTTGCGTTGGGATCCAAGCCTGGATAGACTGAGCACTGGCTTCAATCAGTGGATGCTGCTTTGGATCAAAGGGTGCTCTGCAACCAGCAGGGTTTGGCTTTAGGCTGACAGATGCTCCTGGAATCGTTCTCTGCACCACTTTAAGCATTAAATGTCATCTCTGGCATGTCATAACTCGGCCATGTGTTTTGGCCAGTGCACAAAATCTGTTCTTGGGCTGGGGTGGGGGGGAAACTCTGCGGAAAAAATGTTAATTTGCACAGACCTTCTAAATTCTAAGACCTGTTGGTGAGTACATGTTGGAGAATGATGAGGCGTCCTTTCTGGATAACCCTCACATCTCCTCTGGCTTGTAAACTGGATAAGCCAATTTCATCAGCTCTGTAGGTGACATGGGTGATGCTGTCTTTTCCCACTTCAAACCTGATTTGGGTTGTCTAGTTGCAGTGGGATTCTGAGATAAGAGGGACATGTGGTGCTTGAGGGTTTCATGTTCCTTTACAGTGTGTGGAGAAGATAGCCCGCCATCACAGGCATTGAAATGTATGGGCCAGCTCTGGATCTCTCCATACAAACAGAGACAGCCCTTCCATTTGCAAATGGCAGCTTCCTGCCCGGGAGAATCAGCATAACCTGCTGTTGGAATTCCTAAACAGTGCTGAGAAAAATAATTACAGGTAACTGCAAACCCCAGGCATCATCCACAGAGGAGGTTGCCTGATGCATCTCTGAATGACTCCCTTCTTTGGCACTTCATCAGCCTCTGCTAGGCTGTGTACTTTTGCTGTGTCTTGTTCATTCCTGATGCAGACCTTCCTCAGCATAACCTGTCCTTCAAGATCAAGATTCGGGTCCAGTAGCACCTTAAAGATCAACTAGATTTCCAGATTATATACCCTGAAAATCTACTTGGTCTTTAAGGTGCTACTGGACCCCAATCTTGCTCTTTCACCAACACAGCTGCCCACCTGAAACTGTCCTGCAAGCATTTCTGCTCTGGACGTGCCTCTTTCCCATCAGCAGACATGCTCAGAAAAGTGATTTTTGCAGTAACACAGCAAAAAAAATACTCTCAGGGTGAATAAAAATATTTATTCTCTCATGCACTAAAAGTTCATATTTTTGGTTTTAAAAGTCCCGCTCATTTTAATTCCGAACAAATAAGTTATTTTAGGCATTTGGGAAACACTGTCCTTGTGGCTGCTTGGGAGCTAAGCGCAGAGGAGTAGAGCTCTGCAGAATGGGGTCTTGAGCTCACACGACAAGGTAAAGCTCACTTTAAAATGCTAATAACAAAGTAGGAATTCTGGTTTCTAATACTGAAATGACAGAGCAGTACAGATGTGTCTTAATGTGGAAACAGCCTAGAGGTCTGGATCCTGTCGAAGCTTCTGTTCACTTTTATTTGTTTTGCCCATCAGCAAGATTTGCGATCCAGAGACCTAATGGGGACATAAAAACGTAAATAGCTTGAAAAAGTACAGAAGGCGAAGCCAATGGCTAAACATCTTCGGCTTCAGAGCCACCCGCACAATCCACAGCATCTCTTAAAACAGAATTACATCTGGGCTCTGTGCGCCAGGGTGCTGCTGTGTTCATTTACCCCCAAGCCAAGGGCAGATGGACTCTTCCAGCTTTTCAGGGAAGTGCCTGGTGGTCTGCTGTCCTGGAGGGCCATTGGTCGCCATGGGCAAGCTGAGCCATGGGCAGTGCTGGAAGGGCTGCTTGGCTGGCAGTGGCACGGAAGAAGCAATGGGCGAGTTTTTGTCCGTTGTCATAGCTGACCAGATCCATGGCAGCAACTGCAGGGGTGCTTCATTTGCTTGCTTGTTCCTGGCTCCTCTTAAAGTTCCAGGCTAGCCCTGCCTTAATGGACGGAAAGTCTCAGAAATCAAAGTAAAGAGAACTTTGCTTTTACGTCCTGATTGTCGGAGTTACTGGTTCTTGAAGATTATTCTTTCATGGGAGACTTTGGCCTTCACCCAAGAGGGTAGAGAAATCTTGCATGCATCCATGCCTTGAAGCCTGAAATAGCATCAAGATCTTTCTTTTCTTTTTTGGAAAAATTGCATATTAATAGCTTATCCCTTGGGGGTGGGGGGGGGCGAGGCAGAGGCCAGGAGCATTGTACAGGGAGCACATTTGTGCCCCAGATGTCTTTTCCTGTGCGTAAGAAAGGTCCCTAAATGGTAAAAATACTGAGTCTGTGCACATCCCAATCACAGCGGGGTCTTCCTGTCCGAAGGTAGAGGACATGGATCTCCCCCCAAGCTCTGGGTGACTGATATGCTCTCAGCCTCAGTTTCCTATCTGCAAAATGGGTATTGTGATGGGCCTCACAGAGTTGTTTTGAGGATGAGCAAAAGGAACGATTTGCATTTAGAACTAAGCAGCACATTCTAGGACATGTTGGCCTGTTCATACATGCAAGACCACCACATGGCTGTTTCCACACAGGCATTGGTTGCTCCACCTAGGTTTGTTCTCCCTGGCTTGTTGTGATCTTTCCCAAACCTTGCCATGTGGGTAAGAAGGTGTGCATTTTTGCAGGTCCCACTCACATGGGTACCATTTTCCTTGTCTCAACTGCCCTTTCCCCTCATACTCCAGTGCTTTTTTTCAGACTTAAAAACAACAGCCAGGAATTATTAGATCACTACAGCATTTCCACAATCCATTACCAGAATGGATGGGTGCTTAGCTTGCATTTTTCTCAAAACTAAGTCTCCAACCCTTTTAATTGTGGAGTTTTAAAGGGAAATGTTCCATCGCCATCTTTCCCCTTTTAACTTTGTCATGAAAAGGGCCATAGACTGACTTAAGAAGAAGAAAAGGAAAGAAAGCTTGGATCTTGTCCATTGTGACAATAGATTGTTATGAATTATAATGTATAGAAATCTAGCTATTCCCAACTTTTTCTTAAAGCTTTCTGGTGGGGGGGGGGATGGAGGCTGGAGTAGGATGATGCAAGGAGGGTGCAAGGAAACTGCTGTGTGGGTGTTTTGCTACCTCTGCAAATGCTTCTGCATTCACAGCAGCATCAAGAGGAGGGGCAGTGGCTCAGTGATAGAGCATCTGCTTTGCATGCAGGAAGAACTCAGGTTCAATCTGTGGCTTTTCCAGTTAAGGGATCAGGTAGTACGTGACTTCTAACCAGGGCTTTTTTTCAGGGGGAACACGGGGGAATGGAGTTCCGGAACCGCTTGAAAATGGTCACATGGCTGGTGGCCCCACCCCCTGATCTCCAGACAGAGGGGAGCTTAGATTGCCCTCTGTGCCACTCAGCTGCATGGAGGGCAATCTAAACTCCCCTCTGTCTGGAGATCAGGAGGCGGGGCCACCAGCCATGTGACCATTTTCTCCGAGGGCAACCCACTGAGTTCCACCACCTCTTTTCCCAGAAAAAAAGCCCTGGGAGAGCCAGTGCCAGTCTGATTAGACAATATTGACCTTGACGGACCAACGGTCTGCTTCAGTTTTAAGGCAGCTTTATGTGTATGTGAGATCTACATGGAGATCAGCCTCTGTGGGAAAATGCTGCATCTGAACTGATGTTGAATGAAAGGAAAGCTCTGTGCAGGGTGATTACTCTGTGATGGTTCATTCTCACATGCAGGTCTCCATCAGATGCTGATGAAAGAGCATGTGCGAACTGATGCGTTGGCTAGATACAAAAGGCAAACATTTCCTTTCAGCACGAAATATTTGCCACACCGTATGTGGCAAGATACCTTTGAGCCAGTGCTGTGTAGTGGTTAGAGTGCTGGTGAAACTTGAGCTCAAATCCCTGCTGTGGGTTACTTTGAACCAATCATACTCACTCATACTCTCTCATAGTCTACCTTATAGGGTTGTTGTGAGGATAAAATAGGAAAGGGAGAAGCAGGTATGGCTGCCTTGAGCTACTTGGAAGAGCCATTCAAGGTGAGTTGGACTGGTTTCAAGGGCAGGGTGTGATTTTCACCCGTCTGCCTGGGGGTCTGGTGACTTCCCCTCCCGTCTTGGGGTCTTCTTGCCCAGGCAGTGGTATTCTCTTGTACCTCTACAGCCACAAACTGCATTGCCCAGGTTGGTCAGCACTGCTGCTGCCAGCTTCTTCCCTCCCCTTTGCTCTTTTGGTGTAGGGGAAGAGAGCTGTGAGGAGTCCCTTCCCTGCTATGCTCTCTCTTTCTGGCTGTGCTAGAAAAATGGAAATCCTTCAGGGAGCCCTGACCCGTAACAAACTGTGCAGATGTTGCAAGCCGAGGGTGCCTGGTTCCTGCTTCAGCCCACTTTCTCCTTTTATGGTCTGGCTGCCAGCTCCACTCCTTGGGATCAGCCATCTGATCCAAGCCTGTTGAAGAAGCAGAGCTCACTGGTCTTCGGGATAATATAGGGGGCATAGGGCAGGGGGAGGGAGGGAGAGAAGAGCTGGGATTTTCCCCTTCCAAAGAAACTTGGAATTCTTCAGAAGAAGTTGAGACTGCTGTTCAGAGGCAGGGAATACAACTTCAATGCACTCGGGTGGGGTGCTGGTGGGAGATCATGGAAGGGGGCCTGAAGATCTGGGAAGAGCGCACCATGTCCCCGTCCCCTGTAGTGTAGGCCTTTTGCATAAGTCAGCTGAAGGGAATTCTGTCTTGGTAAATTCACCCAGTAAGACTCGTCAAGGAAGGTGAGGAGCTGGAATTAAGGGGTGCTGATATTTCTTTGAGCCGGTGCTGTGGGATAAAAATGGGTCCTTCTGATTAAGCCACTGGGGATAAAGTCAAGTGCTGGCCTAGAGAGATTTAATGGAAATTGGTTTCCAGAAGCACATGAAGATGCGCAGCCCATCCCCCTGCCCTGCCAATATTCTGCAGGGGCCCCAAGGAACGTGAAGATATCCAGGGGCAAAAGGCAGCCTGCTGAGGGGAGACCGAATCCCGAAAGGCAAAATTCTGGTGCCAGGGTGGTGCTTCTCTAGGGGAAGAGCCAGGGGGATGGAGCCTGAAGACTGATGACGGGACGAGGGGCAGAGCCAGTATAGAAGCTCTCCCCTTTTCTCACCCAAAACAAACAAAAAGCCGCTGTGAATGGAGAATAGAAAAGAGTCCAGTAGCACCTTTAAGTCTAACCAACTTTACTGTAGCATAAGCTTTCGAGAATCACAGTTCTCTTCGTCATAAGCTTTCAAGAATCACAGTTCTCTTCGTCAGAACTGTGATTCTCGAAAGCTTATGCTACAGTAAAGTTGGTTAGTCTTAAAGGTGCTACTGGACTCTTTTCTATTTTGCTGCTACAGACTAACACGGCTAACTCCTCTGGATCTGTGAATGGAGAGAATCCTGACCTGGCTTCTGTGGCCCCTGCCCCCAAACTGCCTCCCAATCTTGCCAAGTCAGGTCAGGGTTGGAAAATGCCTGGAGGCTTGAGGGTGGAGCCTGAGAAGGGTGAGGAAGGACCCCACTGGGGTATAATGCCATAGAATCCATCCTCTAAAAAAGCTGGGTTTTTCCCAGGGGAACTGATCTCTGTCACCTGGAGATAGGGTTGCCAGCCCCTTCTCGTGGGCTCTGGAGATCTCCTGGAATTACAATTGATCTCCAGACTGCAAAGATCAGTTCCCGTGGAGAAAATGGCTGCTTTGGAATCTGGACAGTATGACATTATAATGTCATATAACCTGCTGAGCTCCAACCCCTCCCCAACTCCTGCCGTCCCCAGGCTCCACCCCCCATAATCTCCAACCTGGAGCTGGAAACTCTACCTGGAGATCAGTTGTAATTCTGGGAGATCTCCAATCCCCACCTGGAGGTTGGCAACCATAAGTTAGCCAGGCAGTTTTTATTTCTGGCCTGTTTATAATTTTGGGCCTTTTGTTCTGGGTGTTTTATTCTGTGCAGACAGCCAGTTTTTTTCCTTCATGATGAATTGACCACCCAGAAGGCCAGTCAGCCAGACCCACAGGTTTTGGCCCCTCCCAGCAGCTCCCCAGAGCCATTTCAGGTCAGGAAAGCAGTGGTAGAAAGGAGGTGGGGTGGCTTAAGCCCGTCTTAAGCCTTGCTCATCATCCAGATCAGATCACTATGTGCCTGGGTATTATGTTCGAAAAAAACACCGTGCTGTGGAAGCATGCGCCTCTGGTAAGAACATACCCTCAGAAGAACTCCTGCAAAAATGCCATTCCTTCTGCGCTCCTTGAGGCAGCTGTGTAAGTTTCCATGCAAGATGTTCGACTGCTGCTTCAGCATGAAGATATTTGTCCGTGCAGTTTCTCTTCTTCACTGAGCAGCACTTCCCCTTTCCCCTCTCTTCTTCTACTTGTTCTGTGCAGCTGCATCAGAGTGCAGAAGGAGAGGAGATTGGTTTCTGGCATATCCGTGGCTGTTTTCTCTGGAAAAACCCTTTGGCAGCATCCCTTTATTTTTGCTGTGGCCACTTGACAGTGTAACATGGACAGTGTTGCATTGAATTCCTTTTGGTTTTATTTTGAATGTATACTAGTTTAGATCTTGGACCTTTCATTCTTAGTTCCTGTCACTCCATCGAGACAGCTGTTGCTGTCACAAAAACAAAGATAAAAATTAAGAGAAGGGTGTCTTTTTACTAGACTAGTTTCTGTTGCTGCTGGCATGCAGTGGCACCTCTGGCCAAGGGGTTGCTGGCCCACAAAAGATTCTGCCACAACAAATAAGCCTTTTAGACTGGAAGGTTTCCCAAGACTCTGGATTTATCTGCAGCTGACCTCATGGCCCTGCCTCCAGATGCTCAGAAGTGCAGAAAGGCCATTGTAAATGCAAACTTAGGGCTGCCCCTACATAAATGAACCCTAATAATTCTGCCCAAGGGAAAGCCTTTGAAAGTTGCGCTGAAACTTGGATGGGTCCAGAATGCAGCAGCTGGGCTGTTAATGGGAGTTTGTTTATTTACTGACTTGTCTTCTTCCTTTGAAGTCCACTTTTTGGGTTGAGACTTGAGACTGATCACAGAATTGGCAAGCAAAGCAATAAGAACAGTATAATAATACCATAAACAATGCAGTAATACTGGCTTTAAAATTTTCTCAGAAGATAAAAAAGCAATGCTGCAATGGGGAAAGGCATTTAATTTTACTCAAGAGATCTCTTCCTTGGAGATCCATAAGGCAACTCTCTCTTAGAGTGTTTGCACCATGATAAAGCTGTAGGAGCCAGTGTTGCCTAGTGGTTAGAGTGTTGGACTAGGCTCTGGGAGTCCCAGGTTCAAATCCCTACTCTGCCATGGAAGCTTGCTGGGTGACCTTGGGCCAGTCACTCTCTCTCAGCCTAGCCTATCTCATAGGGTTGTTGTGGGGATAAAATGTAGAGAGGAGAACAACGTGAGCTGCTTTGGATTCCCATTGGGAAGAAAAGCAAGGTGTCAATAAACTAAAAATTGCCACCATTTTCAAAGACATTAAAATTACAAATGTGTCTCCTTTACAAGAATGCTCTCCTGAAGAATTGTGTCTTACACATTTTGGGAAAATATAAAAGTGTGGGAGCCTTCTTGACCTTGCCAGGTAGGCCATCTGGCAGTGCAGCAGAGAATGCTGGGGTGGGGGGCAGGCAGCTGCATATCTTACCCTCTTGCAGGGTAAGATCTGTAGCCTTCAGAAGGCTCTACTCAGATGATCAGTTGATGATCTCATGTCTATTGCAGCAGAGCCGCCAGACTGGACATGTATTACGTCTTTCTCACAATGTCTTCATGGCTTGTTTCCAAGCCCAACACAAAGGGCTGGTGCTGATCATATAGCAATGTGGGACCAAGAAGTCCTTCAAGGACTGTCTGCCCCAGCACCCACCACCCATACGTGGTGCTCAACTGTGGAGCCCTGTTCCCCCGCCAGCCCTCAGAGGTTTGATGGAGCAATGAAGATCCGTCATGTTTAAGAAACCTTTGAAATTGAACTCAATCAAGTCGATCCTGTTGGAGGGCTTGCAGATACCTATCAGAGGTATCTTGCCGGTGGTTGCGCTGTTTATTTTATAACCTTACTCTTTCTAAACTTTTTGCAGGTTGTACGATGGCTTTGCAAAACTTTTTAGACTGAAAGCAGGATATACGGTATAAAGGTGTTGGGATGCATTAGATTGTGGGCTCAAGCTAATGGCATTCTTCTTTGCCTGCAGATCGAGAAGATCAGTCCATCCTCTGCACGTAAGTAGAGAGAGCCACTTTGATCTCCCCTCCCCTACTTCTTTGCCTGTCTTGAGCATTTCCCCATCTGCATGAGAGCTGAGTGCAAACACTGGGCTGGTTCCCGCATGTATGTATTGATGGGAAATAATCTTCAGGCTCTAGTTTTTTAAAAATTGAACATTTTTTTTATCTGATGAAGGGATTGGACCAAGGAGACACAAGTTCAAATGCTATGAGCCTAGCTATCTCATTGGATGGTTGTGAGGCTAAACAATGCTGCAGAGAATTCTTTGCAGAAAAGCAGAAATCAAAGACAGACAATATGATGTAGTGTTAGCGTGTCAGACTAGGATCTGGGAGGCCCACGTTTAAATCCTCACTCAGCCATAGAAGCTTACCAGGCCAAACCGTCTAAGCCTAACCTACCTTACAGGGTTGTTGTGAAGATAAAATGGAGGTGAAGAGAACGATATAAGCAGCTCTACACTGGCAGGATATAAATGAAGTAAATCGATCAATAAATAAATTTATACCCCTCAGCTACATGAACGTAGTCTTCTCTGCTCTCTCACAACTTTGCTTATTCTCCCTCACTGTCCTCTCTGTGTGCCGCGCCCTCCCTGGACCTGTGTCTGTTCCTAGAACTTATTCTGTTCCTAGAAAAGGTTTTCTTTTTAAAATCCCGGGCTCCATCCCTTTCCACTCTATTTGCCACCAGTAATATCCTTGTCACTGTCCCAGTAGAGTCATGGCAAGCACCTGACCTAACTTGCGTATTCTCACATGTCAAGAATACTTTTATTGCTTTTTCATTCACTTGCAAAGAGCTCTGTGAAAGCAGAGGCTGACTCTGTCCATGACAGACAGTCTGGAGCACAAATCGGTTCTGCCATTGCAGTATGTGTGGATAGCTTGTCGAGAGCTCTGCATGGATGCTGGAGCCCCTGCATTAGTATGGCACTCTAAGACTAGAGAAGGTTGCTGGCTCCTGTACAGTAGATGGCCATTGCCAAGAGGGGTTGTGCCTCTTGAAAGTGCTCCTCTGGCTTTTGGTGGATGATGCTGATTTTTGGATTACTCAGAGCCAAGCTACAAGTGACTTTTTTCACGTGGAGAACACTTGATTGTTTTTGCAAGTTTTCCTGGGAACTGAAGTCCCAGTGTCCTTCCCCTCTCTGTTAGAATTGCTGCTTGAAGAGCCAGAGAAAGCTGGCGGCGGCAGCAGCTTTTGCAAATCGTTCCTCCAGTCACAAGCCTGCTGCTCTGGAGAAAGCTGCCGTGTCGGTGAAGCTCCCTGGGAGCAGGACGCCTAGGGAGAAAGTAGCAGCTGCCCACCCCCAAACAATCGTTGAGAGCCCTCTCATCCAGCAGGCTTGTGATTGGAGGAACGATTTGCAAAAAGGAAGGACAGTCGGACTTCAGTTCCCAGGAAAACTTGCGAAAACAATCAAGTGTTCTCCATGTGAAAAAAGTCACTTGTAGCTTGGCTCTCAGAGTCCTTTAGCACTTAGAGTCTCTCTACACGAGACATCTTACACAGGGATGCTCAAGTGTAGGGAGATGCAATGTTAGTTGGGAAGTGTAGTTTTAAAAGACAGAACTGAAGACTGCCTCTTTACAGGAGGATAGTTTTAAAAGACAGAGCTGGCAAAGATCACTCCTCAGGTTTGTTAATTTTATCTTTGCCTCCCCAAAGGGGAGGTGAAATTGACAGAGCCTCTGGGGAGGGGAAGATGAAATTAACAAACCCTCTGAAGAGTGATCTCCACCAGCTCTGTCGGTTTAAACTACCCTTGAGTAGAGAGGTGAAATTGACAGAGTCTTCAACTCTGTCTTCTTAAACTATGTTTCCTGGCTAACATTGTGTCTCCCTACGCTTGACCGTCCCTGTGTAAGATATCTTATGTACAGAGACTACAGTTTCAACATTATTTCCTCAGCACATAGCCTCAACATTTGTGGCTGCTTGAGAGCAGAGGCTGGTGCCCTGTAGGTCTCCCGTCTTTTTCTAGGACCCTGCAGAAGGAGACCATCTGTGGGGAGCCTCCCTTTCCAAAATAGTAAAAAGTCCAGTAGCACCTGTAAGACTAACCAACTTTATTGAGGCATAAGCTTTCGAGAACCACAGGTGCATGATGAAGAGAGCTGTGGTTCTTGAAAGCTTACACCTCAATAAAGTTGATTAGTCTTAAAGGTCCTACTGGACTTTTTGCTATTTTGCAACTACAGACTAACATGGCTAACTCCTTGGGATCCCTTTCCGGAGGTAGCCTGCCTCTGAAAGCTGGTTGCAAATGACAGCAAAGGTCTTGGGAGCTTCTCCAGGGCATCTGGCTGTTGGAAATCCAATGCTAGGCTAGGAGGGATGCTTGGGAACAACACAGCAAGGCTCCTCGGATGGATCTTGTCTGGCTGCATTGAATGTGCAAGCCATTCTGTTTCCAGAGCCGGTCTGGGGTGAAGGGACAGGGTCTCTTTTGTGGCACATGATGGTCTTTGTTCCTGTCTTTGAGTGCAGCCAGAGGAAGATGGACAGAGAATGAGAAGTTCAAAGGCTCTTGCTTTTTGAAAAAGGGAAGATGCAAAGTAGATTTATTGGAAAGTTTTTTACGCAGAGGCCTTCAAACTGGCATGTTTAGTTTGGAGCTGTTCCCAGAACACTTAATTTTTATCAATAAAACATGGAAAAGTTTCAGCTCTGGGGCCTGTACAGAGTTGGCTGTGGCCTTCTGGCTGTGTAAGTTCACTCCAGATTGGGCTATTCATGGAGTCCTCCGCTAGAGAAAAAGCTAAACCATTAGGCACAGTTCGCCCAGTGCTGGCACCAAGCAGTTATATTTGCAGAAGAAATCCCCCTGAATAGCTTCTAAATTGCCTTGCCCAGTATTCTGTTTCCAGACGAGGCCAGTCAGAGGCCTTGGGGAACGTCAAGAACAGGGCACAAGGGGGGAAAAAAACCATTGGCTGGTACTAGTATTTCCTTTTCAGAGGTAAACTGCTTCTGAATATGGAGATTCTATTTAGCAAAGAGGCCTATTAGCCATTCATTTGCCTAATCCCTCCTGAAAGTCAAAACCAGCTTTGGCATTCAAAGTACTTCACTATTGAAGTAATCCTTGCTACATCCCTGCAAGGTGGTATTATCCCCATATTGCCAATGAGGGAATTGAGGTTGAGAGAGAATGGCTTCCCTGAGACTCAGCAGAAGGAGACTGGAAGCAGGGCCCTCCTGGAACCAGCTCTTTCTCTTGGTCACTGCACAATGGCAGTTCCCACCATTCATCACATCCAGTGGTCGTGAGTTCCACAAGTTAACAAAATATTATATGAAGACGTGCCATCACTCTAAGCCGGTCAATCAATTTGGGGGTGTGATCTAGTGTCATGAGATCGAATGTCACAAGAAAACTTGATCTACTAGTCTCAATGTCCCACCCATAATTGTATAGTCCTCTACTGTGCCCCCCCCCCCATTTTCTTCCTAAGCCACTGGAAATGAATGGGGCTTCAATGAGTCACTGCTTGGTGAATTGCTTTCATTATCTATAACAGGGAGAAATTGCATCTGGCCTTTTAAGGTTTAGCACCATCCCAAGGCTTACTCCCACCTTCCTTTAAAAAAAGAGTTTGTTCCATGCCCATTTATCAGTGGTAAAGAAAATGACCTCCTAATTAGGAAAAGAAACTGCACAGCAGCAAAGTCCATGGAAGAGTTCCAACCTCAAAGGAACCTGAGCCCAATCCATGCAAACTTTTCAGCGTGAGCTTTTCTACCCCTGTTCTCCTTTACCCAAATAAATGTATCGAACCTCTCGTGACATCCCAAGTTTCATCTTGGATAAAGAGGACAGAGTATACACGAGGGGTGTTAAGATGCAAAGAAGAGTGAAGATCTGAATCTTTGCATGCCCAAATTCCCAGGTTCGTTCTCTGGCCAAGGGAGCTGCCCTACTATCCACTGTTGCAGGAGGCCATGCTGGGACAAGATGTACTGGTGGTCTGGCTTGGCAGAAGGCAGCGCCGCGTGATCTGAATCCAGAGCAAATGAACTGCGGGGCTGAGATTGCTCTGAGATAAGGGGATGGGGCACAAAAAGGAATGGGGAATCGCTCTCCGTGTAAACAGAGGATGATATTAGTGGAGAAAGCAAAGGATGCATTTAAAAAAACAAATTAGGTTTGTCCCTGGACAGCCTGCTTAGCTCGGGATGACCAAATGTGTTTGTGGCGTGGGAGGTCAGAGTCAGAGAGAAAAGCAGGGGGGTTGCATGAGGATGGACGCATTTGTGAAAGACGACTGCGGGGGACGTTGGGTCTGGTATTTCTCTTGGGGCCAGCTGAGGTCAGGAAGTTGCCAAGATCTTGGCTTTTTGTTTGAGGAAGTTGGGCAGCCTCTGTATGAGGCTGTGTTGTGTTGTGTGGGGGTCATAACTATTCTCCCCCTCCCCCTCCCCCTTTGCTTTCTAGAGGGGAATCTGGGGCTGGCAAGACGGAAAATACCAAGAAAGTCATCCAGTACTTAGCTGTGGTGGCCTCCTCCCACAAGGGCAAGAAGGACGTCAGCATCACGGTGAGTGAGTCCGGGCCCCACGGCCAGAGCACCTTTCTTCTCCCCCGCTTCTTTTCAGTGTTTTCTTTCCACGTTTCCTAGGGTGATGTCTGGATGACCTTTGGCAGACGATGAGGCTACTCAGCAAAACACTGCCGCTGTTTGCTTCTTCCCTTCCTGGCCAAATAGCTGGCATATTATGGAGAAGGCATGGTTATGTCACAGCTCTGTGTTTATGGAAAATGGGTGCTTTGTTTGACATCCTCCCCATCACTGCAAGCTCAGAACAGTTTCTGCAGAGCGCATAGCTTTCCATATGTGGCTCCTCTGCAGGGAAACTGCTGGCACTCTCCCTGCGAGGAATGATGGGTCCTCACCTTACCTTTAAACCTTTAAAGACCTTTGATAACACCAGGGAAGCATATTCTTCCACAGGCACCCTTCAGAGAACGGAAGAACATCCAAAGAGCCCAGCCGTATCAGACCAGTGACCTATCTATTCCAAAATAGCAAAAAGTTCAGTCGCACTTTTAAGACTAACCAACTTTATTGAGGCATAAGCTTTCGAGAACCACAGCTCTCTTCATCAGACACTGTGGTTCTTGAAAGCAATAAAGCTGGTTAGTTTTAAAGGTGCTACTGGACTTTTTACCATTTTGTCACTAGAAACTAACACAGCTAACTCCTCTGGATCTATCTATTCCAGCAGCCCATCTCACACAGTGCCCGGCCAGTTACTCTATACGCTAAACAAACCGCGTATAGAGACCAAGGCCTTCCCCCAGTGTTGCCTCCTAGCATTGAGATTCACAAAGTTGACTGCCTCTGAATATGGAGTTTCCCTTTACTTTTCATGCCTTGTAGCCACTGTTGGATGTCTCCTCCATAAGATAAAGGTAGCCCCTGTGCAAGCACCATTACTGACCCCTGGGGGGATGTCACATCACGACGTTTTTCTTGGCAGACTTTTGTTACGGGCTGGTTTGCCATTGCCTTCCCCAGTCATCTACACTTTACCCCCAGGAAACTGGGTATTCATTTTACCGATCTCGGAAGGATGGAAGGCTGATTTAACCTTGAGCTGGCTATTTGAACCCGGCTTCCGCCAGGATCGAACTCAGGTTGTGAGCAGAGCTTGGGCTGCAGTACTGCCACTTGCCACTCTGCACCACAGGGTTCTTCTCCATGAAGCCCTCTAATCCCTTTTGAAAGCCACCTGTACTCAGAGCCACAGCTCAGTGGCAGAGCGTAAGTAGTCTGAGTTGAAGGTTCCAGGTTAATTCCTGGACCTCTCCAGTGGAGAAGATATCAGGAAACAGATATTGGATGAGATTTTTCTCTGTTGCTGTGACCCTGGAGAGCTACTAACAGGCAGAGGAGCTAGATGGGCCCAGGATCTGGCAACACGAGTGAGCTTGGCCTGTGCTTGACTTCTAAAACAGGGCTCCTCTCCGCCTGGAAATCATCCCCTCTAGTCTGTGAGCTCTTCCTTCTAAGCCGAAGGATATGGAACTTGCCTATCCACAGATGTAGAATTGCACCCACTTGACTTTACATGTCCCAGAATCAAACTTGATGCTCAAAGCAGTATTTTTTTAAAGACAGGAGGCTTTGAGAATGGAAACTCTAATAATGGAAGGAGATGCTAAAGTTCACACCTCCTTAATATAACTGAAGGACAGTCCCTGGTACACTATTATCTGGATGATGAGATCTAATGGCCTTTCTTTCACATCTTTTTTTTTCTGCCAGCAAATGTGTCTTTTAGAGTGGGGCAGTATTGAACCTACCACCAGCGCCTCTCTTGGTTTATACTGTGGCTTATCTCTGTATTGTGTGACTGTAGGTGGCAACACCTTTTTAAAAAGTATTTCAGGCTGTGACACTGACGATTGTTTTATGCCGTATTGTTTGACTACAGCAAGGTCCCTCTTTTGCTTACGTGAGTAATCTGGATGTGTGTGTAAAGGCACGGAGTGTAGATCTGCATGTTGTGATTGCACTCGACCCTCCTGGGGAAATCAGCAAATGGTGATTGGTGGGATCCGTAGTCTCAAGTGACCTAAAAACAAGGCAAGCCCCAAACAGGCCACCCTGGAAGGGAACGAGGCTTCGTGCCTGGTCCATGTGCTCAGGGATCACAGTCTCCTCTGCCCGAAAGGAAAGCGGGCACCGTGAAGGTTGTCTGGTAGTGCATGTTTTGAACACTTCTGGATTTTTATTTGCCGGTGAGCCTTGGAGAGACTCCAGCGAGGGTAAAGCCTGCCTGGTAAAGACCAGAAGGAAAGAATGTAACTCCAATGGGAAGATGCTTTCAGGCAGAAGGACTCTTTTTCAAACCCTCCCCAGTGATCACTGTGTGGTGGTGGATTGGTGTTATCATGACTGACTGCATGCGGCTCATTTTGCCATTGCTTGCTGTTCTGTGCTCCCTTGTAACGGAGATGACTGCATGCACCTGCAAAGCTGTGCACACCTCTGAACTGGCTAAATAACTGAGTCATTAAGTCAAGGAATGAAGCTTGTTATCTTCAGCTGTTTTATTAATGCAAATTGGGGAGTCGGCGGGGGGGGGTGGGAAGTACATGGTGGTGGCGAAGAAACTGTAAGGGAATGCATAGTGCAAACCATTCGGGCTCTGACAGTGCCTTTTCCCCTGTGTTCTTTGGCACCTGCTAGCTCTGCACGGGGGAATTTCCTTTTAGTGGACATGTTGGGGTCTTCCTAGTGAAACCTCCCAGGACAGCAGAAACACTGGATGGGGCTCTTCACTCCCTTAGAATTTTGAGCCCTCAGCTAAAG
The DNA here is from genome assembly GCF_028583425.1 of Eublepharis macularius. Taxonomy (NCBI): domain Eukaryota; kingdom Metazoa; phylum Chordata; class Lepidosauria; order Squamata; family Eublepharidae; genus Eublepharis; species Eublepharis macularius. The sequence continues at coordinate 29,050,693 of NC_072801.1, read as the reverse complement.
TTTCAAAACAGAGTTCAATCCGGGCCCTGTTAGGCCAAGTTTGGGATATGTTCACTGCAGGTGAATCCCAAGAAAGAGTGGCAGAGATGGGGCTGTGGTGTCTCTCTTCGCCTCCCTCTTCCTTGGGACATCTAGTTGAATGCAGTGTTGGAAATATTGTAATTGGATTCTGGGTTCTCCTGCCAACCATGTGAAGCCATGGTGGGCTGGGATTAGGCCATGTGTCCTGCCCAATTCGATGGTATGAGGAAGAGTCTTCTGCCCGATGTGGGGCAGTCAGTGTCACCTGATAATGGAGCTCTGCATACAGTGCTCCCCCTACTCTCGTACATAGAAAGACCCAATAAAATTCCAGAGAACAAACTCCAGATGACTGAGCCCTGTGCCTTGCAAAGAAAACAGCTACAGTCACTAACCTGACTATCCACACCAATGTTAGTGATTTCTGGCACAATGAATGTGGTAGAGGGAGCAGCTCTTTTCCAGTTCACAAATAGCTTCTGACCTGGTCGCCTGGCTTCGGTCCTTGGCTGATTCCGCACACGTTGGATAATGCACTTTCAATGCACTTTATCAATCGTTTGAGGTGGATTTTTTGTTCCACACACAAAAAAATCTGTTCCAAATGATCTATAAAGGCTTGGAAGTGCATTATCCAACGTGTGCGGAATCACTCCTCGTGAGCCACTGGTGAGTGGTTCTTGACAGGTCCGCAGTATAGGATGTCACTGGTGGGAAAACTCAGAACTGATCCTCCTCCTCTTCTGCCTCAGCATCAACCTTTGCTTGAAGAAAAGTCTTCATGGGAGCCTCTCTGCTTGTGTTAATTAGCCATCAGCAGCGTAACTGCATGTCTGTATTTGCATGAAAACGTTCATGGTCTTTAAAAATGAATCATGCGTCTCCATGTCCAATTTGAAATAGCCCTGCGTTTGGCATGATTAATAGACTTGGCAGTCCTCCGCTTTGTGCTGCATTACCTAAATATCATTTTCAGCATCCCCCCGCCCCGCCCCCTGAGTCTACATTATCATTGGCTTGCCAAATACAGGCTTCATCCCATCAAATCTGCAAAGGGGTCTCTGTGGGAGAAGCTTAGCAGATCATTTTTTAAAATGTCCTTAGGAGCCTTTGACTATGCTGAAAAGAAATCAGTAGTCCTTGATTCCTGCAGCACCAGAAATGATCTTATTAACTTTACCCAAACTGCAGGAGTCACCTGCCCTGGCCAAGAATATAAATGAGTAGATTTATGGAAAGAATTAGACTGGAAGGGGGGAGGCAGCGTGGCGAGAGGAAAACTCAAATTACTTTAGGTCTCTTTCTGTGCTTTTTCTTGTTTCCAGGCAGAGTCTCCAGGCAGGCAAATGCACAGAGATTGTAGTGTGTGCTGGGTTTCCCCACTGTTGTGGGCTCCTTGTAAATGCCCTGGCTCCTCCATGCGGGAGAAAAACCTTGCTTGTTGTACCGTACAACATGCCTGCATTTTCCTCAAGAGAGATTACTCCTCTGTAGGAGAAAAACTGTATGAATCAGTCTCTGGTTGTGTGTGAATGCGGCTGCTTCTGACTGAATAGCTTTTGATTCGCTGAGGCTAAAGAGTGTCCCAACGTGTTTTAGGGAGAACTGGAGAAGCAGCTGCTGCAGGCAAACCCCATCCTAGAGGCTTTCGGGAATGCCAAAACAGTGAAGAATGACAATTCATCTCGCTTTGTAAGTAGCCGAGTTCTTTGCTGGGAGCGTGTCTGTGCGGATCCGCCCCTGTCATGAGTGGGAGCCCTTTTCTTTGAAGGGGCTCTTGGTATGCTCCCACTTGCTGTCATGCAACGTGTGGGAGGTATCCATGCGACAAACATATTTTTGTGTTCTGTACCAATGTAACCATCGTGACGTTCCTTAAAGAGACCCATAAATTGTGTCATTTGCTGAGAGGACTGGGAGTTCCCTGTTAGAGATCCTCAGGACCTTCCCCCAGAACTGTAGGGCTCCCCGTGGTTCTCAAGGAAAAAGGAATGGTGATTAAAAACTGCCTGAAGCATCAGTCGGATAGCCAACACCCCCCATATTCTCTGCACTGAAGAGAGTGTCCCCCGCCCTAAAAAGACAGCGTCTCATGCTGGCGGAAAAGGGAAACCTGAAGCTGCTAACTAGCAGCAACCAGAAGGGGTTCCGATTGCCAGATGCTCCAAATCCCAAATTTAGAATCATAAAATCCAAGGTTGGAAGGGACCTCCAGGTCATCTAGTCCAAACCCTCCCCCGCCCACACAATGTGGGAAATTCACAACTACCTCCCCTCCCACACCCACTGTGACCCCCTGCTCCATGCCCAGAAGATGACAAAACACCATCAGGATCCCTAGCCCAATTGGCCAGGGAAGTTGCTACCTGACCCCCAAGGTGGCGATTGGCGTTATCCTGGGCCACGAGAACTAGGCACTGATGTAACCCTTCCTGCCCTCTCTCTCCTGATCTGCCTGGGTTCACAGAATCAGCATTGCTGTCAGATGGCCATCTAGCCTCTGCTTAAAAACTTCCAAAGAAGGAGAGCCCACCACCTCCCAAGGAAGCCTGTTCCACTGAGGGACTGCTCTAACTGTCAGGAATTTCTTCCTAATGTTTAGCCGAAAACTCTTTTGATTTAATTTCAACCCATTGGTTCTGGTCTGACTTCCTGGGGCAGCAGAAAACAACTCTGCACCATCCTCTATATGACAGCCCTTCAAGTACTTGAAGATGGTTATCATATCACCTCTCAATCGTCTCCTCTCCAAGCTAAACATACCAAGCTCCTTCAACCTTTCCTCATAGGACTTGGTCTCCAGACCCCTCACCATGTTCATCTCCTTCCGTTTCTGTCCTTGTTGTTAAAACAGGACAATTGGGATATGAAATAACCCCACAGGATTGCTTTTAAGCAAGTGGTGGAACCTTATAACTTCCCCTGAGTAGCAGCGGGTAGCAAATGTTTGGAACTAAAACAAGTTGTCTCCTCTTCGCTTTGCCAGGGCAAATTCATTCGCATCAATTTTGACGTCACCGGCTACATCGTGGGGGCCAACATAGAAACCTGTATCCTTCTGAGGGATCGAGAATGCAAAGATGCGGCCGGGGGAAGATCTCTGACCATGGCTGCGTTTATGGAAATCCCAGCAGCTTAATTTGCATGTGCTCTCTGGTTCATATTTCCTGACACATTACACACCCCTTTTGCTGAAACTCAGGAGGGCTGGCCTGGCTGGAGCTGGGAAGCTCTCGAAGTCCACCAGCCTGGAGATCCACATTGGAATAAAGGTGGGATTGAGATGCAGTAAAAAGCAGACAAATCCCAAAGCAGCCCACCACACAGTGATAGGTCCTGGTTCTGTTCAAAGCGTACCTCCCCATCATTAGCAATAATTATCCCTTGATGGGTTGGCTAAACCTGGTTCCTGAATCACGGGGCTTTCACAGAGAGCTTCCTTTCTTCCTGTTTGACTTTGCCAAAGTCTGTCCTTCAAGCGCAAATTCTTCCCTGCTTTGCACAGCTGCTCATTGAGAATAAAAAGATCATTAATGCAAGTGTGGGTGAGGGGAGGATGGACTACCAGGGTTGTAGCTCTGGAGGCAAACAATAAGGTCAAAGAGATAAGAGAGTGTGTGTGTGTGAGTGTGGAGGGGGGTCAGTTGGAAAGCAGCTTGGTCTGTGCTTGAACTTCAGGTTGCTCAAACTAAGGTGCCAGTCCAGAGTTACCAGCTTTACAGGACAAGGCAGACTTGGAACCACATTGGTCCCTGGCGTCCCCTGCTAAGTTGGTAGCTGCCATACCACCCTCCGGCCATCAGCCATGGGGAGGCTGTAGGACAGCAGAAAGCAACCAGAGACTCCGTCTTCTGGCAAGTTGGTGGCAGGTCCCTGGGTCCCTTTGTAAGAGGCTCCATGCATGCAGGGACTTGCTTGTTCTGACCCAGTCCTGAGCTCCACTGGATTCCTGCACTCCATCCAGCCATCCTGGATCTTGCCAGATCTCCCTCCCTGTTTCAAAAATGATGCAGACTGAATTCAGCTTTCTGTAAACGCAGCATGTTTACTTCAAGGAAAGCAATATAAATAGTTCCAGTAAAATTTGATTTAATGCAAGAATGGTTGCCAGCCACCATTGACTTTTCCTTTTGGTTGAGTTTCTGCAAACGTTGTTTGTTTAAACAGATAAACAAATAAGTGAATAGATTCTTCCTCAGCTGCCATTCTCAACATAAATAGCATACTTGACTGCAGTCCTAAGCAAGGTTACACCCTTCTAAGCCCATTAACTTCAGTTGATATACAAGAGTGTAACTCTGCTTAGGGTCACACTCTGAATCATCTCCATAATTCCTATAGACTAATTTTTTTCAGATGCTACAAAAATGACACTGTTGAGCTGAAGAAGATACCAAATTAAGGGAACTGAAATGATCCATGGGGAACAGAGCATCTCCCTTAACAAAAAAGAGAATGAAAGAGATGAACAGCAGAAGAAAACTTCTCTACTGCATCATGTTCTCCAGGGGAACTGATCTCTGTGGTCAGGAGATCAATTGTAATTCTAGGAGAACTCCCACACTGGGGCTTCCGGTCCAATCTGGGAAATTCCTGGAGATTTGGGGTTGGAACCTGGGAAGCAGAGAGACTTCAGCAGGGTACAAGGCCATACAGTCCACCCTTCAAACCTGCAGTCCTCATCTCTGTAGCCTGGAGATGAGTTAGAATTTCAGGAGAACTCCAGGCCCCAACTGGAGACTGGCAACCCTAGGTGTGAGGAATGTGAAACCCCAGGGTGATGCCATGGTTAAAGAGTTGGACTAGGCCTTGGAAAACCTGCCTTCATATCCCCTGCTCTGACATGGAGCTCCTTCGGTAGCCTTGAGCCACTCTCAGCCTGACCTGATGCATTTGAAGGGCTCTTGGCTCAGTGGCAGAGCATCTGCTCAGCATGCAGAAGGTCCCAAGTTCAATTCCCAACATCTCCAGTTAAAATAGGATTGTGTCGTAGGTGATATGAAAGACCTCTAACTGGAAATCCTGAAGAGCTGCTGCCAGTCTGAGTAAACAATACTGACCTTAATGGACAGGGCAGAAGGAAAGGGACTGTGAGATTTGTAGGTTCTGGGTGATTTGAACCATCTGTCAGCACCCAAGAGGGCAAGCCGCCTTGCCTTCACTGAGTGCTTGAATGAAATCAGGTGTGGTTCCTGCAGGCAGCCCTCTTCCTTGACTCCATTCTTCTGGGAAAGCTGCAATGGATCCGCTTGTCCAGAGGCTGTTCAGAGAGTGTCTCCGGACTCTGAGATTTCATCCTAGATCTGTAATAGTTTATTACATCTAAACTTGTCCATCGGCCTGGATGTTCACTACAAAAAACACAAAACAAAGGAGGAGGGAGGAAAACGGTGCTGTAGGCATGATGGAAAACACCTGCCTTTGTTAGTGTGGCAGTCCTAGCACCTTTGTTCAAATGGTATCCGTCACACATTTTGACCCTCAAAAGCTGCAGTTTGGGATTTTTCCCACACACACACACCACACACACACGTCTTGTCCGTTTTTCTTTGTAGTAAACATCTAGCTGGATGAAGCATTCACAAGGACTCAAAAGTTTGCACTGACTCCTGATATTTTGATTAGTCTTATTTTTTTTTAAAGTATTACACAGCTTTTGCTTCTGAATTTTTTCTGTGGACCAATGTGGCTACCTATCTGCATCGCCCTAGGTCTGCATCTCCAGGCAGCTGAACTGGCTCTCTTTGGCAGGATAAGTCTCCCGAACTCTTATTGATGCCTGGCAAAGACTTCTGTCTGCCTTAAGGTCTCCCCCCCACCCCTATTGCTGAGCGTTTGGTTGTTTAACAGACATTGACAGATTTGCTGGAGAAATCCCGTGCCATTCGCCAGGCCCGAGATGAAAGGACTTTCCACATCTTTTACTATTTGATTGCCGGAGCCAGCGAGCAAATGAAGAGTAAGTGAGCCAGCCACAAGCTGGCCGTTTTGAGCTGCTCTCGGGGAGGGTCAGGGGCAAGCATTTTCAGGCATGGGACCTTCCTGTCCCCAGGACTGGGGCTGGGGAAGAGACTAGTGAAGGACTGTTTCTAGGGCAAGGCTGAAGCATGCGTCAAACCAAAGATCCAATTCAGATCAGGGCCACTGGCAGAAGAAGAGCTCCCAGGAGAGAACCTGTCATGAGGGGCAGTCCCATATGTGTCTCTTGCTGTTCAGTAGCAGGGTGCTGAAGTTGTTGCTGTGATTCAAGTTTTCCTGCTCAAACATCCAAGCAAACTGCGACACTTCTGAGCTGCAATAGCTTAAGCAAATTCAGTGTATTTACAGATTTTTAAAAATCCCTTGCATAATTTATTCTCTTTCTGTTAAGAAAACAGAGAGGCACTGAGCAATATTGGGCTCCACAGCCCCTTATGTTGACTGGGCAGTCTTGTGCAGGAAAGGCAGTGCGGTGTAAAGTTTAAAGTGTTGGACCAGGTTTTGGTAGATCCAGGTTCAAATCCCCACTTTGCCATGGAAGCTTGCTGGGTGACCTCAGGCCAGTCACTCACTCTCAGCCTAACCTACCCCACAGAGCTGTTGTGAGTATAAATGGAGGAGAGGAGAACAATGTATGCCATATTGAGCTCTTTGGAGAAAGGATGGGATAGAAATGTACTTCATAAACAAATAGAGATGTGCCACCTTTCTGCAAAATCCCCCCAGGAATTCATTATTAGTTACTGATTTCTATGGCACTATCTGTATACCCAGTGATATGGCACAAGGCAGGCAATGGAAGGAGGGGAGGTGACCGGGGAAGAACCAGCATGCAGTTGAGATGGGGTATGGCTCAGTGGCAGGGCGTCTGCTTAGCATGCAGAAGGTTCCAGATTCAATCCCCAGCATCTCCAGTTGGAAGGACCAGGTAGGAGGTGAGGGGGAAGACCTCAGAATCAGCACCTTGGACAGCGGCAGCAGGTAAGAGGAGCCAAGTCTGACTTTGATAGACCAGGGTTCTAATTCAGCATCAGGCGGATTCATGTGTTCATGAGCAAGAAAAGGAGAGAGTGGCCCAAAGATGGGCAAGAAGGGAGTCTGTCTCCAACCTGAAGAGCCAAGTAGGGTTGCCAACTCTAGCCTGGGAAAAGATTTCGGGATGGTTTACTTTTGGGAAGGGATTTCACCTAGACTGTATGGTATACCATAGACTTTGCCCTTTGAAGATGCCTTTTCCTCCATGGAAACTGACTTCTGTTGTCTAGAGATCAATTGCAATTTCGGAAGAACTCCTAGCCCCATCTGGAGTTTGGCAACCCTATGGCTAAAGCCGAGGCGGTGATGTTGACTTGCAATGAGGGCTTTCCTCTGGCTCTCTGCACCCTCTGACGCATTCTGTCTTTGCCCTCCAGATGAGCTATTACTGGAAGGTTTCAACAACTACACTTTCTTGTCCAATGGCTACGTGCCCATTCCCTCTCAACAAGATGACGAGATGTTCCAAGAGACCTTGGAAGCCATGAGTATCATGGGCTTCAACGAGGAGGAGCAAGTTGGTGAGCTGAACTGCACTCTGCTTTCTCCCCCTTTCAAAAATGAGATCTTGATTCCTTCTTGATATGTCTCCTTTTCCTGCTTCTCAGTTGAGGATCCAATATCTTAAAGTCTTTTTCTGTAAGAATTGTCAGTCACTGCTTAAGAAGTTCTTGACTGCATGAAAAATCTGGATAATAGTGTGTATGTGGATTTTTTCTCTCTTTCTGTTTTGGAGCATTTTTAGAACAATTGTAGCTGATATAGAGAGGGGTCAGCAGAGATTATCTTGAGCAACGAGGCATGCTTTAGTCCCAGGCCAAGACTATAGTATTTATTTTTTCATTTCTGGTGTTTCCATTGTGGCATGTGCCAGCACTCAAGCTTCTATTGTAGTGGCAGTCTTAATGTTTTTCTCCACCAAAATCTTGTCTTGTCAAACTACTATTCTGCTTTTATTACATACATTATATTACATAAGCCTAAGAGAATGTAAGAAAAGAGGAAAAGAAGCACATTAATAACAATTTGTCAAACACAGAAGGGTGCATTTTACAAAACGTATCTGTATGTTGCAAATTATTCCTTTGCATCCTTTGGCAATACATTAATTTAATTGATAATTGTGCATTCCAAACATGATCAAACTAATCTCTGAAAGAAGGGATGTTCTTTTTTCAGTATGCCACAATAAGCAAAGTTGTAAGCAAAGTGAAGACGAGACAACAAACGCTTTAAAATTTCCTAGTAAGGTTATCTTAGGAACTGATGGTATATTACTACATAGTACACCATTCATAAGCTTAATCACATTTTGCCGAAACAAATTGATTTGGGGGGGGGGGAGCATTTTTAGCATTTTTCACTCCTTATGTACAAGTGACACCTACTGACTTAAAGGTGACACTGTTGAATATGAGCATTCCCAATGGATTTGAACAGAATCACGTTTTACCTGCCTCCTGTTGAAATCAATGGGACATTCATATTGCTCTGACGATTGAATGTGTTTTCTATCCTGCATCCTCAGCTAAAAGCTCACAAAGGGGCTCACATCACTGAAAACAATAAAAAAGAACAATAAAGCCAGCAACCAGTAAAAAAATCACAGCAACACACAATTATGTTGTAAATCCCAGGCAATAAAACCAAACAATGAACCACAGAATAGTAGTTGAGCCAACAGGATCGATACTAAAACAAGATGAGTCTCAAAGCAGACACAGCATCTATGCAACTGGTGCAGATAATACAAAAAGAAGCACTTAACTGTGGTTGTATTAGTATTCAGGTTTTGATCAATTGCAAATTAATTAAGCTTTTAAAGACAGATGATTCAATCAAGCATGATTCACTCAGTAGGTAGCCTTGATACAGATCCTGGACACAGCAAAAAAATGGTTACTAGATCTATGGATCTTTCCCTGACATGTTCTGCTAACTGTTCCCAGTTTAGCCACATTCTGTCACTGCAAGGCAGTGGCTAGCATTGGTGGATGGGGGAGAAAAATAAAGCAGATATCCAGTGGCACCTTACAGACTAACAGCGTGAGCTCTCGTGAGTCAGAGCTTGCTTCTGAAGCCTCTGAAGAAGTGACCTGTGACCCAGGAAAGCTCATATTGAAATAAATACTCTTAGTCTTTTAAGGACCTGCTGGACAACTGTTTTATTTTGCCTCAATAGGCTAAAACAGCTCCCCTTCTGTATGGGGAGGACCCAGGCTCAGATGCGCCAGTATGCTGACACTCACTTTGGTTCTTGAACCTGGGGATGATTCCCTGACTTCAGTATCCACGCAGGGCCTGAATTTCTAAAACTGAGCTTGTAAATCTTTAATAATAGACAGGGACTGCAACCAGGAAAAGGTTGGGGCATACGCAAAGGATGACATGCGCTCACCTTTCAGATGGACTCTACTTTCCAGAGTTGTTCTGCTAGTCCAGCCCACTTGGATTTCCTTGGAGGACCGCAGATACAAGAGGGGTATGTGCTAAACTCCCGTTCTCCAATGTCTCCACAGCCATGCTGAAAGTCGTATCATCTGTTCTCCAGCTTGGGAATATTGTCTTTAAGAAAGAGAGGAACACCGACCAGGCTTCTATGCCGGACAACACAGGTAGGCTGGACTACTATAGAAGAAGATGGCTCTTCCCAGGGCTTGCTTGCTATCTGGTGAGTTTTCCCCCATAAAAACTGGAAACTTGTCCAGAGCCACACAGGCACAGTCAATGGACAATGCCTGCTTATCAGCTTGTGCCTTCAGTGGGTACTCTTCACAGCATAGGGATCAATGTGCTTCTGGTTATACATCTGACCCCTCTTACCTGTGTTTGGCATGGGGGAAGATGCCAGGTGATGTGATATGTTGGTTCTCTTGTTCCAGCTGCACAGAAAGTATGCCACCTTATGGGTATTAATGTGACAGACTTCACCAGGGCAATCCTAACCCCGAGAATCAAGGTGGGGCGAGACGTTGTCCAGAAAGCGCAGACCAAAGAGCAGGTATCGGATTTCCTCTCTTCTGTTCACAAATGGTTTGGGTGCTCTGATCGAGTCCCCATCTTTAGCTCCAAATATTGCCCAGGCAGCAAATCCGATTGCAGTTTATTTCTGTTTTACTGTCTTTCTCCATAGGCTGACTTTGCAATAGAGGCGTTAGCCAAAGCAACCTATGAACGTCTTTTCCGCTGGATTCTGAGCCGGGTCAACAAGGCCCTCGACAAAACCAAAAGGCAAGGCGCGTCCTTCCTAGGAATCTTGGATATCGCTGGGTTTGAAATTTTTGAGGTATGTCCTGTTTATGTAGCCCTAGATTACTGGCGCAATTGACCTCTGGGCTCTTTTCACTTGTTTGTGTTCATTGAGGAAACAAATTCTTTCCACCCTGTTCAAAACTTTATAAACCTTTTGCTGCAGTTCACTGTTACCTCCTGCACTGCTGCAGCCTCGGTCCAAACCAGGTCCCTCTGCAGCTGCTTCCAAAGCCGCACAATCTCCTTGCTGAATTGTCTAGCTTGACCCATTTCCCAAACTTAGAAAATCTCCGAGTTTCTGGTCTGCTTTGATGTAAAAACAGTCACCGTATCTACACTGTGACCTTTTTACCTCGAATGATTTGTTTCAGGTCAACTCGTTTGAGCAGCTGTGCATTAATTACACCAATGAGAAACTGCAGCAGCTTTTCAACCACACCATGTTCATCCTGGAGCAGGAAGAGTACCAGCGGGAAGGCATCGAGTGGAACTTCATTGACTTTGGACTGGACCTGCAGCCCTGTATTGAGCTCATTGAAAGACCCGTAAGATGTCCTTTTGCCATGCTTATGCCTCCAGTTAGACACCCAAGAGCTCAGCTGCAGAGTTCCTCCTAGGGCAGCCATGCTGCTCTTTCCCTTCCAATGGAACACTTTTCACAGTGCCGTGATTTTCCAGATTTCCCAGTAGAATGTGCTGCTCTCTGTTGTTGTAAGACTTGGCCAGGAAAATCCAGATTTTCCCGCCCCACATAGCAGCCCTTTCAGCTTCATTGCCATCTTTGTCAGAATATTACATCAAAGCAGGTTTGGGAGCCCTGTGGGTCAGAGCCCCGTGGCACAGAGTGGTAAGCTGCAGTACTGCAGCCCAAGCTCTACTCATGACCTGAGTTCGATTCTGGCGGAAGCCAGGTTCAGGTAGCCAGCTCAAGGTTGACTCAGCCTTCCGAGAGGTCAGTAAAATGAGTACCCAGTTTCCTGGGGGTAAAGTGTAGATGACCTGGGAAGGCAATGACAAACCACCCCGTAACAGAAGTCCGCCAAGAAAACATCGAGATGCAATGTGTCCGTAATGACTTGGTGCTTGCACAGGGGACTACCTTTACCTACCTTTAGGTTTCAGAAAGCTCAGAGAGACAAAATGGTGAGGTATACAGAAAAGGAAACGGAGTGGGAGGACCCCACTTCTTAAGAGCCTCAGTCCTGGGGCAAACAATCAGTGTGAAAAAGCCATCACTGGTACGGGCAGCCTTGAGGGACCTGCATCTATATTTCCTTAGGCTGAGCAAGGACTGCCCACCAATGGCTGCCTCTTTCTGTTGTACTGACTGGGCAGGGAGCCTGGGACCTCCTGCAGACCCAGCCAGGTGTGGTGCCTCTGGGCTGAGGGCCCTCCGCAGTTGCTGCTGTTCTGTCAGAAGCCAAGTGGGGTGAATCCCGTAGCAGAGGGGCAGGGCGCTCCCACCCGCCCACGTCAGCAAATGCCTTCCTTGAGCTGCTCTTGTCTGGTGTTGCAGAATAACCCCCCAGGCGTCTTGGCCCTGCTGGACGAGGAATGCTGGTTCCCCAAGGCCACGGACACCTCCTTTGTGGAAAAACTGGTTCAGGAACAAGGCAACCACCTCAAGTTCCAAAAGCAGAAGCAGCTGAAGGACAAGACAGAGTTTGCCATCATCCATTACGCAGGGAAGGTACGCAGCTGAACTCAGCTCCCCCCGTAAGGCTGAACCTTGGCTTCCTGGGCGCTGTCCATGACCTGCAGAGATTCTATTGATTGCTAAGGATGTATTGCCATTGTTATGGTCTCTGACTGCAAATAAATTCATTCATTCATTCATGATCTGCAGAGGCAGAGCCCTAGGCCAGCTTTTCCACAGGAATCCTCTGAGCATATGAATGCTTTCTCCTTTCACAGACAGAAACTTGTAGTGACACCTCCCGTTGCTCTTTTCCCTGAAAGGTTACTTACAGTGCATCTGCCTGGCTGACCAAGAATATGGATCCACTGAACGATAACGTGACGGCCTTGCTAAATCAGTCCTCCGAGAAGTTTGTGGGGGACCTTTGGAAAGACGGTATGGGCCTAAAGCATTCCTTGGTCTCCCCTGCAGCCCATCTCAAACGCTTCCTCTCCAGTACCCTTCCTCCCTAAGTACAAGATGACACCCGATTACAGGAGTCCTCACAGCTTATCTAAAGGATACAGTTGGCATGAGTCCCCCAACAGGAGCTGCATCCACACAGGCATGGGGGAGGTTCACCTTTTCAAAGGGCTCCACTGCTTGATGCCATTCGGAGTGCTGTGAGGGTGGAGGAGGGGCTTCAGGCTTCCTTCCCGCACATCCTGTTTGCCCCTCCTGGGGCTCTGCCTGTCCTCAGTCACATGACCCCTGGACACATGGAGCCCAAGGAAGGGGCCGGCAGGAGACAGTGAGGATTTGGAGGTGTCTCTGAAATCTGCTTGGCTGTGTTTTAGTGGACCGGATTGTGGGGCTGGACCAAATGGCGAAGATGACGGAGAGCTCCCTCCCAAGTGCTTCCAAGACCAAAAAGGGCATGTTCCGGACAGTTGGGCAGCTTTACAAGGAGCAGCTGACCAAGCTGATGACCACCCTGAGGAACACGAGCCCAAACTTTGTCCGCTGCATTATCCCAAATCATGAAAAAAGGGTAAGGCGCTCGGAACAGCCACAGTGTCTTTGTCACACATGTAGCTGAATGTTGCATGTTCCATCAGCGTGTCCATGCTGCAGATGAAAACTTTGTTTTTCTTGGGACTTGTCGTGCAGGGAGGGTGAGCAGGGGGTCTCTAACAGAATTCCCATCAAACTGCATCTTCCAGGAGTCTTTGGGAGAAGGCGGTAAATAACACTTAAAATGGTATAAAACCATTGGGAGTTTGTAGAACAGAAAGAGGCATACTGATGACTGCAAAGCACAGATTCCTCTGTGGAGCTTTTGGAGGAGGGCAGGAATGCCTCCTTCTTTCCTTCCTTCTTTCCTTCCTTTCCTGTTTGCTTGGATGATGTTGTAAAAGCTTTTCTTTCCTTTTTATAGTCAGGGAAACTGGATGCCCACTTGGTATTGGAGCAACTCCGATGCAACGGTGTCTTGGAGGGGATCCGAATTTGCCGCCAGGGCTTCCCTAACAGAATTGTCTTCCAGGAATTCCGCCAGCGGTAAGGTGCTCTTAGGGTGGGTTTTGGGTGCTGTCCCGATGGTGTTCCCCAAACATGACCCGGATTCAGGAGGTTAAGTGATTGGTCACCAGGCGTGCTGCTGGAGGAGGCCGCAGCTGTCTGATCCTGCTGCACCATTTATTTATTTATTCAGAACTTTTATAGCCCTGTTTCTTTCCCATTAACTGGACCAGTGTGGGTAACTTATAAAACTGATAGACCATAAAAACAGCAAAGAAAAAACATGGGCTGGATCCTAAGACTCTCTTCTGCCTAGTCTTCCTCCAACAGAGAAAGATTTCCATCAAACAAAGGAAGACTTCTTCTTCAGAAAATGGCATTCTCCATTGGAGGAAGTCTTTGTTTCTTAAAGAAATTCCTAGCAGAAGACAGCCATAGGATCTAACCCCATTAAAACAGCCAACAATAACAAATTTCGAAGTTAGTCCGGGGAAGTTGCCTTTCAGAACCAGAGGGTTAAAAGCATTCATCCAGATGAGCCAAAAGCCCTGGTGAAAAATTTTCAGTCTCACATCCACTCTGAAAGTATAGAGATGTGGCTCTTCTAATGCCCTCTGAAAACCCATAAACGGGCAGTACTTGTTTGTAACCTTGCAGGGCTTGGAGCCACTAGAAGGCAGGGCAAACCGAGCATGGGAAGATATGGGTGGTCAGGATGGGAAAGCATTGACCCCAGTCCTCGGAGAGATCGCCTTGAAAATGAACAGCATCTCTTGCTTTTGAGCCACCCCTTGAATATGTCATCCAACGAGGGTCTGGGGTTGCAGAGAACCAGAAGGAGGAGAACAGCCAGTGGCAGATTTAGAGAGAGGAGGAAGGCAGCTCAGCATCTGAAGAGGGACTGGCAAAACTAGAAAGGTCTGGGCTGCATCCACAGCTGGGTCTCTGAGCTGCTGGGGAGCAGAGTCAGAGGTGTGGTTCCACGTGACATTGACACCCTTCTAATTCCATTGACTTCAATGAATTTGAAAGTGGGTAGCTCTGCTTAGGAAGGCACTGCCAAAGCACTTTATTTTCCTTAACCCCATAAAGGCGTTCCCCACAATGCTGTTTTCCAAGAGGAAATGAGTCCTAGAAGGTGTGAATTGGTAACGGCTTTGTTAAATGTAAGGGAAGCTCTTTGTGGGTAGGGTTGTAGAACTACGGTATGTGTGTGTGCTCAGTTGCTGATGTGGTATATGGGGAAGAACACAGGGGTTTCACCAGTTGCTCCAACAGTTCCACCTAAAGCCCAAAAGAACACCCCAAACCAGCTCCGAAAAGAGAGGGGAAACAAACAGAAAACATGGGAATGTTGTATGGATTGAGTGTGATGTCTCATTCCATGCATGGAATGAGCAAACATTTAATGGCAATTCCAGATTAAACTCCTGAGTTCTGAAAGAGATCATTGAATGCAAGTTGAGTAATGCTGGTGCATTTTTCAACTCCTCCATAGCTATGAAATTCTTGCTGCGAATGCTATTCCAAAAGGATTTATGGATGGGAAGCAGGCATGTGTCCTTATGGTGAGTGAAGACAATTCATCGTCCATTTGTCTACATTGTTCTTCGTTTTGCTAGTGCATCTTGACTGTCTCTGAGTTCCCCCAGCATCTCAGGACTTTCCTTCCTTCTCTTCCCCCTCTCTCCATAGATCAAAGCCCTGGAACTTGATCCCAACTTGTACAGGATCGGGCAGAGCAAGATCTTCTTCCGAACTGGAGTTCTGGCTCACCTGGAAGAGGAACGAGACCTGAAGATCACAGATGTCATCATAACTTTCCAGGCCCAGTCTCGGGGTTATCTGGCCAGGAAGTAAGGCAGATCCCCGGGGAGTGGGATTTTTGGCAAGGGAGGGCCCCCTTTACTCTTGCCTAGGGTGGTGTGTGGAGCTACTCGACCTCACACACACTCCAAGTTCCAGAGCTGTGGGTTTGCCGGGCCTGCCTCATGCAACCCTTATGTGATCAGACACGTAAGCAGCATCCAAGCACCCGGCTAAAGGGACCTCCAGTGGACCTGGTGCTTGCCAAAGGCCTGTGAATATATGGACTCCCTTAATGGAGTATGTTAACTGCAAGCATGCAGTTCAAATCCCCACTCTGTTTGCTGGGTGTCCTTGGGCCAGTCACAAACTCTCAGCCTCATCTACTTTGTAGGGTTGATATGAGAATAAAATGGAGGACACGAGACAGTATAAGTCACTTTGGGTCCCCTTGGGGAAGAAAAGTGTGGGTATAATTGAAACAAATAAAGGAAAATAACGGGTGGGCCATTTCCCCAATCAAAGTCACTCTCCCAGTACCCTAGAGAGGGGAATGGGTTTTGCTAGAAAGAGGGGTAAGCACAAGCACATCTGTACCCTTTGCTCCTCTGGCCCAATCAGGTCTTCCCAAGCTGCTTCCACAAGGAGATTGTGCTCCATGTTTCCACATCAAAAGCAGTGGTTTTTATTTTAGCTTCTGCACAACAAAATTGTGCAGCTGAAAGTTCAGGAGGAAAGCTTGGATGGAGAGATGCATCGTTCCCCTCCTTCACCCACAGACCCAGTGCCCTTCTCCAGTCTCCGGTGGGCTTTTGCTGGGTTTTTTACTACCAGTCATTTTAAAAATTATGACTGATAATAAAAAGAAATGACAGAAAGCCCAGCAGTGGTTGGGGATCGTCTTTGCAAGGGCAAAGAACAGAGGAAATGTCCACACGGAGGCTGCATTACCTTTGTGTTCACTGTGGCAATGAGAGGGGAAATGGGAATCGCCCTCCAGCAGAAGCAACCTGAGGCTGCATTTCGTTTTGTAAAGAACCCCAAAGTCTCAATGCAGCTTCTTCCCATAAGTTTGCACATCAAGTGTCATTTGCCCCGCCTGTTGTGGCTGGGCTATGTGTTGCAGCTGGGTTGTGGGTCCCCGTTGTCGGTATAACCAAAACAGCCACACCATGTTTCCTTTGCAGAGCCTTTGCCAAGAGGCAGCAACAACTGACTGCCATGAAGGTCATCCAGAGAAACTGTGCCGCTTACCTGAAGCTGAGGAATTGGCAGTGGTGGCGACTCTTCACCAAAGTAAGTGTCTCCTTTGTGGAGCTGCCTTTGATGAATACCTGAGGGCATCAGCTGGTACCAAAGCACCCCCTTGCAGACCTGAGATGTTGGTCCCCTCCAGCACCAGCTTTTGGCCTTCTGGGCTGGCTTCTTGTTGGCCGTGAAGTGCAATTCATGGTGCTGGATTGGGAATACAGAACCTGCAAATCTTCTCTCATCCCTTCCGAAAACACCTCTTAACAATCCCATCTGCATGCAAAAGAGTGCAAGATACAGTAGGAATTCTTCCTGCCCTGCCGTGTGCACTCTGCAGCCATGGGGTTCAGGTCAGCTTTATGCTGATCGAGGGTTTGAGTTGTTGTTCTTGGTCTTTCAGCATATTTTAATGGCACAAATTGTAATGCTGGTTGTGGGGGACGAGTTGGGTGACCCAATCGTCAGGATCTGGGCGCAAAATATACGGTGCATGAAAAGGAACGTGTTGCCCTGAAACAAGCCCCTGAGTTTCTGTTCCCTGTGAGGACAGCCACTTGATGTCGTCTGAAAATCCAGATCTCCATTGATTTTTTTTGAGCTGGCAGTTTGGCCCAATGGGACAATTTGGGAAACGGCTCCAAATCCTTCTCTCCCAGGTGAAGCCGCTGCTGCAAGTCACACGTCAAGAAGAAGAAATGCAGGCCAAAGATGAGGAGCTCAAGTCAGTGAAGGAGAGGCAAATAAAGGCAGAAAATGAATTGAAGGAGCTGGAACAGAAGCACAACCAGGTGAGGACAGAGGCTTGAGAGCATTTCTGCCCCTGGGAGAGGGTGGGGCCAGCACAGGGCATAAGAACCCATATTTTTCAATTTTTAGAAGTTATTCTCATTAAAGAAAAGTTTGATGACTTCTGTTCTAGACATTTTTGCTGCAAAAGTATAAGGGGAAATCTACAGGGTGCACCTGTCCCCTTATATCTCTGCAATGAAAAGAGCTAAAACCTTTTTTCTCAAAGAAAGCTGGGCAGATGGTGGCAACAGAGCATCATAATGTTATAACACTATAAAAATCAAGCTACTATAAATTTTTTGTAAACTACCTTCTGTTAGAGGGGGAAAATGGTAACTAAGGGGGGTTGAAGCAAGAAAAATGTGGGGGAAACTGCTGTGTGGATGCTCTGTTGCCACTGCAAATGTGGCAGAATGTGCAGCAGCAATGAGAGCTTCATGGATTGATTGATTGATTGAGGTCAATGACCATTAAGAAATATCAACAAAAGGCTACAACAATCCAAAGCTCCAATACGTAAGATATCAGATATAGTGAATACTTCATAAAATTTAAATCCATATTAAAATTGTTAATATCATACTAAAAGGGAGAGAGCAATAGGTCTCTGTGTGTAACCTTGTTACTGTGAGATTTTATCACACAAACACAAAGCTATAAGCCTGGAGACAGTTGAGTTTTCATCTGTTTAGAGTTTCTCACGCAAGCCTTATCTGCATAAACTCTTGGTCTGTAGAGAAAGGGAGAAATAATCTTGTCTTGTAGTTCCTTATAAAAAGGGCAATGAAAAAAGACATGTTCCAATGACTCCACTTCATTCATAGTATAAGGGCAAAATCTTTCTGCATATGGGATCTTTTTATATTTCCCTTTAAATATCATTGATGACATAACCGCACGTCTAGCCAAGGTTAACGCCCTCCTATAAGAGGAAACATCTAAGTGGGTAAGATATTGGATTGTAGTCACAATATATCTGAACTTCACGGGAGCCATGACGTTTGGCTATCTCATTAAGTCTTGTTGACTCTCTATATCTCGAACCCTTTGCTTGACGATGCATTTTGCCTGGTCACTATTTTGAGCCAGGAGGGCACTGGGTGAGAGTCCTATTCTTCCTAAACTGGAGAGCAGCTTCATGGACAATCTTCTCCATGTGGAAGCAGCCTTACTCTGAGTATTTTTTCGTGCTTTGTAAATAGAAGCTGATATTATATCGCTGCAGAATTCTATATCAAATCTTTTGCGTTTATGGAATCCCAGGTTACGTAGTCTTGTCTGTAGCCACTTTGAGCACCGTGTAAGCAGAATTGCTCATTGCCCCAAACTTCTGTTTGCCCGGAAGTTCTAGTTGGTATATAGGGGGGATGCCCCCCTGAAACCAAAGCATTGCCTACGTTTTTAACTGTGCTGTTGTGTTTGTGTGTAGCTGTACGAAGAAAAGAACCTTATCCAAGAGCAGCTTCAGGCTGAAACAGAGCTGTATGCGGAGGCCGAGGAGATGAGGATCCGCCTGGCTGCCAAGAAGCAGGAGCTGGAGGAAATCCTGCATGAGATGGAGGCCCGGATCGAGGAGGAGGAGGAGCACAGCCAGCAGCTGCAGGCGGAGAAGAAAAAGATGCAGCAGCAGATGCTGGTACCCCATAACTTGCCTCGGAGCAGAAACCCAGGGCCAGTTCTCCAGCCAAGCCCCACAAGCCTTGGAAGAGCTTGGCTCCCAGGCATCGGTGGTGCTGGTGTGGGGACGGGCATGACCACCTGGGCGTGCAATGTCTCTTGGGCTCTGGCCATTGGTGCGGGCCCAGGAAGGGGCAGGCGTACCTTGCTTGGGATGGCAAAATATCCTGAAGCTGCCCTGCTGATGCCTACCCAAAGAGGCCTGGAGGGCAAACGTTAGGACGGGCCAGGGCATGTGTTCTGGGAGCTGGTCAAAGCCTTGTCTGCCTCTGGAGCTATTGCATCCTTTTCTATGTTGGGGAGGCAGACATGAGGGTTGGCACTGCATTGCTCCCTCACAGGGAATCCCTGGCCCCTGGGCATCATGGATCCAGCTGGGACAGGGAAGCAGTTATTTGTGAGAGCACTGGGGGGAGAAACAAAAGGGGAAATATGAAAAGTGGGGTAGGGTTTAGGAGAAGGACCTGCAGCAAACACTGGCTGGACACTCCCAAAATCAGGGTTTTACCCATGAAGAGGCTTGCCTTTCCCCTAGTGTGGATCCAAAATATTTTGCTGCCTCCTGTACTAACTGAAATCCCATGAGCTCTGTGTTGTACCCTTGGTCTTCTAAATTATAGTCATGGCAGAGGGTTGCTTCCTTGGACTCAGCTTTCTCTGACGGTTTGGGTTGCCTCTGCAGACAGGCTGGCCCAAGGCATTTTGCCCTAGCTTTGAAATGTCCCTCAATATGCTGAAAATACCCAGCCAGAGAGAAAGAGAGAGGTCTCTGTCCGGAGGGGGGTTATTTCTTGGGGCTCACCTGTTTTTTTTGCCCCCTCCCTCAGGAACTAGAGGATCAGTTAGAAGAAGAGGAAGCTGCCAGGCAAAAACTGCAGCTTGAGAAGGTCACAGCCGAGGCCAAGATCAAGAAAATGGAAGATGACCTCTTGGTCATGGATGATCAGAACAACAAACTGACCAAGGTGTGTGCTAAAAGCACCCCACATTCCTTACTTTCCAAAATGAGGGCAAAGGGCGATAGGACCATTGGCGGCCTGAGGGTCCACTTGAAAGTGTTAAAGCCCTGGGGAGATGTGCTGTGGCTGTGCAGTGGGTCAAATGCCGTCACCTTCCCAGGAGGGCTGGCAAATCCAGTGTTGGGAACTATGACGCCGAGATAGGCCATTACTAGTGGAATGTATATATTATATATATACACATATACAATATATATATATATATATATATATATTGCCACTGAGGCAATATATATATATTGGGGAGGCTGAGAGATTGTGTGATTTGATTAATACAGCGCCCTTACCCAGAATATTTGTCAAGCGTGTACTTAAAATGACTTTATTTGGGTAGCCCTTTCCAGCAGGGAGAAATGCTCCACAACATGGTTGAGGTGGGTTAGGTTGAAAGAGATTTGCCAAAAGCTGGCTGGGATTTGAACCTGGTTTTCTGGCATCTGAATGCAACCCAATATCCACTGCACTGTGCAGCGGAGAGAAAAAAAACGAGGCATCAGGCTGCTGGCTTGTGAACTCTTGCATCAGCTCCTGTTTGTTGCCCAAGAACTTTGCAACTGGTTCACGTTATCGGTGTGTGATCCAGGGTTCCAGCTCTAAGAAACTGCCACTTCTCTTTGAATGGATGTGTCTTCACAGGAAAGAAAACTCCTTGAGGAACGAATAAGCGATCTGACAACCAACCTGGCAGAAGAGGAAGAGAAGGCCAAGAACCTGACCAAGCTCAAAAACAAGCACGAGTCGATGATTTCGGAGCTGGAAGTCCGACTGAAGAAGGAGGAGAAAGGCCGACAGGAGCTGGAGAAGATGAAGAGGAAACTGGAAGGGGACGCCAGTGACCTGCATGAGCAGATTGCTGACCTTCAGGCCCAGATCGCCGAGCTCAAGATGCAGCTGGCCAAGAAGGAGGAAGAGCTCCAGGCGGCCTTGGCCAGGTGGGCTGCGGAGACAGTGAGACCGTCGTTCAGGCAGGAGAGCACGGGGCTCTTGTGGCCCACAACCACAGACACATTGAGCTTGGTTGCTGGCCCAGCCTTATCCAGTTCCTGTTGCATTCCAAGCAGGGCCTGAGAAAACCAGTACTAGCACCATCCTGCTGCAACAGTTCTGTCCAGGATCCAGTCCCTGGTATCTCTAGTGAAGGGCTCTCATATGTTGGGAAAGAACTTGGGTCAGAGCAGGACTAAGTTTTCTACCAGTGGCATGGACCTTTCCCTCCCCCTGCAGCCCACGGTTCTCCACCAAACACCCCTGGAGGTCAGAGGACCCTGAGGACTGACATGGAGGGGGCGGGGGGGGATGTCTGCAGTGGGAAGGGGCTGTCACTGGGTGTTGTTAATGGAGCCTGGATATCTCCTGCCCTGCCCGTCAGTGGAGGCAGGAAAGAACAGGTCAGACTTAGTAGAGGACCATTGCATACAGAATGGAGTTGTTCATGGCCCATAACACCCATGCAGTGTTGGACAGAGCTTTAGACCAGCAAGGGAAGTGCATACCACCCTTTAATAATAACTGGGCTGGGGGGACACTGGCCAGGCATTCTGCCTCTTTAAGCAGTTCCCTACAGTTTAGAGCTTTTGGAAGCCAGAGCTGAGGAAGCATAAGCCTTCTCCCAAGCCAGCCCCCTTTAGCTCTGCATCATCTGCTCTGACCGGCAGCCGCTCTGCAGGGTCTTCTCAGTTGGAGAAACAGCTTTCCCACCACCTCCTACCTGAGGCCCTTTACCTGGAGATGCTGATGATTGAACCTGCGTGCCAAGCAGGGGCTCTGGCCTCTGAGCCCCATCGTTGTTTTTCCCATGTGGACAGGCTTGTGTGGTTTCCTCATTGCTGTTCTGGCTGCTGATCCAGTGCAGCAGCAATGGGGCTTCCACGTGGCAGGTTTCCTTGTAGCTTTTCTTCCCCAGTCCCCCAGCAGTGGCCACCACCCAGTTACTAGAATTTTTTAAAATTGGTAATTTTTTAAAATTGGTAATTAAATATTATTATATTGATAGAATGTTATAAGAGTCTGTGTATCAAGTTAACCGAATTCCCAGTTTTATTTATTTTTATAAAGTAAGTCTCTGCCTCAGGGTTTCCCAGTGTGGTGCCCACAAGTACTTCCTTTGGTGCCCGCCAAGCTTTTTATAAAGTGGGTGGGGCCATTGTAAGGCAGGGCTTTTTATTGGCTTCCCTCATTCAAATAAAAGAGTTTTCCAGAGCAGGATGAGGAAGACTGGTAATCGCTGGGGTTTCCTTAGTCATTGTGTGGTTCCATTCCCCCTTCAGGATCTTCTTCCCAGGAGGTGTGAGGAGGGAGGTATTCTGTTTTGCTCCACTTTCTGTGATAGCCATTTTGGATTTGGCTCCACCTCTTTTGACAGCCATTTTGGGGTGGCACTCACCACACCCTCTCAAAACTCCAAAAGTGCCTGCAGCCTCAAAAAAGTTAGGGACCTCTGCTCTAGCCCTTTTTTTTGTGGAGATGCACCTTTCCCCTTCAGGAGTGAAATCCATTGGGCCAGAATATCTCTGCAATCCGCCTGCTCCCTTCCTATGGTGAACTAGGAGATGGCAAAGATGAATGATGAACCCAACAAACCCCACGTGCCCCTTAGGACAAATCTGTATCCGCTGTTAAGCAAGTCAATCTTTTTAAGATGCAATTTTTTTTAAAACCAGGCTTGAAGATGAAATTGGCCAGAAAAACAACGCTCTCAAAAAAATCCGGGAGTTGGAAGCCCACATTTCTGACCTCCAGGAGGACCTTGATTCAGAACGGGCAGCAAGGAACAAAGCAGAAAAGCAGAAGAGGGACCTGGGCGAGGAGTTGGAGGCCCTCAAGACGGAGCTTGAAGACACGCTGGATAGCACGGCCACACAGCAGGAGCTCAGGTAGGGGGAGGCCACCGCTCAACATGCACCCCCCAGGCAGCCATATCCACCCTGGAGAGGTGGCCAGCGGGCTTCCTCTTTGCAGAGTGTGACCAATGGTGATATTGCAAGGCATTATGGGGGAAATATACAGAACAGAATGCTGGGATGGCTGCCATGTGATTGCACTGAATTCAGACCTTCTTGTGTGTATGTGTGTACGGGGGGGGGGGATAGGGGAGATGGTTTTCTGTACACAGAGTTGTGTCTAAGAGGATTCTTCCAATCCGTTTGTTCTCAGGCCTAGAAGGGAAGGGGTTAAGATCTTCCCTCGGAGTTCTCCTAGCATCTAAGCCTTCCTGGAGACAGGATTGTTCATCACTGCTGGCTACTAGTAAATGGCATATGGTCAATCTGCACGTTATCCTGTGTGCCTCATACGCTCTTGGGAGACATCTAGGCCCAGAGATGTCCCCTCCATGTTCCAGTGGCCAGGTCAACCAAGTCCTGTGACTACTTGAGGACCAAGCTTGCCATGGCTTGGCAGGTAGCAAGGGACACAGCGGTGTTAACCTGGAAGCCCATGTCCTTGAATCTGGACAGCAGTCCTCTGCTGCTGTCTCTAGATTGGTTTGGGCTCCTCTTCCAGGCTATGGGGCCTGCCACCCTACAAGGGACAAAACCAGCAAGAGCAATGCACCATTATCTGCCAGTTCAGTGGTTTTGCAGCTGTGTCCCTGGAGGCTGAGCAATGCTTAGAAGGCCAAGAGGGGTACCCTAATGAGCAGATTGCTACAGCCTGCCTGCCTCCCCTGGCTCACCTGCCCCTGCAAGGTCCGGCATGTTCTGGAATATGTTCACAGTTCGAGTCTGGCTGTTGATCTCCCCAAAAATGTGCCCCAGAATCCTTGGCAATGTGTTGAGGCTTTGTTGCAGAGGTCTGGAGAATCTTCATTGTACAAAGTTTTCTGAGCTATCACAACAACCCTTTTTTGTGAAGGGGTGACAACCACTAAATCTGATGGCATTGGGACAGGGGGATATCACGGATGCCTGGAAGTCAGTCCTGCTTGCATTTCCATTGCAGAGCGAAGAGGGAGCAGGAGGTGACGGTGCTGAAGAGAGCTCTGGAGGAGGAGACTCGCACCCATGAAGCCCAAGTCCAGGAGATGCGGCAGAAGCACACGCAGGCGGTGGAAGAGCTGGCTGAGCAGCTGGAGCAGTTCAAGCGGGTAAGCAGGGGACCGTCCGTAGAGGTGGAGGTGGGAGGCCAGCTGTGGCCCCTCAGCTGCTGAGCCAGTGGGTTTGCGCGTGTGCTTCCAGGCCAAGGCCAACCTTGACAAAAGCAAGCAGGCCCTGGAGAAGGACAATGCCGACCTGGGGGCTGAGGTCCGGTCACTCAGCCAGGCCAAGCAGGAGGTGGAACACAAGAAGAAGAAGCTGGAGGCACAAGTTCAGGAGCTGCAGTCCAAGTTCAGTGATGGAGAGCGCGTCCGGACGGAGCTCAATGAGAAAGTCCACAAGCTGCAGGTGAGCGAGGCGAGGCTGATTATCCTGAGGGAGCTGCACATGCCAAGTGAAAAACAGGGAGGGAGGGGCTACTGATCGCCATCGAATTGGTTTTATGCAACATCTGGTAGCACTTGGAACCTGTGCCCCGAGCAGATAACTCCCTCCAAAAAGGAACCTTGCAGCTGGCTCCCTGCTTCCATGGTGAGGCTTTTGACTGGTGCTTTTGAACATCCCCCGGGCCTCATGGCAAAGGGAGGGGAGGTCCAAAAGCAAGGATCTCCTGTTCCCAAGAGCAAACATTAAAAAGCGTGTGCAAGTGGGCATGCCTAAAGCCATGGATGGGACCCCGGCCAAGGTGGCTTCAGTATGAATTTGACCCCAGTTGTGGGTGGAGCAAGGACAAGGCCGAGAATTTCACTGGAGCATGATCCAGAAGCTATCTAATGTTTGAGCAGACCTATCCCTTGCTGTGACGGACCGTAGCTTGCTTTAGAGCTAGTTAAGAGGATCACAACTAGCAGAGCTGGGGAAGACCCTTCTCTGCCTGAGATCCTGCAGAGAGTTGCCAGGATACTCAGTAGCCTTTTATTTTATCTAGTGGTAAGGAAACTAGTAAAATGCACTCCTGTGCAAAATCAGCCTGAAGAGGCGTAGCCGAGTGTTGGTTGAATGGTCAGCAGAAGGCGGTGCTCGTGTTCCGCCTTTCACCTGCTACTCCAAGGTGGCAAAGTCCTTCAAAATGCAGATGGGTTTAAGCAAACCTGCCGGTTTCCTCCCTGTTCTAGGCTGAGGTCGAAAACGTTACAGGGCTGCTCAACGAAGCCGAGGTCAAGACCATTAAGCTCACGAAAGACGTGGGGACTCTGGGCTCTCAGCTCCAGGACACACAGGTAGGTGCCCTGGGGCACGCAATGGGTACTTTGGGTCAGTTGTCAGGAAGAAACTGACGTGAGGATCTTTCTGCCTCCCAATCATTCCAGGAGCTGCTCCAGGAAGAAACTCGGCAAAAGCTCAACTTATCCACCAAACTTCGCCAGATAGAGGATGAGAAGAACAGCTTGCAGGAGCAGCTGGACGAAGAGATGGAGGCCAAGCAGAACCTGGAGAGGCACATTTCCACCCTGACCGTGCAGGTAGGCCTGGCTCCAAACGTCAAGCTGCCCGAGCCACCCGCAACGGTTGTGCTTTGCGTTTTGAATCTTATTCAGCCTTGCCATGACAGCCTGTGAGATGGGGCTGTTTTTATTCCCAGTCTGCGAATAGAGAAGCTGGTGATAAGGTGTGGAGCCCCAGCATAATTGGAACCGGAACTTAGGCCCAACATCCTTTGCAACATTGCAGCAAGTCTGGGGCATGCCTCCCTGCCAACACGGCTACTTACACTGCTAAAAATAATATTTTTGGATTGTTTCTGCAGATGGCTGTTCAATGGTTTCCTCCCTCAAATTCAGTTATTTATTTAGATACTTATACCCCAATTTTCTTCCCAACGGAGACCCAAAGCTGCTTACAACAGTGTTCTCCCCTCCTCCACTTTATCTTTACAACCACCACCCTGTGAGGCAGGTTAAGCTGAGTATGTGATTGACCCACAGTCAACCCAGTGAGCATCCATGGTAGAGCGGGGAATTGAACTTGGGATTCCCAGAGCCTAGTCTGATATTCTGACTACTACACCATAATGGATGACTCCAAGACATTTGTTTTTGTCCTCCGACATTCACCATAGGAATGGGCTGTAAAAGCATCAATTGAATTCTGGCAGTTTGAGAAACCTTTGGATTTACCAACAGTTTACTTTTTTTTAAAAATCCAAATTGCAGCTGTCCGACTCAAAGAGGAAGATGCAGGAGTATGTCAGCACCATCGAGAGCGTGGAGGAAAGCAAGAAGAAGCTCCAGAAGGAAATCGAAGGCCTCACGCAAGAGTTTGAGGAGAAATCTGCTTCATATGACAAACTGGAAAAAACCAAGAACCGGCTGCAACAGGAGCTGGATGACTTGTTGGTTGACTTGGACAACCAACGACAACTGGTTTCTAACTTGGAGAAGAAGCAGAAGAAGTTTGACCAGGTAAGGATTTGACTTCTTGTGATTTCTCGATGAAGATGGGTAGCCAGAACAGAAAAAAAGCTTTGTGCAGCAGCTCTACACATTTGTTTTTTGTCTGTCTCATGCGCACCATCAGCAGGTGACACACGTCTCTGATCAAGATGTGTCTCTCAGGCATTTCTGACCCACCCACTCCACAATTCCCAGTTAACGGCTAAAAAACTGCACATGAAATTCCTGCCGCTCAGGATTCCAGTGTCAACGCAAGTTCCACTTTTTGAATGTTTGTTATTCCTAAGCAGGGCTTTTTTTCAGTGGGAACGCGGTGGAACGGAGTTCCAGCACCTCTTCAAAATGGTCACAAGGCTGGTGGCCCCGCCCCCTGATCTCCAGACAGAGGGGAGTTTAGATTGCCCTCCGCGCCAAGATCAGGGGGCGGGGCCACTGGCCATGTGACCATTTTCGCCAAGGGCGATTTAAACTTTAAAAAACTCCCCCCTTGTTCCAGCTGATCCAAAGTGACGTCATTGTGCAGTCCTGAGTTCCACCACCTCTTTTCCCAGAAAAAACCCCTGGTCATAAGCATGTCATTTCTGATGTCGCATCATCCAAGATTACACTGCAGGAGATATTGGGACAATGTAAACATGTCAGAACTTTGGGTTCAGTAAAGGAGGTTTTTTAGCAGACAGGACAACAAGCAACAAGAGCAACAAACAGCCTTTCAAATTCAAAAACAAGAACTGCTATGAATATGTTGCTCGCCGTGCAAATCTTTATTCCTTTTTTTGCAGATGCTGGCTGAGGAGAAGAACATTTCTTCCAAGTATGCTGAGGAAAGAGACCGGGCAGAGGCTGAAGCCCGAGAGAAGGAAACCAAAGCGCTTTCACTGGCTCGAGCCCTGGATGAGGCTCTGGAAGCCCGAGAGGAGCTAGAGAGAACCAACAAGTTGCTGAGAGCAGAGATGGAAGACCTTGTGAGCTCCAAGGACGATGTCGGCAAGAATGTAAGGCCCGCAACCTGGGCTTGCTCTGTGGCCCTTCAAAAAACACAAACGACACTGTTGTCATTTAATTTTTTCTCAAACACTTCTCAGTTAAAAATGTAATTTTCTTCTCAAGTTGGGCTCCAAGAAAAAAATCAAAAACTTGTCCAGATTAATTTCTCTTTCGTTTTTAAAACAGGTCTCATCACCGGGGATACTCACTTGTTGCTGAATGAATTAATGTTCTGGCAGAAAGGGAGGGGGGTAGCCCAATGATTAGGTGCCACTGGTTTGTTCGTTCCTCTTCCTCCTGACCCCTGCCATTGGTCATTTACTAATCTAGGGGTGACTATTGCTGTGGGCCAGAGGGAAATGTTTCAAGGGGCAGGCAGATGAGAAGAAAATCTCCATGCCCCTCTCCCTCAAGGCCTCAGACCCCATTTCCAAAACAGCCAAGAGGTTGGCTGCCTTCACACTCATTGGATAATGCACTTCCAATGTACTTTAGCAATCGCTTGCAACTGGAAACTGTTCTTGTGTGAAACGGGAAAATCCAGCTGTAAAAGGATGAGAAAGAGCATTATCCGATGTGTGTAAAAACACTCACAGTGTCTTTGTGCACCCCCACAGCCAAGGCATTTCAGGAAAGGGGAGCTGGTGACTGCCTGGGTGGGTGTGGGTATATTTGCATGAGTGTGTGTGTGCGGGTGGGGGGGAGATTTGTGATGTCTAGGACGTCTGCAGTCCACAGAAATAGACAACTATAAATGTGAAAATGAACTCAGGCACTAAAAAAACCAGTAACGAGAATGGAGGGTGTTTTTGAAATGCAGCCAACTCCTCCCCCACCGTGGCACTTCCCCTGCTCTTCTCATCCCTCAATCCATCCTTTGTTTGTTTTTCCTTGAAGGTCCATGACTTGGAGAAATCCAAGCGGGCATTGGAGCAGCAGGTGGAGGAGATGAAGACGCAGCTGGAGGAGCTGGAGGACGAGCTGCAGGCCACAGAAGATGCCAAGCTGCGCCTGGAGGTCAACATGCAGGCCTTGAAGGGCCAGTTCGAGAGAGACCTGCAGGCCCGGGATGAGCAGAACGAAGAGAAGAGGCGTCAACTCCAGAAACAGGTATGGGGGTCCCGTTGGCCTCCACGGGAAAAGGTGGCCACTGTTTTTTTCCCTCCCAGGTTTTTGCATCCTCAGTGATTATCGATGGCTAGAAGAGCTTTGCTCTGAGCCCTGAAAAGGGCAGGAGGGGGAGATTCCATCTTGGTGAGAAGACCCAATTAGTTAGGTGGGGATTGAAGGAGTTAGTTTCAGAAGATGAATTTCTGAGCTTTGCTGATGGCTGGTGAGGAGGAACCATCAGGGCCTTCCAAGAGCTTTGGCGCGGGGGGGGGGGGGGTTGGATTTGTGATGTCTAGGATGTCTGCAGCTCACCCTCCCAATGTGTATAACTGTAAATAAATAAGCTATCATCAAACACACCAGGACTCGCTCCTCTCAAGAAGATGCCTCTTCTGGAATGCCATCTGTTTGGGGGAAGTGGGGTACCATGGCGCCTTCTGTTCCCATGAGGCCGTTTTGCACATTCGGCCATGCGGTTGTTGAGTGGGGGTTATGCGTCCTGATCCAGTTGGCCCTGACCATCTCTTTCCCATTGATCAGCTTCACGAGCTGGAGACGGAACTGGAAGACGAGCGCAAACAGCGTACCCTCGCAGCAGCAGCCAAGAAGAAATTGGAGGTTGACATCAAGGATTTGGAAGGCCAGGCAGACTCGGCCAACAAGGCCCGGGACGAAGCCATCAAGCAGCTCAGGAAACTCCAGGTTCGTGGGATTTTTATCTGATCCAAGGTGGTCACCCTGACTGCTGACCTTGTGCTGTTTTCACTACACCAGGAGTCGGAAAACCATCTGCGGGGGCTTTTCACCTGGCCCTCAAGTGGCATAAAAATTTGGCAGGTGCATTGGCCCACTGCAGTGTTGAATAGCGGCCCACAAAATATCAAGAGGAGAACGGTACAGGGAGACAGCCACATTTGAGTCTCCGCCAGCTTCTAAGGACTCCAGGTTGGACACTGGTCCTTCTGCTTTCTGGCACCACCAGCTGGAAACCAAAAGTGCCACAGTCCAATTTGGAGCCCTTGAAAGTGGGTGGAGTTGCCGATGATGTGTTCAGGGTGAAAAACCTGCCTGCTGTGCTTTACTGTTCTTGGCCAAGGGGCGTTTCCGGAATTCGGTGCTTGCTCCGCAGTTTCTCTTTTACGGATGCAGCTGCTTCTGTTTTTCAGAGGCCTCCCTTGAAGGTCTGTCTTCAGGGGCTGAGGCCTCCCTCTGGAACCCTCTTCAGGAGTGCTGTGGCGTTCCCCACTTGGCCCGTTTAAACTGCAGCCCTTTTCTTTCCATCAGAATGTGCCGTTAGGTGGTGGTAGCAGATTAATAAACTAGAAAATGGAATCAAACTGCTGATGTGATTAACCCCTTTTTAACCACCGGACCTTGTAGGCTCAGATGAAGGACTTCCAGAGGGAACTGGAAGATGCCCGCGCTGCTCGAGAAGAAATCTTCACCACCGCTCGAGAGAACGAGAAGAAGGCCAAGAGCCTGGAGGCTGAGCTGATGCAGCTGCAAGAGGCAAGTTGAGGCCAGGAGGATTGAGGGGAACTCAAATGGGAATTTGGCCCTTCAGGAAACCAGTTGTGCAACCTGGGGGGTCCCCAGGCAGGATCCTCCACACACCTGACCTCTCCGCATAATGTGAGAACATCTTGGTGGATTGTGCTGTTATGGGGCGCACTTTCTGTCATTCTGGTTCTAATCCTTACCTTGTGAAAATTCCTTCATTACCCCAAATGCAGAAATTGGTGAGACCAAATATGAACAAGGTTCATCTGGTGACTCCCCCCCCTCCCCAAGATTTTTCCTGGGAACGGCAACTCCTTTTGAGAAGGAGTAATGTTGAGGGGTGGGGCACTTGCTCTGCCTGCAGGTCTTGGGTCCAATTGAGTGCAGAGAAGCATGGGAGGGGGGATTGTAGAGGATGGGCTCCCAACTGCTGTCCCCAGCATGGCACCTGCAGTTCACAGCTTACTCCTCCTCCAGCCCTTCTGGTGACAGTTATTTTGGTGTGCTAAACCAGGGAAGGGCCTTGCCCAGTTCCTGAAACATGGGGCAGGTGCCACATTGGGGAACGGTGCCCAGAAGTGCCATGGGGAACTCCCAAGCCACGGAGTATCACTAATTTAGAGTCGTTTCAGGTAGGCAACCATGTTGGTCTGCAGTAGAACAGCAGTCCAGTGGCACCTTAAGGGACCAACAAGTTCAAGTCTCTGGTCAAGATACTTCCCTGCACGGGGGAGCTGGCCGTGACCCGAAAGCAAGCCTTCTGCTTTAAAGTGCAAGAGGACATCCCAGTGCCCCCCCCCCGTTTTTCTTGCTATACTGAATGGGAAGTTCTTTCTATCTTTCTTGGCTTCCTTAGGATCTGGCCGCAGCTGAAAGAGCTCGGAAGCAAGCAGAGCAGGAGAAAGAAGATCTGGCTGAAGAGCTGGCAAGTTCTGCCTCTGGGAGGTAGGCTGGCTGGGATGTGGAACCTGCTGGAACTGGACTCGCAGCTCTCAAGTTTTCACTTTTTTTTTTGCCCCATATTCTCCCTCTGGAGCATTTGGAAACTAACATTTATTTTAGCACCCTTTTTGTAGTATGCACAGGCACTCTTTCAGGAATCCTTACAGCAGTCCCCCAAAGTAGGCTAGCAGAAGGTGGGCTGAGTGTGTCTTGCCTAAGGAAGGCCACCAATTGAGCTTGTGGCAGAGGCAAAACAAAGTGTGGGTCTCCCCGGATGATGGCTCCTTCTGTCCACTCTGGGGCCCCCAGTGCAGATTCCAACCCTATCAGATGCAAAACTGACATAACACGCCTGTGATTGTTCATAAACAGCAAGCAAACAATGAGCTACAAGTCACAAAATAATATAGTCAGACAGTGATATGGGGAACAACATCTTTCTTGAGGGGCAGGGAAGGACACTTGCTTGGAGTTCCTGTTAGGAAGAAAGTGGCTTTTTCAAGTTCCTGGCAATGAGGTGACCCACCTTCCTCACCTTCTTGGTGTTTCTAGGACAAGTCTCCTGGATGAAAAACGGCGCTTGGAGGCCCGGATCTCCCAAATGGAGGAGGAGCTTGAAGAGGAGCAGAGCAACATGGAAGCCATGAGTGACCGCTTCCGGAAGGCAGTGCAGCAGGCAGGTGGAGGGAGCCCCAGGACAGTGAGGGGGTGGTGGTGGATGGACCAGCCTGTGGCGGCAGCTCCTCCAAATTGCTGCCCTGTCTTGCCTTGTAAGGCCATTCCCCATTTGTGGATTTCAGGCGGAGCAGCTGAACAACGAGCTGGCCTCGGAGCGGGCCACAGCCCAGAAGAATGAGAGTGCCCGGCAGCAGCTGGAGAGGCAGAACAAGGAACTGAAGGGCAAGCTGCAGGAGATGGAGGGGGCCGTCAAATCCAAGTTCAAGGCCACCATCACAGCCCTGGAAGCCAAAATTGGACAGCTGGAAGAACAGCTGGAACAGGAATCCAGGTAAATGCTTCGGGGGGGGGGGAGAAAGGATGTGGGATTTTCAGCCCCCTGCCAAGGCCAACCCTTGCCCCTGCACAGGCTGGGCAGACAAAATCCATGCGCAGGATGCAGGGGCTGTTGGTGCGAACATTTCGATCAAATGCATTTCACTTGGCAGCTGCCCTGCATGGTGTCCTTTGTAGGGGGCACGGCAGATCTCTTTCTCCCATCTTGGGCTGCCCTTCTGTCAGCCCTGATCTTTAAATCACTCTCCATCCTCCACCCCCCCCCCGACCCCAGGGAAAAACAGGCTGCAGCAAAGACTCTGCGCCAAAAGGACAAGAAGCTGAAGGAGGTCTTGCTGCAGGTTGAGGACGAGAGGAAGCAGGCGGAGCAGTACAAAGACCAGGTGAGCCCCATACGGCAGGCTCCAGCCAATGACATGGGAGGAGGCAGGACTAACCTGGTGGGAAGAAGAGGTGGGGTATAAAGGGAGCCAAGAAGAAAACGAAGCAAGGCTCAGAGCTGAAGGGGTGAAATATTGTAATGGGTAATTTTGGTTCCATGGGAGTGGATATAGCAAGAGAATGAGCTGTGATCTGGGGAAGCCCCAGGTTCAAATGCCACCTTTGCTATGAACTGACTAGGTGACCTCCAGCAAGTGGTTCAGTCTGTAATTTGGGGTGGGTGGGAGATGTGCGATAATACTGGCCTACTTTACAGGGCTGTAGTAAGGGTTCGAAGTTAATGTAAGCACTTTGTTTCATAAAAGTACACACACACACACCCCAGTTCTGGAGGCTGTGGAAGATTCAGTTGTGAATCTGTGGCTCTTCCCAGGGCAGCCTCCCCTGATGGTCACGTCTTGTCCCACTTCCTCACACCGGTGTGCTGCCTCCACTCTGCTGGGCCCCAGGGAGGGGACAGGACTGCTGGTGGGCTCCCAGCTGCAGCCCTGAGGCAACCATCTGCCTCCCTCCTTCTCCCACTTTAGGCTGACAAGGGTAGCACACGGGTCAAGCAGCTGAAGCGCCAGCTGGAGGAGGCTGAGGAAGAATCCCAGCGCATCAACGCCAGCCGCAGGAAGCTGCAGAGGGAGCTGGATGAGGCCACGGAGAGCAATGAGGCCATGAGCCGGGAGGTGACGGCCTTGAAAAGCAAGCTCAGGTGGGCCTGGGAGAGAGGGAAGCTAGCTGGCGCAGGGCTTGGCAATGCCAGGGGGTGCCTGAGATGCAGCAATCCCTTCCCCGTTGGGTTCTGTCAGAAACACAGGATGCCCTTTTTGCACCCAGAAGCATTGTGCAAATGGCCCAGACACCCTCCTCTGGGAGGCGCCTTCCACTTGCTGAGTCTAAAAAGAGTCATGGGAGGAAAGTGAGCCCCTCCTACAGACTGTGAGGACCTTATTAAGGAAGTGGCTGAGAGGGACGTCAGCAATAACACCTCGAGGTGCCCCTTTGGGGTAGCTCAGCTGGGCAGGTGTACTGCAACCTCAACCCACCAAAGAAATGGGACCAAGGACAGGTTCCCTATGCAGCCTTCCAAATTCCAAAAGGAACTTGGTGCAGGGCCCTCTGTTGCTAGTCCCAGGGTTAGATAACAGGCAGCACTACTCTCTCCTCCTCAGGTGAGGGCAGACCCATTCCCGGTGAACCTCTTCTGGTGTATAGGGCATTGGCATTCCTGCATTCCAGGCCCTGCCCAAAGTCACAAGATCCCATTTCCCCTGCAACCCTCCAGTCTGCCTCAGGTAGAGCCCAGAGATAGGTTGAGCTGCCATCCCGCTAAGGGGACGAGCAGAATACAGTTGCCATAAACTTTTTTAAAATCCTGATTCTATTATTTAAATAATCTCTCAGGAAATAGTGGCTAACCGTTTCGGGCTGCTTATCTCTGTTGCAGGGGGAACCCGGAACCTTCGCAGTGACTCCGCAGGTACCACGCCTTCAACGTTGCAGTCTGCTTCTGTTGTAGAATTTTTTCTTCTTTTTTTCCCTAAATAAATCCATGTGAGATTTCTGCAAACTGTGAAGGCTTGGATATCTACATGTCAGTGTCTTGAACCAAAAGAGACAAATATTACAGATTTTGTTAGGCCCTTAGAAACCCTTCCTTCCTCCTCCTCTCTGTTCCATAATATAAGCACACACTTGCAAATGTAGCATTCTTATGTTTTATAATCACTCCTAGCAATACCAATTATTTCTGCTTAGAAAGTCAGCTGAGCTGTTCTTTCAACTCACAGACACCAGGGAAAAAATATATGGCCAACACTGTACAGTATTTATTTTATTTAATTTCATTTATACCCTCCTTTTCTTCCCAAGAGGGATCCAAAGCAGTTTATAACATCCTCCAGTCCACACAGCAACTCCTTGACTTAATTTAGGCTGAGTAGGTTTGATAGGCCAAAGGTCACCCAGCAAGCTCCCATGTCAGAGTGGGGATTCGAACCTGGGTCTCCAGATTCTAGTCTGGCACTCTAACCGCTATACTGGCTCAGTATTGTAGCTATGCAACTGCTAGTGTGTCAGGTTAGATCCTGATACAAAACAGCTCAATCTGAAAGAATTCGCTTGCTTCAGATTGATGTATAAACAGGATTTGATACAAAAAAAAATTCAAAATTTGTAAGGGCTAACAACTTTATTTTAAAAGAATTGGGCTGTTACATTCCGCCCATCTGTAGAATCTGGAATCATCAAGCGCTGTAAAATGGATCTGCTCACCCATCCCAGCTGCTGATCCCTCGGCTTTAGAGATCTGCCTTAGTTTAGCATTGTTACTTGCTTTGGTATTTCACACCCACCCCTACAGCCGCACAAGCCACTCGGAGAAACAGCTGAGCCAACCGCACTCTGTAATATTTGTGGATCCTCTTTTGCAAAACCGCTTGGCTTTAACTGTTGCCACACTGATTTCTTTCCAAGAGGGCAGCGAGGCCCAGCCTCTGCCTCCTTGTCAGCCACACAGCCTTTTCTCTTTATGGCGGTGGGTGGGCAGGGGCACAAACATTTCTGTGGACTTTTGTCTCGTTTTCAGTTTAGCACAACTCCCCCCCCCATTGCCCTCTTTTCAGTTCACCCTGTCCCACTTGGCTTGGCCGAAGGCTGTGGAGGGCAGGGGTCAGGTTAGCTGCACTGGCAGTGGGCCACGAGCAAGCCCACAGGGAAGACCACCAGCAGCAAGGGCTGGCTTTGGCTTGTAGCTCTCCCCCACCACAGCCCCTTTCGATTTATTTATTGCAAAAACATTTATAAACCTGCTTTCCCCCCAGGCAATTGGTGCCCAAGTTGGGCAACATCAATAAAACAATTCTTAACATTAAAACAGCCATCATAACAACACCGCAAACCCAAAGGCACCCCCCAGGGCTGAAGCATCTCTACCTCTTTCTTTTTCTCCTTGAAGAACAGCCAGTGAGAAGCACTGACTTTCTCGCCTTCCGTTTGTCTTTCCTTGCTCCAGGCGTGGGAACGAGCCGGCCTCCTTTGCCCCCTCCCGACGCTCCGGAGGGGGCCGGAGGATTGTCGAAAACGCCACCGAGGGCTCAGAGGAGGAAGCAGACGCCAGAGACGGAGATTTCAACGGCACAAAAGCTAGTGAATAAAACGTCACGCTTGCCAGAAAAAGTGCTGCAGCAACCCCCCCCCCAAAAAACTCCAAACCAAACTCCACAAGGGTACGCGTGTGTGGTGTGTATACTTTAGCACTGTCTGCAACCTCCCTTAGGCCAAAGCCGTTGCCCTGCTTCCTGGCATCGGAAAGAGCACAGCTGCCTTCTCCGCAGTACACACACCAAACACTCGTGGCCTCCGTGCAATGCCTTCCCCCCGGGAGTTGATACAGCACCACTGTGCTTCATGGAGGGAGATGGGCCCACCAGAGAGGGCAACAGTGCCCTTCCCTCCTTCCTCCACTTCCTGCTCCATTTCTAGGTGTTTCCGGTTGCTATACCTCCAGTGCTGCTGAGTTCACTAGATCAAGTGCCTTCTTTAGCCACTTTATTTTTTTTGGAGGGGGGGGGGGAAAGGAAAAATACAAGTCAACTTTCTGAATTTTGAATGTGCTTAAAAACACACTAATAAAAGGTTTTTAAAATCACAGAAGTTTGCTTAGGAATCTGTAGGGAAACCATGGTGGTACGTCTGGCGTTTTTTAGTTTTCAGAATCTTTCTTTTTCCAGCCAGAGGACTAGAATCTTGGTTCAAAATAGAACACGTCAATGGTTGTTCTTGACTTCCCTGATTTCGCATCCTATCCCGACATACTCTGACCGGATTAGCTACTCCTGCTGTTTTGGCACTTAAGTATAGTTCTGATGGGGCGATTGACGACATGAGAGGGAGAATATCTTAAATAAAATGCTAAAAGTGCAGTTTGGAATGATCTTGGGTCAACATAGCTTAGGACCTCTCTTCATATACTCAGCAATTGAGTGCTGAATGCTTCGCCTATACTGGAACACACTTAAGGGAACCAAAGAAAATGTTTAAAAAAGAGACACCTTGAAGACAGAGATCAGGGCAGCCCACGTATATACACCGAGAGCCAAGCTACAAGTGACGCCTTACACAGGTTGGACACTTGTCAGCTTCCCTCAAGTTTTGATGGGAAATGTAGGCGTCCTGGTTTTACAGCTTGGCTCTCCATTACAGCTGCAAGACCAGGATGCCTACATTTCCCATCAAAACTTGAGGGAAGCTGACAAGTGTCCGACCTGTGTCAGGCATCACTTGTAGCTTGACTCTGAGGCAAGTGCCTCTGCTGTCACGCTGTCGGCTGGTGGCTTAAACTGTTAGCCCTCCTTCCAACAAGGTGAGGCTGAAAAATCCTGAAATAAAGCAAATGTTTCCCTCCCCTCTGCCGCATTTACAGCATTTCCCAGCCCCTTTCTGATAGGTGGGAGAAAAAAAAGAGCACAAGCAGGAACTCCAGGGCACAGGCCAGCAAGGGACGGGGGATGGGAAACAAAATGGGGTCATTGCTAGAGCTGGGCTTTCCTTCTGCTGGCTAGGGAAGACTTCTGGCTATGGCCTTGCGGCAGAGGCAGACGGCATACCATACCACTAAGGTAGACCCCTCTGGCCTACTTCAAACCTCCCCTTATCCCAGAACACTTCCTTGTCCCCTTCCAAAGAAAAGGCTCTTCCGGTAAAAGTTTAAAGTCTGCACCATAGTACAGAAGATGGGCTCCCCTGCCCACCCCCAACGTTACCAGCTCTTCTCCTTCCCACCTCCAAGAAGCTCAACATTCCAGTGAGAACCAAGAAACTTTATTTTCTTTCTGTTTCTTCCATTTGCTGTATCCACACCGGCTATTTTAGGCCTTTCCAAACGGACTTGGAAGAGGCTGCAGTTGCTGCTCAGACCATGAGAGAGTAGAGTAAGCTCTTGTCACACACAGACTCCATTGAAAACATGAGCCATTACACAAAACGTACAGCCCTCTCTGTTGCCCTGAGGCTCACATGGGACTCTTCCCCCCACAATGCCTAGAAAAGTTTAGAAACAGATGCCACCCTTTCGGCCTTGGTCTGCTAACACAACGCAAGCTTCTATGCAAAACCAGGCCTGGTCACGCATTATTAAGCTTTGGTGTCAAATCCTGAAACCTTCTAAACACCGCACTTGGACGAAAAAAAATGGCTGTGTGTGCAGAGAAATACACTCCCCCTTTTTAAAAAACGAACTGTCAGCTTCTCTGTTCCTTAGCAACCCCAGAAGAGTAAAAGGAATTCAAAAGGCACTTGTGTGTGTGAGAGAGAAGGCCGAGCTGGCTCTGCCCTCAGATATTAAAAAGGAAAAACCTGGTTCAGTGGATATACACAAGCTGTCGTGCTCACAGAAGATGCGCTGCCTTCCTTCAGCAATTGCCAACAGTGGCTTTGGCCAGTAACTGGATTCTGCAGCCAGAGTCACAGGCCAGCAGCACAACAGCATCCTGGACCCCGAGGGAAGCAGCAAGAAGTCTGCAGGTAGGTATATGCAGCAGTATAGATTCTGTGAGGCTCAACTAGGCAGGCAAGTATCTGGAAGGGGAGGCCCAAATTGCAGGGCGGGGGGGGGGGAACATCCATTGCCCCCTGGAGAACATCAAAGCAAGGCCTGGCTTCCTTGCAGGAAGGCCGCTCCTCACGCTGCAGCAGTGCCCTCTTCTGGCACTGCACGACAATCCAGTTCATTCTCTCCCTTACGAGTCTCACCCTACCTCTTCCCCTTTGCCACAGACGAGTTATTGCCTGTTAGTATCCTATTACGATTTTTTTCTAAAAGGCCCAAGTCTCTGTACATAGAACACTTTGTCTCCTCCCCGCTGTGGTCTCTCAAAGAAGCATCTGGACTACTCCTTGGGGCGGGAGAACAACTGATGCAGGGACGTTCAGGGGTTGAGTTCCCAGCTCAAGCCGCTTAACCAACCTGTTTAAAAAGAAAGAAAGAAAGAAACAGAAGAGGTTTGATTAAGCAGTTGCAGTGAGGACCAGGGAAAGCAGTAAAAAGTTTCAAGAATGGCTGAAATTGCAGGAAGATGCATTAAGGCTCAGCAAGCATGCTTCTAACCTTCCCTGTTTTGACAAAATCAATGCGGGGACAAAAAGGGGGGAGTAATGCATGTTTCAACTGAAATGTGCTCAAAGAGGGATGGATCTGAGCCGTATTTCAGTAGTTGAGGTTAAGAGGCCAATCTTCCAGCAGCTTATTTGAATACTGAACTATGCTGGTGAGAGTTCAGACTTTGAATGAGCTGCCCCAGAAAGCCAATAGCTGGCTTTTGGCTTCAACACTGAGCAACCTTCAGGGAAGGCCTTGGTCTTTTTGCCCTGCTGCACAACTGGTAGGCCATTCTGTGAAACAGAATACTGGACTAGATGGGCCCTTTGTGGGCCTGATCCCGCAGGGCTGTTCTTAGATTCTTACACCTCTGCAAATGCCCCTGCTAGGTACCCAAGGTATCCATTTCAAACCCTGCCTTTGGACAGAACAGCAGCATATGAAGATCTCAACCTTCTCTCCATGCTATCCCATTTCGTCCCACCATTCCTTCAGTTCTTTCTACAGGTGCCTGACAGGCCCATTCAGTGGTTCTGCCCATTCTCCACCACTGCCCCTTCTGCCTGAACTCCCTCCCAGAGCAACATGGAACCACTTCTCCCCGCTTTAATTCCTTCATCCATAGTTTGGCTTCACTCCTGCAGTGCTGAGCATAGAGACCCCAAAGTGGGGTGTAGCCCAGGCTGCTTACCATCACTCCCCGCCCCCCTCCGGTATTCTTCCTCCAACACCCCACAGCAAAACTGAGACTGCAAAGTTCCTCTTTTGCTTTTGTTTCTCTGCCACATCATCATGTGCTTTCCGATCCCTCAAAAAAAAATATGAATTCAACCCCCTCGCACTTCCGCCAGCGGTCGCATGTTTTCCCTGCATTTTTCACCGCCGTTGCAAAGTCCCACATTTCCAGGTCCTCCAAGTCAGAATCTGAAGGAGGGATCTACTCACCCATGCGGCCTGCTCATCCGCCGGTCAAAGGCATCTCTGCTCAAACAGACTGACGAGGGATAGGCACTTTGGTAGGGAGACTGGTCATACACAAAGTTGCGACACGAAGCCAGTTTTGATTCCAGAGCCTAGAGCAAATTCAGTTTTGTCCTGATTCTGAATGAAGCAGCTCTAAATTGTTGCTCTATCACCATAAATAGGAGCCAGTCCTGAGAAGGATATGGGGTTTTGCATGCACTGAAAGCTGCCTCAAGCAGACACCAACTGGAGAGGTGGTATAGAAATGCACTAAAGAAATCATATCATATCTACGCAAGTGCAAAAAGTGACTTTTGCAAAATTATTCTGCTAGCCATGGAAACAGGCTCACCCAGCACAGCGCCTGAAGCCTCCAAGGAACGAACGGACTATGCAGAAAAACTTGCTACACAAACTATGGGGAAATCCTCTTGTGCAAATCCCACTGAAATGAACACCAAAGCTCATTTGAATGGGTCCTGTAGGAGTGAATTTCCTTGTTTCCCTAAGTAAATTGTTCTACGCTTTTGGAAACTTTGGGAGGCACCAGAGCTTAAATTTTAACTTTGGGATTGTCGGACAACAGAAAAGAGCTCAGCATGGAGCAGATCGAGGCCACTGGAGAATGAAGGTGTTTGTTTTGCAGATTGTTAGCAGTTCAGGGAACAACGCTTCACCTGGCCCTTGACAAGGAGGTCTGTGCTGCTGGCAGGCCCAGGGCCAAATCTGAGCTCCCCAGAGCAGGCTGCTCACCCAGAGCACTCGCTAGCACATCTGGCTGCTCGGTGGCTGAGGGGGAAGGAGTTCCTGCCCTCCTCCAGTTGCACACGTTTCAGAAGACGGCAGCGCATCCCTGGATCCCCACCACCTCATCCCACCGTGCAAAGCCACAGAAGCCCCTTGGTTCTCACCCCCACTTTCCGGAGCAGGTCTCCCACAATGTTGAGTGCCGATATCCGGGCTGCTGGCGTGAGGGGGGTGGTGCTGTAGCTGTCTGCCAAACCTGGAGAGGGGTGGGGTGGGGGGGTTACTTGAAGGAAAAGGCTACTGCAGTTCACCCAGCACACCACATGGGGCCCAACCACAAAGTGCTAGCACAGCAACTGACACCCCAAAGGAGAATTAAGTGCTTGGTAATATTCCCTTTCCATTTTGTGGTATTAGAGCAGCAAGTGGTTAGTCCCTGAGGACGCACGGCAAGCCATTCCTGCTCAGCAAGCAGGCCACGGCTCCTTACATCTGAAACTCCCGGAATGAAGGTTAGTAAAAGTGCAAACAGTCAAGTTTGCGGCTTATTAACCCAACGCCCAGCAGCACTCCTAGTCCGTTAGATGTACTTAAGTGGCAGTAAAAGACACTGGTGCTCAGCGGACCAAGGAGGAGTCATTGCATTGCCCGGTTCCTCCATCAGGCACGCCATGTTTTAAAAGGCAGTGTATCTGTGCACAACTGAAATGTTATCCTACCTCTCCTGAATGTCCCAGGGGTACTTATTCCCACACTAGGCCCTCTGTGGGCCCCAGGCGTCAAAGGTGGTGGCTTGGCTATCTGGGGAGTCGTCTCCATCCTCTCTGCTTCCGGCGGCCCTTGCCCTGAGGTCTTCGGCTTCTCTTGTTTCTGCTGCACGGCCAGCTCTTGGCGTAAATCTGGAGGAGAAAAGGCTCTGTTCCCGCTGCAAAGGCTGTCCCCACTCACTTCCCCCCTCTGTGCAAGGAAAGGACTCAGCTGAGCCTGGGCAGAAGATGGACATCCAGAGGTGTCCGTCAAGGTAGGGAGGAGATGCTTCTCCACGCAATGGTGACAAAAGCAATGCTCCAGGGAAAAGGAAGAGTCCTTCTGCCAATCCCCCAAAGATCATCATCGTTACGAATGAAATAACGGAGGCAGCTTGCCCCAAAGCATTCCCCCCGTCACCTTCCTTAGGAACCAGACATTCAAAATGTTCCTTCCCAGGTGAAAGCTGCATCGCAAGAGATTTCTGGATCATGGAAAGCACAAAACTGAACAAGCCTCCTTGAGAAAAGAGCTCTTTGGAAAAGAGTAAAAAGTCCAGTAGCACCTTTAAGACTAACCAACTTTATTGAGGCATAAGCTTTCGAGAAACACAGCTCTCTTCATGCATCTGACGAAGAGAGCTGTGATTCTCGAAAGCTTACGCCTCAATAAAGTTGGTTAGTCTTAAGGTCCTACTGGACTTTTTACTATTTTGCAACTACAGACCAACACGGCTAACTCCCCTGGAACTTTTGGAAAGAGCCCAGCTTGATTCAGACAGCGCATCTCCTGCATGATCATTTAGCCGTGGGAAACAGACTCACAAAACATTACGCCTGTGGCAAAAAAGCAACATTTTGCTTGCTTAGCAATCCATTACAAGCAAGGACTCCTCCAGAAAAAAAATGAATCCTCCAGGAGTCAAAGGAAGCAAGTGAAAGATCCACCCATCACCAACCTCGCGCTTCGTCTTTCAGGCGCTGCACTGATTCCAAAAGGTTCTCTTTCTCATCGAGTTCGCTCTCCAGGAAGGCGTTTCGCTCAATGGCTTGGTTCAGACGCTGCTCAAAGTCTTCCAAAGACATAATTGTGGCCCTGAGAAGAGCAGAAGGGGCAAGGGTATTACCTTAACACAAAGCCAGTGGGGCATCACAGAGGAGCCTGGGGGATCCGAGTTCAAGTGTCCGTTCAGCAATGAAGCTCACAGATTAATCACTGCCTCTCACAGGGCTGTGGTGAGGGATGAAATGGGATGTTTACTTCTTTTATTTAAATACTTATATTCCATTTTACTTCCCAGTGGGAACTCAGAGC
Organism: Eublepharis macularius; assembly: GCF_028583425.1. NCBI lineage: Eukaryota > Metazoa > Chordata > Lepidosauria > Squamata > Eublepharidae > Eublepharis > Eublepharis macularius. The sequence continues at coordinate 29,008,448 of NC_072801.1, read as the reverse complement.
AGCTTCCAACATTGTTCTCCTGTCCTCCATTTCATCCTCACAACAGCCCTGTGAGGTAGGCTAAGGTGAATGTCTGTCACTGGTCACTCAGCAAACTTCCATGGCAGAGTGGAGATTCAAACCTGATCCTAGACCGACAATCTCACCCTGAGCCTTGGGGAATGGTGGAGAAAGGAGTGTGCATAATCAAACTGAGATGGGGACACTGCTGCTGGGGTTCTCATAAGCTCCTGAAAAGACAATATACTCCAGCCAGGCTGCTACCTCTTGGCTCTTTCCAAGTCATCGTTCGCTTGCTCAAGCTCCCGGATGTACTTCTGCAGCTGATCCTTGATGGCTTTGGTCTGGGCCAGCTCCTCCTCCAGGGCAGAGATCTGCTGGTAGCCTTCAGAATGCTGTGCCGCGAGCTTTTCCTAGCCCAAGAAAGCAAAGCCCACCATCAGTGTTGAACCGACCGCTGGTCAGCAATCTTGACTTACAAACACACATGTAGGAAGCTGCCTTCAAACTTAGGTGGAGAACGGGGCCACTGGCTCCCACATGGTCCACAAGGGCTTGATTTCCCCTTCCCAAGCTCCCACGTACACACCACCAAAGGGAAGTGGGAATATACTGCCTGGCAGAGATGTGTGCCCCACTCACAGCAGGCAGGGAATCACAGTATCTGTAACTCGGTGGTAGAATGTAGCCAAGTGAAAGGCAAGTCAAAGGGTGGGAATCCCAATTCTTGGCCCGGAACCTTCAGAGTTGTCTATTGCATGTACACAGACAGAGAGACAGACCCACACAGGCTCTCAGGCAGCCTTGAATCATCTTAGCCACCAAAGAGCAACCTCCCATGCCTTTTCAGCTATAATTTAACTTTCCAGACTGCCTTCTTTCAGTGCTTTTTCCTAGAGTCACGCGGATCATTCAGGACACCAGTATCAAGGAGCGTTCAAATGCAGCTGGCTAGAGCTAGTAAGCCGCAGTACTACAGCCCAAGCTCTGCTCATGACTTGAGTTCGATCCTGGCAGAAGCCGGGTTCAAGTAGCCGGCTCAAGGTTGACTCAGCCTTCCATCCTTCCGAGGTTGATAAAATGAGTACCCAGTTTCCTGGGGGTAAAGTATAGGTGGACTGGGGAAGGCAATGGCAAGCCACCCCGTAAAAAGTCTGCCAAGAAAACATTGTGGCGCGATGTCCCCCCATGGGTCAGTAATGACTCAGTGCTTGCACACTTTACCTTTAGCTCCAAGGGAAAAATAGAGAGAACCTCTGAAAAAGCAAAACAGGGGAATGTCTGCAGGGGAAAAAACCCCTATTGCCACCCCCACCCCCCATCCAGGTTCCTCTGAGTTTCTGTAGCTGGAAAGTGGCGAAACGTGGCAGGTGGGCCTTGTGGATTCCTTGGCTCAGATTCTGGCTCCTCTCATGGAGCCCTTGGAAGGACCAACCTCTAAACTCAGACCCCTGCCAGGAGGCTGAGTAGAGTGGGCCTGACTTAAGCCTCCAGAACAGACTTGTGCATCCTCCTTCCCACATCAGCCAGCTGATTGGCGTATCAATAGGCCCTCTGTTCTCCCCTCTGCCGGCTGCTGCTTGCATGAACAAGCCCATTGTCTGCCAAGGCAGCCAGCGCTTGCCTCAAGTTCTTGACAACAGGGCACCAACAATCCCCCTCTTTCCTGGAGTCTGATGTTAAGAGCTTGCTTCTGCCCCACCAGACTGCACAGGTGTTTCCTCCTCCTCTTCGCACCCTGTCACTAATTCAGCCACATATCCACCCCTTCACCTTTCAAAACAGAAGCTCCTCAATCATTTGTTTGGGGAATCTCTCACCAGCTTGAATAAACTCAAGGCAGATCAGTGAGATGTGTCTGGCCAGCATCCCAAAGCCAACGTCATCCTATGATGACTGGAAGGACATTCCAAGTGGAATGAGCACAGGCTGGCAAAACCCAGCCCGCATTTTGGACTATGCAACCACACCCAAGCCCTGCCCCACAGGGAAGTGCCAACGGCCTGCCCGCCATAGCTCTCCCGCAAGGAATAGCACATCTCCCTCACCTTGGCTGCCTCCATTTCCATCTGAAGCCGGCTGTTCTCCGACCGGAGGTCCTTATTCCGGGATTCCGTCTGCTGCAACTGCGTCTCCAGCTCTGCTTCATATTCCCGGCTCCCCTCCTGAAACTCACACAGCTCCTCCTGGGCGTTCTCAGCACTGCAAGAAAGGAAGTCCAGAGGCAGAACTGAAGACGCACCCCTGGATGGGCTCTGGGCTGCCTCCCCATATCAACAAATTTAGAACTCCACACAATAGGGAACTGTGCATTGAAGAAAGTGGGTTTCTGCAACCTGTAGAAAACACTAGGCATGCATAATTTAATTGAGCCTACAATATCTACTGTGATGTTCCATTTCTTCTGGTGTTACTAGTTTGGGATAGGGCAGGGAAGGCCATCCTTCTAATCTCACTCAGATTTCAGCAAGCAACACCCATAGGCTCTCAGGTGTTATCTTTGCAACCAGAAGGGCTAGAAACTTGCTTTAAAAATGAACGAGTGGGAATTCAGAAGCTTGATTCTGTGACGGCTGCCCTCTACAGTCTCTCTGTGTTCCTGGTGCAGAGATAGTCCTAAATAGAACCACATTCTTTAGCAACAGTTTTAAAGGTTAAAAAAAATGTATTTCCTTAAATATGAAGCTGAAACAACATTTCACACGATGGATCTCTTAATACACACAGACCACCTTCATTCCAAAAGCAGCACCCCCAGCTCTCAAAAATCGATGCCTGTGGCAACCTGTTTCAAGATTGTTCCCAGGCACTGGTGGCACATGGGGAGCCAAGGATGAACAAAAGATTCCAGGGCTCTCCCACCCTGGCAACTGCCAAGTGCCCAACAGTTGGGCGATACTCCTGCGCTTCCACTCTAAAGGGGTTCAACAAAAGGAAGGATTCGCCCAACCAAGGAACAACCAAGCTCCCTCCAGCTGAAATGCTTGTGACTCACCAAGCCGGCCCAGAATAGTGGCTTGTTGGGTACATGCAGGTTTCCCACCCTCTGGCAGAAGCCAAAAACTGGAGGATCTCCAGTCATCACAGGTACCATCTCATGGAACTGGGAACCACTATTTCAGAAAAATGCTACACAAGCCCACCTATTCATGGTGGGACGTATTCTTTGGGGCTTCTCCCCACCATCCTATGCTCAGAGTTCTCTGCCTGGGATGTGGTTGTGCATTTGCAGCTCAGCCTCACAGGGAACCATGTGGGGCCTGCAGTGACAGATCTGACCCACCTACCTACTTTCCATACCAAATGAATGAATGAAGAAACCCTCAAACTTTACCACTGTTTGTATTTCATAGCCTGCTCCTTCCAGTAATCTCTTTCCTCTTCCACCGAACGGAACTGCTTTATTTCAGGGTTGTTCATGGCTGAAGCCCTCCAGCATAGTTTTCTATAAGCAGGAAAGGAAAAAAAACTTGATTCTCTCTCTAAATGATTTTTCTTCTTCATGCTGATGAGATGTCCAATTTCAGATGTTGATCAAGACGCAGACTGACAAGACCTGCGAGGGTGGGGCTGAAGAAACACAGCACATGGGTCACCAATCTGCCAGGGACACAGAGGAGGTGAGCCCAATGCAGGATTCTGCACATGTTCAGAGGCCATCTGTGGAAGCACCAGTCCAGAGACCGTGGCCTCGGTGGGGAACAGCCCTCACTTTTGGAATAAGGGAATGCAACATAGCAACATCGTTGAGGTCTAAAAGCACAAAGGCAACTTGAAATTCTCACAATAAGCCTGTGAGGTAGTGTAGGCTGAGGCAGTGGCTGATCCATTAAGCTTCACGTCTCAACCAACTCAAGCGCAGCACCACCAATGCAGGTAGTCACATCACAGCACTGGGGCCTGAGCATCCCTTTGGACTCTGGAGTCTGGGCCTTGCAAAGCTGGGCCCTTTGGGCAGGGGGCATGCAAGAGATCACGGTTAAGGGGGATTTTTATGGCCCTGCATTGCAAAAAAAACCCACTTGTAAAATAAATTGTCTCCAAAGCATGCCCCCAAACCACAGGACATTCCTAAATAAAACCCAGGGGCTTCAGAACATCATTTCTCCTCAAACGGACCCAACTGAATTGTGGCACTGGCCAAGGCTTCCTCGTGAGTGCACTCCCTGCAACTTCGCAAACACATGGTCTCAGTGAATCTGGGTTGCTACTTTCACAAAGCACCTAGCGTTAGGCACGCCCAGGTAGCAGTCCAGTTTAAATAAGGCACCGGCTGCATGCAAAGTGTCACCAGAAAAAGAGCAAAATAAGCTTGTGGCCTCATCCAGTATCCCATTTAAATCAGGCCTTAACATCACAAATTAAGACTTTATTTTTTATTTTTACACACACGTGTGCACGTGCCTGCCTTTCTTCTGAGAATCTCAGAAACACTTGGCTGCCCTGCCTTGACCCCAGAGCGGTCTTTCTTTTTATTTCAGCACTTTCTCAGAGAGAACCGTACCAGAACATACAAGCTTTACCAGACAAAACTCATTTTCCCCCAGGTCTTCCCATCCTGAATTTGCAGATAGCAGCTCTTAGCTAACTCAGCTGCCTTTAAAAAGCAAACAACTTTGCAGTTTTTTTTGGTGAATTTAGCATAACCACAAGGGGCTTGTGCTATTGAGTTTTAATCACAAGAGAAGTCTATCAGCGGCTACTAGCCATGGTGATTAAAGAGAACCTCCACATCCAGAGGCAGTCAAGCAGTGCCAGGAAGCAACATCAGGGGAAGGCCTGCGTGCCCTGTTGCTGGGGCTCTGGGACAACTGGCTTGGCCGTTGTGAGAAATAGGATACTGGACTAGCTGTGACCACTGGTGTGACCCAGCAGGTGTCTTCTGATATTCTTTAAAAAAAAATGATTGCAAAATAAATAAATAAATAAAGACTGGAAGTTGTTTAGGCAGCAAAAGATGCCAGACAGTGAGGAGATGGTCATGTGCTCTGGAAACTGTGATCTCAGTCCTGGGGAATGCAGGTGAAGTCAAGTCAGCAGCAGAATGGGAATCTCCCACAACATGGCTAAGGTGCTCTCTCACGCCTTGTAAAGAGCTGCTTGGAGGCAGGTAAGCGGCTTCATCATTAGCCATCAAAGGAGATCCTCCAAAAAGCCCACCTCTCTTTAGAGTTTGTGTCTTGATTTACAGTCCAGGTGGATAACAACATTTAGCAATGCAATAGGAAAAGTACGAGATATACCATAGTCACTGAAATATAAAAATTGAAAATCATGCAATAAAACCAACCCCAGGAAACCAGGTCCCCGTCTCTAGGGGCTGTTGTCATTTTTGGTCCCCCAACATCCTATGACAACCAGTGTGTTGTAGGGGTTACAGTGCCGGACTAGCATCTGGGAAATCCAGGTCTGAATCTCTGCTCTGCCATGGAAACTTGCTGGGTGGCCTTGGGCCAGTCATAATAAATGCATAAACACACAGAGCCAAATACATACATAAATACATAGAGCCAAGTAAATAATTCAAATGCTCCAGTTGTGGCATCTCATTTAGCAATTTTTTTCATAAGACTTCCATCATAAATTTTCTCAGCAATGCTTACCAACAGCCCTATAAAGTAGGCCACTGATATTGTCCCCATTTTATTACAGAGCGGCTCGTGTGGGAATCTCGAGAGCTTTTCCTCCCAGCCAGGTAAACAGGTCAGGAATTTGTGATTCTCCCACCCAGCAACAAAAACAATCAGCTCAGGCAAGAGGCAGCAAGCTGTTTGATGGCAGAAACGGAGGTCTGTTTTGTTTATTTTTAAAAAATGATATCTTGCTTTCCCAGCCAAATGCTTTCAAGGTAGCTAACCGAACATAATTGTTTATTTACTTCCTTTATTGATACCACAGCTTTCTCCCCATGGGAGATTTGGCTCAGAGAGTATGACTGGCCCAGATCACCCAACAAAGAATAGGAATTCCAACCTGGCTCTCCTAGATCCTAGTCCAGCAATCTAACCACTATACCACGCACAGGTCTCACTCACAACAGCCCAATTTTCCTTGCCTCCTTCCCCAGCCCCAATCATTTCCCCCTGCCAATTGGTTTTTCATGCTTTAAAAAAAAATCAGCAATTGACATATAAAGTGTTATAATGTCATAATGATCTATCTCCTAGTGACTCAGAATTCCCAGCTTTCATTTTCTTACAGTCTTAGCCCTTTTCACTGCAGAGATGTGTCTTTCCCCTTATATCTCTGCAATGAAAAGAGCTAGAGAATGGCTTCTTTTTAAATGAAACCTGGGGATTCTGAGGAATTAGCTGATCGATTACAAAATGATAATGCTACAGCAATGTGCAAATATGAGGTTTTTAAAAACAAGAACTGCAAAAAAGCCCTATTTTGTATTGACAGCTGCAGAGAGGGCCAAGGCCAGGGAAGAATGGGGGAAACTGCCATGTGGATTCTGCAGTGCCCCTGTACATAGGCATTTGGAGTGGTAATGAACAGTACAAGAGAATTCCTAGCTGTTTGGAAACAGTCAAGGATACCTTAAAGTTAAGGCCTGTAATGAGAGGAATCCACAATCACAACTGATCCATAACGAGAAACCGAGATTGTATTACTCCCTCCAATCAAAATGTCCACATAAATGTAGCCTTGCACAGAATTTTCAACCAGCCCTTCTGCATTTCATGCCCTTCTGACCCCACAGGTCACTGCGATCTTTGCTCTGTGCTGGCGCGTCTGTCTGTCTGCCAACTGAGCGCACTCTTCACGCATCTGATAAAAAGTGTGAGAGTTCAAACCATTCTTCCCCCATAACTGTCTGCTGCTGTTCAGGTGCCACAATGACGACGCTATTTGCTTTTTTGCTTGACAGGACTAATGCAGCCATCTCTCTGTAATGGAGATAAAAGCTGGACTGCCGTTTTATGCTTTAGCAGATGAGTAATCAAGTGGCATAGAGTGCTTGTTTGTGAACAGGCAAGCAGAGCTGTTGCCTGTTGTAACTAAGCCAGACCCACTTCTGTGCAGGAGACGTTTCGAGCCATCTTTTCTATAGGAAAGTCGCTGCTTCCCCCCCCCCCTGGAAATCCAGCTCAGTCTAGCCCAGCGTTGGAATCCCAGTTCTCATTAGGCACTGCCGGATACTTTCCAAACTGCTTCCCTGCAGGTCTTGAAATCAGATTTTTAAAAATGAAAGCAGAGGATCTGGGGCTGCTCGCGTTTAGTTACTTGCCTCGGCAAAGGCGAACAACCCCAACCCTGTACCGGCCAGAGGCAGCATGGGCGGGGGTCTCAAGAAACTACTGGACCGTTCAGGCTGTTCCGCCCGACCCCCAGGGCGTCTAAGGATCTCGGGCTGGACTTTGCCCCGGCCCAATGTACATTTCGAGGTCCGGCGGAGGTCAGGTCAGAGGTAGCCAGGGATGGGCGACGGTTTGGGCTCCGGGCGACTTTCCAGCTGGGAGAGCCACGCTGCTCCACCCCCACCACCCCCGGAAGTCCAGGGCTCAGAACTCCCAAGGAACCCACGCGGGGTGGGGTGGAGGGAGAAGAGGGAGGGTCGCCACCCCCCTCCACTGGGCGGGCACACTTTCCTTCCAGCCAGGCGGGAGTGCCTCCGCAGGGGAAGCTGCGTCCAACCCGCACAGGGGAGCGGGGGGCTGTTTACTCTCGAGAAAGAGGCTTCCTCCTCCCGTTAGAGGACGCATTCAGCTGCCCTCCCCCGTAAGGAGATGGGGAGCTCGAGAGGTGGGGAGGGATCAGCCCCTTGCCCCGATCCGGCCCCTGCCGCTCACCTCCAACGCCTCACCCGAGTGCCTTCCAGCCGCCGCCCGGATCAAGAGGGCTGCGAACGGCCGGTGCTTCCCACTCCCATCCGAAACAGCCTAGCCCGGCCCCGCGGGGCGTCTCATTGGCTGCCGCCTCCGCGGCTCCTCCAATCAACGCCGACGGAACGCTGAAACTCCGAACGTTGAAACTTTGTTTTCTTCAAGTGGGGGGGGGGGGGAGCGCGAAGCGAGCGGCGCCCCCCCCCCCCGCACACGTGGGGAAACGATTCGCCTCCCCCCAATCTACAGCAAAAGCGGTTTGGGAGGAACGATCAGGATCGCTTTCCCAGAAGAAGCGATGCCCTGTCCCGAGAACCGTCCCAGATTTGCCCGGGAAGAGACGGTGTCTGGAAGAAGGGGGCGCATTTACAGGGCGGGGGCGGGGGGGGGGAGGAGATGTGGGACAAATGAGAGGAAAAGCCCGTCTAAGTTGCCTCCTTCCCCTGGGAAGACAACAAGAAAGGCTATCAATCGCCACCCTCCCTGTTCTTGTTCTCCCAACATTTCACATCACAGTTAGGCTGCTTCTGGACATGGAGGTGCTATTTAGCTACTTAGATCCTATTCTCCACGACTAAACTCTTGCGGGAGTCAGTTACATCCACAGTTTAGGAGGGTAGCCATGTTGGTCTGCAGTAGAACAAGATTTGAGTCCAGTGGCACCTTAGAGACCAATAAGATTTTCAGTGTGTCGGCTTTCGCGAGTCAGAGCTCCCTTCTTCAGATGTCTGAAATCTTGTTGGTCTCTAAGGTGCCATTGGACTCAAATCCTGCAGTTTCATCCATGGCATCTTTGCTTATTTTTCACATTTTCAGTCCCCCCTTAATTTGGGGACAAATATGTGGTTCTCATCTCCATTTTTTCTTGACAACAGCCCTGTGAGGTAGATACACAGAGAAACTGACTGGCCATTGACGTATAAGTGGTTGGAGCAGTTCCCCCCCCCCAACGTGGAGCATGAGGGGGCCATGGTGCCTCCTAATACATTTTCTGATGCCCGCTTCTTTCCAAAAACATATTTCCCCCAAAGCCAAGACCTAACCTTGCCTTTTCCTTCATGTCTTTGAAGAGTAGCTGTTTCAGCAAATTGCCTGGGGCGTCTTATTTCTGCCTGCAGGGAGCACCCATATAAGGACAGCTATTTTTGTCACAAGAGGTTGCTGGCTTAGAACTTCCCAATAATTTAGTTTACAGAGCCAGTGTGGCATAGTGATTAAAGTGTCAGACTATGATCTGCGACACCCAGGTTCAAATCTCTACTCTGCCATGGAAGCTCACTGGGTGACTTTGGGCCAGTCACACCCTCTCAGCCTAACCTGCCTTGCAGGGTTGTTGTGAGGGTAAAAAGAAGACTACAAAGAAGAAAAAACACCTCCTCTGTTCCATTCATTCGTTTCAGTTTTGTAACTGAAGAGGGCAAGTGTGCAAATAACTACCTGATCCTAGGTGTGGCTAGGCTGCTCCTTCCTGACGGAGGCACAGCCACATCTCTGATTGCTACTTTGAAGCATGAGCCATCAAGGCCTAATTAGCCAGAGTTGGCTTGCCCTGGTCTCTGCTGCCTTATTACCTGTTCCGCCTGGCTTGCCCGTCATGCTGGGCAGCTGGTTTTGCCAGATGCCAGGCGACGGGAACTTGCCACATGCCTCTGGCTAGCTGACATCCCTTTGAAATTGCCAGCAGGATACTCTTGCCTCACATTCTTTGGGCACCGCAATCAGCTGTCAGCCAATTAAAGGGTTTTGAGTTGATTAATCAGCTGCAATTTACCCAATTAAATTTAAAGAAATGGGCATATTTTTCAGTAATGTAGTATAAGAAGGCTAGGCTGGATTGGGCCAAAGGGTACCTTGCTAATGCAGTATCCTGTTTTCAACAGTGGCCAGCCCCTGGGCAGCCCACAGGCAAACAGGGCAGGAACGCAAACGCCAAATGCTTCCCCTGCATCTAGTCCTCTGAGACCATCTAAATGGGGGTTTCGTTTAGCAATCTTGGCTTATTTAATTTAATATTATATTTATGTACTTGGTTTATACTCTGCCTTTCTCCTCAATGGGGACCCAAAGCAGCTTACATAATTCTTCTCTGTTTTATGTTTACAATAACCCTGCGAGGCTGAGTGTGTGTGACTGGCCCAAAGTCATGCAGCGAGCTTCCATCGCCAAGCCGGGATTCGAACCTGGGTCTCTCAGATCCTAGAGTGACACTCTAACCATTGGCATTTAAAACATTTAAAGCGTGCTTCTTCAAGACACAGAGCGGCTCACAGACAATACAAACCCAGACATATTACACAAAGATTAAACCCTCTCTCCTGAAAAATTCCCAGTCACAGTATAAAAATCCCAAGTTCAGATCACAATGAAATAAAGCACCTGTCCAGTGGCACCTTAAAGACTAACAAAATGTATTCCAGCACGTGCTTTTGTTAAGTCAGACTTCAGTTCTTCAGATGCATCTGAGGCTGTGACCTCTGATGAATGAAAACTTAATGCTGGGATAAACACTGTTTGACTTTAAGGTGTCCCTGAACTTTTGGGGTTTTTTTGCTGCCACAGACTAATGCAGCTGCTCCTCTGGAATGATTGTCCAACAATTAATGCAATCCTAAGGAGACTTACTCCAGTCTAAGCCCATTGAAAGCAATGGACAGACTGGAGTAACTCTTTAAGATTGCACTGTAAATCCTTAACCCTGTGCCAAAAGTTAAGCCTCTTTTGCTTCATAGGGCCAAGCTACAAGTGACGAATTACACTTGAATGGCAAGTGAACAGACTCGCGTGTATTCCTCCCTGTTCACTTGCACTCCACTTGCACTCCACTTGATGATCCCTGTTCACTTGCGCTCCACTTGATGATCGAGTGGAGTGCAAGCGGAGCACAAGTGAACAGGGAGGAATACACGCGAGTCTGTTCATTTTCCATTCAAGTGTAATTCGTCACTTGTAGCTTGGCCCATAGTCAAACACAGGCCTTTCCCAACATTTGTCAGAAATCAGATTCCATTTACATTTCCAAAGGCACGCAGCCATCCAGTTGCCTTACACAACACAAGAACATCCTTAGGTGCTAACCTCAGCTGAGGCATGGACACATATTGGGAGAGGCAGACCCTTGAATAGGTTGGTTCCTGGTCAAAGCCAGCTAGTAAGCAAGCAGCTGAATTTCGAACCCGGGGAAGTTTCCGAGTCACCACCAGGGGCTGCTCCATATACAGTGCATTACAGTAGTCTGGCTTATGGAGGCAAGGTGACTGTGCCCAGGAGAGTCAAGAGCTTTTAAATCCGATCACTCCTGGTCATAACACTTACTTGTTTTCCCAGAAGGCAGGGGTGGGCCTGGAGCAGGTGGGGACCCCCAGGCTTCTCACATGCTCACACAAGACCAAAATAATATTGTGCAGTCTTGGCAGATCGTCGTCCTCCGTGACCTCAGCCTCCCCTACTGGCAGCACCTCTGTGTTCTCAGGATTTAATTTCAGCCTTTTAAAGCTTGTCCACCTGACCACAGTCCCTGGGCCCTGGTTCCAGACAGAGAATGCTACATTTGCGTTTACAAAGAAATGCACAGCAAGGTCTCTCAGCTTCCATATTCAGAAGCAGTAAACCTCTGAATCCCAGAGCTAGGAGGTATCCTCGGGGTGGAGGGGGGGGGATCCTCACCGGTCTGACCCAGCAGGGCTCTTCTGATGCTCTCTTGTTCTTATCACCATATTGATGACAAGGAACCATTTCTCTTGTCCATCTGCAGCCCGCGTTAAAGCCGTCTCTGTACCATAGCCAAGTCCCACTGGAAAGGGTCAAAGGAAGAAGAGTCATTTCAGTCAATCTGGACCTATTTTGTCCATGAAAAACAGAAGACTTGATACTAGTCTAAAGTTTGCTAGATTTACCCCACTTGAGGGCTGGCTGCTTCACCACCCATCTTGCAATTGGCTCCTTTAGAGCCCCGGGAAACTGACCATGAGCCACGGATGAGTTTATCGTTTCCCACAACAGGGCTGAATCTGTCCCTCTGCAGATGTAGACCAATCAAGAGGGACATGGCTCAAGATTACAGGTAGGGACCATCAGGCAGAATCCTATCAACTTTAGCCAGGGAAACAGGACCAGTGTGGGAAAACGTCCTCTACCCAAGCATTCACCCCAATATTCCAATCACTGCAAACCCATACCCAATTGCAAATTCATTGCTGGCAAAGGGGGGTGGGTGGGTTGGGAGGAGGAGCTGCCAGCGCCAACTGCAATTGCAGAGCTCTTGGCTATGCTAATACCTCTGGCTGAAGCAGGAGAATGGATCCCCCCCCATCCCACCCCACCTGGACAGATACTGCTAAGAGCCACATGGCTAGAATGTAAACTTTTTCTTTTGTAGCAGGAAGTGACACGCAGGTGGGACAGAGTAGCCCAGAATACAGTATAAATTCTCTGGATGTAGAGAAGAAACTATCTTACTCTCTTCTATGGCTTCTGACCAGGGAGCCACATGCCATGCAGGACTCAGCTTTGACCTGAGGACTCCATCTTGTCCACTGAGCAAAGGACAATGGGGAGAAGTCCCAACCCTGAGAATTAAGGTAATGGTGGACTTCAAACTACTGCTACATAAAGTAAAGCTAGCCTGTCTTCAATTAAAACATCAGGGTATGAGCTTTCATGAGTCTCAGCTCACTTCTTCAGCTACCAGTGAGCTGTGGCTCACAAAAGCTCATAACCTACCACAAATTTTGTTAAGTCTTATAGGTGCTACTGGACTCTTGCTGCAGACGGACTAACAAGGCTACCCATCTTGATCATTTAGGATAAGTTACTGGGAGGGGAGGGGCAGATGTTCTGCAATGCGAGGGGAAGGGACACCAGGAACAATTGTCTATGTGCCCCTGAAATTCCAGGTCACACCTAGAAAACCTACAGAGTCTCCATTGAGATGGTTGTGCTACCTCCTCTACCGTGCCTGTGTCTAATTCTGCTTTCAAGTGTCCTCTGTGTCAGTGGGCATCCTAACATCTTGTGGCTGATAGGGGGGTTTTTTTGGAGAGAGAGAGAGCAATATGTTGCAGTTTAATGCTCCAAAAGGCCAGGTTGCTGGCTGAAGGGAAAAGACAGCTGTAATATTTTCTGTTTTGTTCCCTTCAACAGGGGCACACCAGAATCAAATAGTCTCCTGTTGGAAGCAAGCATGCCTTTCATTCGCCCGTTCAATGTGGCCCTCTCTAATGAGGACCTGTGACTCTAGCAGGAGGTGTTGGGTTCTGATCAACGAGGTAGCAAGGAGGACTTAGACAAGCCAACCTTTCCTAGACTCACACCCCTTCCTGCAGTATGGGGATACTCACCCTGGCCTCCTGCTTTACAAGGCTGTAAAAATGTGTGTGTTGTCAATATTTGATCCATGGGATAAGTCCACTTGGCAAAGAAGCGGTGGCACCGTTGTCCTGTCCCTACCTACTTCTTTGCCCTTTTTGGCTCACAATGTTGCCCTAGCTCTTCATCCATCCACACTGGTTTTCTTCTGCCATCTTATTTTAAATCACTCGATTTCTGCACTCAAGAACTCATTCCAAAAACGTGTTTATTGCCCAGGAAGGAGATCTCAGGCCCTTTGATTTAGAATGTCTCTCTTGGGCGTTTTTGCTACGGCTCCCTTCCTTTTCCCCATGCAATTCTTGGCCTTGCAGAGAGGTGGCGCCAGAGCCCAGCTCTTGCTTTCGACCTCTGTATTTAATTTCATTCCTATGTTAAGTTGGAAGGCATGACTTGAAGCTCTATGCTCTCCTGGGGCATTGGGTCAAATTCAGATTGGGACCATGGTGCATGGAAACAGGAATTTAGACCCCTCCCACCATACCAGTCTCTCAAAGTGGCTATTGCCCTGGTATGTGGCAGTGAGTTCTGTTGGACCCAACAGCAGGTATGCAAGCTGGCCTCTTGAAAGAGCAGTTGGGGGGCAAGGAAGAGAAAGAGTGCGCAGCCATTTATGTCCCTGTGTAATGCACAAACTTACATGCATGGGAACAAAAGAGTGAAGATCCAGGTCTCAACTTACTTGGAACAGCCCTCCGGCTTCCTTTCTTAAAATCCGTCCCTGGTTTTCTGAGCCATTCAGAGCCCCTTTGGTTTTCAGGCCCCTTTCCAATTTTAGCCTTTATTGGATGTTGTAATTAAGATTAAATACTCATTTAACCTCTGGAGGATACATGCTGTACTTACAGTATATTACAGACAATTTTAATGAGTTCACATTTCTGCCTGAAATATAATTACGCTAAAACACTTAAAAATGGATTTATTAGCATGAAACCCTCATTCCCTCCACATCTTCCTTTTTCTTTGCACTTCATTTTATGGGGCACTTGGAGCCATTTGTCATACAGAATTTAGCAAAAAAAACCTCTCCACAAAGTCACCCTACTTCCAAGTTTCCAGAGTCCAGGTTGTTTGTTTCCTGCAAAGTTACGCGCAAAACATACCCTGGCTGTGGCAGGAGTGATTGGGCAGTGACTTTGCAAGCACTGACTGAACCTGGAGATCCCTGTATGGTTGGCCCTGGCTTCACCCAGCAACCAAAGGAACAGCATAATTCAGTGTTCACCTTTGCTGTTTATCCTCAGCACTGCCAGCACTTTCCGACCATTCTCTCCATTTTAAGGTCACAACTCTGCAGGAAGACTGAAAGAGCATCATATGCAAATATGGAGAGGGAGCTCAGTCCTTAACTCTCCCCCAGAGAGCTTTTCCCTAGTTAGGTCCTGGAGCCTCACTAGGTTAATAACAGCAGAAGAGATGTAGCTTTTTGTGGGGGGGGGTTCCAGTGGAAGGGCTCAACTTCCCTCCTGTAAGCACCCACCCTGCACTCCCCTCCCCCCTTCCCCTGATTCTGTGGCTGTCACATGCGGTTTGGGCCCAAGGGATCCCGCAAGGACACTGCCAGTTAGGTGAACAAGAAGGTTTCCACAAAACACAACAATCTGCAACAACAGTCCACACAGGAGACCAGAGAAGTCCATGGGACAGGAATCAAGGTCTGCAGTTTGGAGGTAAGAAGCTAATGACCAGACATGTAGTCAAGCATTCTGGGGGAGGCGGAGATGGAATGTCTGTGCCCACATGACTGGTTGCCCCAACAGCGGCAACCAAAATAATAAAGGGCCAAAGCCCAGGGAGGTACAGAAAAGGGTGGAACGGCCCCACTTCTAATGACAAATAATTCACCATTTAATATCAATTTTCAAAACAACTGAATCACATATGTAAAGGTCACAACACTGAATCAATAACCGTTGTGTATCAAAGTCCCGTTCATAAAGTTCAAACCCCGTTCAGGTAAATTTAGAACGTTGTCGTATATGACCAGGTTAATTTAGAACGTTGTCGTATATGACCAGTGTCCTTATCTTATATTCCAGGCGGCCCTCATCAGCACACCCAAAGCACAAGCGCCCAGGTCAGCGCAATCATGGGCAGGCGCACAGGCAGGCTACGAGCTTCGCCGGCCTCTTCTTTTTCGCTCGTTTCGAGGATAAATCTTCTTCCGGCCAATTAGTAATTTTCTCCAATAAAGTGATCTCCGAACTTCTGTCTCTCCCGTATTTTGTCAATATCAGTGGGGTCAACAGAGGACCAAGCCAGACGCCCCAGTGCCCCAACAGAGGACCAAGCCAGACGCAGCGGTTGTATAGGATGAGTTGGAATCCTATTGGCCTCATAGTGTCACCTGATTGCTGCAGAGTGGATCTCTGCAATATGACCCCGTCCACTTGTAGTGATGGTGCTGAAGTACAGCAAAGAGCAGCTCTGCAAGGCCCTCCTCTGCCTGCCACTTGTGATGGTAGTCTTTTTGTTCCATACCCACAGCATCTAGAAGCAAAGTAAAACAGATGGTTGCATTTACTTGAGGCCTCTCCATTTACCCACCAAGGGCAGGGAAATTACCAGCCTCAGGTTCCTACCCCCAAGAGATTGAGGAGCAGGAGAAAAAATAACCTCATGGTAACAATGTAGGATTTTCACTAGTCTCTATGGTAAAGACGATAGAGACGAGGGAAGGTTGCCAAGAGCATCACCTGGAAGTGAAATCACAGCCTTCACAGGCATCCCTCCTCCAAATATCTGCTGGCATTTGCCAAGGCAATATTGCGAACCCTAAGCTACGTAGTGTAAGTGATGACTTAGAACCTTTCGGTTGCTGCTTGATTGGATGCTTCAGCCATATATTTGTGCAGCTTTGAGCACCCCTACTTCAAGAAGATGGGAAAGTTAATGCCTGAAGCACCCTCTGGGTCCAGCCTATTCCCAGTGAGTTTGGGAGGGGCTGTGGCCAATGGGAGTGCCTCTGCTTGGCATCCAGAAGGTTCCAGGTTCAACCTTTGGCACCTCAGGCAGGAGCTAACTGAGAAAGGCCCTTCTCTGCCTGAGAGCCAAACTACAAGTGATGCCTGACACAGGTTGGACACTTGTCAGCTTCCCTCAAGTTTTGATGGGAAATGTAGGCATCCTAGTCTTGCAGCTTGGCTCTCTGACTGCTGTCCAACGGACTTTTCAACTGTCACTTGTCCAACATTCCGCCAAGCTGCCTACATTTCCCATCAAAACTTGAGGGAAGCTGACAAGTGCCCAACTAGTGTCAGGCGTCACTTGTAGTTTGGCCCTGAGACACTGGAGAGTCACCTGCCAGTCAGAAGAAGTGACACTGAATGTGATGGACCAATGGTCTGTCTGGATGTAAGACGACCTCCTATGTCCCTGCTGTTTTGGGGGAGGCAGAGGGGATGTCACTTCCTGGCTGCCTTGGGCATCCATTCTGTCCAAGAATGTTAACTGCCGACGCACAATCGTTTCTTTCCAGTAGAGGGCAGAATGTAGCAATGTGTTTTTGAAGCCACATTTGATGGGTTTCTTAGGAAGCTGAGTTCTTTGGAAGTGGCGGGGTGGGTGGGGTGGGTGGTGGTGTTGGTGGCCTATATTAGGAACTTTGCAAGCCATTACAGATAGCAACAGCACTTCCTCCAAAGAAGAGCAACTTAAAATAAACAAATCAATTTGAATGGGCCCATTCTCTATGTTCTCATCTCTTCAGATATGCCTTATCACCGACTGATAACACACACACACACACACACACACACACACACACACACACACACACAGTTTTATGGGGGGGATTTCTGTTCTATCCCATAATGCTTGCTTTGCATAAGTCCAACTGACTACGCAGGTTGCAATAGACTGGAACAAAAATCTCTGCAGTGAAGGTCATTTGTAATTGGGAGAGCCGGAGTGTTTAATCAGATTGTGCATCTAAAAATACCACGGCAAATTTGCATGGGTGCCGCTGTCGCACCAGTATGCGTACATGTATGCGCAATGTCTAGCCTCTTTTGTTGTTAATTTTTACATTTAAAAAACCTTCTCTTTGAGCCATCCTTCCATTGCAAATGTTGTCTGTGCAAATGTGTGTCTCCCTGTCATCAGGGCCGGCACCTTGACAAGTGGTGCAAAGGACTGCTAGAAGGGGTAAGGCCGTCCTTTTGACCATCTCTCCCCTTCAGTCAAGCACAGACCTTTTGTCCTCCATCATTAATGTGGCCTTGTTGAGACAAGATGGGGCAGTACCCAATTTACTCATAGAATCATAGATTGGAAGGTACCTCTAGGGTCATCTAGTCCAACCCTCTGCACAATGCAGGAAATTCACAACTACCCCCCATGTGGGCCCCGGTGACCCATTAATGTGACCCTTAATGTGCCAAGGGAGAATCAGTCTTTCTGAGACCACTCCATGCTTACCTTTTTCGCATCAGGCTCCAGAACAGCTATGCTATATTATTCTTAGCTTTGTACGTAAGTGCTAAAATTAAAGAGACACATAATGTGCACACCCACAGAGGCAGTGCACCCCTGAATCCCAGGGGTCAGCATCAGGGGACGGACACAGGCTTCATCCCCACTTTGGAGCATCCAACTGGCCATGGCTGGATTGGATGACTCCACTAACCAGCTTCTGTTGTTTTGAAGTATTGTGGAGGAGGGGGGTATGGGGCTTTATTTATTTTGACTGCACGTGTTAATCGAGGTACCCCACAAAAGGGAGGCGGGCTTCTCAAAATCAAGTGCTCTTTAGACGGTCGTCATCCGGTGTTTTCTGTTATTTGGACTGTATCAACTTAAAGCTTAAAAAATGGTATTGAACACACACACGCCTACTCCCTCGTATCATGTCTCTGTCCCTTTAAAAAGCATCGCACATGCCAGAAACAGCCATGGATGGCTCTGACAAGAGGGGCGGCTCACAGCTGCCGTACAAGCCACAAGATTCCAGCAAAGTCTCTCCTTATGGTGGCTACTTAGAAACGGGGGAGTTCTGTAGAATTTGAGGACCAAAGAGTATCTCGGCAAGCCGAGTTAATGACAGTTTCGTGCATGTGGTTGAGTTTCCCTGAAATCACCCTTTACAGAAAAAAGACGAAGCCACAATTTCTATGTTTCAATCTTTCTGGGGATCAGAAACTAGCTTCAGGAAACAAAACCAGCTTTGATGGTAACAAGAGCCACTAAAAGCTGTGATATTTCTGAAGTGCATATTTCTACCAAAGGAGGCGTTGACTTTTCAAAAAGAAACATCTCCCTGACCTAGCAAGTCCCTCCCAAAAATTCATTTCTCATTGCTGGTGGGCAAAAATTCTGCCCCTCAGTGGGTAAGCTAAAACTCAGCAGGGGCTAATTTTCCCCGGAGGAGGCAATGATGGGGAGACCAGTTGAGCTTCTGCCTGTTGTACAGCTTCTAGCCCTGGAGGTGGGTGAGAGGCAAGGTGGCCATTTTGGAAAGGTGGGTTAGATAAAAGTCACTCTCATTTGGGACTCCAGATGCCCAATCCTAGTTAGAAGAAGGCTGGTTTCAGTGGGGTTTACTTCCAAGTTAAGTGTGTTTCGCTGTGAAGCCACAACCTTTTTTTCCAGGAAGGAACAGAAAGAAGTCACCCTCCATTCATGCTTTTTTTAATCACGTGGCTTTTTTTAAAGAAAAAAATTATAGAAGTGAACTCACAAGCTTTCTTTAGAATCCAGGTTGATATAACAATTAGCAGGAACCAGCCACAGACAGATGATAAAGGGCTTTCTCATTCCTGTAGCGGCTGATGCAGGGGAACTGCAGAGCTCAGAGGGAAAGCAACCATTTTTTGGTGCTGTAGAATTCTCCAGAAATGGCATTTGCATTTGAACAATGTGCTCGATGCTTTCTCCTAGGGAGAAGTCATTTCCATGTACCAGCAACGAAAATAACGCAGGGAGCAGGCTCTTCGGAATTTCGCAGGCATTTCAAACTGACTTCTTCCACACACCCCAACCTCACACTATCCACAAGTCTCCTGGGTGAGTGTGTGAAGTTCCCATTGCTTGGCTGAACATACTGTTATGCACAGAAAAGCCACGGATCAGGGAAAACGGTGTTGAAGGGGAAGAACCTGGTCCCAGCTGCTGGCCAGCAAATGCAGCTAGCTTCCCTTCCCTACACACACTTGCCAGAGTCAACTCTGTGTCACTGAGGCTGCAGTGGCAAGTCCTAGCTTCTGCCTGTGGCCAGGTATGAAGTGGCTCTTCTCCTGCTCCCAGGAAGGCCACTGTAGTGAAGGATTGGCCCAGCTCAAACTGGATCTCAGTGCCCCCCCTTGATTCTGTGCTCATCAGACTGGTTCCCCCTCCTCATCTCCCTTCCCTTTGTGACCCTGGAGTGATGTGAACTGCTTTGGGAGACGACTGTGCAAAGCAGGGTATAAACATAATAAAGGTTACATGCATGGGAATGTTCCCCCTTTCCCATGAGCCTGTAACACCCTTCCACATACTTCCACATACTGTAACACCCTTCCACATACTTTCATGCCCAGCTCCACTTCTGGGTTCGCTTGCCAACAGAACCAGCATCATACTGCAAAGGGAGTTGAAAACCCCATCTGTTTTGGGCTTAGGGGCCTGCCATGTTGCTGGGGGCATTGTCCCTAATTATCAGTTGCTCCTTCCCCCATCTGTGGCTTGAGAATTCTTTCTCTGGGGATCCAAGTAGAAGCCCACTTCTAGGAGTGAAGGAATGATGCCCAGCCCAGCCCATCTTCTGGGAGCAGTAGATCACTCCAAGAATCCCAGCACAGCATCCAGACCAGAGCTGCAAGTTCTTTGTTAGACAGTAATGCCTGGGACCTGAGAACGTGTGTAGGATGCTGCCTCCTCAAAGCTTGGGAAAAGCAGTTCCCATGTGAGGGAAGAACGTTTTGAACTAAGATCGCTGATTTCCTTAGAACATCTCATTAAACTAAGCATTTGTTTTCTGTGTAAACAGAATGTGTTATCTGGAAATGCCATTCAAGAGCCTCTCAAAGAGGTCAACCCTGTCCCCGTTGAAGAACAGTACGTGCTCCTGCATTTCTGTTTCACAACAGCATACGGAGACCCCAACATGAAGGTCATGTATAAATTAATGAATCTGCTGCAGGATGTGGAGGAGCCAGTGTGGTTAGCATTGGGCTAGGTTCTGGGTTTGAATCCCAGTGCTGCCATGGAAGCTTGCTAGATGATCTTGAGCAAGTCACATGCTCTCAGCCTAACCTATCCCGCAGGGTTGTTGTGAGAATCAAATGGGGAGAATGATGTAAGCCACTTTGGGTCCCCCACTGGGGAGAACACTGGGGCATAAACAAAATAATGCAAAAGATGTGGTGATGGGAGAACTGATCCGTTGACTTTTGGAAAAACGGTTCAATAAATCCATGGAACAGGGTAGGATTTTCATCCACTTGGAGCCTGGTTACCTAAATGGAACTTCCATGGATAGGCATTCTTGCTCTGAATATCTCTGGTTTATAAAAAGTGAGGGGAGGAGGTTTCCTTCACAGCCTGAATGGAAGTTTCTCCGTGGAGAATGCACGTGGTCTTTCTGCAGAACCAGACAGCTGCAGGGCCAGCAGTTTCTAGTGCTTCTCTCTCCCAATTAAAGACGCATTGGCCCCACCCTTCTGCCTGCCAGGCCAACTGTTGTCCTTGAAGTGCTCAAATAGAAAGTAAAAGCAAAAACACTGGGCCACCGTGTGCTTTCTGAGAATTGTAAAAGATCCAGTTGACAAAAACAGACCGCTTGCTTCCACTAAATGGTGTGCCTATCTGGAAAAGGGACCTTTTGTCTAAAGTAAACCTGCAAGTTGCTTTCTCCTGGATTGCTCCAATATCAGCAGCTTTCCCAGCTCTGCAAACAGAGATCCTTTTTTGCTGGAGGTCAGTCAGTCAGATTTATTTACAGTTAAAAACCAGTACAGACTTGTAAAAAACATAAGCGAGTATCATATTCAAAATACACCACTTTATAAAAATAATTATAAATATATAATTATATAAAAACTTGGCAATATATGTACAAAAGTGTGGGCTTTCAGGGTTAGAAATAAAAGCAGATGTTACTTTGCACATTCCCTGCAGATTCTACAAGCCGCGGCTAAAAATCTGGCACTAGTCAACGTGATCTGGGGGTTTTGCTGGAGGTGCATGGGGCTGGATCGAGCCTTTTCTCCACGCGAAGCTCTGTGCTGTTCCACTGGGCCTTTTGCCAGGTTCTTCAGATTTATTTCTTTAGACAATGACACCACTTTTCTCATCAGAGGCCCCAAGTGGCTTGCTCCCCGTCTCCATTTTTATCCTCACAACAACCATCCTATGAAGTAGGTTAGGCTGTCCAAGGGCACCCAGCAAACTTCTTGGACAGAGTGGGGATTTGAACCGGAGTCGTTCTAGTCCTCGGCTGATTCCAGACGGCCCTCTGCAATCCAAAACGTTGCGCGTTGTCGCGCGTCATCGCGCGGAAAACGCGAAATATCGCGTTTTCTCGCGTGAGTTTTGCGCAAGGTTGTGCAAAACTCGCGCAAGAAAATGCGATATTTCGCGTTTTCCGCGCGATGACGCGCGACAACGCGCAACGTTTCGGATTGCAGAGGGCCGTCTGGAATCGGCCCTAGTCTGACCCTGTACCATAGCAACCACAATCAGATCATCAGGTGGTTGTTCGACATTCTTACTCAGCTATGATCACTGGTGTGGTGTTACCAAAGTCTCTAAAGGGGAGTTTCTTGAGGGGCACTGATCCAGTGTCAGTTGTGGGGAATTGCTCGTTTTATCTGAGTTTTTCCTTGAGGCTTGTTTGTTATAGCAACTAGAACATTGCGCTTGGCCTATGTTGCCCTCCACTTCAGTGCTACATATGGCTATACATCCCCCCGCCGCACTTCAGCATCAGACATGGCTACGCAATGTCCCACACTTGAATATTGCACATAGGTGTACATTGCCCTCCCCTCGACCATTCTAAAACATCTGTTTTCTAGAAAACCTACCGCCTTCTCTTCTTCCACAGTCCATTAATTCTACCATCCAAATGAGATCCAATCATTCTCAATTGCTTGCAGGTAAAGGCGTCACATGATACAATCTCTACTGGTTTTTCCTCCCATTTTCCGACCCGGCCCAACCACTGCGTTCACTGGAAAAGAAAGCTCGTTTCTGATTAAATGCATCAAGAGCCTTGGAATAGAATGTTGTAATTTCTTTCAGATCTCATTGTCTGCCCTTTGGGCATTCTCTGCATTCGCAATGAGTCACCCGGTTTCCAACCACCAATGTTTAGTGAGAATCTGCTTTACTTTTGAGCATTTTTCACAAAATAGTTGGGGGCTGTTGCTAACAGAGACTTTGAGGCACTGTAGCCATCTATTTCGTTGCTCCTTAATGAACAAGTGGTTATTAAGGACTGCACTTCAGATCTTCCATTTTGCTTGGTAGCGGTTCTGGGGCTGCCAGAAACCAAAAGTGCCTTTCAGTACATTGAGGGGCTGTGTTGCTGGTGGCATCTATGGCTGCTGCACCAAGGGGCGCTTTATTATTTGACTGGCACAACTCCTCTTATGGCAAGTCCAGAGTACTTGCTGCCTTGCATTAGAAAAGTCAAACTCTGCAACTTGTACACAATAGATTTGAACTCATGTGGTGATCCAGCAGAGCATCAGCAGCCGGCGCACAGCCCCGAGGCTCTGACCCCTGGCAAACGGTGGTCCCTGGGCTTCCTTCTTTCAAACCTGTCTAAACTATAAACTAGCTTTCTCTTAAACATTTAATTTTATCTTTATCTTTTTTTAAAAAAATGATGTTGATATTATTAAGGTATTTAATTCTGAGTGCATTAATTTTCTGGGGGTAATTTTTCTGCAGATATCTCACTGGCTGTTGGTTTACCAAACTCAGCATTTATAATCCCACCAAAGGATGGGTCACAGCCTCACACTTTCCTTTCTCTTTTTCCTCCACTCTGGCCTCTTTCTTCTCTCCTTCTTTCTCCCCACCTTCCTGAGAGGCCCTTTATGTCCCTGCTTCTACAGAATGGAAAGTGATGCCTAAGTCCCTTATTGCTGCGGCCCGGATCCACTGAGCCAAGAGAGGCAGCTCCTTTGCAATTTGGGGAACAGAAGGCCAGTTCTTATAAATAAGGTCGAGGAGGTGTGCCCGTTGCAGCCAGCAGAATTCTCCTTCCACCAGCAACCAGCCAGGAACTTCTGGCAACCGCACACTGGGGTGGAACTCTCCCTCTGTTTGCCCAAACACATGATGATGTTCACAGGGGCACTGCTTCTCAACATGGAGGTTCCATTCCGAACTTACTAACAGCCCATCCCGCTCTTGTTCCTCAAGTGTCTGGCATTGAGAGCCCCACTGTCTCCGAACACAAAAGGGATGAAAGCACTCTTGAGCAGCTGCAGAGTACAACCCCACCCACTCTTATAAAATTTGTATGGGTCGGGGGAGTCTGGATCCAAGGGGGGTGTTTGCACATAGACCTGAACCCCTAATAATGATGACGGTGATGATAAATATCAAAAACTAGGAGCCAGTGTGGTGTAGTGTCTGGGAGACCCAGATTCAATTCCCCACTCTCCCATGGAAGCTCAGTGGGTGACTTTGTGCCAGCCGCACACTCAGCCTAGTCTACCTAACAGGGTTGTTGTGAGGATAAACAGGCGAGAATGATGTAACCCTCTTTAGGTCCCCATTGGGGAGAAACGTGGGGCATAAATGAAGTACCATAAATAAAAATTAATACATTTAATAACAACGCTAAAATAAGAACGCATTTTAAGGGCTAGAGTTGTAATGCTAATACTACTTCATCACAACGACTGGGATTTAATTAACGAAAGGTAAACCTTGCTCGGGGCAATTCAGACCTGGGCGCTCTGCACCCGCTCAGGAGCCCCGCCGTCCCGCGGCGCGGGCTGGGGTCTTTGATGTGGCTCGGCAGCAGGCGCTGGCGCGGGAAGGAAAGCGAAAGTCTGGCCGGGCAGGCGGCAGGAGGCCACGTGTTTTCCAAGAAGGCTGGGCGGAGCCGCCGAGCAGGAAAAAGCCCAGCTCGGTCTCATTATAAGCCTCAGAGGCTGCGATGAGCGGCGACGCGGCAGGCTGGACGGAGCCCCCGCAGCAGCAGCAGCGCCGCCACCACCGCTGTCGCGCAGCCCCCCGGGCCGAGCGGAGCATGCCGGTGCGGCAGAGGCAAAGGACGAGGCGCGGGGGCTGGACGGGCCGCTTGGGCGAGCAGCAGCGGAGGCGGGCAGACGGTACGGCGGGCGCCTTCTCCGCGGGCTCTCTCGGGCGGCCGGGCGGCCGGCTGGCACGCAACGGCGGGGCGGGCGCGGGTCTCTCCGTTGCGCCTCAAGCATGTGCAGGGTTGGGGGGGCGCAGTGTGCCTCTGTGCAGCCACATGCATTGCTGAGCTGCAGGGATTAAGAGACTGCGATATATTTTTTATTTTGCTCCATATGTTTCGGAGGCCCCAAATCGTTGATGATTGGCGCGCCAAGCCGCTGTCCTCGAGTAGAAAAAAGGGGGCAGCGGTGCACCTCTCTACCCTCAGCATCCCCCCTCCCCCCAAGCAGTTTTGGAGGGGCACATCGTAAGCCTCCCACATCAGGACCAAGTTTCGTCTTCTTACCTCGCCTCTAGTGTCACAGCCTGTCTTGCTGTGAGTCAGAGGGAGGCAGGCAGCGGTTCAGTGGGGCGCGTCTTGCCCCTTTTCAGAGCAGAGGCGGATGATTGATCTGCCCCGAGGGTGGTTGTGATTGCAAGCTTCTGAGTTACGCAGAGCTCTTCAGGATGAGTGTGTACGGAAGACCTCCCTTCCGGATTGCCCTATGGCGGGTGTGCCCACCTTAACAGTGCTTCCAGCCAACCCTTCGTCCAGAGACACAGCTTGTGTGTGGCTGGAGGGTGGCAGCAGCTCTGGGCTCTGAGAAATCCACTTGTAAAGGTCTGGCGGTGCGACTTTGGGAGAAGGAGATCCATTTTCTTGGCAGGCTTTTCTGCCCAGGCATTCTGCCAATCTTGCTGCCAGCTGTTGGGTGTTCTTAAGAATTTTGTCAGTGTGCCTCGTCATTCATGTGGTTATGCAAAATTTCTCTCTCCTAATATTTTCTGTTTCTCAGTAGTGAGACTTGCTGACATAGATTTCATTTTTGCTTATGGCGTGAATGGATCCCAGATCTTTAGCTTTCGGCTTCCACTGTTGCTCTCCCCACCCAATTCCATAGAAGTCTCCATGCCCTGCCAATACAAATTCGGAATGTGGCAACACAGCTGGCTGGAAATTTAGGTCAGCAGGCCTCTGGATTCCCCGGGAGGGTTGGTTTCTGAGAATGTATGGAGGATTATCTACTATCTTCCAGCCTCGATCTATAAACAGACTACAGGGGATAAATCCTGAAATCTATGCTGCCAGTAAGGTCAAGGCAAGTAAGGGAAATATATTGAACTGGGCTGTCAGAGGAGATGCTGGGCTAAGCGTTCGTCCCTGGCTCAGCACCGCCCAGTTTCAAGCAACTGCACTGTGGGGAAAGGATTTGGCCCCAGTGTTGAAAGATATATCAATAATAGGAAGCCATTTCAACTGGACCACTTAAAGTGCAAGTGATTTAGAGAGAGAACCCCGGAGCAGTGGAGTAATGCTTTGAGGTTGGCTGGTGTGCATTGGGTGAGATTATGGGATGGGGGCTAGAGAGGAGGAGACTCCTCTGGTTGATTTCTGCTTCTGGGAGGAGATCTAGGATTACTCAGGAAGTTGGCAGGCACAAAAGCCTCACATTTTATCTTACACAAGGGAACCTATTCATTCTGGCTAGCTGCGTCCACTTTGAAGGAGTTGATCTCCAGCGGCAGAAATCTCCTTCTCCCCATTATGTTTCTCACATTCTGAAACCATGTAAGCAGCAGCTGGACTTGGGGTGCAAAGCAGTGCCTGGGTTGGTTGTGCCCGCAAGGTAGATTTTTCTGTTAGTTCGTTGATAGGAAAGTTCTGCTCTTCTGACTGTGTCTTGAATATTCAGGCTGAACTGGGGAAGGCATGAGGAATGTGGAACACAATCTTTTCTTTCT
Source organism: Eublepharis macularius (assembly GCF_028583425.1). Lineage (NCBI taxonomy): Eukaryota > Metazoa > Chordata > Lepidosauria > Squamata > Eublepharidae > Eublepharis > Eublepharis macularius. The sequence goes on along the minus strand of NC_072801.1, from coordinate 28,982,169 downwards.
TTTATTTTTGCATGGGAGTGGGGAGACAGAACTTTCTTGTTGAGGTGCCATTTCTCACCTTTTGGGAAACAGTTCTGGACAGCAAAGTTTCAGATTGGTGCTAGAAGGAAGAGCGCTATCGGGTTTAATCAACTGATGGGAAAGGATGGCTTCCGAATAAGCACTTCCCATCAATGGCCCTGTGATGTGCTTTGTGGCTACGGGGAGGAAAACCACTTGCAAGCATGTGTTGTTCACCCTTAGCTAGCAGTTTCCAGGACCACTTGTCTTCTTTCTCTTTTTTAATTTTTTTAACATACAAAGGAGCTTGGCAAATTTGGCCTCCAAATCCCAAAGCGTTTGTTAGAGTCTTGGTACTAGAGCATCGTTGTTTATTCAGTGATGGGTGCTATTGGCTTGCTTCTGGTGGATCTAATTGCCTTCTCTGTCTTGGATTACAGGAGAGCTCCAGGCTAGCTGCCCTTCCTTGGCCTCTGACATGATGGAAGACCGCCTGGGCTGGTCTACGATATAGAATGGTAGCGCATAGCACTGTGACACCTGAGAATACCAGAGTAACGGAGCTGCGGCATCGGCTGGAGCCCCCTGCACGGGACCCTTCTCAACCCCGAATTCCCCATGGCCCGGCCAGCACCAACACCCACTTCCATACCTTCCGCTCCCAGGCAGATTTCAGCAGCATCATCCATACTAGCGCATTGCTGGAGGCGTGTGGTTTTTATTGGGGACCATTGTCCGTCAGCGCTGCCCATGAGAAGCTCAGAGGAGAGCCAGTGGGCACCTTCCTCATCCGGGACAGCAGGCAGAAGAACTGTTTCTTCACGATTAGTGTTAAGACTGCCTCCGGACCCACCAGCATCCGGGTTGTCTTCCAGGCCGGCCGCTTCAGTTTGGATGGCAGCAAGGAGGATTTTGACTGTCTCTTCAAGTTGCTGGAACATTACGTTAGCTCTTCGCGAAAAGTCCTGGTCGTCCCATTGCGCAAAGTGCGCATGCGCTCCTTGCAGGAACTCTGTCGCAAAAGCATCGTGACAGCGCTTGGGGCAGAGAATCTCAGCCGCATCCCCCTCAATCCAGTCTTAAAGGATTACTTGGCCTCTTTCCCATTTAAGTTATAGAGACTCTGCATTAAATCTTGTTGAATGAGGGAGGGGGGCCAACAGAACGTCCAACCACTGGACCTTTTTTTTTTTTTTTTTTTTTTAGTGTGGCCACAGTCACAAGGGCCACATTGGGAGAGATCCACTCGTGCACTAGGGAATGTGGTCTGAGGGGCTGTGGAAAACATTGGGTGCTTGGAGGGGTCTTCCATGTAACCCTTGCTTTGTGCAAGTGAGAGATTGACAAATGCGTGAAGAAATCCAGTGTCTGGATTTTCATAAACTTATCAGAAATGAACACGCTTATTTTTGTAGCAGTTCCACTGTATTGGGTGATGGATTTTGAGAACACTTGACTTTCCATGTTTACACAAATGGACAATCTGTTTGCACAATCTGAGGTTCTCAGGAGCCTTGGGGATAATTTTCTGCTGGGCAGAATATTTTGCTATTTTTTTACCTATATATATATATTTTAAAAGGTGATAATAAACCTTATTGTGATTTTTTTTAAAAAAAAAATATAGTTTTCTCTGGTCTTTATCTGAACGGGATTCAGACTGGGCAACTCTGTGTGGTATTTGTTAGTGTAAGGGTTGGGGCAGTGTGGGTGGTATGGGTTGGAACCCCCACCCCCTGCTATAACCTAATCTCAATTATCCAGTTTTTAGTTCTGTCATTTATAACTAGCCCTTGGTCTCAAAGATCCAAAAGTAAAACCACTTAAAAAAATACTCTGATTGTAATTCCCATCAAATTCTACAAATGGCACGTGTAGCGTGTGAATTCCTTAATACAGCCACCACAGAAAAGTCTCTGCTCCTGGTAGAACTTGATGGGGGCCTGAGCGAGGGCTTCATTAGGTGATTTATGGTGGGGGGATAGGTGTGCTTTAAGATGCACTCTATAGCTATGAGGTTAAACATGGACACGTTGAACTGTGTCCTTTAAATATATCGTCTGCCTTTCTGTGGTGTAGTGTGTTGTGTAATTCTGTACTGGGACTTAGAGAGTCTTGAAAGGTTATCCAGTCTGGCTCCTGCCCTCCACCTACCATCTTGACCAAAATGGAGATGTTCTTATTCCAAAGATGGCTGCCTGAACGCCACCCCTCCAAACTATTGCACACATTGTAGAGCAGCTTATTCCTCCTACAGTTTATGCTTCAAGAATGGTGTTTCTCCCCCTCCCCCCTTCAATAACAATACACTGGAATAGCATAACATAACCTGAGGTGGTTTTAGGACAAACCGTAACTGTCTTGCACATGCATTCCCTTTGCCAAAGGCCATTTGTTGTTGTTTTCTTTCCCAGGCCCCATGCCTGGCCCACTGGAGGCATAGATGGCAGCTGAGCTGACATTCGACATGCTTTGCTGGGCATGTCCCAGGAGCACACCCTCTGGGGCTTCACACACGTGTGTTTAATTTGAGCAACAAGCACATGGCTAATTAATCACTGCGGGTGGAGTATGCATGTTGCTCAGGGTCTGTTCTGGAAAAGGTCTGTCCTGGCGTTGCCACCTGGGTGGTGAGCATTCAATTGAACTCCAGCTGCTGTACTGCCTGGGGGGGAAGTTGGTGGGGCTCAGCACTTCTAGGCATCATTCTGAGCAGGGAGAAAAAAGTACCAGAAAATGTTGCGCTGCCTCTGAACGTGAAGGTTCCACCTAGTCATCGCAGCTAGTAGCCACTGATGGCCCTCTCCGCCATGAATCTGTCCAACCTCGTTTTAAAGCCATCTATACTCATGACCATCACTATGTCCACAGGTAGAGGAATTCACAATTTAATTGGGTAAAGGAGTACTTCCTATTGTCTCTCCTGAATCTATTACCTGCTAACGTCTTTCATTTCCCCCAAGTTCTAATACTATGAGGAAAGGAGAAAATGGTCCATCTATCCACTTTCTCCACCGCGTGCATAATTTTATAAACCTGTATCATATCCCTCCTTAGTTGCCTCTTCTGAAAAAGTCCCAGACTCTCCATACTCATTGGAAAGATGCACCAACCCTTTAATTATCTTGGTTGCTCTCTCCTGCATATTTTCCTAGCGCTGCAATATCCTTTGTGAGATAACCGTGATCAGGACTGCACACAAATGAGGCTGCACCACAGCTCTGTTACAGTGCCGGCTGCTTTATTTTCAGCCCCTTCTTAGTTATTCCAGGCATGGAGTTTGCTTTTTTCACCTCTGGGCTCAACATTTTCATCAAGGTGTCCATGACAACTCCAAGATCAGGCTCCCTAGGTCTCTGCTAGTTCAGATCACTTGACTGCGGGCAATCTCTCTCTCTCTCTCTCTCTCTCTCTCTCTCTCTCTCTCTCTCTGACACACACACACACACACACACACACACCTCCCCCCCCCTTAAGTTGTTCCATTTGCTTTGGTATACCCAGTGGTCAGTTCTGATAAGTGACATCCAGTTGGTAAGGAATGCAGTTTGTGTCATGCAGGATTCATTCATTTGAAGGTATGTGCCTCTTGAAGGTGCCTCGCTTGGCCGGTTGCCACACCTGTTCTTGCAAAACAAGCATGGAGAAACCTGCAAAACCCCACAGCCCATCTGGTTACTGGCTTCCCTTCGTGAAGGGTTTCATAGGGCATCACAGGCCATGGCGGGAGAGCAGAGCTGGCCCATCCATAAGATGCATCTAGGCAGTTGCCTAGGGTGCCAGACCTGGCGGGCTGCCCAAACCAGTCCATCACTGCCCTACCGCCTACCCTGCCCTACCACCCTACTGCCTACCCACTGTAAGCCTGTCCTCTCTTTCGGGGGTGAGTCACGTGCTCTTCCTCCTTTCCCCCCACTCCATCAGGGGCAAGAGCACGAGTGAACCAGGAAGCAGGGCCCCTTTCAGGCCCATTTCTGCTTCTTAACGTGCCCCAGCTGAGCGGTGTAGTTCTGCAGCCACAGCCTCAACCCCACTGAAGGCGGCATTAGCAGGGGCAGCTTGATGCATGTGTGTGGGGCAGCTCTCCCACACCACAAAGGTGTGTATGAAGTCATTTGCCTCAGATGCCACAAATCCTTGACGGGGGGGGGGGTTAAGGGTTGTCCCTCCCCAGGCAGCAGAATGCCAGGGACACCAGGTGGCTTGGCTGAGCACCCTGCCCCATGCAGTCCCTTGCCCCAGGCAACTGAGTGGAAAGTGCTCTGTGAAGCTGCAGAAAGGGGCAAAAGTGGGAAAATACACGGGTGGGGAATCTATTCTCCCCTCCATGTTTAGGAGCAGATTGATTTTTGCCCAGGGCCGTGAACTAGCAGATTTCTCCTCCCTTAAGAGTAAGAAGACAGGGAAAGTTAACGGATCAGGATCAACAGGGAACAGGTCCTTCAAGGTTTTGGTACTGACCTATAAAGCCCTAAGCGGACTGGGACCAGCATATCTGCAGGACCACCTCTCCCCATATGAGCCCCAGAGGACACTTCGATCATCAGATAAACAACTATTGGTAGTCTCTCGCCCCAGGGAGGCCCACCTGGCCACAACCAGAGCCAGGGCCTTTTCAGTCCTGGCCCCAGCCAGGTGGAATTCTCTCTCTTGAAACCAGAGCCCGGCAGGATTTGTCCTTTTGCCGGGCCTGTAAGACAGAGATGTTCCGCCTGGCATATGGTTGAGGTTGGGCCAGGCCTCTGCCGGCCATGTAGGAGGAGGGAGTGGATGAATGCTTAAATCCCTCCCCCACCAGACGTTTTTACCACCCTTCTATTTTAACAGCTTAATAGATAATCACACCCGGAAATTACATCAATATAGCCTGTGGGGTTTTTATCCAAGTGAAGATAAGTAAGAGCTATACTGTGGTTGCCGCCTCTTGATATTTGCTTATTTATTATGTAAATTGAGATTTTAAAATGTTTTATGGTTTTTATGAATTTTAGACTGTTGCTGTTATTGTTGGGACTGTGTTTTTAACTGATGTAATCTGCCCTGAGCCCGTTCGCAGGGAGGGCGGAATAGAAATTTAATGAAATAAATAAACAGATAAAAATTAATGACACAGCTGTGCACAGAAGACGACAGCAGTTCTCCGCTGAGGAACTCCTGGAGGGGTTTTACATGCATGCTCAGGTCAAGTTTTTCTGTTCATGCATCTGACCACCGTTTTTTGTCTCATCTAGCAGCTTGTATTCTGTCAAAAGGCACCCTCCAAAGTTTCCATTAGCTTTGGGAGCAAGGTCTAGGGAAGGCCCCAGCAGGGCCAGCGTCAAGCTATGCGAATGCAAAGACATACCCCATCACCGTTGGACACAGGACAACCCACCCCACTCGTGCATTTCTTCTCTGCAAGCCCCACTGAACGGAACAACCTGAAAACATCCCCCCCTCCCTCCTGCACGTGAAACAGTTCTCCTAGCAAGCCCAGCAGATGTCCTTTGACATCCCTGTTGCGAAACTTCTTCCTAGGAACTGAGCTCTGTGTGAGTGCCGGAAGCAGCAGGACTGAGAGCTGGCCGAGAAGGCTGCCAGAGTGCTTGGTGGCATACTGTTTCCAAGGCTTGTCTTGCAAACATTCTCCAGTCCAGCATGTTCCTTCTTCCTAGCACTGGAACAGGGGTGAGGCTGGAGGCACAATGTCTGGGACTGATCAGCAGGTCAGGGCAAACCAGAAGGCCAGGACTGGCAAAACCAGAGGCAGACCAAAACGGGCTGATGTGGCACCCTCCCCCCATCTACCTCTGAGCCTGCAGTGCCAGGAAGCCCAGTTCAACACCCCCCCCCAAAAAAGAATGGGTTAAGAAAATCAAGGCATTCCTTCTTTCTTAAAGGAGTTTTGACTATCTGGGTGGGCAAGGATGAGTGAGAGTCTTATTTATTTAGTAACTTCATGTATACCCTGCCTTTCTCAATAACGATAGCCCAAAGCAGCTTCCATTGTTCTCCTTTTCTCCATTTTATCCTTACAACAACCCTGCGAGGCAGGTTAGGCTGAAAGTATATGATTGCCCTCAAAGTCACCCAGTGAACTTCCACAGCTGAGTGGATATTCCAACCTGAGTCTCCCAAATTCTAGTCCTGCATTCTATCCACTACAAAGGGTTGCCAGATCTCCCAGAGGCCAAAGCTGGGGTGCAGGTGGCTGGGGGGTGGGAGTCAGCACAGTGCTCACCTCCCGTGCTCCCGTCAGGCTGGAAAATGGGAGTTCAGGAGCACACCTACTTTTCTTCCCCTGGGTGCCCCCCCCCTGCTGGCCAGGTGAGCGAGGCCAGGGGTTGGCAGGTGGGGGCTGGCAAGCCTACCACTACCCCACGACAGCTGGCACATGGATTAAACAGATTTTATTTGATAAGACCCCCATGAACCTTTTTGAGCTTGTCTGCAAGGCGTACTTGGGGGGGGGTCAGTCTGCACTGGAAGTTGAGGGGTGCATCAGCGGATCCTCCAAAGTGCCACTTCACAGCCAAGCAAGCACGGAAGCAAGCAAGCAAAGAGCTTTGTTGACTTGGCCTATGGGACTGAGTAAGTCCGTCCCCATTTGAAAGGTCCTCTTCCTGGGATTCTTTGTTCTTTTAATGTCTCTGTTTCCCCTTCAAGGGGCTTTGCTGCATGTGTGAGGGAAGAGTCCATTTCCCCCTTCCCCAGATCCACATGCCTCTTCCATGGCTGTTTTTCAGGATAGAAGACATTTTGGAAACCAGCCTTGGAATTTGGAAATCTTGTGGGAGGTATAATTTTCCCCTTAGTAACCTGTTGCAGAAGCCAGGACTGACTTCTCAGGGTGTGCCTGAGGCTTGCTTCACAACTATGGACATTATTTCTTCTGCAGATTTGCAAATGAAAATTGGATTGCGGAGGGGAGCAGTCTCCCAGCTGTGGGCTTTATGTTCCAGCAAGGATTAGGATCACCATGTACAGTCCTGCCCCTCCCAGCTAAGCTGTCCAGAAGGAAACCACATCTGAGGATATCGAAAGATGCCGAGATGTCCAGAGGATCTCTATAGGGCTAGGTGCTGAAACCTCTGTTGTCCGGCCCACAGAAACGTTTTGCATTTCATGGAGCAGGAGGCTTAGCATTAATTTCCACAGTCGCCATGGAGAACCACAGAAACGCAACCCCTACAATCAAATCCTGGCGTCTAGGATAACTCCAGGATAAATTATACATATCCTTAGAGTTCAACCATTGGCTCCAAACATATCTTTTGAGCCTAAGCAATGCAAAACTTTTTTCTGCTTCATCTATTTAAACAAGGCAGTTAGTATGATTAAAAAAATTAATTAATTAAAATTAATTAAGTTAAATTTTTAATTTAACTTTTTTTCGGCTGCTGCTTTTCATGGCATCAGTGGCTTCAGTGATTTCGATGAATACTGGATGTTTTCGGGCAAAAAAATAAATACAGTAAATAAATACAAAGTTGGCAGTTTATATTGATTAACTTCATTTTAACATCTATCTCCTCTCCTCATTTAAAAACAAAAACAAAAAAACATGATCTGCCCAGATGTAGCCAGAAGAGCCAGGAAGAAATCGGGGCAAACCTGACCCCTAGGCAAAACCACGTGATTCCTTAGGGTGCCAGATTTTGAGGGGCTCCAGAAAGGTGAGAGAAGGCTCCTCGACTGGCTTGAAGAGAAGCTTGGCCATAACAGGCTTCTAGAATCTCCACATCTAGTCTTGACTGTTGTCTTTGAAAGCGGCCATGATGGACCATGGAGGGCTTTGGAAGAATAGACTCAGGACAAACACAAGGAAATAACGTTTTTATTCAGCGAGTAAATGAACTGTGGAATCCACAGCCAGTAGTGATGGCAACGCATATAGAAAGCTTTAAAAGAGGATCAGACAAACTCGTGGAGGAGAAGGCCATCGATGGCTACTAGCCATGGTGATTGAAAGGAGCCTCCATATTCAGAAGCAGTCAGCCTGTAAAATCTCAGTGGTAGGAAGCAGTGTCAGGACTGCTGTGCCCTGTTTGTTTGGCCCTCTAGGGCAACTGGTTGGCTGCTACGTGGGAAAACTGGACTAGGTGGACCACTAGTCAGGTCCAGCAAGACGCTTCATATATTATCTATGTTTATTTTTTCATTGTTCATTTTGAATGCCCAGTAAGTAAAATGTTCAGACTTCTCACTTGTCTCTCTGTTGAATAGAGAGTGGCATCAAAGTCACAGTTTGCCTTGGGTGCCAAGAAACCTTGGGCTGGCCCTATGTATAATTTTCAGAACATCCTAAGCAACATATCAGCTAGTCCTAAGGACTGTCTGGGGTCATCTGCTCTGCACAACTCCCTGAGCTTCCATGTGCCAGGATGCAAATCTCAGTGTCCATGTATCTGTGCATGCTTGGCAGATTTGCAAGGGATCTTGGAGTCCTCTTCCCTTGCCGTCACCCCTAAAATAACGGTGCTCCAGAGTGATTGGTTAAGCTGCCTGTGTGTCCAATCCGTCCCCTGGCTTGCCCAGATGTTTCCTTTCGCCCGCTCAGTTTTCCAAGGCAAGCTTATTCATGGCCTACCTGCTACACAATAACTGTCATTGACCAAGGGAGGTTCATAAATTTTCTGAACTCGGTGATAAAAAAGCCACTTCCTTCCTTGGGAGCATACTTAATAGAAGCGCCCTCTACCTCTGTGCCTTTGGCCTAATAGTCTAATTGCAAAACTGTTCACTCGCCACCAGTGGCAGGCATTCCTCTATTTCATTTCATGTGCCCGTGACAGTGAAATCAGGACTTTAAGAGAGTTCTGAAGAGAACAAAAATGGGTCACCACAGGAAATATAATTTGTGTTTCAATTAACTGGCCGGCCTTTTTATAGCTTTTTCAGAGCAGCAATTAAAAGAAAACCTGCTTTTCCTAGCTAAATGAGGCATGAAGCAAGCTGCATCGTATGTTACTCTCTTTCAGTTTTGGGACTGAAACTCTCAGTTGCACTTCCCTCCCCTGAGACAGTGCAGTGTAGTCGTTAAGAGTATTGGGCTGGGATCTGGGAGACCCAGGTTCAAATCCCCACTCTACCATGGAAGTTATCTGGGTGACCTTGGGCCAGTCACTCTTTCAGTCTAACGTACCTTGCAGGGTTGTTGCTGGCAAGATAAAATGGAGGAGGGGAGAATGTTCTATGCCAATCTGGATCCCAGTTGAGGAGGAAAGTGGGGTATAAAGGAAGTAAGTCAAATTAAATATTGATTCACACACCCCCATCTTCACCATCCCAGTCCTGTTGTCCCCCCCCCCCAGGTGCTGTGTTCCTACAATATCTTTTGGGGTACATCTCCAACTGAGCAAAAATTCAACACTCAGGAATGAAGAAGTTCTGATCCCAAGCGAGACCCTCTCCCCCCTTTGCAAGAAGACTCTTCCTCCTGGTCATCAGCAATCCAAAAAAAAGGGGGATGCTATATGATGTCACACGGGGTCACTGACCTGCTGTTTAGGCAGCCCTGAAAACCTGAGTTGTAAGAATGGGGGAGCATCCTAGGGAGGGGTAATCTACTTTGCTCTGGCAAAGATCCAGAAGACAGAAAGGGTTGGCTGGCAGGGAGAAGCTGTGATAGAGAAAGTCACGTGTTGGAGGTCTTGTCACCCAGGATCCATGCCAAGGATAGTCAGCCCTAGTCCGGGGGAGATGGGAGGGAGGGAGGACAGAAGGAGTAGGCGGGATGGAGTTCCATCAGTCATCCATTGCCCAGTCAGAACCTCAACCACATCTTGGCCATTGCTGCTTCACATCCTTTCTAGGAGATGTGGGGTAATAAGCATGGTTTCCTTGGTCTGTTAAGCCCACTGATCTTTTTACTCCTGTTATGACTGAGGTCGTTTACAAGAATTGAGGCTCTCACTAGCTTCAGTCAGCACTGACAATCTTTTTCGATAGCTAGAGGGGGAGGAGGAGATCCCAGAGGTTAGTACACCCTGACTGTCTCTCAGCATCGGTTCCCACCAGCAAGTACTGAACCCACTCTCAAGCAATTCACCCTCACCCTGCACAGGTGTTTTTTTTGCATCCCCCCCCACAACAAGTCTTAATATGAAACCTCCATATGGTGCATTGGAGGGTAGGCCACTGACTTTGCATTGATGCCCCCTTGCCCCCTTTGCACAAATGCCAGCTGGCTTCTCACCACCCCTTATGCATGACTGCCTCATCTACAGCTGAGGAAATGATCAGCAGGGGATGAGAGGTGTACGGGTGGGCGTGGCGTAGCAATAGACCACACTTTGTAGACTTTCACTTTCTTTTGCTCTATAGTTCCTTTCACAAGCTTAAGAGCAGCTGCCAAGTATGTCCCAAGCCCAGCCACTCTGCATAACCATAAATGTCCCAGAAAACACCTTGCCACAAGTCCAGTCCTGCATTATGCACAATGGGGAAGTGACTCTCCTCCCTGTAGACTCTGGCTTGGTTTGGGCATCCAAGTGAGACAAGGGACACGTGTGATTCCCAGAGCCTGGAATGCAGGCTGCACACCCCAGCAGCAAACCAATTTTGCTTAGCATTGTGCTAGCAGGCTAGTTGTTTGAACTAGCAGGCTGCATTTGCGTTTGCAAATCTGAGAGCTATTCTTGGCATCTGTGTGCTTGATCCTGCATTCCTTACATACCTGCCCAACCTGTGCATTTGCAGTTGAACAGATTAGAACTGGGTCGCCAACCTCCAGTGGGGGCTTGAAGACCTCCCAGGATTACAGTTGATCTCCAGACTACAGAAATAATTTCCCCTGGAGAAAATGGGCTGCTTTGGAGAGTGGACTGTATGGTATTATATCCCTGCTGAGATCCTTCCTCTCCCCAGCTCTGCCCTCCCCTGGTTCCACTCCCAAATCTCCCGAAAGTTTCCAACCCTGAATTGTCAACCCAAGCAGAAGTCTGATGTTTGCTGCATGCATGGAAACTTTGTAAAACCTGGCCAGAACATTCCCTCAGCGCAGAGAAGGCAGAGGGAGCCCATGCCTCTGTTCAGAATTTGCCAAAGAATGCCATTACCATCATTACCAGTTTCCTATTCCTGTTAAATGAGGTAACTTTTTGTTAACATTGGGAAGCCACTGGGAGGGTGGAAGTGGAAATAGTTGTGGAAGGGAGCAGATTACTCAGGGCCACGCTAGAAGTGACGAATTACACTTGAATGGCAAATGAACAGACTCACATGTACTCCTCCCTGTTCACTTGCACTCCACTTGCACTCCACTCAATCAAGTTGAGTGCAAGTGGAGTCCAAGTGAACAGGGAGGAATACATGTGAGGGCCAAGCTTCCAGTGACGAATGACACTTGAACGGCAAGTGAACAGACTCTCATGAATTCCTCCCTGTTCACTTGCACTCCACTTGCACTCACTCGATCACTCCACCCTGTTCACGTGCACTCCACTGATCACTTGCACTCCACTTGCACTCCACCCTGTTCACTTGCACTCCACTGATCGTGAACAGGGTGGAGTGATCGAATGGAGTGCAAGTGGAGTGCAAGTGAACAGGAAGGAATACATATGAGTCTGTTCACTTGCTGTTCAAGTGTAATTCGTCACTTCTAGCTTGGCCCTCAGACAACCTCTTTTGCAATCCCTGAACATCAGTTCTCTGCCCATTGTCTTGCCTGGACTTTAAACAATGTATTTATAAACAAAGACTACATTCTGGCTGGCAACTCTGACTCACAAATGCTCAGCCTGGAATAAATGTCTTTAAGGTGCCATCGGACTTTGTTTTATTTCACTACGACAGACAAACCCCTCTGAACTTAAACATTCACAGGGTTATTTTGACAATACCAGGAAATCATTTAACAAATGGTAAACAGAAGGATAATTGGTGTGAAAGAGCAGTCAGTTCAGATTCATGGAGGTTGCTGCTGGCTAAATGGAACCTCCATGTTCAGAGGCAGTGTATCTTTAAACACCAGTTTCTGGAGAGGAAATGGGCGGAGCTATTTCCCTCATGAGCTGCTTGCACAATTCCCAGAGGCATCTGACTGGCTCTGCTCTGTGGCAAACAGGATGTTGGACCAGATTGTTCCAGCCTGAGTTCTTCCAACAGTGATCTGGTTTTCCCAGTCCAGCCAGGATTTTAAGCATTTCACCTTGTTGCTCAAGCAGATGGCGGCCTTTGGTTTAACTTGCCCGTTCGGCATTCTCAGTGTGGATGTTCCGTGATGCAAATCTGGAGGTGATTGGAACCTAGTCCAACGCTATAGATCCAGAGTGAGTCTGTAGTCGCAAAACAGAAAAGAGTAGAGTCCAGTAGTACCTGTAAGACTAACCATCTTTATTGTAGCATAAGCTTTCGAAAAACCACAGTTCTCTTTGTCAGATGTATCAATCCTATCGAGACTGCAAGGGCAGATTCTATCAGAATAAGTCCGGAAGTGGACTCACTGATGGCCACTAATAGATGGCTTTAAAAAATGGTTAGGTGATTTTATGGAAAATAGGTAAATCAGTGGCTACTAGACAAGGTAAGTAAAGGGAACCTCCATAACCAGAGGCAGTAAGTGTCTACCAGTGCTAGGAGGTAACATCAGGGAAAGACAGTTTCTATGCCATTTGAGAGCCAGTTTGGTGTAGTGGTTAAGAGTGGCAGGACTCTAATCTGGAGAGCAGGGTTTGATTCCCCACTCCTCCGCTTGAAGCCAGCTGGGTGACCTTGGGACAGTGCCAGCTCTCTCAGAGCTCTCTCAGCCCCACTCACCTCACAGGGTGATTGTCGTAGGGATAATAATAACATACTTTGTAAACTGACCTGAGTATTAAGTTGTCCTGAAGGGTGGTATATAAATGAAATGTTGTTGTTGTTGTTGTTGTTGCAAAGTGCCCCCCCCCCCACAAAAGTGGGTCCTGATTCTTTGTCCCTGAACCTTTTCATTCTCTCTCTAGGATGAAATTCCTTTGGCCCTTGTTTGAGGAGAGGAACAAGAGACGACTCGGGTCCTGTACAGAGGAGCAGCTGCCATGACACACAAATAAAGGAGAACTGGTCTGAGTTTCTCAGGAAGAACTGATCAGAACGGGTTTTCCCACACATTGCTCACTACTTTACTCATGCACAGAAGTGAGATCTTGTTTGCAAGGAATCAGGAAGATTTCCTGAAAGGAGCCTTCCTTCTGCAATGAAGCCATTTCCTCATAACTGAGCCTCCCCCCACCCCACCCATATCCATAGATGGGACTGGTGGTCTTCAGCAAAGTCTGCCACTCACAGCGGCCCAAAGGGGCTTCAGGACCTAAGGGTGCCTCCAGGTTTGGAGACCTTTGGCAACATGGCACACAGTAGGTACCTCCCACTAGGCTTGCCAGCCTACAGGTGGGGCCTGGCGAGCACCTGGTATTACAACTGATCTCCAGAATACAGAGATCAGTTCTCTTGGAGGAAAAAGCTGCATGACAGGTGGACTCCATGGCATCACACTCGGCTGAAGTTCCTCCCCCTCCCCAAGCTCCATTCCCAAATCTCCAGGAATTTCCCAGACCAGAGTTGGCAACCCTATCTCCAACTGGAGATCTCCGTCTCTAAATTTGAGGGCATGATCCAACCATACAATCCAACATCTGTCTTCTGTTTGCAAAACAGCAAACCAAGCTGGCTTTGCTCAAGGAGGCTAACAACACCTAAGTGGCATGAAGGAATAAAGACGTAGGGGTGCCTTCCTCATGGAGCTCTTGCCCTACCTTCCCTCCCCAAATGCAGGGAGATTTTTTAAAAGAACTTCTTTGCTAGGTTGTATGCATTCCTGGGGCTTTCACCTTTAAGCCAGAGCAAGGGAAAAGCAAAACAAGCTCTCAAGCCCTCCCCGGTCACTGGTGGTGGGTGAAGCAGGGGTAAGAACCACAGATACAGGGGCAGTCACCCACCTTGCAATGATAAGCATTCCAAGTCACTGAACCTGTGGCTCACCATAGCCTTCCCACTCTGACAATGGCCCCAGTGCTTGCAACATCAGCACTGAAGGATTCCAACCCTCCCCTCTCCCGGTCTTGCAAGATTTCTGGCGTGATCCTCCCAACAACCATGGAATAAAATCCATCATCACCAACACCACCCTGGTGCCATAACAGCAGAGATTTGGGTGCAGAAAGAAAGAAAGAAGCAGAGAACTTTCAGGTGTGTGTGGGGGGGGGGAGTCAAGGTGAGACCCAGCACTGAAGCTCTTCCACTTTCAAGACCTAGTCATCTGCAAAGCCACATGAAAGAGCACGACTTCTCTCTGAAAAAAACTCTCGCTTTCAGTTTCCTGCCAAACGTGCGGCTAAAAAGCTTTCTGTTTTGGCAGATATTCGCATCTGGAATAGAACCCACTGCAGCTCCAAATTCCCTTTACTGTCACAAGCCCTTCCGTAGTCTTCATTTTGTTCTTCCTGGGGCTTAGGCACCTTCGCAGGACCTGAGCCAGCCAGAAGATGATACGCGCAGACCAGGCCATCTCAGCTATTCCAAGCCCTTCCCTGAATTCTGAGCGGTGACTAAAAATTTTAAAAAGTCAATTTCTACTCACATTTGCAATTTTAAAAAGCATGGATTCTACCCAGCTGCTCATTCAGAAGTAAACCTTCTTCCGGCTTGCTTTTATTTGGGCTTATGAGGGCCAAGTCCCCATATTCAGGATGATGCGGGTTCGAGCGCAAGATGGATTTCTTTGCACTTTTGTACTATCCGAATTAGCTGGAACACAGCTGCGGTCATGGATTCAGATCTTCAGCTGGCGCACGGTACAGTGGCCTGATTTTTATCCAGGATCGGGGAGTGGGCATGCCAGACATTTATATGTCCAGTATTTTAACAGCTTTTCCCCAGAACAGTCTGATAAATAAGCAGACTGCCCTGGGGAAAACCAGACACCTGGCAACCTTAATGATAGGAGCGGGGGTGGGTGGGGAGTAGGATATAAACTAAGTAAATAAATCTGTAAGCAGGATGGCACAGTTTCTAAACAGAGTCCTTGAAATGCAAGGCCCATTACTAGCCTCTGAAAATGGCTGGAGGAAAAGGAGAAATGAATCCAACATGCGTTTGAGCACAGCCGGGAACACCTGGGCTGGGCTTTTCCTGCAGCCAATTGTAAGGTCTGAGAGGAGCCTGTGGGGCTACAGTTCTTCTTTGTTTCAACCAACAGACCTTGAATTTCAGCTGAATTCCTTTCAAAAGCCCCCTCTGGGCAGAACTGGATGTGCAATTTTTCATTTCTCCTTTAAAGTTAAAGCAAATGTGAGCAACTCCACTTCTGTGCACAGAAACATGATAGGCCGGAACGAGTGATGGAAATTCCCTGACAAAAAATTCTCCCAAGCACTCTTTCTGCAAATTGTTTGGTTACTTTTACTAGCTAAATTTCACTTATGTAATTGGTTGGTTAGTACCAATCACACTTTTTTCGTGGATGACTAGAAAAGCAGCTCTGGGTCTGGCGGTGAATGTAGAATTTTCTGGTGACTTTATCTGATCAAACTTCACTCTCGCCATTCTGCTCTTCCTACTGCAAAATAGGAGTAACTTGTTTATTTTGCTTACATCCGGCCTATCTCCTCAGTGAGGACCCCAAGTCGTTTACGCCATTTTCCTGCTTTCCATTTATCCTCACAACAACCAGCCTGTGAGGTAGGTTAGACTAAGAGTGTGTGAGATTCTCCTACCAACCCATTAGGAAGTCTTGGGCAAAACAAGCCCTCCTCCCCTCCTGGCCTGAATACCTTCTTAACAAATACTAAAGAATCCAGTAGCACTTTTAAGACTAACCAACTTTATTGTAGCATAAGCTTTTGAAAACCACAGCTCTCTCTGACAAAGAGAGCTGTGGTTCTCGAAAGCTTATACTACAATAAAGTTGGTTAGTCTTAAAGGTGCTACTGGACTCTTTCCTCTTTTGCAACTACAGACTAACATGGCTAACTCCTCTGGATCTTCTTAATAAATATCACCTTTGTTTCCACTGCCACACTGGGAGAGTTGCCAAGGAAGGCTGCTTTGAGCCACTTTTATTTATTAATTGGATTTCCAATTGCTTCCCAAGATTTCAAAGCCGCCTGCAGCAGGGGCACAGATCGAACAAAAGGAATAGACACTGTGTTGCCTGTAGAGCAGTGGATGAAAGCAGCTACACAGAGAGATCAAAGAAGCCAGGAGTCTGTCTTGTTCCTACCAATGAAGCTCTCCTCCTTAAGGGAATCAACTGTTTGGGGGGATAATTGCACCTCCTCCCCACTTTTTAAGTGCTTGTAGGGAGCACCCATTAAGAATAGCAGCTCCCCATCATAAGAGAACACCTGTCTTGGAATCTCTCAATGTTTGGCAATTACCTCCCATGGAAGCTATTTTGTGGCTATAGATCCAGAGGAGTTAGCCGTGTTAGTCTGTAGTAGCAAAATCAAAAAGAGTCCAGTAGCACCTTTAAGACTAACCAATTAATTGGTTAGTCTTAAACGTGCTACTGGACTCTTTTTGATTTTGTGGCTAGTCACATCTCCCATGACAGTGAGTTTGTATTGATGCCTGCTATCAATTCCAAGAGTGACCATGAGCTTTTCAGGATTGGGACCTCCCGTCCTGGCATAAGGCGGCCCAAGAATCTCCCTCCTAAGAATATAGCCCCTTTGTGCTGTGTCTGATGAGAGAAAGCTGAAAACTTCTTTCAGGTGACCATGGGAAAGTGATATCCTGGCTAAATTGCCCTCCCAGAGTCATTCACGCAGTGCATTCTCCTTACTGTTATTTGATACAGCGGTAAAAACCAAAAGGCAGGTCTCTGCCCTGACAAGATTACACATTAAATGTTGTCTGGGGAGGGGGGAGAAGAAAAGGGAACAAGAGAAGTCAAGCAAGAAACGGTTGCAGGTGATTGCAGTGGCATGTGGCTTGAGTTAACTTTTGTACGGGGAGGGGGAAAGAAGGGCTACGCTGGATGGAAAAGGTTGAGGCATTTGAAAGACGGGAGGGGCTGGTCTGGGAGAGGAGTTCTGGGCCTGGGGCCATTACAAGGGAGAATGGGCTATTTTTGGGTACTTTTTAAATTGCTTTGAAAAAGTTTCCATTATGATTTTTCACTGATTGTCTGCATTCAGCACCTTGGAAAGTTTATTTATGGAAGAATTAATTATCATTTTTTAAAAAACTAACTGATAGAGCGAAAAGAAGTCCTGATGCGAAAGAAGGTTGTGCAAGAAGATTTGCTGGCCTCTGAGGCAAGGAAGGGGTCAAAGCACTCTCCAAGAGTCCAAACCCTTGAAAGCAGATGCCGCCGCTGAGGCGCTGGGAGGCAAGTTCCAGAAAATGATGTCAGCCACGCTCTCTGAACCAGCACCCCCTCCCCCAGTGGATAAAACCAGCAACCTTGCTAAGGGCCATTCTGCTTTGGCTGTTCTTTTTTCCTTTTAAAAGCATCCAAGGGGCAAAAGCCTCTATTGACAAGCCAATGGGGGAGGGGAGGGCATTTCTTGGAATCAATATGTGGTATTTCATGAAGAGGGCCCAAGCTATCGGAGATGGCTGGCAGGATAAACGACCCAGGGAGACTGCAGTCGGATAAATCACCTCAGGCCCTGCACGATCCAGGAGACAGAAGAAAAGAAGCAGAATTCCACAGCACAATTTGGATTTGGAGCACAATTTCATGTTTGTTCTGACAGTCACTTTGCTTTTCCTGCTTTCCCCACAGATGGATTTATCCCCTCCCTGATTTTGGAGACTGGTTTCCTGCTAGGTTGGGACCTGGAGATCTCCCAGCATTAGGACTGATCTCCAGACAACTGAAATCAGTTTCCCTGGAGAAAATGGCGGCTTTGGAGCATTGTACTGCACTGAGGTGCCTCCCCTTGCCAAATTTCCCCCTCCCAAGGTTCCATCCTCAAATCTCTAGGAGTTTCCCAGTTTGGATTTGGCAACCCCTCTTCCTACCCCACTCAGTCTGAGGGTGGTCTTTCTTCCCAAGAGGACCCTTTGCCAGTAGGTAGGGTTGCCATCTCCAAGTTGGAAAATTCCTGGAGATTTGGGGGGGTGAAACCTGGAGATGGCAGGGTATGGGGAAGGAAAGGACCTCAGCATGGTATAATTCCATAGAGTCCACCCTCCAAATCAGCCATTTTCTCCAGGTGAACTGACCCCTGTGGCCTGGAGATCAGTTGTAATTCCTGGAGATTTCCAGCCACCACCTGGAGGCTGGCAACCCTACCAGCAGGACATGTGCCTTCTATCAGGAGCACTTCTTTCCGTTTCATTCTCCAGGGTTTTCTGTAAACTCTTCTCTTTCTCTTCCAGACAACTTTCATTTTCTCTGCCTGTGATTCCCTCCCCCTCCATACCCCTACCGCATTTTTGCTTTTGGTTCTTATCAAGCCCCTCTTCCTATCTGCATCAGATAAAAACCTTTTCTTTGAGGGAAAGGCATTCTGGGAAGGCTTTGTCAGACCCAGGATACAATTTGTTCTCTGAATGGACCCTGTTTCTCGGCAACTGGCTGGACCACTCTAGCATTCACAGATAAGCAAAGTCGATAGAAGGAAGCTGATAACATTCTGAACAACAAGATTTTTTTTGTCTTCAGAGTACCAGGACTTTGGGTTCAGCAAAAGAAGCTAGTTGGAAGTAGAATCAGACTCCAGGTGGACTGGGAACCCAAAGGAAGTTCTCTTGTAAAAATAGGGTTGCCAACTCCAAGTTGGAAAATTCCTGGAGATTTGGGGGTGGGGCATGGGGAGGGCAGGGTATAATGCCACAGACTCCACCCTCCAAAGCAGCCATTTTCTCCAGGGGAACTCTCTGGAGATTAGTTGTAGTTCTGGGAGACTACCAGACCCTTCTTGGAGGTTGGCAACCCTATGAAGTGAATCCCACTTGCATCAGATGAAGTTAGCTCTGACTCCTGAAATAGATTCTGCTAGAATAGATATTTGTCTTCAAGTCACCATGGGACTCCTGTTTGATTTTACAGCTACCCCGATGGAATTGCCCCTTGGGATTTGAGGGCCTGGAGATGGGTGCTTGCAAGTGTGGCTTTTATATTTGTTACTTATAGGCATTTCTATCCTGCCTTACCATTCCCAGAAAGGATCCAAAGTGTGGCTGAACTGAAACCTCAAGAACATGAAAGCAAAACAAAACAGTCAAGACAGAAAAGAGCCCAAGCACAGCCCTGCAGGCAGCTGAAAGGTCCTTGGAAAGAGAACGACTTTCTATTGGGAAGTTACCAGAGTCAAGGCAAAGCACACTTATTATATGTTTTGGAACTTTTTTCTTTAACCTTCATCAGTAGTCTTCACTATTTTCTGCCAGTAATGTGGTGTCATCTGCATATCTCAAACTGTTAATGTTCCTTCCACCAATTTTCACTCCAGCCTCTTCTAAATCTAACCCATCTTTTCTTGTGGTATGTTCTGCATACAGGTTGAACACATAGGGAAACAATATACATCCTTGTTTCATACCATTGCCAATTGGAAATCATCCTGCTTCCCCATATTCTGTCCTAACAGTAGCCTGTTGTCCAAAGTACTGGTTGTGTATCAAAACAATCAGATGTTGTTGCACCCCTGTTTCTTTTAACTCCATCCATAGCTTTTATGATCCAGTTAAAAGCTTTGCTTCAGTCTATATAAAACAGGCTGATTTTCTTCTGAAATTCCCTGGTATGTTCCATTAGCCATCACAAATTTGCAATGAGATCTCTAGTGCCTCTTCCTTTTTTGAATGCAGCTTGAACATCTGGCATTTCTCATTCCATATATGGTAAGTCTTTGCTGTGGAATGTTGAGCATCACTTTGCTTGCATGGGAAATTAATGTAATGGTGCGGTAGTTGCTGCACGCTTTGGCATCCCCTTTTTGGAATTGGAATGTAGAGTAAGCATTTCCAGTCTATGGGCTATTGTTTTATTTTCCATATTTGTTGACAGATTCTTGTTAAGATTTTGATAGACTCAGTTTCTGTAGCTTGAAATAGCTCTGTTGGTATGCCATCTATTCCTGGTGATTTGTTCCTCCCAATTTCTTTGAGTGCAATTTCATGGAAGAAGAGCCATCTCTTGGCTGCCGTTCTCCCTAATAGTTCAAAGGCATTGCTGTGTCTAGAACAGGGCTTCCCCAGGGCTGGGGGACAGCCCATGCTTTTTTGCCCTGCTTGGCAGCATCCCTGAGGCATCTGGCTAATAAAGCCAATGCTAGACGCAATGGGGCTATGGATCTGATCCAACTAGGCCTTCCTTTTTTACGCTCTCATGCATTTCAGAGAGGTTTGCACGTGCTGCATAGTGCGCCAATGCACACAGATCTTCTTTGAGATCAAGCTGCCCTTTGGCCAGAAGGCACTCCCCTAGGCTGAGACTTGCCAAAGAGTTTTGGGTTCGGCGTAAACATTCCAAACCAAAGCCCAGAACTCTCTTCCTTTCCTTGGGCAGCAGCCAAGCCATGCTCATTCACAAAGATGCCAAGATTTCCATTCTCACATGAACACAGCACTGGGGGAGTGGGAGAGAGTTCAACTGTGCTCATTTGCAACCCCCACTGAAACAAACAGGCGGTACCCCAGTGCAACATGACAACCGTGCATCATCCCAGGTTTACACACCAGCTGAATCCACACCTCTGAAAATCCTTGGGTGGCTTGTAACTTTGTCTGACAGTGGAGAAAGCAGTTCTGGTACCCAAAGCTGTCAGCTCTTGGGATGTCTCCTGGGTTGGCAATTCAACAAGCGTTTCTGTGTTGCTGGAATTACTAAAACAATTTGCTAGAATTCATAGGAAAGCCGCACCCTATTGCAGATGGACACTGAGTACAAAAACGGCTTTTCCAAAGAACTGCCTCATCACTCACTCCTTTGGCAGCTCCCTAGACTTGTGGCCAGGATCCCAGCTCCCCGCCTCCTCCCCGCCCCCCTTTTAATCTCACATGTCTCCCTTGTTTACTTTATGAAGGCTGCCTCTGCCAAGTTCCCCATAAGTCACCATAAGACGGGGTTAATGTAACACAAGGCCATCCTGAAACACAGGAACATTTTGCTGTTTTTAAATGACTCTCTCCTCAAAGGCAGAAACCTCCCCACCCCACCCCACCCCCCGGGGAATAATGATTGCCCACCATGCAGGGATGGATGTCAAGTAGATTATTGTCGTGGGAATTTTAGGGTTTGGCCCTGAAAGACCCAGGCCATTGACTGCTTTCCATCCAAACTTATGGGCAAAAGGCTTTTAAAACTCCAAAAGCGGAGGTTTTTTTTCCTCTGCTCCTTCTGACCCCTCTTTCTCTTTTAACTTCCGTTTCCTCTATCTCCCACACAAGCAAGTTAGCTAAGGAATGCAACACACTAACACCCTCTAACACTCAAGGTCCTCTGCCTCTGCCCGCAGAGATCATCCAGCACCTTCTCAGCCTGAAGCCGCTGTGCTTTTTGCTGACTACGCTAAAGGAATTCCTGAAAGCACTCTGCCCCACAGAGAAAGCCCTTGAATCAGGACCACTAGCCAACGGGAACACTCCAGTAGTGACGACACATAGCCCATTGGGCTACTTTAAAAGGAGACTACCAGCCACTAGAAGCTGGCTGATGCCCTAGCCAAGTGGCTAGAGAGGTTCCCGCTTGGAAGCCTCTCTGCTTGGTCCAGGCTCAGTCCAGGGGACACTTGCATTTTGTCTGTCTTGACTTAGGTTAAGTATTAGTGTGTTAAGATTGCCTGTTATCCATAGCTGTAAGTGTTAAGCTGTATTCTGACTTAGAGTATGGGGGCTACCCTGTATTCTAACTTGAGAGTATAGAAGTTAAGTTGTAATCTGTTTTAAAGTGTATAACCAAGTGTGTCTCATTTGTAGAAATTGCTTTGTGTTCTTAATTGCTGTAGAAAATAAACTCTATTTCTTTTAGCATCATATTAGTGTAAGTGTTAAGTACCCTTAAGAGAAGGAGACCAAAGGCTCCCGTAAAAGCGGTTGCACTGGCTAGGAAAAGCCACGGAACGAACAACAACAGGAGCTAACCGCCCGGACCCAGAAAGGGAGGGGAGGACCTGGCCTTAAAGGGGGTGTGGAAGTTGCCACCAGGGCCCCCGCCAGCAGCTCCCCTCCAAAAATTCACACTGCAATTATTTACTTTATTTATTTACTTTATTTGTGCTCCACCTTTCTCCCCAATGAGGACCCAAAGCAGCTTACATCATTCTCTTCTCCTCCAGTATTATCCTCACCACAATCATGTGAGGTAGGTTAGGCTGAGAGCCAAGCTACAAGTGATGCCTTACACAGGTTGGACACTTGTCAGCTTACCTCAAGTTTTGATGGGAAATGTAGGCGTCCTGGTTTTACAGCTTGGCTTTCCATTACAGCTGCAAGACCAGGATGCCTACATTTCCCATCAAAACTTGAGGGAAGCTGACAAGTGTCCAACCGGTGTCAGGTGTCACTTGTAGCTTGGTGTTGTCACTCACAACCCGAGAATTTCCATGGCTGAGTTGGGATTTGAACTCAGGATTTGAAATATCCCAGATCCTAGACTGACTCTCTAACCACCGCACTGGGGCAATGCATGTGAAACTCTCTAGCCTTTCAGGAAAAGTTCAAAGTAAATACTAACTATTAAATTTATGTCTGTATGTTTGGGATGTTAATTGCTGCACCCTATGAGGTATGCTTTTTACAATTTTATGAGTGGGAAAGAATTTGAAAGAAGGAGTCTTTTGGGGAGTGGTAAAAATTTGTCACCTTGAAGTTACCTCTTTGTCAATTCAAAGCTATTGTGTAAAAGCAACTCTTTCTTAATAACAGAGCACAATGAAACTTCTTGGGTTGTTACCAGACCTCCATTAGTAGAGTCTTCTTAATATTTAAATAATTTTGTCTTAAAAGATTCTATCCCAGTCTCAGGGTGACTGCCATACAGAGGTGAACATATCCAATATCCAGAAAAGACTCATATTTAAAAAAAACAAAACTAAGAATGAAAAGTCACAAGAGAAAGGATGAACCACAGAAGGAAATTGTCCAGCACCAGAAAACATGTTCTGAACTTGAGTCTTGCTTCTTTACTGATTTAAAAGCAAGACTTCAACGTCCTCATGTATACATTTATTTGCATGTCCTGAAACAAAACTTTAAAGAAATTTTCCTTATTGATTTTGTGCACACCTTTTCAGCCTGACGACTATGTGACTTACAATTCACATTTATTACATGTAAAAACCACGGAGATGCACAGATCATGAGGGTGGTGGATACACCAAATACTGCAAAAGCTGTTGGGGTTGGAGAGGATGGCAAGGGAAGCATTCCAGATGTTAGCTCTACACTTTCCAGCTGCTGGTGGCCTTGCTAGCCAGCCTCTCTAAGGTGCCTGACCAACAAGAAGGTCTCCTGAAAGTGCACTCCACTGAAAATAGCCGGGGCAGCAAATATGACCTTCTTCAGGGGAGACCCAGTCACTCCCAAAGAACTTAATTGAACAAAAGGAAGAATAATACCTGCGTGCATTTGGAAGCCTTAGAGACAGTTATATTTGGTTTTTGGAATTGTTCATTCCGCACATTAATTCCCTCCCCCATTGCATTTGGAAAGGATAAATCTATCACGTTTCTTGTTCTGCCCTTCCTCTAAGGGGTATAGGGTGTTGGAATATATGTTGCAAGGTCTGACATTCAGTCATTATGGGGTTAATGTGTTTAGCTAATGTTTCTATTATTTGTGTTGACCTGGAAGAAAACCTGGTACAGAGCCAATAGTCTTATCTATTTCAAAGCCCGGGAAACTGAGATGTGTTTGTGAACTGTTATTGGTCAATAGGTCAGGTGACTTCCTTCCCAAAAGGTCAAGAAGAAGAAGAATCTCTATTATCCATGCTTT
Source organism: Eublepharis macularius (assembly GCF_028583425.1). Classification (NCBI taxonomy): domain Eukaryota; kingdom Metazoa; phylum Chordata; class Lepidosauria; order Squamata; family Eublepharidae; genus Eublepharis; species Eublepharis macularius. The sequence goes on along the minus strand of NC_072801.1, from coordinate 28,958,313 downwards.
TTAAGTTTGTACTCCATAGTGTCAAGATGTAGGGGACATAGTTCTTTAGTTTGTAGGAACCCCGTGTACCTTTTCCTTTAGAAGTAAACTTTTCTTAAAATCAAACAGACATCTGACTCTCCATTGATCCAAGATACATTGGAACTCTGATTTTAAACTATTTTAACCCATTTCTCCCAACACAGGGCAGCATACATGGTGCGCCCTCCAGCATTTTATCTGGTGAGATAGAGAGCAAGTTACTGAACCAAAATCAAAAAGAGTCCAGTAGCACCTTTAAGACTAACCAAATTTATTGTAGCATAAGCTTTCGAGAATCACAGTTCTCTGCATCAGATGCATGAAGGGCAAGAAGAAACTGGTCAGATATATAGGTGGAGAGGGGAGGGCGGAGTAGATGCAAACAGTAGCTTCTGATATGGAGATCAGTTTGTTTCTGTCAAGGAAGTCAGTTACTTCTGATAATGAGATAACCATTCATAGTTTCTATTCAATCCCAGCCTGACTGAGTCAAATTTACATATGAGTCAGTCAGGCTGGGATTGAATAGAGACTATGAATGGTTATCTCATTATCAGAAGTAACTGACTTCCTTAACAGAAACAAACTGATCTCCATATCAGAAGCTACTGCTTGCATCTACTCCTCCCTCCCCTCTTCACCTATATATCTGACCAGTTTCTTCTTGCCCTCCATGCATCTGTGATTCTCGAAAGCTTATGCTACAATAAATTTGGTTAGTCTTAAAGGTGCTACTGGACTCTTTGATTTTGCTACTACAGACTAACATGGCTAACTCCTCTGCATCTATGTTACTGAACCTAGTTCAGTAAGTTCACCTAGTTAGCTTCTTCATGGGGGTGGGGGTGGAATTTGAACCCTAGATAATAGTCCAAAATGCTAACCACCAAACTACACACGCTCTCAAAATTAACAGAATTAAAATAAAGTATTTTATATATAAATAATGAACATACACATTCCTGATTCAGCTACATTTTCCCACTCACTCCTGACTGCCTCTATGAAGGGAAAATGCATGAGCTCTTGGAACACAGGCAGGGTTGTGTGAATGGGTGGGTTGCCATGAGTGCACGTGAACAGGAAGATTCTGCTTTTATTGGCTTCCTGACTCAGGCCCTTGAGGCAATCCCCTTCCCCAACCACATCTGATCAGGAAACCCCTTTTCTGAACCTGCCAAGTGATTGCAGCCACAGTGGTTGAATGAAGCGCCTCCCAAGTCTATGCAAGACTTGAATGGCAAGTGAATAGACTCACATGTATTCCTCCCTGTTCACTTGCACTCCACTTGCACTCCACTCGATCACTATGTGATTGAGTGGTTGAGTGGAGTGCACTCCACTTGCACTCCACTTGCACTCCACTCGATCACTACGTGATAGAGTGGAGTGCAAGTGATTGAGTGGAGTGCAAGTGAACAGGGAGGAATACATGTGAGTCTGTTCACTTGCCATTCAAGTGTAACTTGTCACTTCTAGCTTGGCCTATTGTATCACCAGTAAACACTTGCTAACATTGTGTGCCCCAGATCAGGCAAGCTCATCCACATGCATGATGCAGCTCAGAAAAAATGTCAAACGCTTCCCAAATAATGCCAGGTCCAACTTCCTATTGGTTTAAAAAAGGAAGAAAAAGAAATGTGCAGAACTTTGGAAGCAACCCGAGCCATTGGCAGCCTTCCTTCCTTACTCCTGCCAAAGAAACAACACTGGAAAATCAAATCGCAGACAGAATCCATTATGCACATGAAGCAAATTACAACAACTTGTCTAACAGTTTGGAGATTGCTTTGTGCCTGCTGGGGAACATTCACACAGACTGAGAAGCCAATGGGAGATATCCAAGCTGATAAGGGAACAGAATTGGCTCCACACGGTCTGGGCTCTTATCCAATAGGCTACCTGCATCCTGTGGCTTCTCCTGGGGCAGCAGTGTTTCAAGGTACCATGAGAGGTGTTATCTAAAATCCAGTGGATACCGGGCACTTCCTTCAGGTTGCATGTGGCCAAACGTGCCCTGAGGTTTGAGCTCCAGCACTTCAAGGTATCCCAGCATGTGCATCTCTTGCTCTGAGACAAAATTGCCATGAAGCACCCTTTGAAGACTTGCATGTTTCTATTCCTCAGTTCTCTGCCTGGAAAGAAGTGGTCTCAAAGAAGTCCATCTGTAAAGGGACTCTTCTACTGTTGCTCTAAGTATGATTCTACTGGGTAGTTCCTAAGCGGTTTAATATGTCACTCTCAGAATTGCTTATGCTTTGCTTCAGCATTTCTTCAGCTTTGTATTGGATTTCTGCTGGTTTTATATCTTTGCAAATTTGCATGTATACACCCTGTTACATGTTTATCGAAATGTCTTTGAAATTCTGTACTGACTCATACTGTAATCTGCGTTGAGTTTCAGTGAGAAAGGTGGACAATAAATAATGTAAATAGTTAAATAAAATAAAAAAATATTCATTTCTTTATTTACGGTCATTTGACCAATCATGTAACACCGTTGTACTAAAAGAGAATTCAAAGCATAAAACAGAACAAATAAAACGATTGGGATTAAGATCTAGTTACAGTACAATAAAATTTCCGAGACCTGAATATCACAATATCTGACTACTTGATAGGTAAGCTTGGCATTCTTATCAGACAGAAGGTAATCAAGTCTAACTTTTGAGTGAGACCAGAAATTTTACCTAATAATGGTACGATCATCTCATCACGTGTTTCCTTATAATATGGGCAGTTAAAAAACATATGCTCTATAGCAGGGCCGGATCTACGGGGGGGCAGGGGCGGTAGTCTGCCCCCGGCACCGCCAGGGAGGGAGTGCCGGGAGCAGCTCCCAGCTGCCGGAGTGTGCAGGCAACAGTGCGGGCAGCCTCACAGCCCCCTGCACTGCTTTTGCCTGCCCTGGAGGGCAGGGGGTGCCCGGCAAGCTGGCTGCCCCCTGTCCTGTGGCGCAGGCGAAAGCAGCGCGGGGACCCGCGCTGCCTCTTGCCTGCCTTGGAGGGCAGGGGGTGCCCAGTAAGCCGGCCGCCCCCTGTCATGTGGGGAGGCGAATGCCATGGGCAGCCTCGCAGCCCCCCGCGCTGCTTTCACAGGGCAGGGGGTGTGTGGCAAGCCGGCCGCCCCGTCCTGCGGAGCAGGCGAAAGCAGTGCGGGGGGCTGCGAGGCCGCCCGCACCATTCGCCTGCGGGGAGGCGAATGGGACGGGCGGCTTCTCAGCCCCACACGCTGCCTCCATCCGCCCTGTGTGATGATGTCACCAAAGTGACATCATCATGCAGCACAGGGAGCGCGCGCGCACTGCGCGCACTCGCGAGGCAGTAAGCCAAGGGTTGCCCCAGGCGTGGGCAACCCTGGATCCGGCGCTGCTCTATAGTTTCCACCTCTCTTAACGGACAGGAGCAGAGCCTTTCCAAATAAAGGATTCTATTATATTTGCCTTCCAATACATGGGAAGAAATGACTTACTTCACATGGAATTGATTTCTGAGTTGCTCACAGAATACAGACACTGTAAGGTTTGTTGGTGCATTGGGAGATGGTACTTAACCCTGCCCCGCCCCATCAACATCTATGCTGAATGCTCCATGTCAGAGCTGGCTGAGGAATTGATAGCCTCCCTGGGCCTCTTTCAAATAGTGGCTGACCCCACACATGAAAGAGCCTCCCCCTTGGACAATATTTTGAACTGACCCATTGAAGGAAGGTCTTGTTTCAGGGTTGGAGACAAGGCCTGAACTATGGTCTGACCATTATAATAACAACATTTGATTTATATACCACCCTTCAGGGCAACTTAATGCCAACTTAGAGCAGTTTACAAAGTACGTTATTATTATCCCCACAACAATCTCCCTGTAAGGTGAGTGGGGTTGAGAGGGCTCTGAGAAGCTATAGCTTACCTAGGGTCACCCAGCTGGCTTCAAGCGGAGGAGTGGGGAATCAAACCCAGTTCTCCAGATTAGAGTCCCGGACTCTTAACCACTCCATCAAACTGGCTCTCTTCTGAGGGCAGCAGTGAATATAGCTGTGACACCCCACAAGAAAGGGGGGGCTTTAAAATGGTTCACGCACCAAGGCTCATGGTAGGACTGCCACCTCCCTGGTGGGGGCAGGGGATCCCCTACTCCCAGCCTCCTCCCCTCACCCCCACTCACCTGGCTGGCAGGGGGAAAGGCATAGGTGTGACGTTATCACCCAGGCCCTGGGAGCGCTCCTGGACTTCACGCAGGGCTGTGTATGAGAAGAAACTGGAGGTAAGTGCTGGGTCTCCCCCTCCCATCATGGGATAAGGGGACCTGGCATTCTTAGCGCATGGATCCTTCTAGATTCCAAAATACCCTGGGAGAGGGGTCCTTAGGATTCCAAAGACATGCTCTATTGGGGCTGCAGTAGGAGTTTGGAATATGAAGCTCCTCAGGGCTATTGACAAGATTGCCCCTCGCCGACCTCTCCCCCACAGGCCTTGGAGGCAGCCCCACGGTTTACCATGTTGCTGGGCAACCTGAAGATATCTAGAAAGACGCTGATAGAAAACTGGTGCTGAAACTGATAGAGCGTGCTACAGAGCCCATTGGAAGACCAATGAAACTGTGGTGAGAGCAGCAAAGAAATGAGATTTGGAACCACCTCTCCTCACAGTCTGGATCCAAATCAGTCCTCTGCATGCCTGAGCATTAAGTTCCAAACACAGAGAACACCTATGCTTGGAAAGCTGCCAATTTTCAAACTAGTCCCTCTTGCTTTCCCTTTAATATCAGTTTGATCAGTTAGCAATTATCAGGTGATGTTATTTCACTTCATACCATAAAAAGCTTCAGTTGCCCATATCCACTCACTAAATCTCTATGAAAGGGACATGTGAGAAGACAAGTCTTAGGGCCAAGCTACAAGTGACGCCTGACACAGGTTGGACACTTGTCAGCTTCCCTCAAGTTTTGATGGGAAATGTAGGCATCCTGGTCTTGCAGCTTGGCTCTCCGACTGCTGTCCAATGGACGTTTCAACTGTCACTTGTCCAACATTCTGCCAAGCTGCCTACATTTCCCATCAAAACTTGAGGGAAGCTGACAAGTGTCCAACCTGTGTCATTCATCACTTGTAGTTTGGCCCTCAATGAAACCTGGGAGACCCAGGTTCAAATCTCCACTCTGCTGTGGAATCTTGCTGGGTGACCCTGGGCCAATCAAAATCTCTCAGCCTAACCTAACTCACAGGGTTGTTGTGAGGATTAAATGAAAGAGAAGATAATGATGTAAGCCACTTTGGGTCCCTATTGGGGAGAAAGCCAGGGTATAAATGGAGTGAATAAATTAAATAAATAAATCACTGAAAATGACAATAATGTTGAAGGTAGCAGGAAAAGAACAGTTGGATTTGAGTTGGATTGGCTCAATAAAGGAAGGCACGTCCTCCAGTTTGCAAGACCTGAGCAAGGCTGTCAATGATAGGATGTTTTGGAGGTCATTAATTCATAGGGTTGCCAGAAGAGAAACAACAGTACATCACACAAAATGACAAGCCATTCCCCCCCTCTCCTCATCCATTTAGCAACTTTAAGCACATGCTGCCTGTATATTTTAAAGACCCCAGCCCTGTAATGAAGTAATGTGATTGTTCTCTCCAGAAACAATGTGAGAAGCAGTTCTCCCTGGCAACACAGTATGCAAGAGACCTGTTATATGGTTGCCTTACAGCATCAAGTCAAAAATGGTCCCCTGGTCCAAAGGCTGGAGGATTCCAGCAAGTTCTGATGGGAGAAGCTGCAACATAGCACAGAAGACGGCCTGCACCCAGCTGCCCTTTCTCCTGCTGCCCCTGCATGCCTTGTCAGCAGGAATCAACAATCATGGCTGTCTGCAGACCTAACTTGCTGTGCATTCAGTAGGAATGAGAGCCAAGCTACAAGTGACGCCTGACATGAGTTGGGCACTTGTCAGCTTCCCTCAAGTTTTGATGGGAAATGTAGGTGTCCTGGTCTTATAGCTTGGCTCACCCAGCAGAGGGGAAAGGGGGGGGCGCCCAGTGAAAGCCTGATGCCTGCACTCCCCTCCCGACCACATGTTCTCCCTCCCATAGACTGCCATTCTTTCAACTTCAATTAAATGGAGAGCCAAGCTGTAAGTCCAGGATGCCTACATTTCCCATCAAAACTTGAGGGAAGCTGACAAGTGTCCAACTTGTGTCAGGCGTCACTTGTAGCTTGGCTCTCAGGGAGCAACCCTTTGCAGGAAGGGCGGCTTTCCCTCGACACTTCCCAGGAGGAAGGCACATCGGTTAAAACAGATACCTAGAGAGTCATAAATAAAAATGATATAAACAAACAGGCCTTCAGAACAGGCCAAGTGGATTTGTACAGATACAGTTTGCCTAGCTAAAAAAGCTGGATTGCTGAATCAGACCAAAACTCATCCCTTCCGCAAGAGCAGATAACTCTAGGAAGGAGAACAGGCAAAGCAGCTATTCTCGGTGTTTCTACTTCCCACATCTGGAATTTCAAGAGGTGCTGCTGTTCAAGGCCTGCCAATGGAACTCTCTATACATGAGTATGTGAAACTTAAACTGAGGATCTCCCAGTCCCATCTTGTCTGCTTTAGCAGGCAGCAGCTCTCCAGGGCCTCACAAAGACCACTTCCTCAAGGGCCTTTGGGTCGAGATGACAGGACCTGAACCTCCTGGACCCTTCTAAATGCAAAGCCTGTGATTCTCTCCAGTCCTCTTTAAAAAGCATCTGTGGCCAGCAGCACACTTTGGGAGTGAATTGTGGCAAATAAAGGTCTTCCCAGTAGTGATGTAAGCATGCCCTTTGACTTGGAAAGCAGGTTGGGCTGAACAGGTATGAAAAGGTGGGGTGTACACTTGTTGAGTGTGTGGCCATTTCCACATGGTTTACCTTTGCTTGTAACGACCCGTAAGATCGCGCAAAAAACGCGGAAGATCGCGTTTTCTCGCACGAGATTTGCGCGACGTTGCGCAAATCTCGCATGAGAAAACGCAATCTTCCGCATTTTTTGCACAATCTTATGGGTCATTACGAGCAAAGGTAAGCCGTGTGGAAATGGCTTGTGTGTGTGTGTTAAATCTTCCTTTTTGTTTTCCATGTCTTGATTATTAAATCATGTTCTAAAACTAACTTGTGGCTTTGCCACTGTTCCCTCTAGTAAGCCCTTAATAAATAGGAGCAACACAGGATAGCATGACAAGAGGATGTCCATAGCCCACCACAGCACGAGTATTTCATTGCAAGACGTGTGTGGTGGGGGAGGGGATGTTGCAGTAGTAAGGAATTCTGGGTCTGCCTACACACCTGTGGCCTCCATGCCCTTTAAATTTTTTCACCTTACTGTGGCCTCCACATATACAAAAGGCAACGGGGATTCTGCTCCCTCTACTCCATGGCAGCATTGTCTTTATGGGGACTACGTAACCCATCAGAGCATGACCTATGTCAAGGGTGCAGGATGACACAGGCCTCTTTTGTAACACAAGATCCGAGCTTTACATACAACTGGGCTGTGATATCATCTGTACTTCCTCTGACCTACAGGAAACCTACAGGAAGGCAAAAAGAACTTCTTATTTTGAACGACATGACCATCAAAGTGGCAATAGTGGTTAGACCTTCCTGAGAACTGCTCTGGTGCAAGCATTGTTATTTCCGTGGGGTGAAACAAAGGACTTCCTGGACTACAGCCCCTTTAAAAAAGGGTATGCGCCTCAACTGCTCTGTCAGCCACCAGGTAGGACCTGGAGTTCTCACAGAATGACAACTGATTTTCAGACTACAGAAATCTCTGGAGGGCAGACCCTATGGCATCACAATTCCACCAAGCTCACTCCCCTCTCCAAACTCCACCCTTCCCAGAGACTGCCCACAAATCTCTGGAAATGTCCTAAGCTGCAGTTGGCAACCATATCCATAGCACAGCATAAACAATCCCACCCCAAACTGTGATCAGTATAAACTAGAGGTGCCAACTCAAGGCTAGAAAATTCCTGGAGATTTGGGGATGGAGCCTGGGGAAGGCAGGGTTCGGGCAGGGAAGGTGTCTCAGTGGGGTATAATGCCATACAGTTAGGGTTTTACCATAGAGTTTTTGTAAAATGCTGGAGTGTTTAAAAATGTCATTGTCAGTTTTTACCAGAAGTGATGCCAGCACGCCAGGACCCGTCCTCCCCAATTCCTCCTGGGGGTTGCTGGCTGTAGCCCTACATAGAGTGTACCCTCCAAAACAAATCAGTTGTAACTCCAGGAGATCTCCAGGCCCCAACTAGATGCTGGCAACCCTAGTATGAACTTCAGAGCAGCCTTGGCAAGATGAATTTCTGTGGGAAGCACGAGCAGCAGGACACTAGGAACGTCTCTGGCCTGGTGGCTCAAAAACTGAGCTGCAGCCCTGGTTCAAATCTCTCCTCAGGCATGTATGGTGCCAAAGGTACTGACTTGCTTTATCCGGCTGTTGTAACCAGTGAGGCAGTTTACATAATAGCTCTCAAGTGGAGTCATAGAAATGCTGACCATTGTTACCGCCTTCTGGCACCTTTGCAATAACAATATATTTATTTCTGGAAGTACAGGTTAAGAGGAAACAGAGATGGAAGAACAGCTTGAAAATATATGCCTACAGTAAACACAGGTCTGGGCGGTGTTTTATCATTTTAATGTTGTTGCTTGTCTTACATGAAAGTTTTCATACTGTCTTGAATGAACAAGGCTGGATCATTAAAAGCATTTAACACATTCCAAAAGAAAAAAAAAATTAATTGGAGGGTTTTGTTTTTCTGCAGTGCTCCCTGAAATTTTAATTTACAAAAACAACAACAACACCCTATCCTGGTGAGCTCCCAGGTAGGGCCTAGCTCTTGGCCAGAGGGCAATATGTTACCTCAGAAAAAGATTTCCCTTCCAGAGAAGCTGCCTGGGTTATTTATAGCAGAAAAGACATGCATGCAAAGAGACATACAGAGGAGCCGCAAACACCAGCTGTTCAGACTGTGTTACCCAACAACAGCATATTTTACTCAGAGGAATAATTTCAGCTTTGCTAATTACTAATTACAAATCCATTTTCAAGGAGGGGGTGAGGAATGGTGCAGTGTTGCTTTGCGCTCCTTTCTGTTTAAAACTTGTGCAAGCGTGATGATTTGTCTTGCTACATTTGTGTCCCAATGTGCTTTTAAAAACTTTAAATTGTAAACAGAGGGAAAATGGCAAAAATTATGGGGCAATTTTATATTCACCACTAATATAATAAGTATCAAATTGCAAACCATAAAGCTGATGATGAGATGGTATTTGACACCATCTAGGCTGCAACATATGACTCACTCCATCTCCCCCTTATGCTGGAAGGGATGTGGGAATAGAGGGACATATATGCACTGCTGGCGGGATTGTGTCTACATCAAGCAGTTTTGGAGGGATGTGAATAAATATATACACAAGATGACCTCTTCAGCCTGAAGTGATATTGCTAAACGATTGGCATGATATCCCCATCCCGAAAGGAAGAAAGGCTCTAATAGCTCTACTGTTGGCAGCAGGCAAATCTGTTCTTGCGACAGCCTGGAAAAGTGAGAAGGGCCCAACCATCTCCAACTGGTTATTGAAAGTCTGGGATTTATTTATTTTAGCCAAATTAACTGATTACACTACGCAACGTGAAAACCCAGACTACATATCTCACTTTATTGAATTCTGGTTCCCGGTTTTAGACTTTTTGTCAAAGGATGATTATACCAAACAACTTGTTAAATCTAGAGACTGTTTTGATGTTCTACTTAACTTGTAATTATTTGGTTTTTAATGTTTAACTATGTATACTATTGACTGTTCTTGTATCTCCCTATAATTAAAATAAAAATATATTTGAAAGGAAAAAAAACTTTAAATTGTGCTGAAGGGGAAGTGGGGACCTGATCTCTGGAGATCAGTTGTAACTCCAGGATCCATTTGGAGGTTAGCAGCATCGGAAAGGACACCGAATTTCTGCCATGGCACTCGGCAACCATAAGTGGAGAGCCGGAGTATTGAATAGAGACTATGAATGGTTATCTCATTATCAGAAGTAACTAGAAGCAAACTGATCTCCATATCAGAAGCTACTGTTTGCATCTACTCCTCCCTCCCCTCTCCTCCTCTATATCTGACCAGTTTCTTCTTGCCCTCCATGCATCTGACGAAGAGAACTGTGATTCCCGAAAGCTTATGCTACAATAAAGTTGGTTAGTCTTAAAGGTGCTACTGGACGCTTTTTGATTTTGCTACTACAGACTAACACGGCTGCTCCTCTGCATCTATGGAGTTATCACCGTTAGCATTGTTTTGGCTCTGAATTTGGATTTATTCTATCTGTACTGTATTGTGTTATTTATTGAGTGTCCCAGCGTCTGATCATATTGATACTACACTGTGTAATCCACTTTGAGTCTCAGTGAGAAAGGCAGACTATAAATGAATAAACACATAAATAGATCAGTACAGCTATTGTGAATAGTCACTATGCTCATTTTGTAGGTTGGGTTTTTTTTTTTTGCATGGATCGTGGCTTCTCCTGGCCTTTCAACCCCATTGTTCATAGTTCTCTCTCTCTTTTTCTGTCTTTCTGAGAGCCAAGCTTCAAGTGATGCCTGACACAGGTTGGACACTTGTCAGCTTACCTCAAGTTTTGATGGGAAATGTAGGCGTCCTGGTTTTACAGCTTGGCTCTCCATTACAGCTGCAAGACCAGGATGCCTACATTTCCCATCAAAACTTGAGGGAAGCTGACAAGGGTAACCTGTGTCAGGTGTCACTTGTAGCTTGGCTCTGACCTGTCTTTCTTTCAGTCCTGCTGACTGGTCCTGAGAATTCATTTCATGCCTCTCAGAAAGCTTCTAGAAACTTCTGCCACAATAAAATCCATTAGCCTTTTGTCATAATTCCACCCGCCCCTAAAACAGACTACCAAATGGGGGCGGGGGGAGAAACTAATCACATCTCTGTTTTAGGGGAGGCCTTTAAAACATTTTTGGTTGGAAAGGTGGGCTTAAGAGAATGTTTGGTGATGCTGCAGAACTTGCAGGGATAAGAAATAGCTTTCACTCTCTGGGGCCCTTTTGAGCTCCTTACGCTCTCGAAAGTCAGTAGAAATCTGTATTGGTTATGTAAAAATATGCAGGGTGTTTGTGTTTAATTCTGAGCACTCCAGTGATTTCCACACAGAACTTTAGGAGTAAGACGAAAAGTGAACCTAACCGCTGCAAAAGCAGCAAAAAGAATCACAATTATGGAGGCAGAAGCTTCTTCACTAGAGAGCTGTGAAGTGGAGCACAAGTGAACAGGGAGGAGTGCAAGCAGGGCCGGTCCCAGAGGTTCTGGCGCCCGAGGCGGCGCACGCGCGCTCTGTGCACACACACACCACAGACTGCGTGATGACATCATCACAGATGTCATCACGCGCCACAGGGGGGCTGGGCAGCTCGCGGAGCCCCAAGCAGAGAAGCTTCAAGCTGCTGCTGGGGCAGCGTGCAGAGGCTGCTCCGTGCGCCACCCCAGCAACAGCTCACGGCTTTTGCACCCGGCTGGGGCAGAGGAGCGCGCAGCGGAGCTGGCGTGGCTGGCTGCTGTTGCTGCTGCTGCTGCAGCCAGCCCGCCAGCTCCGTGCCGCCACTGCCACGCACCCCAGCTGGGCGCACAAGCCACGAGCCGCTGCTGGGGCGGCGCCCGGAGGCTGCGACCGGCTGGGGTGTGTGGCGGCAGCGGCAGTGGCAGCAGCACGGAGCTGGCTGTTGGCTGCATCCCAGTCATGCCAGCTTCGCTGCACGCACCTCCGCCCCCGACACCCCCTCCAGCACCCCTCCAAAGCTCGCGCACCCGAGGCCACCGCCAACCTGGCCTCCATGGGCGCGCCGGCCCTGAGTGCAAGTGGAGTGCAAGTGAACAGGGTGGAGTGATCAAGTGAGTGCAAGCGGAGCGCAAGTGAACAGGGTGGAGTGATCAAGTGAGTGCAAGCGGAGCGCAAGTGAACAGGGAGGAATACATGTGGGTCTGTTCACTTGCCGTTCAAGTGTCATTCGTCACTTGCAGCTTGGCTCGCAGTCTTCCAAATGTACCGAGATTCTCTTTGGTTTTCTGCTGCAAGAGATTCATGCCCCACCCCCTGCCTAAGACAAGCAATCACTCTGCATAGAAAGTCAACCAGTTCTGGAAATCTGAAAGTGAAACTTTCAACCTCCTCACAGGGGAAGAGAAAGTAGAGGATAGGTCATTGGCTCTGCGGGAGGGAAGACAAAGAAGAAATCTGGGTCCCAGAGACAGGAGCTGCGCAGACACTCCCTCCAGCCTTGTAGGTTTACCAGTCCTGAATTTCAAAACAGAAGGAACTGGGAAGAAGAAACTTAATTACAAGGAAATTTAACAAACTGCCATCTGTTTGCAAGCTTGTTACTCACATAGGACTCCTCACTGAAAGCAGCCCTGTGGGGGCCTCTGTGGGAGTGGAAAGACTGTCTTTAATAATGCCAGATGTTTGTGAGCTGCTATACCAAACCCTGTTAAATGTATCAATGCGGCCAATGAGTATGTCACACAGGAACGTCAGTCAGAGCTGGTATAGAGTATGCAGAGGCTGTACTCTAGAGCTGCTTGGGTAGTCTTTGCATACCCTTCATTCCTTTTCTTATACAAGTTAAGTATAAGAAAGAGGAAATGATTCATGCACATAAAAAATGCTCCTACACGTGCATCGCTTGCTGCATGTTTTCATGCTCATCAGTGTCCGGCCACATCTGCATGTGGCTCTGTCATGTCATGTGCTGACTGGCAGCAAGTTTGAGTGAGTGAGCCAGCCCTTCGCATTCTGGCACAATCACATATGCCAAAATATTGCTTTCCTCTGCCTTCAGCACAAGGTGGAACCTGAGCAAGCCAGTCGAATTTTTGCGCAGTGTATAGAGGACCATGGGTCCCCTTTTGGGAAGAATTAAATAAATGTCCACTTGATGTGAAAACCATGGTTGGGGCACAGCCAGTTTAAAAAGTCCTTCAGGAGAAATATTGTCAAGAACTATTTTTATAGCAACCTCTCTCCCTGGCAGCTCGGCATTTTAGGAACGCTAAGGCTAGCCTGGTCTCTTACCCTCAGAAGCTAAACAAGATCGGCCTGGTTAATACTTGGATGAGAGACCACCAAAGAAGTCCAGGATCGCTATGCAGGATCAGACAATGACAAACCACTTCTCTTGTATCAAAAACCCCTTGAATAGTTGTCATAAGTCAGCTGCAACGTGACCCACTTTCCACCACTATGTGCAGGCAGGCTGTGAGGTAGACAGCCAGTGTTGCTTAATGTTTAGAGTATTGGATACGGCTGCCAATCTCCGCCCCCAGGTCTCATTGCCCGCCACTCCTGGAATTGGTAGGAGAAAAATTAAAGAGAAAAATAAGGCCGTGTCTACTTATAGTTCTTGATGTAGAGTTTTGTGACTTCCTTGAGCTTCCTGAAGTAACACATGCTCTATGGTAAAGTCAGAAGTTCTTACCATAGTTTCCAGAATTCTATAATAAAAACTTCCTGTAGATAGACAAGGCCTTATTTTTTCCTTTTAATTTTTTCCTGGAATGCTAACCCTGCCCCCACAACCCCCCTACCAGTTGCCAGGCACTGCACGGCAGCCATAATGTTGGACCAGGATGTGAGTAACCCAGATTTGATTTCCTGCCATAGCAAAAGTGACACCTGGGAACAAACAAAATGATGGCGGTGGTGGGTAGCCTGGCCTCTGCCACTAAAGGGAAGTGTTGGGCTCACTCCCAGCTCCTGTCTTTCCCAGATCTTGTCATCTTTGTTCCTGATGCACAGCTAGGATGCTGACAGCTTTCTTGGCTCCAAGCCCAGCCTTAATGGCTAGCTCAAGGAAGGTGTTGGCAGGCGGTGACCTCAGGTCAACTGGCATTCATGCTGCCAGGGAACATCGCCATGGGAAGACAAAGGAAAAGTCGAGGAAATAGTTGGAGGAGAGCAGGAAGCCCATCTGAGTTCTTCTTCAAAAGGAAGAGGCATCAGAGAGGCCTTATGGCTTATAGCCAAACTCTCTGCATGCTTTTTAAGTGTCAGTCCTCGGTGCAACTGCCAACCCTGAAGACCCACAACTTGCAGTGATGAGTAGCTATCAGAAGGGCAGAGAGGTGGGCTCAGTGTGGTTCAGGAACATCAGAAGAGCCCTGCTGGATCAGGCCAAAGGCCCGGTATCCTGTTGCTCGCAGAAGCCAGCCAAATATTCTTCAAGATACCCAAGCAGAGGCACAGAAGTCTAAGCCTCACAGTGTGCAGACTGCTTCTGAACAAGGAAGTTCTTGTTTAGCCACCCTGAGTTTATGATTGTCACTGCTAGTCTGAAACTTCCCTTTAGATGCCGCTAAACTCTGCCTTAGAATTTGTTTATTTATTTTATTTTATTTTTAACTCACCGTCCCCGCAAGCGGGCTCAGGGCGAGGTACAACATTGATTAAAATACAACTTAAAATCAATCATAAAAACAGATAAAATACTGTACTCCTTTCAGGGCAACCAGCGTGAATGGACTGTCCACACCCCTTCTAGAGGGAGACGAGTGAAAGGCTCGGCAATGATGGGCTGAAATTAGCCTCCACCATATACCTGGCGGAACATCTCTGTCTTACAGGCCTGCTGAAATGATACAAGATCCTGGCAGGCCCGAGTGTCCTCAGACAGAGAGTTCCACCAGGTTGGGGCCAGGACCGAAAAGGCCCTGGCCCTGGTAGAGGCCAGCCGAGCCTCCCTAGGGCCAGGGACCACCAGTAGATGTTAAATTGCTGTATATTTTAACTTGCAGATTTCCTCATTGATTGAGGACACCCCACATACCTGAGATGAGGGGAACTTAGTGTCTACACAAGGGGGGTGCAGGCCCATAGCTATGGAATTGAAGTATGAGGACGTTAAGGGGGTGGGGTTGTTAGCTCCAGTTCCCGGAGATTTTGAGAGTGGAGGCTGAAGATGGTGTGGTTTGGGGAAGGGAGCAAACTGAGCTGGGCATAATGCCCTATAGCCCACCGCCCAAAGCAGCCATTTCCTCCAGGGGAACTGATCTCTGTAGCTTGGAGATCAGATGTAATTCCAGGACACCCTAGGTGTCTCTTATTCCTATAAGGGGGGAGTCTGATGATGTCTTGGGTGAGAGTGATGTCATGAGGTGGACCCTGGAGATGTCGCCTTGAATGGCAATGTTAATAGGGTTTTGTATCACATGGTATCTGTGAACTTTTACAGTCAAAAGGTTTGAAGAGGAGGCTGTTGCGGGGCGGGGGGCGTCGGGGGGAGCGGCGCAGCCGCGACCCCCGGGGGCCCCCGGCCCGCCGCAGGCGGGGCGGGGGGCGTCGGGGGGAGCGGCGCAGCCGCGACCCCCGGGGGCCCCCGGCCCGCCGCAGGCGGGGCGGGGGGCGTCGGGGGGAGCGGCGCAGCCGCGACCCCCGGGGGCCCCCGGCCCGCCGCAGGCGGGGCGGGGGGCGTCGGGGGGGAGCGGCGCAGCCGCGACCCCCGGGGGCCCCCGGCCCGCCGCAGGCGGGGCGGGGGGCGTCGGGGGGAGCGGCGCAGCCGCGACCCCCGGGGGCCCCCGGCCCGCCGCAGGCGGGGCGGGGGGCGTCGGGGGGAGCGGCGCAGCCGCGACCCCCGGGGGCCCCCGGCCCGCCGCAGGCGGGGCGGGGGGCGTCGGGGGGAGCGGCGCAGCCGCGACCCCCGGGGGCCCCCGGCCCGCCGCAGGCGGGGCGGGGGGCGTCGGGGGGAGCG